>NC_057843.1:54577500-55975000 GCF_910594005.1 Cervus elaphus
TGAGTGGCTAATTAAAGTGATGACTATCCATCATACTTCCAAATTCTTCCCAAATCATGGGAAATTAGCATGCTTCTTGACGATTCAGAGGCAAAATAAACACTGCATTGCCTCTTATTCTCACGAAGCAGACCCTCTCTGCTTCCCTGACAATAGGGAATGATTTGCACAGAGACTGCTAAGTAGGAAAACAGGTGTACACTTATGGGGCAGAAGAATTTTTCATGCTCTAGGGAGAGAATCAGGGTATCTGGTTTTACTGCTTCTTCCCAATTTTCAGAGTACCTGTCTTAGTAACTTAAATACCATCCTGTTCCTGCAGGGTAAGGAAACTAAATTTTAAACAAACCCAACAACCACATGTATGACAACATTGAAGAGCTTTGAATAAGTAGCAGTAGCTTCCATGCTGGGATTGGTTGGGTGGAGAAATGGATGACTATAAAAGATCTGATACACATGTCTTCTAGCCAAGGGCAGTCTATAGACTATTAACAGTTCTCAAAAAAAAAAAAAAAAAAATCACAAGACTATTTTACTACAATTTAAATATGATTTACTAATGAAGATATAACCTCAAAAAGAGGTTTATCAATCATTTTTAAAGAATAAGTCCTCTTCTGACCTTTCATATATCACAAAGGAAGTTGAACCACTTTTTGGTGGATTTCTGCTATATTCTGGTCATAAATAAAATGCATTCAATATAAAATTTATTCTGGGCCAGACTCACTTATTTGAATGTTGTTTTAAAAATATACATATATTAATGAGAAGCAAATATAAACTTGGTTGTCATTCCCATGTACATACCTTCCTGAGTTTTTATGCTATTGTTCTTTTAATTTTTTGGAGTCATTTTAAATGCATTCTCTCTCTCTCTCTCTATACATATATATATGTATGTTTGTGTGTGTGTGTGTATTATATTCAGTCATGTCAGACTCTTCTGGACACCATGTACTGTAGCTCTTGAGGCTCCTCTGTCCATGGGATTTTCCAGGCAAGAATACTGGAGTGGGTTGCCATTTCCTTCCCCATCTCCAGGGGATCACCCCAACCCAGGGATCGAACCTGGGTCTCCAGCATTGCAGGCAGATTCTTTACTGTCTAAGCACCAGGGAAGTGTGTGTGTGTGTATAAATATATACATATATATATATATATATATACAGTAATTTTTAAAGTTATGCCAACTATCATCAAGTTAAGATATAGACTGATAAACAAAGGCTGAATTACACTGAGTCAACAAAAAGTCAACTGTAGATCAAAAATGATATTCTAATTTGCAGACAGTAAAAAAGGCTAAGGGTCAAAGAATTGATGCCTTCGAACTGTGGTGCTGGAGAAGTCTCTTGAGAGTCCCTTGGACTGCAAGGAGATCAAACCAGTCAGTCCTAAAGGATTCAACCATGAATATTCATTGGATGCTGAAGCTCCAATACTTTGGCCACCTGATGCAAAGAGCCGACTCATTGGAAAAGACCCTGATGCTGGGAAAGACGGAAGGCAGGAGGAGAAGGAGACGACAGAGGATGAGATGGTTGGATGGCATCACTGGCTTGATGGACATGAGTTTGAGCAGACTCTGGGAGATGGTGAAGGACAGGGAAGCCTGGCGTGGGGTCGCAAAGAGTCAGATACAATTGAGCAACTAAACAACAACAATTTGCAGTCCACTGGGTCCCCATTAGGCCATAAACAAATATTAAGAAATGGGACAAACACAAACAAATAGTAAATATTAGTACATAAAGAGAGACTGTTCGGATAATGTAATACTAAAAAGACTGAAGATGTTACTCTAGCTCCTAAATTATGTTTCTTTTTTCTGTGATTTCACAGCCTGAACATTCTTGGGGAAAAGTTAATGTGGTAATAAGCTGCTAACAGAACAACATTTAAGGAAAAGTATAGCAAAAGATAGCAAGTTTTCCTTGATAAAGACCATTGTTCTTCAAATGATAGAGACCTTCAGACATTCAGAGCCTGAACTTAAAGAATATTCTGCAGGTGGGGATTTTGCCTCTAGGGGGAGCTTTACTTTCTTTCTTGGGACATGTGGGCCCTCAAGAAACAGCATTACTTCATTAGGTGGCTGCTCCAGCCAAAGAAAAGACTTCAACAAAAGGGATCTGGGAGGGACTGAGAATACTACTTTATCTTTGTGGGAATAAAATAAATTATTTCCTAGATTTCCTAGATTTTATTAATAAAAATAAGTGCCTCTGTTAGTGCTAGCTCGTGGCATATCTACTTTTTTCACATTTGAACAGCCTTAGTCATTAAAAGAGAGAGAGGGAGGAGAAAAATGATCAAAACACACCTTTGGCTCTATGAACTCTGATAGTGGGCTTAACCAATGAAGCTTAATTCCAATTCTGTCTTCAAACTTCTAATTTACTGCCTTCTAATTTTTAGCCACCTCTATCACCACTAATCCAATCTCACCCCCCGCCCTGAAAAAAAGAATAGTTTCTCTTAAGTAGGACAACTTCAGTTACTCAATAAGATCGATTGTCATCTTTTTCCAGGTATTGAAAAACCAAACTTTTTTTTTTCAATTGTCCATCACTGTGGCTGCTGGAATAAAGGGACCAGTTACAGAAGAGTGCCAAGCCCTTCTGGTGAGCTGCTGAATTCAGGGCCTCGTCGTTGGCTCTCACAAAAGCAGATCAAACCAGCTAATCCTAAAAGAAATCAAACTGAATATTCATTGGAAGGACTGATGTTGAAGCTCCAAAACTTTGGCCACCTGATGCAAAGAGCTGACTCACTGAAAAAGACCCTGATGCTGGGAAAGATGGAGGGCAAGAGGAGAAGGGGGTGGCAGAGGATGAGATGGTTAGATAGCATCACTGACTCAGTGGACATGAGTCTGAGCAAACTCCAGGAGATAGTGAAGGAAGGGAAGCCTGGCATGCTGCAGTTCATGGGGTCGCAAAGAGTCAGACTACTAAGCGACTGAACAACAATGATGGCATGAGAGCAACACGGCGCAGGAAATGAAATCAGCAACCAAAGAGTTAAAAAAAAAATTCTTCACTATATTGTAGGAGTTGCATCTCCCCAACCCTCAACCTTTGCTGGTTTTATTTGCATTTAGGACATGGTCTCCTGTTACGAGGAAGTCTGACCCTATGATCTTTCACTTGACCTTTTGTTGCTAATTCTAGCAACATGCAATAAGACTTTCCACCAAGGGGCAGGCAAAGGTGGAACAGCCAAGTAGAAATTTCATTTCCCAACCAAGGGAACATTTCAATTTCTAGGAAATCAATTGAGTTCCTATTAAAAACAATGACACATATCTGTGCTTTCCACAAATACGTTGCTTCCTGTTGGAAGGTAGAAAGCCACCCTCCCCCAGGCCTCCAGATGAGCCCTGATTTATCCCTCTTGAACCAAAAACCATGTGAGCTGAAAGGTCAGGCAGTTAAAGATTTATGCTTTGTTTTATAAGATTGCTCAGAGAGAGAGGTCTTTTCCCTCTCCTGTTTATTTTTTATCCTCCCCCAGCCTGCCGTCCATTTTTCTGGCTAAACTAGACCATGGAAAGGGAAAGGGGAAAATGTCCTGTAACATGAGCCCAGGAGCTGGCAGGATGTGTGAACCAGTGAGGGTAACCTCCTGTGGCCAGCCATCACAATCCACCCAGAGAGGGGCACATGCATCACTGTACCTTGTAAATTTTTTTTTTAACCTCAGTTCCTAACTGGAATTTATTTGCTTTCCTAGGCAGATGGATCTGGCTCTCCCTGGGCCCTACAAAATGATCTGTCACTGTCTCCCCTGGTAACCTACAGCCATCCGTAATAAAGTCAGCTTGCCAGCTCCAAGAAATGGATGCCATATCCTAGATCATGTTAAGTCTTTTCATGTATTAGATTCCCATCATGGGCTGCCCAGACATTTCTTTAAAGTAGATACCCCCATCTCCACCCAGGACATCTATCTGAGTAGGGCCCTGTAGAAGATGAGGCCTAGGTGCATTTATCACTTGTTCACTTGCTATTCTCTTTTAATTTCCATTCTGGTCAACATAGTAATATAGAGGGAAAAAACCATTGATGATACGCGAAAATGAAGGGAAAAAAAAACTTCAGAGCCTATACATTTTTAGCCTGTATGTGTCTTATCAACTTTAGTTGCTTCTTCCCAAACTTATTTTTTTCCTATTTTATTTAATGCCACCATGACCATGTAAAATCCTTCAGTGTGCTTTGACCTTTTTTTCTCCCTTATCCTCATGTGAAGTCAGCATTCATATATTACTGATTGAACTTCACAATGTCCCCTGCCTCACTGTAGATCTCCACCATCTCTTACTGGGATTACTGGGATAAGCTTGGATCTGACCTCCCTGACTCTGCCCATTCCCCGTAGAGTTTAGACTCCCTTCTCCACAGGCCAAGAATCTCACCCCGTTACACTCATCTCTTGAGTCATCAGTGTCTACCTTTTTATTTCTCAGATAAAGTCCAAATGCTTAGAATGGCATCCCCTGTATTTTACACACCCATCTGCTGCCTTCACCCACATACCGATGGGCTTGCTCTGGTGCCCCCACACCCAGCATAGCCTTCCATATCTCCATACATTTATTTTAATAGTTCCCTTTATCCATATTCCCTTCTTTAACTCAGAAAGAAAATTAAAGATCAGTTCAGTTCAGTCGCTCACTCGTGCCTGACTCTTTGCGACCCTGTGAACTGCAGCACGCCAGGCCTCCCTGTCCATCACCAACTCCCGGAGTCCACCCAAATCCATGTCCATCGAGTCGGTGATGCCATCCAACCATCTCATCCTCTGTTGTCCCCTTCTCCTCCTGCCCTCAATCCCTCCCAGCATCAGGGTCTTTTCCAATGAGTCAACTTCGCATCAGGTGACCAAAGTATTGGAGTTTCAGCTTCAACATCAGTCCTTCCAATGAACACCCAGGACTGATCTCCTTTCAGATGGACTGGTTGGATCTCCTTGCAGTCCAAGGGACTCTCAAGAGTCTTCTCCAACACCACAGTTCAAAAACATCAGTTTTTCAGCACTCAGCTTTCTTCACAGTCCAACTCTCACATCCATACATGACCACTGGAAAAACCATAGCCTTGACTAGATGGACCTTTGTTGGCAAAGTAATGTCTCTACTTTTTAATATGCTGTCTAGGTTGGTCATAACTTTCCTTCCAAAGAGTAAACATCTTTTAATTTCATGGCTGCGATCACCATCTGCAGTGATTTGGGAGATATTAACAACAACAAAAAAAGCCATTTCTCTTTCAGGATATACTTCAAATGCCATCTTCTCCATGAAGCATCCCTGAAGACCTCACCTCAGATCATCTCTCCTGCTCTCTTTTTCCCTGTGATGCGTCTTTTATTCATTCTGCCGGGGGAGTGAACATACCTCTGCATGAGAGCAACTTGCAGTTTCCTACATTGTTTACTTGCTATCTGTGTATTTTCCCCATGTTAAACAATGAATTAACCATCAGAACATGTCTCATTTATGTCTCTATGCTGACCAATGGACTCAGTGTTTAGCCAATGAGGCTAGAATTACTCCGATCAGCTTCAGAACCATAACAAATAATTTAATTAGGGTCTGAAGTGTTTGGCTTTGTGAAAGATTGGTTGGGAAGAATTACATAGCTAGAGGCTACAACATTTTCTAAAGGCTTATCCCAATCAGATCTGGGCACTAAAATTCAGTACTTAAATTTTGACATTATACTATATAAGTATTATATAACTATTATGTAAACATAATATAATCTTATAAGATTATAAGGCTAAAAGAGAAGTTATACAGAGGAACCCACTTCAATCTAACTTTAGTGCAGATACCTTGTCAAGGTCAGCTGTTGCGTTTTTTGGCTTCCCTATATCAACTGTGTCTTCTCTAGAGGAAGGTTCTCTGAGTTTTTAGGGCACTTACCAGTCGTTCACTGTGTACTTTCTACTTAAAAGTAGTTCTTTTGCCTCTTTCCTGCTTGCTCATTTCTGTTCCCCTTTAACCTTAAAAGAACCTAATTATAGGAATTAGATCACTAGGCAATTTAACCTAACTCTTGACTTACGCTCTCCTGAATGTATACCATGCCTTGCCTAACCTGTTCATTCTTTTCCTCTATAAAAATAAGTAAGGATGAAGAATTAAGCAGTTCTCTGTTGATGGACATTTGGGTTGCTGCCATATCTTAGTGGCTGTAAATAACTATTATAAGTAATTCATGTTGTAAGTATGAACATTGGGGTTATGTGTGCAGTCGCTCAGTCACGTCCAACTCTTTGCAACCCCATGGACTGTAGCTCACCATACTCCTCTATCCATGGAATTTCCCAGGCAAGAATACTGGAGTGGGTTGTCATTTCCTCCTCCAGGGGATTTTGCTGACCCAGGGATTGAACCCATGTCTCTTGCATCTCCTGCCCTGGCAGGTAGATTTTTTTTTACCACCACGCCACCTGGGAAGCCCATATTGGAGTATAGTTGAATTACAATCCACAACATATTTTTGAAAAAACTCATATACAACTTAATATAAAAGCAAACAACTCAATTTAAAAAATGGGACAAGGCTCTGAATAGACATTTTTCCAAAGAAGACATACAAATAGTCAACAGGTACAGGAAAGTGTGATCAATATCATTAATCATCAGGGAAATGCAAATCAGAACTACACTAAATTATTACCTCACACCTGTAAGAATGGCTATTACCAAAAAGACAAGAAATAACAAGTTTTTGCAAGGATATGGAGAAGAGGGAACCCTTATGTACTGCTGGAAGGAAAGCAAATTAGTACATCTACTATGGAAAACAGCATGGAGTTTCCTCAAGAAAATAAAACTAGAACTACCATAGAAGTTCCTAGTTTTACTTCTTGGTGTTTGCCCAAAGGAAACAAAGTAACTATCTTGAAAACATATCTGCCCCCCCTCCCCGCAGTGTTCAACACAGACTTATTTACAAAAGCCAAGACATGGACAGGACAAGAATTTATCAAGAGATGAATGAATTTTCAAAAAATGTGGCAAACATACAGAATAGAATATTATTCAATCATAAAAAGAAGGAAATCCTGCCATTTGTGACAACATGGATGGTCTTGAGAGCATTAGACTAAGTCAGGTCAGACAGAGAAAGACAAACACCAATACTATATGATCTCATTTATAAGTGATATCCAAAGAAAAAAAAACCAAAACCGCCAAGACAGAGAACAGATTCATGGTTGCCAGAGGCAGTGGGTGTAAAGGACTTGTTGTTTTTCAGTTGCTCACTCGTGTCCAATCTTGTGACCCCATAGACTGCAGCACGCCAGGTTTCCCTGTCCTTCACCATCTCCTGGAGCTCGCTCACACTCATATCCATTGAGTCGGTGGAACACTTGTTTGGCACACATGTATGCCATTTGACCATGTTTTCCTCTGTTGTCCCCTTCTCCTCCCACCTTCAACCTTTCCCAGCATCAGGGGCTTTTCTAATGAGTCAGTTCTTTGTATCAGGTGGCCAAAGTATTGGAGTGTCAGCTTCAGCATCAGTCCTTCCAATGAATATTTGGGATTGATTTCTTTTATGATTGACTGATTTGATCTCCTTGCAGTACGAGGGACTCTCAAGAGTCTTCTCCAACACCACAGTTCAGAAGCATTGATTCTTTGGCACTCGGCCTTCATGATGGTCCAACTCTCACATCCATACATGACTACTAGAAAAACCATAGCTTTGACTAGATGGACTTTTGTTGGCAAAGTAATGTCTCTGCTTTTTAACATGCTGTCCAGGTATGTCATAGCTTTTCTTCCAAGAAGCACGTGTCTTTTAATTTCATGGCTGCAGTCACCATCTGCAGTGACTTTGGAGCCCAAGAAAATAAAGTCTGCCACTGTTTCCATTGTTTTCCCTATCTGTCATGAAGTGATGGGACCGGATGCCATGATCTTAGTTTTCTGAATGTTGAGCTTTAAGCCAGCTTTTTCACTTTCCTCTTTCACCTTCAAGAGGCTCTTTAGTCCCTCTTCACCTTCTGCCATAAGGGTGGTGTCATCTGCATATCTGAGGTTATTGATATATCTACCCGCAATCTTGATTCCAGCTTGTGCTTCATCCAGCCTGGCATTTTGCATGCTGTACTCTTCATATAAGTTAAATAAGCAGGGTGACAATATACAGCCTTGATGCACTCCTTTCTGATTTTTGACCCAGTCCATTGTTCCATATCTGGTTCTAACTGTTGCTCCTTGACCTGCAAACAAGTTTCTCAGGAGGTAGGTAAGGCGGTCTGGTTTTCCCATCTTTTTCAAAACTTTCCACAGTTTATTGTGATCCACACAGTCAAAGGCTTTGGCATAGTCAATAAAGCAGAAATAGATATTTTTATGGAACTCTCTTGCTTTTCCAATGATCTAGCGAATGTTGGCAATTTGATCTCTGGTTCCTCTGCCTTTTCTAAATCCAGCTAGAACATCTGGAAACTCATGGTTCATGTATTGTTGAAGCCTGGCTTGGAGAATTTTGAGCATTACTTTGCTAGTGTGTGAGATGAGTGCAATTGTGTGGTAGTTTGAGCATTCTCTGGCATTGCCTTTCTTTGGGATTGGAATGAAAACTGACCTTTTCCAGTCCTGTGGCCACTGCTGAGTTTTCCAAATTTGCTGGCATATTGAGTGCAACACTTTCACAGAATCATCTTTTAGATTTGAAGTAGCTCAACTGGAATTCCATCACCTCCACTAGCTTTGATCATAGTGATGCTTCTCTAAGGCCCACTTGACTTCCCATTCCAGGATGTCTGGCTCTAGATGAATGATCACACCATCGTGATTATCTGCATCATGAAGAACTTTTTTGTACAGTTCTTCTGTGTATGCTTGCTACCTCTTCTTAATATATTCTTCTTCTGTTAGGTCCATACCTGTCCTTTATATATGTCCTTTATTGAGCCCATCTTTGCATGAAATGTTCCCTTGGTATCACTAATTTTCTTGAAGAGATCTCTAGTCTTTCACATTCTATTGTTTTCCTCTATTTCTTTGCACTGATCACTGAGGAAGGCTTTCTTATCTCTTCTTGCTATTCTCTGGAACTCTGCATTCAAATGGGAATATCTTTCCTTTTCTCCTATGCTTTCTGCTTCTCTTCTTTTCACAGTTATTTGTAAGGCCTCCTCAGACAATCATTTTCCCTTTTTGCATTTCTTTTTCTTGGGGATGGTCTTGATCCCTGTCTCCTGCACAATGCGTCCAGAGTAGAGGATCTCATTAATGGGATGTATGTGTCAAGAAATTTTTCACATTGGAGTCGGTTTTGAAGGATGAATAGAAGTTTGCCAAAGGGAGAGGAATGGGGCTTCCAGGTAGGAGAAGCAGGGACAAGACATGTTATAACAGGGCAGGGATCTGGGGGCCACACTATGCCAGGTGCCCTCCTGGTTATTTTATTCAATGCTCACAAATGCTATGAAAAAAGTGCTGTCAATTTTGGGGGGAAATGATTTTATTTTCTTCATAAAATTGCTAAGTGCTTTTCTAAAGAATTCAAGCTAGATAGCAAAATGCTGCAAAAATTGGGGTGGGGTGGGGTAATCATATCAAATTCTAGTACCCCAAATGCCCAAAATTAATATTAGCTACATTGTCATATTAGGCATATATATGGAAATGGACTCTTGGAGGGCACAAACAGAATCTTGTGCACCAGGACCCAGGAGAAAGGAGCAGTGAACCCACAAGAGACTGACCCAGATTTGCCTGTGAGTGTCCAGGAGTCTCCAGCGGAGGTGTGGGTCGGTGGTGGCCTGCTGCAGGGCCGGGGGCACTAAATGTAGCAGTACATGCCTGGGATCTTTTGAAGGAGGTGGCCATTGTCTTCATCACCTCCCCCATAGTTTGACCTCAGGTAAAGAGCAGGGAGGGAACACAGCTCCATCCATCAACAGAAATTTGGATTAAAGATTGACTGAGCATGCCCACCTCCCCCCAGTCAGAACAAGACCTAGTTTCCCGCCTCAGTCTGTCTCTCTCATTGGAAGCTTCTATAAGTCCCTTACCTTCTCCATCAGAGGGCAGACAGACTGAAAACCACAGTCACAGAAAACTAACCAATCTCATCACATGGGCCACAGCCTTGTCTAACTCAATGAAACTATGAGCCATGCTGTGTAGGACCACCCAAGACAGACGGGTCATGGGGGAGAGTTCTGACAAAATGTGGTCCCCTGGAGAAGGGAATGGCAAACCACTTCAGTATTCTTGCTTTGAGAACCCCATGAACAGTAAGAAAAGGCAAAAAGATAGGATACTAAAAGAAGAACTCCCCAGGTTGGTAGGTGCCCAATATGCTACTAGAGATCAGTGGAGAAATAACTCCAGAAAGAATGAAGAGATGCTGCTGCTGCTGCTAAGTCGCTTCAGTCGTGTCTGACTCTGGGCGACCCCACAGACAGCAGCCCGCCAGGCTCCGCCATCCCTGGGATTCTCCAGGCAAAAACACTGGAGTGGGTTGTCATTGCCTTCTCCAAATGAAGAGATGGAGCCAAAGCAAAAACACCACCCACTGGTGATGGAAGCAAGGTCCAATGCTGTAAAGAGCAATATTGCATAGGAACCTGGAATGTTAGGTCCATGAATCAAGGTAAATTGGAAGTGGTCAAACAGGAGATGGCAAGAGTGAACGTTGACATTCTAGGAATCAGTGAACTAAAATGGACTGGAATGAGTGAATTTAACTCAGATGACCATTATATCTACTACTGTGGGCAAGAATCCCTTAGAAGAAAAGGAGTAGCCATCATAGTCAACAAAAGAGTATGAAATGCAGTACTGGGATGCAGTCTCAAAAATGATAGAATGATCTCTGTTCGTTTCCAAGGCAAACCATTCAATATCACGGTAATCCAAGTCTATTCCCCAATCAGTAATGCTGAAAAAGCTGAAGTTGAATGGTTCTATGAAGACCTACAAGACCTTCTAGAACTAACACCCAAAAAAGATGTCCTTTTCATTATAGAGGACTGGAATGCAAAAATACGAAGTCAAGAATTTACCTGGAATAACAGGCAAATTTGGCCTTGGAGTACAGAATGAAGCAGGGCAAAGGCTAACAGAATTTTGCCAAGAGAACGCCCTGGACATAGCAAACACCCTCTTCCAACAACACAAGAGAAGACTCTACACAGGGACATCACCAGATGGTCAACACTGAAATCAGATTGATTATAATCTTTTTAGCCAAAGATGGAGAAGCTCTATATAGTCAGCTAAAACAAGACTGGGAGCTGACTGTGGATCAGATCAAGAACTCTTTGTTGCCAAATTCAAACTTAAATTGAGGAAAGTAGGGAAAACCACTAGACCATTCAGGTATGACCTAAATTAAATCCCTTACAGTGGAAGTGAGAAATAGATTTAAGGGACTAGATCTGATAGAGTGCCTGATGAACTATGGACAGAGGTTTGTGACATTGTACAGGAGAGAGAGATCAAGACCACCCTGTCGTGGTTATCTGGGTCATTATGACCTCTTTTGTACAGGTCTTTTATGTATTCTTGCCACCTCTTTTTAATATCTTCTACTTCTGTTAGGTCCATACCATTTCTGTCCTTTATTGTGCCCATCTTTGCATGAAATGGTCCCTTGGTATCTCTAATTTTCTTGAAGAGATCTCTAGTCTTTCCCACTCTACTGTTTTCCTCTGTATTTGCATTGATCACTTAGGATCAATACAAGTGATTGATCACTTTCTTATCTCTCCTTGCTATTCTTTGGAACTCTGCATTCAGATGGATATATCTTTCTTTTTCTCCTTTGCCTTTCACATTTTTTCTTTTCTCAGTTATGATATACGAGTAGGCCTCCTCAGATATCCATTTTGCCTTTTTGCATTTCTTTTTCTTAGGGATGGCTTTGCTCACTGCCTCCTATACAATGTTGCAAACCTCCCCCCCCACCCCCCCCAACCCCCAGCCCCATACTTCTTCAGGCACTCTGTCTATCAGCTCTAATCCCTTGAATCTATTTGTCACTTCCACTGTATAATCATAAGGGATTTGATTTAGGTCATACCTGAATGGCCTAGTGGTTTTCTCTATTTCTTCCATTTAAGTCTTAATTTTGCAATAAGGAGTTCATAAATTTTGCAAGAAGGGTGAAAAGGATGAAGGTCTTCAAAAGCTACAAATTTCCAGTTATAAAATAGATAACTCATGGGGATGTAATTATACAGAATTGATGATTATATTTAGTAATACTTTCTTGAAATTTGCTATAAGAGATTTTTTTTTTAAACCAGTCATCTTTCATTGGATGTTAATTCTCCATTAGGATATGAAAGGACTCAGGAGCGCTGGCAAAGGTCTTGTTCAGGAATGCAGAGCGTGCCCACTTCAGTGCTACTTGCTTGGTTGCTCCTGTTTAAGTTCCTTGTAAGAATGGCAACGGTTGAAAAGTACACAAGCTGCCAGCACCAGAGAAAGCCCAGCGACGTTCCCTTTTTTCATGCTGAGATACTTGTAACACTGGTAATAACCTTTTTGAAACACTCCAGCAATGCCTTTAGGGATGAAATCCTGCATTAGTATCCAGATTGGCAGCTCTCTTAATTTGACATCCAGGAGTTTCCTTCTCTTTCAGAGGTACAACTCACTCCATCTTGGGGTCCTGGCTGTCTGCTCCAGTATGAACTCTCCTGTGCTAAGCAAGGTTTGAGGCACCACAAAAGGCCTTCCCATATTTTTCAGAGAGTTTCTCACCACTACGAGTTATCTGATGCAGAAAAAGTGATGACTGCTTGCCAGATACAAACATTTTTCTATGGTTGATTACAACCAATTTTACAACTTGAATCCAAATTGTCCCTTGTGGGCCCGGGTTACCACTGCACAACTGTTTCCATGGCAACCTATTATTTTCCTGCCATGATGGATGCCACTCACAAGCTACTGGTATCAAGGAGCAGGGAAAAAAACTTGAGGTGGAAGTCACCTGCTCCATTGTTCCATTTTTTAAATTTTCTTTGGATATATACCCAGGAGTAGAATTGCTGCATCATAAGACAATTCTGTTTTTAGTCTTTGAGGAACTTTCATACTGTTTTCCATAGAGGCAACACCAGTTTGCATTCCCAGCAACAGTGTGCATGTGTTCCTTTTTCTCTATATCTCACCAACATTTGTCATGTGTGGTCTTTTTGATACTAGCCATTCTGATAGGTGTGACATGATATCTCACTGTGATTTTGATTTGCATTTCTCTGACAATTAGCACTATTGAGCATATAAGCATGTTTCTGTTGGCAGCTTGTGTGTCTTCTTTGGAAAAAATGTCTATCCAGGTCTTCAGCCCATGTTCTTAATCAAATTGCTTATTTTTTTATATTGAGTTACAGGAGCTGTTCTATATTTTGGATATTAACCCCTACCAATCTCATCACTTGCAAATATTTTCTCCCACTCAGTAGGTTGCCTTTTCATTTTGTCAGTATTTTCCTCTGCTGTGCAAAAGTTTTTGAGTTTAATTAGGTTTATTTTTGCTTTTATTTATATGCCTCAGGAAACAGATCCAAAAAAATACATTGCTACAATTTATGTCAAAGAATGTTCTGTTTGTGTTCTCTTCTAGGAGTTTTATGGCTTCAGGTCTTATATTTAGGTTGTTACTCTATTTCAAGTTTATTTTTGTATATGATGTGAGGAAAGGTTCTAATCACATTATTTTACATGTAGCTGTCCTGTTTCAGCTGTCCTGAAAGTTATGACCAACCTAGACAGGATATTAAAAAGCAGAGACATTACTTTGCCAACAAAGGTCCATCTAGTCAAGGCTATGGTTTTTCCAGTGGTCATGTATGGATGTGAGAGTTGGACTATAAAGAAAGCTGAGCATCGAAGAATTGATGCTTTTGAACTGTGGTGTTGGAGAAGACTCTTGAGAGTCCCTTGGACTGCAAGGAGATCCAACCAGTCCATTCTAAAGGAGATCAGTCCTGGGTGTTCATTGGAAGGGCTGATGCTGAAGCTGAAACTCCAATACTGTGGCCACCTCATGTGAAGAGTTGACTCGTTGGAAAAGACTCTGATGCTGGGAAAGATTGAGGGCAGGAGGAGAAGGGGACGACAGAGGATGAGATGGCTGGATGGCATCACCGACTCAATGGACATGGGTTTAGGTGGACTCTGGGAGTTGGTGACGGACAGGTAGGCCTGGCGTGCTGAGGTTCACGGGGTTGCAAAGAGTCGGACATGACTGAGCAGCTAAACTGAACTGAACTGTCCTGTTTTCACAGCACCACTTATTTAAGAGATTATCTTTCTCCATTGTATTCTCTTGCCTCCTTTGTTGTAGAGTAATTGACCATAAATGCATGGGTTTCTCTCTGAGTCTTCTATTCTGTTCCATTAATCTATGTATGTTTTTGTGCCAGAATCAAACTGTTTTGATTATTGTGGCTTTGCAGTATAGTCTGAAGTCAAGGAGCATGATACCTCCAACTTTCTTCTTTTTTCTCAGGATTGGAAATTTGAGACTTTTGTGGGTCCACATAAAATATAGGCTTATTTGTTCTACTTCTGTGAAAAAATGTCATGGGTTTTTTGATAGGGATTGCATTAAATCTGTAGATTGCTTTGGGTAGAATGAATATTTTAAAAATATTAATTCTTCAATTCCCGGAACATGGATTATCTTCCCATTTCCTTGTATCTGATAGCCATTTACTTGGGTAATAGCCTACTTAGAAAAGGGGAATATTCAGATCTTTCAAGGCTTGGTAGATATAGGGTTCAAATTCAATCTAACACCATGAGATAAAAGGTTCTATCTTGGCACTCTCTCCATTAAATTAGGGGTAGAAGAGGTTCAGGTAATAAAGGTAATCAACAGAATTTTGACTCAGGTTCATCTGGTAGGGGGGATGCTGTCTGTATGAACCCACTTGATTGTCATTTCCCTGATCCCCAAATGTATAAGTCAAATAAATATATTTAGCAGTTGACAGAAACTTCTCATTGTATCTTTAACCTATAGGAGTGGTTAGTAGTAGGAAAGCCAAGTCATAGCCCCTGAAACTGTCCTTTCCCACTCAGAAATTAGAGTAACAAAAACAATTATCACGTCACAGCACAATAACAAAATCAATGCTACATTCAAAGACTTAAAACATACAGGAGTGGTAATGCCCCACCATATTCATTTCATTTATCAGTCTGGCCCCTACAAAATCTGTTGGTTCCACTGTACCAAATGTGATATCTCTATTAGAGAAAATTAACACAGCCTCCAGTACACAGTATGTGGATACTGAACCAGCACACCATAACCACAAAAAAAAAGAGCAGTGTACATTCATGTGGGCTATATATTCACTATCATACCCTCATGTTATTTTCTCATGTTCTCTGTCATTTGATAGATTGATGGGACCTGGACTGTGGAAGAAAGAGAGATGAGTAACTCAAAGGTTACTCATCTAACATCATCTAACAAGTGGTTAGAACTTGCGTTTATACGGGATCTTAACAAAACAGCAATAGTTTTGTGTTTTTGTTTTTGTTTTTTTTTATTTTAGACAAGTGACAGGACAAGGGTAAAGGACTGAGTTTCTAGGGCCAGCATGCTTTGGGAAGGCAAATGTGTGGGGAACGAATGTATACTAAAGGCTAGTTGCATATTTTGGAGAGTCCTACATACCACCCCTGGTGGTGGAGGCCTAATGTTTCCTCTGGTGACTAAATTCTGTTTTTCTTCATAAAGGGGAAGGGGATACCTTTATAAATTTATGCCTTGCTTTTAGGCAAGTACTGGAATGGCAGAGAGCTTTTCTTATATTTGCCTCTTCTCAATTGCCTTCAGGTCAAAATAATCCCGTGATGAAGGGGTGTATTTTGAGATGGCATATTCTGCTTTCAACTGTCTGGATACTTTTTGGAAATTAATATTGTATTAATTGAAACTGATGATCAAAAAAGTAGCAAATGCTATGGATGCCTTGGAAAGGTACATGTAATCCAGAAAGTGGGGAAATGTCTCACATTTCCTACCACAAAGAATGAAACCCAACCCTTGATAGGATTCTTTGGGTTTTGTGGGCTATTTTGCATTTAAGAATACTGAAACTACTGATTTACCATGTTTGGCTTGAAAGCTGTTAGCTTGATTGAGGCCCCCAAAGAGAAATTCTCTACAGCAATTCAGGCTGTGGTTTCTAGAGGTGCTGACAATTGATTTCTGTGACTCAGCAGATTCCATAAGACTAGACAGATCAGTGGTAGAGAAAGATGTTGTATGGAAGCTTTGGCAGGCCCAATAGGCTAGTCACAATAGAAATGCCTATGATTTGGAAGCAAAGTCATGCCACATGTAGTTTAAAAAAAAAAAAAAAAAACACACTATATATGATTCCAAAAAAAAGTTCTTGGAATGCTGCTACTGGGTCCTTTTAGAAACTGCATGTCTGACCTTGAGAATTAAATGTCTTTATGGTCAGAACTACTTATCATGAACTGGATACTTTCAGATCCACCAAATCACAATTTGGGGCAGTTCCAGCAGCAATCCATTATAAATAGGTGTGTTGTATCTAGAATCAGGCACAAGCTGGTCCAAAGGGCACAAATAAGGCGCATGAACAGATTACTCATAGCCCATATTTCTCTGGGGCCTTTTCCTCAGCTCCCATTTTGACCACATAGCATTTTTTATGACTAAATGATAGGAGAGGAAATACACAAAGCTTGATTCACAGATGAGTCAATTAGCAAGTGAATGCAAGCAAAAAAAATGAACTGTCACTGTATCACATCCTCACTTAGGAAGAGCACTGAAAAAATGTCAAGGGAAAATCTTCCCACTGGGCAGAGCTTTGGATACTACAAGGGATGATACACTTGAAATATAGAGAGTAGACAAAGGTTAAAATTAAACACGGACTCATGAGCCAGCAGAAATAGCTTATCTGTTTGTCAGATAAGCTCAGTTCAGTTCAGATAAATCAGATAAGTCAGTTCAGTTCAGTCGCTCAGTCATGTCTGACTCTTTGTGATCCCATGGACTGTAGCACGCCAGGCCTCCCTGTCCAGCACCAACTCCCGGAGTTTACTCAAACTCATGTCTGTTGAATTGGTGATGCCATCCAACCATCTCTTCCTCTGTCATCCCCTTCTCCCCTCTCCTTCAGTCTTTCCCAGCATCAGGGTCTTTTCCAATGAGTCAGCTCTTCACATCAGGTGGCCAAAGTAGTGGAGTTTCACCTTCAACATCAGTCCTTCCAAAGAATATTCAAGACTGATCTCCTTTAGGATGGACTGGTTGGATCTCCTTGCAGTCCAAGGGACTCTTAAGAGTCTTCTCCAACACCACAGTTCAAAAGCATCAATTCTTCAGTGCTCAGGTCTCTTTATAGTCCAGCTCTCACATCCATACATGACTACTGGAGAAACCATAGCCTTGACTAGACAGATCTTTGTTGGTCTGTTTGGTAAATGACTTAGAAAAAAAACTAGACTAGAAAACAAGGAGGTCTGGGGGACTGGCAGGTGAATGGATCTTTGAAAGTGAGCACAAAGTATGAGCATCTTTGCATCACACATTAATGCTGAGCAGACAGCACCTGCTGTAGAAGAGGCATTGAAGTATCCATCAGACAGGATGACTCAGCAAGTCTTCTAACCTTTGTCCTTCACCACCCACTATCCCTCATACTCAGTTGGTAAAGAATCTACCTGCAGTGCAGGAGACCCAGGTTTGATCCCTGGGTCAGGAAGATTCCCCTGGAGAAGGAAATGGCTATCCACTCCAGTAATCTTGCCTGGAGAATTCCATGGACAGAGGAGCCTGGTGGGCTACAGTCCATGGGATCACAAAGAGTCAGATATGACTTAGTGACTAATCCACCACCACCCACTATCATCGTTTCTTGCATAATGGACTCATAAAGAGCTCTGTGGTCGCAGAGAGAGAGAGAGAGGATATTCATAAGTCAGACAATAGGATATGTCTCTCACTAATGTTAATATAGCTCCCGCCCATCTGAACGTCCTGACCAACAACAAAAGGAAACAAAACTAAGACCTCAGAAGACTACTACTCCTCAAGAAAACCAAACAGCCACCTTCAGCAAGTTGACATTATGGGACTTCTTCCCCTCTGGTAGTAGCAGCCATTCATCATTGGCCAGAAGCAGCATATATTCCAAGTGTGGGCTTGCCTTTCCCATCTACACACTTAGCTAGCACCACTACCCAAAGGCTAACAGTGTCTGAGCTACCAACACAGACAAATGTGTCAGATAAACACATTTTACCTAAGAATGCTCAGCAGCAGACACAATGGTTTATTCCACTAACCCTTTTCTTATAAGCTTTCTCCCAAGTATGGCCAACCAAAATCGTAAACAAGTTGTGTTCAGCAGGCATGAACTTAATATAGACAGTAAGTGAAAAAAATGCAAAGAACTGATAGTAATGAATACTTGTGGTTTCCCATCCAGACACCCTCTATCAAGCAGCATGCATGTGAATTTTGGATGATGGCAATTCATGGCTGCCCTCATCTCCCGAGAATCATCTTTGTCCAAACAGGAAAGTCTAAACATTCGTGTGACTAAAGATGTGGATAGGACATCCCTAAATTGTACCAATAGCACAAACATTTGGCAGACATACATGATTCCTCAAAATATTTGTATGATTATGTTTTACAATGATTGTCGGTAAAGATTAATTCATCAGAAATATATGTATATATCACCAAGTTCTCATAACTTCAGGGAAATGACATATCTCAGAGACTGTACTTGTTCCCTCTATTTTATAAGTGCCTACACACACCTAAGGAGCCACACACTTTCTTTTTGTCTTTTAATAAATGGCAACATTTTGATCTTCTCTCCTTTGTTAAGTGATACATTGTTGCCACCTGACACTACATTTCCAGATAATACCAACCTATAAAAACTTGTAAAAAGGAAAACAAGTATCAATGGTGGAGTGAAATCCATGTTTTCCATGGAAAACATGCTTTTGAGAATTGTAAACAGTATACCACATCAGAGGGCTCATCAGAACATGAGAACTGGGTAAAGTGTTTAACGCTAGGCATTAATAGCTTTTATGTCAAATAAAATCTTCCCATGGAAGATTCTGCAGTGACAGAATATTCTGATTAAAGATGACTAGAAGACATGAAAGAAAAAATCAATAGTGCTTATAAAATCTGGTTAGCTTCAGCAGCACACACATTAAGGAGTCAGTAAGGGAGAAGCTGAGGTAGTCAAACAAAATACCAGGGCTTAAAATAAATACACCTATTTCCTTCTTAGGAAAGTTACTTCTATAAGAAAGTTAGGAAGCTGTAGTGTTCCTCCTGAATGATTACCACAGCACTTTGTAAATATTCTACTGCTCTGATTTGGGCACATCTCGATGTCCATCTGTCTGCAGGACAGATAATGTAATCCCTAATTAATACTGATTGCAAAATAGCTGCACAAGAAACATTCTGAGCAATTGCAGAGAGAACTGACTCAGCACCTGTGGCTTTGGTTTATCTGAAGAAGGCTGGTGACAGGTGTGTGCATGCACGTGCACATACACACGCTTTATCGGCAGCCAAGGAGAACAATTAGGGTGGGCCTAGTGGGAAACCACATTAAACATGTTTCTTCCTGACAGCACCTGAGCCCCAATAGAATTCTCATCGCCCTCCCTCCCTTTGTTCCCTCCCACCCTCCTTGCTCTCTCTTTCTCAGACACAGACACACTCACACTTACAGTTTTATAATTTGATGTTCTGCATTTAAGAGACTGCATCAATGTCTGAGTGGAATCTCTTCTGCTATACTCTGGTTTTGACTTCTGTGAATCCATCTTATGCCCGTAAACCTAACCCAATGGTAGTGACCCAAAGTGTCCAACAATAGGACGCCCTATGCCGAATCCTTTGTAGTCAGTTTTCTTATAACTTAAGACCCATAATGGTTCTCTGGTAAAGCAAGGTAGCTTTGTTAAGGAAAAGAGAAGTAACTCTAAGGAATTTTGTAGTGCAAAGTCAGACTGCTTTATATGTCATTTTGTTGAGAAAAGTGGGAAACCAGGGAGTGAAGACAGAGAAATGGCTAGTGGAGGCCTTGGCGAAAAAAGAGGTCTGGCCTGGTGTACACAGAGAAGAGAGGAGGCTGATATGTGATAAAAGCATCCCATGCCCCGTGCTGGTCACTGAACAACTTGTAGGTTTTAATTTTCATATTTTTGAGAGGACAGTGCAGCTCAGAGAGGTTGAGTGACTTGTACAAAACATGCAGCTAGGAAATGGCATATGCCTGGTTTGGCCCCAGAACTCTCTCTTCTTATGCATCATGTTTCATAAGGAGAAGTCTCATAGGGAGGAAATGCAATATAGCACACACCAGCAGTTCCACCAGATAATTAAGACAAGACAAAGAAGTGCAAATGAACCTATTCCCTACAACCCTCTGCCACCAGGAGGCTGGGTTGTGGGCCTGGAGGGAAAGCGTGGGTGATGGGACACGCTTGCTCTGTGCTTTGGCTGCCAAAGGAAAGACCCCTGTGAAGAAAAGACTATTAACAGTCTCAGCTCCATTAAATTTAAAGCAGCTGCTAACAGTAGGGGCCTTTACATTATCAATTATATGAATTTTCCTATTACTATGTCATACCAAAGAGCAATTATAGTACATTCATCAAACCCTGCTTTCGCCTCTCTGGTTCTGTCCATTAATACCACAGTGGCAGGCTTTAGAAATCCTGGAAGACACATCTGACTTGCAGACTTTAATTGTTTCAAGGATTTGTGGTCAGAAACAACACTAGGTGAGTAGTAGGGGGTCAATTACACAATTAGACAGTGATAGGCAGAGAGCAGGTGAACTCACTCAACACACCAAATATTTATCCATCAGTTCACTTCACAAAGTGCTTTGACACCCACTATTTCACTTCAAGTTTTCATCTGTCCCATTAACCAGTCTGAGAGGTATTTAATCATTCTGCCTCTCCTATAGTTGAAGAAATGAAGACCAGAAGTTCTCTGCTGGTAGAGACTGAACCAGAGCCTGAGGGAAGAGTCTCAGGCTGTTCCAGCCCCACTGAGGAAGCAGGGCAGCAGCCAAGGACCAGTCTTCTCTCCTTGTGCGCCATTTTGAAAGAAAGGAGTAAAATGAGAAAAAGGATCCTGTGAGACAAAAGAAGTGAGAAGAGGAAGAAGGGAAAACAGGCCAGGAGTGTGGAATACTTTGAGCTTCCTGAAATTACGGAGGATGGCTCCTAGTTGGACTAACAGTAAATTATTCTCCCTCTTGGCTGATGGTGGGCTATGCCATAGCCCCACAAAGATAGAGACAAACTTCCAGAAAATGAAGGACTGAGGAGAAGGGAAGTGAATTAGTTCTCTAAAGGTCCATCTGGTCAAGGCTATGGTTTTTCCAGTGGTCGTGTATGGATGTGAGAGTTGGACTGTGAAGAAAGCTGAGCGCCAAAAAATTGATGCTTTTGAACTGTGGTGTTGGAGAAGACTCTTGAGAGTCCCTTGGACTGCAAGGAGATCCAACCAGTCCATCCTAAAGGAAATCAGTCCTGAATAAGGACTGATGTTGAAGCTGAAACTCCAATACTTTGGCCACCTCATGAGAAGAGTTGACTCATTGGAAAAGACCCTGATGCTGGGAGGGATTGAGGGCAGGAGGAGAAGGGGACAACAGAGGATGAGATGGCTGGATGGCATCACCAACTCGATGGGCATGAGTTTGAGTAAACTCCGGGAGTTTGTGATGGACAGAGAGGCCTGGCATGCTGCAATTCATGGGGTCACAAAGAGTCGGACACGACTGAGCAACTGAACTGAGTAAGACCTGACTTCAGAACAAGCCTGCCTACTCCCAAAAGACAGGTTTCCCATGGTCTCAACAATATTAGTTTTAAAATTACAAGAGAAACTACCTCTGCCCAAGATGGTCCCTTTCAGTTCTGTGCCACGAAATATTCATTGACCACCTACCCCAAGTTCCTTTCTATACCCTGTAGATCCTGAAATGATTAGAAATGTTTTCCTGTCCTTTGTAAATCTGACGTTCCTGGAAGTGACCAAATCATTGGTTGATGATTCAGTATGGCATTTTAAATGATGGAGGTGAGTTCAGGTTGCTATGGGATCGTAGAAAAGGAAGAGCTTCCGCACAAGCCTGGAGGCGATGTCTCAGAGCTGTCTCACATGATAGGTAAGGGCTGATTGAGTTTTTTTATTTTTAAAGGAATAGGAAGTTTTTTCCAACAGAAAGAAATAGCTGCAGATACAGATTCTGGTCTACCAGTTGGCAAGCACATAGGGGTATTAGCCACTTTCAGTGAACGAACGTTTCTGATCTTATCCCATATGCCTCAAGCAATAGGATGTGATGTCAGGAGACCCACAATAGAGAATATTTACCCATAGAACCGGACTCAGGCCCAGTCTTCTTCGCTTCACCTTGTCATTTTCTCCCCAGACTCTGCAGTTGCCCTAGT
Organism: Cervus elaphus; assembly: GCF_910594005.1. Lineage (NCBI taxonomy): Eukaryota > Metazoa > Chordata > Mammalia > Artiodactyla > Cervidae > Cervus > Cervus elaphus. The sequence continues at coordinate 54,600,020 of NC_057843.1, forward strand.
CTCCCTGCTGCCACTTCAGGTCCCTGGAGACACACTGACCCCTGACCGCATGGAACGAGGTGTTAGGAAATCCAGTATTCTCTTAGTTCAAGCAGGATAACCACGCTCACGGAATGAAGGGTAAAAACAAATTCTTAAGTCATTTTCTAAAACAATCACCTACATTAGGTTTACAAAACCAGTTCATCAGGTAATCTATTATTACACAACAAACTACTTGAAAACGTAAAGTACCCCCAAATGACTTAAAATCACCACTACATTTGTTCACAGTTTTATGGGTCAGGAATTCACAATGAACTTGGCTGTGTAGGTGGTCTCTGATCCAAGTAACGGTAGCTGGAGTGGCTGCCTCTGGAGGAGCCACTTTCAAAATGACCTCTTTACTATCTGTTGGGAGCTTCAGGCTATCGCCCTCCTTCTCCCTCTCTCTCATCTCTCTTCTTTCTCCTCCCTCTCCCTTCCCTCCTCTCTCTATCCCTACTTCCTCTCTCTCTACATGGTCTTTATTGTAAGCAGCTCCTTTGCCCCTTTTCTGGTGTTCACCCCTATTCTCCTCAGACCTTAATCATAAAGATGAAATCACTAGGTAACATTTAATCTAGTTTCTGATTTCTGCTTTACTGAATATACACAATGCCTTACCTAACCTGTTGATTCCTTTCCCCGATTAGGAGGAGTAAGAATGAATAATTAAGTAAAGAATGGCTGACTCTCTATCCCAAGCTTCCCCCTAGTAAATCTGCAGGCAGACCATGCGGGCAAGAGAATATCCAATCTCAGGTGGGCCAGGCAAGCAACACAGCACCCCATGGAAGATCAGAAGTCAGCAGGTCTGCATGCAATGTACAAATGATGCAGAATCTGATCTCCTTAGACTGTTTCCCTTTTTTTCCTTTAAACATTGTCATGGCAGAGCAGAATCTTCAGAGCTGGTCTATGGATATGAGTCCACTTTCTGCCTAGATTGCTGGCTTTTCTGAATAAAGCGTCTTTCCCTCTACTGACACTTACCACTCAATTATTGGTTTTTGAACGGTGAGTTGCTAAACCTGATTGTAGTAACATTATTCTCTAGGATTTATTCATGCAGCTTGGGACTCTTACAACATGATAGTTTCTATGTAGACACCCTTCCTGCTTGGCAGCTGGCTTCCAAGAAAGCAGGGCAAAAGCTGCCAGTCTTCTTTTAAACACCTGACACTAGAGTGACATCATTTTGCCATATGCTATTAAACAAAGCAGTCATAAACCATCCCAAATTCAAGGAGAGGATAAACAGATTCCTTCTCTCAATGAATGTCACAGAATTTATGTCCATCTTTAATTTGCCACAGTAACTCAATAGATGCTTAGCCAACATTTAGCTTTATTAAACTGTGCAGCATTTGGAGTAGTCATCCTCTGGTTTCTTATTTCTTATCAAGAAGAAGCAAAAAAAGCCAACTTCCATCCTAAGCTCCTTCCCACAAGTAGATGCTATGCTTGCAACACTCTGTGTAGCGAGCTCCATAGGATGTCAAATGTAAAAAAATTCAGCCCACACCTATACCTGTTTGTCCCATTTGGGTCTCAAGTGTCAGATGGAGTACAGAGAGTGGGGACTGTGAGACCCACACATCTCTTTTCACCCACATGCCTGGAAATAATTCTTAGAATACCACTGTGATGCTAATCTTCTTGGTAAACCAGAATGTATAATGAATTTGAATCCTACTCTCTGGCAAATCAAGAGTCACTGGCAGAAAAATCTAAAAGCTAATTTTCAGTATGTCTTTAAACGGAATTCATTATCAGAATCACCCTGAACCTTATATACAATGTGATTAGAGAGAAGCAGTATTTGCCTTTAAAAAATGCTCTGAGTATGTTGTCATCATGTGAGATGTGAGAGTTGGACTATAAAGAAAGCTGAGCACTGAAGAATTGATGCTTTTGAGCTGTGGTGTTGGAGAAGACTCTTGAGAGTCCCTTGGACTGCAAGGAGATCCAACCAGTCAGGCCTACAGGAAATCAGTCCTGAATTTTCATCAGAAGGACTGATGCTGAAGCTGAAGGTCCAATACTTTTGCCTCCTGATTCGAAGAACTGACTTATTGGAAAAGACTGTGATGCTGGGAAAGATTGAAGGAGAAGGGGACAACAGGGGATGAAATGGTCAGGTGGCATTGCTGACTCAATGGACATGAGTTTGAGCAAGCTCCGGGAGTTGGTGATGTACAGGGAAGCCTGGCATGCTGCAGTCCATTTGGTCACAAAGAGTAGGACTTGACTGAGGAACTGAACTGAACTGATGTTGTCATCATAACTAACTGATGGAGGTAAGACTAGAGCCCTGGAAATTTGCCTGTCTGACTCCAAAGCCCATCTTTCTACTATCTGTAAGTAGCCTCCTATTGCAATTAAAAAAAAAAAAAAAAAGGCATAAAAGCAAGACAGGAATGAAAAATGCCATTCTTACTGAGAAAGGATAGAAACTTCCACTGCCTTCAAATCCTTTTTAGTTGCCAAAAGTGGCCTTGACAGGTAAGTAGACAGGGTGCCTCTTGGGAACTGCTAATGAACAGAGGGCTGGGAGAGGCTTGGGAGGATTAAAGAGGAAGCAAGCTGTAATATCAGGAGCTGCCTCTGGTATCTGGCTATTGCTTAGGGGCACTTAGAATGGCCCTAGGCAAATTTTCAGAGTAGGAAGCTCAAGTTTCCTCTCTCTACTCATCCTGAAGCTCCAGGGTTTATCTGCCCCCTAACCATTATCATCACTTCTTAAAAATCTAGACGCCCAGCAACCTCATATGCCTCCTTCACCCACCAAGACATCTCTACCACCTCCCCCACCTCCATACAAAGTGGCTCCAGGAAATGGTACTGAATCCAAGCTTGCACTACTTACCACACAACAGGCCAATAAATAAAGATATGGGTCTCTGAGACAAGGAACAGTGACTTTATTCAGAAAGCCAGCAGAACAAGAATATGGTGGACCAGTGTCCCATAGAACCATCTTGCTTGAGTTAGAATTCAGGCATCTTTTATACTCAAAGGGAAGGGAGTAAAGTCAAACATTTCCTGGTTCTGGTCAGCCTCCAGAGGGGAGGTGCTAATTTCTTCCTTCCTGCAGTTACGCATAGGTGGGCCTGCTCTGGATGTTTCCTGTGAACTAAACAGAAGATCTTAGCTTAACACCCATTACCTGAGCAGGGTTCCCAGAGATGGGACATTGTGTGTCTTTTAAGCTTATAGGCAACATCCCTTTACTGATTAATTGGTAATAGAATACCAAAGTTCTTCCCTATTACAGTGGAAGTGAAAGTCGCTCAGTCGTGTCCAACTCACAGTCCATGGAATTCTCCAGGCCAGAATACTAGCATGGGTAGCCATTCCCTTCTCCAAGGGATCTTCCCAACCCAGGGATCGAACCCAGGTCTCCCGCATTGCGGGCAGATTCCTTAACAGCTGAGCTACAACGGAAGCCCTATGACAGAGGTGACCAATAGCTGACATTAACAGTCAGGTTTAGGATTTACCAGTGAAGCGTTCCCTTCAGGAAGAACATGCATTTTCAGCTTCTTCACCTTCTCTTTCCACTGCTGCTGCTAAGTCGCTTCAGTTGTGTCTGACTCTGTGTGACCCCATAGACGGCAGCCCACCAGGCTCCACTGTCCCTGGGATTCTCCAGGCAAGAACACTGGAGTGGGTTGCCATTTCCTTCTCCTGACATTCCCCAAACCAAGTAGTGGAGGCGGTAGCTATTTGGTTATAAATCTATCCCAAGAGATGCTTTTATTTAATCAAAACAGATTTTAATGAAAGGATTGAAAGGTAAGAGAAAAAAAGAGATGAAAGAAATGATTTCATCACATATTATTCAGTAAACAGCTTCTGAGAATAAATAAAATTTCAGCATGCCTTTACAAGCCTATGGCAATTGTAAGTATCCTTCCACACACTAAGAACTACTTTTCTAAGCAGAAATAATTTTTAAAAATTAAACAATGCTTTATGCATTCAATTTATAACATTTATATTAAAGGTGAATAAGAATGAAGGTAAGACTGGGATGCAGGTCATCTGATCCAAATCCCATGAGCTTTCTGTTCTCTTTGCAGATTTTCCTATTGCTTAGCTCTCAACTGTTTCTATGGTAACAAAAGGAACTTTTCCAGTCCTCTTTATAGTATACCAAGAACTTTCATATATACACTTTCATGTGCTTAAAGGTGATGAGGATTGCTTAAAGGATTCTATAATATTTCAGCCAGGTAAAACGGCAATGAAGAGAATTCCAAAATCTTAGTGACTGTAACCTAACAAAAATTTATTTCTCACTCATATCCAAGTTCAAAGGGGGGGTCAACAGGCAGGACTTTATCTTTGTAATCCTTTGGGGATACAGGCTGAGAAAGTACCATCTTGCACACACCTTCACAGGCGCCAAGACTATTTAGAAAAGGAAGACGCTAAATGGCCCAGAGGCTCTGAGGGATACAGGGTTCCTCCACACATTTTATAGGCCAAAGCAAGGTGCATGCTTTTTGCTTTGCATTCTGAGGCTAGAGGTAAGTACTAACCTACCATGTGTCTGGAAGAAGAGATGGAACCTTTGTGAACAATCAAAATTACTACCAAGTACATAAAGCAGAAATCCCACGGATGGAGGAGCGTGGTAGGCTATAGTCCATGGGGTCACAAAGAGTCGGACATGACTGAGCGACTTCACTTCTTCACTTCACATAAAGCAGAAATAGCATGAGTGAAGGTTATCCTAAACACTAGATAATTTAATAACTGAGTTTTAGCTCATTTAAACCTCATTTGCAGTCCATGGGGAGACACCAAAAAAAAATAAGAGGAAACCTAGGAGTCAACATGGTTCACGGTAAGAATAAAATCAGGTATGAAACATACTTCTCAAACAATCCTCAAATTAGTAACAAGGATAATGATGGTTAAACACATATAAACATTTTATCTATCATAGATTCCTGGTTCCTAAGTTAAAACAGCACCATGATTAAAACCAACAATCATGAATATTCAAAGCTTTAGACTACTATTATGAAAACTTGGTTGTAACCTTATTGCATTTCAGCCTCTTGACCTTAGGTTACTGAAAACTTACATTATTTAACTCTCTACAATTTACACGGAAGTTTCATACTTAACATTGCCTAAAATCTGCAAAACAACCAAGCAAAGCAGGCCATCCTTATCTCCATTTCACAGATAAGGTAACTGAGTCTCTGTGATTTAACATGTTTTGCCCAAGGCCACTCACACGAAAAGAATACCAAAGCCAGATTTTGAGTCCATTCCTTACCCATTAACTTAAGAGTGAATAAGTAAGTAAAGAAGATATCAGATATTAAATTCTTAAAGCTGGAATGACTGTAAGTCTTCCATTCCTTTTTAAATTAATTTTCATTGAAGTATAGTTGCTTACAATGGTGTGTAGTTTTCTACTGCATGACACAGTGAATCAGCTTCATATATACATATATCCCTTATTTTTTTGGATTTCCTGCCCATTTAAGTCACCACAGAGCACTGAGCGGCGCCCCTGTACTACATAGTAGGTTCTCATTATTTATCTATTTTATGTATAGCATCAAGTATATATATGTCAATCCCAATTCCATTTCTTAAGCTGTGTTCATTTAAGAACACATATTCTTGGAATTAAAGAGAAACTGGAAATAGACTTGGGACCCTTTGGAATAAAGAAAATACAATTTCTTATAAGACTTAGGAGATCTTTCAGTTCACTTCAATCACTCAGTCATGTCCGACTCTTTGCGACCCCATGAATCACAGCACGCCAGGCCTCCCTGTCCATCACCAACTCCCAGAGTCTACCCAGATCCATGTCCATTGAGTCGGTGATGCCATCCAACCTTCTCATCCTCTGTCGTCCCCTTCTCCTCCTGCCTTCAATCTTTCCCAGCATCAGGGTCTTTTCCAATGAGTCAGCTGTTTGCATCAGGTGGCCAAAGTATTGGAGTTTCAGCTTCAACATCAGTCCTTCCAATGAATACCTAGGACTGATCTCCTTTAGGATGGACTTGTTGGATCTCCTTGGAGTCCAAGGGACTCTCAAGAGTCTTCTCCAACACCACAGGTCAAAAGCATCAATTCTTCTGTGCTCAGCTTTCTTTATAGTCCAACTCTCACATCCATACATGACCACTGGAAAAACCATAGCCTTGACTAGATGGACCTTTGTTGACAAAGTAATGTCTCTGCTCTTTAATATGCTATCTATGTTGGTCATAACTTTCCTTCCAAGGAGTAAGCGTCTTTTAATTTCATGGCTGCAATCACCATACGCAGTGATTTTGGAGCCCAGAAAAATAAAGTCTGACACTGCTTCCCCTGTATCCCCATCTATTTGCCATGAAGTGATGGGACCAGATGCCATGATCTTAGTTTCCTGAATGTTGAGTGTTAAGCCAACTTTTTCACTCTCCTCTTTTGCTTTCATCAAGAGGCTCTTTAGTTCTTCTTCACTTTTCTACCATAAGGGTGGTGTCATCTGCATATCTGAGGTTATTGATATTTCTCCCAGCAACCTTGATTTCAGCCTGTGCTTCCTCCAACCCGGCGTTTCTCATGATGTACTCTCCATCTAAGTTAAATAACTAAGGTGACACTATACAGTCTTGACATACTCCTTTTCCTATTTGCAACCAGTCTGTTGCTCCATATCCACTTCTAACTGTTGCTTCCTGACCTGCATACAAATTTCTCAAGAGGCAGTTCAGGTGGTCTGGTATGCCTATCTCTTGCAGAATTTCCCACTGTTTATTGTGATCCACACAGTCAAAGGCTTTGGCATAGTCAATAAAGCAGAAATAGATGTTTTTCTGGAACTCTCTTGCTTTTTCGATAATCAATGAAATTTGATTTCTGGTTCAATTTGATCTCTGGTTCCTCTACCTTTTCTAAAACCAGCTTGAACACCTGGAAGTTCACAGTTCATGTATTGCTGAAGCATGGCTTGAAGAATTTTAAGCATTACTTTACTAGCATGTGAGATGAGTGCAACTGTGTGGTAGTTTGAGCATTCTTCAGGATTGCCTTTCTTTGCTATTGGAGTGAAAACTGACCTTTTTCAGTCCCATGGCCACTGCTGAGTTTTCCAAATTTGCTGGCATATTGAGTGCAACACTTTCACAGAATCATCTTTTAGATTTGAAATAGCTCAACTGGAATTCCATCACCTCCACTAGCTTTGTTCATAGTGATGCTTCTCTAAGGCCCACTTGACTTCCCATTCTAGGATGTCTGGTTCTAGATGAGTAATCACACCATTGTGATTATCTGCGTCATGAAGATCTTTTTTGTACAGTTCTTCTGTGTATGCTTGCTACCTCTTCTTAATATATTCTGCTTCTGTTAGGTCCATACCTGTCCTTTATATCTGTCCTTTATTGAGCCCATCTTTGCATGAAATGTTCCCTTGGTATTGCTAATTTTCTTGAAGAGATCTCTAGTCTTTCCCATTCTATTGTTTTCCTCTATTTCTTTGCACTGATCACTGAGGAAGGCTTTCTTATCTCTCCTTGCTATTCTTTGGAACTCTGCATCATGTCAGTGTATGACAAAAACCACTACAATATTGTAAAGTAATTAGCCTCCAGCTAATAAAAATAAATGAAAAAAAAAATCAAATGGGTATATCTTTCCTTTTACCCTTTGCTTTTCGCTTCCCTTCTTTTCACAGCTATTTGTAAGGCCTCCTCAGACAGCCATTTTGCTTTTTTGCATTTCTTTTTCTTGGGGATGGTCTTGATTCCTGTCTCCTGTACAGTGTCACGAACCTCCGTCCATAGTTCATCAGGCACTCTGTCTATCGGATCTAGTCCCTTAAATCTATTTCTCACTTCTACTGTATAGTCATAAGGGATTTGATTTAGGTCATACCTGAATGGTCTAGTGGTTTTCTCCACTTTCTTCAATTTCAGTCTGAATTTGGCAATACGGAGTTCATGATCTGAGCCGCAGTCAGCTCCTGGTCTTGTTTTTGCTGACCGTATAGAGCTTCTTCATCTTTGGCTAAAAAGAATATAATCAATCTGATTTTGGTGTCAACCATCTGCTGACGTCCATGTGTAAAGTCTTCTCTTGTGTTGTTGGAAGAGGGTGTTTGCTATGACCAGTGCGTTCTCTTGGCAAAACTTTATTAGCCTTTGCCCTGCTTCATTCTGTGCTCCAAGACCAAATTTGCCTGTTACTCCAGGTGTTTCTTGACTTGCTACTTTTGCATTCCAGTCCCCTATAATGAAAAAGACATCTTTTTTGGGTGTTAGTTCTAGAAGGTCTTGTAGGTCTTCATAGAACCGTTCAACTTCAGCTTCTTCAGCATTACTGATCGAGGCATAGACTTGGATTACTGTGATATTGAATGGTTTGCCTTGGAAACGAACAGAGATCATTCTGTCGTTTTTGAGATTGCTTCCAAGTACTGCATTTCAGACTCTTTTGTTGACTATGATGGCTACTCCATTTCTTCTAAGGGATTCCTGCCTACAGTAGTAGATATAATGGTCATCTGAGTTAAATTCACCCATTCCAGTCCATCTTAGTTCACTGATTCCTAGAATGTTGATGTTCACTCTTGTCATCCCCTGTTTGACCACTTCCAGTTTGCCTTGATTCATGGACCTAACATTCCAGGTTCCTATGCAATATTGCTCTTTACAGCATCAAACCTTGGTTCTATCACCAGTCCCATCCACAACTGGGTGTTGTTTTTCCTTTGGCTCCATCCCTTCCTTCTTTCTGGAGTTATTTCTCCACTGATCTCCAGTAGCAACCTTTTTGTGCTGTTAAAGCATTGTGAGTTTCCATGAAAATGTGGTAGGCAGAATAGTGGCCTTCTATGATGTTTACATCCTGATCCTAAAACCTATGAGTATGCTATGTTATATGATAACAGGGTCATTGTAGATGTGATTAAATTAAAGATCTTCTGATGGGAGAACATCTTGGTTTATACTGGTGGGTCTCTAATAATCACATATGAGGAACAGGAAGAGTTCTCATATGAGGAACAGGAATATGCAAGTCAAAGAAGATGTAATGATATGATGGTGAAAGCATATGACAGAGATCAAAGTAGTCCAAGGCCATAAGTGAAGGAATGTGGGCAGACTCTACAAGCTGAAATAGATAAGGAAATAGATTTTACTCTAGAGTTTCTAGAAAGAAACGCCTCCTAACACCTTGATTTTAGCTCAGTCATACCTATCTTGAACTTCTGAACTCCAAAACTGTATGAGAATAAATTTTTCTGTTTTAAGCTATTAAATTTGTGGTAATTTGTCACCATAACATTGGAAACTAGTGTAGAAGGATAGTAAGTCTTGGCTCTTAAATTTATTTGCAACTGAACATTTTATCCCCTAAAATGTGTACCTTTTATTCCTTAAAATACGTATCTCAAGGTATAATTGGATGATACCTTGAGGAACACTGGTATAATCCAATCCCCTGCAATTATGCTGAGGTATGGATCACTGAGATTGAGAATAAAATGTCTGATCAGGGTGAAAAAGTATTAATAGAGGAGGGAGCAGTATTTGATACTGGAGCCCATTGAAAATAACTTCCTCACCCCTTGATTTTAATAGCAAAGTTTTCAGCTTTTAACATTAAATGTTCCTGCCTCTCTCAGCTGCCTGGAGCGGAAAGGCAGTCCTTCCTCCCCATCTCCTCTCTCTTCAGCACAGACACTTTCTTATATGCTGCAGGCAAGAACAATTTGAAGCAGGTGACAGCAGAACTCTTCTTTTTAATGCCCTTTGCCTCAGGCACATGACTGGATCTTTCCAGACACTAGAAATATTATGAGAGGACAGTCACCCATTCTCCCCCTGGCAACGCCAAAACATACATTTCAATTGGATCTCAGAAATGCTGGTGAGTATCAGAGGCCTGACAGGCTGCTTCTGAAGCAGGTTTCCCATGTAGTATCTTTTACCTGTGTCTTATTTGGAGTGGTCAAACAGGAGAGCAGGAAAGAGGGAGGGCACAGCTCTCCAACCTCCAACCTTGCCTCTGCCTGTCAGAGATTCGAGGCAGTGGGGGTGAAGATCTGTCCTGCTAACGCAAAAGGCTTAATGCTGACTGGTTTGAAACCAGCGGAACCACAGAACTGCAAACCTCAGAGCGCAGCATTGTAGGACCCTAAGGAAGTATAAATCATCACTAGCATAGCAGAAAACTGGACCCTCAGCCTTCACAGATCTCTACAAATCATTTTTACCTCGTACCCGAGAGACCCACTCATGAGGCATTAGGATTGGAGAAAAGAGGAAAATTTCCTGGAGAGCACAACTACAGTGACGTCACTACCACTGAAGGGGCCAGCGTGATTGAACTATTTTGCCAGGCCAGGAGCTTCAATCTCCCAAAGGCAATTTCAGTGCTCCAGTAAACAGAAAACCAAGGCCCGCTCAGTACTCTAAAATGATTGTTAATGTGAGTTCCAAAGATATTAAATATGCCTTATTCCAACGTGTTAGAGGGCCATTGTTTATTCATGTTCACAGCCTGCCCTCCTTCAGTCTGCTCAACATTGTTCATTGGGATCATCATCCTATGGGCTGGAAAACAGGGCCCTGTGAAACAAGCAAGCTGCTGGCAGGCTGTGACATTTTTCTTCATCGCATTGGAGGGCCCAAGTGATGTACAGCTGTCTTCTCAATGAAGGCTACTTGTTTGTATAGAAGGCAGGCTATGGCCGTAGGTGATGACTTAACATTTTGAGTTGTCAAATCACTTGTGATGACTGAAAACGTTCACCTTACTGCGGGGAAGATAATGAGTTGATCTTTAAGAAATACCTAGTACAAATACCACTCATCACCGTTTTGTTCCAATGATTCATTCATCAAATACTTGAGAGTCTTCCCTGGGCAAGGATACAGAGATGATGAATTCCTTCCCCTCCAGGAGCTCAGGTCTTGCATGGGTATCAGTTCAGTTCAGTCGCTATATGCATATGCATATGTGGAATGGAGTTAGGATACAAAGAGCAGAGTGAACCATTCTTGGTCTCAAGAAAGGTGTCACGTCGCAAGAGGCACTTGAACTAAGCAAGCCGAGAAAATGAGCGAGAACTCGGAGATGGTGGCTTTCCAGACCTGGGACAGAGGCAGTGAGGGTTGCAACAAGAACACCCACTGGGGGAAGTGCCAGTGACTCCAAACAGCTGAACTGTGGGGTGAGGCGGGAGTGTCAGGAGGCAGGAGAAAGAAGCAGACAGAAGCTATATTAGGTGGGAGCCTTGCGTGACATGGAGAGCTTTCAACTTCAGGCCCCATGAGGGAGAATTTAAAAGTTTACTCAGAACCACTTGAGATAACAGCCTGAGCTGAAATTGAAATAACATATGTTTTCTTTGTTTACCCAGTATTTTCACAATCAGGTTCAGGTATTTCAAACAGAAGAAATTATTTTTCAGGAAAAGGGAATTTAACACAGGGCACTGTTTACATAAATGACAGGAAAGTTAAAATAGAGACAATGAGGCAACCTATGACTTAGCTACCAAAGAAAATGAGCTTTTCTATCTATGGGTTCCATGTTTGCAGATTCAACCAACTGCAGATTTAAAACATATATATAATATCTTTACTTATTTTAATAAAATATATATACAAAATCCAGAAAATTCCAAAAAGAAAAACTTGAATTTGTCACACATTGGCAAATGTTTGAATAGCATTTACATTGTATATTCAACTATTTACATAGGATTTACATTATATATTAGGAATTATAAGTAATTCAGAGATGACTTAAACTGTAGGAAAGGGTATATGTAGGTTATATGCAAATATTACACCATTTTATCTCAGGGACTTGAGCATCCTTGGATTTTGGTATCCGAGGAGGGTCCCAAAACCAATCTCCTGCAGACACTGAGGGACAACTGTTACATGATGTCACAGAAAGCCAGAAGCTGAGGATGTCTGGCTGGAACCAGGACCATGGTGGAGCTTCCCTCACGAGTCTAGAAGATAAAGTGATGGGCTCTCTGGCAGGTGCCAGAACAACAGAAAGGGTGCACCTACTTCCAGATACCACCAGAAAGAATGAGGAAGGAAGAAATATACTATTTCTATCTCCCCTTTTCTCTGCCTTTCCCCTAGGACTTCTCATTGATCAAGCATATCTACAAACTTAGGCAAGAAAATGTGGAAAATGTATTGACTCATGACCCAGAGCAGTGCAGAGAAAGTACAGAGAATGAATATGAAAGAAAGCATCATATAACCTACAGAGCCCACCTTTTTTTTTTTTTTTTTTTTTGCTAATCAGAATTCATTACATCCCCTGCTCATATTTAACTCTCATAACAACTTTATTCTCCTTTTTCACAGAATGTTATTTACAGAATCTACAGAATAACTGTTGTGCATAAAATGAAAATGTTCTCACCCTCTTCCCAAATTGGGAGATGTAAAGACCCATCAGTCACCATGCCTATATTAAAGCAAAGTATCTCCATGTGATATGCAGCCCTCCCCTTCATGCTATTTTAGGAACTTGATTTATGATGGAGTTACATCCCAGTGAAAACATATCATGAGTCCAAAAAATTGAGAGTCAAAAATGAATTGAATATACCTTACCTTCTGAACCTTAAACATGCTCAGAATGTTTATTTCCGTTGTGTAGAAGCAATCCAATTTACCCTTAACCATCAGCTTTAATCACCCAGCAAAACTCAATTATCTTTTTCTGGCTATTGGATCTATGGCATGAGGAGCCCCCAAAAGTTGCACTCCAATAGAATCAGTATTGTGTTCCCTGGTGGAATCCATCCTCCTTTGGAAACTCAGATCTCTAAATGGGAATAGAGATAGGAAACAAAAGTTCTGTAGGTGTGCCATTAGGTGTAAAAGGAGAGAGTCCACTCCTACTTACACTTTGGTATCAAGACTTGCAAATTATAGCCATGGGAGAAACAGTGGCATGCACTGGTCACAAGTTCAAAACAAATGCTGCACCCTAGAGGGAAGCAACTTAATTTCACACAATGTTACTTCCTCACTCCTGCTGATACCAAGTCTTTAGTTAGTAATCCACCATTCTAGCAGGCCACCTACTTCTGAAATCCTAGGTGTAAGGACAGGACTAATGAATTTCGTGAGCACTTCTCTTGATGTAAAATAATTTCTCCAGTTAGGAGCAATGTTATATAGAGTACCATCATGATGAGTAAGATAATAAGTCCACAGATGGTGGTGCATGCAAAATATCTTAGGCATGCAATTCAATATAATCCAATTAGGGCTCATTTAATTAAGTGCCTAACCAAGGATGGAAAAGGAATAAAATATAAGTAAACTTCTATTAGGTGTCTAACTGACCCCGGGGTTGGAATGTACCATATCAGAGACTCGAGACTGGCTTTTACCGCTGATACATTAGGAATTGGGGAGCCAGATAGGAATATCAGCCTTAATGAGGGGAAGTCCATGTTGTTGCATCCATGCAAAGCTTTCTTTCCTGCCACTAGCACCATTTTGTTGGGCAAGCATAAGAATGGCTAAGAGACTATCTGACACCCACAGAATGCACAGTCTTATCCACCATATTATTGGAAGATACTTCTCCATGGATATGCTTTGAGGAGCATTTACATGGATATTCTTTGAGGAGCATTTACATGGAGCATAAACAAGCTCACACTGTTAGATACAGTCTTAGAACTTATCCAAAACCTCATTGTCACTAATCTTCCAATCATGTTTGTTCATAGGTCCTGAATAGCAAACTAAGTCATTAGACATGACAACAAGATAGTGTAGACCCCCACCACAGGACATATATACTTCCAAGAAAGAGAGATAGCCAGATGTACTCTGAAGATGGAACTTTCCTTGACAATTTTAAGGGCTAATTCAGTGGTTCTATAACATAGCAATAATTTGAGGCTTGATTTGAACAATTATTTGAGGCTTGTTACAGCAAATTTTACAGACATATCTGTAAGCCAGACTTGAATTCTTTTGTCTTCCATCAATTAGTAATGGAAATGCCCTATGAAACCAAATGTAGATGTTATGAGAACCTGCAACACCAGCAACCTCTTCATATCTGCGTCTTCCAAATCTCTGTAAGCCCAACCTCACATATATGTCTAGTTCATGATGGATGATTACAGCACAAATCCAACCTTATGGCTTGGTAAGTCAGCCAGAATCTCATTCGTGATGGGTGGCTCACGAGGCATACTCTTCTGGTGTCCCACAGTCAAGCAGTTATTTTTTAAAATCCAATGTTTAAGCTAGTTGCATCAGTAGAGGAAGACATGGTTTTGCTCCAAAACCTAAGCTCCTATACTGCAATTTTTCTGACCAATCTGTTAGAGGCCACAATGGCATGTGTTAGAACATAAATTTCAAATAACAAGACAACTTGTATGAAAGGCTAGATCCTAGGCAAAGTCTTCTTTTTCTCTGAATTTTACTAAAAAGCAGTGGTTATATGAGATGCTCAGTAAATGAATAAGAACAATACAGGAATTATGGCTATATTTCCTCCAAATTCCATAAAGACTCAGAGCATTTACTATACCTCTTTCTTCATGGCAGCAAATGTAAGGCACAGAGACTTGTCATTTCCATTAAAAGTTTTTCAGTGAGATGTCAGGTCACTGGGGTTTTCTTCTACTCTCTAGTACACAATTCTTGCTACTTGCTGCTAGCCAGAATCAATAAGCATATTCAATAATCAATAAGCTTAAGCTTTGCTGCTTACCAGAATCAATAAGCATGATATTTTGTGTGATGCACAGATCATCAGTGTCTCTGTACTATGACAGAGAAAACATTGTGTTGGCATAGGCCTTAAGTGAGTTAGGGAAGGTATACTACTGCCCCTTCCAAGTAAAACAATTGTTCTTGATAATCTATGTTCATATGTAGGGAAAATGAAGTATTTTCCAGAGCAGTAGTTGCATACCAAGATCCAGGAGTTCGGGTGACTTTCTCCAGCAAATACATCAGACCTGAACATGCTAGAGTTGGAATTACTACTGGATGAAATTTTTAAATTCTCAAATGTTTTGAAGCTATATCAGCTTTAATTTGGAGTAAGCAGACAAGTTAAACATGAATGAGATGGTAATCATATCCTGTATACTTCAAATCTCAGATGGTAACAGTCTAATTCCTACAGACACTGTTCTTAATTTATTATCTCAGTTGAGAGGTGCACTTCCACAAGCTTTGATCTGACCCTTCATAACATAATAGCTCCCATTCCATGAGTCAACGAGCCAATGTGGGTATTCAGCCAGTTTCCAATATGTCTATTTTAACTCTACATTCAGGAACTGGGGAAATAACCACAAGTTGGGTTCACTGTGAGATTCGTGTGGGGCCAAAACTTCATTTACCATCGTATCTATAGGCTCCTACACTGATTACTGGATCAAAGATTCATTTTGTGGTACCAGGTAGTAGTCTCAACTAAGAATTCGTGTCTAAAAATCTTCAAATTCCTGGATATTTTTCTTTGCCCAGTTATTCCATTAAATAAGTTCAGATTTCTTTACAGAAAGAGATAGCAGAGACTTACAGTTTATACTTGCAGCAGTGTTTCAAAGCCCTTCTTCAAGGGATGCTGGCCTCTTGCTTCGGCTCTTGATCTGTGAACTGGCTCATGCCTGAGAAAAAAAAGAGTAGTTGTGAGACTTCCTATTGCAGTTACCCAAGACAGTTTTCTGATCAGCACACCAGCATTTTCTAGTCTTGTAGGTGAAGCAATTCTTTGTTGGGCTTCTACTTAATTCCTGGGGTAACTATGATTAATTAGTTGTCATCATAGATCCCTGCAGATAAAAGATCCTGAATTCCACTCAATACTTCTGTTCATTACAGTAATTATGATCATCCTGTCTTTATTAGTAAAGTGATACTGCAACCTGATTGCAGACATCTTAAGATCTCACCTTCCTATTAAAATCAGTCACTTCAAAGGCATCATCTCTTACTGTCATCCACAGCCTGCAGAGTAAAGTCACCATAGACATTTAATTACTGAAGCGCCTCTCATTAGTGCAATTACTGATGTTTTAATAAGAGTCCTCTGGATTTTCTTATGAGAAATTGCCATAAGGAAAGTGAACAGGTTGCATATAATAAATGCACTCCAACATTCTCATCTCCTTATGCTTTTCAATTCTTCAGATTTAATTCCAGGAAGGTCTGGCATTTTATCATTTCTCATAGACCATTGTAAAGTCTATGCTTCAGTAAACCAATTAAAACTGCTTTAGTATAATTTTCAGCTGTTTGAGCTAGCACTCAAATGAATTTGATCTGGATACTAGGTAAATACACCTATATTAATAAACATTGACCAACCTTATATTATATACTGCACTTCTTAGCCTTACTTATGTGGATTTCATCTCCACATGTGCTTTCCAGGCATCTGCTAATAAAAATTAGCAAAATGTAATTCTTTAGCTATAAAAAATATCTATTCTGGGATCAGGCTTTGCACTTCACCTGAGCTATCAACAAGAGGTACTTCTGGTGAGCAAGCCTTTAGGAAAATAAGCATCTCTTTTCAAGTCAACTTTTTCAGGTAGATAAATTTTAAGTTCTTTAAGTAAAGGAAGACAACCCTCATCAGACATAGCTGAATATGCTGGTAAAGGAAACTTGGGATATATTGTGATCATGGTTCTCAGATTCAAATGCATCTGTTCAAATAGCACACCTCTGTCCAAATTCTTCATTAAAGAATGAAGAGATTCATTCTTCAAAATTAATGCCTTAATACTGACATAACAAATTGGTAAGCCTGCTTTCAACTTGCAAGGTAACTCTACAAACAACACATGCTTCTGATTCTCAACAAGATTTCCCTCCTGATACAAAGAACTCTAAGAATTCCACAGCAAGCCTCTGATTCCTTGGTTGTCTCTTGAGATAAGAGTTTAAACCTCTAGACTTATCATTTTCCACTTGAAAGCAGTCCAGCACAATCAGAAACAGTGATCCCATTTTTATCGTCAAATGCAACAGCTACTTGTTTCTCCAAAGCCTAGTTTTCAATTGGCACATCATCCCAAACAAACTAGGTTATAATTTAAAGTAATTGTGATGCCATTTGATGAGACAGATTAATTATAGTATCCCATTTTCCATCTGAATGAAGTTCTGTGGTGTGTTCAAGCTAAAAGAAGCAAGCAATCGAAGTTGCTCTTGAGGATCTGTTTCCTGGAACTAATCCTGATACCTCCCCCTAAATATTGTACCGGTAAAGGTCTACCCAGGAAAATATAAATCAATTTACATATTTCAAATAAAGGAACTTTAATACAGGTGAATGGTTACACATGTGCTGACAGGGCTGAGAAGCTTAACAGAAGATCATGAAGCAATCCACAGACTAGCAGAAGCAGGAAAGCCGGTATTACCCTAGAGCTACAGGAGGCATAAGCGATCTTGCTGGAGCCTAAAAGCCAGCAATATAGAAGGGGGCACATACCACCAGCAAGCTGCCTGTGGGGACTGGGACCACTGAATGAACGAAGGGTTATCTGCCAGGAGCTGGAAGTAAGGAGGAGATGCAGTTTCTGCCAAAGATGATGGCTAAGTCAATATGAAAGGACATATAACCATAAACTCCCCCTTCTGCTTGTACTTCACCTCTTCTTCCCATTGGCTGACCCTACCTAATAGCTAGATTGCAACACACAATCATAATGGGAATATGCAGTAAATTTATCTAAGAATAAAAATATGCCATAATTGATCTGAGAACAAATAGTCAAATGACTGGCTAGCTTTCACCAGGTGGCACTAGTGGTAAAGAACCTGCCTGCCAATGCAGGAGGTGTGAGAAACAAAGGTCTGACCCCTGGGTCAGGAAGATCCCCTGGAGGGAGGCATGGCAATTCACTCCAGTATTCTTGCCTGGAGAATCCCATTGACAGAGGAGCCTGGCACGCTGCAATCCATAGGGTCCCACAGAGTCGGATATGAATGAAACAATTTAGCAAGCACACAGGCAATGGAAAGAATTTGCCATCACGAAATTTAGAGTTTAAGCCAGGCCAACACACAAGTAGCTAGGATTTCTTGTAACTACTTCCTGTGGAGCCCTTTTCTCTCTCATGCATATATTTCTAGCTAATCCAGGTCAGAAAGTTTGCTTTCACAGAAGAAGTTTCATCTGGTACAGCAATTTAGATTAGAAACTTAGGATTGGGTGATTGTCTATAAAAGTTAAGTACATGGAGCAGGTGTTGAATGCAGACTTTACCTATAACTCTCCCAATGTCATCACTATTGAAATAATTGACACTAACCCCAGTGAGATTTGTATTAATGTATAAACAGAGCATAAAGCATATTTAGAAACATAACATTATACCACTAATCTGCCCTAATATTAGTATTATGGAGTCTGAATTTCAGTTTGAGTGACTCGCTTCTCTGAGATTCAGTCAAGCTTCTCTAAAACAGATTAAAATAATTTGTAAGTGCTCTCCATGTATGCCTTCAACAAACATTTTCCCCAGTCACCTTTGATAACTGACTTCAACTAATCATAAACAATAATCTATCATTTTACTCCAAGTATATTTCAAGAAGCAAATATTATATTAATCAATTAGACAAATGCGTATTAAACTGTAACTGTTCTAAGTGCTATGAAGGAGAAATACATGATTTCATGCAGGCACTTGGTCAAGTGAGAGGAGCCAATTAAAACAGTCCATGAGGAGATGATGCATCATATGTAGGTGTTCAACAGGGAACAAGATGAGAGAAGCATTCCAAGCAAATACAAAAGCACTGTGGTTGCAGGAATGTGACACATATTTCAGAAAGAAAGACAATGTGCCTGGAGCCGACTAAAGAGAATGGGGACATGCTACTCACAGACACTGCAGAGGTAGTGAGGGGTCAGATAAAACGCCCCTGTGGACTGTAGCCCAGCGGGCTCCTCTGCCCATGAGATTCTCCAGGCAAGAATACTGGAGTGGGGAGCCATTCCCTTCTCCAGGGGATCTTCCCAACGCATGGATCCAACCCAAGTATCTGGCATTACAGGCAGATTCTTTGCCATCTGAGCCACAAGGGAAGCCTCTCAAAGATCATAGGCTTGTGTTTTTATTCATAGAGCAGTGGGAAGCTGTTAAAGGGTTTTAACCTGGAAAGTATCTTCTTCAGATTTGTACTATGAAAAGATCTCTCTAGCTAACTGTAGAAAATGAAGTAGAAGAGAAGCAGCTACTGGGTAGCTTAGACTAGGTTGTAATTGACAAAAATGATGAGTACTGGGTATATTTGAGTGAGCCTTCGGAAAGTAAAATAACAGGACTTAGTGCTGAACGCGACTGGCTTAGTGAATTAGAAGGATTTGTCAAGGATGATCCAATACCTCCTGGCTTGCTTGCATCCATGGGTGAATGTTGGTGTATTTGCTGATAGCATTACTGATGGCATCTGCTTGAAAGAGACCAAGGTGAAAGGACAGGATAGAGGTTAACTGTGTTATATCCTTGGACATATTTGACTGGGTAACTTGAGCTACTTAAGACAAAGTGCCGAGTTGGCAGGTGGATATTCAGATGTGAAACAAAAGAATAGTCTAGACTACAACAAGATATTTGGGATTCATCAGCTTAGAAATTATAATTGAAGTTTGGGGCGAAAGTTACATTGCCCAGAAGGAGAACGGCAGGTAGAGAGGAAAGAATCAAAAATGAACTGTGAGTAATTCCACTAGCCAATGGGCAGGTATCAGAGGGTGAGCCCGTAACAGAAATAAGGAAAGAATGAACAGACAGGCAGGAGAAATGCCGAGGAAGTGTTGTATCACAGAACTCAAAGTTTTGAGTTTTAAGAAGGAGGGCATGTTGAAAGCTGCTGAAAGGGAAGAAGAGAAGTGAAAGTGTCCATTCAGTTTAGTGAAATGGCCAGTATTGAGGACATGAATGAGAACAATTTTGGTGGAGTCAGGGGATCAAATGCCAAACTGAGGTGCATTCAGAAGCAACTGGAAGAAATTTGGCTATAGAGGGGAGGAAAAGAGAAAGCAAAATCTGGAGGGTAATGAGGATTTTTTTTTAACTCTTCTTAAAAAATAAAAGATATAATCATGTTTGAGAAATAATGAAAAGTATTCAAGTTAGAGGGTACGTTTTACCATGTAAGATAAAGAAACAAGTGTAAAGTTCTGAAGCACACCAGAATGGGTAAAATTCAAAATGTTAGACAGTAGGGAGATCAACATGAAGAGAAGGAAGAAGGACATGGTTGATGCAGATTTATGTTAGTTTGCTAGTTGGCAGATGCTTTGTTGTTATTGAAGAGAAGACAGAATTGTCTTCCAAAGGCTTTTAACTTCTCTGCAGTGAATATTTTCTTTCTGGAGAGAGAGGGAAAAACAGCCTGTGGGATGAGAAGGGTTGGAAACTAAAAGGAAGCAGGAAGCAGGAAGCAGAAGGTCAGGATACTTCCAGCTCCAGTTTTTAATGATTGTATACTTTTACTTTCTATGTGGTGGTTACTGATTTCAAATTGGAAAGTATTTCCATGAACTAGTATCACGGTCCTTTGGAAAAATTACTTTGTGTCTCATAAAGGCTTTTCTCTTCATTCAACACTTTGAAAAATTAAGCCATGTGAATATTGTTGTTAAAAATCAATCCACCAGGACTTCCCTGGTGGTCCAGTGGCTAAGACTCCACACTCCCAATTCAGGAAGCCTAGATTCAATCCCTGGTCCAGGAACTAGATCCCACATGCCCCAACTAAGAATTCACATGCATAAGATAGGCGTTAGCTCTTCTCTAAATTTTTGGTAGAATTCAGCTGTGAAGCCATCTGGTCCTCCTCTATGACCCACCTCCCAGAATATTGGAAATAAAAGGAAAAATAAACAAATGGGACCTAATGAAACTTAAAAGCTTTTGCACAACAAAGGAAACTATAAGCAAGGTGAGAAGACAGCCCTCAGATTGGAAGAAAATAATAGCAAACGAAGCAACAGACAAAGGCTTAGTCTCAAAAATATACAAGGAACTCCTGCAGCTCAATTCCAGAAAAATAAATGACCCATTCAAAAAATGGGCCAAAGAACTAAACAGACATTTCTCCAAAGAAGACATACAGATGGCTAACAAACACATGAAAAGATGCTCAACATCACTCATTATCAGAGAAATGCAAATCAAAACCACAATGAGGTATCATTACACGCCAGTCAGGATGGCTGCTATCCAAAAGTCTACAAGCAATAAATGCTGGAGAGGGTGTGGAGAAAAGGGAACCCTCTTACACTGTTGGTGGGAATGCACACTAGTACAGCCACTATGGAGAACAGTGTGGAGATTCCTTAAAAAACTGGGAATAGAACTGCCATAGGACCCAGCAATCCCACTGCTGGGCATACACACCGAGAAAACCAGATCTGAAAGAGACACGTGCACCCCAATGTTCATCACAGCACTGTTTATAATAGCCAGGACATGGAAGCAACCTAGATGCCCATCAGCAGACGAATGGATAAGGAAGCTGTGGTACATATACACCATGGAATATTACTCAGCCATTAAAAAGAATTCATTTGAATCAGTTCTAATGAGATGGATGAAACTGGAGCCCATTATACAGAGTGAAGTAAGCCAGAAAGATAAAGACCAATACAGTATACTAACGCATATATATGGAATTTAGAAAGATGGTAATGATAACCCTATATGCAAAACAGAAAAAGAGACACAGAAATACAGAACAGACTTTTGGACTCTGTGGGAGAAGGCGAGGGTGGGATGTTTCGAGAGAACAGCATCGAAACATGTATATTATCTAGGGTGAAACAGATCACCAGCTCAGGCTGGATGCATGAGACAAGTGCTCGGGCCTGGTGCACTGGGAAGACCCAGAGGGATTGGGTAGAGAGGGAGGTGGGAGGGGGGATCGGGATGGGGAATACGTGTAACTCCATGGCTGATTCATGTCAATGTATGACAAAACCCACTGCAATGTTGTGAAGTAATCAGCCTCCAACTAATAAAAATAAATGGGAAAAAATTCACATGCAGCAACTAAAGGCCCAGCACAGTCAAATCAATAATTAAATTTTTTAATAAAATGTTTTAAAAATTCAATCTACTGTGACAAATTATACAGTTAGCAGTCACAGTGGAATTTAGCGACCCACTGTCAAGAACCCGAGAAACCGCTGTCTGACATTGGTTAGGTGTTTAAGGACTTCCCTGGAGTGTTGCTGTCTCTGTCACAGGTGAACTTGCAGCAGGGGCCTTAATCCAAAGCCGGCACAGCCGTCACAAAGCTCCTATTAAAGCGAAGAAGGAAAAAAAGCTGCCACAAATTCTTCTTTTCATACCTTTCCATTCATCTGGTGTGAGTGTTTGAGAAAATTCAGTGAGAATTGCTTAAAATTCAATGTGACACAGAGCAACAGGGATTGTTTGAAAAAGTGCATGGCAGGTAAAATAAAGTGCTTGAAAAACTAACCTCTACATAAGTGAATCACAGGTTCACATTGATCTGTAGCTTCCAATTAGTGAAGTGACCAACTGAATTACACCAAGATTCTCCTCTCAGGCACTAATGTTTGTTCCAAAGAAACGACTTCCTTTCTAGATGACATTACTGGCCACAGAATATTACCATGAGACTGCAACATGAAAGTGATCTTGGCTAAATTCACTCCTAGAATTCAAATTAAAGCAAATCTCCCAAACATTAAAAAAAAAAAAAAAAAAAAAGAAGAGTATTCCTTCCTGTCTTATCAACTGTTGCAAAATTCATGAAGCCTTGTCTGGCTTGGGTCTTCCATCTACTGACAAATTTGATTAAAATTAGACTTGAGAGTAAGTAGTAATGGAACTGTCCAAGTGTAAGTATGCTGCCACTGAAAATTGGTTTCTAAAAAGGGCATCAATTAGAAAGGAAGTATAGAGTGGTGAGAAATCTACTGCCAATATTACATCTTCAACTATATAAAATATTGCAGTGAAAGGCTAGTGAAATTAGGAAGACTTTTATGAACTAATGTAATTAAAAGCCAATAATTTAGGATTCAACCTATGCACAAAAAGGATATTTAATGTATTGGTTTTCTACTGCTGCTATAACTTAAAACAACATAAATTTATTATCTCACAGCTGTATAATTTCTAAGGCTAACAAGGATTTCATTGGCTAAAGTTAATGTCAGCAGGGCTGTGTTCCCTCTGGAGGTTGTGAGGGAACAATCTATTCCCTTGCTAGAACAGTCTGTTTCGAGAGGTGGCCCACATTCCTTGGCTCATGGCCCCACCGTTCATCTTCAAAGCCGGCAACACAGCATCTCTCCGACTGATTCCATCAGCACGTCTCTTTCTATGACCTCATTTCTGCCTCCCTCTTTCACTTTTAAGAACCCTGTGATTACAATGGACCCACCTGTATTATACAGGATAAATTCCTATCTCAAGATCCTTAAATTAATTACATATGCAAAGTCCCTTGTGCATACAGTACCTTACAGTCCCATGTAAGCTACCATATTCACAGGTTCTGAAGATCAGAATGGGCAAGGTTGGGGGGGCATTATTCTGCCTACCACACTCGGGAAAGCAGAAAGGCACATCATTAAAAGAAATGTTTTATCACCGGGTTTCTCTTTTCTAAGCCTTTCATAGTCAAGAAGGTTTTACAATTTTAAAGAATTTTTTCCCCATAACTGTGCAGTACATCAGATAATCAGATCACTCATTTTCAGTGACAAGAATGCTAAATAAGAAAAGGATTCCTTTGGCAAAATGAAACTAACTCAGAAGATATGAATTGATTGAAAAGCTACCAGGGATGCCCACAGTATGTCATCCATCTCCTTTTTAGGAAATTATAGCAGTAAAGAGAGCGGGCAGAAGCTGTAAAATGGTAATAAAAATGTATTTTAATTAAATTATTTCACAATAAAGCTAAAAGGAATCTGAAAACAAGAGCTGAATATTATCCTCATCATGCTTCTTGAATAGCTTGTGTAAGAAATTATTTTGAGATGAGAGCTGAGATGGTTACAAACTATTTCTCCCTGGTTCTCTCTCTCCTCTGTGTTTTTCTAAGTCTCTTTTTCTCTTTGTCTCTCTCCCTCAATCCTCTCCCTCTTGCATCTTTTATTTTATCTTGCAGGAAGTATAATCTGAGTGAAGACTCAGATGCCTCAATCCATTACCTTTGAAAGTACAGGGAATTAGTGAACTTTGCATCACTGTGGATTAAAACTGGCATAAAGCAAACTGTTGCTTTATAGCTCAGCTTGTTCTACCCTTAAAACTTGTCATATGCCAAGAGACACAACTGCCAGGAAAGCTGGGTCCAGGAAACAATAACTTTCACATTTTTGTCATCATAATCCAGATCTAAATTCACTTTTGAAAAATTTCTTGCATTAACCAGTCACATTTTTCAAATAAAAAATTGGGGCATGTGGTCCAACAAAGGATGTTTTATCATTTAAATGCAAAGTGTTACAAAGTCATGAAAAATGAATTCCATTTATCTACATATTGAATAAATTTACTTTATTGAAAAAAAAATTATAATAAACCAAGGCAGTCCCTGGAAAACCCAGGATGCATAGTCATCATTATTTCTACCAGGCAGCTGCAGGTGCTATTTGGTTGTAAAGCCCACAAGGTATTTTGTGCAGTGTCTGCCAATGCCTCAAAAGCTTCAGAAAAGAAGTTTTTGCAATCCATGTGAAATCATGTGAACTGAGCATTTGGCCTGCTTAATTATCCCAAGAGTCTGGTTCAGTAGTTCAGGGTCTGGCACGCTAAATACCCAATAAATGTAGATTGAATAAATGAACAAACGCATGAACAATCTAAGATTAGCCACATAGAAAGCAGGCCAAGTTTCATCTCTGCCAAGACTGAGTAAAAATCTCTTAAGATTCATCTGGAAGAACAACTTCTCAGGACATCTGTCCTATAAAGGGAGGTATTTATAATGAATAATTAATAACTGATATCATTGAGATGTTGTCAACCTGTGGTATACCCCTTAAAAGGTTTTAATTTTTTGAATAAAATATTGTCAAGCCTCCATTCCCCTTGGAGTTGGGCTCCCTGATGATATTTAAGTCCAATTTCATAAATTTTCAAACTAGTTTGGATGCTTTTCATTTGAAAACCTTAATCTCACATTCAATTCACAGTTCTTTTCTTCTACCATCCATGATTACTTTGGCTACCTGACATGAAGAGCCGACTCATTGGAAAAGACCCTGATGCTGGGAAAGACTGAGGGCAGGAGGAGAGGGCAGGTGACAGAGGATGAGACGGTTGTACGGCATCATCAACTCAATGAACATGAGTTTGAGCAAACTCCAGGAGGCAGCGAAGAACAGGGGAGCCTGGTGTGCTGCAGTCCATGGGAGTGCAGAGTCAGACACAACTGAGCAATTGAATAACAGCAACAACTATCCATGATAGGCTGGACAATGTCCTGTAGGCTGGGAGTAGGAGGCGGGGAAGGCACGGATGGGGCCTGGGTCTTCTCTCAAGCTACTTCTCATCATCATTGCTGTCAGTCCTCTTCTGGGATTGAAGCAAGAATGAAGGAGAAAACCAATGGCATTCTGCAAGCAACCACACATGGTAAATCGGCTTCTCTTCCTTGTTGACAGACCACTGTCTGGCCTCATTTCCCCTTTCAGCTTCACGCTGACTTGCTCATGAGAGGCATTCACGGATCCTCAGGTAGGACCTCCAGGAGGATCTCCCTGCCTAACTCCCTGACATGGGGTTTCTGTCATGGCTCAGCTTTTTCCTCCTCACCTCAGGCCCATCTCAGGTGACCCACACCACACCCTCTTACCTCTGTTAACAAAAATGTGGCCCCTGGGAGAGAGTTGTGATTGAAAAAAATCTTAGTACTCAGTCACCTCACTTCAGTCAGATTCCACTCACATATCCTTATCATACCAAACACAGACATACGGGCTCCACCCTGGCATTTCTCTTTCAACTCTGTCCCATCTCTGGGCCTATTCTCCATGCTCAAGCCTAAAGAACAGATGACCGATCAGTTCCGTTGCTCAGCATTTTCTAACAAATCTTTCCTCATCTGTGACTTATACATGGAGTGGGGGAAAAAAACAACCTAGGCACTCTCAATCCTGTGGAAAGGTCAGAGAACAAATACTTAATCCTTTCTTATGGAGGATGGAATAATTATGACTTTAAACAATTCGTACTTCCTAAAAGATGGTATCTCATCCTTTCTGCAGATCTACTTCATATTTGTGGGGTAAGAGAGGGGAAAGTGGGTTCATTTCATTAAACTATTGATTTTTGCCTTCCCTGAGGAGAAGTAGTTAGATTCCTAGATTGAGATATATCGCACTTAAACTTTAAGGTAACTAGTACCCATTATTCTTACTTGGAGCCACTGATAGAGTGATTCCTGAAACAAAGAATCACAGTAATAGAAGGTTTACCATGTGTCCAAGGTTTTTCTTATACATAAAGCCCTACACACACCAAGCCATTTTTTCTTCTCATAGCAACTCTACGAAAGAGATATTAGTAAATCTCTTTTATAGTAAATTTGTAAAGAATATTTCAATGTAAATCACTAGTGCCTTGGGTATACCACTCAGCGTTTATTAACTTGTTAGATTTTTAAAATTCATTTGGATAAATTGTACTAATTTAGAAGATATTATTATAATCACCTTACAACAGGAGATCAGTAATGATTCCCATTTACAATAACTTGCCCAATTTCACCAAATCAGTAAGTGTTAGAATTAGAACCAGATGTTCTAATTCTAAGCCCGGTGTTCTTCCTTGGTGGAGCATAATTAATGGGAAATTCTATTTTTCTTATTATTAACGTTCAGGTCCAGGGGTTGTTCCATTTCCAGACAACACCTGTGCCATGCACCCAGATGTATATGGAGAGCCACACACATATAAAATCATAAAATAGCAAACAAACAACTGAGTTCATTCACAATGAGTTCATCCAGAAAAAATCTAGATTCTGGTGAAGCTTCTCCATGAATAAAAGACTGCAGTTTTCACAATATGTACTATTCTTGGGCTTCTTGTAGATACTGGAGTGGGTAGCCTTTCCCTTCTCCAGGGGATCTTCCCAACCCAGGGACCGAACCAGGTCTCGCTCACTGCAGGTGAATTTTTACCAGCTGAGTCACAGGGGAAGCACTATCTATCTGGTAGATAGTTTTCTGATGTTTCCACTTGGACCAGCTTGATTCAAAAGGCACACAAACTACTGTAGAGCAAGGCAACTTTGACTGCAGAGGAAATCTCATGTAGTATGCAAATATATTCACCCCATGTGAAGTGTAAAAGTCACTCAATAGTGTCCAATTCTTTGTGACTCCACAGTAGCCTGCCAGGCTCCTCTGTCTATGGAATTCTCCCAGCAAGAATACTGGAGTGGATTACCATGCCCTCCTCCAGGGGATCTTCCAGACCCAGGGATCAAAGCCAGGTCTCCTGCAGATTCTTTACCATCTGAGCCACCACATTTAGAAACATGTTTTCCTATATCTTAAAGTCTCATGGCAACATTACTTCAGAGTAATTTTTAATCCAATAAATATTCTGCCCTTACATTTACAATTTGTAACATAAGAAAAGGAGCACTGATTCAGGCCGTGTCTGAACCACTGTGAAAAACTGGTGCTGAAACAAAGACTCCCATAGAGACCCAGATTTCCATGATAAGAATAGAAAGGTGAGTCCCAAAGTCACCGGGATTATCTCCCCACATATACAACCTTCAAATCCACCCTTCCTAATTTCTGAAAGTCTTCACAGCATTACATCAACCATTAGATCTTTCAGCTTAACCAACTGAAAAGTCCAACAAAGGATCAGATTTATCCATCAGTCAGATATTGGTAGGAATCATTTCAATTAACAGTTTCATCCTATCAATTGACAGAGGCACTGGTGACATAGACACATTTCAAAAAACTAAAAATAAAGTTGGAGGGCAAAGTGGCTGTTAACAAGAAGACATGCACAACAATGTTCATTGCAGCCAAGTTTGTAGTAGCAAAAAACCAGAAACACTCTAGATTCCCCTGAGGAGAATATAGTATATTATGATGGACATTGCTGACAGGATATCATATGGCAGTAAATATCAACAATTGGATTAAATATATCTCAAAAATGCAATGCTTAGAGAAAAATAAGTCAAGGGAAATTTTTTCGGTGCATTTTTGAGTCTTTAAAAAAATTACTATAAGAAATACTGTTAAGGTTTTATACCATTACAGTGGTTAGAAACATTAGCATACAACAAACAGCTCAATATCAAATGCAGCTTAATACCAAAAACAACCCAATCAAAAAATGGGCAGAAGACTTGAACAGACATTTCTCCAAAGAAGACATACACGTGGTCAACAGGCACATGAAAAGATGTTCAATAGAGCTAATTATTAGAAAAATGCAAATCAAAACTACAATGAGGTATCACCTAACACCAGTAAGAGTGGCCATTATTTAAAAATCTACAAATAGTAAATACTGGAAAGAGTATGGAGAAAAAGGAACCATCCTACACTATTGGTGGGAATATAAGTTGGTGCAGCCACTACGGGGGACAGTATTAAGGTTTCTCAAAAAACTAAAAATAAACATCTTATGATCTTGCAATCCTACTCCTTGGCATATACCCAGAGAAGATTCTAATTAAAAAAGATACATGCACCCCAATGTTCATAACAGCACTATTTACAACAGCCAAGGAACAAAAGCAACTTAAATGTAAAGAAGACATGGTATGTATACACACACACACACACCCCAGAATACTACTCAGCCATAAAAAGAATGAAATAATGTCATTTGCAGCAACATAGAGATGATCATACTACTACAGTAAGTCAGACAGAGAAAGATAAACATGATATGGTACCACCTATATGTGGAATCTAAAAAAATAATACAAACTTATTTACACAATAGAAATGGACCCACGGATATAGAAAACAAGCTTATGGTTGCCAAAGGAGATAGTGAAAGTCACTCAGTCGTGTCCAACTCTTTGCAAACAGATGGACTGTAGCCTACCAGGCTCCTTTGTCCATGGAATTCTCCAGGCCAGAACACTGGAGTGGGTAGCCATTCTGTTCTCTAGGGTATCTTCCCAGCCCAGAGATCAAACCCAGGTCTCCTGCATTGCAGGCAGATTCTTTACCATCTGAGCCACCAGGGAAGCCCAAAGGAGATAGTATAGAGAGACAGATTAGTTTTGGGGCTTGGGATTAACATATACATACTACTAAATATAAAATTGATAAACAGGGGTACACTGTATAGCACAGGGAATTATACTCAGTATCTGACAATAACCTATCATTGAAAAGAATTTGAAAAAGTACTTATATATATATATATATATTTAACAGTTATATGTAAGAAAGGAATATATATAAACAACTTATAACAGTGCTAAGTGTACACTAAGTGCTCTGTAAACACTGGTATTTATTATTTATGCCCAGATATATGTAGAAATATATGGCTTCCTTAGTGGCTCAGAGTGTAAAGAATCTGCCTGCAATGCAGGAGACCTGGGTTCAACCCCTGGGTCAGGAAGATCCCCTGGAGAAGGGAATGGCAACCCACTCCAGTATTCTTGCCTGGATAGTTCCATAGACAGAAGAATCTGGGGGGCTACAGTCCATGGGGTTGCAAAGAGTCAGACACAACTGAGTGGTTAACATATTTTTATATATAGAAAAGTATGATAATATCAACTGGAACTCATGATATTAGATGCCTTTATTTTGGGGGCTCCAAAATCACTGCAGAGGGTGACTGCAGTCATGAAATTAAAAGATGTTTGCTCCTTGGAAGAAAAGCTACGACAAACTTAGACAGTGTATTCAAAAGCAGAGACATTACTTTGCTGACAAAGGCCTGTCTAGTCAAAGCTATGGTTTTTCCTGTAGTCATGTATGGATGTGAGAGTTGGACCATCAAGAAGGCTGAGCGAAAGAGAATTGATGCTTTTGAACTGTGGTGTTGGAGAAGACTCTTGAGAGTCCCTTGGACTGCAAGGAGATCCAAACAGTCCATCCTAAAGGAAATCAGTCCTGAATATTCATTGGAAGGACTGATGCTGAAACTCCAATACTTTGGCCACCTGATGTGAAGAACTGACTCATTGGAAAAGACCCTGATGCTGGGAAAGATTGAAGGTGGGAGGAGAAGGGGATGACAGGCGATGAAATGGTTGGATGGTATCACTGACTCAATGGACTTGAGTTTGAGCAAGCTCCGAAGTTGGTGATGGACAGGGAAGCCTGGCATGCTGCAGTCCATGGGTTCACAAAGAGATGGACATGACTGAGCAACTGAACTGAACTGAACTTAGGGAGAAACAGAGCAGAGAGGTCAGCTAGGAAAACATGAGAACTTCACCTTTATTCGGTGTCTTTTATTAAAACAAAATAAATATATGAAACCAAAGTACAGATAATGATGAAGAAAATGATGATGGTGATGATGATGTTAATGATGCCAATTTTAAAACCTGAATGTCAAAGAGTAGAAGCAACACAAAGGCAGATGGACCTGAGGAGGAGTCAAGACAAATGTCACAATTTTAAAATACGTCTGCCTTGTTTTAATTGAGGCTCAGGCATGGGAAGGATGCCAGATTAATGAACAGAAGAAGGAAGACTTCAAGCAGAGCAGCTGGATCAGCCTAAAAGGAAACCTTCTAAGCAGGGGGGCAGAGCAAGCTGATCTGCAATTCAAAGAGTAAACAAACTTCTCAGGAAGTTAGAGGTAACAATACAAATGCCTTCTAATTAGAGCTGATACCTAGAGAGTTTATTCAAATAAGAACAGGGCAAGTGACAGGATTTAGAGGATGCTGATATCACTCATAAGCAAACACTCAATAAGACTATGGGGGGCTTGAAAAACACCTGGCAACAGATGTCACAGACTTCAGTTTCTGAGAGGTCCTGAGGAGGAGCAGCCATAGCGGGCTGGGCAGAAGGGCCAGATACTGGGATGCCACAAAATCAAGACCAAATGGACAGAGCTGCAAAACTGACCTAATCCTGCAACACAAACCTAGAGCTACAGCTCTAGAAGTCGATTTCTCCTTCATAGGTGTCAGACTGGGTCTAGAGTTTGTGGAGTTTCAAATACTACAGCACAGCTAGATGAATCTGAAGGCAAGGGACCAGACCAGGCAATTTCCGCAAGAAAGTAGCTCTGATCTGAGAGAGGCTGCTGCCCTCCCACATCCCGAGGTTCCTCTTTCCTTCCTCCCTACTGTTCCACCCTCTCTATAGTTTTCCATCCATCAAGAGGACTAACTAGCATCACAGATTTAAGGCTGTTCCAGAAATTCCTGTTTAGAAGTGGGCCAAGTAATTTGCCTCTTGTCCGTCAATTTCCTTATTTCTATAATTGGAATTATAACACCTAATTTAAATGTTATAGCATTCATCATAGTAATACATTCAAGAGGTTTAGCCCACAGCCAGGTAGAGAAATGAAGAAGGAAATGGCAATCCACTCCAGTATTCTTTCCTGGAGAATCCCATTGACAGAGGAGCCTGGTGAGCTGCTGTCCATGGGGTCACACAGAGTCAGACAAGACTTAAGCGACTTAGCAGCAGCAGCAGGCAGAGAAAATGCTGAATAAATGACATCAATTATTTCTAGCACTCATCACTTAGTAGGCACTCAATAAATATTCAACTAATTAATTCAATGTAATGTAAAAAGTTGGAACCTCTAGGCAGATGACTACTAGCAGAATAGCTGAGTTAACCCAAATATATGTCTTCTTTTTCTCCAGATGTGAGGGTCAGTTGTTATGAATTCACATATACTTTAGGCTTTCATGATTAGCCTTTTACCTCCCGACACCTAACTTGAAATTTTTATTCCGCTCTCAGAATTGTGCTACTTTTCATTTTCAAATGTCAATGTCTGACTGAATGTAACACTGGGCGAGTGGAACACAAGGACAATGGTTCAGATTTTGACAAAGATGCCCAGGCACTTAGCAACCAATGCAGTTATTAAAGCTCACATATTCAGAATATCAAATGTACAATAAACCACAGAATTCACCCATTTCTGATATTTGGTATTTGCCAGTTTCTGAGCTGCCACTCTGAATTCACATACATGTCTCCTGATATATATCTCCCAATACATGTTTCTCAGCCAGAAACATCAAGAATCATGGAAACAAATTCTAAGTGATGTTTCTGACTGGGTGGTCTCCAAATGGCTTGATTGCCTATCCAATTAAAAAAATATGACTCCAACAAATGTTCTACTATCATTAACTAATCTTCAACACACATTACTTCTTTATTAACAAAGGTGGATGTAAAATTTAATTTCAATAGATTTTCTTCATAATTTTAAAAATTAATTGGCCTTTTTTTATGAGGGATATGACATTTATTTTGACAGATTTAATTACAAAATGTTAAACAATAAAGTATAAAAATAATGATCAGACAAATCAGATAAGAAACTCAAATGCCTACGGAGGCCTTGGAACCAAACATAGAGTGAAGAGGGTCAGGCAGAAGACAGTGGAGGAAAGTGTGGAGACTGGTAGAAACTGGGAGGCCATTCACTGGTTTAATTCAAATGATGACACACAGAAACTCCAGTTCAGTATTGCTGAAGTCTCATATGATCCAACATAAGGCAGTAACTGGCCATCTTCTTGACAGATATGATTAGGTAGCCATTGTTCTGACTTTGTGGTAGGTTGCCAAAGAGCTACTCCCAGAACTGTTGCTGCCATGTTTGAGTTTCTTATATTTGTACTTTTCTGCTATGTTTCAACCCACAGATTTAAGACCATATTTTACTTCGTGAAGTATAGTGTGCTTTAAGTTCATAAACATGCAGGAATGATACTGAATCAGTCCCTCCAAAAGGTGGGACTTCGGTCTTCCTTCAGAGTAACCCATAGACCATTTGTGACCAACTCACACAATCAGATGAATGTACCATTTCTAATCCACATACTAAATCCTGATGAAGCTTAAGCTATTAATTAATATTTTTTAACATTAGATAACAATTGAAATGGAAGTTCTAGTACTTTGTCCTCATTCCCTAATGGATTACCCTGCTCATTTCATTATATGTATGCTCCTCTCTTTGGAGACTACTGACATGAATGATTTACCTGAGGTAATATACACTTCAACAGCAACAAAAACATTTTGGGAATAATATAAATAGTCTTATGAGAGTCCACTTAAAAAAAAAAATTACCTGATAAGAATCTCACACTGAAGAAGTCCTGAACTATATAAGTAAAAAAATTCTAAAAGTGTCATTTGCTTATGGGCCCACACACATGAGCAGAAGAGAAGCTGCACAGAATAATGTTGCCATGAGCCCCATCATTAATGGAAAAAAGTCTTGCTGGGGTAGCAGCAATCAGAAACTTCTTTGGACATCCTCCATATGCACTGTACTTAAGATGAAATATTGGTTCACCAGGCTTTGACTTGGCCTGCTATGTAAGTCACTATGCGATATTTATGGTGTGTATGAATCTAATCTGTTTCTTAATGCCATCCTACTCAAACCAGACCTGGTTGTACCAACTCATGATTTCCACAGTAGTAATAGTAGAATGATACACAGAGCCTCAGAAAAGAACCCACTCGCTATTTCCATTGTCACTTTTTGGTTAAGTCAGTTCTGAAAAGGCTATTGCAACCACAAGCTGAATCTATTAATTGGAAAGAAGTGTTTCATTCATTAGAGTATTGCCTTGTATCATCTGATTGATTTGAAAAATAAATTTATAGGCAACCAACCAACACTTTATAATTCTTACTTTAAATCCTTTCCTCCAAAATATTTTATTTGTATTTTGGAGAAGCAAATGCCTTACTTTGCACATATACTCATGTTTTCCATCTTTTCCCCACCCTTTCTGGTTTTAAATAATGAATAATATATATCTCAGTGCTCCACTTCTACTTGGAGAAATTTATGAATACCCGAAAAGACTACTGTAGCATATATTCTCCCCATTTAAAAACTATTTTCCATGTCTACAAAACTCAAATATGTTAAAGATTTATTTGTAAGTTTTTGGGGAAGCCAGGTAATATTTCTCCAGGAAGAAAGGAGCCTTGTAGGTTATTTATGAAGTGGTAATGTGTGTGTGTGTGTGTGTGTGAGAGAGAGAGAGAGAGAGAGAGAGAGAGAGAGTGAGTGCAGTTGTATGTGGGACCACAGTTAAATATTTTCCAGTAACTTGGAGAAAAGGAACCTTAGAAATGACTTGGCCTAATGTCACTGATCAACATAGACACAAAGATCCTCAACAAAATTCTGGCAACAGAATCCAACAACATATTAAAAAGATCATACATCATGAACAAGTGGGTTTTATTCCAAGGATGCAAGGATCTTTCCATATTTGTAAATCAATCAATGTGATACACCATATTAACAAATTGCAACATAAAAACCATATGACTATCTCAAAAGACACAGAGAAAGCCTTTTAAAAAATTCAACACCCATTTATTATAAAAACTCTCCAGAAAACAGGCATAGAATGAACATACTTCAACATAATAAAAGCCATATACAACAAACCCAAAGCAAACATTATCCTCAATGGCAAAAAAATGAAAGCATTTCCTCTAAAATCAGGAATAAGACAAGGGTGCCGACTCTCACCACTACTATCCAGCTAGTTTTGGAATTCACAGCAACAGCAATCAGAGAAGAAAAAGAAGTAAAAGGAATCCAGACTGGAAAAGAAATAAAACTCTCACTGTTTGCAGATGATGTGATCCTCTACATAGAAAATCCTAAAGATACCACCAGAAAATTACTAGAGTTAATCAATGAACATAATAAAGTTGCAGGATATAAAACTAATACACAGAAATCCCTTGCACTCCTATATACTAACAATGAAAAAACATAGAAATTAAGGAAATAATCCCATTCACCATTGTAACAAAAAGGAATGAAATACCTAGGAATAAATTTACCTAAAGAAACAAAAGACCTATACGTAGAAAACTATAAAACACTGATGACAGTGTTGTGTCAAAGATGACACAGATAGATAGAGAAATACACCATGTTAATGGATTGGAAGAATCAATATAGTGAAAATGAATATAATATCCAAAGGAATCTATAGATTCAATGCAATCTGATTCAAGCTACCAACAGTAGTTTTCACAGAACTAGAACAAATAATTTCACAATTTGTATGGAAACACAAAAAATTTCTAATAGCCAAAGCAATTGAGAAAGAAGAATGGAACTGAAAGAATCAACCTTCCTGACTTCAGACTCTACTACAAAGTTACAGTTATCAACACAGAATGATACTGACACAAAGACAGAAATGTAAATCAGTGGAACAAAATAGAAAGCCCAGAGATAAATCCATGCACCTATGGACACCTTAGGGCTTCCCTGGTGGCTCAGATGGTTAAGAATCTGCCTGAAATGCAGGCAACCAGGGTTCAAACCCTGGGCTGGGAAGATCCCCTGGAGAAGCACATGGCAACCCACTCCAATATTCTTGCCTGGAGAATCCCATGGACAGAGGAGTCTAGTGGGCTATAGTCCATGGGGTCACAAAGAGTCAGACATGACTGAGTGACTAACACTTACTTACTTACTTATGGACACCTTATCTTTGACAGAAGAAGCAAAAATATACAATGAAGAAAAGACAGTCTCTTTAACAAGTGGTGCTGGGAAAACTGATCAACTACATGTAAGAGAATGAAACTGGAACACTTTCTAACACCATACACAAAAATAAACTCAAAATGGTTTAAAGTTCTAAATGTAAGACCAGAAAATATGAAACTCTTAGAGGAAAACATAGGCAGAACACTCTGTGACAAATAACAGCAAGATCCTCTACGACCCACTTCCCAGAGTAATGGAAATAAAAACAAAAATAAACAAAAGGGACCTAATTAAACTTAAAAGTTTTTACACAATAGAGGAAACAATTAGCAAGGTGAAACAGCATCCTTCAGAATGGGAGAAAATGATAGCAAACAAAACAACCGACAAAGAATTAATCTCCAAGATACACAAGCAGCTCATGCAGCTCAATACCAGAAAAATGAACAACCCAATCAAAAAGTGGTCAAAAGAAATAAACAGACATTTCTCCAAAGAACGCATACAAATGGCTAATAAACACGTGAAAATATGCTCAACATCACTCATCAAAACCACAATGAGGTATCATCTCACACCAGTCTGAATGACTGCCATCAAAAAGTCTACAAACAATAAATGCTGGAAAGGATATGTAGAAAAGGGAACCCTCTTACACTGTTTGTGGCAATACAAACTGGTACAGCCAAGATGGAGAACAGTGTGGAGATTCCTTAAAAAACTGGGAACAGAACTGCCATATAACCCAACAATCCCACTGCTGGGCATACACACTGAGGAAACCAGAATTGAAAGAGACACAGGGACCCCAGTGATCATTGTAGGACTATTACAATAGCTAGAATATGGAAGCAATCTATATGTCCACTGTCAGAGGAATGGATAAGGAAGTTGTGGTACATATACACAATGGAATATTACTCAGCTATAAAAAAGGAACACATTTGAATCTGTTCTAATAAGCTGGGTGAAACTAGAGCCTATTATACAGAGTGAAGTAAGTCAGAAAGTGAAACACCATGACTATATATTAATGCATATATATGGTATTTAGAAGGATGGTAATGATGATCCTATATGCAAGGCAGCAAAAGAGACACAGATGTAAAGAACAGATTTTGGGGCTCTGTGGGAGAAGGTGAGGGTGGGATGATTTGAGAGAACAGCATTGAAACATGTATATTACCATATGTAAAGTAGATGACCAATCCAAGTGTGATGCATGCAGCAGAGCACTCAAAGCTGGTACTCTGGGACAACCCAGAGGGATGGGGTGGGGAGGGCAGAGGGAGGGATTTCAGGATGGGGGGACACATGAGCACCTATGGCTGATTCATGTTGATGTATGGCAAAAACCATCAAAATATTGTAAAGTAATTACCTTCCAATTAAAATAAATTATTAATAAAAGAAGCGACTTGGCCTCTTTGGATATAATTGAAGTGGCAAACTATCAGCATTAAAGGGGAAAAGGGGAGGGGATAGAAATTAGAAGTTTGAGATTAAAACATCTATATTACTATATATAAAATTAATAACCAGTAAGAACCTACAGAAGAGCACAGGAACCATGTTCAGTATCTTGTAATAACCTATAATGGAAAGGAGTCTGAAAAAGAAATAGATTTATAAACATATATGCATCCAGTCCCATCACTTCATGGCAAATAGATGGGGAAACAGTGGAAAGAGTGGCTGACTATTTTTCTGGGTTCCAAAATCACTGCAGATGGTGACTGCAGCCATGAAATTAAAAGATGTTTACTCCTTGGAAGGAAAGTTATGACCAACCTAGAAAGCATATTAAAGAGCAGAGACATTACTTTGCCAACAAGGTCTGTCTAGTCAAGGCTATTGTTTTTCCAGTGGTCATGTATGGATGTGATAGTTGGACTATAAAGAAAGCTGAGTGCAGAAGAATTGATGCTTTTGAACTGTGGTGTTGGAGAAGACTCTTGAGAGTCCCTTGGACTGCAAGGAGATCCAACCAGTCCATCCTAAAGATCAGTCCTGGGTGTTCATTGGAAGGACTGATGCTGAAGCTGACCAATACGTTGGCCACTGATGCAAAGAGCTGACTCATTGGGAAAGACCCTGATGCTGGGAAAGATTGAGGGCAGGAGGAGAAGGGGACAACAGAGGATGAGATGGCTGGATGGCATCACTGACTCAATGGACATGGGTTTGGCTGGACTCCGGGAGTTGGTGATGGAGAGGGAGGCCTGGCGTGCTGTGGTTCATGGGGTCACAAAGAGTTGGACACGACTGAGCGACTGAACTGAACTGAACTGAAAGGTATGTAAGTCTGTTCTTACAGATCTAGATCTGTCCTATATATAGACAAAGAAGGTAAAACTGAATCACTTTGCTGTACACCTGAAACTGACACACACTGTGAACCAATTATATCTCAATAAAAATTAATATAAAAATAAAATGGGCTTGGCTAGTGAAGATGTTTGAATAAATGGAATCACCGAAATATCTTCCTAATTCTTTTTTTCACTGTTCAAGATGGATGTAGCCAGGCAAGTTTCTCTGGGAGGTAAATGTGTCTGTTGCAGAGATAGACAGCCAATCTATAGAGCTTGATGTCTCAAGATTTTATCTAGCAGCCAATTCTATTTCTGAATATTTTGTACAGCTTTTTTGGAGGCATAGTTTATACATCATGACAGATACCCATCATAAGTATACAGTTGAATAATTTTACTAAATTTATATAGCTTTCTAATCATGATCACAAGCCAGTTTTAGTACATTTCCATCACCCAAAAAGTTCCCTTCTGCCATGTGCAATCAATTCTCACTCACAGTCCCAGACTATCTAAATTTGCCTTCTGTCTCTACAGATTCACCTTTTCTTGAAATTTCATATAAGTGGAGTCATAAATATAAAGTCTTTTGTGTTAAGCTTCTCTCATCTAGTTGAGGTATTTGAAATTCATCCATGTTATTGTAGATATCAGTAAATCACTTTTTAAACTGATGAATAGCATCCCCTTGTATAGCTCTAAATTTATCTATTTGCCTGTTGGGGATATTTGGATTGCATGAATAAGCTGCCATGAACAACCAAGTCTTTTAGAGGACCTATGTCTTAAGTTCTCTTGAATAGATACCTAGGCATGGAACTGCTGGGTCATATATAAGTATATGTAAATGTACCCATTTTACATACTCAACAGCAATGTCAGAGGATTTCAGTTTCTCTAAAACCTCACCAGCATTTAGTAGTGTAAATCTTTTGGATTACAGCCATTTTAGTGGGTGTGTAGCAGTATATCATTGTGATCTTAATTTGTATTTCTCTAATGATTAATGATATTAAACATCCTTTCAGGCACTTGTTGACAATTTGTATATCTTATTCACGAAGTGTCTATTCATATATGTTGCCCATTTAAAAAAAAATTAGGTTGTCTTGTTGTTGAACAAGAAATATGTTAAATATATTCTGGTACAATGCCTTTATCAGATATGTTTTGTAAACATTTTTTCCCAACTTGTTAGTGGTCTTTTCATTTTCATTCTTCTGAAGAGTAAAAGTTTTTAAATTTTTATAAAGTCAAACTGATCAATTACTCCTTTTATTGATCTAAGCAATTACTGTCTAACTCAAGTCACAAAGATTTCTCCTGATTTCTTCCAGAAGTTTTGTGATTTTAACTCTTAAACTTAGGGCTGTGATTCATTTTAACTGAGCCTAACTCCTTACCTACTGGGCACAACCAAGGGAGTAAAATCACTTCAGACCAGCCACTAGAGCAGGCAGGACAAAGTACAAATACAGACTTCCTTGAGAGAACAAAACAGGCCAAACTTCTCAGACTTTATCAGCTGTTCCACCACCCTGAGAGCAGTTTGGATTTTTTGTTAACCTTTACAAAATTTCCAAAATTAAGTGAAAAGTTTTATCTTTCTGTAATTTTTTTTTTCCTTCTTGCCTATGTATATCTAATTTTCCAGCTAATATGACTATCTACTCCTTCACAGAATTGCTTTGGCACCTTTGTTGAAAGCCAGTTGACCATAAATGTAAGAATGTGTCTCCCTTAACATAATGCAAATCACAATATCCTCATAGAATAACTTGACTCCCACATAAATTAGCTTTTATCTAAGGAATGCACTGCTGAGCCCAATGTGAATAGCAAAGCATATTTCTCACTTTAAATAAATTAAATGGAATTCCAATTCATAAATAAGTTTTAAGTGCAGTTAACCTGAGTTTTCGAATGCACAAAGCTGAAGACCTAACAGGGATAAATTTCTTAAGGTGATTATAATCTTTGGAAGACTCCTGGCAGTCAGTCAGCCTCTTCAGATAACATTTTCTAGAAACTTTCCAACTTTAATCACAAATATCTGCTGAGCTTCTTTTTTCAATTAATTAATTTATTTTAACTGGAGGATAATTACTTTACAATATTGTGGTGGTTTTTGCCATACATCAACTTGAATCAGCCACGGGTGCACATGCTGAGCTTCTTTTATGTGGGAGTCATTATGAAGGATTCAGAGAGATATAAACTGTGTCAGTATTCCTCTGATATGTGCCAGTATGACCAGATCATTCACATTCAGCCTTCATGATTAGTGAAGTCTATCCAATGTGGGTCTATACCACATTGGTTATAAATATTTTGACCATCACACTGAACAAAAGATATGGTTGTCAGTCTTCCATGAGCTAGTTGGAGAGCTAAGATAGCTACATAGTTAAAATGATCAAGGTAGTAAATGGTATGTTAGAGTCAGAAGATGAAGAGAGGGAAGATCACAGAGAGATACTGGTAATGTTAGTTAAAAAAAAAAATAGAAAAAAAAGTTTCTAAAAATAAAATCAGTTTTTAAAAGAATAATATTATACAAATGTTAGGCTTTGGAGGGTTACAATGTATTGCCTCAATTATCTTAAGCAGTGATACCTGATAAAAATTAATTTAAAATAATAATTTTGACTGCCTTACTAGGTATTAGGCTATTAACAGTATTACCTAACTCTGCTAGGCTATAGCTATAACTATGCTATGCTATGGGCTATATCATGTCTAATCCTTACAACAAACCTAATAAATAGAAGACATTACTACAGCCATAGGCCTAACCTGGCCATCTTGAAATAAAAATAAGGCTACCAAAAGACAATAATATTCAAATTAAAATATTCTAACCCTGATGCCTATAATGAAAATTTTATTCTCCAAGCTCCCTCACTCTAAGGAATGACTCAGAACTCAAGGAATGATCATGTAGATTGTAAATTATTTCTCCCCTTTGGCTCTCGCCTCCTGCCTTTGGCCGGGAGGGGCCTGAAACTCACTCACAGACAATAGGCCCAGTCACCACGACGACTAGTCTTTGGACAGCCAATTTCAAGGTCACAGTTTCTTCCAGTGATGTCCTACCACTCTCACTGATGAAGTGCACTGTGATTCTGAATTTTCAGTGTTCATCAAGATATGGGAAAGTGATATAGGAAAGTGACGTTCCTTTCTCCATTGTCATGCTGAGTCCTGGAGCCCACTGCATAAGCAGTTTTTATTAAGCACAAGCATGTCCCTGAGGGTGACCACGATGACAGAAACACAAGGCACTAGGAAATTGACCAGGTTCTGTGTCAAGAGGTACATCTTTCCCAAGGCTCCCACCATTCAATCCCTTGAGATTGAAGAAATTCATACTTCTCCTAGTATCAAAGACTACACAACTCTTGCTCCATAATGAAGTACAGAGCTGACTGATAGTTGCTTTAGGAGAACATTCATTTATTACCCTATCTTCATTTTAAAGCTAAGAAAACAGAGGCACAGAGAATTTCAGTGAGTTGCCTAAGAGCACACATCAGCAGACATGAAATACAAACTTAATATTTTCAAATTCCCAAAACCAATATTTTTTCACTCTGTTTTATTGTCTATCTATCAAATCCATATTAATTGCAGATAAGTCAGTTCTGGGCAGGTTGGATCTGAAGAAAGGGCAGCCTAAATGTGTTCTCTCATCCTCGCAGACAAAGCTCATCAAATAATATTTAAAAGGTACCTGGTAGACAGCTTACAAGGCCTCTCGTTCTCCCACAGTTTCTAGTCTGAAAGAATATTTGTGCAAACTAGAATATGAGCTGTTAGTAAATAACCTGAAGCTATCTATTAATTGGGGGTAAATGGCGTGCTGCGATTCATGGGGTCACAAAGAGTCGGACACGACTGAACGACTGAACTGAACTGAAAAATGCAGTTGAGTTTGGTTCTGCAAACAAACTCATAGAATCCAACACACCCAGACAGTCTTGCAGGACAGGGAAAGAGAGAGTGAGAAAGAGAAACATTCTGATATTACCTTCCTGCAGTAGAAAAAATTCCTACTAGGATGACAGGCACAGATTTAATGGTTGTGGCTTTATCACTAACTGGTTGGTTGTCTCCTTCAGCCAGTCCTTAAATCTGTATGGACCCCAGCTACCCAGCTTATCTGCCTTTAAGCTGGAGCTAAGAAGGGTGGGTGTGAGGACATGATGATATGAAAGAAACATAGAGGAAAAAATTCAATACCAACACAACAGCACATTAAGAAACTTTGTTGAATAAATCAGTAAGATAAGTAACAGTCTGGAGTATTAGAAAAACAATGACGTCTGAAGTCATATAAGCTGTGATAAGTAAGCAAATTAATTCAAATATAACCTCTACCATTAACTAAACCTTTGACCCTGAGCAAGTCTCTCCTTTTAGTTTCAGTTTGCCCATCTCTACACCAGGGCCAATATTGCCAAAATCAGAATAAGGGGCAGGCTGGCTATCACTCAGGGTGCTCATGTATGGCAGTGCTGGAAGGTCAGTGGATTAGATGGAAAACTTGGCCCTAGCTGATTTGAGTTCCCAAATATGGCTTCTAGTGAAGCCTGGTGACATGTCCTTGGTTCCCTTTTAACCCAAATAGAGTCTTCTAGTAGACATTTTAAAAATAGAAAACATACATATGTCACTCTAAATAAATAAATGTACGTATAAATAATATGTTGGATTAGGGTATAGTGTAGCAATAATTCTGGAAGGTCAATGGCTCAAAAAATAAGGGTTTATGTCTCAGTGTTTTATGTAGACTGGTTGACTGTTCTTCAACATGAACTTTTATCACCTATGAAATACATGATTTTTCCAAGTTTACTACAGTAAGTAAATAAAGACATAGAAGATGTGTGCTGAGTCACTTTAGTCGTGTTTGACACTGCAACCCTACGGACTGTAGCCCACCAATCTCCTCAGTCCATGGGATTCTCCAGGCAAGAATACAGGAGTGGGTTGCCATGCCCTCCTCTAGGAGATCTTCCCAACCCAGAGATCGAACCCATGCCTCCTGCATTATAGGTGGATTCTTTATCACTGAGGTACCACAGAAGACCCTGGCATTTGCTCACATTGTCTTAAAGTGGCATTCACTATTTCTGCTCCCAGTCTCTTGGATAAAATTTTGGTATGAATCAACCTAACTGGGAAATGTAAGGACTACCTACTGGGTCTCAGATGGCATAGTATTTATCAGCTTAGATACCTAATGTCTGAGTATAAGCATCAATATTATGCAGTGATTGTGAGAATTACATTCAATAACTTACAGTAAGAACCTAGCCCAGGGTCTGGCACACACTTAGTGATCAGTAATTGCTAGTCTCTTTTTCCCACTGCCAAACTCAAAGGTGAACTTTGCCAATCCTGCAGAATTAACCACAACAACCTGTGTACTCCCAACTACTACAGTCGAAGCACTCTCACATCTTGCTCAGGGCACCAGAAAGAGGGAGACTGAAAATGATAACCGCATCCCTATGACAATGTGCAGCCCACCTTTCAGATCAGCAAGGTTACAAATGTATAGCATAACGTTCATATACTGAGGGTCCTTCTACGGTTTGGTTCAGTTCAGTCGCTCAGTCGTGTTGACTCTTTGTGACCCCATGAATCACAGCACGCCAGGCCTCCCTGTCTATCACCAATTCTCAGAGTCCACCCAAACCCATGTCCATTGAGTTGGTGATGCCATCCAACCATCTCATTTTCTGTCATCCCCTTCTCCTCCTGCTCTTAATCTTTCCCAGCATCAGGGTCTTTTCCAATGAGTCAGCTCTTTGCATCAGGTAGCCAAAGTATTGGAGTTTCAGCTTCAACATTAGTCCTTCCAATGAACACCCAGGACTGATTTCCTTTAGGATGGACTGGTTAGATCTCCTTGCAGTCCAAGGGACTCTCAAGAGTCTTCTCCAACACCACAGTTCAAAAGCATCAATTCTTCAGCACTCTTTCTTTATAGTCCAACTCTCACATCCATACATGACCCTTCTATGGTTACCCAAGTTTTAAGAAAACAGTTGAAACTCATTAATGTAACACGCTTTATAGAGTTGTTACTCCAACCTCCCTCACTTGGATCACAACGCCTCACTCACACTCACTCTCCACTCCAATTCTGACAAATAGGCTCAGTGTCCCCAGACAACTGTCTTATGTCATGTCTCTGCATGAGCAAGAGCTGATGAATTTTCCAGGAATGTCTTAAATCACTCTTCACCTGACAACTTATGCTTTATTTAAACCTCATCTTATCTGAAATGAGTTCTCTGGCTTTACCAAGATGCCCCTACATATAAGCCTCACAGTACCGTCTGCATTCCTATATCACAAATTATTGAATTACAAACATCGGCCCAAGGGTCTATCTCCCCACTTTCAAGGTAGAGTTTCACAGGAGGCCAGAGCTATGTTGTCTTCAGTGCAGGACCTGCAGGGCGTAATAAAATGCTTGGCACACTGTAGAGACAAATAGTCACATAATCAATGAATGGCAACCTCATTTTTTGTTTTGCTTCATATATCAGATCACAATCTCTTCCTGTGCTCTGACTCCTAGATTTTCCAGCAAATTACAACCCAAATATGCTCTCTGTCAGTTACTGGCTTCAGATGCTTTGGGCCACTTCTGACTCCAGCTGGGCGAAGTTCCAATCTGCATTTGACGACCAAGGTTAAGGGATGGACAGTGCATTGTTTGCAACCAGAAAGGCCTGGGACCAAATCTAAATCCTAGTAAGTAGGATTACTACTTACTATTTGTATGAATTCAGGTAGAGCCTGTTAAAC
Organism: Cervus elaphus; assembly: GCF_910594005.1. Lineage (NCBI taxonomy): Eukaryota > Metazoa > Chordata > Mammalia > Artiodactyla > Cervidae > Cervus > Cervus elaphus. Next base: position 54,644,897 of record NC_057843.1, read on the forward strand.
TCTACCACCTCATTTGCCTCACAAGGAAATTAAGACTTCTGTCTGCATACCATGGGGCTACTGTGGATATTAAAAAGGAATTCTAATTTTTTTTATCTACTGCATTTTCCTCCAAGTGGAAAAACAAAATCTATTTCCTAGAAGCCTCCTTGGGCAGGGAAGAGATTGTTTTCCCAGGAAATTTCTTTAAAAGATGATTGAAATAACATTTAAGACCAAAAGAGGCCTGAGTATTGACATCACACTATAAGTGACAAAAAATTGGTCCTTAAGGGCAGCAGAAAAGGACGCAACAGGGAAGAAATGAGAGAAGGAAGAGTCAGGAATGATGGCCAACTTCTCTGTGACCCCCCCAATTTTTAATTAAGTCCAGAACACGGAGTATACATTTTAGAGTATCTAATAATATACCCTGTCACATAATAAGTAGACTACAAACTATGGATGCAACTACCATTTAAAGTGCTGTCATCATTATTAACCCAGACTCAGCTCTCAGTCAATTTGCAGAGAGGTTAGTTGAAAACTGGAAATACCCACCAGAGCTTTTGTCCTATTTCTCACTCTAGGACAATTTCTCACTTGTATCCTGGTTTTCTTTGTTTATAGTTCTCTATCCAGGGTCTTTCATTGCTGTCACCTTCTTACAAATTTTATTGAAGTTCAGTTTGTGTACAAGACATTGCATCCATTTAAAACATACTGTTCATGAGTTCTGACACATGTATACATCCATTCTATGTGCATGCACAAACAAAAAAACACATAATCAGATACAGATATTAGATCAGATACAAATCATTTGCATCAAACTCATAGTTTCCTTGGGCCCCTTTGTAGTCTATGCCTCTGTGCCCTTGTCCTAGGTAAGCACCATTATGACTTGTATCCCTAGAAAAATCAAATGATCTAAACTTATAAATAGAATAGAACAGTGTGGTGAACATTTGGGTTGTTTTTGTATATTGTGAATAATACTGATATGAATGTTCACATATGGGTTTTTATATGGACATGTATGCTTTCATTTTTCTTTGGTGTACATGTAAGATTGGAATGAGTTAACTGATATGCTAGATGTATATCTAACCTTTAAGAAACTTTCAACAGTGGTTGTAGCATTTTATATTCACCATCAGCAACGTATGAGAATTCCAGTTGTTTCACATCCTTAACACTTGGTATTGTCAGTCCATTTAATTTCAGCCATTCTAATGAGTACTATCTCACTAGAGGTAAAGGCAACTCATTATCTTAATCTTCATTTTCCTGATATCTAATGGTGGTAAGTCTCTTTTCTGTATATTTTCTTTTGTCTTCTATTGACTTTGAGGATCCTCGAGAATGTTCCTTACTAGTTCTATACTTAAATTGTCCCTACTGTTATTCTGAGGCATCACCTTCACATCATTAACCTTCTGAATGCTGAGAACGCGCCTTTCTTATATTACCCTTCCTGGTTTAGGCTGGTCTTTTGGATTTATTTTTAGATGTGTACTACTCTTTCCACCTGTGATATAAGAATTTGCCAAATTTTAACACTTGGGGACAATGTATTTCGAAGACACATTCAGTAGATCAACTATACTTTAGTAAGTAAATAAAAATTGAAAAAACATCATTTCAATAGACAAAAGTTTTGCTCAGTTTAGCAGCTGATTTATGTTTGTCAATTTTATCAATTATTTTTATATAATTTCAAGGTTTCAGATTGGAACATGCTGTATTTATTTTAAAATCTGCATCTAGCTTGGGAAATCCTAGACTAATTGCTTAGCTTCTCGGCCAAGCCAATAATAGTGAACTTCTGCCTATTTTCCATGGATTTACCATCAAAACTAGGAGCTAGAAGAACTTGAACAGGCAAACAAATGTACCACAGTTAAGCCATGTTACAAGACTTAGCAATTTAGATTCTTAAAATAAAATGAATATTTAATACATTTGTCTCCAGGTGCATCGGAGAAGGCAATGGCACCCCACTCCAGTACTCCTGCCTGGAAAATCCCCTGGACAGAGGAGCCTGGTAGGCTGCAGTCCATGGGGCCGCAAAGAGTCGGACACAACTAAGCGACTTCACTTGCATGCATTGGAGAAGGAAATGGCAACCCACTCCAGTGTTCTTGCCTGGAGAATCCCAGGGACGGGGGAGCCTGGTGGGCTGCCGTCTCGGGGGTCGCACAGAGTCGGACAGGACGGAAGCGACTCAGCAGCAGTCAAGTGCACTAAATTTAAAAGCATCTGTTTCCCTCCATGAATTCAAAATTAAAATGACAGTAGTAAGAGCAAATAAATTCTGAAGGATGAAAATATACCTCAGATGGCCTCATGCTGACAAAATAAGCATTGTGATGGATGAAATCCACAACATTCATCTGAGAACCTTGTTCCACTGGTCTAGAGAGTTGGAGGTGTCTATTCTACTGAATGGGACATAGGCCACGGATATCCATTTCCATGTTGTATATAGCAAGACGGGAAAAAGAAAACATCTTTTTATCATAGTGTTTTCAAATATTTGATAATGAAAGGTGTTCATGAATATATATACAAATGATTAATGAATGTATATAATTTAGTGCATCTGTAGAGTTTTCAAACGTGGTTTTCAAATATGAAAGTAAGTCTTTATTTAAAAACTTGCATTTTCTTCTGAAACAAAAAAAAAAAATGGCTTTGAGAATGTATTTTTTAAAAAACCACAACTTAGAGAAAAGTAAAATACATTCATCTTCATTACAGAGAAAGTTAAGGTTACTCTGACCTTAGGAGGTAAGATGTCATTCAGGACCACCGGGGTTGGATGAATCTTCATTCCCTAGCAAGATTTATCTCTGGTAAATCTAACCACCATTTTGATCTAATTCACAAAACCTTTTTCCATTTTTCTCTTTAACTTTTGTGTTCCTATGTGGTCTAAAAGTTAAGCGCCTAGAGATCATGCTAATGAATACCACAATTCTGCTTTGAGAATACGTCCTGGAAAGGAATTCCTAAATTTTCAACATTAAAAATAGAGAAATTCTAATAGCATCTGTTTCTAATAATACACTCTTAAACCAAGCATGCTGCAAATGCTCTATTTTGGTTATAGTTACTAAAAAAAGAACACAAACGTTTTTCTATGGAACTTGCATTAAATCAGCCAGCGTTTTTAGAAACTGATGGGAAAACAGAGGTGGAGAAAGGTTATATAATTTGCTAAAGCTAACACAGCCAGTGACAAAGTCAGACTGAAAACCAAAGTCTTCTGGCTCTCATGATGAGAAAAAATGTGGTCAAATCAGAGTGTTAGAGTATGCAAACTAGAAAACTAATTGCTTGAATAATTAAGTATTAGGTTGGTACAAAAGTAACTGTGGTTTTGCATTGCTGAAATTTGCCATTTGATATTGGAATACATTCTTGAATAAATGTGATTATGTTATACATCATTTTAATGTGCATGTATCACTCTTTTTTGCTAATATTATTTTTTGCTAATATTATTACTTGCTGCTTATTTTATATTTACTTTAGACCATGGAAATGATAGTAAATCAAATTCCAAAAGCAAATTCGAACAATTTTCTTATTCAAATTCAAAATGGGTTGTAAAGCAGAGACAACTTGCAACATCAACAACACATGTGACCAGGAACTGCTAACAAACATACAATGCAGTGGTGGTTAAAGAAGTTTTGCAAAGGAGACAAGAGCCTTGAAGATGAAGAGTGCAGTGGCCAGCCATCAGAATTTGACAACTAATTGAGGGAATCACTGAAGCTGATCCTGTTACACTAAATGAGAATTTGCCCAAGAACTCAGCATCAACCACTCTATGGTGGTTAGGCATTTGAAGCAAATCAGAAAGGTGAAAAAAGCTCATTAAGTGGGTGCCTCATGAGCTGACTGCAAATCAAAAAAAAAAAAACCATGTTATTTTGAAGTGTTGTCTTATTTTATGCAACAACGAACCATTTCTCTTTGGATTGTGACATGCAACAAAAAGTGGAATTTATATGACAACTGGCAATGACCAGCTCAGTGGCTGAACCCAGAAGGAACTCCAAAGCCTTTCCCAAAGCCAAACTTGCTTCAAAAAAAGGTCATGGTCACTGTTTGGTGATCTGCTGCCCATCCGATCCACTACAGCTTTCTGAATCCCACGACATCATTACAGAGAAGTATGGTCAACAAATCAACGAGATGCACCAAAAACTGCAATGCCTGCAGCAAGCAGTGATCAACAGAAAGGGCCCAGTTCTTCTCCACAACAACACTTTATCACACGTCACACAACTAATGCTTCAAAAGTTGAACAAATTGGGCTGTGAAGTTTTGCCTCATCTGCCAGGATTCACCTGACCTCTTGCCAACAGACTAGCCTACCACTTCAAGCATCTTGACAATTTTCTGCGGGGAAAACACTTCCTCAACCAGCAAGATTCAGAAAATGCTTTCCAAGAGTCTGTCAAATCCTGAAACACAGATTTTTATGCTACAGGAATAAACAAACTTATTTCTCGTTGGCAAAAAAAAACTGTGGTGATTGTAATGGTTCCTATTTTGATTAATAAAGATGTGTTTGAGCCTAGTTACAGTGATTTAAAATTCATGATCAAAAATTGCAATTATGTTTGCATCAACCTAATAATTAGTGACTCTTACCTATGTCAGTGCTGTACATTGTAAGTTTCCACCTCTAGAATTTATTCAAGAAATAGTCAATGTACAGGTTATATATTAATCAGCTATTACCTTTTCCTTATGTTTTTGTTCAGTTGGACATGACTTAGCAACTGAACAACAACAACAAACCTTTTCCTTAAGGACCTTAGAGTGTTGTATGAAAATATTGTAGGTATGTTTCTTCACGAATATACTAAATATTACAAAGGCAAATCATAAAAGTGGGTGGGTAATGTGGTGTAGCAATTTAGGATGTGTGCTAAGGATATCCAGTATTACTTCCTATTACCAATCAACATTGGTGCTTAAATATATCTAAGATTATAAAGATGGAGCAGTGTACAGTGAAACACAGGCAGAACATCTCCATGAGCTTCTATCCAATTCCCCCCAGAGAACCCCTGACTGACCACTAAAAATAAGCCACACACATGCCTTCAAACCCAATGAGCCTGCATATAACAAAGGCTTTCTGCTGTTCTTCTTAATCCCCCTGTACATTCCATTTGCTTTCTGGTCACAACTTCTGAGCCCATAGGCCTCTAAACACACCCCTTGACATAGTCTTGCCCCACAGTGGGACAAGACCCAGCTCCACCCACCAGAGGGCAGGGATCAGTCTCTCCAACCAGGAAGCCTACATAAACCTCTAGATTTGCCTTACCAACCAAAGGCAGACACCAAAAGCAAGAGGAACTAAAACTCTGCAGATGGCTGCTGCTATGTCACTTCAGTCATGTCCGACTCTGCGCGACCCCATGGATGGCAGCTCACCAGGCTCCCCCAGCCCTGGGATTCTCCAGGCAAGAATACTAGAGTGGGTTGCCATTTCCTTCTCCAAAGCATGCATGCATGCTAAGTCGCTTCACTCTTGTCCGACACAGTGTGACCCTACGGACAGCAGCCCACCAAGCTCCTCCATCCACAGGATTCTCTAGGCAAGAATACTGGAGTGGGTTGCCATTTCCTTCTCCACTGCAGATGGCAAATGGAGACTATAAACACAGAAAGTTAGACAAAATGAGTGGAATGAAACAATATCACAGATGAAGAGAAACAGAAAAATCCTCAACAAAACACTAGCAAACGGAATCCAACAATACATTAAAAGGTTTATTCACTCTGATCAACAGGGATTTATCCCAGGGATGCAAGGATTTTTCAATATTCACAAATCACTCATTGTGCTACACCACATCGCCAAATTGAAGAACAAAAACCTTATGACCAACTCAATAGATGCAGAAAAATATCCTGACAAAATTCAACACCATTTATGACAAAAACCCTCCAGAAAGTGGGCACAGAGGAAATCTATCTCAACATAATGAAGGTCATATATGACAAACCTACAGCTAATATCATATTCAATGGTGAAAAGCTAAAAACATTTCCTCTAATATCAGAAATAAGACAAGGATGTCCACTCTCACCACTTTTATTCAACATAGTTTTGGAGTCCTAGACACAGCAATCAGAAAAGAAAAATAATTGAGAAAGAAGTAAAACTGTCACTGTTTGCAGATGGCATGATACTACACATAGAAAATTGTAAAGATGCTACAAGAAAACTAATAGAGCTTATCAATGAATCTGTTGAAGTTGCAGGTTACAAAATAAATACACAGAAAACTGTCACAATTCTATACACTAACAATGAAAGATCAGGAAGTGAAATTAAAGAAACAATTTCATTTACCACTGTATTAAAAAGAATAAAATACCTAGGAATAAACCTACCTAAGGAGGTAAAAGACCTGTACTCTGTAAACTATAAGACACTGACCAAAAATCTGAAGATGACATAAATAGATGGAAAGATATACTATCTTCTGGAAGAATCAATATTGTCAAAATGACTATACTACAAAAGGTAATCTACCGACACAATGCAATTCCTATCAAATTACCAATGGCATTTTTTTTCCTGCAAATCTAGAGCAAAAAAATCTTAATTGTAAGGAAACACAAAAGACTCCAAATAGACAAAGCAGTCTTGAGAAAGCAAAACAGAGCTGGAGGAATCAGGCTCCCTGACTTCAGGCTCTTATAAAACTTGAGTAATCAAAACAGAATGGTAGTGGCACAAAGACAGCTTTATTGATCAATGAAACAGGATAGAAAACCAAGAAATAAACCCACACACATATGGTCAATTAATCTACAAAAAAGAAGACAACAATATACAATGGAGAAACAACTGTCTCTTCAATAAGTGGTGCTGGGAAAACTGGACAGTTACATGTAAAAGAATGAAATGAGAACATTCTCTAGCACGATATAAAAAAATAAACTCAAAATGGTCCAAAGACCTAAAGGTAAGACCAGATACTATAAAACTTTAGAGGAAAATATAAGCAGAACACTCTTTGACATAAATTGCAGCAATATCTTTTCTGGATCCACCCCCTTGAGTAATGAAAATAAAAACAAAAATAAACAAACAGGACCTAATTATACTTAAAAGCATTTGCACAGCAAAAGAAACCATAAACAAAAATGAAAAAACAGCCTGCAGAGTCACAGAAAATATTTGCAAATGATGTGATCAATAAGGGATTAATCTCCAGAATATACAAACAGCTCATGTAACTCAGTAGCAAAATAAAACAAACAGCCCAATAAAAAAATGGGCAGAAGACCTAAATAGACATTTCACCAGAGAAGACATACAGGTGACCAAAAAACACATGAAAATATGCTCTACATTGCTAATTATTAGATAATTATAAACCAGAACTATAATGAGACATCACCTCACACTGGTGAGAGGGGCCATCATCAAAAAGTCTACAAACAATAAATGCTAGAGAGCGTGTGGAGAAAAGAGAAACGTCTTATACTGTTGGTGGGAACATAAATTGATATGGAGAACAGTATGGAGGTTCCTTAAAAAACTAAAAATAAAACTACTATATATGATCTAGCAATCCCACTCCTGGGCATATATCCAGAGAAAACCATAAGCCAAAAAAATACATGCACCCCCAGTGTTCATATAAGCACTACTTACAACCACCAGGACATGGAAGCAACCTAAATGTCCATCAGCAGAGGAATGGATAAAGAAGATGTGGTACATATATAGAATGGAATATTACTCAGCCAGTAAAAAGAATCAAATAATGCCATTTGCAGCAACATAGATGGACCTAGAGATGATCATACTGAGTGAAGTGAGTCAGAGAACGAGAAACATCATATATCACTCACATGAAATCTAAAAAGATGTACAAATGAACTTATTTACAAAATAGAAACTGACTCACAAACATGGAAAACAAACTTATACTTACCAAAAGGGAAAGGTGGAGAGAAAAATCGGAGTTTGGAATTAACATAGACACACTAATATACATAAAAAATATAACCAACAAGGTTCTACTGTATAGCATAGAGAACTCTGCTCCATATTCTTTAATAACATATATGAGAAAAGAACCTAAAAAGAATGGATATAGGTATTTGTATAACTGAATCACTTTGCCATATACCTGAAACTAACACAACATTGTAAATCAACTATCCACTAATATCAAAGAAAAAAGAATTATACAAACACATGCTTAACTGATGTGGAGACTCCACATCCTATGATGCTACAATAAACTAAGCAACCGTTCTTTGAAAGAGACACCAAGTTTTTTCAATTTTTTTTTTTTTTTTTACTTCTGGTATATAATGGAGTCTCTAGCACATAATAAGTACCCAAGACATATTAATAAATAAATAAATGGGTGAAGATCTCTAATATTTTCAGTGTTCTATCAATCTGAAGTAACAAGCATTGCAGGTAGTCTAGATTTTGGACATCTAGAATAATTTTAAGAACTAATCTTTCTTGTAAGTTCTAATTGATCAAGCCTTAACCAACAATTCCTATCAAACACAAGGATTCATCTTGGGAACCCAAAAACTTCATGAATCTACCCCCAGTGAACACAAGCACCAGAGTGCTGGAGAATCGACTTGTAAATCCATATAACACCATGAACGCAATGAAACTAGTATTCACTAATGAGTCTTTTAATTTAAAAGACAAAGGGCAATAGAGAAAGAGGTTGGATTTTAATAGTTTATTCATGACTATCCAAAGGAACAGTTTGGATTATACAGAAAGGTTTATTAGTCAATCTGATCTTGTCATCTGCATTATCAGAAAGGAAAACAAAAATTATTTTAAAAAAGTAAGATAAATTGGTTTGTCAGACTGTCAGTATTCACAAGAAATGGGCTTATTTTCTGAAATAAAGTCAACATGTTAAAAAAGATCCTGGAGCAATACACCAGAATTTTTTGTGGCCCTCTCTCTACAGTATAATCACTGAGACAATTCACTGATCAGATGTCTAAGTTGAGGATTTGAATATTCTAACTGCAAAATCTAATGGTCAAGTCTGTTATATTACACAGAAATAGCTTCAGTGAGCTTTTAGCACTCTGGGTATTTTGCATGTCCTCTAGTAATTCATCATCTGTGAATCTTGAGGGATTGGCCTTGACTGGGATTTGAAGTCTGGACTATTAGTGTGAGTAATGCTACAAGTGAACAACCGGGGGCCTGAGAACAATCAAGCTCAATGGTGTGAAATATAAAGAATCAAGAAAGCAGCCATGCTCAGCTAAGTGAAGTGAAGCAAAAACAGAAATAGGAATGCAACCGGATAACAAACTGAGGAAATGAAGAGTGACCTCCACGGTTCCAGGCTGCTTCCACACGGTTTCCTCCTGCGAGGCCCAGAGAAGAAGGGCTCAAATTCAATCGCACACCAACATAAGATGTCAAGTGTCTTAGCTCCTAATTACCAGGGGGAAAAAAAAGACAAAGAAATGAGTCTACAGAGAGTCCGCATATTGGTAAGCTATATTCCTTGTTAAAAATCAAGATCTACCTATGAATAGGGTGGGTTTAACATTTGGAGTAATAATTTGTTAGTGGGCTCACAATATTATTTAATAATCTTCACAAGGGCACAATGACTAACACAAAATATTGCTTCTTGAAGTGTTAAAATATTAGTAATAAAAGCAAAAATACTCAAAGCAAATAAAAAACAACATGACTTCCTAATTTCACTGAAATGAATGTGTTATGTATATGGCAGATTTTCTTGACAAAAAGAACTTTTTTCTTATCACCCAACTCAAATATTAAGGATGTGGAAAAATACATTTTTTTATTTTAAAAAGGACAACAGAAAATGTCTGGCCCTAACATTCACAGAAGCAATAAGTCAGGATTCTAATGCATTGCAAGCCTAATGAAAACATCAAAAGCGATATGAAAAATATCATGTGTCTTGCCTGAGAGAAAAATAAAGTGAAATTGTAATCAGTTGCTAAAACTTAATCAATATAATCGCATTGCAAAGTTTCTAGAGAGTGTTTTCTTTAATGAAAGTTTTGAGGTCACTAAGTTGTGGGTTTCTCTGAATTACATCATCAGGTCCTCTCAGAAATGATGTTTATCATTGTCATCACCATAAACACAAGCCCAGTAATTAAAATATTTGTGGATACGTCGACCATTAAAAGAGTCAAAAAACAGTCTCATTTTCATGTTTCCCTCATATCTTAAAACAAGGCCAGCTTGGTAACTCAGCAAGTTGTAAAGGGGTTATATCATATTCCTAAATGTTTGATTAAGCTACTCCATGAAGACCCATAAAGGAAAACATGCGATCACCCCTTTCTCTGTCCTTCAGAAAAAAAAAAACAAACACAAAAAAACAGTTTGTAATCCTGAAGAAGGTCATGAATCCAATTTTAATACTCCTGTTTCTCCTAGTTAAAAATGGACTTTGCTTGAGAAAAAAAGTTCCTTTCAGAAAACCAGTAATTTTCTTTATAATCTTCATATGTGGTGATGCTATCACAACAAGTAGCATTTTGAAACAAGGTTAAAAGGAGGTGGCTTGCAAAACTTATTTCTCCTTGCTCCAACAACTATAATTCTGAAATAATTCCTTTCCATGAAACTTCCTTAAACTAGCTCATGGCTTCAATGTTAACCTTCTCCAAGAAAAATCCAAATTCAAATTTCTTCACTACTGAAGAAGCAAAGCTTAAAGAACCAATAACAGAAGATATGGACTATTCCAGGCATAATTTGAGTATTTTTCCACTCCTGTCCCTATGTTCCATCCTATCCACCAACTCCAAATACATGTTGAGGAAACATATAACTGATGAAAATCTTATGAAAGATACCATGTTGCTAGCATGGCTGGCCCTGCTTAAGTTATGTTCTTTAAAGATTCTCTGTGGCAGACATAAAACAGAGGCTGTACCCGTCATAAGCTGAGTGATAGAAGGCAAGTCATTTAACCTCTCAGAATCTGTTTTCTCACCTGGGAAATAAGGAAAATTCACAGAATTGTTTGAGGATTAAATTAGATAGTATAGGATACAAATTAGATAGGCTATGTGAAAAGTCTAGAAAAAGCACTGGACATATGATGGCTAAAGGTTAACAATTAAATGAAACAATCTAAGCCACTACTTTTCCTGAGAAGTTAATAACAATTATACAACCAAGTTGAAACACTTCTCAGAGTTAAATTCATCACCTTAAATGTTCTTATAAGAGAAAACTGGAGAGACCAAAGTTGTGTTACGCACTCAGTTAAGTAATTTATTAAAAAGAGTCAAAAGTATCTGAGAAAATAATAATAAAGGAAAATGAAGGCAGAAGAATAAGAAAATAGAGGATTAAACAGATCCAAGAACTAGTTACTGGGGGAAAATAAAAAATATGCAAATAAAATTCTAAAAAATTATATTAGAGCACCTATCTGTGCCTACTTAGAACAAAGTAGACATTTTCCTAGGAATACAATAATTGTTAATTAATAGATTCATCAATGTAATTCAGTGCATTGATACATATTAAAGGAGAAAAACCTGTGTCATCTGAATAGAGGCTAAAATGTTCTTCTATAACCTTCAATATTCATTCATATTAATAAAAAAAGAAGATCTGAAAAATTAGTAAAATTAAATAAAAGAGGGGCTTAATTTGCTGTAAAATATATCCACAGTAAGCCTACAGCAAGCATCCTACTTCATATGACATATTTAAAGCCTTTCTCACTAAATTCAGAAACAAAGTAGAAATAATGCATGCATAACTCCTTTCACACCTTCTACTGAACATTGTAATTATCCCAAACAATGCAATGAGATACAGACAGAAGATATAATAATTATAAGACAGTGGACGCAAGGCACAAAATTATAATTATTAGTAAATGATATGTCTGGATTCATAAAAAGGTCAAGGAAAGTCACAGATAAAGGATTAAAATCAAAAGAACAAATCAGCAAGTTAGTAATGTACAGTATACATTAAAAAATTTACATTTTTTCTACTAACAAAAACCAAATATATAATGTAATAAAAAATAAAAGCTACTTCTTAAAGGGAATAAAAACTGTGAAGTATATAACAATATATATAATAAGAATTGCATCATCTTCCTAGAGAAAATTTTCTTTAAAGACCTAAATAGGAGACATGAATAATGTGGTGTGTATGGAAAGACTCAATGTTTTATAGATATCATTTAAGCTCAAATTAACCTCTAGAGGCAAATAGTTCTAATCAATTTAAATGACTGCAATATGAAAATACAGCTCCAAAATTCACATGGAAGAGTGCCAGATGTTAAATACATTAGTTAAGATGTACTTGGCTGCAAGTAACAGCAAACCCACCTAAAAAAATGTCTAAACTGTAAAGAGGCTCAAAGTGTACATCCCATCTATTTACAAGGCTGCTGTGTTCCTGTCATATCCTGAGTTCTCTATTTAATCTGGTTATGTTCAAAAGAGCGTAACATTTCCAGAAGTCACACAAGAAGAAAGCAAACAGAGGCTGCATAGGGGTAGAAAAAATAATTCCACTATTCATTTTCAAAATGAGGGGGAAATACCCAGAGGTCCTCACATCTCATTGGACACATTTCATCACATGTTCAGTCCTAAACTAATCACCGGCAAGCAGGAATGCAGTTGCCACAATTATTTAAAATAATTCTAACTGTATACCCCCCTACTTAGGATTTTAATGGTGTTCAAATCCCCAGAAGGACATCGTTGCCCAGAACCTAAAAATGAACTGAAGTTCTATTAGCAAAACAGAATGAATGGGGAAGATGACCACTGGGTAGGCAGTCTTACAAAATATATTCAGAATATACACAGAATCCATTCAATCAATTTAACATTTACAAGCATAAGTAAAAATACAAATAGGCAATTTACAAACAAATAAGGAAATACAAATGTCAAATAAACATATGAAAATATCGTCAGTTTTACTAAGTGTTCATAGAAATGCAAATTAATACCATGACATGCCATCCTTTTCCATTAGATCAGGAGTTAGCATGCTCTCTGTTAAAGGGATAGATATTAAATATTTTAGGTCCTGTGGCAAAGTGAGGCTACTTTGTAGGTATGTATACAACTATTTTAAATGTAACCATTTAAATATTTTTAAACCATTACTAGTTTACAGATCTATAATAAATGATAGTGGGTCAATTCCTCCATTAAACAAATTTTTAAAAGCTTAATAATAGCAAGTGATAATGAAATGTAATTAAAAGAGTGTCCTGTAACTGGGAAGGTTTATTGGTGCAACAGAAATGGAGAATTATATGGTATTACTTATGAAAAATAAAAATGTTCACACCCTATAACCCAGTATTTTCACTATTTGATATTCCTCCTAGAGAAGCAGTTGCACATATACACAGGAAAGCATGTACAAAATGTTTACTGTATCATGATGTACTTTATGAAACATTGGAAAAATCTAACTGTCCATCATCAGAAAATGGCTGAATAATCTAACTGTGATACATTTGTGTTATTTTTCCAAATGTATCGGCAACTAAAAACAAAAAAAACAACCAGCTCTATACAAATATGGAAAAATGCTGAAGACATACTGATAACTCTCTAAAGAAAGTTTATAGAATATACTAAAAGAAACATAAAATAATTTTATGCTAAGAATGCATAAAATAGTAGTTATCTACTTTCTATAGGATAAAAACTGAGAGCCATAGGTATAGGGGATATGTTTGGAGTGACAGACTAAACTCATAACTCTCATTACTTTCGAGCAGCAGGAAGAGGCTAGGTTCTAAGAATGCTTCCAGAGGTGCTGTATTTCTGGGGTTTTTGATATTTTATAAGAAGAAAGTATTCATACTTCATTTGTTTTTAATTAAAAATTTAAAAGCATATACAAAACATTTTGAGAACTGACACAGAAAAGCGAGAAAATATTCAGCTATAATAAGTTTAAATATCATAGCTAAAAATTCTATGTGTACATTAAAACATATATAGGTTCTGAAATATGATTTGAGAGTAAAGTTCACTAAACATTTGGAATCCCAATATGCAAAGTTCAAAATTTAATGTCAATGAATGAACAGTTCTGATCTCCAAGAGTTGAACATAAGTCACTAGGGCTTTCCAACTAAGTATATTTATTTCATACTAAAGATAACGAAGGGGCTTATGACATGCTATCTCAAAATATGCCACTCTGGCATACTGAATATTTTGAACTGAGACACCTGAGGAAGAACAAACACAGGAAGAGTTTGCCCTTCCTAACAAAAATAGGTCATAAAATGTCCCATGAGAAGGATGCCTTCCTTGTACCGAAAAGAATAAAGAAGAATGTCCTGTTAATCAGAAACAGGGAGCCAGTGCTAAAGTGGGTCTGCGTAAATAAGCCTATTATTAGTAAAATAACCCTGATAATCCATTGGTTTTTGTCTTGCCCTCACAAGTATCTCTTAGTCACTTCCCCACAATTTGTTGCCCCTCCAAGCCCAAATCCTTAATATCTGAAAAATACCATTATTTTATTAACAAATAACTACTCTGTTCTCGATTCTGCAGCATTTCTGATAATGGGGATACAGCAGAAAACAAGATATACTATGAGGTGAACTTTCTTATGATGCAGGATTGTTTATACTCCTCTCTTAAAGACTTTTTTTAAATTTAAACAAAGTCATGAACTTTTTATTTTGTGTTGGGGTATAGCCGATGAACAATGTTTTGATAATTTCAGGTGAATAGCAAAGGGAGTCAGCCATACATATACAAGGATCCATTCTCCCCCAAACCTCCCTCACCTCCAGGCTGCCACATAACGTTGAGTAGAGTTCCATGTGCTAACAGTAGATCCACGTTGGTTATCCATTTTATATACAGGAGTGTGTACATGTTCATCCGAAACTTCTATGATTTTTAACTACCCTGTTCAAATATGATTAAAGCCTGCCTTCAGGCTGAAGGCCACAAAATAGAATCTGACCCATCATATCCTTC
Source organism: Cervus elaphus (assembly GCF_910594005.1). Classification (NCBI taxonomy): domain Eukaryota; kingdom Metazoa; phylum Chordata; class Mammalia; order Artiodactyla; family Cervidae; genus Cervus; species Cervus elaphus. Next base: position 54,659,930 of record NC_057843.1, read on the forward strand.
CCTCCACCGTGGAATTCAGACTATCCTGTAGTAAAAGCTTAACTAAAAAAGAGGAAAAAATCAGAGCTTCCCTGGTGGCTTAGATGGTAAAGCGTCTGCCTACAATGCGGGGGACCCGGGTTCAATCCCTGGGTCAGGAAGATCTCCTAGAGAAGGAAATGGCAACCGACTCCAGTATTCTTGCCTGGAAAATCCTATGGATGGAGGAACCTGGTAGGCTACAGTCCATGGGGTCCCAAAGAGTTGGACACGACTGAGTGACTTCACTTTTCACTGAAAAATATGGTATAGAACTTATAAGAAGGAAATAAAAGTGATACTGTTATGAAAAATTAGGTCACCTTGCTGTGTGAAGAGGCTAAATTCCCTCCTTATCACAGAGGCAAGGAAACTATAGTAGCAATAGTAAGGATTTCATTTGTCCAGGAAAAGAAAACAAATCTCACTTGATTAAAAGTAACAGTTCTGAAAAAATTATTATCTAGCCTTTCTGATAGTCTCAGTTTTCCAATGATAGAAAAAAAAAAATTACTAAGAACTACCACTCTAGACCTAACTACAACCAGGAAAGGAGTTATTTAGTGATAGGGAAGTGATAAAAAATCTTGGAAAAAATAAATCTTGTCATCTTAGATCATAATACCTATTGTACACAATGTTGGGCAAAGCCTATAAAAATAGCCCACAGAGACACAGGTATATTTCAAAAATAATACCATAACTCATGGTTCCATTGTACATGGTTCTAAGCATGATCCTTGACTCAAGATAGTCAAAAAGCCCTTACTGATGCAATTCCAGTTATGGAATGGCAAATCATCTTAAGTGAAAGAAATAAAGAGGAAATGCATGCAGTAAGCATATGTCCCAAAAATGAAAAAAGGAACTAATAACTGAGGATATATATGAAACCATGGCATTATGGACCCTAAGTCCAAAGAGAGTGGGCTTAGAGATGTTCAGTGTTAAGGACAACAAACACTTTAAAAAATATTATTTCACAAATAAAAGGCAAATAAGCGAGGACCAAGACCACTGCAAGGGACAAAAGGTGTTAAACTGAAGTTTGGTAGGAAGAAAACAGAACACCTAAATTCCTGCTTTTGCTTCTGATTTCTCTGCCAAGTATAGAACAAGCATTCCTAAGGGAATACAAAATCCAAGGGTAGTAAAGTTGTTTTTGTATGAATTCAAGTCATTTGGCTTAGATGAATTGTATCCCAAGGCTCTAAGAGAACTTATAAGTGAAATCATCCTTGTTTTATGGGAAATCTTAAAGAAGGGCAAAGGAAACAGAAAACTGGAAGAAAGCCAACATCAGCCCCACTTTCAAGTGGAAAATGATAGGTCTGGCAAACAAACCACTGGATACAAGGATGGATTGCTAAAGGAATGGATGGTGAGTACCTAGAGGAGACGGCAGTCATCATAAAATGTCTAAGAGTGTCTTGTCACATTCTACTTAATGTTTTGCTCTGAGACGGTTACAGGACTCGTCTAATATGAGAATGTGGGACACAAAGTTTATGGGAACTTCAGCAAGCCCACGAACAATCGGATAGTTTTCTTTTTAGATACTTTTGCATAGAATTGAGAACTATGGATTGATTGCTAAGAGAGATGATCAGATTAGTAACTGGAGGATGTATTTTAGGTAAAGAGTAGTGATTTGGGTAGTAATGAGTTGGTGTCCACCCACAAAGTAATGTTGACAAGTGTTATGGGTGTAACTGTCTGCCCCACCAAAATAAGCTGAAGTCCTGTGCCCTGGCACCTTATTTGGGAATGCAACCTTATTTGGAAATAGGGTATTTGCTATTGTAATCAAGTTAATGTAAGATCATTAGAGTAGACCATAACACAATATGTCTGCTCTGCTTATGGTGTTACTGTTCAGCTGCTAAGTCAAACTTTCTTTGGAACTCCATGAACTACAGCATGCCAGGCTTCCCTGTCCTTCACTGCCTCCCGGAGTTTGGTCAAACTCATGTCCATTGAGTCAGTGATGCTACCTACCATCTCATCCTCTGCCACCCCCTTCTCCTATTGCCCTCAACCTTTCCCAGTACCAGGGTGTTTTCCAATGAGTTGGCTCTTCGCATCTGGTGGCCAAAGTACTGGAGCTTCAGCTTCAGCATGAGAAGAGTTTAATACTGATTGAAGACAGAGACACACAGGACCAACACCATGTAAGAATGGAGGCAGAGACTGAAACGATAGAGCTGCAAGGTATGCATGCCAAGGCTTGCCTGCAAAGCAGCGGAAACTAGGATGAGGCAAGGAAGGATTCTTCTCTACCAGCTTCAGATAGAGTGTGGCCCAGTCAACACGCCATTTCAGACGTCTAGTACCCCGAACTGTGAAAGGATAGACTTCTGCTGTCTAGGTCACCCAGGGGGTGGTATTTTGTTACAGCATCCCTAGGAAACTAATCACAGGTATATCCCAGAATTGGGAGCCTGATTCTGACTCCGTCCATTCAACATTCCAAAAAGAACTGTGAAGATAATAGACATGCTAGAAATACTACCGAATAAACATTGTAAGAATAAAACTGTACTTAAATAAAAATAATAACGTAACCTGTTTAAGGGTGTTTCATCACCGTTTAAAAATAAAATTATACAAGTATATGCAGAATTTACATTTTCAAGTTTTTTCTTACTCAGGAATTCAAGAAAAGTCATTTTTTTCTCTGAATAACTTAATGATGGATCTTTCCACCATTTTAACAACCAGAACTGGCATAGAATATTTCATTCCAAATACAGTGCATGAAAGAAGCTTGAAAAATGAGTCCCAGTTCTGAGAAAAGTGATCAAAAGAAATGATTTCAAAATCATGCCATATCAAAGTTTAAAGAAAGTGAGAAAGTGACAGAGTTTAGTGTGGAGAAGACATGACTCAAAGCAGATACCACACTGCCTACAAACACGGAAGCAGCGCCAGCCGGTTTCTCCGTAACCTCAGGAGGCCTCACTAGTTTCAAGGACTCTCACAGTCCTATTACTAAGCTGAAATAAGCAATGTGCTACCTGCAGTTTATATCAATAATTAAAGTGTCACATTGTGGCTAATCACATAAATGCAATTTTCAATTAATCCCGAGACACCTTTCCCCGCACATCCTAACATCCCTGAAATCAGCAGAGGTCTTACAATCAAAGACTGACAGGTGATAGTCATAAAGGAGTTTTCATCAACTGTGCATGGACAAATTGCACATAGCTTAGCTGTTGAGAAATGTGCATTGCTGGGGCATCACCTGCTGAGTTCAACTGTCATTTAAAATGTTTTCAGGAATACTGTACTTTGATTTAACAATGAAATGAAACTCTTGCATATGAAGAAAGGCAGGGGAACAGAGCAAAAATGTGTATGATTGTGGAGCAAATATTAATTAGCAAAGTAAATATTAATCATGGAAGGTATAGTTGCAATTCTGTGTTTTCTTTCAAATTCTTTACTAGATTTAGGAAAATATGAAGCATGTTGGTATGTTTTGTAACTGATTTACATGCAAAAAACATTGCCTATCTCTTGGTAAGAGATACAATTGAAAGCAAGATGTACTGGCTATATTTATTAGAATAGCTGAAAGAATATTCCAAACAAAAAGAGGCTGGTGTGATCCTTACATGCCTCAAACAGCATACTAAGGCACTATATAGTTTAATTGGTAGTATTTTTGTTCTAAGTGAAATGTAACTAATGATACATTTTATGATTTATAATCATAGACAATAAAATTATGACACTTTTTATTTATACAGAATGTTATAATTTACAAAGCATTCTCATGAATATCATTTTAGTTGACCTCAATAGATACATGAAACAAGCAATCTATTTTTTTTTTACAACCATTTAGACTCAGAGGGTAAAGAATCTGCCTTGTAGGAGATACATCTGACATGCAGGCCCTATCCCTGGGTCAGGAAGATCCCCTGGAGAGGGAAGTAGCAACCCACTCCTGTATTCTTGCCTGGAGAATCTCATGGACAGAGGAGCCTGGCAGGATATAGTCCAAAGTGTTGCAAAGAATCAGACAGGACTGAGTGACTAGACGCACAGCAGAGGAGAAAACTAATGCTCAATAGTTAATTAATTTGCTTATGGTCACATGTTTAACACATGACAAAACGGAAGCTAGGGTCAAAGACTCCTAATTCCTATTTCAGGGCTTTTTCTATTAAAAAAAAAAATGATGGATTCACTTTTTTTTCTGGATACGTTTATATAAATTAAGATCCAGTGAAGATAACTTCTATAATATATAAAAATTCTTACTTTGCCTTTTGATAACAAAAAAAAAAGTCTAGTGAAGAATTTACCTTTTCAAAATCATTTTCTCTTTTTACCTAGCACAAAGATAGGCTCAGAACATAGAACTTCTGCAGGAAGTTGCTGCAAGTGATACAAACAAAAAACCCAACTCTCTCTCCTAGGAAAGAATGAATAGCTTTGCCATTTTACCTCCACTAAAAATAACGTAATTCTGAAATTAAATATTATTAACAAGATTTCATAATCTAGGCTCACACAATGCATGACTACAACCAAACAGAATATGTAATTTCCAAATATCTGTCTGTCCTTTAAGGCAAATATGAACCTCTTTAACATACCTCCTTGACATAAAGCATACAAAATATTCTGATTCTTGGATTTAAAATGTTAAAGAACCATGGTGTATTAAAGTTTTGGATATTATCACAAATCTCACTTAATCATCTTAGTCATACTATATCTTAATCTTGAAAACAATCCTGTGAAATATTATCACCGTCAACAACACTACCATTATTATCAACACCACCATCATGAAATCACCATCACCATTATTAACATTATTACCATCACCATACTGTCATGTCACTGGACAGAGGAAGAGACTGAGGCTCAGAGTAACAATACTTGTAACTCAAACCAAGTGGGTTGTTTGTACCTTTTGGTTACCACGCATAATGGTGCTACAAATACTGGTGTACAAGCCTCTGTATGAGTTCCTGCTTTTTATTCTTCCAATTATGTATCTAAGAGTGGAATTGCTGGATCATACGGTGGTTCTATGTTTAACTCTTTGAAGAATGGCCAAACTATTTTCCACAACAGCTGTACCATTTTACATTCCCACTAGCAAAGCACAAGGGTTTGAATTTCTCCATATCCTCTCCAAAACTTCTATTTTCTGGGTTTTGTTTTTTGTTTTTCTTGATAATAGCTATCCTGATGGACATGAAGTGGTATCCCACTGTGACCACTGTCCATTTTTAATGAGGTCACTTTTCTTTTTTCAGCTCATGTTTGTTGAGTTGTAAAAGTTCTTTATATATTCTAGATATTCCTTTTAATCAAACAACGTCTGTCACATACTGATAATGCCCAGCATGAGACTGATGTGACAGAATTCCCTACAGTGGCTTCCATTTCAATACTACCAAAGAACTACATGTTTAAAGGGGCAGTCACATGTTGGTGAGAAGCATTTTTCCTAAGTTTACTAAACAACCATGGTGTGTCCACGGTCAGCGTTCAGAACAAAGGCAGCCGCAGTTCCCACCATGCCTCTGTGGGTACACTGTACTCCCACATGCGTGAACTTTCATTTTTTAAGATCTGCTACTTTAAGAGCCCAGAAATAACTTTAAAAGTCACAGTAGATTAGAAGCAGATATTTGGTTATTAATGAAGAGCTCTGAGATGGCAATTTTGTAAAACCATAGGGTGGTGGGAAATGGTGTTTTATTAAATGCTGCAAAACCTCCAGGTACAAAATGGGCAGGGGTAGGGAGAGGGGGACTGTCTCTGTGAGCGGGTAAATGATGCCTTTCCATTTCCTTATCTTAGGACGTGTCAGGGCAGTGCTAAGGATTCCCATTCAAATTCTGCAGCCGAGGACAGCCCAGATGGAATACAAATAGACGCAGGAGAAGTGGAGCAGGGTTAGTGAAGTGTGCAGTTGGCGAGATTGATGTCGATACTCTTCACTGCGAAGTGAAATGCCAATAATGCTTGTATAGCATTTTGTGAGGGCAATGGGAGTATCGATTCCTGAGCAATAATAAAGAATGAAGCCGCTCTCTCAGGTATAAAAATATTGGCAACTGTTACAAAGAATTGACTCATAGGAGCCCGAGTGCTGGCCTATCTTAATACAAATAATTCAGGCCTCAGACGGATTTCAAGAGCAGCCAGGCATGGTTCTCAGGCACTGACTCTACTATTAATTTACCCAAGGCTTTCATGGGCCTCCCAGCCAATGAGTCAATTGGTCTTAGTAGAGCAGGATCTAAATGGATTCCTGAGGTCTCACTGAAAGTTGAGAGAAAACAACAAAAATGAAGCAAGAAGGGAAGTAAAAAGAAAGACTGTAACATATTTACACATACATTTTTAAAGTTACAGATTCTGTTGGTGTTTCTTTCTGAAAATGAAGTAATGCATCCATGTAGCAACCACCTAAACAAAGAACACTATATGAGCTTTTAAACACATTTCAATTAGAGGTGCTATTTCCAAGAAGAGTGTTTTATGCTATGGATTACAATAAGTCTCACATACTGAAACCAAAATATAACACTTGCAAATATATAGACCTATTACATTTAATGATATCATATAGTTGGCAAGAAAACTTACAAACATTCTAAATTAATGTAGAACTGGAAAATTGGCTGGAGAAGAGATACAATATTCCACTCCCATAGTCACCCCCTCCTAAATCAGAGTGACCTCTCAGAGAAATAAAAATAAATCATCACCACTGGGACACCTAAATGTCTTAACAGCTTTTGCAGACGGTAAAAAAGATCTTGGTCTCGTATGAACTCAGTACCTGGCCTAGGGATTAGAAACCTATTTGAAACAATGAATCTTTAAAATACAGAGCCATGAGCAATGGATAATTTTTTTAATAACTGTATGTATATATAAATGTATATGTGTGTGTATATATATACACATATATATGTACATGTACATATATATACACAATTATATGTGTATATATATGTGTATAATATATACACACTTATAAAAACTGGTTTGGGCCCAATTATCCTTATAGGAGAAAGGTATTTTGAGAGTTAGAAAAAAAAGATTGGCCCTTAAAATTTATCCTTTCTCAGATGGTTTTTAGTTTTTCCAAAACTTGCTAATGTGCAAGTAGTTTGTATTTTTTAGTTTTGTGTTTGTTTTGCTTTTTTGCTACTCTGCTCATAATCACTCCTAAGAACACATGTGCAAAAACAACTGTACTCAAATAAAATTTGATTTTGAAAAAAGAACATGTGCAGCATGAGAATTAAAATACACTGAACTGAGGAAACAATAAGCTGATACAAGCTGAACGTGAATAATATCAGACACTGGGAGCTAAGTCAGATTGTGAAATAACCCACATTGGCTTCAAGTGAGTTCTGCAGAAGCGCAGATTTCCCTAATATAGTTTAAAAGCCTCTGGCCAACGCAGACTCTTTTAAATGCCCAAAGTTGTTGTCCAAAGTAAAGCAAACAGCTATTGTCCCTTGCTGCTGGTGGGAATGGTGTAATTTTCCCATAGGCAACATCTCACAAAGCTTTAACAGGTTGCTTAATACAATTCTGAAGCTGTACATGTAAACATGGATTTCACAATGATTCAACCATGAGATTGTTCACAGCTGTGTTATTTATAACACTGAAAAAATGAAGGAAAAATACCTAAATGTCAACAACAGGGAACTGAACAATTTTAAGTGAAAAAGGCTTCAACACTTACTTAGAACAGAGGAAGATCCATAGCCACTATGATTGACTCTGCAGGTTACTCACTGTCAATATCATCTCACCTCATAAGATGGATAAACTCCTGAATGTGTTAATCCAGCCACCCCTCACCCATGTAACAGAAAAGTTGACTCTCTCTGTCCAGTTCCACGGAGTGAGCACCCTTAGTATAAGCCAGCCAGATTCATCTCTTAACCTTTAACAATGATGAAAAATTTAAATTTCTTTACTGCTTAGGACAGTTTGACTTGCAACTTTCTGCTATCAACAGATGATCACATGTTTATAATAGCATAACCATATTTATGCTATAAAACATATAATAGCTAAATACATCCTCAGTAATAGTTCTTTTTAATATATTTCTTTCAATGCCAAGAATACAAAACAGTATATATCCTCTGACTCTCCTTTTGTAATCAAATGTTATACTAATATAATCCAAAATAGTGATTATCTTGCAGAGTGATAGTGATATGATGCATGATTTTGTGTGTGTGTCTATGTACTCTAAATTTACTATTTCAAATATGTATTGTAATTGAAATAAGAAGAAAAGTAATTTTTAAAATCCCTACCAAGATTAGTTAACAAATAATCTGCTAGTTATATTTGCTTATCTGGTTCTATAGCAACTAAGAGTCAGGGATTTCTAGCTATATTTTAAATAAAAAGATAATAAGTTTCAAAAAAATCTAATTTTGCTTCCATAGCAGCAGGTATCATTTAGAATTAGGTACCCCACTGAAGTTTTGGTCTGTGCAGCAGACACTAGATGAGAAGATACATATTATCTAAAATTGAAAACGTTGTCCTGTTGCTATTTTGATATAATAAGATAGCTTCATTATTTCATTAATTTATTACAAACATATATTGAGCATCTGTTGTGTTCCAGACAACATGCTAGCTAGGCAGAGAGATGATAAAGATGAACGAAAAATGGTCTCCTCCCTGCAGGAGCTCACAGTCAAAAGGGCAAAACAGGCATGTAAAGGTTTACGTGATAATAAGATATTGCTGAAACACAGGCATGAGAAAAGTAAGTGGAAACACGAAGAAGAAAGTGATTAGTTCTAATTATGCAACAGGGAAGACATGCAGAGACAACAGCATTAGATCTGGGTTTTAAATAATTAGTAGAAACTACCCATGGATTGGAGGAAGTAATCCCACCAAAGCAAAAACAAAGGACGATTATATATAGGGAGTCCTGTGAAAGTCCAATAGGTTGGTTATGACTGCAGTATGTCAAATGTAGTGGCTAATAGAAAAAGAAGTTGAAAAAATAAAATGTGTATCCATTTAACCTTTAGGCAATGGGGAACTTCCAAAGGTTTCTGGAGCAAGTAGATGACATGACGATACCTCTGTCTTAAATAACATTGGAAGGTAGTCTGAAGGAAAATGTGAATGCAGAGTGTTGTCTGGGGAGATACCACAATAGTTCAGGTAAGATATTTATAATGAGGGTGTCAACTGGGGCAGCAGTAACAGAACTGGAGATGAACATAGAAGGAAGGTGGTTTTAAAGGTAGAATTGATGGTGTATGGTGACAACTGAGGTGGAGAGCAAGAACTGATGATTCCAACTTGCTAACTCAAGGACTAAGAAGACTGTGAGGATCTTAAATCAAAAAGGAAATACAAGAGGAGATGACTTGGAAGGGGGAAAACGTAATAAGCCCGGTTTTCGAAAGCAGTGACTGAAATTCCTGAGGGAAAGCAGGTAAAAATGGCTCACAAGAGTTTGATGACATCTTTAATGATTTAGTTGCCCTCTTTCTCAAATGAAGAGCTGTATCTACAAATTATAACCAAGTTTTAAAATATCATTTAAGAGGAGATATATAAAAATTCTTCTTGACACTAGTCTAACGCAGCAGCAGGGGAAAAAACGGCCATTTATTTTAGGAATGGAATGAGGAAAAATCTGCAGGGATTTATCAAAACCCAAAGCCTATTCCCAATTTGAGAATGAAGTTTGAATTTACAATACTCATTTGCTCTGTAAAACACAAGCTATAACATTAACATAACACTTTCTACAGGGCTATTGAAATGCGTGCAGTTCTGACAAAAGCAAAACCAACCTTCCCTGAAGAAACGGCTTTCACGTCTCAGAGTTCATGGGATTCCTCCAGAATTGTTACCCCACTTGCAGAATTGTAATCAATAAAAATTTACAAACTGTCAAGTAAGCACTATGAGGGAAAAACTAAAATAGAAGAAAAAACAGATAAATAAGTACCCTCAAGTATTCGAAATAAAAGAATAATTGGAAAATGATTATAAAGATACACAGGTAGATAAGAGACAAATAAAAAACCTAGGACACATGAGGAAAGATAGAACAATATAATAATGAATAGACTTGAAATAGAACTGTAATGAAGAGACTGCCACTGAAATTACCCTCACTCTCATAGATATGTCAGAGTAAGTTAAACTGAATTATGAAGCACAATACTGAATTATAATGGGCGTAATAACAAAATTTGGGGGAAAGAGCTAAAGTCATATTTAGCAGAATATTTATAGTCCTGGTATCACATATTAGTAAGCAAGGAAGAATTAAATATTATCTTAGTTAAATTATCAACACAAGAAGTAAGTAAAAAGTAAACCTAAGGAAAGTAAAAGAATTAAAGGCAAAATAGGAATTAATGAATAGGACAAACAATAGAAAGAATCACCAAAAATATTTTTTAATGAAATCAACAACAAAAATATAACCATTGACATAAGTAGTGTAAAGCATATACTCTGAAAACTAAGAAATATTGTCAAAAAAAAAAGTAGAGAAGATCTGACAAATGGAAAGACATCACATATTCATGGATAGAAAGACTCAGTATGGTTAATATGGTGGTACTCCTCAATTAATTTTATTGTCAATTGATTTTCAACGTGTGCCAAGACAATTAAATGGGGAAGGAAAATCTTTGCAACAAATGGTGCTATGAAAACTGCATAGCCACATACAAAAGAAAGAAAAAAAGTCGGACACCCTACATCACACCATATGTAAAAATCAACTCAAATTGTAATCAAAGATCAAAATGTAGAAGCTAAAAGAACAAAATTCTTAAGGGAAAACTTGTAGGCATAGATCTTTATGACCTTGAATTAGGCAATGCTTTCTTAGGTAAGGCATCAAAAGCACAAGCAACAAAAGAAACCATCACCACAACCAATTTCAGAACATTTTCATCAGCCCCCCAAAACAACTCCATATCCATCAGCAGTCACTCCCATCATTATCCCCTACCTCTTCAGGCCTAGGCAACCGCCAATCTACTTTCTGTCTCTAGGACTTTACTTAATCTGGAAATTTCATGTGAATAGAACCAAACAATATGTGCTGTCCTGTGCTAAGTCACTTTAGTCGTGTCTGACTGTTTGCAGCCCCATGGACTGGAGCCCACCAGGCTCCTCTGTCCATGGACTTCTCCAGGCAAGAACACTGGAGTGGGTAACCATTGCGTTCTCCAGGGGATCCTCCCAACCCAGGCATCAAACTTCAGTCTCCCAAATTTCAGGCAGATTATCTAACATCTGAGCCACCAGGGAAGCCCAAGAATTCTGGAGTGGGTTAGCCTATCCCTTCTTCAGGGGCTCTTCTGGACCCAAGGATTGAACCAGGGTCCCCTGCATTGCAGGTGGATTGAGTTCTTTGCAAAATTCGGATTCTCAGTGGTTGCAGCTGTATTGCTCAGTAACCAAGACAACTCTCGAGTTTTGTACCTCTGTGCCCTAGATAAATGGGAAGGGGATGGAGGGGAATGAGGCACTTGCTGGACTCACACTTAGGTTGGAAACCTGGACCAATACTAGAGCTAAATCTGACCCTCCTTCTACAAGTGGAGCAGTTTGAGTTAAAATCAAAGACACGCCAAGGAAAAGAGGAATAATAGCTAATGTTTCCAACATACTTTGAAGAAAAAAAGCAGGTTAGAGAGGCAGGTACTGTATGGTACCAGTTAGGCAAGTTACATTAATAGAGATACATGACATATTTATTAAAATATGAAAAATTGTTATCTCCAGGTACTGGGATCTAGGATGATTTTTTTTTTTTACTTTTTCTTTATAATGTTCTACATTGCTTAATTTTATTTTCAACAAGCATGCATGAGTCTTTGCAAAATAATAAAGCTATTAAAAACTAAACTAATACAAGCCAAAGGAAAAAAAATAAAATAGTAGCTGAAAGTAATGACCAAATGGATCATACAATGAGGAAAATACATTGCGGGGCTGCAGTGAGAGAGGCTCAGAGAAAAAGAATAATTTTGTCTCAACGTAATTAGACCAAATGGCTAAAAGAGTGAAGCTGTATGTTTGCCAAGGTCACCTCCACTTTTGGAAACTGATAATGCTAAATGGAAACCTGAAAACTTGAGTGGCATCACAGTGAGATATATTCCAGTCAGAGTCTATGATGATGAGTAGAAGCAATTGTTAACAAATGAATAGAACTCTAGTAAGGTGCCAATCTCTTATGATCATTACTATTCAAGTTATATCCATTACATACCTAGCATTCCAAGTTCCTATGCAATATTCAATATGTCAGCAAATCTGGAAAACTCAGCAGTGGCCACAGGACTGGAAAATGTAAGTTTTCATTCCAATCCCAAAGAAGGGCAATGCCAAAAAATGTTCCAACTACCCTACAATTGCCCTCATTTCACATGCTAGTAAGATCATGCTCAAAATTCTTCAAGCTAGTCTTCAGTAGTACGTGAACCAAGATCTTCCAGATGTACAAGCTGGCTTTAGAAAAGGCAGAGGAACCAGGGATCAAGTTGACAACATTCATTGAATCACAGAGAAAGCAAGGGAATTCCAGAAAAACAGCTACCTCTGTTCCACTGACTACACTAAAGCTTTTGACTGTGTGGACCACAACCAACTGTGGAAAATTCTGAGAGATGGGAGTAACAGATCATCTTACCTGTCTCCTGAGAAGCATATAAACTTCTTGTATATGGGTCAAGAAGCAACAGTTAGAACCAGACTTGGAGCAACAACAGCCTGGTTCCAAATTGGGAAAGGAGTGTGTCAAGGCTGTATATTGTCACCCTGCTTATTTAACTTCTATGCAGTGTGTTAGTTGCTCAGTTGTATCTGACTCTCATACAGAGATGATACCACTCTAATGGCAGAAGCTGAAGAGGAACTAAAGAGCCTCTTGATGAGGATGAAAGAGGAGAAATGAAAAACCTGACTTGAAACTCAACATTCATAAAACTAAGATCACAGCATCCAGTCCCATCACATCATGGCAAATCAAAGGGGAAAAAGTGGGAACTGTGACAGATTTTCTTTTCTTGGGCTCCAAAATCACTGTGGACTGTGACTGCTGCCAAGAAATTAAAAGAGTCTTGCTCCTTGGAAGGAAAGTGATGACAGACCTAGACAGCATATTTAAAGAAGAGACATCACTTTGCTGACAAACATCCATGTAGTAAAAGCTACGTTTTTCCAGTAGTCATGCACAGACGTGGGAGTTGGACCATAAAGAAGGCTGAGCACCTAAGAATGGATGTTTTCAAATTGTAGTGCTGGAGAAGACCCTTGAGAGTGCTTTAGACTGTCAGGAGATCAAACCAATTCTAAAGGAAGTCAATCCTGAATATTCATTGGAAGGACTGATGCTGAAGCTCCAATACTTTGGCCACCTGGTGTGAAGAACCGACTCACTGGAAAAGACCCTGATGCTGGGAAAGATTGAAGGCAAAGGGCGAAGCGAGTGGCAGAGGATGAGATGGTTAGATGGCATCACCAGCTCAACTGACATAAATTTGAGCAAACTCCAGAACATAGCGGAGGACAGAGGAGCCTGGCATGCTGTAGTCCATGGGGTTGCAAAGAGTCGGACACAACTTAGTGACTTAACAACAACATCTATTAGAGAGTTCTGTTCAGGAATCATTAAAATAGTGGAAATAGCATGAAAATATTACTTCCATGAATTTCATTTAGGTCCCTATATCTTAGTATTTTAATAAAATTATTTCACTCACTCAAAGTTCATGTAAGAAAATAGGGGTATTTTAACAAAATTATTTATTTCATTCTTAAGTTCTGATAAAATAGTGTGCTATTACTTCAACTACAGACTCAATGAAGCTAGCATTGGGAAACATGGCAGCCTGGAAATAAGCACAAAACACCCTTATAGAGGAAAAACGTGCTTTATAAAACTGTGTGTGTCAGTCAATCAGTCATGTCTGATGCTTTGCGACCCCATGGACTGTAGCTCTCCAGGCTCCTCTGTCCATGGGGTTTTCCAGGCAAAAATACAAGAGTGGGCTGCCATTCCCTTCTTCAGGGGATCCTCCCAACCCAGGGATTGAACCTGCGTCCCTGTGTCTCCTGCATTGGCAGGCAGATTCCTTACCATCTGAGCCACAGGGACGCCCCCTATAAGACTGTTCATAGACTATTATATCATCTGTGCAAAAACAAACAGCAAATGAATAGACAGATATGTTATATAATATTACATCAGAAAATATCCTTTGGAATTCGTAAGAAATTATTAACAATGCTTACTTTTGAACAATAAGATAAAGCATATGGTAGTGGCTGTTGGTAATGAGAATTCTCAATTTTACTTTGTACTTTTTTTGCTGCCATTCACATTTTTACAATGAGAGTATATCATTTACTTAATTAAAAGAAAAGAGGAAAGAAGGGAGCATGAAGCAGGGAGGAAAAGGGTCAAGTGGGAGAGAAAGGGCGGGAAAGAAGGTGGGAAGGGAGGGAAGGAAGTAGGTATAATTATTCAAATGAACAGCAAGTTTGGATGCCAACAAATGGAATCTAAACTGAAGAGTTATAGGTAATAAAACATGCATCCCTAGGGGAAAGAACCATGGATATCAAGAAAATGTCACTTAATCTTGAGTACAACTAAAGAAACCTGTTGTTCAGTTGCTAAGTCATGTCTGACTCTTTGTGACCCCCATGGACTGTAACAGGCCAGCCTCCTCTGTCCTCCACTATCTCCTGGAGCTTGCTCAAGTTCAGGTGCATTGAGTCGGTGAGGAAGCTGACCAAAACTGTCAATTATGATCAGACACAAGGTCAGGTGAGCCTAACATCTAGTCATTATAAGCTGAAGTGGCAGATCCAGATTCAGGCATGAGCAGCACTAAATGGTGAAAATTTGCCTCATAGGCAGATGGCCAGATCTCCTATCATCCATTACTACTGAACCAGCACCTCTTTTTCTGAGTCTCTCCTATGATAACTAAAGGAAGAATAAGAAGTTCAAGCTTGGAACATGGGCTGCTTAGCCCAGTATGAGTGGAAAGCTGAAAATGGAAAACTATTATAGCCCCCTTCAGGGATGACATTGAATATCAGTTGTGAGGGGGAATCTTTCTAATGCACAGGGCTTTGGGCAGCTCGATCAGTCATCCAATTCGGCAGATAAGAGGTATAGTCTGGAGGAGAGTATATATATGAACAATTGGGCAGACTTGCTGGTGATCAAAGACTTGAAGAAGAAAGAGCTCAAGAAGGGGCACAGAGCATCTGTAAAGAGTACAAGGACCTGTAAGTGAGGAAAAGAAACGGGAAGATTTTTATATCACATGTTAATTCTTACTGGAGAGCATTCACTGCAGAACAGGCTTTAGAAAAACAAGTACACATAATGTCTTGGCCAGTAGACATCAGCCAGCCTTTGCTACTTTCTACTTTGGTGCAATGGGGTCAATTCAACAAGCCTACTCTAGTTACTTCTATTGCTGAAAGCCCAATCTACCAGTTATAAAGATCAAAAGTAAACCTCTCAAGGAGTCCATTCAGCCCTTTTGCAGCAAATTGATGTCATCAGATTCCTTTAATCCTAGAAAATTTATCTCTGACTAGAACTAACACAAACTTGGCATGAGTCCACTTTTCTTCTCTACAGGACCTCACTGAACACACCCCTATGGATTTGCAGTGCGTGTGATCCACTGTCCTAAATAATATCACATGGGGTCAAGGAGTCTATTTTATAGATGGACACAAGATCATAGGATTTATCACATTCATTCATAACCCAGGAGTTTCTCCCAGTAACAGCTTATGGAAGGCACAGTTAAAGCTCCAGCTTAAAATGATACCCTGCAAGGACAGGCAGCCATCTTTCCAGATGCACTGTTAGCCGTGTACAATTCAATCATGTCTGACTCTTTGTGACCCCATGGACTGTAACTCACCAGGCTCCTCTGTCCGTGGAATTCTCCAGACAAAAATACTGGGATGGACAGCCATTCCCTTCTCCAGGGGATCTTCCCAACCCAGGGATTGAACCTGGGTCTCCTGCACTGGCAGGAAGATTCCTTATGGTCTGAGCCACCAGGAAAACCCATGAAGCACTACTCTCTACTAAATCCCCCCCTGAAGGATTGGTATTTTTGGCTACAGAAGTATTTGTTGTGAGAGCTGCCCTGTGAATTGTGGGATGTTTAGCAGCATCCCTGGCTAGAAGCCAGGAACATCCCCACTGCACACTGTGACAAGCAAAACGTCTTCCAGACATTCCTATCTGTCCCTCAAGAAGACAAAATCGTCCTCAGTTAAGAAACAATGCTCTAAATGAACAGTTGTAATCTGTCCCTATAAGTAAAACAACACATTAATTTCAGGGACCAACTCGAGGAATCTGTGCATCCTGTGCCCACAGCTCTGGGATCTACATGTTTAGAAATCTTGGCTGCCAGAGGAGGAAGATATTCACCAGGGGGCACTGCAAAAATTTTCATTACATTTCAAACTATGTCATCCAGTCAGCCTCTTCTTTGATATAAGAAGAAAAGGCAAATAAAGGAATCAGAATCATTCTGCTAGGGTAATTGACACTGATAATCATGGGGAGGGAGAACTTCTGTTACACAGTAGGAACCAGAAATAATTAGTTTGGAAAAATGATCTACATGAATGTTTCTTGGTATTTCACTCCTTAATTTTGATGGAAAATGAACAACTTCTTCAGTCACAGCCTGAAAAGGAGGTAGTGACCAGGGGCTCAGATGCATGAAGAAAATGGGTTTGGGTGACTCTACCAGATTTGCCACCTAGACTGCAGAACTCTGAGGATTCTACAATAAGCAGTAGAAAAGGGAGACTGAATACTGGCAACAGTGATAGTTCATCATACTAACTGACTTCTTGTTACATCAAGAAAAGAGGCCCACCAAGTTATTACAGCAACTTTGGAAAACAGTACAGAGGTTCCTCAAAAAACTAAAAATAGAATAGTCATATGATCTATCAATCCTACTCCTGAGCATATATCCAGATAAAACTTTAATTCAAAAGATACATGCACCCCAATGTTCATAGCAGCACTATTCACAATAGCCAAGACATGGAAGCAACTTAAATGTTCCTCAACAAATGAATGAATAAAGAAGATGTTGTATATACATACAATGTAATACTACTCAGACATAAAAAAAGAATAAAATAATGCCATTTGCAGCAACATGAATGGACCTAGAGATTATCACTAAGTGAAGTAAGTCAGAAAAATACCATATGATATCACTTTAAGTAGAATCTAACATATGACACAAATTGACTTACATGTGAAATACAAATAGACTCATGGACATAGAGAACAGACTTGTGTTTGCCAAGGCGGGAGGAGAGGTTGGGGAGAAATTGAGTGGGAGTTTGGGGGTTAGCAGATGCTAACTAGTATGTATTGCATGGATAAACAATAAGGACCTACTAAATAGCACAGGGGACTATCTGAAATACCCTTTGATAAATCATAATGGAAAAAATATATAAAAAAGAATGTATTTATATATATCTGAATCACGGCTGTACAGCAGAAATTAACACAATATTATAAATCAACTAACAGTTCAGTTCAGTTCAGTTCAGTCGCTCAGTCATGTCCGACTCTTTGCGACCCCATAACTGCAGCATGCCAGGCCTCCCTGTCTATCACCAACTCCCGGAGTTTACTCAAATTCATGTCCATTGAGTCAGTGATGCCATCCAACCATCTCTTCCTCTGTCATCCCCTTCTCCTCCTGCCCTCAATCTTTCCCAGCATTAGGGTCTTTTCCAATGACTCAGCTCTTCGCATCAGGTGGCCAGAGTATTGGTGTTTCAGCTTCAACATGAGTCCTTCCAATGAACACCCAGGACTGATTTCCTTTAGGATGGACTGGTTGGATCTCCTTGAAGTCCAAGGGACTCTCAAGAGTCTTCTCCAACACCACAGGTCAAAAGCATCAATTCTTCGGTGCTCAGCTTTCTTTATAGTCCAACTCTCACATCCATACATGACCACTGGAAATACCATAGCCTTGACTAGACGGACCTTTGTTGGCCAAGTAATATCTCTGCTTTTTAATATGCTGTCTAGGTTGGTCATAACTTTCCTTCCAAGGAGCAAGTGTCTTTTAATTTCATGGCTGCAATCACCATCTTCAGTGATTTTGGAGCCCCAAAAAATAAAGTCAGCCACTGTTTCCACTGTTTCCCCATCTATTTTCCATGAGGTGATGGGACTGGATGCCATGATCTCAGTTTTCTGAATGTTGAGATTTAAGCCTACTTTTTCACTCTCTTCTTTCACTTTCCTCAAGAGGCTCTATAGTTCTTCTTCACTCTCTGCCTTAAGTATGGTATCATCTGCATATCTGAGGTTATTGATATTTCTCTTGGCAATCTTGGTTACAGCTTGTGCTTCATCCAGCCCAGCGTTTCTCACGATGTACTCCATGTAAGTTAAATAAGCAGGATGACAATATACAGCCTTGACATACTCCTTTTCCTATTCTTCATTTAAAAAATAAAGTAAAAGAAGTCTACCAAAATTGCAGAAGTGTTCATCCCAAAAATTTTAGCATTAAAAAAAAAAATAGTAGATCCAAGCAGTGCAAGGTATGGACTGCAATGGCTACTGTGAAGTTCTGTGGAGATTTCCCATTTGGGGATTCAAGCATTTTTTTCCCCCAGCTGCTGAAAGTAGCAGCAGCTGCCAGCTCTCAGATGAGTCTATCTTCAGGGACTGCCTGCAGCTAGAGAGACACCCAAGACCTCGCCAGTGTCCAGTGACTAGATGTGAAGTTTCCCAAGGAAACCAAACTGCATATATTGGTGTAACTGATATTCATATTGTTAACAAAACTCCGAGACATCCAGGCGCTGCCCCTCAGTGACACCTCAGGATATTCAAGCTCTGAGTCTTTGTTCAGAATTCTTCCTACCACCCTGTAACATCTAACTTAAAGTTCTCCTGTTTTCTCTAACCTCCCAAGAACAATGTTTTAAACTATTTGAAAGAATTCACTTGTCACATGCTCCAAGCTTAATGTTGTTTGAGAAGAAATGTTTATAATTCTATCATTTTTTTCATGGTTACTCATCTGTTTGTATTTTCCCTTTCTACAATTTGGCAATTTCCATTTTACCAAAAAATCATTCCAGGACCTGAAACATATCTTATAGAGTTATACTTTTTTTTTCTGCATCTCTGGTTATTTCATCATTTTTCCTTTTGATTTAGTATATTGTGCTCTCTGGTTTTCTTCATTGAGCTAGCTAATGGACTGTTTATTTTATTGACTTTTCTCCTAAAGAGTCTTTTCATGATTGTCAATTTTGAAATTGAGTTTTTCCTCTCTTTTTAAATTATTTTCTGCTTTCATCTTGATTATTTCCTTCCTTCCTCTTTCCTTTGCTTTAATTTGTTGTTCACTTTCTCATTTCTCATGCAGAACATAATTCACTTATTATATCGTTTTTTGCTCAGTAAGATAAATAATAAAGGCTTCACGTTTTTCTCTAATCAAAGTTTTGCCCACATGCCATAGGTCTTGAAAGTACTATTTTCATTATGATTATTTTCTTATTACTTTGTAATTTTATTTTTTAATTTAGCTCTTTTACTCAAAAGTAATTAAATGAGGCGATTTTATAAATTACAAAGTAATAATGATATTTTTGTTGCTATTCATTTTATAATTTCTACATAGGTTGCTATATGATGAGACATATGGGATAATAATATTTCTAATATGCTATTTTCTCGTGATAAAACATTTGGTTGATAAAAAATTTTTTATCCCATTAATCACTGCTGCAATAGCATTCTTAGCTTAATTTGTTTTTGTTTTTTCCACTGTATCCTATAATTTTATTATTTGATCTCCGATATGATCTTTCTTTCTTTCTCTGACTCTCTCCCCCAGATTTATAAAGCCTATATTCTGTTACTAAACTTCACTTTCACATCCCCATTTCTTTTCACCAACTTGAAAAGTGAACTAGAATCAACAAACTCACATTATGAAGATAAGAAAATTACCACGAAGAGACTTTTGTGAGTCCATTATAATTAACATTTTATATGATGTAGATTCTTTCAACATTTATAACATTTAAATTTTGTTGCACAGCAGTAATTTCAAAATTGTTTTGCTTCAGTTCTATATTTAATCAGGTTCATATAATGTTTTTCACACTTCCGTGTTTTGTTTTGATTATTCTCTTGGTTGACATGATTTTACTAACAATAGACCCAAAGGAATTCCATGTATGCTATAGTCCTTGAGTTTTCACACATTTGGAAATCTCGCTGTTGCCTTTCTGGAGGATGACATCTTGGTAGGGTATAATATTGTTTGATCCTGCATTTCCCCTCCCAAAATCTATAGACCTTGCTTCATTGTCTTCTGGCACTGAAGGATGATCAGCCAGCCTTATTTTCCTTTTATAAAGATAAGTTTTTATCATCTTCCTGGATAACCATACGGTTCTTTCCTTTTCTTTGAATTGTATAAGCTTTATCAGCTTAAGTCTTCATGTTAATCATCCTTCTTGATTTTTTTTTCCTTTTAAAACACGTTGTGGCCCTAGCTACATATTCCTATCTCCCTTAATTTCAAGCTGAGAAAATCATGGCTTTAGAATATTGTTATACACAGCTCCTGCTTATTTTCTCTTAGAAATCAAATTTGGTTATTCACTCTACCTTTTGGAAGCTTATCTGGCCCAGTGGATGTGAAATAACTTCTATGATATATTGTTAGGTTAAAAAAAAAGTACAAAAGACTCTATATAGTATGCTAACTTTTGTACAGAATTCATATGTGTATTTGCTTATATTTGCAAAAAGACACAACTTGAAGTTTGAATCAGAAACTTATGAATTTGATTACCTGGGGAGAGGGGGACAGGTGGGAGGGATGAGGGAAGGAGTGTATACACTTGGAATTATATTAATGCTCTACATATGCAAAAACTAAATTTAAAACAAAAAATGGGAGGAACTCTAAAACTGAATGCCAAGAGAAAAATAAGCACATCTATATTTCAAATCAAGGGGAGAAAATCTACCCAAGTACTTCTAAACAATATAATTTGACTATATGCTCTT
The DNA here is from genome assembly GCF_910594005.1 of Cervus elaphus. Classification (NCBI taxonomy): domain Eukaryota; kingdom Metazoa; phylum Chordata; class Mammalia; order Artiodactyla; family Cervidae; genus Cervus; species Cervus elaphus. Next base: position 54,681,108 of record NC_057843.1, read on the forward strand.
TGTCTAAGGGGAAAAAACACAAAAATAAATAGTAAACAATTATTAGTAATGTTTATTTTTTTTGCTAATATAGATGTCAAAATTCCAATACTACTTTGGGCATATTACAGGATTGAACAAATGAACAAATATATTGATATTGTTGAGAATCCCAGTTCTCACAGTAAAGACAGGAATATTGAGCAAGAGAAGACAAGAAGGATCCCCATAGGATAGCAGTTGAGGTATCAGTATAAAATCTTGATTTTTTTTTTATTATATGCATGTATGTGTGCACTTGGATACACACACATATTTTTTTTCTAGCACTGTCCACTAAAAGGACCCTTTAGCTATAAGCAAACCTACAGCCCCAGACTGGTGTTATAGACACCACTCCCCAGTAAAAAGAAGATATTAAAAAATCATGTGAAGGAGTATAAATAATTCAACAACATTTTCTCCTTCTGAATGTGGCTCTTGTAGACTAATATGAGATCTTTTCCAACTCACCCAGCCTATCCTCTAACATTATAAACAGATGAAACACTAGCAGGGGTCCGCCCACACTTCATGGCACTCGCTGACCACCCCTCCCAGGATACAGTCCTGTATCCTGAGTTACTCTCTCTCCTTACCCCCTCCTGCTGATGTGTTTGGATTTTGTTTTGGAGTTGTGCTCCCTAAACTGAGAGAAATTCTCTTGACAGAACATGAGAAAGAAAGCATAAGGAAATTGCATTTACATAAAACAGCAGCAACCCAGAAGTAATAAGCTGGTCTCTGCATTGATTTGGTTGCTGAGAACTAGGCGCTTCTGAACTGCGGCTAGTCAGCAACGGATGAAGGAATCTACTTTCAGAGGACTGGACTCTTGAAAAGCTCATAAAAGAACACCACCAGGATGGTGAAGTAGAAGACTCCAACCAACATCCCCCTACAGAAATCAACAACTGGACAACTATCCATGAATAAAGGATAGCTCAGGGAGAGCCCAGGAGTCCACTTAGGAAAGGAAAGCAGCACAGTACAAGACAGAACCTGAGAATAAGCACACCAAAGGAGAAGGGAGACAGCTTCACTTGACTGCATTATTCCATTACCCGGGCTTGCTCTGCTCAGCATCAAAGCATCAAGTGCATGTGGGCTAAGTCGCTTCAGTCATGTCTGATTCTCTGCGACCCCATGGACTGCCAGGCTCCTCTGTCCATGGGATTCTCCAGGCAAAAACACTGGAGTTAGTTGCCATGTCCTTCTGCAGGGGATCTTCCCGAACCAGGGCTTGAACCCATGTCTCTTATGTCTTTTGCACTGGCAGGCAGGTTCTTTACTACTTGCCCCCCCTGGGAAGCCCTCAGCATCAAGTGGGAACCCACAACTAGAAGGAGTTCTCCTCACAGGGAAAGAGTGGACAGGGTGAATGACCAGCTTCCCAAGCCTTGTGAAGCACCACAGGAAGGACTCACTTCAGTTTCATGCCTCGCAGAGTCCAGACAGGCTGAGATGCATGAAGATGCAAAGAAACAGGGGGTGAACAGGAGCCGCCCATATTAACCAAACACTGGGAACAGAGACAGTTCCCAGTGACCTGCTCTGCAGACCACCCCAGCAACTTTCACCGCTGAAGAAAGAAATGGCCAGCACAGCACAATTTTCTCTTGTCTTTTTGATAAAAGGTATCAGAAGTGGGATTGCTAAATTGTATGACAGTCTTAACTTTTAATTTCTTAACCTCCAAACTGCTTTCCATAGTGGCTGCCCAAATATAAATTCCCACCAACAGTGCACAAAGTTGCTAAGAAAGCATATCTTAAAGTTCTCACAATAAGAAACATAATTATATGAAGCAATGGATATGTTAACTAACCTTATTCAGTAATCATTTCACTATATATATATATCAAATTGTCATGTTGTACAACTTGAACTTATTCAGTGTTATAGTCAATTATATATTTCAATAAAGTTAGGGGAAATTTTATTAAGTATATCTTTAAATACATTTCCAATAATCATAACTGCCAAGATTATAGAAATATGTTGAAATTTCCAATTTTGGTGGTATTAAGAACTTTGGTCTCCCTGTCTTCATTGGCAGTTCAGCAGAAAGTTAATGGAGGTTGTATAAGGGACCGTTAGCCTGATGCAATTTTAAAATAAAAGCTGCTTTAATTCTTTTTAAAAAAGCCAGTAAGGCACTCATCTCACAGGCTTGCAAAGTAATGCTCAAAATTCTCCAAGCCAGGATTCAACAACATGAACTGTGAACTTCCAGATGTTCAAGCTGGATTTAGAAAAGGCAGAGGAACCAGAGATCAAATTGCCAAAATCCATTGGATCATCAAAAAACCAAGAGAGTTCCAGAAAAACATCTACTTCTGCTTTATTGACTATGCCAAAGCCTTTGACTGTGTGGATCACAACAAACTGTGGAAAATTCTTCAAGAGATGGGGATACCAGACCACCTTACCTGCCTCTTGAGAAATCTGTATGCAGGACAAGAAGCAACAGCTAGAACCGGACATGGAACAACACACTGGTTCCAAATCAGGAAAGGAATATGTCAAGGCTGTATATTGTCACTCTGCTTATTTAACTTCTATGCAGAGTACATCATGTGAAATGCTGGGCTGGATGAAGCACAAGTTGGACTCAAGATTGCCAGGAGAAATATCAATAACCCCAGATATGCAGGTGACACCACCCTTATGGCAGAAAGCGAAGATAATATAAAGAGCCCCTTGAAGAAGGTGAAAGAGGAGAGTGAAAAAGTTGGCTTAAAACTCAGCATTCAGAGAACTAAGTTCAAGGCGTTGGGTCCCATCACTTCATGACAAATAGGGAAACAATAGAAACAGTGAGAGACTTTATTTTCTTGGGCTCCAAAATCACTGCAGATGATGACTGCAGCCATGAAATTAAAAGACACGTGCTTCTTAAAAGAAAAGCTCTCACATACCTAGATAGCATGTTGAAAAGCAGAGACATTACTTTGCCAACAAAGGTCAGTCTAGTCAAAGTTATGGTTTTTCCAGTAGTCATGTATGGATGTGAGAGCTGGACTACAAAGAAAGCTGAGTGCCCAAGAATTCATGCCTTTGAACTGTGGTGTTGGACAAGACTCTTGAGAGTCCCTTGGACTGCAAAGAGATCCAACCAGTCCATCCTAAAGGAAATCAGTCCTGAATATTCATTGGAAGGACTGATTTTGAAGCTGAAGCTCTAGGACTTTGGCCACCTGATGTGAAGAACTGACTCATTGGAAAAAGACCCTGATGCTGGAAAAGATTGAAGGCAGGAGGAGAAGGGGATGACTGAGGAAGAGATGGTTGGATGGCATCGCTGATTCAATGTGCATGAGTTTAAGCAAGCTCTGAGAGTGGGTGATGGACAGGCAAGCCTGGCGTGCTGCAGTCCAGGGCGTCACAAAGAGTCAGACATGACTGAGAGACTCAACTGATTCCTGATTCCTCATTTATAATTTCTTCATTGTATTCTTTGCTTACTATTAAGACCTGAAGATTTAGTTTGGGTTGCAAACTTCCCTGGTTTTACTAATGCTGTCTATAAATTATTTAAGAAGTTCTCAATATTTAGATAGAACCTTTCTTTTATCCTATGAAAATGCACAGCAGAAAAGTATGTTCTTTTACTCCTTTAACATGACTTGCTCTGTCATTCCACTTCACAACATCCTGGGGCAAGCGCAAATCTCCCCTCACCCGAAGGAGGGCAACTAGCATTTCTAGCTCTTTCCTCACTTTGCAGTATTTTCCCAGGCCCTAAGTAAGTCTGCTGGAGTTGAATCTTTCTCAAGGCACCAGCAGAAAGCTGCTGAAAGGCAGCTGCTGTCACTCTTCTGATCCTCTAATCTCATAATTTCTTCATGACCTTCTGCACACCGGGGTTCACCGAACAGCCTTCTACATCTGCAGGTGTTATTTTTGCAACTCTTCCCCAGGGCCCTCAGAACCAGAGTTGGGCCTTTTCTAGGCTTCCTGCTGCTAAAAGCCAAACAAAGGCAAGTGAGAACATCATTTATAAAAGGCTCTTTAGAGAGTGTCAGGATGGGAGTAAGTATCTACAAGACATTTATCTCTGGAGGAAAACAATCTCTCAAAGCGCATACCTTGGCCTCCAACATGGATAGGTTTACAGGTAAACATGGTTTAACTATAACCTTTAGCCACCAGAGCTCCAGGCAGATTTTCATTTCCCATTCTTCAGCGGTGAGCATTGATTCCTGCTCTGTGGCCAGTACCGCTTCCCCAGGTGAGAGGGGAGGGCCAGGCTCATAGTCATTTGAATTGATGGAGAAGGAGCAGCAAAAAATGAGAGCCTGAAACTGTTGTTTCTACTACTGCCCTTCAGCCACACCACACTCCTGATGGATTTCCCCACTCCACTTTCATAATTCTCCTGCAATCACAGGGACCAGAGACATGGCACAGAAAATAAAGTTATATTGCTCTGCATGTCAGCACCTATCTTCCCATTTCGTGAAAACAGTAACTGATCTCCAGCATGTTCCACCCACCCCCAAGGGTTAAGAAAGACTTTCAGTTACCACAAACATTATGACAGTAGATTTAAAGAAATTTCAGATGCATTCCTTAATTCCTATGGGATACTGCTCCCAGTTGATACACTGGCATGTCATCATCGCAACAAAGTCCAAAAGCACCCTAGGTGCTAAGTGAATCTTGAGTTGTAACTCTAATCCCTCATTTTGTTGTTCATGTTACTCATAGAGCCATGCATGCCCTGAGTGAATTTCTCCAGGACTCATTAGAGATTTCTTTTTCTTCCCCTACCACATCACAACTTCTATACACATTCTTTTAATGGTGATGGTAAAGAAGAAGGCAAAATGTTCCAGATTATTTAAAAAAAAAAAAAAAGCAACAACACTTTTTCTAAACTATGATGAGTGAGATAGAGATATGAGATAAAAAGAAATGTACAAGTACATTGCCACAAACAAAAATGTTAGCCCACTCTTATACAAAAAGTCTCTAAAAATATGTCAGTATATTCACAATTTTAAACTCAGCAGAAAAATTTAAAAAAGGATGCAAACAACCAATTCTAAAGCACAAAAGCAGAATGCATCCCAATTAACTTAGGTATGGGAATAAACTATTCCTCAGCCTGGAATGTCCTGCCATTAATTCAACTACCTGTAAAAACTCTTCCTTCAACTGAGGAAGGAAATAATATCAGCTCAATAAAGTCAAGTGTGCCCTCTCCTACTCTCTTGCCAGGCACAGTTACATTGCTCTTACCTATGTGTTTTCTTGTCTATAGTAGATAGCACACATCATTTTAACAAGTATCTGTTCCCTCAACTGAGTTATAAAGTTTTTATAACCACGTAAGTGGCATATAGTAGGTATTTCATGACTGGCTTATGGATTATTTGGTGCACTAAATCAAAGAAGACAATCTTACCTAAAATAGAAGAAATCTATTTGATTGTTCAGCTTATGTTAGAAGGCTGAGTAGTTAGAGACACAAAATTTAATAAAGTGGGTGGCTGCCTTTAACAGCCAAATACTTGACATGCAAAATAGCACTAATGAATTTCACTTGGGAGAGAAACTAGTTTGGAGAGCAGGGCCATGACTACATGATGTGGGGCATAGCTCAGAGAGAAAATGTGGGGACCCTTGTTCCAAAGCAGGAAAAAAGTGCCACTAAAAGTACTCAAATATGAAGCTTTTCTTTTTGTCTGCAACCCTCTTTCTCTACTCATCATAGTGTTTTCATTTACTTTTAATATAATTCCAAGTAAACAAAAAATAAAAATTTTAATTATTAGAATAAAATTCACCATTAATCTTTATACTGTAAAGGCTAGTTTTATATGCAGGTATAAAAGCTTTTAATCCATAAACAAAATCACCAAAATTACAGTTTGTATTTTGCAACTTGTACACGCATATGCATTTCATTCTTACCAAAACAAATGGAACAATGAACAAAAGTAACTCAGCTATTTTCATTTCCACTTTTGTATTTATGGATTCTACCAACATGCTCTATCTTCATCTACTGATGAATAATAATTGATGAAGAGTGAAAAATAAGAGTGGCCCTATTGTTCCTTTTCCCCCATCATTTTCAGTGTAAGTGACTGTACCCAAGAAAGCATAGGATTGCTTGGTTGTTGCTCGTTCTTAGAATGCCACTGCCTTGGAACTTCCCTGGAAGTCCAGTGGCTAAGACGCCACGCTCCCAATGCAGGGGGCCCCAGTTCAATCCCTGGTCAGGGAACTAGATCCCACATGCCGCAACTAAGAGTTTGCATGCCACAACTTAAAGGACCCTGCATGCCACTATAAAGATTGAAGATCCTGTGTGCCTCGACCTGGTGCAGCCAAATAAACATATAATTGTTTTAAGATTACACACACAAAAAAACAAACACCATTGCCTTCTTGCTACTTTTGAAGCTTGAGGAGCATGCTTCAAAAAGGAAAGCATGGTCTCTCAGGACTGTCTATGGACCCTCCCATTCCATCTTAGACATAACACACTTACTTTGCACTCTCTGGGAGTCTCCCTTGACTCCCATGCATTGAGGGTCCGCTGGAATTCTGTGCTCATGTGGCGTTGTGTACATTACACACGAACGGGGCAACAACAATGTCAGATACACATACTGGATGGATCACAGGTGCCCCATTGGTGCTTAACAAACACAAATTCAAGCAGAAAATCATCAATCATTTCAAGATGGTAATAGTAGAACATTCAGCCAAGCATGGACCCTTCCGAGTCACACACTCCTGGACCTGATTGATTGATTCCTGCTCTTAAAAGATGAGCTCATGGCTTAGAGATGAAGTCCTTTGAAGCACCCCATTACCAGCTGACAGAAGCATGTTAATTGCTGACATTTCTGTCAAAACAGACTTTCAACCTTCCTGCTCATATTCACTTTCAGGTGAAACCGTCCACTCTCACCAGACTTGTTGCAGATTGCCATGTAAAGGGCTGAGCAGCATCTGGGCCATGCAGAGCATATGCATGAATCCAAAGTGCTCACTGCCCTCAGCAGCCTGCCTGGCTAAGCAGAACATTCCCAAGCAGAATGCAGCGAGAAGGAGTTGTGCGCCGCGTGAAGCCCATGCAGGGATTCTGCCTCCCCGAGCTTTGTTGAATCCTCATTGTGAGCAGGAAATTGCAAGCCCCAAGATGTTAAGCATGGTTATGGAATAAATCTGGAGGTGGAAACCTCGTCAGTCACTGAAAATGGCGCTTGCTTAGCTGATAATAGAACTACCGCCGCTGCCTAAGAAAGATTACTGTTAGCATTTTGGAAAAGGCAGCAGTGACCTTTCTTTCTAAGAGCCAAAGACCCAAAGTGTCTGACAGCTTTGCTGATGGATTTTTTTCCCCCCTTCTTCCTCTTTCTTTTCACACCTGGGATTCAAGAGGCATTAAAGCACTTTTCAGCCAAAGGAGCTGTCCTCATCTCCATGGAGCTTTTCACATTGCTTTCTAACACTTAGCAATTAATTAGATTATGACTGATTATTATTTACTCTTCCTGTCACTTCATTCTACCAATAGATGCTTACACCATCCTCCCAAAGAGTATTTCTGTTTATTAATATGCTCCTCTTCACTTTTGGTGAATGCTAGACTTCAACAAAACATAATGAATAAGATGTAATACGGGCATGAATGTCAGTGAAAACAAAGGCAAAATAAGTAAAAGACTACTTTTTAAAAAAAAAAAAGATTACTTTTTGATTCCTGAAAAAAATTACCCCAGTAAGGGTGGCTCAATTTTTGTCGGCTTTGTTGAAGCATAATTTGTGTACAGTAAAACTCACCAATTTGAAATACATATTTCAGTGAGTTTTGACAAATGTGTAGCAACACCACAAGCATGGAATGGAACAGGCACGGCTTCCTTCATTCTACCCACACTTTACTCCTTTGCAGTAAATAGACCTGATTGCTACCACACTAGTTTTGCCCTTCCTCACAGTTCATACAAATGGATTCATATAGCATGTATTCCTTTATGACTGGCCTCCTTCGCTTGGCAAAATGCAAGTGTGCTTTATCCATATTGTGTTAGTTTATTCCGTTTCTTTAATGAATAGCATTGATTATCTGGTTATACCACAATTTGATTACCCATGTGCCTTTTGATGACAATCTGATTTATTCCCAGTTTGGAACTATTATAAATAAAACTGCTGTGAGCATTTCCGACTTGATTTTTTGGACAGATGTGTGTTTCTCTTTAGGGTAAAAATCTAGAAGAATTGCTGGATCCTATGTTTAACTTTGGCTTCCCAGGTGGCGCTAGTGGTAAACAATCTGCCTGCAATGCAGGAGACCCGGAAATAGAAGATCCATCCCCTGGGTGGGAAGATCCCCTGGATGAGGCCAGGGCAACCCACTGCAGTATTCTTGCCTGGAGAATCCCATGGACTGAGGAGCCTGGCGGGATCCAGTCCATGGGGCTGCAGTGAGTCAGACAGGACTGACTAAGCCCACTGACACACACATGTTTAATGTTAGGGGATTCCCAGGTGGGTCAATGGTAAAGAATCCACCTGCCAATGCAGGACACCCAGATTCGATCCCTGGGTCAGGAAGATCCCCTGGAGGAGGAATACCAACCCACTCCAGTATTCTTGCCAGGAAAATCTCACGAACAAAGGAGCCTGGTGGGCTACAGTCAATGGGGTCACAAAACAGACTGAGTGACTGAGGACCAGGCACCCAGCATATATTTAACTTTATAAGAAGCTGTCACACTGTTTTCCAAAGCAAATGTATCATTTTTCATTCCCACCAGGAGTGTATGAGGTTGTCACACTTCCCTACCAACACTTGGCACTGTCAGTCTTAAAGATAAAAGCCAGTCTGGTAGGTATATACCAGATACCAAGAGGTATCTCATGGCATTTTGTACTTGCATTTTCTTAATGATTCATGATGCTGAACATGCCTTTTTTGTATTAATTGACCATGAAATGTCTGCAACTTTTTGCCCCAGTAATTTTTTTTTCACTAATCTTTCTTTTTTCTATGGAGTTGTAACACTTCTTTATATACTCTGGATGTAAGATATTACCAGATGTATGTTTTGCAATATTTTCTTTCAGCCAATGCCTTGACATTTTATTTTTATTAAGAGTCTTTTGAAAACAAAGGTTTATATTTTTGATGAAGCATAATTCACTTACTTTTCTTTTATAGTTCGTATTTTTTATGTTCAACTTAAGAAATGTTTGCCTAACACAAGATTAAACACATTGTATCCTATTTTTAGAATGGAACATTAGAATGGGAAAAACTAGAGATCTCTTCAAGAAAATTAGAAATTTAGAGATACCAAAGGAACACTTCTTGCAAAGATGGGCACAATTAGGACAGAAATGGTATGACCTAACAGAAAAAGAAGATATTAAGAAGAGGTGGTAAGAATACACAGAAGAACTAGACAAAAAAGGATCCTAATGACTCAGATAACCACTATGGTGTGATCTTAGAGCCAGACAACCTGGAATGCAAAGTCAAATGGGCCTTAGGAAGCATCACCATGAACAAAGCTAGTGGAGGTGAAGGAACTCCACCTGAGCTATTTCAAATCCTGACAGATGATGCTTTTAAAGTGCTGCACTCAATATGCCAACAAATTTGGAAAATTCAGCAGTGGCCACTGGACAGGGAAAGGTCAGTTTTAACTCCAATCCCAAAGAAAAGCAAAGCCAAAGAATGTTCAAACTACTGCAAAATTGCACTCATCCCATATGCTAGCAAAGTAATGCTCAAAATTCTCCAAGTGATGCTTCAACAGTACATGAACTGAGAATTTCCAGATGTTCAAGCTGGATTTAGAAAAGGCAGAGGAACCAGAGATCAAATCGCCAACATCTATTGGATCATCAAAAAAAAAAAACAAGAGAGTTCCAGAAAAACATCTACTTCTGTTTTATTGACAATGCCAAAGCCTTTGACTCTGTGGATCACAACAAACTGTGGAAAATTCTTCAAGAGATGGGAATACCAGACCACCTGATCTGTCCCCTGAGAAATCAGTATGCAGGTCAAGAAGCAACTGCTAGAACTGGACATGGAACAATGGACTGGTTCCATATTGGGAAAGGAGTAAGTCAAGGCTGTGTATTGTCACCTTGCTTATTTAACTTATATGCAGAGTACAGCATGCAAAATGCCAGGCTGGATGAAGCACAAGCTAGAATCAAGATTGCTGGGAGAAATATCAATAAACTTAGATATGCAGATGACACCACCCTTATGGCAGAAAGTGAAGAGGAACTGAAGAGCCTCTTGATGAAAGTGGAAGAGGAGACTGAAAAAGCTGGCTTCAAACTCAGCATTCAGAGAACTAAGTTCATGGCATTGGATCCACCACTTCATGGCAAATAGATGGGGAAACAGTGGAAACAGTGACACACTTTATTTTCTTGGGCTCCAAAATTATTGCAGATGGTGACTGCAGCCATGAAATTAAAAGACGATTGTTCCTTGGAAGAAAAGCTATGACTAACCTAGTTTCAGTTTAGTCACTCAGTCATGTCCGACTTTGCAACCCCATGGACTGCAGCACCCCAGGCCTCCTTGTCCATCACCAGCTCCTTGAGTTTACTCAAATTCATGTCCATCGAGTCGGTGATGCCATCCAGCCATCTCATCCTCTGTCATCCCCTTCTCCTCCTGCCTCTGTCTTTCCCAGCATCAGGGCCTTTTCCAATGAGTCAGTTCTTCATATCAGGTGGCCAAAGTCCTGGAGCTTCAGCTTCAGCATCAGTCCTTCCAATGAATATTCAGGACTGATTTCCTTTAGGATGGACTGGTTGGATCTCCTTGCAGTCCAAGGGACTCTTAACAGTCTTCTCCAACACCATAGTTCAAAAACATCAATTCTTCAGCGCTCAGTTTTCTTTATAGTCCAACTCTCACATCCATATATGACCACTGGAAAAACCACAGCTTTGACTAAATGGACCTTTGTCGGCAAAGTAATGTCTCTGCTTTTTAATATGCTGTCTAGGTTGGTCATAGCTTTTTTTTCAAGGAGCAAGTGTCTTTTAACTTCATGGCTGCAGTCACCATCTGCAGTGATTTTCAAGCCCCCCAAAATAAAGCCTCTCACTGTTTCCATTTTCCCCCCATCTATTTGCCATAAAGTGATGGGACCAGATGCCATGATCTTAGTTTTCTGAATGTTGAGTTTTAAGCCAACTTTTTCACTTTCCTCTTTCACTTTCATCACAAGGGGCTCTTCAGGTCCTCATCACTTTCTGCCATAAGGGTGGTGTCAACTGCATATCTGAGATTATTGATATTTCTCCCTGTAATCTCAATTCTAGTTTGTGCTTTATCCAGCTCAGCATTTCACATGACAAACTTAGACAGAATATTAAAAATCAGAGAATGCTTACCTTATTCTCATTATTCTGCATTTCCTTAAGTATGCAGTAAGCCAATTCCTCAGTAGTTGAGTTGATCATTTCTAAAATTTCACGGGTAACTTTTACCCTCAGTAGCTAATTGCAGTGCAGCTGCTGCCTCATATGATGGATGACTTGATAGCTATCAAAACCATCAAGCATTTTTCATTGTTTCTTTTCCCAAACAAATCCTTCTCCATATTTTAGTGTATGAGGGATAATTGTACCAAATCCCACTTTAGGTACCTACCGTGTTGTGAGTTCTCCAGACCACCCTCAGGCTCAGTGACTCCATGAGTCACTGGGTCATGGACTCAGAAAATTTGTCATACTCATGGTTACAGTTTATTACAGTAAAAGGATACAGGTTAAAGTCAGCAAAAGGAAAAAGACACATTGGGGAAAGACCAGGAGAAAACACGCACAGACATCCCTCCCAATAGAGTCAGCACAGACACCCATCTATCCCCAGAAATCACATGTGACAACACATGCAGAGTGCTGCCAACCAGGGAAACTCACCAGGACCTTGGTGGGTGTGCAGAGCTTTTATTGGAGGTCCCTCAAGTAGGCCAGCAGAATCTGTACATCTGATCTCACCTACTCGGATTCCAGCCTCCCAGAACAAAACCAAGAACTCACCACAAATAATACCATTAACACAAACTATTAGATCAAACTAATTCCATGTGGCTCAAGGCCTCAGGCATACCAAAACATTCATAATAGGCAGAGCATTTTAAGGTTTCAGGGTTTATCTCACAGAAACCAACCAAGGACCAATTCTGAAAATAGGAATGTGTGGGGTTTGAGCAGCCTAGGTCTGCTGAGTCAGTCCATTCCTACACACACACACACATCTTAGTCAAACTGCTGAAAACTGAAGGTGAAGAAGAAATTCCTGAAAGCAGCCAGAGAAAAATGATACTTCAAAAAGATGGCAATGACATGAATTTTCTAAGTCTTCTCATTAGATATGATGGAAGTCAGACAACAATGGAATTACATCTTTAAAACGCTGAAAGGTAATAAAAACTGCCAACTGAATACTCTTTATCCAGTGAAATCATCCTTCAGAAAAAATAGTGAATAAAGGCATTTTGGGGAAAATGGCATCTGATAAAACTTGCTACAATATCGAAGGAAGAAACCCTGTCACAGCCAGTCAATGAATCCTAATAGTAGTACTAGTCCTCACAGCAGACGTCTGCAAAGGATTAAAAGCAGAATTTCCAAGGAACTGATATAGAATACATTGAGATATGGGCAATTATAAATAAAGGGGATGAACAATTTGCTTACTAACACCCCTGAAGTGCAACTTTCAACACCACATTGATCAGTAGCCTTCTGTAAGAGGAGGCAAACTAGACAGGCTAACACCTAATGACTGAAAACAGAACATCTCTTCACACTGAGTATTCAGCAGAATGCATAGCAAAGCAATATCTGGCAACTTGTACAAACTGCAGTTAACCAGTAAATTCTTCCTGATGGTAATTGAAGACCCTTTAATTAATAAATCAAATTTAAGCACAAAAGCAATTCCAGCCTAGATCATTCAGAATACAACCAACACTATAGTAACAGGAGTCATATAATCTCATAAAACACATATTTCAAAGACCAAAGCCTTCAAATTTTTAAGAGAACTCTTTCTTCTCTTTTTTGGAGAAGGAGGCTTACTTTTATTTTGTACACAATTCTAACCTTGCCCACAGCATAGTAAATGCAACAAATTAGAAGAAGAAATGGGCACCATTAGCAGCTGATACCTCCCGGGGAAAAATAGTCTTTTAGAATCTGAGCAAAGAAGACATCAGAAGAACACTTGAAAAAATTCAAATTCAAATACTTGAAAAAATACAAAGACAAAAGGAAAATTGAGGGGGGGAAAAAGCACTTTATTAAGGGAATAAAAAACACTTAAAGAAAATGCTGAAATGTACCCCCAAAGAGTAAAGCTTAGAGTTTAATATTTCAATTAAAGAAATTCAAATCAAGTGTGATACATTTGAGAAAATAAATGCCTTTACACATCCCAAATTTTGGCATTTAAGTGCATAAGCTTCTGTTACTTAGGGAATGGACTTGTGTATTTCTCCACAGCCAGATGACCGTGCGCTACCTTAATCACATAAGCCTGTTTCACTCACATGTGACACATGCATGCACACACACAGGACACACACTCAGAGAAATTCATAGACTATGAAGCCAAGAGAAGGAAACTCATTCTCAAGTTGTAAACACCAATTCTTTTCTGGATCATGAAAACAACTTTTCCAGAAACCATGTCAAACATATCTTTACATCACATATTATGGAATATATGGCAAATATCCTGCAATGAGAAAAGAATAAGATATTGACTTTTTAAGGAAACTGACTATATTTTCAAGTTTTCTTTTATTTTAATTGGAGGCTAATTACTTTAATATATTGTGGTGGTTTTTGCCATACATTCACATGAATCAGCCATGGGTGTATATGTGTTGTTCCCATCCTGACCCTCCCTCCAACCTCCCTCCCCATTGCATCCCTCAGGGTCATCCCAGTGTACCAGTCCTGAGCACCCTGTCTCATGCATTGAACCTGGACTGGTGACTTATTTCACATACAATAATATACATGTTTCAATGCTATTCTCTCAAATCATCCCACCCTCGCCTTCTCCCACAGAGTCCAAAAGTCTGTTCTTTACATCTGTGTCTCTTTTGCTGTCTCGCATACAGGGTCATTGTTACTGTCTTTCTGAATTCCATATATATGCATTAATATATTGTATTGGTGTTTTTCTTTCTGACTTACTTCGCTCCAGTTTCATCCACCTCATTAGAACTGACTCAAAGGCATTCTTTTTAATAGCTGAGTAATATTCCATGGTGTATATGTACCACAGCTTTCTTATCTATTTGTCTGCCAATGGACATCTGGGTTGCTTCCATGTCCTGGCTATTGTAAACAGTGCTGTGATGAACATTAGGGTACATGTGTCTCTTTCAATTCTGGTTTCCTCGGTGTGTATACCTAGCAGTGGGATTGCTGGATCATGTGGCAGTTTTATTTCCAGTTTTTTAAGGAATCTCCACACTGTTTCCCATAGTGACTATACTAGTTTGCATTCCCACCAAGAGTGTAAGAGGGTTCCTTTTTCTCCACACCCTCTCCAGCATTTATTGAAACTGATTATTTTTAACACTAAGAAATCTAGCAACCATTTCAGTTTACATGGCAGAAGAAAAAATATATCAGACAACTCCAGCCACTAGAGAAATATTAATAATTGATAGCTTATAAATCTGCAAACAGCTCTTTTGCTCTTTTGTGACACATGAGAGCACACACAGAAGTTTTTAACTAAAAGATCACTAACTGCTTACAACTAGGCCCAGAAACAAACATTTGCATATATGTTATGTATTAGTCACTCAGTCGTGTCCGACTGTCTGTGACCCCATGGACTACAGTCCACCAGGCTCCTCTGTCCATGGAATTCTCCAGGCAAGAATACCAGAGTGGGTTGCCATTTCTTTCCCCATATATGGGCAAACTATTTTTCACAAGGGTGCCAAAGTCATCCAGTGCAGGAAAAGACAATCTTTTTAACAAGTGAAAGTGAAAGTCACTCAGTCATGTCCAACTCTTTGTGAACCCATGGACTACAGTCCATGTAAATCTCCAGGCCAGAATATTGGAGTGGGTAGCCCTTCCCTTCTCCAGGGTATCTTCCCAAGCCAGGGGAGGGTCTCCCTCATCGCAGGCAGATTCTTTATCAACTGAGCTATCAGGGAAGCCCCTTTTTAACAAGTGGTGCTGTAAAAACTGAATATATGCATGCAAAAGCATGAAGTTGAACTTCACATAACCCCAAATACAGAAGTTAACTCAAAATGGATCAAATACCTAAACATAAGAGCTAAAACACTTAGAAGAAGGCTTAAGGCAGATGTTTGAGAACATTGTGTTTAGGAAAAAAATTTTTGAATATGATATCAAAGGCATAGAAAAAATAGAAAAATCGGACTTCATGAATTTTTTTTAAAATTTTTTGCTTTCAGAGGGTATTATCAGAGTGAAAAAGTAACCCACAGAATAAGAAAAATGTTTGCATATACCTGAGAAGAGATTAATTACCAGAATATATAGAGAACTCCTAGTCATCAGCAAAAAAAAAAAAAAAAAAAGAATTCAATTCAAAAATGGGCAAAGGGCTTAAATTGATGTTACCCTAAAGAAGATATATGAATGGAAAATAAGCACATGCATGAATAAATGTTCAAATCACTGATCATTAGGAAAATCATACCAAAACAACAGTGAGATACCACCTCACAACCATTAGGATATTTACTTTAAAAAGAAAAACAGAAATAACAAATGTAGAGAAACTGGAACCCTTGGACAAGGTTGGTAGGAATGCAAAATGAGACAGATGCTGTGAAAACCAGTATGACAGTTTCTTAAAAAACTGAAAATATGATCTAGTGATTCCGCTTCTTAGTGTATATCCAAACTTGAAAGCAGAGTCTCAAAGAGATACTAATATTTGTACACCCATATTCATAGCAGCATTATTCATAATAGCTAAAACATGGAAGGAATCTAGGTGTTCACTGACAGAAGACTGAATTAAGCAAAATGTAATATTATTCAGTCATTAAAAAAGAAGGAAATTCTGACATATGCTACAGCATCGATGTACCCTGAAGAATTCATGCTAATTGAAATAAGCCATCAAAAAAATAACACTATATGACTCCACTTACATGAGGTACCTAAAGTAGTCAATGATATAGAGACAGAAATTGGAATAGTAGCTTACAAGGGCTTGAGGGGGTGGGGAATTGGGAGTTATTGTTTAACGGCTAGAGTTTCAGTTTTGCATCACAAAGAAACTTCTAGAAATGAATGGTGGTGATGGCTGCACAACAGTATGAATGCACTTAATTCTGGCAAACTTAAAAATGATCACAGCAGTAAATTTTATATTATGCATATTTTACAACAATAAAATATGTTAAAAATGGAAACCTTGCTGTCTGAAAATATTTATAACCCTAATTCAGGCAGAGGTCTGTGAATTTACCGTCTCTTATTTAAATAACGCTACTTAAATGGGCTTCCTTGATAGCTTAATTGGTAAAGAATCTGCCTGCAATGCAGGAGGCCCAGTTTGATTCCTGGTTCAATTCCTGGGTGGGGAAGATTCCCAGGAGAGGGGATAGGCTACCCACTCCAATATTCTTGGGCTTCTCTTGTGGCTCAATTGGTAAGGAATCTGCCTGCAGTGCAGGAGACCTGGGTTTGATCCCTCGGTTGGGAAGATCCCCTGGAGAAGGGAACAGCTACCCACTCCAGTATTCTGGCCTGGAGAATTCCATGGACAGTATAGTCAATGGGGTTGCAAAGAGTCAGACACAACTGAGCAACTTTCACTTCACTTCACTCACTCACTACTTATAATTTGGCTCCAGCTGCTCCCTTTTCCTCACCCTTACTTCTACCAAATCTTTAAACTTTCTTCTCTCTAGTCTCTGCACAAAATTCTCCTGGTACTGTGTGAAAAGTAGTTTATTCACACAGTGAAAAATGTTCTCAGGAATTCAGCCCTCTTTTGGGTAATGTAAGACAGATTCAATGCTGGCTTTTCAGGAAAGGGGAGGTTTATGTGTAGTTCCTCAGAGCAGCCTTTGAAAGCCTGACAATGAAAGAAAAGGCAGTCTTAGTCAACCTGTCTGACATGGGCATGATTTTTCATGCTCAAGACATACCATGCAAGGTAAACTGAAGTATTAATTACCACCTAGGCAAAATGTATATGAGGCCAAAGAAAATCAAGGTACATTTCAGCCTTGGTCCTCAGTTTCTGGGCCTCGATGTCTATTTCTTAATGAGCAAAGTTATTAATATAGAGAAGTATTATCTCCACTGTACAGTAAGATTTGAGCAAAGTGAAACTTTCAGATTCAGTTCATATTCTTTCTGATGAACTTAAGAGGTTTCCTTTTGGGTCTAGACTGAAAAGAGAGTGGGTACTGAACTCTGTCATGAGTGTCTCAGCACACTGCATTCTAGGACCTCCACAGGCAAACACAGAGAAGTTATTTAATAGGCTAACAGAAAACAGGAAAAGTTGGGGAGGAAAAGGAAAGAGTGAAAACAAGCTTGTAAAGCTGTGTGGTACTTTAAAAGTATGCTCACTTCCCAATACGAGGTGACATTATTGTAGGGCAGTATGTCCTTCGCTCTCTTTCAAAGTATGTCATGCTCAACAGCAGTTCATAAAGAAATACAGGTGGCCAATAACCTGAAAAATGGTGCAACTTCATCTGTAGTAAGAAAATATATGAAGGAAAATAACATATCACATTTCTACTTTCAAACTTACAGAAGAATTTGCTTAATGATAATCAAATTCTGGAAAGAATAGAGCAAAACAAATATTTTCCCACACTACCAGTGACAAGGGTGATTCATACTTCTGATGTAAAGCAGCAATTTAGCAGCAGATAAGAACAACCTCAGAAATACTCTATTTGTTAACCCAGTAGGTGTAATTCTAAAAATTTAACCCAAGGGATTAATCTGCATTATGCCCAAAGACTGATTTAAATTAAAGGGAAAAGGTGACAGGATACAGGGAATCTGAATAACATAACACAGGTAAACTTGTGTATGATCAGAGCCATGGAAAAAAATCAAATGCAGGAATTTTTTTCAGCTTTGTGCCTAGGTAAAAATTGATTTATGTCCTATTAAGTTTCTGAGAGTTTAGTGTGACTTGATTTACTTTTTTTAAAGTGACAGTTCAGAAATGTAGGAAGGTTCATAGGTTTATTGAATTATGTTATAATGCTGCTATTTACTCACCCAAACACTTCTGAGATTTGGATAACTGAAATTTATTTACTTTGATCTTAATTTATTGAAATAAGGGCATCATTTTACTGGAAAATTATATACATTAAAATCAAATGAAAACATACCATAACTAATTCATGTATTTGTGGTCATTTGGCAAAAATAAGCATACAAACCAACTCAAAAATATCCATCAGTTGGTTATGTTGTCATAAAATAACGCCTTGAAAAAAACAGCTTTCTTTAGCAAGATTGTGGATTGAATTGTTTTTCCCAAATTCATTTGTTGAAGCCCTAATGCCTAGTACCCTGGTATGTAACTATTTGCAGATAAGACCTTTGAAGAGGTGATTAAGTTAAAATGAGGCCATTCAAGGTGGACCCAAACCCGATCCAACTGGAATCCTTAGACCAGAACACATGGAGACAGCACGATGCAGGCACAGAAGAAAAATGGGAGGACACAGCAAGAAGGCTGCCGTCTGTAAGCCAGCGAGAGAAGAGTTAGGAGGAAACACGCCTACTGATACCTCAATTCTGAACTCTCATTAACAAAAACTGTGAAAATAAATTTCTTGTTTAAGTCACCAAGTTTGTGGCAGTTTGTTATGGCAGCCCTAGCAAGCTGACACAAGGGTAAATCAGACCTATCCATAGCTCAGGGAAATTTCAGTCACTGAAGATATATATAATTATAACTTTAGTATCAAAAGACTTTATAACAGTGATTCTCAAGTTATCCACAGTGAAAGACATTACTTTTTTCAATTTCAAGTTCATTGCAGACCAATAATCTGAATAATACAAAGTCACATGCTTAGATGTTGCAACAAAGTCAAATTGCTATAAAAGTTGCTAAACATTTTCAAAAGTCTATATTAATTTTTTCACAGACTGGTAACAAATAGTATTGGATCTGCTGGTCCATGGGCCACACTTTGAGTAAAGCTGTCTTGAAGCTCATTTTGTCCAGGTCCTTTAATTTACAGCCAAGAAATCAGAGATCTTGAGAAGTTCAACAACCAGCTCAGTATCAAAAAGTTTGCTAGATTTCCCAACAGCAATCATGCTCCATTCCCTCCTTAAATAAGTCACCAAAATTCTCAACCCATTTCTTTTCCAGCTATGCTAATACTAGCCAAATTTTTCTGTTTTTTTTCCTCCTAGGTATGTCCACTCCTGACATCACTTACACTTAGGAAAATCATCTTGTTCAGAAATTCTACCTCTATCTCAATAAATTACCTTTTCCACCTGTGAGAGATTCTTGCCTTCTGTACTGACATCTTGTTTCCATGTACTTGAAACATGTCTTATTATCAATCCTCTTGTGCAATCTTCCTTTTATTTTCTACTTTTGATTTGCCTGAGTTTTTGTACACTCTCTAAATTTATTCTGTAATCTTTTCCAGCCTCTTCTGTCCCAAATGTTTTATATCTTACATATGCCTCTTGCTCAACTGTGATTACTCTCAGCCCTGCTCCCTCATTTACATGGTCTCTGTAAAGCCTGCTTTGTGTTTATCATTCAGTGATTTGCATAGCCCCTGGGCATATATTAATTTTTGTTCTAATGCTTGCCATTTCCTTCTGCATCCTTTACTTCCATCAACATGTCTTATTTGTTCTCACTCATCACAGCCCATACTCTTCAAAAGATTGATTCCACAGGCAGTGTTTTTTAAATATTACTCTTCAAGGTTTTAAAAATAATCTCAATGAGCATTTATTCATAACTCTAAAACTATCTCCATTTCTTGCTTGTGAGTAACAATAGTACCTGTTACCTTTCTCTAGTAGTTTTGTGTGTGTGTATGTGTGTAATAGTAGCTCAGTTGTGTCCAATTCTTTGTGACCCCATGGACTATAGTCTGCCAGGCTCCTCTGTCCATGGAATTCTCCAGGCAAGAATACTGGAGTGGGTAGACATTCCCTTCTCCAGGAGATCTTCCCGACACAGGGATTGAACCCAGCTCTCTTACACTACAGGTGAATTCTTTACCCGCTAGCCACCAGGGAAGCCTACCAGTTTTGTAGCTAATCAATTTTATGGTGTTTGGCTAGTCACTTAAACCCTACAGGCCTCTTCCCTTATCTGTAATATGAAATGGTTGAAATAAATATTTTACAGGTCCCATCTAAAATTAAATTCTAAAGTCTAAATGTTTACTATGTCACTCATCTATCTATGAAAGAGAGAGCTCAGTCAGAACTTTTGGAACATTCTATTGCTTCTACATCATCTACCCATCTTTCAAGGTCAGTATCAGATCTCATACCTTCATTAAATCATCCCTAATAATCTCAGTGAAAATTTCTCCATATTATAATTTCTCATAAGGTCATGTCTTATATTGACCATTTAGCCTTTAAGTAGCCATTCAAGAATGTATCTAAGAACATTGTCTCATCAATGAATTTTCTTTGAAGAGAATGACTATGAGATGTTACATATAAATATATATTAGGTAAAACTATATGAAATTGCCTTTTGGTAAGTAAAAAACATTATATATCAACAACTTCATTTTTCCATCACATATAAATATAAATTAAAACTATTGAACACCAACAATTATACATCACCCTATTGTCATATACAGTGTTTTATTTCATAGTAAATACAATCTAATGAGTTAAGGATTGTTGTTTCCATTTTACAAAGAAGAGGACTGAGGATAAAGGGGTTTAAATAATTTGCCAAGATCCTATAGTTCAAAACAGACAGAACCAGGATTTAGAGTTGGATCTAGTCTGACTCTACAGTTCTTACTTCTTTCTCAAATTTTCCAGAATACAGCATGGTAGAGGTAAATATTGACCTCCAATTTGGATTAGAGAAGATTATTTAAAAAAAAAAAACACAAAATTAAACCCCTTTGAGTATCATTCGGTGTTTTGCAATGAAGAACAAACATTTATAGATTGGTAATTTGGCTTCTGTGCTGACTCTCTCCAGAAGTATGACCAAGATTTTAATTAAGTAAGCCAATAACCACGTTCCTATTGCTAAAGACCTTAAGCGAAACATAAATCAATACCTCCCCTTCCAAAGAGTTAAATAATACTGTATACAGCAATTTAAAATGTAAGTTGGTAGGTCTGTATGTATTAACATAGGACAAAGATACATAGTACTGAGTAAAGAAAGAATTGTTGAAGAACAAAATTACAATGATTCCATTTAGAGATTTAGATAAATCTATAATGCGCCTTTGCGGCAATATGAAAATATGTATATATGATTATTTACTTCTAAATATTAAGAATAATACTTGGAAGGATATATAAAGTGTACAGCAAATGGTGCTTGTCTCTGGAAAATCAGAGAAATAATAGGAAGTAAAAGGCAAGAAAGTTTTCTGATTTTACTGTTTAGTCTTTTGTTTGCATCTTTTTAATAATTCTTTTCTTTTGTCTAACAAAGGAAAAAAGGAACATTCCCTCAATCACCCAATTTAGTGATGAACTATCATATCCATATGGTTCATCTAAGTTTCTTGGGTTGTAAAAGGTGCATGCTTCAACACTGACCATAACACTGAAAACTACATTTGCCTGTGTGAAAACTGTTACTTAACTGGCACACTATCTTTTGTCATATGTCCTATTTCTCATTCCTATTGTGGTCATTGCAGTTTTCCATTGAACAACCAGTAGTAACTCTGCCACTCCACGTGACTTCCAAAGTGCAGAGTATGAGAGACTGATGGGAAACCCCACCGAAACCTCCCCTGGGAGCAAGACCCCTTTATTACACAGTGAGTATTCACCTGTCCTAGGCTTTTAAAGGATAATAAGTCCTCATACCTACACTCTCTTGTGTATTTTAATAATTCTTTTCTTTTTAAGGTTTTTATGATATGTATACTCATGGAATCAACCATTTTGTGGCCTTAACAAAGCATATAATGGGTTGCTCTAAAGAGATAAGTAGAATCAA
The DNA here is from genome assembly GCF_910594005.1 of Cervus elaphus. Taxonomy (NCBI): domain Eukaryota; kingdom Metazoa; phylum Chordata; class Mammalia; order Artiodactyla; family Cervidae; genus Cervus; species Cervus elaphus. The sequence goes on from NC_057843.1 coordinate 54,703,342, forward strand.
TAACAATTCCCATGAGAATTATCTCCCTCACTGTCTAAAAATGTCCAGTCTGTTGTTGTAATAAGTGAAATTTCACCAATTAGGGAGGACCAGCTGCTAATAAGGGCCTTCTCTGAAAGTGAACTGTGAACTCTCATTTATGTGAAATCACTTTCCTGAGATAAATACTCTGAAAAGCTCCAACTGGCCCACAGAGTTGTTTAGTTGAGTTCCCGAAAACAGTCGAGAGTCTTAGACACCTGTGATTTAGTGAGGATGTGCTTCTCAGGAGAGCCCGACAAGGGTCTAACAGAAGCAGAATGAGCAACAGAAGGAAGGCTTTCAGGTAGTGACCAGTTATGGCCAAATCCAGCCTTGCCCTGCCATAGAGCCGGGAGGACTCATCAGCATCAGGTGGAGACCGTGTCAACGCCAGGGATCTTTAGCACTGGAAGCAGCAGGGAGTATGCGTCTACTGAAAATGGGATCTGCATGTGTGCCCAGAATATCTACTGCCAGAGCTTTGGTAAAGAAGAGGGAGAAGGAAAACAGGGTAATTATGGCTTTGGGCACCAAGGAAGGCAGGAGGCAGAGACTGGACTCGGCCTTCTCCTCATTACGAAGTCACTGAAGGGTAAGGCCAAAGGGGCCTAGGAAGAGAGAAGAGTTAGAGAAAATTTTAGAGTTCTAAAAAGAAAGTGCTACTTATTTCTTGCCGTTCAGTCGCGCGGTTGTGTCCAACTCTTCGTGACCCCATGGACTGGAACACACCAGACTTCCCTCTCTTTCACCATCTCCCAGAGCTTGTTCAAGCTACTGTCCACTGAGGTGGTGATGCCATCTAATCCTCTCATTAACTTAATTCTTAGTTAACTTGAAAATGTAAACACAGAACTTCTGTCACTGACTGGATTCTTTTTTTTTTTTCCCCTTTTAGAAATTAAAACCTAAGAACATTAAAGACTGCCTTCAGTCATCTACACACCTTCTGTCATCTATTTGGCAAGTATCACCATAACAAACAACCTGGGACACCTTTGTGTAGCTAGGACTCACTGGACATATTCCTTATCCCAGGGCTCTGCCAGGCAGGAGAGAACTGTCCTGCAATTGACTGTCTTCACACTGTGGATGCGCAGTGACCCCGCTTGAACAATGTGACTTCATAAAGCACCACCTGGAAAGAACACCTCAGCCCACTAAACCTCTTGAAAAATATCTTTCCCAGAAATATACTCACTCCTTTCAGACCCCATGCTTTTCAGAATGATGTCAACTTATAACAGCTTTTTGACATTAATTACCACAGCATCCTACAAGTTTAGCCCTCTGCAAAGCAGCTAAAGCTGTCAGGGAGGGTCCCATAATTTAATGTCCACTTACCTTGATACCAAAGTGTCACAAAAGAGACTCACTTTCAGCTCCTCCTTCCTTTCCAAACATTAGGAGGCAAGTGACCCCACCGTCAAATCCACAAATCTTGATTAATTCCTTCCACTTAAAATGTCCCAATTTCTGCCGAGGTATGTGGTCTACAGACTGACAGGCCCATTAAGAGCTTATTCAAGGGCTTGATTATACAGTTTGGGAAGTTTCTTGAGCCCTGGCAGTCTGAGGTATAGAATCTCCCTCCCATCTCTGCCCACTGCAGTAGCCTGTCTGATACCCAAAGGTGAAGAGATTTCAGATTTCGGTACAGTCAGTTCTCAGCCTGCACACAAGTTTTAGAAGCACCAGTTTCTGCCCTTAAGCATTCTCTCCAGGAGCACTGACATGCCTACCCTGTGTCACTTCTATAAGGGCCTCTCATGGCTGAATAGAAGCGGAGGGCTCCATAGACAGGCCCATGAAGGAAAAGTGTGCTCAGAATCCTTGTCTGGAACTGTGTCCCAAGGATGTTCCTATTAGTCAAAGCCAAAGATCAAAGACAGAGGATAAATGTAACTCAACTGGCTATGAATTTCTGAACAGGGTAAATGAGGACAGAGGTCTATAAGAGAAGCACTATATTCCTATCTACAAAGCATACCTTGTACCCCACTGACAAGCTTCCTCTTCAGTGGGAGCCAGGAAATGACCGCAATCATTTAACACTGCTAAGTTGAAGTTGTAGTCTTCCCTCCTAAGTAGTTTGGGTCCTCCATGTTTCTTTTGGGTCAGTTATTTGGAAATTGGAAAGTACTTTTCCAGTAAAACCATGTCAGTAGTTACTTAAGGTCTTAAAATAACTTGCCATCATCCTTTTAACCACGTCACTGTCGATGCTATCAAGCTTTGGGGATTAACCTTCAATCCCAACAACAAATTATTACCCACATTTTCAGATTTAAAAAACAAACAAGCAAAAGCTGAGACATAAAGAGATAATCTTCCCAAAATCACACAGTTAAAAAATAAGACTAAGCTAACATTGAAGTTAGGTTTTGTCTAATCCTATAGGAGAACTAATAACCATGATGCTCTACCCTCTCTTAAAATTAGTACTGAGAAAATTACCCTCCCAATAGGACTAGAGTGTCCACCACATATAAGGACATCTGACGAAAAATGAATTGATTTCCACTTTGAAATGCCCACGCCCCACATTCTTCTGATACTATCTCTAGAGTGAGAACAAAACCTCTCTTTCAAATTCTTCACAGTCCAACCCATTCCAGTCTCAGCTCAGTAGCCATCTCTTTCTATAAGACTTCCCTAACCCCCTGCTCATCAGACCAGGTTGCAGGGTCCACCTTTGTCCTTCACTGTTCTCTGGATTTACTTTGCCATGCTTATCCACGGTGTTATAAGCATCACTCTCCTTTTTGTCTCTTCCATTGGACTATGTGCTTCCTGATAGCAAGGGCTGTGTGTGCTGTTTTTATCTTTGATCCCCAGTGACATATCTAGCAAAGTACCACTTCTAACTGACTGGTCTTAATGGGTGAATGTTTCAGGGAGGTTGGGGAAACAGATGAGTGTGGGTACTAGCATCTCCTGGAAGCCTTCTCCCCTAGGGATCCTGTTTGGTCCTAGATGGTCAGATTCCTTCTTTGCTTCTCATGCTCAAAGATCAATCTAAATCACTCCCATTGATACCCCTCTACTAGCAAGGTTTTCCCACTCCCCTCTGTACCCCGTGGAAGAGTTACTGCAGCAGAGGAAAAGAGAGCAGGAGGTGACACACCATCTCTTAAATGTCTCCATGGCAACTGTCAGAATTAGTCACATCACTCTGCCTTGGCACCGAGGGAGCTGGGAGGTCCAGCCTGCCCACCTGCCTACAAAAGAGAGAACTGGAATTGGGTAACCAGCACTAATGAAGCCTACCATAATCCAGAACCCAGACCTTTTCTTTCTTGGCTCGTTTTGACTCTGCAACCTAATCTTTAGATTACTTTTCAGAAAGCTAGGTAGCTACCAGCTGAAGAAAGATTCTTATTTGTTGAAAAACAAGGTATGATTTTTTATTGTGATAAAATAGAAATAACATAATATTTACCATTCAGACCTTTTTAAAGCATACAGTGTAGTAGCATTAAGTACCTTCAAGACAGTGAACAACCCCACCACTATTTAGTTTCAGAACTTTTTCATCAATCTAAATGGAAACCTCTGTCCATTCAACACTGTTCATTCCCCCTCTCCCTACACCCTAAAACCCCATAATCTTCTTTATATCCCTATAGATTTTCCTATTCTGGATATTTAACAGAAGTGGAAGTGATATATTAATAATATGTGGGGTTTTGTCTCTGACTCCTTTTATTTAGCATATTTTCAAGATTTATCCATGCCATATCATGTACTAGCACTTCATTCATTTTTGTTGCTGGACAGTACTCTGTTTTACGGATATATCACAATTTATTTACTTATTTATCACCTGATGGACATTTGGACTGTTTCCTGTTTGGGCTGTTGTGAATAGACTTGCTACAAACATTCACATGCAAGGTTTTATTTGAACACCTGTTTTTCTCCTATCTTGGGCACATATCTAAGAGTGGAATTGCTGGGTCATATGTTAACTCTATGCTTATATGTTGAAGACTCTGTAAGCTTTTTAACATTCATTATTATATTTAATCTTCCCAGCATCCCTGTGTAATGTACTATTATCTCCATTTTACAAATGAGGGAGGTTCAAAAGCATTAAGTGAATCATCAAACTAAGCCCTGATTTACCTTCCTATAATAAGCACTTCATAAGAACACAGTGAAAACCAAAATGAGACAGATTTATATCTAGGTATATTTTCCTCCACCTTAAAAATATGATGAATCATAAAACAGAACATTCCATAACAGTGATAGAATATCACAGACTTCAGGATAAGAGAAATCCTCCCTAGCTTTTCTATTCTCTTGCATGCTTCATCAGTTTAATATTTAGGTCACTGGTTTTATAGGCTTCAAGGAGCTGGTAGAGCTCCTTGAAGCTCTATCATATAGAGCTTATATAGAAAGTTTTAGAAAATGAAAAACACTTTAAATTAAAACTAGTCCTATTGTGATTTTGTATACATGAAGGTGACTCTTTCCTTTCAAAGACAGAGAGGTGGTGGTGTGACTACCTCAGCTGGGATGTACATAATGTCACAAAATGACAAAGACAATGATGTGAGTGATAGAGGAGAGAAGTGGGGATATCAGAACTCAGGCAAGAGAACTTCCTCTCGCCTTCTTGCAGTGCAAAGACTGTGGCTGAAAACTCCTGAGTCACTTCTGAAATCTGCCATTTAAACATATGGATAGTTTGAGTGATCCAGCTCAAAATCATCCATTTCTGAACACTGTCTCCTTCTCAGGGTCACAGTGGTAGTGGGCTGGGGATCTAGAAGCCAGGTGTACACTTTGGGTCCCCAAATGCTGGCCTCAGTTAGCTGGAACTGAAGCAGCCTGGGCCAGTCAAATTCTCTTGCCTAGAAATTTGGAATTGGAATTCAGAAAATAGTTAAGCTCTGGATAGCCAAGACTATAATGTGTAAACTGGGCTGTGGAATAACCATTTTCAGCCTTGCAGGTAAAGGAGCAGTCTTTTAAAAAGTGCCCAGAGACACAGTGAATGGACTGAACCAGTGGCATAAAAATGAAGAGATCAAGAGCAAAAGAAAGAAAGAGGCAGAGGGCACTGTCCGATTTCTAGACCCACTCCCTTCTTGAAGACTTAGGATTCTGTGAGAACCCTTGCACTCTTGTCGTAAACACCATTTGGTTTAAGCTAGCTGGCAGACTGGCCAGCTGTGACCAAGCCAGCCCCTTTCATTCGAGGCACACAGCCTAATTACATTCCCAGACTGCATTGCAGTTAGTTGTAGTCATGTGACCGGGCCCTGAATAATAAAATGGGAGAGGAAGAGATTCTCTCCTTTCAGAATTGGCAATCAAACCTCCCCTGTGATTCTCCACTAGCACTCTTTGCTCACAGGCCAGTTTAAAGTCAACACTAGTGACAATAGTAAAAGTCTCCTTTGACAATGTCAGCACCTCCTTAGCCTAAGGTCCTAAAAGAATGCTCGGAGCAGCCAAGCCACTCTCATCAAGTAGCCTTTACAAGCTCAAGAAAAAAATTTACCTTATGTTAAGATATTACAGAGATTTCAGGCTCTAAGTGACATAATATCAAGCTTTATCTGAACAAATACAAGGCAGTTTCAGTAGGTTTTCTTGAAACCTGCCATCGAAGAATCTTAAAACATCACACCTCCGGCATATCTCTTCTATTCAGTTGCTGTCTGTTAGAAAGGCTGAAGACCTTGGGATAAACACCTTGTATGCCAGGCTCTGAAGCTTGCAGCATAGGACAGAGGTAAAGGACTCAATCCATAGAATGCTAAACAAGGCTAGCCCGAGTGATATCACACATACCTCTTTTTGGACAGATATCCTTTGAATGCGCTACCAGTTTTGAGAGTAATCAGCCACCCTCTCAGTCTCCCTATGGCTGTGCAAGTTAAAAGCGAGGGCTTTTCACGTAGAAACTTTGTGTTTCTATTGAAGTCAGTACTGAAACATGTTTCTTTTCCAAATGACTCAGGCAGGTTTTCAAGATGGTCCACCCAGTAACAATCTGCTCAATTACTGAAGTTCTAGAAAGGATTGACGAAGACAATGGCACCCCACTCCAGTACTCTTGCCTGGAAAATCCCATGGATGGAGGAGCCTGGTAGGCCACAGTCCACGGGGTCACTACAAGTCGGACACGACTGAGCAAATTCACTTTCACTTTTCACTTTCACACATTGCAGAAGGAAATGGCAACCCACTCCAGTGTTCTTGCCTGGAGAATCCCAGGGACGGGGGAGCCTGGTGGGCTGCCTTCTACAGGGTCGCACGAGTCAGACATGACTGAAGCGACTTAGCAGCAGTAGCAGCAGAAAGGATTGACCGAAGAAAATGGATTATCAAAGAGCTATATTGAGAGCTGATGTGCCTCTAAGTATTCTGGAAGACAGTCTTGAAAACAACAGTTCTGTATGTGCAGTACAGGAATGCCTATTCCATCCCTGGGAGCAGTAACTCCTGTGGAAGAGAAAATTTAATGGATTTAGTTAATAATGGGTTATTAACTTGGGCAAACTCTGGGAGATAGTGAGGGACAGGGACCCCTGGTGTGCTACTGTCCATGGGGTCGTGCAGAGTTGGACACGACTAAGCATCTGAATAACAACAACAGGGCTTTTAACAAGAGGACATATGAGGCAGATCTTCTTGACATTATTTTACAAACCTAATTGGCTTTCCGTACAAAAATATGTCTCCAGAAGAGATGTGTTAAGTGCATTGGAGCTCACTTCAAGACCACGTGCTTGCTTTAAACGGCATGTAGTTTTTGTAACATTTAAACTAACAGTCTTTGTTGTCTATAATATGTATAAAATTGAAGGTTTGAGAGCTTCAATTCAGGGAAAGCAATGAAAACATCTCACTTTTAGGTAATTTTATCAGTCTTTCAAGAACAGGGGAAAACTCCAAAATGTGGGAAATAGTCAACTTTAGGACCCTATTTAGGCATCTGTTCTTTAGCAGTTGGGTCAAGACCCGGGGAGATTCTGAGCATATAAAATCGCCCACCTTCATCCCAACTGCAGCAGCCCCTTTCTCAAACTCTTTGGATGTCCCACTTCACCCAAAATACACCATTTTTTTGTTCACATTAAAATTTCACACAATTTATAACCTAAGTATATGGAATACTGAAATCAGATTGATCATATTCTTTGCAGCCAAAGATGGAGAAGCTGTATAGAGTCAGCAAAAACAAGACCGGGAGCTGACTGTGGCTCTGATCATGAACTCCTTATTGCCAAATTCAGACTTAAATTGAAGAAAGTAGGGAAAACCACTAGACCATTCAGGTATAACCTAAATCAAATCTATTATGATTATGCAGTGGAAGTGAAAAAATAAATAAATTCAAGGGATTAGATCTGATAGACAGAGTGCCTGAAGAACTATGGACAGAGGCTCGTGACATTGTACAGGAGACAGGGATCAAGACCATCCCCAAGAAAAAGAAATGCAAAAAGGCAAAATGGTTACCTAAGGAGGCCTTATAAATAGCTGGGAAAAGAAGAGAAGCAAAAGGCAAAAGAGAAAAGCAAAGATATACCCCCTTTGAATGCAGAGTTCCAAAGAATAGCAAGGAGATATGAGAACGCTTTCCTCAGTGATCCATGCAAAGAAATAGAAGAAAACAATAGAATGGGAAAGACTAGAGATCTCTTCAAGAAAATTAGAGATACCAAGGGAACATTTCATGCAAAGATGGGCACAATAAAGGATAGAAATTATATGGACCTAACAGAAGAAGATATTAAGAACAGGTGGCAAGAATACACAGAAGAACTGTACAAAAAAGATCTTCACAACCCAGATAACCACGATGGTGTGATCACTCACCTAGAGACAGACATCCTGGAATGGGAAGTCAAGTGGACCTCAGGAAGCATCACTATGAACAAAGCTAGTGGAGGTGATGGAATTCCAGTTGAGCTATTTCAAATCCTGAAAGATGATGCTGTGAAAGTGCTGCACTCAATATGCCAGCAAATTTGGGAAACTCAGCCGTGGCCACAGGACTGGAAAAGGTCAGTTTTCATTCCAATCCCTAAGAAAGGCAATCCCAAAGAATGCTTAAACTACTGCACAATTGCACTCATCTCACATGCTAGCAAAGTGATGCTCAAAATTCTCCAAGCCAGGCTTCAGCAGTACATGATCCGTGAACTTCCAGATTTTCAAGCTGGATTTAGAAAAGGCAGAGAAACCAGAGATCAAATTGCCAACATCTGTTGGATCATCAAAAAAGTGAGAGACTTCCAGAAAAACATCTACTTCTGCTTTATTGACTATGCCAAAGCTTTTGACTGTGGGGATCACAAGAAACTGTGGAAAATTCTGAAAGTGATGGGAATTCCAGACTACCTGATCTGCCTCTTGAGAATTCTATCTGCAGGTCCAGAAGCAACAGTGAGAACTGAACATGGAGCAGCAGACTGGTTACACATAGGGAAAGGAATACATCAAGCCTGTATATTGTCACCCTGGTTACTACCATGTAGAATGCATCATGAGAAATGCTGGATCAGATGAAGCACAAGCTGGATCAAGATTGCAGCAAGAAATATCAATAACATCAGATTTGCAGATGACACCACCCTTATGGCAGAAAGTGAAGAGGAACTAAAGAGCTTATTGATGAAAGTGAAAGAGGAGAGTGAAAAAGTTGGCTTAAAACTCAACGTTCAGAAAAACCAAGATCATGGCATTTGGCCCCATCATTTCATGGCAAATAGATGGGGAAACAATGGAAACAGTGACAGACTTTATTTGAAAGCGGGGGGGGGGGGGGGGGGGCTCCAAAATCACTGCAGATGGTGACTGCAGCCATGAAATTAAAAGATGCTTGCTCTTTGGAAGAAAAGCTATGACCAACCTAGACAGCATATTAAAAAGCAGAGACATTACTTTGTCAACAAAGGTCCATCTAGTCAAGGCTATGGTTTTTCCAGTGGTCATGTATGAATATGAGAGTTGGACTATAAAGAAAGCTGAGCACCAAAGAATTGATGCTGCTGAACTGTGGTGTTGGAGGAGACTCTTGAGAATCCCTTGGCATGCAAGGAGATCCAACCAGTCCATCCTAAAAGAAATCAGTCTTGAATATTCATTGGAAGGACTGATGCTGAAGCTGAAACTCCAATACTTTGGCCACTTGATGCAAAGAACTGACTCATTAGAAAAGACCTTGATGATGAGGAAGATTGAAGGCAGGAGGAGAAGTGGATGATGGAGGATAAGCTGGTTGGATGGCATCACTGACTCAATGGACATGAGTTTAAGTAAACTCCCGGTGTTGGTGTTGGACAGGGAGGCCTGGCATGCTGCAGTCCATGGGGATGTGAAGAGTCAGACATGACTGAGTGACTGAACTGAACTGGACTGAAGTATACGGAAGACCAAAAAGTTAAACAGAACGTGGTCCTCCCTATCCCTGGAAGAATCTCTGTCCTTGGAGGAAGTATAATTTCTTCAACACCTTTTATCATATCTCATTATCATAGCCCACAAATGGGGAATGCATGAAATGAAAGAAGCCTCAACAAGACTACTCAATCTTCAGTGTCCTTTAATATTTTACCTTAGAAGACCCAAAACCTCATATAATTCTTTCATTGAGTATTCACAAGAAGACTTGAAATAAAAACTGTAATTTCTGGTTTATAAAGATTAGACTAGAAGAAGTGAAAAAAGGTTAGCTATCCAGTAATCAAAGAGAGAGATTTCGACTTTCAGAACAAGGCTCATTCTGTTGTTCCACATGCTCTTTCTGATGCCCACACCTGTTGATCTACTCTCATTTTTCCCCACAGGACTTTAAGACTAGGATAATATCACTGGCATCCCTTAGAACTTTATAGACAAGGTAGAAAAATGTGGGTAAGGGTACAGACATAGCCGTATATAGCTGACTCTACAGCCCCCTCCAAAGGTTACTAACAGGAATCAACTGCAGTCAATCAATGACAAACAAGGAGGTCCACTCTCTGCCAAAGTCCTGATTCCTACTTACCAACTGCTTGTGATGAATATATCAAATGGGTGCTCAATGAATTTCTCGGTTAACTAAACAGCGTCAATGATTAACAGATTAGATGGCAAAGCCAGAGCAGGCATGGCATTCAAATTCCTTGCCTATGCCCTGTACTCTTACCAACTGGGAACTGGTCCTGTGGCTATTCAAGTAACTTTACACTACCTGCTGCTTGTTGGAGCAAGGGGAAACAACTGATTCAAGTTGTATCAGTCTTGTGTCAAATCTTCCTCTACTCAGAACTTGAAATCGGAGTAGCGATCCTAGTTGCTTAGCTGAGTGTCCTCGTCTGAAAGTAACAGAGACCCAGGGGCTGCAGGTAGTTTGAAGATGGCTAGGATGGGTCTTTGGAAAATTAAATGGAAGACATGTTCTATAAAAAAGTAAAATGTGAAGTGAATTTCAGGGAAGGGGTCATATGATATCTGACCAAGGGAGGTGGGAAGTGACCAAGGCCTTCCTTGGTCACTGAAGGTTATACTTCCAGCTCCAGTTTCTCATAACCCTCAGCTGTGATTTCTGCCCTTGAATTCTATGAAACATTCCTGATCATAAACCTTCTTTCACCTAAACTGAGTCAGGAGGTTCTGATCCTTATAAACAACCAACCAAAGGATTATTCAAATGCATGAATATATTTAAATCCTTCTCCCTTTGTAGGAGGAAAGAAGATATAAAACCCTGACAGTCCGCACTCCAGAACAGCATCCTGGGCACAGACCTCTCAACATCTGTGTCCTGTTGCTTCTCAGAGCCTAGAAAATGAAATGATTCCTCCCACTGGGATATTATGTTTACCGAGTGACACTTTCATACAAAATGCTCTTTGAGCCCTTACAAAGACTGAGAGTCAAGAATGTTTTGAGTTTGCTGTAGATGGTATTATTGTTTTTGTGCATGCTTGTTTAAAAGTATGTTTATACTTCTGTCTGAGTGTCTCATTGTAATGAGGCTGTGGGAGATGTACTATAACCACTTACCTCTTATCACTCAAAGTCATTGGTATCAACCATAGAGAATACAGTAATTGTGAGTAGGCTTGGTTAAAGCCTACTGGATGTGTCAGAAAAATGAAAGGGGGTTGGGAGGGCAGACCTTTCTCCTTCTGAGTTCACTCAGGCAGTAGACCTATAACTACATGGCCGCAGCTGACTTTATCTCCAGAAAAAAAAAAAAAATCTCTGAACTGAACAGAGCAGTCTAGAAACAAAATGGCCTCCAAGTGAATTCTTCCCATCACTGTAGATACAGAAGCCAAAAATCTTCTCATCAGACAGATGGCAAAGGAGATCCTTGCAAGAATAGGATCCCTAAATTATCCCACTCTTGCAATTTAGGAAACAGTAAGCTGTCTTCGAAACCCACCCCAACTATTCTTACTTTTGACTGCCTTTCACTGAGCACCCTTAAGTAATATTTCATGTAACCATCACAATGATCTTCTGAGGTAGATATTGTTATAACTCCCACCTTATTTGTAAGGAATATAAAGTTTTCATAGGTTAGGTACATTCCCCAGAATTATCCAATTACCAAGTAGCAGAACCAACACTTCAAGCCAGATTCCTACCCATTGCTCATTAAAGCACTCAGAACTTTACTGTATCATGGGTTATCTTACACCAACAGCACTGTAGCTTGTTAGAAATTCAGATTCTCAGGCCTTACTCCAGACTTTCTAAATAAGAATCTGCACTTTAACAAAATCCCTGGTGATTTGCATGCACAAGAAAGTTTCAGAAGCCCAAACTTATAAAAATCTATGTTTTAATTGCTCCCAAGGCACTACTAGCCATTAAACCTATCCCATGGTCCATTAGGGCTTCCCTGGAGGCTCAGATGGTAAAGAACCCACCTGCAATGTAGGAGATCCCATGGAGAAGGGAACGGCAACCCACTCCAATATTCCTGCCTGAAGAATCCCGTGGACAGAAGAGCCTGGCAGACTGCAATCCATCGGTTCACAAAGAGCTGGACACGACTGAAGCTACTGAGACATTATGGTCCATTCTCTCCCTGTGCTACGCTCAGGTGCTCAGTCATGTCTGACTCTTTGTGACCCCATGCACTGTAGCCCACCAGGCTCCTCTGGCCACGGGGGCTCTCCAGGCAAGAATACTGGAGTGAGTTGCCATGCTCTCCCCTCCAGGGAATCGTCCCAACCCAGGGATCAAACCCAGGCCTCCCACACTGCAGGTGGATTCCTTACCATCTGAGTCTCCAGGGAAGCACATGAATACTGGAGTGGGTAGCCTATCCCTTCTCCAAAAGATCTTCCCAACCCAAGAATCAAACTGGGGTCTCCTGCATTGCATGAAGCTTCTTTACCAGCTGAGCTACCAAGGAAGCCCATTCTATCCCGGGGCCTCATCTAAATCTTGGGCAATATACACATGACTCATCTTCCCACTCTTATTTACTGTATTAGTCATGATTTTTCTCTATTTCCTTCTGCTTTGACATTTTGAGGCCTTGCTGACACAGGAAGGGATTACCCCTCCCAGGGTTGACTAAATCCTAGCAAAGTAAGCACTTACCCAAGAGCATGCTCTTCAAAAGCAAACCAGCCTCCAGAGGCCCTGGCCCCCACCACTTCCTTTATCAGATGCTCAACAGGGCTCTCATATGCCAAGATACTCTCCCCCCATCCTAACCACCCTAGTGCTAGGTATCAGACAAGTAGGAGAAGCCAATCTGTTGAGATGTTTCATACTAGTTAATCCTAAGCCTGTCTTCTCTGTCTCATCTTGCTTTTCCCACAGAAATCACCAGAAAGGCACTTGTCCATGCTTCCCCTCACTTTGCCTCCTGACTGATTCCCTGGCTTTCCCAGGTCACCCTGTGTGACATGGCATGCCTTCTGTTTTCAGGGAACTGTAAGTGCACAAATTTCTCCCTTCATGACATTTCCATGTCTGCAAGTGTTACCATATCTGATCAAAACAAATCTTGGACACATTTTAAAACAGGCATACCTTGGAGATTTTATAGGTTTGATTCCAACTACTGCAACAAAGTAAATATCACAATAAAGAGGGTCATACAAGGTTATTGGTTTCTCATACAAGCATATAAAAATTATGCCTACACTATTCTGTAGACTATTAGGTATGCAATAGTATTTTGTCTTAAAAGAAGGGTACATTTCTTAAATAAAAAACACTTTACTGCTAAAAAATGCTAACCATCATCTGGGCCACCTTCAGGGAGCCAATAGTTTTGCAAAAACAACATCAAAAATTACTGATCACAGAACACTGTAACAATTACATTAATAATGAAAACAATTGAAATATTGCAAGAATTAGCAAAATGTGACACAGGGACACAAAGTGAGAAAATGCTGTTGGAAAAATGGGAATGGTGTCCATCACTTCCACAGGCTTGCATATCCCCCTTAGCAATCCTTCCTTCTGTGTCCTGATCCCTTTCAAAACCACTGATCTGCTTTCTGTTACCATAGATTAGTTGATTTTCTAGACTTTCATAAATATAAAAGAATCACAGAGCAAGTACTCTTTTTTATTATGGCAAAATATGCATGACATAAAATGTACCATTTTAACCCTTTTTGACTGTACAGTCACACTGTTGTGCAAATGTGTACCATTTGACTTTGTTTCATTCAGCATGTTTTGAGATCCATTCAGGTGTGATGGTTCACTCCTTTATCACAGAACAGTATTCCACTGTATGACTATACCATGATTTATTTATTCACCTACTGATGGACATTTTGATTGTTACCAGTTTGAGGCTGTAAATAAAGCTGCTATAAATATTCATGTATAAATCTTTGTAAAGGTAATTTTCTATCTCCTGGGCAAGTACCTAGGGGTGTGATGGCTGGGTATGTTTAACGTCATAAGAAATTGACTGTTTTGAAAAGTGAGTATAGCACCTTACATTCTCACCTATGGTATATGAGAGTTCCAGTTTCTAAATACCCTTGCTAATACTTGGTATGGTCAGATGTCTCTTTGAGCCATTCAAATACTTGTATGGTGGCATCTCATTGTGGTTAAATCACTTGAAAACAGTTTTATGCTTTCAGGTCTTGCTTTTAAGAATTGTTAGGTAGGAACTTACAGTTACCAGAGGGGAAAGATGTGACAGGATAAATTAGGAGTTTGGGATTAACATACACACACTACTGTATATAAATTAGATAACCAACAAGGACCTACTATATAGCACAAGGAAATATATTCCATATTTTATAACAACTTATAAGGGATAAGAATTTGAAATATATATATAGTATAAAAGATATATTTATATGTGTGTGGGGGTTAATCACTTAGTCATGCGTGACTCTTTGCAACCACATGAACTGTAGCCTTCCAGGTTTCTCTGTCCATAGAATTCTCCAGGCAAGAATACTGGTTGCCATTTCCTCCTCCAGGGGATCTTCCCAACCTAGGAATCAAACCTGAGTCTCTTGCATTGACAGGTGGATTCTTTACTGTCTGAGCCATCTGGGAAGCCCATTATATATGTATAACTGAATCACATTGTTGTGTATCTAAAACTAACACAATATTGTAAATCAACTATATTTGAATCAAAAAAAAAATTTTTTTTTTTAAGATTTGTAGGTGAGACCACAGTATTTATCAGTCTAATGGTTCCCCTCAATATGTCAGCAAATTTGGAAAACTCAGCAGTGGCCACAGGACTGGAAAAGGTCAGTTTTCATTCCAGTCCCAAAGAAAGGCAATGCCAAAGAATGCTCAAACTACCGTACAATTGCACTCGTCTCACACACTAGTAAAGTAATGCTCAAAATTCTCCAAGCCGGGCTTCAGCAATACGTGAACCATGAACTTCCAGATGTCCAAGCTGGTTTTAGAAAAGGCAGAGGAACAAGAGATCAAATTGCCAACATCCACTGGATCATCAAAAAAGCAAGAGAGTTCCAGAAAAACATCTATTTCTGCTTTATTGACTATGCGAAAGCCTTTGACTGTGTGTATCACAAGAAACTGTGGAAAATTTTGAAAGAGATGGGATTACCAGACCACCTGACCTGCCTCTTGAGAAACCTGTATGCAGGTCAGGAAGCAACTGGACATGGAACAACAGACTGGTTCCAAATATGAAAAGGAGTACGCCAAGGCTGTATACTGTCACCCTGCTTATTTAACTTATATGGAGAGTACATCATGAGAAATGCTGGGCTGGAGGAAGCACAAGCTGGAATCAAGATTTCAGAGAGAAATATCAACAACCTCAGATATGCAGATGACAACACCCTTATGGCAGAAAATGAAGAGCTAAAAAGCCTGTTGATGAAAGTGAAAGAGGAGAGTGAAAAAGTTGGCTTAAAACTCAAAGTTCAGAAAATTAAGATCATGGTATCCTGTCCCATCACTTCACGGAAAATAGATGGAGAAACAGTGGAAACAGTGGCTGACTTTATTTTGGGGGGCTCCAAAATCACTGCAGATGGTGATTGCAGACATGAAATTAAAAGAAGCTTACTCCTTGGAAGGAAAGTTATGACCAATCTAGACAGCATATTAAGAAGCAGAGACATTACTTTGTCAACAAAGGTCCATCTAGTCAAGGCTATGGTTTTTCCAGTGGTCATGTATGGATGTGACAGTTGGACTACAAAGAAAGCTGAGCACCAAAGAATTGATGCTTTTGAACTGTGGTGTTGGAGAAGACTCTTGAGAGTGCCTTGGACTGAAAGAAGATCCAACCAGTCCATCCTAAAGGAGATCAGCCCTGAGTGTTCATTGGAGACTGATGTTGAAGCTGAAACTCCAATACTTTGGCCACCTGATGCGAAGAGCTGATTCATTGGAAAAGACCCTGACACTGGGAAAGGTTGAGGGCAGGAGGAGAAGGGGACAACAGAGGATGAGATGGTTGGATGGCATCACTGATTCAATGAACATGAGTTTGGGTAAACTCTGGGAGTTGGTGATGGACAGGGAGGCTTGGCGTGCTGCGGTCGCAAAGAGTTGGACATGACTGAGCGACTGAACTGAATGGTTCCCCATCACTGAGCCTTCTGAAGGCTCTATTTAAAGCCTCATATAACATGAGATTTTCCAGGGAGGTTGGTGGGAACAGATACTATTCCCAGCCTCCCGGGAGGGAGAGTGAAACTAATCCCTTTTATCCCATCTTGGCAGGAAACTGAAGACTTCAGCTGGTTTTTTGACCTTCTTCTTTAGCAGTTCAGGTCAAGTAGATGCAAACCTCACTTTGGAAAGTAAGAATCGGAGCCTCCAATTTCCTTGAGTATTTGACCAGAAGAAAACAGATTATCTCATTTAACATGTTACTGCACACACAATGGATAGCTTCTGCTGTGTTTTGTTTGGCTGAGTTTCCATGAATAATTTCACATGACTACATTTCAAGGTGATGATTCTCTAGCTAATGTTGATGAATTATGTACATCCAGTTTATTCTGGCCTGTAACTTCCCAAGGTATGTCCTTTATGCTCTTACATGTGCAGAGATTCCAAAATACATGTAAGACTTACAATTCAAACTTAGATAAAACTAGTGTAACAAAAAGTAAATCTTAAATCAGGGTAGAAGCAAAGCACAGTGAAGGACATATGCTTCTAGAGTCATTCAGGCCTTCATTTGAATCCTGGTTCTTCACTACTAGTGTGTTAAGTTGAGTATACTTGGCTCTTCACTTACTAGGGTGTCTGAGCTGCCAAGAAAGCAAGCTGAATTCAAATGATGGAAACAGGTTCAAAATTAGCTAGTAAAATATGATGACAGAATGTAACACATTTTTTCCATATAATGTATATAATGCATTTACACATAGTGTATATAATAAGTAATTAAGATGTAAAATTATAATATATTTTAAGAATTATTATATTACTATACAGTGGAATGGCTTCTTATGATAGAGTCCACAATATGTAAGAATATGGACATACTAGAACTTCCAGATGAAAAGTTCTAGATCTGTAGGTTCAAATATAGGAGTGAACCCAAGGCACTGCAGCAGTTTCCATTTTTCTTTCTTTTAATTAAGAACAAATGAAAGATTACTAGATAAAATGGTCACAAGAAACAATCTGTCATTACTACACACTTTGTATTTGAATATCTGGAGCATAAAATTCCTCGAGCCTTTCCCCCCCTAATGTGATTGTCCTAAGAGTTTCCTTTGTTTATTTTCACATCTGTAGAATGGGAACAATGGCAGTGCAGCATGCCACCATTATGTAGACCCAAAAAACCCTTCTTATAAAGCAATTATCATGGTGCTCCAATATTCATGCAATAGTACTTTGGATCAAGGCAAGAAAAGCTTAAACGTTCTCTCTGTGATCATCATAAGTTACAGAGGTGGTGATTTAGTCGCTAAGTCGTGTCCAACTCTTGCCATCCCATGGACTATAGTCAGGCAGGCTCCTCTGTCCATGGGATTTCCCAGGAAAGAATACAAAGTTATAGACCAGTTCAATTGCTTCAAATAAAATAAGCACCACAGATAGTCTAGTACCTTAAAGGACGTATATCATGTTGTTAGTCTCTTAATTAAAATTCTGGAGCGATATTTGCCTATTTCAACTGAAAATGTATTTGGAAACCATTGTAAAAATAGTGGTTTTATTTGGCTTATTTTAATTTTAACCAAAGACTGAAAAAAAGTGTTAAAAAGATCAAAAACTGTCAGGAATTTTTATATTTTAAATTGTTCAGGTATAGCTGAAATCACAAGTCCCCAATCAGAATCTAAGCTCCCTGAGAGTAAGGGCTACTTGTTATTCTTCTCTATTATTTCTAAGTAACAAACAAATAAATAAATGTGTAGTGAATTGACCAGATACCTCCTCCCCACCTTAAAATATCAGATATAAGTAGAAAAGAAACTCACTGATTACCTAAACACATCTTTATTTAAAGCTAGATTTGAAGTCATAGAAATTACTATACTAGACTTGCTCTTTATGCTTCAAACTAATTCCCATCCTTCTGGAAACACCTGAGTCAAATTAATATTAACCATTTTGATTCTATTCCACTTAACCAAATCTTACCCATCCTTTGATGAAGTGTCTATGGAGGAAGTTTCCTCAGTGTTCTCCAACTCTTACTGATCTCCCTTGCTTCCAGGCTCCTAAAACACATGTGGTCTGTTATACACTAAAGACAGACAAACCAAAAAAGTGTCTCCACTCCAGAGGTATTTCTAACCCTTAAAGTAGCTACTGTTAGGAGGGAAAAGACCTAGAAGTAAACTTTGAAACTCTGGGCTCAAAACCTGGTCTCTACCTAGAGGATGTGGGAACTTGTTACTTAACATTTCTAAAGCTCAGTTTCTTCATGGGTAAAACAAGGATCACATTCTAAAATTTTATCCTTCTACAGGGCATGGAATATAATTTGTCAATCACTCCTTGATTTGACTGATTTATTGAGTGATTGAAAAAATTCTCACCAACAGTAAAAATACTGCAGGCCCCACAAAATTCCCCAGGAGAAAGCAGATGGTCAATAAAGTTGTCTTTGTGTGGCTACTGTTTCAGCATACATCACCAAGATAGAGTTTCTTTTCCTGACACCGGTGGAGTTCAAGAGAGCTGCATATGCCCTGAGATGGTATAGAAAATTACATGTGTACACTCACATGTGCATTTGAGGGACAGGAGAGAAGACCAAAAGTGGTGAGAACCACCGTTCTCAGACAACATGAAAGACGCGAGCAGGTAAAGGAGCAAATGGGAATAAGCAACTCAAGGTGCTAATGAATTGGTGAGGGTTGGAGGCAAGACCGGTGGTCAAAGCAACTACGGGTTGAGTGCTACTCTACATCTGATCTGCCCGTGACTTCTCTATAATTCGTCTAACTAGTCAATTTTGCCTTGTTGTCTACAATATCCCCAGTTCCTGCCACAGTGCCTGGGATATAATAGGCATGTAACAATTACCCAGTAAAAAATTATTTTAGTTTTCATACATGGAAAATGAAAAAGATTGAACAAAACTATCTTTAAGCTTCCTTCCAATTATAAAACTCTATTACATTTGAAGCTAATTATTTTATGAAAGAAAACCATTGGAATTGCCTCCCCCAACTAGCATGGGTCAAAATCCAGAATCCCATTCAAGCATGACATTTAATAAAACGCTTCTCAGAAAGCTTTCTCCTCAAAAAGATGACTTTTATTAGTTTATTATTATTCTCTAAATTAAGCTACAAATGTTTCCTTAAGATTCCTGCTTCTTTAGGGGGGCTTCTGAAAAAGGGCAGATAACAGATACAGTAAATTAATAAATCAGTATTATTTGAAGAATTAGTCCTCTCACAGCCAGGCCTTTAACAGGCCTGAATTCAATTGGCATTTCTTTCAAGCATATTTCCTTTATCAGCATTTGAAGTTTCGAAGAGCAATCAATGTCAAGGATGTAAACACTGAAATACAGGAGACCTTCAGAAATGCAATTACCATATTCTCCTATAGATAATTAACTGAAAAAAAAAAGTTACCTCTGCTGAGATCTTCTTAGAAAATATCAATGAATTGTAGGTGCTTTGAAAGATTTAGGTGTTCAAGCTACCAAGTGGACTGCCTGGGCTTTGTGTAGCTATTCCAACAGTGGTGATTATTTTGTACTGAATGAGCTTCCCACAGCTACCTCTTTATCCCCCTGCCCCATCCTCATACTCACATTAACTCCAAAATACTCTTTACAACACTGTTCCTCAGGGCAACAGCCTATAGTAAGAAAAGAGTTCTTTCTGGTGCATGCAAAGGGGCATTAGAGGAATTAAGCCTAATCAATGTTCACTTCATACTCCTCTGAAGAAATATAAGACAGCTGAGGCAAAAAAAGCAAAAGTAAATGATACTACATCAAACTAAAGACTTCTGCATAGCAAAGGAAACCATCAACAAAATGAAAAGGCAATCAATAGAATGGAAGAAAATATTTGTAAGTCATAAATCTGGTTAATATGTAAAATAGATAAAGAAGCCATACAACTCAATAGCAAAAACCTAAAACAAGCAAAAACAAATAAGCTGACTGAAAAATGGGAAGAGAAACTGAATAGGTATTTTTCTGAGGAAAATATACATATGATTGTGAAAGGTCCATGAAAAAGTACTTAATATCATTCATCAGGAAAATGCAAATCAAACTACAAAGCCCTATCACCCTATAGCTATTAGAATGGCTACTATCAAAAGATAGAAATAACAAATGTTAATGAGGATGTGGAGAGAAGGAACACTTGTGCACTGTTAGTGGAAATACAAATTGGTGCAACAACTATATAAAATCATATGGAGGTTCTTCAAAAAATTAAAAAATAGGACTACCACATAATCTAGAAATTCCACTTCTAGGTATTTATCAGAAGGAAACAAAATCACTATCTTAGAAAGTTATCTGTACCCCCAAGTTCCTAGCAGCATTTATAATAGCTATACATGAAAACAAACTTAATAGTCCATCAAGAGATAAAGAAAATGTAAGATATATATACACACACATAAATATATTGGGTTGCCCAAAAAGTTCTTTAGAATTTTTCTGTACTATCTTACAAAACCCAAATGAACTTTTTGGCCATGTATATATATATATATATATATATATATATATATATATACACACACACACACATATATATATGTATATATATATATAATATTCACTATATTGCATACCTTAAACTAATGCAATGTTTTATGTCAATTATATCTCAGGAAAACTTTGGGAGAAAAGACATAAAGCAGCTGAAATTGACTTTAGTACTGAAATGATAAACATCACAGCACAAAGGTGTTGCATTTGACTAAATATAAAGGCATTTCTAACAGTTACAGTTGTTCAGAAATGAAATAGGATCCCTTAAGGTTGGTCTACTCCTTGTAACCAAATTTGATCAGCCAGATCCATTGGGTCTGCTATAGATGGGATTCCTCTGTAAAGTAGAGGCCTCTTTTCAGCATCAGGGTCTTTCAAATGAGTCAGCTCTTCACAACAGGTGGCCAAAGTATTGGAGTTTCAGCTTCAACATCAGTCCTTCCAATGAACACTCAGGACTGATCTCCTTTAGGATGGACTGGTTGGATCTCCTTGAAGTCTAAGGGACTCTCAACAGTCTTCTCCAACACCACAGTTCAAAAGCATCAATTCTTTGGTGCCCAGCTTTCTTCACAGTCCAACTCTCACATCCATACATGACCACTGGAAAAACCATAGCCTTGACTAGATGGACCTTTGTTGGCAAGTAATATCTCTGCTTTTTAATATGCTCTCTAGGTTGGTCATAACTTTCCTTCTAAGGAATAAGCGTCTTTTATTCATGGCTGCACTCACCATCTGCAATGATTTTGGAGCCCAAGAAAATAAAGTCAGCCACTGTTTCCATTGTTTCCTCATCTACTTGCCATGAAGTGATGGAACCAGATGCCATGATCTTAGTTTTCTAGGTGCTGAGAGAGGGCATCAGAGGGCAGACAGACTGAAACCACAATCACAGAAAATTAGCCAATCTAATCACATGGACCACACCCTTGTCTAACACAATGAAACTAAGCCATGCCACGTAGGGCCACCCAAGACAGACAGGTCTTGGAGAGTCCACTGGAGAAGGGAATGACAAAATACTTCAGTATTCTTGCCTTGAGAACCCCATGAGCAGTATTTGTTAAGTACCAGGCAATAGGCTAACAGGCTCACATATTTATATTTCATTCATTCATTTCATTCATAATAACAACACCTTGAGGAAGCTTCAGGATGTCCATTAGACAAATAAGTCTGAGATCCAGAAAGTATAAGTTAAATGCACAAAGTTACATCACAAGCAACTACAAAAGTTGGAATTCTTAGGTTTATATGGCCTGAAAAATTAGGCCTAATTCCCTTTTCCATGATTTCTCCCCTCTGAAGATCTTTGCTCAACTCCAGACCAAAAGCTATTAAACCACTTCACATAAACAGTTGGTTATTCTCCTATTAAATCACTCTAAGCAAGGGTGTTTTTAACCTTCCTTGAAAATTATCCTAAAATCTTAGTGCCAGCACCTAATGTTTTCACTGAAATTCCAAATAAACTGTAATATGTGGTTTTGAGTTTTGTCCTTTCTTGAATCAAGTCTTTCTTTCTTTGACTGTAATGACATGGAAATTAAACACCAGGAGATAAGAACTTCACACAGTATTTATCTTCTAAAATTTTACGCCAATATGCCAATGTATCTACACTTAGACTGTCCTACTTTCATCCTCTAAAGGACTCTTCTATGATCTAAGCATCCCTGAGCCCCACAGCTGTGTCATCCCTGAAAGTACATAAAATGAAGGCTAAATCTTCTCAAAGATTTTACTCTTTTATTCCTTAATGTGCCAAATGACTATGATGTGTCTTCACAATGTCCCTCCAGACCTATCTAAACTCTATCATGTAAAAGTGTGCTCATAACCAGGGAACAAAGACTTGTGTTTTAAATTAAAATATGCATCTTTATTCTAACCATGAAATTATCTTTTCATCAGGCTTCACTAGAAAGAAATCATTGGAATGCAAATAAACTCAAGAAAAAATCTTTTTCTCCAAAAACTCAAGTGAAAAGATATGATAGAGCCGGGCAGCAAATTGTTAGTGAGCATCTCTACTGCAAGAAACTCATACACATCAATCAGCTCTTGGAGTCTGTGCCCTAAGAGAGAACTGACAGAAAATTACACAAGAAGTTATGAGGCTCAAAACACGGAAGTTCTTCTTTGGGAGGAAAATCATCTTTCATTTTCAGCTGACTTGATGAAGAGAAGAGGTGGAATAAACCTGGAGATGACAATCTGAGGAAATGAGGTAGGGTTTTGGTGCAGTGTGGATGAGAAGATATATTTTTTAAAATTGAACATCTGCATAGAACATGCTGAAGTTAAAATGAATGCCTCTTGCTCAGCTAATATTTCAGGAGTTCCTCCATGTTCCTCATGGGGAAAAAGGTGCCCAGATAAATAACCCAGCATCAGAGAAGCTAGTGGTAGGATAGACTCAGAGCAAGACTCACAGTCAGAGCACATTCACAGGTGGTTTTGAACATTAGACCTCTGTTCTTACATAGCCTGAAAACTCATGAATTTAACAGAACTCATGCTGGGAATTGAGAGTCCATGAAAAAAGAATAGGGAATATGCAGCATTTGGTGATAATATCTTGATGATAGCCAGAAGAGGGTTTTTTTCTAATTCTCAAGGCACTGGAAAACAAAAAAAGAATCTTGGCCTCTAGCTCACCCCATACCCAAAAGTTAACTTAAGAAACTATGCTGTTTTTAGAAGAAAATAGAGTATTTTGTGAAAAATGAAAATTTTTTTCTTGGATGGCAGGAAAAAGTACAAACCATGAAAGCAAAAGCCGCAGGCTTAAGTGTATTCTTCCCAATGCAATGTCCAGTTCAAGCTCTCTGCTTCTCCATGAAGGCTTTCTTGGGAGGCAGGGGTGAGGGGTAGACACACACACACACACACACACACACACACACAATGATATTTCCCTTCTCTCAATTTCTGTTGCAATTAATGACTGAATTAATTTAAAATTATCTCACAAAGCTATCATACTTATTGTATTGTTATTTACTGGCTGCCAGCAGTGTACTGGGAAATGTTTAGCACCTAGCACTCTAGGGGATAAAGCCCTGATATGTAACGTTTGCCAATTTCTGTGGTGTAAGTACTTCCCCATGGCTGATTTCAAGGAATAAACATAAACTGAGTAGATGCAGCATTGGGAAGAGATCCATACAACAGGAGTGCATGTGAATCAACACAAGCTGGTTTCAGGGCATCCCTAGTTCCCTGTCTTCCCCATTGCGTCTATAAGCAATCACTAGTGGTATAAATGAAGTTAACATGGTTCCTTATTTGGCAAAAGTGAGTAAACACACCCAAAAGAGTAAATTCCTTACAGGAGACTTAAGTCTAGAGCTCTATTTAAAGTTTAAGAAATTAAAATGGACATTCTCAGAATGTCTCCAACATCTGTATCTTCTACTAGATATAGCCTTTGTTTTCTGTTTGGGTTCCATCTCTCTTTTAGTCCACGCTCTTTGGTTTAAGATCCTTGCCCAGCTAAGGGATAGATCAGGTGACCAAGACCAATTTCCACATCCTATCCTGTGGTCACAGTGATTGGTTCACAGGATTGTCATGTGATCCACTGGTAACAATAAGAAGCAGTGGCTAAAAACACTGAGATATAATTGGACATTTGTTCCCTGGGACTTCAGCCAAAGAGAATATAAGATCTGGAGCTATGTCATCTCCTTGCCACTGCATAGAGCCTGAAAATTATATGAATCCAATAGATGGAGAAAAACTAATGATGACAATGTTTGAGTCCTGAACTCAGAAATGCTAAGAGCAAAACTTCAGCCTTAGACCGTTTGTTTATGTAAGCCAATAACTTTCCTTTTTTCAAATGTCAGTTTATATCAGGTTTTCTCTGACATACAGCAAAAAATTTGCAAACTGATGCAGAAACATACCCTGATTAACAAGATCACTATATTATTAACACAACTAGAAATATTAGCAAAAAGTTATAGCATGATAATACTTTTGAAAGCCATCATTTTGGCATTTTCTTATAAAGTTAATATACACTTGTTGCATGTCCCAGTTTTGGTAGGCACAATGAGATCCCCACACCCAGCCCGCTCCAAAGATGTCTGCATCCACACCCCTAAACCATGTGGGCCCAATGTAATTATAAGGAAGACAAGGATAGAGTCATAGAAGATGTGACCACAGAAGCAGAGTTCAGAATGAGGCAGGACCACTGGCCAAGGAAGAGGGTTGGAGTCTAGAAGCTGGAACAGGCAAGAATGTGGATTCTTCCCTACAACCTCTGGAAGAAACACAGCCTTGCCAAACCAGTTTAGACTTTTGACCTCCAGAACTGTAAAAGAACAGATCTATGTCATTATGTTAAGTGATTAAATTCATAGTAATTAGTTATAGCAGCAAGAGAAATCTAATAACCTAGCAATCCCACCTTCAGATATTTTACCAAAGAGAAATGAAAACTGATACACAAAAACCTGGATGCAAATGTCTATGGCAGATTTAATCATAATTGCAAACACTGAAAACATTCTAGTAAATGTTTTTCAACTGTCATATGAATAAATTAACTGGATGGTATTGAATCTAATGAAATACTACCCATTAAAAAATAATGAGGGATAAATTGGGAGATTGGGATTGATAATATACACACTACTATATATAAAGTTGATAATAAGGATCCACTATATACCATAGTGGCTTTCCTGGTAGCTCAGATGGTAAAGAATCTGCCTGCAATGCAGGAGACCCAGGTTCAATCCCTGGGTCAGGAAGACCTCTTGGAGAAGGCAGTGGCAGCCCATTCCAGTTTTCTGTGCTTCCCTGGTAGCTCAGACGGTAAAGCATCTGTCTGCAATGAGGGAGACCTGGGTTCAGTCCCTGGGTTGGGAAGATCCCCTGAAGAAGGAAATGGCAACCCACTCCACTATCCTTGCCTGGTGAATCCCGTGGACGGAGGAGCCTGGTAGGCTACAGTCCACAGGGTCACAAAGAGTCGGACACGACTAAGCGACTTCACTTTTCATATACCATAGGGAACTCTTCTCAATACTCTGTAATGACCAACGGGAAAAGAATGTGCAAAAGAGTAGAGGGTCTTCCCTGGTGGTCCAGTGGCTAAGACTCTACACTCCCAATGCAGGTGGCCCATGATCAATCCCTAGTTAAGGAATTAGATCCCACATGCCACAACTGCTGCAACTAAAGATCCTGCATGCTGCAACCAAGACCCAGTACAACCAAATACTTAAAAAATAAAGTAAAAAATTTAAAGAGTGGATATTTGTATATGTGTAACCAATTCACTCTACTGTACAGTAGAAACTAACACAACATTTTAAATCAGCTATACTCCAACAAAAATTGAAAAAAAGAAAAGAATGAGCTACTGATGTATGTAAAAAAGGATGAATCATGAATGTATTAAGTGAAGGGAGCTAAATTCAAAACGTTACACACCTTACAATCATTTTATATGACATTTTGGAAAAGGCAATACTGTGATGATAGAAAAGAGCAATTACAGTAAAGGGTGGAGAAAGGGTTGATTACCAAGCAATGGCAGAAGGAATTATAGGGGTGAAGAAACAGTTGTTTATCTACTTCATGGTGGTACTTTCACAACTCTGCATTTGTCAAAACTCACAGGTCTAGATATCGAAAAAGTGAACTTTATTGGACACAACTTACAAAATAAATTGGTCAATGGTTCAAAAAAAAAAAAAAAAAAACCAGCATCTGTATGAGAACAAGTTTGAGATGCTCACATGAAAATGCCTACTTAGAGGACCTGCTTTTTCTGTTCCCGTCTCAATCACATTCAGTCAGGCTTTCATATCCAACCACCTTTCTTTCCCTTCAGCCATCATTTCCACAATAACTAAACAACAGCATAAAAAAAAGTGCTAAGCTAAAAATTCAGAGTATCAAGAGGCAAGTCCCTGAAGGACCCAATGTCTCTAGAAACTCAGTCAACAATAGCTCACTATTCCTTTAAAAACACAATGCTTAACGAAACTCTGACCCTATATTGTTCCCTATTTTTCTGTTCCTTTTATTCCCTTATTAATTTTTAAAAAGCAGGCATTTCCACAGTTACATTGGGTTTAAAACCAAATATATATATATTGGTTTTAATATATACATTGGTTTTAAAACCCTTCTGGTTTTAAGATTTCCCATGTTTGACCCTTCGTGCATCACCAGAGAAAAGCACTGACTCTATCTTTAAAAAGAGATCTAGGGAGAAAAGAAGAGCATTCTGATAAAAATGAATCCAGAAAGTATATTTCTAGGAAATGAATACAGTAAGTATATTTCTAGGAAAAGTCAATAGATGCATGGAGAGCTGTGGGTGACCCCTGGCAGGGGAGGGCAGACTTCCTCCTTCGTGGCCCAACTTCATCTCATCTTATTCTGTAAGAGTGCAGTGCCTCATTTCCTTTGTGGTACAAGGTCACAGGTAGATAAAAACAGAGAAAGAAAAGAAAAACAAGGAACAACAGAGCCATTTTCCCCTGGATCTCAGAAATGGAGCTCAGCATTTCTATAACACCTTAGTAGTAAATTAAGGAGGTGTACCAAGCGTAATTTTTTTTTTAATGAGTTCCCCGTTTCTAATACCTGGAAATGTTTCCATATTACTCCTGTCACAAATCAAGGAAGTAAAGGCAGTCTGTCTGTATTCTACTACCACATGATAATGACCATGAAGTCCAGCAGATCCCTAGAGAATCCCAAAGTGCTCCAAGAGTGATCCAAATGTAAGCCGTCACAAGGTAAATGTGAGTTAAAGGTTTTACCTCTACCATTTCACTACTTCTTATCTCAAAAACCCCAGAGTTCCTTTCACTAAATAGGTGATCTTGAAATCTCCAAATAGAACTCACTTCCCAATTCTATAAACAAGATACTCCTTCTTCTTCCCTTCTAGCCGATCAGTCCCTGTTCTTTCCCTCTAAGAAAACAAACTCACAAACAAAAAAACTCATCTCCTCCCAGGATTTCCTTGCTAACTGATAACTCCCATAGCTGCTTACTGAATGCCTACACAATTTTACAGACAACTCATTTTTATGGTGACCTGGGAGATGGAAGGTCATAGAACTGAAAATTCTAAATTATTTCTTTCACAAAACAATTAGAAAAAGCATGTCTGTGCTGTACCAAGGGAACAAATGACCCTAAAGGAATACACAAATTATAGCAAATCTTATTTTTAAGCAGAAATAAAACTGAATATTATTTTAACTTGAGAAAAAAAAAAATGTTAGGAAGGAAAAACTGTGGCATGCTCATGTCTCATGCTCTCTGACTGGAAACTAAGAAAAGAGACTAAGAAAAGAGACAATAACAAGAGAAAAGGCATACAATTTTTATTAATGTATTACATACACAGGAGTTCCCAGAAAAGAAGCAAAACTCAAAGAAGTGGCTAGACTTAGACGCTCACATACCAGTCTAACAAAGGAAAGGGAGTTGGGCTTCAGAGGATGATACATCATGGGGAAGTGGCTAGAAAATATATAGGGGAAAGTAATGGACAATGGGGTTATCTTAGTGAAGTTTGTTTATAGGAACTCATCTCAGCGTTGACTGTCTCTGGTGATAAGAGTCCTGCTCCTCTTCTTGGTGTAGGCAAAGAACACCTTCACCAAGGGAAATATATGCCCTGCTTTTAGGCAGAGAATTCCTCCTGCATCTGTTGATTCTCAATTGCTTTCAGCACAAACAATGTGTATGCCAAAATGGCCTGTTTGGGATAGCATACCCTGATTCCCTTTAAAAATCTTTCCAAAGTATGCTTGACCCATAGAAAATATCGAGTTGGCCAAAAAGTTTATTTGGGTTTTTTCATACCATCTTTAAAAAAAATATTTATATTTATTTGGCTGGGTCAGGTCTTAGTTGTGGCACACGGGATCTTTTTTGCATCATGTAGGATCCTTTGTTGTGGCACACAGACTTTCTAGTTGTGTGGTGCATGGGCTTAGTCACTCCACGACATGTGAGATCCAAGTTCCCTAATCAGGGATCAAAGCCACATCCCCCACTTTGCAAGGCAGATTCCTAACCACTGGGTCACCAGGGAACTCCCTTTCCATACCATCTTATAGTAAAATTCTAACAAACTCTTTGCCCAACCCAATATAACAATCTTTTTCTAAAAACAAGGTCATCAGTAGGAACACCAGTTAACATGACAATATGCTAAGAGTTGACTCTTTGGGATGCTAGGAGGGATTGGGGGCAGGAGGAGAAGGGGACGACAGAGGATGAGATGGCTGGATGGCATCGCCGACTCGATGGGCATGAGTGTGAGTTGGTGATGGACAGGGAGGCCTGGTGTGCTGCGATTCATGGGATCACAAAGAGTCGGACACAACTGAACTGAACTGACTGACTGATAGATTAGCTCTGACTACTTCTTCATTTTCAAACAAACCATGTTGGAAAAGAATATAGGATTCAGAGTCATACAGACCTGAGGGGCATTCTGGAACTTCTTGTGGCTTTGTGACCCTGACTATGTTTCTTAACTCCTCTGAGGCTAATGTTTTAATCTGAAACACAGAGATACATGTCTTCTTCCCAGGAATGCTCCTCAAGAGTATAAAGATATTGCTTATATCATTAAAAAAATGATGACTAGAGGACATGATAAAGTGATTGATAGGTCTAGGTCACATGATTCACTTCTGTGCTGGGCCTATTAAAACATTTTAAAAATCAACAAAAACAGAAATTACTATTGTATTTTCTTCTTGATTTACTTTGGTGTCTGTGTTTTCCAAACAATTTTCTATTATTTCTTTCACTGTCCCAGTATCAACTGCCTATTTATGTATTACTCTGTTGGTGCTTAAGGTAAATTATACTCTTTGTCTCACATCTTCACTAGAGGATATGCACACATGTCCCTTTGATGGCCTCACAATGAAGAAAGTACTTGACACCCAATGGCTTTCAGTGTGACCACATGGTCTGCTCCGGCTAGTGAGATACTAGCAGAATTCTACAAGCAGAGGTTTTAAATGTACTAGTGCAGCTCAACATGTTTCCTTATATTCTGAAAAGAAAAAGACCCAGTTAGCCCCTAGTCCAATAAGGACAAAATAACAAGGAGCAAACGCTTACCCATCTAGCACTTCAGAGCCAAACTCAGCTTAGTTCGGCTGAACCCAAACCAACATGCAGAAGGGTAATTTAAGAATAAATGATTTTGGATTTGGGGTTGGATTTGGGGTTGTTAACACAACTTCATGCATGTAGCAGTACATAAATAACAGTGCCCTCAAATCTGTAGGTTTTATCTCACTGACTGACTATAAATTTCTCAAGAACAACAAATGATCACTACTATCATGGAAGTCTCTTCCAGACTCCCTACACTAGATTTATCCCAAGACCACTTTCTTTTTTGATTATTCTAATTGCTAGGCAATTTTTACTTATATATGAATACTTTAGATTTGTGTGAAGAATAAGGATTAGAGAAGATTGTAAACTCCTCCAGGAAGTAACTACTTCAATTCCTTTCATATTCAGGCAGCCTGAAGTACCCTATCAAGCATGGAGGTCTTTGGGCAAAGGAAGGTTAAATAATATTTGTGGATGTGACTGATGATAAATGGTCACTGCTGTAAGGTTCCTAATCCAGTGAAGAAGCCCATGGACACTATCTGTTGTTTCCCAACCATGGTAAATTCTGAATTCAGCCCCAAACATTGTCAGTAAAAGACCATATGCCCCCTTATCCATGGCCCCAGAAATCTTCTGTGGGTGACATGTTAGTTGTCTCACTCCTAGTTATACTCACTGGCTATCAGGAAAACACAAATGGAAGTCAGTCTCAAAAAGTTGCACAATATAAATGATTTTAACATTCTGTTTTAGTTTAATTTCAGAAGGTTTAAAAACTTCATTTATTTCAGATTATTTTTAATATTTTGGCTCAGAGATTAATATTAAGTTCTTATCCCCTCTTTCTTTTCTTGATATTGCTTTCTCTAACCAGTCTGTATGGTTAAAACTCTAATTAGAGAATAAAAGCATGAGTAAATTATTTTCAATATGGCTAAGACCAGACTAACTTCATAATAAAATTCTTTTTGTTAATTAATTTAAAATAATCTCAACAGTGACTTTTCTATTGACAGTGATAACACAACACCGTTGGAATTATAATGATTTTATATTTTTTCTACACAAAGGAGAAAATTAATATTTCATAATGATTTACACTTTCCACAGATTTAATACAGACCTATGAATAATTTTTAACAATTAGATTCTCCATAGAACATAATCTTACAGCAGAAAATATCTGTGCCATGGTAAGGGTGTGGGATGGACATCTACAGCATGAGATTGCCACTCCAAATGCTCATAGAATTAAAACTATTTGAGTTAGACCAAAAAAAAAAAAAATCAGGATGAACCTATCAGAAATCAACCAGCAGGTCCATAAACTATCAGAGTAGAGAAGAAAGTAAATGCAGATGTTAGGATTTGGGGGGGGGGGGGGGCTAATTTGCATAAAATTTCCACCAATTTCTAGATATGATTTTCATATCTTGAAGTTACAGCACCAGGAAGGAAGGAATTTAGAGGCAACAAGAAATAAAGTAATATTGAAAAGCTAACAAAGTTTTCACCTATTTTCAAGAGTCTGTTTTGCTTTTATTCACTCTCCATATTTATATTTATGTAGAGAGAGAAAAAGTGCACTATATATATAAGTCAGTTAAGTCAGAACAGTGGTTTTATAAAAATCAAAGATATTCAGATACAGGTTTTTACATTCAAGTCATATATTATTGCAGTAAAGGAAATAAAAAGGTGTTGATAAATGATTTTAATGCAAATTTTTTAGAAGATGAGCTATAAATGAGATTTTTCCAAGGCTCATGGCAGGAAGGGGGTGGATTTTCTGAGAGCACAGGAGAAAGATGTAAAATATTCTCGAAATGAAAAATCAGGGTCAAAATTGTTAGGTAGTTAGAACAGGAAAAAGGAGTCCGGAATGGCTGTGGCTAAAAGACAAAGAAGGGAAAAAGCCTGCGAAAATAGAACAAAGGAAGGTCTGAGGACTAGAGTGAGAACCTCAGGTAAAACAAACAGCCCTCCTGGCTAGCCCAATTTACATAGGGCAGGCTCAGGGGGAGGAGAAAAAAACATACAAAAAGAGGAGCCAAAATTAGGCCTCTCTTCTCTTCTCTTTGCTTCTTTTGGGTCTGCCCGCCCTCACACCTACAGGATGTATTTTCCTTTGCTTACCAAATAAAACTGAACAGTAAACAGTCTGTAACACTGGTCTGTCCGTCACTTCAAATTTTTGCTGTGGCAAGACAGAAATGAGGAAATTACAAACTCCCCCAACAAAACTAAGGAGAAGGTGATATTCACTCCTGTTATAATCATGTAGAGGTCCAAAAACAGAGGTGACAGAAAGAAAATACTCCTAGCTTGCAAAAATGTCTGCAACAGAGAAATAAGATACTTAATAAAAGAAAGTTGTAAACTCATTTGTTATTCATACATCAACTCATTCTCTAAAATATTACAGGTAATTCAAATAAATGCACATAAAATTAATAAAACAAGAATTAGAAGATTTATTCATTTAAAAAATAAAGGTTTTTGAGTATCTCACATGTGCCAGGCTATTAGGGAAAAAAAAATCTCTGCCTTCATGGAGTTTAGTGTGAGAGACTCACAATATAGAAAAATACATGAACAAATTTGTAATGCTATGAAAAATATAAAACAGAAAAGAAGAGAAAGAATATTACTAGTGAAGCAGATCAGAATATGCTCTCCCAAAATACAGCACTTTAACATATAGATTATTTTCAGCTGAAGGCAATTGAGAATCAAGAGATAAAGAAAGAAGCCTTCCTAGAGCTTCCCTTATCTGACAAAAAGCAGAAACTTTTGAGAAACAAGAACTGCCTGCCATAAAGCCCCTCTCCCAGGACAGTTTTACAGCCATGAAGATGACTGGAAGTCAGCACCAAGAGAGCTGTATACAAACAAGTCTTACTAAAATGACCCTTATCTCTCATCAGTTTCCTCCATATACCTACCCTTCCCATAATCTGTCACCCTTGGAAGCCTGAAACTTTTTTCCTTTGTCTTGTCACATTTTCAAAATTTATT
Organism: Cervus elaphus; assembly: GCF_910594005.1. Lineage (NCBI taxonomy): Eukaryota > Metazoa > Chordata > Mammalia > Artiodactyla > Cervidae > Cervus > Cervus elaphus. The sequence goes on from NC_057843.1 coordinate 54,736,145, forward strand.
TTTCTTTATTACAAATGATATGTAAGCCCTCAGGCCTAGTGATCTCTTTGGTCTTCATTTCTTTTCTAGGTATGCCAACATGTCAAGTAAAAAGTTAATATTAATATTATTTTTTTTCATACCTTTTCTCCTGTCTTTTTGTCAATCTAATTTGTATGGCCCCAACTGGAGACTGAAGAGTGTAGAGGAAAACTTTTTTACCCTTCCCTACACTGGATAGGGGAAGACATGCTATTTAAGATACATCGGTCAAAGAGTGCCGTTTTGAAGAAGAAGTTTTTAAGAAGAGATTTGAACTAAACAAGGAAATGGCTTTGAATATATCATAGAATCTCAATGGATGGGGGTCTTACATGGTAGCTTAGGGCTTACAGAATGTTCCCAGAAGCCCTAGTGGAAACTGCAAAGCCTCTTAAGAATTAGCTTCAAAAGACACATAATTTCACTTCCACCTCATTCTAGTCGACAAGCCATTAAGGCCAGCCTAGATTCGAGGGGAGAATTAGTTCCCACTCCTCAATGGCAGAAGTAGCAAGAATGTGTAGCCATCCTTAATCCTTCAGAGTTGTGCAAAAGTTTCTAATCAAGTGACATGTCTTTCAATAAAGCAAAGGTCTACATCAAGAGTCAGCAAATTATGCCTAAGCAGAAAACAGCCAGCAGGCCTAATCCACCTTTGCTTTGTAAATAAAGTTCTACTGGAACACAGGAGTACCCATTCATTTACAAATAGCCTGTCGATGGCTGCTTTTATCCTTCAAGGGCAGAGTCAAATAACTGCAATAGAATTCATGGCCTTCAAAGATTAAAATGTTTACTATCTGACTTTTACAGCAACAGTTTGCTGAACCCTGTTCTACAGGAAAGTAATCATGCCACATAGATCTCTAGCAATTTTATTTTCAATCTTGGCTACAGATCCCTAGAAATAATTAACTAGACTTTGAGTAAATCCAAGTTCGGTTCAGTTAGGTTCAGTCGCTCAGTCATGTCTGACTCTTTGTGACCCCATGGACTGCAGCACGCCAGGCCTCCCTGTTCATCACCAACTCCCAGAGTTTACTCAAACTCATCTCCATCCCATCGGTGATGCCATCCAACCATCTCATCCTCTGTCAAACCCTTCTCCTTCTGCCTTCTATCTTTCCCAGCATCAGGGTCTTTTCCAATGAGTCAGTTCTTCCCATCAGGTGGCCAAAGTCCTGGAGCTTCAGCTTCAGCATCAGTCCTTCCAATGAATATTCAGGACTGATTTCTTTTAGGATTGACTGGATGGATCTCCTTGCAGTCCAAGGGACTCTCAACAGTCTCCTCCAACATCACAGTTCAAAAGCATCAATTCTTCAGCACTCAGCTTTCTTTATAGTCCAACTCTCACATCCATACGTGACTACTGGATAAACCACAGCCTTGACTAGACAGACCTTTGTCAGCAAGGTCTCTGCTTTTTAATATGCTGTCTAGGTTGGTCATAGCTTTTCTTCCAGGGAGCAAGCATCTCTTAATTTCATGGCTGCAGTCACCCTCTGTATTGATTTTGGAGCCCCCAAAAATAAAGTCTGTCACAGTTTCCATTGTTTCCCCATCTATTAAGTGATGGGACCAGATGCCATGATCTTAGTTTTCTGAATGTTGAGTTTTAAGCCAGCTTTTTCACTCTCCTCTTTCACTTTGATCAAGAGGCTCTTTAGTCCTTCGCTTTCATCCGTAAAGGTGGTGTCATCTGCATATCTGAAGTTATTAATATGTCTCCCAGCAATCTTGATTCCAGCTTGTGCTTCATCCAGCCCAGCATTTCTCATGATGTACTTTGCATGTAAGTTAAATAAGAAAGGTGATAATATACAGCCTTGATGTATTCCTTTCCCAATTTGGAACCAGTCTGTTGTTCCATGTCCAGTGCTAACTGTTGCTTCCTGACCTCATACAGATTTCTCAAGAGGCAGGTCAGGTGGTCTGGTATACCCATCTCTTTAAGAATTTTCCAGAGTTTATTGTGGTCCACATAATCACAGGCTTTGGCATAGTCAATAAAGCAGAAGTAGGTGTTTTGCTGGAACTCTCTCACTTTTTCGATGATCCAATGGGTGTTGGCAATTTGATTTCTGGTTCCTCTGTCTTTTCTAAATCCAGCTTGAACATCTGGAAGTTCACAGCTCACGTACTGTTGAAGCCTGGCTTGGAGAATTTTGAGTGTTACTTTGCTAGCATGTGAGATGAGTGCAATTGTGTGGTAGTTTGAGCATTCTTTGAAATTGCCTTTCTTTGGGATTGGAATGAAAACTGACCTTTTCCCATCCTGTGGCCACTGCTGAGTTTTCTAAATTTTCCAGCATATGAAGTGCAACACTTTAAGAGCATCATCTTTTAGGATTTGAAATAGTTCAGCTGGAATTCCATCACATCCACTAGCTTTGTTTGTAGTGCTGCTTCCTAAGGCCCACTTGACTTCCCATTCCAGGATGCCTGGCTCTAGGTGAGTGATCATACCATCATGGTTATCTGGGTCATGAAGATCTTTTTTCTATAGTTCTTCTGTGTATTGTTGCCACCTCTTCTTAATATCTTTTGCTTCTGTTAGGTCCATACCATTTCTGTCCTTTATTGTGCCTATCTTTGCATGAAATGTTCCCTTCATATCTCTAATTTTCTTGAAGAGATCTCTACTCTTTCCCATTCTGTTGTTTTCCTCTATTTCTTTGCATTGATCACTGAGGAAGGCTTTCTTATCTCTCCTTGCTATTCTTCAGAACTCTGCATTCAAATAGGTTTATCTTTCCTTTTCTCCTTTGCCTTTCACTTCTCTCCTTTTCACAGTCCTTTTCTCCTTTGCCTTTCACTTCTCTTCTTTTCACAGCTATTTGTAAGGCTTCCTCAGACAACCATTTTGCCTTTTTTGCATTTCTTTTTCTTGGGGATGGTCTTGATCACAGCCACCTGTACAATGTCACGAACCTCCGTCCACAGTTCTTCAAGTACTCTATCAGATCTAATCCTTTGAATCTATTTTTCACTTCCACTGCATAATTGTAAGGGATTTGATTTAGGCCATATCTGAATGGTCTAGTGGTTTTCCCTACTTTCTTCAATTTAAGTCTGAATTTGGCAATAAGGAGTTCATGATCTGAGCCACACTCAGCTCCCAGTCTTATTTTTGCTGACTGTGTAGAGCTTCTCCATCTTTGGCTAAAAAGAATATAATCAATTTGATTTCAGTGTTGACCATCTGGTGATGTCCCTGTGTAGAGTCTTCCTTTGTGTTATTGTGTGAGTGTATTTGCTATGACCAGTGCATTTTCTTAGCAAAACTCTGTTAGCCTTGAACCTGCTTCATTTTGTACTCCAAGGTCAAATTTGCCTGTATCTCTAGGTATCTCTTGACTTCCTACTTTTGCATTCCAGTCCCCTTTAATGAAAAGGACATCTTTTTGGGGGTTTTAGTTCTAGAAGGTCTTGTAGGTCTTCATAGAACCATTCAACTTCAGCTTCTTCAGCATTACTGGTCAGGGCATAGACTTGGATTACTGTGACATTGAATGGTTTGCCTTGAATCGAATAGAGATCATTCTGTCATTTTTGAGATTGCATCAAGTACTGCATTTTGGAGTCTTTTGTTGACTATGATGGCTACTCCATTTCTTCTAAGGGATTCTTGCCCACAGTGGTAGATATAGTGGTCATTTGAGTTAAATTGAACCATTCCAGTCCATTTTAGTTCGTTGACTCCTGAAGTGTTGATGTTCGCTCTTACCATCTCCTGTTTGGCCACTTCCAATTTGCCTTGATTCATGAACCTAACACTCCAGGTTCCTACACAATATTGCTCTTTACAGCATTGGACTTTACTTCCATCACCAGGCACATCCACAACTGGGTGTTGTTTTTACTTTGGCTCCAGAGTTAAGGAAGACTTTTTAAATGAAAATTGATACCCAGCAGAAACCATGTGCCTCAGTAAAGATAAATATGTTGAACCAAATCACACCAAACTGGATGCTAGCTGAGACAGAAGTGGGAAAAAAGGTCCTCTTCACACCACCCACTCTGGACAGCCAATCCATTATCACCACGTCAAAGGTTAAGGAGCTGAAAAATATTTCAAGTCTTAAAAAAATAAAATGCATTTCTTCTGCAGATTGGATATGAAACTCATAGTAAATGCTCAGGCGTTTACACCTTTTTAGTGATATCCCAGAGAGGAGACCTATATCTACTTCAAGACATGTGCCGGCTCTAAAAGAAGGCAACATTTGCTAATACAAAATCTTAACCAGGACTATTCTGCCAATTCAGAGGACACAGACTTGATCCCTGCCTGTGATGATCTCACATGCTGTGAAGCAACTGGAGCTTGGAACCCGCATGCTTCAACTACTGAAGCCCATGTGGCTGGAGACCGTGCTCCCCAACAAGAGAAGCGACTGCAAAGAGAAGCCTGTGCACTTCAAAAAAAAAGTAGCCCCTGCAGCTAGAGAAAGCCTGAGAGCAGCAACCAAGATCCAGCATAGCCAAAAGTAAATAAGCAAACATTTTTACAAGAGATAAAAACATCTTAACCATTGGAGGTGTTTGCCATGATGTCTCTTTGGCATACTTCCCAATACCTAGCAAATCACCCTCACCCAGGGACAAGACTATAGCACATACTACACCCATCCTAAAAAGTGGAGGCATCTACTGACATCAGGGTTCCAAGTTAAATGCACTAGAGTAGGATTCATGGTTTAATAAGCCAAATGAGCAATCTTATCTCTAAGGAAAGTGGAGGTATGTAAAGTGTACAACCATAACTGCTATAGAATAAATTTTATAATAGGCATATTAGGACTGAACAGCATACAACATCAAAAGAAATATTCTCATGAAACAAGTGTGGTATTTCTCTAGATAAAACCATTTTTGATGTTGGAGGGCTTCTCATGTATATTTTCTCACAGTTTGAGATTAAACTTGTGTGTGTAGGGGGCAGTGAGCAGGGTTTTCCCTCTGCTGCATCCATTCTAGTCAGCCATTATACAAAAATCAAGGACTAACTAAAACAACTGCAAAAATCGGATAAAAGTTGTTATTAAAAGTACACAGTAGGTATTTTTAAAGTACACATTGTTAAAAATTATGTAGAAAAGGAATATAAATTTATATTAATATTAACAAAAAGCAAGTAACAAAGCCTTTAAAAACCATTTGTATTTTAAATATAAATGCCAAATAATTTTAAACATAAAGCATGAACATAAGAAGTGACCTTAACTAATTAAATATGTTTAACATGACATTGATAATAAAATTTAAAGTAAGTTCAAAGTAAGGACAATATACATTCATAAACCTGGATTTCAAAGTAAAAAATTAAGAATAAGAGGTTTTGAATTATGAAATAATAAAATGAACAATTAATATAGATGATAAAAGGTAAAACTAGCAAAATAAAAATCAAGCTAATGAGAGTTAATAGGATAAAATATTAGGGACAAGAATTATAAGATAATAGAAATACAATTTTCAGAAAATATAGGAAAACACTAGACATAAGTTAGCAAAGTCCTGAAATGAGCTAAGAATGGCAGATAAAGAACAAACCAAAGAGCGTGGATCAGTTTGTTAGCAGTCCTCAAACCCAGGACTATGAAATGGTTCTTTCTTTTAATTTATTTATTTTTAATTGAAGCATAAGTGCTTTACAGTATAGAATCCTTTATTAAAAATAAACACCCTAAAAAGAACAACTGCCCAGAAACACACAAGTCACAGGACTCAACAGAAGAGAAACACCAGCTTGTCCTGGGCAGAGCGCTCCAGGACCTGAGAGGCTGTGAGGATGAGCAGAGGGAGGTGCCCTTTCCTCCTGCCTGTCCTGGAGAGGGATGCCCTCTGCTCAGGCTCCACTCAGCCTTCACGTGCTCTGTGCATGAGCGATCCACTGCCTAATAAGGAATGCATGAAAGGTAAACAGTGGGAAATCAGGCCAGACACACAGGATACTACAGACTGCTTTAAATGCCACACTCGATCAGTGTTTGCCAAACCCGTGCATTTGATAAAAAAATATAGGTCTCATCCTGGAGATTCTAATTTCATAAATCTGGAGAAGAGGAGGGGGTGGGGAGGAAATGCTGTGATTGTCACTGACAACCTTTTTCAAACAGGTTCTGACTTTTTAACAGGTCACACACACACACACACACACTCACCCCCAAAGTAATTTTTATATTTATCCAAGTTTAGAAAATAATGATTTATGATCTTAAGACAACTGTGGCTTTTCAATATCCACAGGGTCAGTTTCTAAAACATAGGTGATGAGAAAAATGCTTTGAATAATAGCAGGTCAGAGTTACACAAACCCAGTAAAAGTTGCAGCCAAGTAAGAGTGATGCTAGAAACTAGTTGCTTTCATTTGAAACTCAACTGTTTTTAATACTTTTTGCTACTGCCAAGAACCACCAAGTTAAGAGGAAGTCATGAATATACGTGTCACTAGTGGCTTTTAAGTATCAGAATATTGCCAAAACAAACAGCAAGGGTCCTTTGATATTCATATTTCTGTGAGATCAAATGTATGCACTCCCAAGTCATATCTACTTCTAGCAAGACACTGAAAGGATAAAAACTAAGATGACTCAAGGTCTTTCTTCTCAACTGCTGCAGCCTACAGTGCTATGTATATTTTGCTGGCACACCTAGGAAGTGATCATGTTTGCACAGTCCACTGAATAAGCTGCAGGGGATTTAGAAGCCTCTGCGTGGATATGGTGAAAAAATCCAATGCATTTTCTTACATCAAATAATTTAAAAAAAACAAAAACAGTTTCAATGTAGTATTTGTGGGGGCAGGGGATACACATTCCAATCCCTCCTAGGAAAAGGGTTTCAACACCTCCAGCAGCCAGTTCCTACAAGGATTGCCTCACCCTCCCCAAGAACACACCTGTTTTGTGGGGAAGCCCATATCTAATGACCAATCAAGGTAAGTATAAGGACCCAACCATATTGGCCCAACAGGGAACAACTCTGTGGAGCCTTGGGCACTCCAGAGCTGCCTGTGGGGAAGGGGGACTTGGCCCAGGCTTTGAACTCATCATAATACAATCTCCTCTACCCAATCCTACCCTACCCACTTCTCTCCACATGGGTGGGTCCCTAATAAATACACTGTCCCCAAACTCCATTTTAGCAACAGTTTCTGAGGAACAAACCTGCAACAGTGTTCAAAATTGATGTGAAACTTCCAATCTTTTAAAAAAAAAAAAGAAACTTTAATTAAGAAACTTGAGTTTGATTTCCATATTTTACCTTTTTGATTTTTTATTTCCTTATTATTTTATTATTTATTATTATTTATTTCCTTATTTGATTATGATTATTATTTCCTTATTTTACCTTTTTGATTTCACCTGAACTTGGTTGAAATGACTACTTGTAATTTTTTATCAGACTTTAATAATGAACCCTTCAAATATTTGTGAATCCCCATCTAAGAGAAACTTTGTTCATACACAAGAATAAAATTTTTGAAACCAAATTTTACCACCATCCAAAAATGTGCAATGATTGAAAATCTAGTTTTTAAAAATGAGTATCTTTTCATTCATTTGTCTAAATAATATTGAAATAGTTCATGAAGTATTTTGTATCCAATCAAATAATTCTTCCCAAATAACTGACAATAATGGTGAAGCTCTTATTTGTAGTGTGTGCATGCATGCTAAGTCGCTTCAGTTGTGTCCAATCCTTTGTGACCCTATGGATCACAGCCTGCCAGGCTCCTCTATTCACAGGATTCACCAGGCAAGAATACTGGAGTGGGTTGCCATGCCCTCCTGCAGGGGATCTTCCCAATCCAGGGATCACACTTGAGTCTCTGACATCTCCTGCATTGGCAGGTGGATTCTTTACCTCTAATAAGGGGCTTTACCTGGAAAGCCCCTCATCTGTGAACTGCACACACACTGTTGGAGCTATCATCATGTACCTCAATTTGTTACTAAGAGTGAACAGCAACTGCTGTTTACAAAGAATAAAAGTCTTTGGTGTGAAATTGGGGTTCAGAGTTGACCCTGATAGCTACGTTAGTCAGAAGACCCCAACCCTCTTTGGGCTCATGAAACATGAACCCATTCATAAACTCAGACATGGCAGCTACTCAATGATAATACCTTTTCTGATCCGTGGTCAGAGTATCCTAGCAGAATGGCAAATGCTGTTTTGCCCACCATCTTTGCTACCTGTTTTCACTGCTGGGATGATGATCAGACCTCCTCATTCAATCAGTTCCCTTTAAGTCCTGGATGAGGTTGCTCAAGCTACGTTTGCCAGAAAAAATACAGGATACCCATGTAATGCTCACACTGCATGGAACTTACTGTACTAAAAATATGCATTTGTTTTTTATATGAAATTCAAATTTAATTGGGTGTCATTTATTATTACTTGCTAAACTTACCCAACTCTACTTTAAGTCCTGAAGACTGGTGAGCCCAAGACCACCCCAGCCTGGGATGGGCTAAGAAGATCAATATCTCTTCAAATACCTATAACTCATTTTCTCTGTGTATCTTTTGGGAAATGCTGTTGCCAGATTTGATGTTGTTAATTCCTTCAGTTTGCCTTCTGAAAGTTTTCTTTGCCTTTTGTGATGTATCTTTTTTTTTTTAACTTCTAATATTTGACCAGTGCTCCTCTGGATTCTAATAATTTCCAGGTTGCCTAAATCAGAGATTAGTCAATGTTTTCTATAAAAGGTAGATTGGAAGTATTTCCGGCACTGAGGGCCATACAGTGTCTGCTGTTAGCACACTGTCCTTGTAGGGCAAATGCAGCACTGACAGTATGTAAATTCAAGAGCATAGCTGTGTTCCAATAAAACTTTATTTACACTAAAAGGTGGTAGACCAAACTAGACCCACAGGCTGCAATGTGTCAATCCCTGCTGTAAATATCACTATCCCTGAATCTGTCCTTGTCTATAATTCCGCCTTTGTCAATCTCATCCAATTACGTGACTCACCTACCACTTGTATTTCAGAGACAGCCAAATCTGCACCTCAGACCCTACCTTCCCTCCCAGTCTAGAGTCTTACATTCCAAAAAGAAGTAAGATGATTCTTCCTGAATGTCCTATAGACACTTTGATTCATCAAGTCCAGCTTCCTGCTGACTCTCCTGTTCCTACGCCATGTTTATATTTTTGTCAATAGAACTTTTATCCTTACAGATAACACAGCTCAAAACTTCCACAGGAATTTGGTTTCTCCCTTCCCCCAGCTGCTCAAATTCCTCCAGTTGATGAATTCTGTAAATTCAGTACATTAACACTGAACGTAGGTAACCCCTCCTTTCCTACCAGCAAGGGGATGCTTTTTGTACCTCCCACCAGTCCTTGGCAGTATCATTCAAATGACTATTAGGTATCAGCATCTGCCTTTTCCAGTCAGATTTCTCCAATACCATCAGACTGCCTTTCCTTAAAGTGACTCTAATTTTTCTTTTTTCATCAAAACCTTTTGAACTCTCGTAATGCTTTTGTGTGAAAGTCCAGGTTCTTTTGCCCAACACCAAAGACCCTCTGGGAGCCAGCTTCGTATTAATGATCCAGCTGTTTAACTTTATGCATCATTAACTGTAGTCAATTCTTAAGTCATCCAAATCCTTCCTTATCTGCTTAATTTTCCCATACTTTGGTTTTCCCCTGCCCTTCCCAACCAAGGGCCACCCTAAAAGCCCTCCCTCACGTTCCAGCTAAAGAAATATTTCCATATTTAGAGCTCCTAACTAAAGGTAGAATATGCCTCTCTTATAGCTATTATCATTTCTTACCTTGTATCACAGTTATTGCCCTGTCTTCCCTTACACACTGCTTGAAACCTAGAAACAGCTTCTCTGAATATTTTTTTCTCAAGCCACTCAATTAAAAAACTTCCAACCTTCCTCATTTTAGATATTAAACACATACTTGAAAAAATGGATAAGAAACAGAAGATTGGTGTTCTGTACACAAAAGAAGATATGTAAATGTAAATGTACTGTGCATCTCACATTAAACTTCATGATGAAGCTGAGAGTAAGGACTCAAGACTTAAAGGGTGCTTTTTATTACATACATATTAAGAAATAGAAAACCGAAGTATAATAGCAGTCAGGGCCAGATCAGGAACTAGAAATCACACTAGTTAATTTTAGCAAAGAGAATTTAATATAAGGAATTTTGACAAGGAATAAAGTTGCAACTAGATAACTTTAAAAAAAAAGAAAAGAAAGTCCCAACATATCAAAAAGGTGGTAATTGAAAGAAGTACCTCATCCCTAGGGCCTGTGAGAAGCAAAAGGAAGTTGACAGTATTGAAACTTCGAAGCCTAAACGAAGGGTCTCATGGAGCTGACAGACACTGGAAAGGGTGTACCTATTTAGCGGGTGTTGAAAAAACAATTGCAAGGGGATTCAGCTGCATCCACAGAAAGGAACTGCTACTGTCAGGAAGAAGAGCCACTGCTGGGGAAATGCTCATAGGAAGGGGAAGCAGATAGGAAAGAGCAAGCGCCTTCCTCCTCGGCCAGGCCTTCTAGCGCCCCCTATGGACACAGCCTACCTGGTAGCAGCCGGCAAAACAAGCCTCAGCAAAGCAAAGACACAGAGAAAGGTGGGCTTTCAAATAAAAGGTAATAACTGTAGTGACATAGGAGGAATACATAACAATAAGAACCTGTTGGTGTGTGGCACTTGTGAGCTTGAAAATGAAATCAAACAAACGAAGGTAAACAATATGGGACAGATCTCTTGCCTATTTAAAATAAAACTGTAAAGACTTCTAGGTGGGGACCTGAAGGCAAGTAAGAGCAAAAAACGATGAAAATACATTTGACCTCAAAAATCAAATAACAGCTCAAAAAAGCAACACCAAGACAAATTACCCATGGTCTTGAAGACAAAAAAAAAAAAAGGAAACTTGTCATAATTGGTAAAGTGCTGTTAATTCAAACCCCAAGGAATTCTAAAATGCCATTGTTTCACACTAGAGGTCACCCCCTGTAAGAAAATATAATTGTACTATCCTTTATTGTCCCCCTGTAGCTGCTACAATACTGGAGAGCTGCTCCTAACTGCAAAGAGATTGGATTTTTATGAGACTGACATGCTAAGCAGCTTTCTAGTCAAGTAAAATACTGCATTAAACAGGATTCACTTTCTTATGTTAGTGAGAAGTAGATATATTGACTGTATATTACAGGAAACAGTATTCAACACATGCATCACTGACCTGTTTCTAAGTACCAACTGTAATCAGAGGTAGGTCAGCACTGTTATCAAGAAACAATACTTTGTATAACACAGAGACTGATATTAGGTCTGTTTTCTTTTTTTTTAATTGGGGAAAATATCACCTCATGTCAGCAGAAAGCAGAGATAACATGAAACAATTAGACCAAATATTTTAACAAAAGCACTAATTTTGAAGTTTATCACCTTAAATTACTTACAGCTTAGGAAACTAGACTGCCTTTATCATTTTATGGCAAATTATGATGATTCAAGGAAATATTTGTTAGAATTCTTCATGGTGGAGGATCCTCTTTAAGTGCAGAACTCTAATTTTTAAAATCATTTTGAAAACACTAAAAATAAGCTGATCATTCGTTAACAAGATTATACATTGATGTAATTGAGTTAATTTTTTTTAACTTTTTATTTGGTTTTGGGGTATAGCCAATTAACAAACAATGTTGTAACAGTTTCAAGTAAACGGCAAAGGGACTCAGCCATACATACACACATGGCCATTCTCCCCCAAACTTCTCTCCCATCCAGACTGCGAAAAACATTGAACAGAGTTCCATATGCAATAGAGTAGGTTCTTGTTGGTTTTCCATTTTAAATTCCACATTATACACTGAAAATATCAATACCTTCCTTTTTTAAAAATACCTAAGTCCGGTGGTGTTTCTTGAAGATGTCAATACCAACCCTATTCTTTAAACCATCCAAAAGCCCAGCTTCTCAGGTCCTCAGCTGCCTCACCCACTGTGTTCTTTCCTTGTACCCCACTTCAGCCACCAACTCACATGGTCACATCCCTTTCCTTCTCATCAAATAAGCACACCACCTTCAAAACATCTACTACCACTGCTGATCCTTCCAGTGCTTTTATGATAGACATACATATACTTATTACATTTCATTATAATTACATATACTCTCATTAATACATCCAATCCAATCCATCACTTCTTATGTTGGTACCCTATTGAGAGCCTGTGATTTATTATTATAATCACTCACTTGCTACTTACTCAACTCTGTTGTCCAGTTCCCCTCTAGTATTTCCTCTGTGTAAATCCTGATCTTGGTTAAACCCAACTATCTCCCTAATCTATGCTTCTCTCCATAAAGCTGAATGGTATCAGGGGAAAAACACAGAACTGCACTGTCAGCTCTAAATTTGAAAATCATAACCAGAGGTACATGGAAATCATAACCAGAGAGTCAAAAAGGTCTCTAAACAACCCAAACATATGTTCAGGATATATTCACTCACCTACTTACCAAAATGGAGTTTTAATATCTTCTCTCTCTGTAAACCTCCAGCATTACTATTTCTCTAAGACATGTACACTCTCGGCTAATGATGTTGCCACATGTTTGGCTGAGAAAATGAAGCAGCTAAAGAGACCTACTTCCTCTTACCTCCCCAAGTCCATCACCTCCCTGGATCTCCTCCCTTGTCTGTAGCTATCCCTCCATTACAATGGATGAAATGTGTCTTTCCTACCACTTACACTCCACTTATACTCCAGGGCCCAGCCTTTGTCTACTTCTCAAGATATTTATTCACTTCCTGGTAATAAACTTCTCCCTCTACACAAAATCCTTCCCATCAACCTATGCACCTTCTTAATTACATCCCAATGACATCTACTCCTATGAACCCTGTACAACCTCCATCTAGCCCATGATTCACCTCCAGTTTCTGGAGTACCTTTCTGCTCATTTGCATGACAAAAAATATTGAGTGACTTAACTTATAGGCCATGCCATCTCTTCTGGACTCATTATCTTTTCCACACAATTGATTCTTCTTGTCAAGTTTACTGGGACTTGTCAAAGGCCACCATGTTTCCAAATTTACTTGGTACTTCTATATTTGTTCATCTTACTCAAATTCTTGGCAAGCTTAGACACCAATGGCCATTCAATCCTCTTTAAAACACACCCTTAATTTTTGTGATTCCACATTTTTCTGTTTTTCTACCTTATACACTAATCACTTCCTCTTGTTTCTTTCTGTCCCCTCCCTTCAGTTCAAACTTGAGAAGCTAGAGTGTGCCAGGGTTTCTCCAAGGCTCCACTGTTCTCCAGCTCCAGTGTTTTCTTTGGCCAGTTTTTACATATTCTGTGATTTTAAATACCACCTGTGGGAGACTATCAAATTTGTATCTCCATCACACCTCCTCATTGAGCTCTGAACTCTAAACTAATTAATAATCCTATGACTGACATGTCCACTTGAATAGCTAATCATCTTATTAATCCTAAAATGGCCAGACAGAATCTTGATTTCCTTGATTTTGTCTCCAACATTGGCAACTTTGGCACTCTCCCACCACCAATATCTTCACCAACATCCTGGTGCTCAGATACAACATTTAGCATCATTTTGAGTCCTCTCTTCCCCTCATCCCTCCTCACTCACATGCAGTCCTTTAAAATATTATGTAAGATTCATCTCCAAAATAGATTTTAAATCCACCCACTCCTTTTAATCTCTCCTGCACCAGAACTTTCAATCATCATCACCTGCAAAATTGTTTTGGTCTTCTTCAAGAGAGATAATTTCCATGACTGTAGAAGCTTTGCTTTCACACACACAAAAATCTAAGCTATCTTTTAAAAATACAAATCCTCTCATGTAACACAACACACTCCCAACACACACACACTCTTTAAGTCCCATCACTTATTTCCCTTTGCACTTAGAACAAAATCTAAAGTCCTTATCACCACCTACAAAAAAACCAGTATGACATGACCCAGTTCCAACTTTCCAGCCTTAGGACCTACCACTCTCTCCCTAGTTCATTATACCCCAGCCCAAATAGCTCTGCTTTTCTTCCTCAAACTCACAAAGCTTCTCTACCTCAAGGTTCTGTATTTGCTATTACCCTCTGCAGGGGAGACTCTGCTCCTAGATCTGTATGCTTGGCTCCTTCTCATTGCAGTTCAAGTTCCATCTTCACAGAGGTCCCATTGGTCTGCACTGTATCACCCTGCTTTCATTTCTTCAGAGCACTGATCACTCCCAAGATAGAAAAATCTGTCTTGCTCATTTTCTTATAGTTCACTTGCTTTCTTTCATCTCTCAGCCCTCTCTGGCCCAGAGGCTTTGTATATATTTTTCATCACTATATTTAGAGCCTAGACTATCTAGACCATGCATGCATGCATGCAAAGTCACTTCAGTCATGTCTGACTCTTTGCAACTTTATGCACCATAGCCCACCACATTCCTCTGTCCATTCTTCTCCAGGCAAGAATACTGGAGTGGGTTTCCATGCTCTCCTCGAGGAAATCTTCCTGACCCAGGGATCGAACCCACATCTCTTATGTCTCCTGACATCTCTTATGTAAGGTGGGTTCTTTACCACTAGCACCACCTGCTGGGAAGCCCATCTAGAGCATAATGGACACTAAATAAAATCTGTGCAGAAAGTAGGAAGTTGCAAGGGAGAGATGGACAGAGGAAAGAAGGAAGGAAGAAAATAGGGTTTAATGATTTTTTTTCCATAAAAGTAATGATAATACTACTTGTACAGTTTCTCTAACATCTCTTCCCAACTCCCTCAACCAAATTTCCTCTGCAAGTTGTCTCTGCAAGCTGATGTGTAAAAAGTACAGGGTACAGTTTAGCTGAGGCATAGCTATATTAATTAAGACTAATCTGACAGGATCAGACCGCTGGAGTTTGGTCATTCATATTCTGGATGGCTGGAACGATAATGTGCCAAACCTCCTTGGGCACCCAGTGAACCACACTCTCCACCATCTCCCTACACACTCCAGTCAATTACCCATCTGGTTTGCCTGGCTCACCCGGTCGTGTTTGAATGAGGGTTTTCAGCTCAAAGTGAATGGTGTGTGTCCGACCTGAAAGGCAGCCTCCAGCAGCTGTTGCATCCTGAGCCTCCCATCACCTGCAGCCCCCCTCTCCAGACAGGAGTCAGAGCCTCCCCCAAAGCAGCAGGATGGTCAGAGACAGAGGAGGAAAAGGGGGCCCACGGCAGGAGGCGGGAGACCTGGGTTCTGCCTCCAGCTCACTGTGTGACTTGATACAATCCCTGCCCCACTCCAGGTTTCTGCTTCTTCAGCTGCAACTGTGGGGTTCACACTAGGTAATCTCCAGGAATTCCTTCCAGCACTAACATACTAACATTCCAGACTTAAAATCCTCCAAGTGGTAACCATTTGCTGGGCGGCAAATTCTCCAACTCAATAAGCCAATCTCCAACCTGGGATGAGCAGTGATATATTACTGCTATTTAGGTTTTTTTTATTTTAATATTTTCCCAGAACCCCATAATTACAAGGTTACCATCACCACACCCTTTTGACATAGAATCAGTGACAAGCTCTAATTACCCTGCTTTTCTGGAGGTGGAAGGAAGGCACAGAACGATTCCATGACTCACCCTCTGTTCACCAGAAGCGGTGGTCTGGCAGAGACTAGAAATGCATGAGCATCCCAGTTGTAGACCTGCGCTCAGGACAACGAGCCCCAGGGCTCTGCCAGAGTGTACAGATGCTTTAGTTTGTTTTGTTTTTTTTTTAAATTCTGGGATAGATGAAAAACACTCATGAGTGCATTCTTTCTGAACGATTCACTGCTACTAGTGCTAACGCAACTGGATAAAAAAAAAGAGTTCTGTTTACTTCAACAAACCACCTAAGAACATTCTGTGTGGGCAGGCAATGAGGTATGGTGCATGGGGAGAGTGTGGACTTTAAGAGATACTTGCCTTTGTTTTGTGAGCAAACATTTTTCTAGATATTAAGAAAGCATAAAAAGGATAAAGGTGTGTAAGAATCAATTCCACTCACAGCTCTGCAAGATACTTAATTCTTTGAATCTTGGTTTTCTTATGTGTAAAATGCTACTGGTAGACTTGCCCACACAAGGATGATATGCTATGAGAAATGGCAGTTACTCTCTTTTATGGTTTCTCAATTAATTAGCACCTTTCTCTTCACCGTCTAGAGGAAGCAAAGAGGCATTCCCTTTCTACAGACCGTACATTCGACGACCAAAGCCCCTGCTACCATCATCCAAAAAAGAATGACCACAGGCTACTAACACAAGTGGTCCATTGTCCATGGGGTTACAGGACCCCCTGGGATCTCTAGTCCCATCCTCACTAATGACATGCTGGATCATAAGAAATGAACAGCTGACCCTGCGTCTCCACCCATAACATTATGGCTTATTAAATTGTCCCAGGGAATAGTCTGGAAGGAAGAGTCTTCCAAATTATAAGAAAGGGTCTGTGAAAGGTTTATACATCGTTGGACATAAAATGTAGACAAAGTGCTATGATTTTTAACAAGCAGTCTTTCATGTCATGCGTAAATGTCTCTAGTTCTCTGAATAAACACTTCAGCCTCCTTGTCCGTCAGCTGGTCCCTGTCATGCCAGCAGCAGGGTCAACCACAGAAACCAGAGGATAAGAACAAAGAGACCAAAAATAGGGAAAGAAGGCAGTTTACCAACATGGCAAATATCTTATCTCAGCTTATTTCCTTTTCTTCCCCTTCAGAGACTTGGAGAATAACATTTTCCAACATCAGGCTTCTGTTGTTAGCCAACATTGTTAAAAACAAGGGACTGCAAATGACAGACAAGCAACAAGCTTACAGGTGGGTGGTCTGCGTCATTCTGTGATGCAGGAGGAGCTTGGGATGCTGAGATGGGAAAGGTGCTCTCAGGCCTGCAGGAGATGGCACTCATCAGTGAACTGAGACTCAGTTTCCCCAACTCTGTATAAGCCAGATAAGAATGAGTTGTCCCCTATATGCTTACAGAACTAAACCCCTATGAATGCTGGAGTAATGTACATAGAGGCTAACACAGAGTATCCACACATGCTTTATATTCACAGTGTTGAGGGCCCATAAGCCCAGAGATTTATTACTATCTTCACAGCTTCTGAGATGGCATTGTTCACTTCTTAGAGGTAGTAATAAGTTTTATCTCCCTGAGAAACATATAAACTTGTGCAAGAACAATGTATTTCAACACACCTGTATGGTTAACAAGTTTCCCAGGTACTTCAGATTAGAAAAAGATCCAAGGATCACAGTTTGAGAACCTCTGGTCTATACATGCATATTCTCAAACTATTAAACAGGAAGAAAGCAAAGGGCAAGAAAAGACATCTTTACTATTTGAAAGAAACCAATAGTAAAAATGCCACTTAAACATGACTATCCTCAAAATGTAGAGGGAAATTTTTGAAAACACAGATTCCTGAACCCTATTCCTTATCTATGAAATCAGACCTGTATAAAGGTGGTATTAATGGCCCACATACAGGTATATTTGCAAAGCTCCTAAGGCGATGCTGCTGATGGCCCAGGTTTTGGAAACCACTGTTAGAAAGTAAAGCCTTGGCAGCCAAGTCTGGCAAGTATGTCAGTCCCTCCCTCAGCACCCAGTGGAAGTCATCTCTCCCCTCACTTGTGAACATCTGTGATCATCATCGTAGAGAGCGAGCTTGTTTGTTAATGGGGGGGGGGGGGCGGCGGGGAGGGCAGAGGGGGAAGAAAAGCTATTTACTTAGTTTGCAAGCCAAGGGAGAGCTTAATTAACATCAGAGCAGATATCATTTCCTCCTCTCTCCTTGCCCTAGGAACTCACAAGGATGATGAGAGGATTTTTAATTAATGTTTGAAAAGCATTCTGAGATCCCTGGACAAGAGGCTGTGGAGAAGGGCACAACATGATTATTGTTGTTATTAATAGCAGTTGTATTAATAGAAATAATGAAGTTCTCTAAAGTGATTTTTTAGAAAACCTGTGACAGCCATTGCCAGTGTGTTTTTGTGCCAAGAGTTTTTTGAGAGAATAAAAGAAAAATGGAAAAAAAAAATTAAAATGCTTTTTCCCCAATTATTTTCTTACCCATTGAAAGAAAGAGTTAGTCACTCCGTTGTGTCCAACTCTTTGTGATCCCATGGACTGCAGCACAGCAGGCTCCTCTGTCCTTGGAATTCTCCAGGCTGGAGTGGGTTGCCATTTGTCCAGGGGATCTTTCCGACCCAGGGATTGAACCTGGGTCTCCCACATTCCAGGCAGACTCTTTACCAACTGAGCCACCAGAGAAGAAATGGATAAAATTTTGAGGTTCTAGTACATGAACTCTATGTAAAGTTCTTACATATTTCCAAGGTAAGTTAAAATACAAATATTAATCTCTATATTACTAGTAAAGGACTGTGGAGGGATATAGTTATGATGTAAAGAAGTCATTCTGAAACATTCTGAATTTAAGGATTATCACTTGTTAGTTACTGACTTACCACTTACTAATTTTTCAACTTGCAGCAAGTCTCATTGTCTAAATTTCTTTATGGTAAAACTGGGAGATACCAAAATATGTTCTACTGAACTCACAGACTAATGAAGATGGATGGAAATGGAAATGATAAATGTGGGAAAATTTTATGCCTGTAAGTTATACAGATGTTACTGATGATGATGAAAATGATGATAATGATAATGATGACAATGATTCCACTAAGAATCAAACTGTAAGAGGTAGAAATGAATCTACATTACTTAAGATGGGTTTTTTAAAAATATATATTTTATGTTATGAAGTAAAATTATTCTATAAGGCTCACAATGAAAAGCTGCTTCCACCCCAGCCCTTATTCCAAGAGAGGCTCCTTTTCAAATCCTCAGCTGTTTCTTTCGATGTTTCTCTTCATACTGCCAATTAATGTGGTCAAACTGTTATAACTTGCTTTGTACAAATAGGAAATAATCCATTTCCTATTGTAATAGATATATTAACTTTTTTTTACTACCACTCTCATTTACCCTCCTTTCTATGATATAGTTAGTTTACCTCTGCTAAAATTAATATTTATGAATTACATCATCACTATTGCATAAATATTGTTTATTGCTAACCAACTAGTATACTATTATGCATTTTTTCTCATGCAATTCCTTTTTTTTCTTAGAGTTATTAATTGGTTGACATTTTTAAAAATTTAGATTTCTACCTACTTTATGTTAGTTCCTCCCATATATTCTTAGAAGCAGCAAGCAGAAACAAATGAAATAGAGAGTAGAAAACCAATATAACAAAAATCAATGAAACTGAGCTGATTTTTTTTGATAAACAAAATTATTAGTACAATCTTCTACCTAAAACTTCAGCTAGACTTAATCAAGAAAAAAGAAAAGAGAATCAAATAAAATTATAAGTGAAAAAGGGGACATAACAATCAACACCACCAAGAATAGGATTAAAAGGGGTTACTATGAACAATTACACACAAAACTGGTGTATAACCAGTTTGGATTATAGGTGGAAAACTAGGTAGATAACCTAGAAGAAAATTAATAAATGTCTAGAAATATACAACTTACTAAGAGTGGATCAGGAAGAAATAGAAAATCTGAACATATCAATAATGACTAAGGAGAATGAATCAGTAATCAAAAATATCCAACAAAGAAAAACCCAGGGCTAGGTGGCTTTACTTGCAAATTCTACCAAACATTTAAAACAGAATTAATGCCAGTCCTTCTCAAACTCTTCTAGAAATTGAAAAGGAGGGAACACTTCCAAACTCATTTTGCAAGGCCATAATTACTCTGATACTAAAAGCCAGGTAAGGACACTACAAGAGAAGAAAACTATAGTCAATACCCACAATGAATATGGATGGAAAAGTTCTCAGCAGAATACAAACAAATCCAATTCAATATTGTATAAAAAGGATCATACACCAAGTGGGTGTATGAACAAGTGGGACTCAATATATGCAAAGAAACAAGCATACACATTATAGAATGAAGGATAAAATTGATAAGATGCTCTCAGTAGATGAAGAAAACAAATTATTCCATGATTAAAACTCTCAACAAATTGGATATAACATACCTCAACATAATAAAGGCCATATATGACAAACCTATATATATCATATCAGATGGTGAAAAGCTGAAAGCTTTTCCTGTGAGACCAGAAACAAGACGTGTCCACTCTCATGACTCTGTTCAACATAATAACAGAAATGTTAGCCAGAGCAGAGCAATTGGTAATTAGCAAGAAGACGACATGAAAATTGGGGAAAAAAAGAAGTAAAATTATATGTTTGCTAATGACATAATCCTATATGTAGAAAACCCTAAATGTTCTATCTATTCTTAGAACTAATACACAAATTCAGTAAAGTTGCAGGATACAAATCAACATACAAAAAATGTTGAATTTGTAACACTAACAACAAAATACCTGAAAGAGTAATAAAGAAAATGATCCTATTTATGATAGTTTAAAAAACAATAGAATACTTAGGAATAAATTTAACCAAGGAGATGAAAGACATACACACTGAAAACTATAAGACATTGATAAAAGAAACTGAAGACACAAATGGAATGATATTCCTTGTTCATAGATCAGAAGAATTAATATAGTTAAAATGTGCATATAACTCAAAGCCATCCATAGATTCAATGAAATCCCTATCAAACTTCCAGTGGTATTTTTTTCATAGAAATAGACAATCTTAAAATTTGTACAAAATAAATAGCCAAATGGCTATTTGTACAGACCTCAAATAGCCAAAGCAATCTTGAGAAGGAAGAATAAATCTGAGAATACCACATTTTCTGAATTCAAAGTATACATCAAAACTATCATAATGAAAACAGTATGGTAATGGCACGAAAACAAACACATAGACCAATGGAACCAGACTGAAAGCCCAGAAACAAATCCATGTTTATAAGGTCAAATAATAAAGGAGCCACCAAAAATACACAACAGAGAAAAGTCTTTTCAATAAATGATGTTGAGAAAACTGAATATCCACATGCAAAAGAATAAAATTGAACTTCTGTCATGCACAACTCACAAAAATTAACTGAAAATGAATTATATACTTAAGATGGGCTGGATGCATGAGACAAGTGCTCAGGCCTGGTGCACTGGGAAGACCCAGGGGAATCAGGTGGAGAGGGAGGTGGGAGGGGGGATTGGGATGGGGAATACATGTAAATCCATGGCTGATTCATGTCAATGTATGACAAAAACCACTACAATATTATAAAGTAATTAGCCTCCAACTAATAAAAATAAATGAAAACAAAACAAAACAAAACTCAACATTCAGAAAATTTTAAAAAAAAATGCCTAGAAGAAAACACAGAGAATAAGTTCCTTGATATTAGTCTTGGGAACAACTTTTTGAATATGAGAACATTTTTTTTGTATATGCACAAAATGCACAAGCAACAAAAACAAAAACAAACAGATGGGTCTATATAAAATTAAAAATCCTTCTGCACAGCAATACAAATCAACAAAATGAAGAATCAACCTACAGAATGGGAGAAAATATTAATAAACCATATAGCTGACAAGGGGTTAATACTCAAAATGCATTACAAACTTATAAAACTCAACAGCACACACACATACAAATACAATGCAATTTAATGTGGGCAGAGGACCTGAAGACATACAAATGGCCAATAAGTACTTGAAAAGAGCTTGTACATCATTAATTATATGGGAATCAAAGCCATATTGATATATCACATCGCATATGTTAGAATGGGTATTATCAAAATGACAAGAGATAACAGATGTTGATGTTAAGGATATGGAGAAAAGGGAAACCTGGGGCTCTGAAGGTGAGAATGTTAATTGATGTAGCCATTATAGAAAACAGTATGGAGGTCCCTCACAAAACTAGAACTGCCATATGACCCAACAATCCATTGTGGGATATATTTCTGAAAGGAATGGAATTACAATCTCAAGGAGATATCTTCACCCCATGTTCATCACAACATTATTCACAACAGCCAAGACATGCAAATGATCTAAGTGTTTATCAACAGATGAATGGATAAAGAAAATGTGACATATATACATATACCTATAAAGGAATATTATTCATTCATAAGAAGGAAGGAAATCCTACCATATGTGTCAACATGCCTGGACCTTGAGTGGATTATGGTATGTGACATAAGTCAGACAGAGAAAGACAAATAGCATGTGGCTTCCATGGCAGCTCAGCTGGTAAAGAATCTGCTAAAGAAAAAATATTTATATATAAGAAGGAAGAAAGTCCTTCAACATGTGGCCACATGGATGAACCTTGAGTGAATTATGCTACATGACATAAGTCAGACAGAGAGACAAATACTATACTAAATGTTAAAAGCCAGATTCATAGAAACAGAGAGTAGAATAGTGGTTGCCAGGGACTGGGAGTTGGGAAAAGTAGGGAGATGTTGGTCAAAAGGTATAAATTTCCATTTATAAGATAAATAAGTTCTGAGGGGTCTAATGTAAAGCATGGTGACTGTAATTAACAATACTGTATTATATACTTGAAAACTGCTAAGAGAATAAATATTAAATGTTCTCACAACAAAAGACAACAATAATTACATTAGGTGATAGATGTGCTAACTAACCTTACTGTGGTAATTATTTTACAACATATACATGTATCATGTTATCATACTGTACACCTCAAACTCACATAATGTTATATGTCTATTATCTCAAAAAAGCTGGGAGATTTTATCATGAAGCTACAGTAGTCAAGATAAACATATATCAATAGAATTGAGAGAACAGAAATAATTTCTCACCTTTTTTGCAAGGGTCATTCAATGAAGGGGAAGAGGGTGAGAATGGCATGGAAATAATTGAATATACATGCAAAAGAATAAAATTGTGACCTAACCTCACAAAGTATATAAATATTAACTTAAAATGAATCATAGACTGAAATGGAAGAATCTCTAAGGCCATAAAACTCTTAGTCAAATCTTCAGAGTTAATCTCTTTTATCTTTGATTTGGCAATGGTTTCTTGGAAATGAAAACCAAAAACACAAGCAAAAAAGAAAAATTAGACAAAGCAGACATTATCAAAATTAAAATGTTTTGTTCAAAGCATGCTATCAATAGACTTACTGTGGTGATCATTTCTCAATATGTAAAAATATTATTAAATCATTATGTTGTATACCTGAAGTCAATATAATGTTATATCAATTATATCTCAATTATTTTTAAAATCACACTATCAAGGGAGTGAAAAGACAATCCACAGATATTGTTTCATTTTTGCCATCCAGACTCCTTCAGAGAACACCTTTAGAAAAAAGAATTTTCACCTTTAGCTTAACCTTCTCAACTGTCTAAAAATTACATATATGTTTGTAAGTGTGTGTACTGGCAAGAACAAAGTAGGAGAAACTCACATTATTAGTGTCATTATTTTCATAGTTTTTCCAGGTGTTTACTGAACTAACTCATCTGTTTGGAAGCTGTATGGATATACCACTGAGTTATAAAACAAAATGCAATCTTTATACATAAGAATCCATGACATCTTTTCTGTCAAACAGTTCTACATCACAGAAGAGCACTGCTGAGGGCACAGTCTACATCTAGAGTTTGCTGCAGATAAAATATATTCTAATTAAGACTTCTGGCAGTAACTTTTCTACTCTTGATTACTGTCTAAATTCCAAAACCAAATCCAGTCATATCAGCTTCACTCAAAACCTTTGGGAACAAGTTTAAACTCATACTGCCAGAAAGAAGAAAAGAAGGAAAGAATTGAATAGGAAATATGAGGCACTCTCAGCACTGTAATCAGCATTCTTAAAACTAAGTTGTAAAGCTGAAACAAACTTTACCAATGAAAGTAATAAGGAGGAAGACACTACTTATGGTTACCAAGCGGTTATCATTATCAACTGCTGGCCCACCAAATGGTATTCAGTATATACTGAGAATATGGAGGGCTATGGGTCCTTGAGCTCTTCAAAACAATGACATCATCTCTCAAAGGACAGAAAGGAAATGCCACCCATGGAATTACAGCCTTTATTTAATATCCTAAAGCTAACTCAATATTACTGTGGTCATTTTGTTGTGGCTACTAGTAATAACTTGCATTTTTACCATGCTGTGTTCAAAGCACTTATACATTTATTTAATTTTATTATCACAGTCATCATCTAAAGTCAGAAGAGATTAAGTATTATTAGTACCATTTTCCAGATAAATCAACTGAAATACAGATTTAACTTCTTGGCTTGACAACCTCGTTTTCACAGGCCCATATACCTTTCTCTTCTTGAGACACTTCTTTGTTAAAATACCACAAAAATATTTGGAACAAAGCTGGTAACTAAAGCATGCATGTATAGGAGTCATTGATTAAGACCATCCCTAAGAAAAAGAAATGCTAAAAGGCAAAATGATTGTCTAAGGAGGCCTTCCAAATAGCTGAGAAAAGAAGAGAAGCTAAAGGCAAAGGAGAAAAGGAAAGATACACCTATCTGAATGCAGAGCTCCAAAGAATAGCAAGAAGAGATAAGAAAGCCTTCCTCAGTGATTAGTGCAAAGAAATAGAGGAAAACAATAGAATGGGAAAGACTAGAGATCTCTTCAAGAAAATTAGAAATACCAAGGGAACATTTCATGCAAAGATAGGCACAATAAATGACAGAAATGGTATGGACCTAACAGAAGCAGAAGATATTAAGAAGAGGTGGCAAGAATACACAGAAGAACTATATGAAAAAGATCTTAATGACCCAGATAACCACCATAGTGTGATCACTCAACTAGAGTCAGACACTCTGGAATGCGAAGTCAAGTGGGCCTTAGGAAGCATCACTACAAACAAAGCTAATGGAGGTGATGGAATTCCAGTTGAGCTATTTCAAATCCTGAAAGATGATGCTGTGAAAGTGCTGCACTCAATATGCCAGCAAATTTGGAAAACTCAGCAGTGGCCACAGGACTGGAAAAGGTCACTTTTCATTCCAATCCCAAAGAAAGGCAATGCCAAAGAATGTTCAAACTACTGCACAACTGCACTTATCTCACATGCTAGCAAAACAATGCTCAAAATTCTCCAAGCCGGGCTTCAACAGTACGTGAACTGAAAACTTCCAGATGTTCAACCTGGATTTAGAAAAGGCAGAGAAACCAGAGATCAAATTGCCAACATCTGTTGGATCATGGAAAAAGCAAGAGAGTTCCGGAAAAACATCTACTTCTGCTTTATTGACTATGCCAAAGTCTTTGACTGGGTGCATCACAACAAACTATAGAACATTCTTAAAGAGATGGGAATACCAGACCACCTGACCTATCTCCTGAGAAACCTGTATTCAGGTCAAGAAGCAACAGTTAAAACTGGACATGGAACAACAGACTGGCTCCAAATTGGTAAAGGAATATGTCAAGGCTGCATATCACTACCCTGTCTATTTAAGTTACATGCAGAGTACATCATGCAAAATGCTGGGCTGGATGAAATATAAGCTAGAATCAAGATTGCCTGGAGAAATATCAATAACCTCAGATATACAGATGACACCACCCTTATGGCAGAAAGCAAAGAGGAATTAAAGAGCCTATTGATGAAAGTGAAAGAGACTGAAAAAGCTGGCTTAAAACTCAACATTCAGAAAACAAACATCATGGCATCCAGTCCCATCACTTCATGGCAAATAGATGGGGAAACAATGGAAACAGTGACAGACTTTACTTTCTTGGACTCCAAAATCACTGCAGATGGTGACTGTAGCCATGAAATTGAAAGATGCTAGCTCCTTGGAAGAAAAACTAGACAGCATATTAAAAAGCAGAGACATTACTTTGCTGACAAAGGTCCATCTAGAAAAAAGCTATGGTTTTTCCAGTAGTCATGTATGGATGAGAGAGTTGGACTATAAAGAAAGCTGAGCGCTGAAGAATCGATGCTTTTGAACTGTGGTGTTGAAGAAGACTCTTGAGAGTCCCTTGGACTGCAAGGAGTTCCAACCAGTCCATCCTAAAGGAAGTGGACTGATACTGAGGCTGAAACTTCAATACTTTGGCCACCTGATGAGAAGAATGACTCATTGGAAAAGACCCTGGTGCTGGGAAAGATTGAAGGCAGGAAGAGAAGGGGACGACGGAGGATGAGACAGTTGGTGACATCACTAACTTGATGGACCGGAGTTTGAGTAAGCTCCGAGAGTTGGTGATGGACAAGGAAGCCTGGCGTGCTGCAGTCCATGGGGTCACAAAGAGTCAGACATGACTAAGCAACTGAACTGAACTGAAAGTATGCATGATCTAATCTATTCTCTAATAAGCACACACATATTTTTCAAGCTAGCTCCTTAGAAGAATTTATTCTTTTTATAATTAGTAATTTTTATAAATAGGAAAAAGATAAAACTTTTAAGTCCAATTAGATGCTTCAACATACAGTGCCCTGAAGAATAAATATGTGACCTCTAAATGAAGTTCAAAAGAGCCAGCCACCAACTACTGAAGTAATTTCAAATAGCATTTAAGCGTGTCTCTTAGATAACATTATCTTTGTAAGGCATTCTACACCGGAGATCATTCGCTAATTTCCCCATGAAAATGGGCCTAGGATATGACAAAATGGGACTGATGTCACATTTAATGTATTTATTAAGCAATTACTTTAAAAACTTTGTTGAGAATGAGAGGGTACTTCAAGTCTCCTTTCAGGATCATTTTACTAAAGAAACAGATCAACAGTATTCAAGCATAGCATTTTTACATTTATTATTCAGTAAATATGATTTATTTCTATGTGTCAGGTTTATTGGTGTCACTAAAAATATAGTACACTAAACAAGAACTAGGAGGTCTTTGCCCTCATGGAGTTTACATTATAGTAGAAAGAAATGAAAAACAAACAAATGTGTATGTAAGAGAATATTGGTGAGTAGAAGCTTATACAGAGAGAACCAAAATAGGGCAATGTAAGAGAATAATTGAGCAGATATGTTTGATTGGATAGTTACCTCTGCTGAAGGTGATATTTAAACTGACATTTAAGTAACCAAGAGAAGCAAATTGAACAAGAATATTGAAAGATCCCACAGTGTTCTAAAATGGAATGAACTTGTAACTTTTCTAGAAATAGTCTTTGGGTTCTTTTTTTTTTTTTTTTTTCAGTTAATCTCTGCCCCCTACCATCTTTTTTTAAATGTATAAACTAATCCTTTGTTGAAAGCAATCTATGCAAAGTTGTACAATTTTCTTTGGAAAATTAAAGATGGGTATATGTATGAATAAAAAAAAGAAAAAGCTTAACTTGGCAGAAAGAGAAAGGATCCTCCTGTAATTGTAGTGGTTACCAGATGATGTCAGAGAGATAGGTCAAGGGCAGATTACATGGGGTATTTTGGTTAAACCAGAATAAGAGTTTTTGTGTACTAATAGGGACAATCTAGCATGTTGGGAATGGTGGGTGAAATGGCTGATGGTGGGCAGAGGAGTATCATAACTCAAGAACATGATACCAGCTTTCACTTATCACTCTTATTTTACCCACTATTTTGGAGATGACAGAACTGGAGTACAAGCATACTGACCACTCTATAAACAAAACAGTGGTGAAGATTTCCAGTAAAGATAGCTCCATTAGTTCTGACTTTGAAGCAACCTATTTGCTCCAAGCAATGAGCAATAATACACAAAGGTAAAAATAGTTATAGACATCTCAAAATCAAGATAAACATTTCTTTAATGAAAAGGAGTAAAAATAAAAAGCATTCAGCCAGGCTAAAGTCATGAGCTGTAGACTCCTAGGTCTGAAAAAAAGGGTGACTAGCATGCAGGGAGAAGGAAATGGCAACCCACTCCAGTATTCTTGCCTGGAGAGTCCCATGGACAGAGGAGCCTGGCGGGCTACAGTCCATGGGGTTGCAAAGAATCAGACACCACTGAAGCGACTTAGCATGCACAGCATGCAGGGAAAGAGACAGAAACC
Source organism: Cervus elaphus (assembly GCF_910594005.1). Lineage (NCBI taxonomy): Eukaryota > Metazoa > Chordata > Mammalia > Artiodactyla > Cervidae > Cervus > Cervus elaphus. The sequence continues at coordinate 54,764,216 of NC_057843.1, forward strand.
AGGCTATTACTTGAAGCAAAAGACTTTGGTGGGGCTATTTCCCTTTTTGGATAAAAAATTAAAATAAATTCCCACCACTTGCCTAAAACAGTGGTTCTCTATTGGGGGTGCTTTTGTCCCACAGGAAACATTTGGCAGTGACAGGAAGTATTCTGATTGTCAGAACTGGGGATGTGAAGATGCTACTCACATCTGGTGTATAGAGGCTAGAGAGTCTGTGAAACATTCTGTCACACAGATAGACAGAAAAAGTCCCCCACAGCAAAGAATTATCTGGTGCAAATGGTCAATATTGCTACCATGTAAATATGCAGTACTGAGTGCCAAGTCTCAATTGTGAGAAATCATAGTCACTTAAAGCCTAGAGACATCAAAAATACAGGCAAAGTCTCTCAACCAAAAACTAACCAAGCACTCCAAGGGCTCAATGATCACAGCTGTGAATTCTCCAATATCACTTGGAAGCAGGAGCCACAAAATGAATAATGAGACCTGCTCATGGACTGCAGTCCTAAAAGTCCATCACTAAACCCACAGGAAGGGAAGCGTGGGAACAGAAGAGAAATGTGAAGAAATATCAATTCAAAATTAACCTTTTGAACAAAACTCCAAAACATGTGAAGAAATGCTAAGAAAGACAACACAACCAAAAACTAGAACATGAATGTACTTAAATTATATATACAATCAACAGAAAAACATAATCTACTAAAAACTGTCAAATTTCAAATTTGAGTATAGTTTGCACAACCAACAAAAAACATTATCAGAAAACAGCTAAAAATTCAACAGACTTCAGACTTTTCCAAAGCAATTCTTAATGTGAGAAGACTACAAAGCAATGAAGAAAAAAGTCTGAAGAAACTGGGATATATAAGACATAACAAAACTCTGGTCCAAATATAAAGACAAGAGAAAAAATTTTTAATGAAAAATTAAAATATACTTCAAGACTTTTCTATAGGAATTACCAAAGAATTAAATGAAAAATTGTGGCACAAGAATGAATGAGTATTGAATTCATTTTATCATAAAATTAAAATAATCTGGAAGCTATACAAAAGAGAATATAAATGGACAAAAAGAATATGTAAAGAAAGCTGATAGGGAAATGGAAGAAGAGAGGCAGTGAATATGCATGGACTTTTTCATCTCATCACCTGTTAGCAAAAGATATCCTACAGGTGTAATAAATTAGGTAATTATGGCATATTAAAGATACAAAAGTAACATTAATACAAAATATATTCAACAGAAAAACTGCATGGCAAAATAATAGAAAGAAGTGAAAATGGAGAAATTAAAATTGTACTCGTTCCATCATTGCTTACAAAAAGGAATCAAGTATAGTTGCTGGCTCACAAACAGGTACCCATATACAGAGTGCAAAAAGAAACCAAGGAGAGAGGCAGGCCACCCCAGACTGGTAGGTTTCAGGCTAACCAAGCAAGAGAACTCACTTACCAGCCTTGTCTTGGGTAGCAGCACCAGCAGCATGAGACAGGCTGGGGCCTGGGACACTTTGATGCAGTGCATGCACCTAAACAGACATCTACTCCTCCAGCCACAGATTCAGAGAAATTATAAGGGACCAAAATAACTGCACACATGTGCAGTCAGGGCAAATCAGGAAGAAGGTAGGAAAAAGCCAAAACCCAACTGCAGGGAGGTGTGAAAGCAAAAGCAGGGTACGGAGCATGATCCCTGGGCTGAGCAGCGCCAATGTGGTGAGCAGACTGCCTAAGTCACGCCTTCTGGTCAACTGACCCATCCTCCACCGCCCCCTCCAACACACTCCCTATTTAAGGAACCAGCTCACCCCAACCCCCAGGGAACCAGCAAGGACACCTGTTAGTTTTTTTCCTCCCCTCCTGCCACACCACAGGCCACCATTAAGCTTTGCCTGAATTCCTTCTCTGGCCTGTTTTCAATTTCTATTGATTAAAGAGTCCAAGAACCCAGGTGGCTAATAAGTAGATGCTCTACACCTGCCCACTAGAATCTTCAAGTTTACGCAGAGGGCTTAACACAAGCCTCAGTCACCGGCACAGTCCAGATCCTCTCAACAACACAGAGCTCTCCCAAGCCTGCATCTTTGAGAATAGCTCCCACCAAGGGAATAGAGAGCAAGAAGTACATTATAAGGACAGGGGAGGGGGTGAGGGACCTCCCATTGCCCTGGTCCAGCTCTAGGGTCAACCAGCGGTCACATCCTTTTGATGACCTCCTACAGCAATGGTTCATAAAAATAAAAAAGGAAATGCTGAAACAAAAATATGTTGAAGGGCCCTGAAGAGAATGGGTTTCCCAGGTGGCTCGGTGGTAAAAGAATCCACCTGCTAATGCAGGAGACACAGGAGATGGGTTTGATCCCTGGGTTGGGAAGATCCCCTGGAGGAAGAAATGGCAACCCACGCCAATATTCTTGCCTGGAAAACTACATGGGCAGAGGAGCCGGGCTGGCTACAGTCCATATAGGTTACAAAGAATCCGACACGACTGAGCATGCACGCAGCAGAGCCCGGGGCCCAGGGTCAGCAGCCTGCACTCCATTGCGTGGGCACCTACCTTGCCCTGCCCACCACAGCTTTAGGGGCTGTGGGCAGTGAACATCTAGATGCTGTGGACAGCCATGCTCTGCTCTCCATGTGTAAATTTACAGACATAAATGGATACCAAAAGGGAACAGTGTTGGAACAGTGAGAATGAGCAATTTTGCACAAGAAGCTTTGGAAGATGTTTACTGTAGTCTGCCTGAGGTTGGGGCAAAGTTAAGCAAGCAAGAGGAGTTTGGTGCTTTGGAAAGTGTGAAAGCTGCTGGTGATCTCTATTCTCCTCTATCAGAAGAAGTAACTGAATTGAATGAAGTTCTAGCAGAAAACCCAGGACTTGTCAACAAATCTTTTTAGGAAGATGGTTGACTGATCAAGACACTCAGTAACATTTTAGAACTAGATGAACTATAGAGTGAACACATATATGAGAAATACACAAAACCTATTGAGGAGTGAAAATGGAACCCCTAAATAAACTAGTTTGAAACCAAGAAAGCTCTGAAAATATTTATACACAGAAACATACAAATCTTATGGTGAAAAGGGGAAAATAGAAGTGTTGACCTGAAACAGACAAATTGCCAGATATTTCTCTAGCAACGATGGACAGTAGATAACTGTAATTCAGAATTTGCAACCATGAGCAAATTCCCCTCAGGACAAGAGAAGAAGAACTCTTACAGAGGAGAAAAGGAAGTTAGGAGGGCTGTTGTTAACAGTCCATGGCATCTCAGTGGTTGAGTCCTCACCAGGAAAGAAGAGGAGTCTGTTTTCTTCCTATTGGGTTCTGCTATCAGTTCAGGCCATGAGAGCTCCCTCTGCTCGTCTTCCAACTCTATTTAGCTGAGGTTGATATTTATTCATTTTTACAGAATGACTTAAACATAAGAGAATTAAGAAAAATATAGCTCATATAAATAAACATACTGTATGTTTTGTACATATAGTGTAAGAGCTATATTAAAAGAGGAGCACAAAGCAAGATTCAGTTCACTGCAAAATTCAAAAGTCTTGCTGTCCTAACTTAGGCTTCCCTGAAAAAGCAGCCTGAAATAGGTGGTTAATTTGGGGAAGTAACCACAAGAAGCGGGAGTGGAAGGCAGAGAAAGGTGAAACAAGGAAGCGGTGTGTCATGAGGCTGATTACCCATGGGCAACCTGAGCACGATCCCACTGGGATCTCTGTGCAGCCATGGGAATATATTTCAGAATATACCTTTCCACCCAAGAGATGGAAGAATTTCATATCACTGTCCCCTGCCCCTATTAGTCATGAATTTTTGCCCATTATAACAACTGAGCAGGTATGTAAAAATACATACCTTCATGTTTCAGGCAAGGTGAGGCAGTCAGATTACACAGACAGAGAGCCAGCCGCTGCAACAACTGTTGGAGTGAAAAGTGGGCCGCAAGAATGTGAGGCAGGGCCCAGCTGTGTCTGATAGTCATGCCTCAAAGAAGTGGCTGTAAATAAAACAAGTTGGCAAAAGCCTTTGGGGTAAATGCATATAGAGGAAGATTTCAGACAAGGTTGAATTCACAGCAAATATTATTTAAAGGGTACACTTCACAGAGAAGATCTGAAAATTACATCTTTGTGATTATAAATTATATCATTGTAAAAAATAATACACAGCATTTCCATAAAGCAAAGGCAACAGAAAACACAAGGAGAAAGACACAGAAGACAAGATGATAACAAAATGTTCAGGAACAACTCTGGAGTCCAAAAAGAAATCAACGGGAAATAGGCAGAATATATTTTGAACATAACAATTAAATAGAAAAAAAGAGGAAAAAGTATAAGAGTTATTCTTCAAAATAGTAACTGGCTCAGGTTCTTTCATCAAGAAATTCTACCAAACTTTTTTCAATTGACATATAATTGACCCATAACATTATATTAGTTTCAAATGTGCAACATAATTCACTATTTGTATATAATGCAAATTGATCACCTAGATAAATCTAGTTAACTCTCATCACCACATATAGTTACACTTTTTTTTTTCTCGTGAAGAGAACTTAAACTTGAACAAACAAGAAGAGTTTGGTGCTTTGGAAAGTGTGAAAGCTGCTGGGGAACTCTCAGTAACTTTCAAATACAATACAGTATTATTACCTATAGTCACTATTCTGTGCATTACATTCCCATGACTTATTATTAGGAAACAAATAGCTCCAATAATATTTCAACTCTTCTAGAAAAAAGATTTTAAAAGGAAATCACCCAAATAAGTTTTATGAAGCAAATATAACAATAATACACAGCCTGACAAAATAGCATGCACAAAAAAGGAAACTACAAATAAATTTCATTTACAAATACTAATACAGATATCAAAATATATTAGCAAGCAGAATGCATCAGAATTTTTAAAAAATAATAAACCATGGCAGAGAGAGACAAATTAAGAATATAGGGTTAATAGATACACACTACTATATATAAAGTAAACAACAAAGACTTACTATGTAGCACAAGAAACTATATTCAGCATCCTGTAATAACACATAATGGAGAAAAATCTACAAAAGAATAAATATATATGTGTGTGTATAATCAAATCATTTGCTGTATACCTAAAACTAACATATTATTATAAAACAACTACACTTCAACTTAAAAAATAAATAAACTAGTACAACATCTTATTCAAAGAATGCAAGAATACCAGAAATACCAGAAATCTGCATATAACTCACCACATTAACAGCTCATAAACAGAAAATCACACAAAAACTATATAGTTGCTGAAAAGGCATTACAGAGTTTAACAACATTCTTCACAAGAATTGGTTTTAAAAATAGATTCTTCTGTGTATGTGTAAGGCTTCCCTGTTAGCTCAGCTGGTAAAGAACAGGCCTCAGTTCAGTCGCTCAGTCATGTCCCACTCTTTGCGACCCCATGGACTGCAGCATGCCAGGCTTCCCTGTCCATCACCAACTCGCAGAGCTTACTCAAACTCAGGTCCATTGAGTTGGTGATGCCATCCTCATCTCTGTTGTTGACAACCATCCCATCCTCTGTTGTCCCCGTCTCTTCCCATCTTCAATCTTTCCCAGCATCAGGGTCATTTCCAATGAGTCAGTTCTTCTCATCAGGTGGCCAAAGTATTGAAGTTTCAGCTTCAGCATCAATCCTTCCAATGAATATTCAGGACTGATTTCCTCCAGGATGGACTGGTTGGATCTCCTTGCAGTCCAAGGGACTCTCAAGAGTCTTCTCCAACACCACAGTTCGAAAGCATCAATTCTTCGGCACTCAGCTTTCTTTATAGTCCAACTCTCACATCCATACATGACTACTGGAGAAACCATAGCTTTTTTCTAGATGGACCTTTGTTGGCAAAGTAATGTCTCTACTTTTTAATATGCTGTCTAGGTTGGTAATAGCTTTTCTTACAAGGAGAAAGCATCTTTTAATTTCATGGCTGCAGTCACCACCTGCAGTGATTTTGGAGCACCCAGGAATAAAGTCTGTCACTGTTTCCATTGTTTCCCCATCTATTTGCCATGAAGTGATGAGACCGGAAGCCATGATCTTAGTTTTCTGAATGTTGAGCTTTAAGCCTACTTTTTCACTCTCCTCTTTCACTTTCGTCAAGAGGCTCTTTCGTTCTTCTTCACTTTCTGCCATAAGGGTGGTGTCATCTGCTATCTGAGGTCATTGATATTTCTCCCAGAAATCTTGATTCCAGCTTGTATTTCATCCAGACTGGCATTTCACATGATATACTCTATATAGAAGTTAAATAAGCAGGGTGACAATATACAGCCTTGATGTACTCCTTCTCCAATTTGGAACCAGTCTGTTGTTCTATGTCCAGTTCTAAGTGTTGCTTCTTGACCTGCATACAAATTTCTCAGGAGATCTGGTATTCCCATCTCTTTAAGAATTTTCCAGTTTGTTGTGATCCACACAGTCAAAGGCTTTGGCATAGTCAGTAAAACAGAAATAGATGTTTGCTGAGATTCTCTTGCTTTTTCCATGATCCGGTGGATGTTGGCAATTTTATCTCTGGTTCCTTTGCTTTTTCTAAAGCCAACTTAAACATCCGTAAGTTTACGGTTCACATACTATTGAAGCCTGGCTTGGAGAATTTTGAGCATTACTTTGCTAGCATGTAAGATGAGTGCAATTGTGAGGTAGAATAGGCCTGCAATTCAAGAAACCCTGGTTCAATTCCTGGGTTGGGAAGCTTTCCTGGAGAAGGGATAGGCTACCTACTCCATAATTCTTCCCTGGTGGCTCAGTCTGTAAAGAATCTGCCTGCAATCCAGGAGACCTGGGTTTGAACCCTGGGTTGGGAAGATTCCCTGGAGAAGCGAAGACTACCCTCCAGTAGTCTTGCCTGGAGAATTCCATGGACAGAGAAGCCTGAAGGGCTATACTGTCCATGTGGTCGCAAAGCATCTGACACAATTAAGCGACTAATACTTTAATCCCCAAAAGACGAATACCATGTAGAATCATGCTCTTGAATATGTATTGACTATTTCAATTTTCCCTAGATTGATCTACATTTAATCCCCCTAACAACACTCACAGTTTATTTTTAACAAGTTGATTCTGATATTTATGTTGAAAACATTAACAAGCAAGGAAATCCAGGAAAACTCTGAAAGAATAATGAAAGAGAAAATGCACTACCATATGCTAAAACCTATAAAATTACAGAACTTATCATGAGTAGACACATCATTCAAATAGAACTGAAAGTTCAGAATTGGACTTAAATGAAATCTAGTATGTGATAAATGTAGCATTTTGTTTCAGTGGGAAAAAGATTGATTATTCAATACACTGTTTTGAGATACCTGGGTTGCCTACCTGGATTCCTACTTTGCACTTATACCAAAAAATACACGTGTGGACACATGTACATACACACACATATGTATCTATCAGATAGATCAGATATTCAAATATAAATTTTGTGCAGAGGTACTACATGAAATTATTGTAGAATTTTTTCTATATAATTTTTGAAGAATTACAGCTAGGACAGAGGTAGGACACAAAGCTCAGAGTCCTAAATGTAAAGACCAACAATTTTGATTAATAATTTGATTTGATTACCTACTTGGCAAAAAAAATCATAGATTATATCCAAAAAGGGACTACATATTGAAATATATATTCAATATTCATTATATAAAGACCTAATTTCTATTTTCTTAACATATTTTGAGTTCCATAAGAAAATGATTTTTAAAAATACAAAGAATTTAAACAGACAAGACATAAAAATAACTCCTAAATATATGAAAATTTTATCAACCCCACTGAAGGAGATTAAAATATGCTATGTTGGTATAATGATTATTTGAGCTGAAGGCGACTGAGATACACCAAAGACAGGAAGAGCTTCCCACCATCTCCCCATCTGCCAATAGGGTGCATTTCTTATAAGAAAGGCATCCTGCCTGTACCAGTAGAGGTGAGCCCTGTGATCACCAGAGGAAAGGAATCAATACTGAGATGAGCCTACACAAATAAATCTTACCAAAATAACCCTTACCTTTGATACATTTCCCTCGTATTTCCTCATATATGTCCTAGTTTACCTCATATATTCTTTGTTTCTCTTCTACAATTTATTGGCCCTAGAAACCAAAACCCCCTTTCTTCTGTCAAGTCACTTCTCCACAATTTATCATTCTTTCTTAAAATGATACATAAGCTCCCAAATCTAACTGCTTCTTCAGGTTTTCACTTCTTTTCTGTGAAGCCTCCATGCACATAAAAATATTAAAGTCAATAAAAACTGTATACCTTTTCTCCTGTTATTCTGTTCTTTTATCAATTTAATTTGCAGGTCCCAGTTACTAAACCTAAGAGTAGAGGGAAAGTTTCTCCTTCCCTAAACTACTAACAAGAAAATAAAAAGTTATAAAAATACCATTTTTACTTATATTGACCAAGAAAAAATCACACTGAATTAGTGAAAAAATACAAAGCAGGCAGATCCAAGTGTGAATAACTTCCATAAAAACAACTGGACCGTCTCTTTTGAAATTAAAAGTGAACATGATACAAGTGAAATTATGTACTAAACAGAAATAGAGACTAAACTTATGGTTACCAAAAGGGACAGGGGCGGGGGATAAATTTGGAATATAGGATTAACAGACACACACTACTACACATAAAACAGATAAACAACAAAGACCTACTGCATAGCACAGGAAACTATATTCAATATCTTCTAATAACCTATAACGGAAAAGAATCTGGAAAAAATAGATATGTATAACTGAATCACTTTGTAGTACACCTGAAACATTTTAAATCAACTATACTTCAATTTTTTAAAAATTTGAATAAACATATTCATTTTCCTGGCAGTGCTGCTCCTAGAAATTGCTCCTATAAATAAACTTGTACATATTCAAATTAATAATTTACAAGCATTCATTGAAGTAGTGTTTGTAACACAAAAATGTTTCATAGAAAGGAAGCCAAATAAATAACGGGAAAACTTTTCATACAATGGGATCAGATGCAGTCATTTTAAACAGTTATTAAGCTCAAAATTGACTGATAAGGAGTGATTCTTTGGATGCATTTTAAGCAGGAAAAAAAATCAAGGTTGTGTGTAAGGAAAAAAAGACTATATACACGTGTGCTCGTATATGCATAAGCATAACATAGCCCTAGAAGGATCCACTAGAACTAGCAAAAGTGGTTGCTGCTATTGAGAAGACTGAGTTACCTAGGGGATATATTTTTTATTTTGAATTATATTTAGGCATTCTCAATTCAGAAAATAAAATTTAGAATATACCATATATGCTAATGTGTATTATAAATCATTAGGTGAGGTCTCTGAAATGTACTGAACCACAGAGCCATTTTTCAGTGAATATATGGTAGAAACTCTCACCCTTCCTCAAAATCTTCCTCAGTAAGAAATGATCTTTCCTTTCTCTTTTGCAATCATCATGTGGTTTTGCACATCGTGTGTGCTATGTCAGTACTTAGAGAGTTAAGACTTGGATTATACTCACCTACATTTATGTTTGCTCCACCCCCTTTAGATCACAAGGTCCTTGAAGTCATTCCTAGTTCCTTATCCATCTTATTCATCCCCAGCATTCATCAAAGTGCCAAATAGAAGAATATGTTAAAGTGACACATCCCTTCCCCTTCCATTTTGCACTGGAAGGAGCACTCCTGGGGGGGCACGGGGTCGCCACAAACAGGGGCATATGGTAGGACTCAGTGAGGCGTGGGCTGCCCATCCATCCAGAAGAAATCTGACTGGCCAGTCCCCTTGGGTACCCTGACTGGTCACTTGACTATTCAGCAGCCCTTGTTATTGTAATCCCTCAGAAGGCCATCTGCTCTGCTCATGTGGGAGGGCTGGCCTCAGGGAGAAGTGCTCAGCTGCCCTGCATCCTCGAATCAGGTCAATTACACCACGGCTCCTTAATTGCTCATGACGGCTTGGCCATTGTGTATGAAGCGTCAGTAATTTTCAGTTCATTGTGGCTAAAGATTCTGGGCTAATGAAGGTTTCAACCTGTCCCTGAGGGTCCCTGGCACCACTCAGACGGTACATGTTGCTCAGCATGCGGGGTTCCATTTCACACCCTATCAGCCGCTGAATTTCAAGCTCAAGTCTAGGGTAAAATAAAACCACACCACAAAGGACAAGGCAAGAAGAATGTCTTGTAAAGATAGTGATTCATTTTCAGTGAAGAGGAGCAGGGAGAGCATAACCCTGACAACAGCTCTAATTAGTCCTTAGAGCAGCGAGCAGCCTGTGGCATTCAGCCCTGGTAGGGGTGGTGGTGACTTGATTCATCGGATGCACAACTGGTTCCACAGGTGATCGAGGTGAACGACTCACTGGGCCGAATTTAGGGGCTTTTGTAATATTTCAGATAAGTGACATTATCTTTTCAAACTTCTCATTTAGGAAACTCTGGTGCTCATGTTTCATCTTGCCTCGGTATAAATGAATAATCTTGCAAACTCACTACATTGTGAACAGTTGGGTTCCTTTCATCTGATGGTGAACAAAGAAAAAGTTGAAGGAAATTTCCCAAGTAGCACATTTGAAAAGACTGGATTTGTAACAAAAACAACCTCTTCTAGCTCTTAGTCATACTGAGAAATTTAAACATTTCAAGTTTCTCAATTTCTCTTGTGCTCCTCTCTCTCTCTCTCTCTCTCTCTCTCTCTCTTTCTCTCTCTCTCTCTCTCTCTCTCTATATATATATATATATATATATATATATATGATTATATATAATACTCAGAATTAATTGCATACTAGAATAAATTTCCAAGTTCAAGGATTCATTGATAAAGCCTTTGATAAAGGTACTAACAAACAGTGGATGTCCTCTCAACTTTACTTTCTCAGTTTTCAGACAATTGTACTTAAGAGTTCAGATTTAAATAGATGCTGCTTCCAACAAGGCATCACACTAAGCCAAAATGCCAGCCTTTTGCTGTCATCTCACAATATTGTAGCTAACTATTTTAAATCCAACATTCTTTCTTGGAATTATTTCAAGGAGTTATCCAACTAAAAGTAAACTTCAAGAATATCTTGCCAAAAAACCCTTCCCTTTCAGACTAAAGAATCTAGATAGGTTAGATGTATTTCCAAGCCACATGGCTAGACAGTGGTGATCACAGACCCAGCACCAGCTTCCTGGGGAGGCAACTGGGGGCCTCAGGGAGCTTCCACTTGCCTAAGAGACCCCCTGAACACTCTTTCTTTCTCTCTGTCTACACAAGCACACAAGCAGAATTTTTAGCTTTTCATCACCAAATGAAACTGTGCCACTTGAATTAAAATAATCAAAATTTATTCCTTCTCTTCTCCTGAATGTTACTTGGAGACTGTAATAGCATGTGTAACTCTGAAAAGTATTTCATTCAAAGGAATTTTGAAAATGCACTTCCCAGGTCTTGACACATGAAATGCAATCTAGGGTTAAAACATGTTTGGCAGAAACTTCAGATGATAGGTATAGGATCATTGGCTTAGAAAGGCTAGATGTCCTCCATTTGAGGTGATGTTACATTTAAATTATTTTCTACAGAAAGGAAGTTATTATATCCTGATAGATGTTCAGAAAGAAGAGCCCACAACACTTCCTGGTGACCCATCTCTACATCTCCCATCTATTGCAGAGAGAATTCTGAGCTAGAAGTCAGAAGATTTGAGTTTTAGCCAATCTAGCTCCTCACTTGAAGGGTGGCCCTGAACACAGAAGTTTTCTAGCCCTCATTTGTCAAGGAGAGCAGATCCTTCCAACTCTGCCTCTCCGATTCCTTTAGTTGCATGGCCATTATTCCCTAATCTTATTTTTTTAATGATGCTTTTCAGGCTTCCCTGGTGACTCAGATGGTAAAGAATCAGCCTACAATGCAGGAGACCCAGGTTCAATCCCTGTGTTGGGAAGATCCCCTGGAGAAGGGAATGGCTACCTACTCCAGTATTCTTGCCTGGAGAATTCCATGGACAGAGGAGCCTGGCGGGCTATAGTCGGTGAGGTCACAAAGAGTCAGACACAACTAAGCAGCTAACACAAAGACTAGCACTCTTAGAGAGAGAGTAGGTACATGTCCAAATAAATAAATAAAGGCCTCAGATTGTGACACTAACGTAATGAATGGGTCATGTATTTGTTTTTTAAAAAATCATTACAGCAGTTATCTTCAAGATAAGTATTCCTCCTTTTTAAGCAGCTATCTTAAGAAGTTATTTGGCCTAAAGTCAGTTTATACGGCACATACAAAATTTCACACCATTACCTTAGAACTTCCTTTCATTTTTTAAAAAGTAATGATTTTGCCCACATCACTCAATTTATTTGCCAGATTGGCCACAGATAACTTATGAGCATTCCTCCAGATCAGAATACCATGAAGGATGAAGGTGTGTCATCACTGGAAGTACATCAACTGAGTGGCCTCAGGCTTCAAATATAGTTATAAAAGGACAGAAAAAAATTCTTTAAGTCATAGTAGCAAGAGCTGAAGAGGAAAATAGCCTCCCAGGGAAAGGATGATGAAAGTAACCTCCCTTACTCTAATGTGTGAATATTAACATGCTTTAAAAATCAGTAGCATGGAATAGAATAGAAAGTGCAGGAATAAACCCTCACATATGAAGGGGTTCAGAATATGCCACCACCAAATATTGCCACTTTAGCATACTGATTACTTTGAGTGGAAGATGCTTGAGAAACGGTAGAGGCAAGAAGTCTCTCTGACCTTCCCTTTCTACTTAAAAGCAGATCATAAAATTTCCCATAAGAAAGGTCCTATGTCTGTACCAGGAAGAGAAGGATGTGCTTATCACCAGAGACAGGCAGCTGATGCTGAAATGGATCTGTATGAACAAACTTAAGAAAATAACAATTATCTTCCATTAGTTTCCCCATATATTTCCTAGTCACTATCCCACAATGTACTGCCTGTAACTCAAATCCCTTTGTCTTATCACATCCCCACAATCTATTGTTCTTTATTTTCAGAAGTATATATAAGCCTTTAGACCTAACAGCTTCTTTGGGTCTTCATTTTCCTTTTAAAAACACCCATTACACACAAAAAAAATTAAATAAAATTTGTGTGCTTTCCTCCTATGAATCTGTCTTATGTCAGTTTAATTCTTAGGCACAGCCACAAAACCTAATACAATAGAATAAAGTTCTTCCTCCCCTACACATATATGGTCAAATGATTTTCAACAAGAATACTAACACAAATGGGAAATGGACAGTCTTTTCAACAATTAGTGGGAAAATGAATATCCACATGTAAGAGAATGAAATTGGACATTCTTTTTATGATATGCAAAATTTAACTCAAATGGGTCAAAAACTTAAATGGAAGAGAAAAAAGCCATACAACTCCTAAAGGAAACCGTAGAGAAAAAGCACAACATTGGACTTGGCAATGTTTTCTTAGATATAACACATAAATCACAAACAACAAAGAAAAATAGAAGAGTGAACTTACCCAAGTTAAAGCATCTGTGCATCCAAGAAAACTACCAAGAGAGTGAATAGGCAACCCACAGAATGGGAGAAAATATTTGCCAATCATACATTTGATAAAGAGTTACTAGCTAGATTATATAAAGAATTCTTACAATTTAACAACAAGAAAATCAAATGTGATTTTGAAAATTGAAAACAGACTTGAACAAACATTTCTCCAAAGAAGATATATAAATTAGCCAATAGATACATGAAAAGATGTTTAACATTACTAACCATTAGGGAAATGCAAATCAAAACCACAACAGGATATCACTTCACATCCATTAAAATAGCTATTAAAAAAAGACAGTAAATAGCAAGTGTTAGTGAGGAGGTAGAGAAATCAAAATGTTTGTGCATTGCTGGTGGGAATGTAAAATGGTGCAGCTATTGTGGCAAACAGTATAGTAGTTTCTCAAAAAGTTAATCACAAAATTACCATGTACACCAACAATTTCTCTTCTGGGTATATACTCAAAAAAATTGACAGCAGAGACTCAAAAAGATATATATATACCAATAGTCACAGCAGCATTACTCAGAATAACCAAAAAAATAGAAATAACACAAATGTCCATCGACAGATGGATAAAGTGTGGTATATACATGCAATGGAATATCATTCAGCCTTGAAAAGAAATGAAATTCCAATACTTGCTGCAATATAGATGTACCTTGAAGACATTATGCTAAGTGAAATAACGACAGATATTGCATGATTTCACTTACATGAGGTACACAGGGTAGTTAAATCCATAGAAACAGAAAGTAGAATCGTGGTTACCAGGGTCAAGATGCAGGAAGAATGTTTAATGAGTAGAGAGTTTCAGCTTGGGAATGAAGAAAAATTTCTGGAGATGGATACTGATGATGACTACACAACAATGTGAATGTACTTAAGCTACTAACTTATATAAATAAAATGGTTAAAATAGTAAATATTATGTCTATTTTACCACAAAAATCAGTAGCATTACTTTGAGGCACATATCTATCATAGAGGTGGCCCAGATCACCCGAGAAAGAACTTGCTATTCAACTGCAAGGAGTGCAGGTGACTGAGAGCCTCCTGCTGTTACCACCTTCAGGACACATCTCAGCTTTCAATCTGAGACCACATCTTTCCCAGGCAATCTCTGAGCCAATGACTGAGCCAATGGCTGAGTAAGCAGAACCACAGGTCAGGCAATTCTGCCCAACACCAGGGTCCTTATGGGTAATCTTAGCTCTAGAGCTCCTGTTGGGTTGGCTGAGATTTTGTGAGACCTGCAACATGGTCTGTAGGCTTTCTCTGTCCAATCCTGCTTGGACCCCTCTTTCCTATTTCAGTCATTAATCCCCAATGAACCTCTTGACCTCCTCACTCTCGGTGTCTGATTCCTGAAGGATCCGAATGTCAGAGCTGTTACCAGGAGTGACCCCAGGAAGCTGGCAGTAACCTGGGATTTGGGGAACCAATCACTCACTGCCCAGCTGACAATGAGGACTTCATCCCAGCTGGTATGCAGGACACAAATAGCTTGTGGCATTACGTGGAGGTCCACTTTTCACTGGTGGTAAGTTGACAGAATGTTCTGGTAGAGCAAAATACTCTGATGAAATGAAACATAAATAATGATGTAAGAAGTTGTTCATTATCTCCTGTTTAATAAAAATCACAGGTTATAAATTGAATTATCCTATAATTATTTTTTAAAGTATATACATGCATATTCATAAATGCCACAAAAATATACCAAAGAGTAATAACTGCTACATCATAGTGTAATTATGAGTTAATTTTTTCTTCTACTGTAAATTATATTATTAGTAAAATGATAAAAATACTTTCAGATTTTTAAAAAGACACTTCTAAACCCAGCTGTTTACAGCACTTTAGAGAATAGAATGTATGTATTGTTCCCATCCTCTATCCTCAGAGATATTTAAATGTAGTATCTCATATTAGCAAAGTGAAATTTTAATATTGAAGAAAAAGTAAGACAGTGAATTAGCAAATTTGATTACTGGGTATTGAGTGTTCAAAAGTGCTATTTAGGACAATAAACCAGGCTTCTTCACCTAGTAGTTATATTATTTGTCCTTATAGTGATAACTTCATATATATTTCTCAATATTACTCCTATATAAACAGAAAAAATGTCCCTAGGAGGTAACCAAAATATTTTGGTCATGTTTCCATTTTAAAATGGCCCCTAGCAGATCTTAACATAGCTTCTTCTGAATTAAATGCTAAAATATCCATGTAGAAAAAGGGACTACTTAAAACAAAACATTATGTTTTATATCTTTATGGTGTTGTTTAACATGTTGCCATATCCCCTGTGTTTATAGAAAGCTAGTAATTAGGTCTTGAGGCTTGAGCACATTCAAGTTGGATGTTTTTAGTAAGAAAAGTTGTGCTGTATACTTAATTTTCATTTCTCTTATAACTAGCAATGTTGAGCATCTTTTCATGTGCCTGTTAGCCATCTGTATGTCTTCTTTGGAAAAATATATGTTCATGTCTATGATGAGATGCCACCTCACACTTCAGAATGGCTAACATCAAACAGTCTACAAATGACAAATGTTGGTAAGGATTTGGAGAAAAGGAAACCCTTATACTCTGCCGATGATATGGTAAATTGGTGCAGCACTAAGGAAAACAGTATGGAGGTTCCTTAGAACTATCATGTGTTCTAGCAATTTCACTCCTGAGTATATATCCAAAAAATACCTCAAAATACTAGCTCAAAAAAAACACATGCACCCTAATATTCTTAGAAGCATTTTTTTACAATAGCCAAGATGTGTAAGCAACACAAGTGGCCATCAACAGATGAATGAATAAAGAAGATGTGAGATAGGTATATAATGGAATACTACTCAGCCATAAAAAATGAATATAATTCTGCTCTCTGCAACTATGTAAATGGACCTGAGTACTATGTTTAGTGAAATAAGTCACAGAAAGACAAATACTGCACACTATCTCTTATATGTGGAATCTAAAAAGTAAAACAAACAAATGTGTATAATGAAACAGATATAGTAAAAACACTAGTGGATACCGGTGGGGAGAGGCAAGAAAGGGGTGTGGGATTAAGAGATGCAAACTACTATGTATACAATAGGTAAGTCTCAAGTATATATTATACAGCACAGGGAAATGTAGTCATATTTTGTAATAACTTTAAATGGAGAATATTTTATAAAATACTGAATCATTATGCTACACACTAATATTGTAGGTCAACTATACTTCAATTTAAAAAAGTTGTGCCGTAGAGTCCCATCATGAGGTATGTAAAGTTTAGCTGGTGTCTCTTAATGTTAAGATTGACTGGGAGTTTATACATGTTATCAGTCATAGCCTCCCTTAAAAAATTCTCCATCTGCTCTTTACCTAGTAGTCTTAGCAGCCATTGACAGTACTACCTTTATTCATTATGTTAGGAGTTAGAAGATGGCATATTTCAATTCTGTCATTCTTTCTTCTTTGATAATTCATATATAAAGAAAAACTTCACCTCATCAACTATTTGGTTCCACTTAAGTGGAGTAACAGGAAAGCCAGTACAAATGCTTGATTTTGAGGCAAGAGCACTGCCCTCCAAATCTTCAGTCAGACTTGTCCAAGAGTACAAACGAGCCAGCTCCTAAGAATTCCCGGAACACTTGAAAGGGAATGGGTCCTGGGATAGAGAGTTGGGGGTGGGAAGGAGGGGGCTTGTCAGATGAGTAACTGGAGTTCCTGCTGAAACAGGGAACACATAGTGAAACTTAATTAACTATTGTTAAAAATGATCCAATTACTATGCATAGGCTCAGGATGCATGGGAAAATTCAAGTTACATTAGATTTTAACACAATATCAAATTATTGAGGAAGAGAAAGATTATGTATTAAACTAGAATGAGACAGTTAAAACTCTGTATTAAAACAAAGGGAGACAATTGCAAAAATATTTCAAGTTTGAAAAGTTATATCACCTTTAACTCAAATGTTACACCAAAGAATGCCTTTTGAATTAAAGAGTTAGATATAAGAAATAAAGCAAAAGGAGCATGGGATTCTTGGTATATATATATACCATATATATATATATATATATGGAGAGATATATATATGTGAATATATATATATATATATATCTCCAACTTTGTAGTAAAATTCTAAGGATAATTTCAAAGGAAAAAGCTACACTGGGGAAAAATTGATGTATTTGATTTCACATAAATTTTAATGCATTTGTCAACTCTAACATAAACGGTAAATGACAACCTGGAAAAAAATTAACAAACAATATCTTCAATCTATAAGAAGCCATTCTTGCCAAGTCAATAAGAAAATTATGAACATTAATAGTAAAAAGAAAAAATAATAAAACAGAAGATACATATGTCATTCAAGATGGAGAAACACATCCAAATTAAAACAGAATAAAATTCTACCTCTTTCCTTTAAAACTGATACCAAATTTTTCTCTGATGTTGAAATGTACCATTAAAACCAATACAGGAAAAAGAAAGCCCATGCTCTATAGAATCATATATCCGTATAATTTTTAAGAAAAGCAACTTGGTATCATAAATAAAGAATCTTAAAAATATTCTTACCTTTTGAGCTAAAATATCCTGTATTTAAAACATACTATAAATTAAGAATTTCTTATAAACACATAAACAGAGGTATACATTAAGATTAGTGTACAATGTTGTGCCTGGTAGGGTGAGAGGATTCAGAAACAATTTAAATAAACAATGTGGTAAAAAACTATATTGTTATTAAACATATCTCCAGAAATATCTTAAAACATGTGGAAGTCTTTCACTATATAATAATGAGAAAAAATAAATCTCAAAATTATCTCTATAGTCAAAATCTAGTTTCATCTAGTTTCACTGATATACACAAATTTGAATATAAATACACATATTTATTTACACATAAACATGTATAAATGTATTTTATGTTTGTATATACATACTTATATATTTATATGTTGTGTGCATGTGTGTGTATTGTGTGTGTGTGCATGAAAATAAGTGACTAATATGCTTACTAACAGTACTAAGTGTAAGGAGTTTTTCCTTCTTTATAAAGTTTATTTTTTAATTGAAGTATAGTTGATTTACAGTGTTGTGTTAATTGCAGGTGTATAAAGTTTTTCATTATGCTTTTCCCAATGAAACATCAGTTTATAATTCAAAATAATGGCGAATATTGTATATTAATCCATGTGCATGGAATCTACAAAGATGGTACTGATGAACCTATTCGAAGGGCAGCATTGGAGAGGCAGACGTAGGGAACAGACTTGTAGACAGTGTGGGAGGGAGAAGTCGGGATGAACTGAGAGAGTAGCATGGAAACATACATTACCCCATGTTAGACAGACAGCCAGTGGGAACTCGCCATGTAACCCAGGGAGCGCAACCCGGTGCTTTGTGACAACCTAGAGGGGTGAGGGAAGTTCCAGATGGAGGGGACATATGAATACCTGAGGCTGATTGATGCTGGAAAAAAGAAAAATCAGTATTAGTTTAAAGGAAATGTCTTGTGTGATTCACTCAGCTGACCCAACTGTGTACATTCATTTCATCACTATCAAATTTACAAACATTTTCTATTATGTGCCAGGCACTATCAGTACTAGGATCCATGGGAAAAGGGCCTGGCAATCATTATAACATTGAATAAGATGCTGACCTTCACCTTAGGGAAGCATACCATAGTGGAAAAAAAATAGGTCTTTAGAGAACTAAGTATGATGCCCTATCCTCAGAGCTCTATAAAAAGTAATACATACTAAGATCAGACAGCTATTACACAATCCAAACTTTTTCCCTCAGTGTAAGATCTTTTTTGGGGGTGGGGTTGGGGGGGTTGTGGGGGGTGGGCAGCATCATGAGGTATCTAAGTTCTCTCACCAGGGATTGAACCCATGCCCACTACATTGGCAACATAGAGTCTTAACCACTGGACCATCAGGGAAGTTCCTACCTCAATAAGTTCTGATTGGAGCAAATACAAGGTTTGCAAGGCCAATGATCTGTGCAGTATAGATAGGTCTCCAGCAAAAAGGGTAATGTAGACAGAATGCAAAAGACTCAATGTTGTATTTAACATGAACAGTGTCATTCACTGCTATGATGCAGGACTATCTATACCACTGCTGTGTGGCCCTGGTTTTCTCTTAAGTCATCCCTACATTCTTAGTGCTGAGGGTTGCAATAGTTCAAGCTTTTCCCATTAAACATAAGAAACAGTCACAAGCCAAGCTTGTCTTTCTCAACCTCTCTGCCCTGTTCCACATCAAGTAGCACCAATCCAAACCAACCTTGGAGGTTTTGCTTCCTGAGTTACATGGGCAGAGTTAATGGAGCTATCACTTGCTCTTATCTGCAAACAGGGAATGATGGATGGCTATCTGCTAGTTGCTCCTTAGCATGAAGAGAAAGACAAAATTCAGATTCTCCATTTCTTCACTCACCTCCTTCATTCTAGGAAGCTTTTGTCTTCTCTTCCTTCCTCATGCTAACTAACATAACTAACAAGTTCCTCAGTGTCAACCCACACGCACAGAATTTATTTAACACATGGCATCCATTCATTTATTCTACAAACATTTATTGAGAACCCATTAAGTGGCAAAGCTCTGTGCTAGGAGCTGGAGAGACAAAATGAATAAAACATACTGCTAGTACTTGAGTATATCTAATGATATAGTAGGAGAGAGAGACATTAAAACAAATCATTGAAATAAAGGATTAGAGGTGTTCTAACAAAGAGAATATACAGAGGAACAATTATAAATCCTTTTTATTGAGAACTTGCAATATAAGTACTATGATAAATATCTCACACACATTAAAATCAGTCAATCCTTACAATATCCCTATGAGACAGTAAAAAGTTAAACCAACATACTTTCCTGGAACAATATTTTCATGCTCGTGTGCTAAAAATACTAGGACCAAGCTAAAGGAAGTACTCTTTTATTCCATGAAATATTTGCTACCAGAAGAGAAGACTATGAGCCAATTAAAATACCTTATCAAGATTTAACTGCTCATCAGGGCTTGCTTTAAGATCTTGCCTAGCTATGTCTACCATCAAAAGTTATTTTATCTTCATCACTAGCCCAATCCCAACCAATTCCCTGCCTTGAAAGGCTGCCCTTAAAATCATACAGCTTAGGTCCTAAGATGTCATAAATATCCTCCCCTCATTCTCCATCTTGAGACATTCCTAAAAGTCAGCCCTTACTGATTTGCTCTCCCTTACTTCAGTAGGCCTGGTGAACTTAGCTCTGCTCAGTCAATAGGTT
This sequence comes from Cervus elaphus, assembly GCF_910594005.1. Lineage (NCBI taxonomy): Eukaryota > Metazoa > Chordata > Mammalia > Artiodactyla > Cervidae > Cervus > Cervus elaphus. The sequence goes on from NC_057843.1 coordinate 54,785,102, forward strand.
TTCCTGGGATCTTTTGAGGGATCTGTGATCAGCAATTGATATTATAGTCACCATTTCACATATCTATCAAGGTTTATGTGAGCCCCTGGGTCAGGAAGATCCATTGCAGTAGGAAATGGCAACCCACTCCAGTTTTCTTACCTGGAAAATCCCATGGACAGAGGAGCGTGGCAGGCTACATTCACGGGATCACAAAGAGTAGGACACAACTGAACACAGAGCATGCAATCTAAGCCTCATATTTCTGTCATTTATGAGGAATTGAAAGAAGTGATATTTTCTCGAAAAGTGACTGAAAGAAAGGCAAAGTAGAGGTACTATTTAAGCCAAATTTAAGCCAAATCTGTAAGATAGATTAAGAAAACCTAAAATTTTAGAAAATGGCTAGAGCTAACAATATAAGGTTGAGTGAAATGCTGGGAGATGAGGCTGGAAGTATAGGTGGGGTCAGATCACAAAGGATTCTACTGCCATCCTGAGAGTTTTGATTTTATCTTGTAGGCAATGAATAAGCATAGCATGGTGTTTGTAACCAAGTAATGACACAGTTGGCTTTGTATTTTTATGAAGATTATCCTGGCTACAGAATGGAAGACTAAGTTGAAAGTCTTAAGACTGGAAACAACAAGACTCATTAAAAGAAACTGTTTCTGTAACCTAGCAGAGATTCTGGTGACCTACAGGATGTCAGAAGGATCTATGACAGAGATGGGAGCCACAGGATATTGTTAGGGAAAAAGAAAAGTTTGGGATGACTCTAGGTTTCTAGTTTAGGTTAACGGATACAAAATCACACCATTTTGAAGGTGGAAAATTCAGGGAGAAAAACTTTTAAAAAAATAAAACAGGTGCGTTCAGCTTTAGATGTATTTTTCAGACATACTGAGTTCTAAGTATCTATGAAGTATTTGGATACAAAGCTAGATAATGTTGAAGTATCTGAGAGGCCCAAAGAATAGCATTCTTTCTACCCTGAGCAAGTGAAGAAATAAAATAGTGGAGCAATGCTGATAGTAAACTAAAATATCACCTTTTCTACTATACAGGCCAAGAAGGAAGCTGTGGCTTTAGCTTGGTTATTCAAATGGGCTTCCTAACAGGATCGCACAAATAGATGGGCACATCAGCTCTACACCTGGATTGGGATCCATGAGCCAAGCCAAGAAGCTGAGAGGGAGCAGTCATAAGTAAATCAGAAAAGCCAAGAGAAAGTGATATCACAAAATCCAAAGCAGGGAAGTAAACAGAAGGGAGTACGGAGTTTTAGATACTGTACAGGTCAAGCAAGATGAAGTCTGGAAAAGTACAAGTCAAACTGGAAATTCAGAACTTTGAGACCTGAGAGCAGGGGACTTAGGTTGAAAAGACAAGTGTTCCAATCTGCAAGGCAGTGAAGGTATTGCAAAATTCTAGGCCTCACTCCAGGGAGCTGTGGTAGAATACATGGAAAGACCAATGCAAGAATCTTGGCTAATTCTTACACCCTTTTCTCATCTATTACAGCCTCCCAAGACAGAAAATTTGGAAGGAACTGTAACCACCTCTTCTTTCCTTGTTTAGTGGATAAGATCAAGTGATTTATAATGTTTGATACTAAGTTACTTTTAAAGCTCTAAGAATTTGAGTGTAATAGTGAATGAATACCACTAGAACCGTAAAGTCCCCAGAAGTGCTTCTGAAAGAGACAGAACTTGGAGTCTCCTTTGAGAAAGATGTTATTTATGGCTGGTTCTAATCAAGACATTCTCTTTGCTCCAAGACACGTCTTCTCATTGCTACTTTGGAAAAACATTTTTATCCTGGTGTGCAAGTACCACCCAGATCAGACCCTTGACTACTTCTTTCCTGCATCCTTTCATCCATCCTACTTGCTAGTCCAGGAATCAGCAAACTATGGCCAGTGGGCCAAAATGAACCTACATCTGTTTTCGTAAATAAAATTTTATTGGGACCACGGCCACATCCATTCATTAAGGTATTGCCTACAAGTATCTGCAATGGAGACCACATGGCCCACAAAGCCAAAATATTTGCTATCCAGGCTTTTATAGAAGGCCATGAGCCCTTATGGTCTTTACAGCTGACCCATGTGATCCAGCCTATTCTTTCCCATGAATACCATTTGATTTATCTTTTTTACTTTATTTTCACTTTCTGGAATGCCCCTCAAATACTACACAACCTTCAGGAACCAGTTTACTGAAGTGCCATGTCTTCCAGTAAACAGTTCCCCGATGCCCCTCCCTGGAGGGCATTTCTGCTGTTTCTGAAACCCCATAATACCTAAAGTATCTGGTGTGTGTTGGGAATCAATGAGTAACTGAAAGAATTAAGGAAGGGGTCTATTTTTGGATATTGTCCATTCTTCGGTTTCATTATGCACACATCACTAGAGCCTCTATCTAGAGGGTGGTGGATCAGTCTGCTAAACTTCTCAAAGCACAGTACCTTGACCGGGGTAGGACATGACAAGCATTTATGAAATGAAAGACTCAGAGGCAGGAGGACAGTAGTGCATGAACTGGCAATTAGGGGAGAGGAGCTCCCACCACCCTACATTCTGGATGCTTCTCCAAAGTGAACACAGATTCTAAATCTTTGCAGGAACCTCACATCATTAGCTTTTATATGAATTTCTGCAATGGAAACATTGCTTTCCTTTTATTTTGCTCTCTGATATTTGAAATGGTTGAGCAGGAATCATGTGATAGAGAAATGAGAATTGACATCTGGGAACCTGAGACTCACAAGTTAGCTAAGTAGTCCAGGGAGATATGAAATATGCCACATCCTTGTGGGTCAGGAATCTAAAAATAAAGTCAAGGGACCTTCGGTTTGGATTGAGCAAAGCCTAAAAACTAAAACTAGGACCTGAATCACTATGTTTATAATTGTAAAATTTACAGAAGACAACATTTACCTTCTCAACCATTTTCAAATGCATAGTTCGGTGGCATCAAAGGCAACCACAATGTTGGACAACCATCACTACCACCCACCTCCATAACTTTTTATTTTTCCCAAACTGAACAATTCAAGTTCAACACTGGATCTGCACATTTTAAATCTGGATTTTCTCAGGTACTATCATGGGACAATCTGTGGCCTAAGTCACCAAGTGACTTGCATTATCAGTTTATTAATGCAAGCCACTTGGTGACTCCTCCCAAGTATTAATCCAAACTATAGCTGATTGTTTAGAAATAACCCTAAAAAAATGAAATTTTAGGAGAAGTAATTATTAAGGGTGCTATTATTAAGATATAATTATTAAGGACTCTAAGGAGATTCAAGCATTTACAAAGAATCCACCATTTATTTCCTGGTGGGTAGGACTGGAATTAAGTATTGAAAGGAATTATCAAAAAATATATTTCATGCAAGCACCTGTTCCTTTTTCATACAAAAGGAAAAAGAAGCTACTCCCCAAACCATTCCCTGTACCCAGCTATACTCATTTCCAACAGATGTTCCCACGTGTCCAAAACAGTCCCCAGAGGGGATTCTATATCTTCCATCCAATCGTTTCCAGAAACACAATCTTCTCAGCTAACATGGCAATCGCTGCAGGGTGTCCCACAAGGGCGCCACTCTTCACCTTGTAATGTCTAACCATAGGAGTGTCTGAACAGCGGAGATTGATTTACAACCCAAGGTGTCTGGTCCCCAAGGGCCACTTGCTTCACTCTAGCCTTCAAGAATCGTGTTTCACAGTCCCAGATAACCTGCTCAGGTAACAATCAAACTAAGCACCAGTACTGCTGAGGGAGCAGAAGGTCTGGTGGCCAGAGAGCTGGGATGGCCTGCTTTGAGGCAGGTAGATGTCTCAGGAGGTAGCACTGACTCCGAGCCAGACTTCTTGATTGACTGACAAGCATCACTTTTGGCCCTCTGTCAACACAGACTACTTGATTGACTGACAAGCATCACTTCTGGCTCCTTGTCAACATCATCCGACAACTCCAATGTTTACCTGCACTGAGGGCTCTAGTTCTCCATCCAAAAAGGCCATGTCTATTACTCAGAAGGCCAAATTTTGGAAGGAGCTTGTTGGAGGTGCTCCATGATTTTCAGCACTGGGGGTCACTGGACTGGGCCTGGGCCACCAGCACCAATCCAAAGGAAGAGGAGGGGCTTCCGCCCAGCACTTGCTCCTCTCCTCCCTGGAGCTGACTAGGGCCTAGGGCAGAGGCTGCATCAGATCAGGGCATGGCACCTCTTACTGTGTGCCCCATCCTCAGCACCAGAGGAGGCCAAGCTAAGGAAGTTCATTGGGCCCTGTGAAGGAGGGCTGGGGAGGGGGTGGTGGGGAGGGAGCCTGAGCTGGTGCCATTCTGGGTCCTAAGCCCTCTTTAACCCAAACAGCTTTTTATACATGTTAAAATGATTAAAGAAGACAATTTATGAGATACAAACTTTAACACTAAATGAACCAGGCAGTCTCCACTCTCAAGGGTCCAGAGAATTGCAAAATGAGGCAGAAGGCAGGAAGCCTTTATAGGATAAAGAAAGAGAAACAAGGAAGAGAAATATATAAAATGAATAAGGAAAAAACACGTAAGTAAAGAACCCAGAGCTGGCCTGGTGTTTTAGGATCAAATAACTGGATATTCTGGGTTTCTGGTTGTGTGGAGCATTTATAGCAGCATAAAAGTTATAAGATTTGGTTTGCAGCCATGTATCCTGGGAGAATCAGCTCCATCTTGGGCCTAGAAAGGTATTTCAACAAATATGTGTGTGTGTGTGTGTGTGTGTGTATAAAACCATTTTTCACATTGGGGAAATCTACATAAGATCTATATAGCTTCCTCTTTTTAAAAGAATTCTGACATTAAAAAAAGAAATTTCTTCAATGAGAAAATAGAGATTTCTAGCGCAATGGGCTTCCCTAGTAGCTCAGCTGGTAAAGAATCCGCCTGCAATGCAGGAGACCTCAGTTCAATTCCTGGATCAGGAAGATCCCCTGCAGAAGGGATAGGCTCCCCACTGCAGTATTCTTGGGCTTCCCTGGTGGCTCAGATGGTAAAGAATCTGCCTGCAATGCGGGAGACCTGGATCTGGTCCCTCGGTTGGGAAGATTCCCCTGGAGGAGGGCATGGCAACTCACTCCAATATTCTTGCCTGGAGAATCCCCAGGGACAGCGGAGCCTGGTGGGCTACAATCCATGGGGTCACAAAGAGTCAGACATGACTGAGTGGCTAAGCACAGCACAGCGCAGCAGAGTACAGGTTCTCATAAACCGAGTGAGGTCCAAGGATGGGAATCAGTGTCTTCCTAACACCCATTGCCTCTTCCACACGCCACTGCCAGTTTCACAGCGTGCCCTTTACCTTTGAAATGCAGACTGGAGAAGCCGTTTAAATGCTCTGGTCTCAATTATCAATCAGTGTGAACAGCAGGGGAAAATGATAACTGAAAGAAGTCAAAAGAATCTGCCTGTGGACATCCTGAAAATCAATGATAAACCCAGAACAACCACAAATAAGCCTGCCTCAGGGTCCAGGGCGCTCTGTCCCTGAACTCATTCTCACCTTCCATAAGCCCTCACTGCCTTTAATGTCTGTAGTTCCTCCTTCTTCGAGGTGTACCAGATGAATAGTGAACTGCTGATGCTAGAATTTCCCCAAAATTAGGCCTATACCTGGGCCTTGTCAAGGAGTTCTGGGATTTCAGTACCTTCCCAGCTGGTATATTTTTAAATGAAGGCTTGCTTTTTCCATGCAGTTAAGAGGCTCAGCCCTTCAGATATGCTCCTGCAGAAGCTCTGAGTTAATTGTGGGTGTTCCCTGAATAATTAGTATTCAATACCATGGTCAGTTACTAGGAGCAAGGAGAATCAGATTCCTGAGAATATTGCCCCATTTTTTTCAGAAATGGAAATAACTTCATAGATGATAGTTCCCAAGTTCTTTGCACTACATTATTCTCACAAGACCAAGTGTTTTTGTTTTTTTTTCCCTCTAGATATCTGAGTGAATGTGTTAGAGGAAGCACACTGACTGAAACTGCCCACCCAGGCCAGGCAGCCTAGTAACAATTTGCATGAGTTGTTTTATGACAGGAAGTCCCAGTAAGGAACAGGGAACTAATAAACCACCACCAACTGGAAGAGTTCAGGAAAGGTCAAAAGGAGACACCACGTATCTGACCACCTCGCAGAATCCTTCTCGCTGGCATCCATCTTGGCTGAGCAATGCATGTGCCACCAGGAAGGACTCGAGTCAGAATGATTGGCTAAAGACAAGCCAGAAACTAATCCTATCACCATAAGGCCAGTGGCAGAGCAGTCCTCCTGGGTTCCCTTCCCCCACTGGTCTCCACCCAGGTGTCCCTTCCCAATAAAATCTCTTGCTTTGTCAGCACACGTGTCTTCTTAGACAATTCATTTCCAAGTGTTGGACAAAAGCCCAATTTCAGGCCCTGGAAGGGGTCCCCCTTCCTGCAACAAATGGCAACTCTGGTGGGGTCTCTTCTCCACTGCGACTGACATCCTGACCACTTGGGGTACTCAGGGAACAGCTTGCCTGCCAATGAACCAGACCCAGTGGCTGCAACTGGGACCCTTTCGTCCCTCATCTCCTCCTGACGTGGACAATTGGCCAGAGTGCCCCACAAGGTAAGGAACAAGAGACTATTGATCTCTCTCCCCTTCCCTTTCTTTCTTCTCCTTAACCCTTCCTATCCTATCCTACCCTTTTTTCTAGTCCCCCAGTCTGGGATGCAGGAATCTGGTTGAAGGGCCTCAGCCTGAGCTGACTGGAGAGTGATCACCTCCTCTTGGCAGAGAACTCAAATTCTGGTTCTGTTCTGGTCTGGTTTCTGGTAGGGCCGAGTTCCAGTCCTCCCTTCTCTGGAGGCCCAGGGTAAAGTCCCATAATGCCTGGGTATCTGCAGGTGACAGGAGACATCTGTAAGGCCATCCCTTTTGCCCTCCTCTCCCGCCTCCTCCCCCCTTTTCTTTCAACCTGGCTTCCTTTCCTCCCTTTGAAATCTTTGAAGACCTGAGACATTTTCATTTATTCTGTTAGTACTTAGATCTGATGTTCTGTGTCTATAGGAGGTTTTCTGAGAAACTGTAATCTTGTATTTAAGGGAGGGTCTGATCAGGTCTATGTGTGTGTTTTATACTCCGTGTTCTGTGCTGTGACTTGTGATGGCCATTTTGCTTTGTGTGGCCACCATTTGGTTTAGACTTGCTGCCATTTTGTTAGACTTTGATTTTCATTCCCTGTGCCTTGAGATCAGGGTTCTCAGGAACACTTATCTAGACTATCTCTAACTCCTGAGACTGAGGAAAAATGGGAAGAAGCCTTTAAAATTTCATTTATTCCAACTGTTATTTATAAACTAGTGAATTTTATATTGTAATAGCTAATTCATGACTAAGTAGAACATGAAACCAGACTTTGCATTGTGTCTGTCTGAATATGTGTATGTCTTGGTATGTCTTTGTTCTGGATAATATTTTTGAGAGTAATTTGTAAATAAGCTCTATTTAATTGGCTTAAAGAAAAGTATGTGCTTACAAATCAAATAATTCTAAATTAAATAATGAATTCCAGGTTCATGTGAACTGGGAAATATTCAGTATTAAATTAATACCTGGTAACATAAACATATCTCTAGAACCATCAATAAGTAAAATACTTCCATTGTCCTCAGCTTTACTAGAGGTCAAATAAGACTGTTCTGTTACAAGTTTGTCAACAAGAAATGGACCTCATTGTGGAAAATACTTTAGGAAAACTAAGATGTGATTTCAGTAGAAAAAAGTATGAAAAAAATACTGAAAAGAAAGAGTTATGCATGATCAGGATATTCTAAAATTGGATTACAGTTAGTTGGATAAATGAATTTTGTTAGGATTGACACAGCCATAGGAAAACTGGTTAGAGACGACTAGGTCCAAGATGGCAGAGCTGACTTTCATTAGACCTTGAGCCTTGGTATATATGCCCATTGAGACATATCAGCAAGCTGAATGATATACCCATCAGCATTGACTAAATCTGACTGAATGTTCTAAACCCTTTTGATTGATTTTTCTTTTTTTAATAAAACTCCCTAAATCAAATTCTGAAGAAGTTCTTTTGACCTCTAGCTAACTTTGGGTTGCTTCAGAGGGCCCCTGAAACATCCCAAAGAGAGATATTAAACTAATTGTGTTTATTTGGTTGGTTAAATTACATGGAAAAATTATCAAATAAGTAATAAATCCTCTCAGGGTATAATATAAGACAAATAGTACTAATATAGATATCCTAGAAATTATGTGGAGTTCTTAACATTCTGATATGTGCTGGTATTCTAATGGGAAACTTGATGACTTCACAAAAGTTAACAAAAGGACTGAACAAATCAGCAAATAGGCTTATAAATTTTATGGTTTCTATCTTAAAATTTATGGGTTTGAATCTTTTTCCGAGAGTAGGGAAAACCTTCCTCTCAAACTAATTATGACAGTAATTTGGTAAAATTATATGTTATAAACAAAACAATTATATTTTCTCTCTATCTGACTCCTTCAGAGATTGGAAACTCCTGAGTTTCCAGTAACTTTATCAGATGAGTTAGGAAGGTTATCTCACTAACAGGTACAGAAATCTCAAGGAATTTCTGAGACCTTGAAAAGGGAAGAATTCACCTAGGTTTGTTAGGCAAAATCGATGATGAACCTTCGGTGTGTTTCCCTGCTGCTGCTAAGTCACTTCAGTCATGTCTGACTCTGTGTGACCCCATAGACAGTAGCCTATCAGGCTCCCCCGTCCCAGGGATTCTCCAGGTAAGAACACTGGAGTGGGTTGCCATTTCCTTCTCCAATGCATGAAAGTGAAAAGTCAAAGTGAAGTTGCTCAGTCATGTCCAACTCCTAGTGACCCCATGGACTGCAGCCCACCAGGCTTGTCCATCCATGGGATTCTCCAGGCAAGAGTACTGGAGTGGGTTGCCATTGCCCTCTCCGTTGGTGTGTTTCCCAGCCATGTTTTATTTTAAAGTTCAGTCTGAGGCTCTGAATGTTTTGGCAATGCAAAAAGTATATGATCAATTATGGTTATATAAATCATCAAGCCAAAATTACTGAGAGCAGAACTATTTTGCAAATTAACCTTAATTTGGTTATATTTGATACAAATGAGGATAATTTTAAGGAGAAAAAGACGTTTCAATAAATGTTAAATCCCAGTTTGTTAATGGAAGTCTGCATCTAGTAAGACTCATTTCCTGGATAGATTTTTGTTGTTTTGTGATGTTAATGTAAAATTTAATTGAATTCTTAAAGAACACCCTAAGTTTGTTTCTGAAGCTTATCTCAGTAATCTATCTTTGGGTGAAGATCAGCTGCCTTATGAGCTGCAACCAGGACTGGAAAAAGACATACTTTAAGAAGCTGTCACCAACCTGGATGGAGGACCTTTCTACCAGGTACTCTTAACTGGCTCATGCACAGTGAAATAGAAGGGAAACTGACTCTTAGATTAATTCCCACTTCCAAAGGCCCCTGCACTGGACTGGTCTACAGAGAGGACAGCTGACCTGATCTCACCTTAAAATGACGCTCAAACAGAGGAGAAACTGCACTACACCAGGATGAGAAGACAGCAACATCAGAGGTAGACAGCTTGCCCAAGATGTTGGACCTGATTCATATGATCATTTATAATGTTTTCTTGACTTCTTAGACCTTTGCATATAAATCAAATACTTTTCTATCATAGGCCTGATCCTATGCTAGTTTTAGAAATCAATCCAATTGTTGGGTTTGTGGCCATTTACCAGTATCTAGTTCTGGGTTACCTTGGTGGATTTCTCTACTCCAAGGCTCTAACTGGCTGGCCCTGAGAAAATTTACTTTAGGAAAAAAAACTATGGTCATATTCAGGTCATTATTGATATTACTAGATGGGATCCCCTCACCTGGCCAATTAATAATGCCTGCTCTGACTCTGGCCATAAATTTGAGTTTTCTTCTATTACTCAAGCTCAATCAGAGCAACAAGCAAAGTTTCAGCAAAGGAAAAAATCTCCCACAATTATGGGATGGATTTATATAGTTAACATCAGGCTATGGTAATTTAGGTTTAAAGTCTCCTCTATGTTGGAAACAACCAAATCATACTAAGGATAATCAGTCTAGTAACACTAGAAAACTGGGCTATGTGCCTTATAGACAGTGCCAATATATAATTTCCCTGGAAGATGAAGATTCATACAACGTAGACTAAGCCAGATGACCTGGGATATACTGAGCTACATCTAATGGAAGCTCTTAGCTTAAGTCTTACTTGTGACTTTACTAATACTGCTGGCTATGTTATTTGTATGTCATCTGTTTTACAAAATTGCTGTTTCTTACACGGCCAAATGGTGACTGAGGCCTCTGATAAAATAAAATATAGTTCCATATGAGATCGATGATGGTAACCGTGTAACTCTAGATATGGGAAGAAACAACAAGAAGGAATGTTTTGCTGGACCAAGAGACTAATAAGACAGGTGATCTAGAGAATTTTGGATACTGCTATATGGCCTAGTCCAGTAATAGCACATTAAGTTAACAAATTTTGTTGATAGGCCTGTCAACAAAATCTTTGCCAGAACCTGAAAATGGACATTCTCAGCACCATTGGATTAAAAGGTCATGAAATGCCCCCCTCAAAATCATGGTCAAGTTTATGACCAAAAAGGGGCTCTGCCAACTGAAAACTGACACTTGCCATCTACCTCTACAAAGATTAAATCATGGCCACTGCAGCTGCCGACTTTCAACACCCCTGAAAGGAGTTCAGGGTGAAAATATGGAATGAGGCACTCTGTGCTCTGGGAAAGACTGGCGGAACAGGCCTTCAGATAGTTAGATCTTTTCAGGCGAAGATTTTATGAGTCCCAATTCTTGCATCTTCTCATACCTAGAAAAACACTGACATCATTAATGGTGACATCTGCTTTGGCTATTAAAGAGAACTTTACAATTAAAAGTCAAAATAGAGTAGCTGTGGTTCAGACATACTGGGAAATAACTAGGTGATACTATGGGTCTAATTTCAGACTAGATCTTGTATTGCTAAACACTTGAGTTTTCTGAGTCATGTTAGGCTTAGATGCCATCAGATATTCTAAAAACAATGTCTGCTGGCAGCTAGTAGCTGCAATCTTGGTTTTTATAAAACTAGGCAAGTGGCTACCTGGCTGCAAGCCTCCCCATAGTGCCAGGTCCAGACTGGGTTTCAGACCTGTTCTTCTGAAAAGAAATGAGATATATTTTCTCTGTTAAAATTCCAGTTGTCACTCCTCCAACTACTTCGAACTGGGTCTGTTACACCAAAATGGCAGACCAAGGGACTGAGATGTTAATCACACAAGACTCAGATATATGACTTGGAAATCAGGAATACCTCCAATTCTGTGTCTATTCTCCAAGCTGAGGCAGTCCTATGCCCCATTTTGACAGGAAATTATCACGGTAACAGTTGCCCAGTTCCCTGAATTAAAACTGTGCAGGACTCCGTGGGATTCTGGAGTACAGATCTGTTCTGTGTATTCCATTTCTTGTCTGTAGGATATAGACTTCATTCAGCCTCCTTGATCTTCCCTGAGTTCCAAAGGGTAGATTCAAACAGTTGTTAATCAGGGAAGGGAGGGGATATACAAACAAAGGAGGAACAATCAAATAGTGGTACAGCCTTGAGGCAGGGTCCTGGTTCCTACTCAAAAAATCTGCATAACAGTATCTTTGAATTCTTCTGCAGAACTGGGGCCCCCACCCAGGTGGAGGATGGTAACTTCAGGCTGAGCATAAGATTCCTGGACCACTGCTCTATTGCCTCACCACCAACCAATCAGAACAAAGTCACACACCCTGCAGCCCTCAGCCTTTTGTTCTGGGGCCCAGTGATGACCATCCTTTTAGGCCTCCTGTTTGGCCTATTTCATCTCTGACAGGGGCCAACAGTTTCAAGTTCAGTTCAGTCGCTCAGTGGTGTCCAACTCCTTGAGAGTTTCAAGCTAAATTGCTGTTTTTACAAGGGTGAATGCTGGTTTCAGGCACAGAATACCTCTCCTTAGATCAGGTGAAGAGAGACTTCTGCTCTGCTAGGCAGGCCTACACCCATGCACAGCAGGAAAAAGTTACAGAAGAAAGAGACCTCTGCCCCTATTCCCAAGAAGTATCTTGAGTATGAAGTCTCTCAGGGGGGAGTTGTTAGGGGAAGCACACTGATTGCAACCGCCCATGCTGGCCTGGCTCCCTAGTAACCGTTTGCATGAGTTTAACACAGGAGATCCCGGTAAGGAACACAGAACTAATAAGCCACCACCAACTGGAAGAGTTTAGGAAAAGTCAAAAAGAGACACCAACGGGTCTGATCACCTCCCAGAATCCTTCTGACTGGCATCCATCTTGGCTGAGTGATGGTGCACCACCAGGAAGGACTGTGAGTCAGAATGATCAGCTAAAGACCACCCAGAAACTAATCCCATCATCATAAAACCCAAGACTGCAAGCCACATGGCAGATCAATACTCCTGGTTTCCGTTACATCTCTCCGCCCATGTGTCCCTTCCCAATAAAATCTCTTGCTTTGTCAGCACATGTGTCTCCTCATATAACTCATTGCTGAGTGTTAGACAAGAGTCCACTTTCTGGCCCTGAAAGGGGAGGGTGGGGGTGGGGGGAGGTCCCCCTTCCTGCAACAAATGCATTGATTGAATCAACTAGTAGGAGGCAAAATATGTCACCCAAAACACTTTTTCTTCCATTCATATAAATGATAAAAGGAATCAAAACACCAGCACACAAAGAAGCAACAAAGACTTAGGCAAGTTCTTAGATTTTTATAGTTAGGTAAGCTGGGGGTCACCCGGAAGTTCTACGTAGTTCATGGTAGAACCCACTTTCCAGTCCTGGACCTTGCTACCAAACTCCCTGACAACAGTAGGCAGGGAGACGCCATATGGGACCATCTCGGATGATGTGTGTTGTCCCAGTGTACTTACTGTAGTGCCTCTGTCCCTCTCAAGCATCCCAGCAAAGTCAGTAAGTGGCATGGGCATTATCTCCTAAGGACATGCATCCACTGGGCTTCTAACTGAGATATATAAAGCCAGGGGAGGAAGCTGGAAGTTTTTAGAGTCTTAGCCCTTGGACGGAGCACTCAGAAAAACCCAACTGAAAGCCCAAACCTTGTGTCGCTGTGCAGGTTCCTGAAATTCTCAGAGATATCCATAATCTAAAATCCATGAACAATCACTAATCCAGTTCATGGCCCCACCTCCTGGGCAACCATCTAGGAGACCATCAGCTGGGCTGTCTCTTCCTTCTCTCTTCTCACTGCACCAAACCCTTCCCATGAAACTCAAAACCTTTCCAAATGAATTTGGCTCTTGTTTTAGTTTTAGTACCAATTCCCTGGGGCCTCTCACTTTGGCAAGATTCTGTTAGGTTTGTCAAGTTTCAGAGTGTCATGATTCAGAATCTTAGAGGGCAATGGAGTGGGAGGAGCAGAAAAAGAGGAGGAGGAGGGAGGGGGTGCAGGGGGAGAGGAGAGAGCCAGGAGGAGGAGCAGGAAGAGAAGGAGGAAGTACTGTTAACAACAGAACCACTGGGACAATCAGCCATGGGAATGATTTCAGCTTAAACAACAAAGATTGTTTTGTTTCCTGAGAGCTCTCAACTGAGCTGCAACAGAAGAAAAGGATCCCCAAGGAAAGGCAGGGGTGTGGTGTTCAGCTGCCTCCCTATCACCACAGGCTGTCATCTCCCAGAATCCTGGCAAAGCTGGGTTCAGTCCACTCCTGGGAGGAGACCTGAGAGGCTGCATGTGTCTGGGTCATGCCACTGGGGTCCCTCTTCCCTCTGAACCCCACCCTGGGAGGTTTAACCGCCTGGAGATCCTGCCTTCTCTCCTGGAGACACGAAGTAAGACTCAGGTCACTTGGGATATTAAAAATCCCGAGGTGACTGCAAGAGGTGAGAAAGTAGTTCCAAGAGACGGGCTTTTAACTGCAGGACCCAGCAGCTTAGCTCCCAGATTCCTTTCGAGGTGAAGCCTAGCCATGGTCCTCTCTCCCTCTGCCTTCCTTCAAAATGAAGAACAGTGCTCACCTGAGAAATGTCACTGGAAGGGCTGCCATGAGGATCAGGGACACTCTTACTGTCTCTCTGTGGCACCCACGGCAGCCCTCATGAGCGCTGTGAAAGGGGCTCTGCATTCGATCCGTGAAGAAGTCTGACGTCCTCGGAAAGCAGTAAATGGCTTCCTAGAAAGAAGCCTGACCACTCAGCCGTGGGAAGCCCGTTGTAAAAATTGTGTGCATTTAGTCGGGTCTTTGAAGGAACTGTACATCCTGGTCTCACTGAGAGTCTTCTCAGTGCCCTTCACTGGAAAATTAGCACACCTCAATTTACAAAATTACCTCTAGAGTGTGTTATGCCCGATGTCCGAATCCCGGAGCGGGAAGAGAGAAGGCTTCCAAGACAATGCAACACGAAAAAAAAGGGAAGTTTATTGCTGACTCGAGTCAGGGCTCCTGCCGCAACCAACGCAGTGGTGAAGGGTCAGAGAGCCCTGAGCCCACGCTGTTATCCAAATTTATAGGGTGTGCATAAGCAGTTGGTAGCTGGCTTAAGCGGATGGGTTACATGTTTGCAAAGCAATCTTATTGGCCCATACCTTCGCGGGCTTTTTTTCAAACTTGGGCGTTTGCGGGCTTTTTCAGCCTTCCCCTGATAGGTTCCCTCTTTCTTACTAGGCGCATGTTGATGGGCTGGCTCCAGGTGGTCTGATAATCATGTTACCCCAGAAAACCAGGCCTACTCCTAATCTAGGCTGCCTGTCATGGCGTTAGCCCTGGCAGCCTTACAAGTGGAAGTAGGAAAATGGTCACATGAGGCTGGCCTTTCCCCCACACACCAGCGGCAGTGTTGGAAGGAAAGACACGAGATGAACAGCCCACATACAGACCTCAGAGGGGGAAAATGAGTGTCTGGTCGCTGTTAACGGGGAAATTCTTCCTAAAGAACCTCAGACCTGGAGGTGACAGAAGGACCCGCCTTAAACTTGAGAAACCCAGAGCATGTGAGGCAGGAGAACTCTCTCCAAAGTCAGGAAAGAAATGGACATTTTCACTTCCCCTCCCGCTCCCTGCCCTCCCTCTCCCTCAGTTTTGAGACCAAGTGCATTCACACCCCAAAACTGAGAGCTGACACTGCACACTGCCTTTCAGTAGCCCTCCCCCGGCTTCTGGCGGGCAGAAGAGATCCTGAGCCGCCCTCTCTGGAGCACCATTCGTTACTGCTCTGAACAGGCTGGGACTTGTTTTCAAAAGGCAGCTGGGCCTGGGGACCATGTTTCACTTCTTGACACCATTAATTGGGTTATGAGTCAGAGCCATAATGAAGACAAGTTTAGGTGTCTCCTGCAACTGTCCTGGGAAATGCACTCACACAGGCCCAAAAGCCACCGAGGGAGGGAGAGTCGGCCAGATTTGCTTTGTTTATGGGGCCAGCACGGCCACAGATAAACGGTCAGTGCCATGGGACTCCTCTGTGGACAGACCGACGGTTTTTTCTGCTGCTCCCAGAGGCCCTTAGATGTCACAGTCTCTCACCCAGAGAGGCTCATTAGTAACAGGGGGGAGCGGGAGGAGGGGGAAGCAGGAGGAGACAGAAGTAGATTCAAAACAAGCTACAGAAGGAGCTAAAAGGACGGAACATTTTGAGAACCAGTGACGGTAAACAGGAGGCAAGAGCTGGTCTTGCTAGAAAACCAGGCTACTTCACATCAGGTTTAAGACCAGCTCCCCACATGAAGGCAGCACTCGGAGTCTGCATCAGGGAATATACCTTGAGGGTTTGATTCAAAATAAATGGCCTGGTCTTCTCAGTGTTGAAGAGGGCTATAATTCATGCCGTGCTGAGTCTGGCCAGTTAGGCTGCATAAAACGTGCAGGCTGATGAGTCCATCACAGCTAATTCGAAAGGCCAATTACATTTATAGGATTGCTGACCTCTCTAATATCTCCAGGTAACTGCATCAGACTTCACTTTGTTTCCCTTCCTTTTGGGTTACACATTTGCAGCCCCAGCTGCAATCTCGCTAGGCTTTATAAATCCCCTGGTCTGTCGTATTGTTTACAACTAGCCAGGCAAGAGGATCAGGCAAGGTCCTTTGGAGAGGATGCTTTATGACATCATCTAAGGAAGTCACATCCCCGGTGGCTCAGCGGTAAAGAATCCGCCTGCAATGCAGGAAACAAGGGTTCAGCCCCTGGGTTGGGAAGATTCCCCTGAGAAGGGAATGGCAACCCACTGCAATATTCTTGCTGGGAAATCCCATAGACAGAGGAGCCTGGTGGGCTACAGTCCATGGTGTCCCAAAAGAGTCGAACACATCTTAGCAACTAAGCAATAACAACAAAGGAAGTCACAACACCACCTACAGGCTCTCCTTTAAGTCCTCTGCTCTGGAACAATTCCATAAACCCCAGTATTGCACAAATCAAATTATAGACAGGCACGTTGTCAGATAAAGACTTTCTGAAACAAGTACTTTGGAGCCTCTTCCTGGGCCAAGAGGGGAGACTGGCTCAGTACTAGGTCATCTGCCCCTAGTCCTGGGGTTGTAGGAAAGCTGAGAGCTAGGATGGGGCAGGTGGGAGGCACAGAGAGAGAGGAAAGAGTTTGTGTCTCGGAAGGCTGATAACTTGTCTGTTCATTCTAAGAGCTCTGGAGTCAGACTGCCTACTTCCAATTCAGCTCCATTATTTGAGTCCTTGGGCAACCACTCTTTGTCTCCTTTTCCTCTTTTGTAACATTGAGAGAAGGAAAGTGCCTACCTCATGGGATACTTATTAAAGAAGGTAACACAAGTGACGTGCATAGAATGATGTCAGGCATGAACTAATTGCTCAGTACCTGTTAGCTCTGATCCAAGTGCCTAACCATGTGGACTTGTTATCTCCAAGGAGAATGGAAGGGACAGGATCTGCCCTCAATGGAGTGGAATGTTACCTCAGATAGCCAGGCGACTTCATAATGTGGTGGCACCAATGCTGATAGTTACCTCCACCTTCTCACTCAAGAGACCAGATAGAGGCTTTCTTGCTGGAACTTTCCAGAGACAATACCAGATGAGTCACTCTGAGCAGCCTCACATTCTGCTGCCAACCCTGGAATCAGATGGTGCTCTTGGGACTAGAACCTGGGCTCTGAACCGTGATGACTCTCATAAGTACCAGTCAGGCCCTTCCTCAGTTTTAGCAAGTGCGGGTTGCAGAATGTGGGTTGCAGAATTTGAATGCATTATCAGGCAACAAAAAGCTAAGGATTTCCTGTCGACCTTGGTTGCTTCTTAAGCCTCCCATCTTGAGCGCTGCAATCTCCCCTAACAACATGGTTATTTATCCTCAGCCTGTGCACCCTTATTCATTAACTGGCATCTATTCCACAGGAAGCTACCATCCTGGGAATTTCCAGGAACGAGGCTGAGCCCCCGAGATTACTCACTCCAGTAAAACTCTCCTGTGAAATTAGTGGATGATCCCCCACCTCACCCTCACCCCATCCTACCCCAGACGGAGGTGTGATTCAGGAGCTATTGTCACCAAATGTCACATTAACGGTGTTTGCACCTAACTTGGTCTGAATTGTGAATATTTCTAGGCTCACTTACTCTTCAAGACAAGCCCAGCATTTCACACTGAGATTAACACTCTTTGACACAGCACACAGAGCCAGAGTGTAACATTTCAAGGGGGAAATAACTTGAAAGTGAAAAAGACTAAAAAGGCATAATTACCCAAGGCAAACTGTTTTGTTCATTCAGCGATTACAGTGGTTTTAAAGCCTTATAATTTATCATAGCTCAGAACAATTTAAATCTCAGTTGTACTCCTTTGAGAAACCAAGACACTTTCCTTTCCTTATTCCTTCTGACAGGCTATTCTTTTAATATCATCTTAGTTCTGGGATGTCATAGACTGTACCTTCCCTACATCACAAGCAGAGAGGAGGAAAGCTGACAGCAACAGACTCATACCTTTGAATTAGGCCCAAATAACCAAAGAATCCAACAATTCTGAATGGGAGTAATTTCTTTCAGGTTCAAGTATCAGTTTGCTTGTTTTGCTGCTGCTAATCACCTCTTAAACAAACAATTGCTTTATCTATGTACTGTGCCTCATTTCACTTTCAAATTATGTGTGTGTTTTCCTCCTAACAGCTTATTATGATCTATAATTAACAATTTTGCTGAAAGCAGAGCCACGTATTGAAAGGAGCCCACATGCTATCTGAGAAGTACTTGAAATGAGAGGCCTTTGTTTTTTTCCCCAAATTTGGCAAACCCACTGCCATCTTTGCTGTGCATTGCCTTCTCCAGAAGTCCACAAGTGGACAGATAGAAAATTAAATTAAGATTTCAAACTCTGGCAGAATTTCAATTTGTTACCTTCAAATCTAAATAAACCAAGTGAAAGTGAAGTCGCTCAGTCATGTCCGACTCTTTGCGACCCCGTGGACTGCAGCCTACCAGGCTCCTCCATCCATGGGATTCTCCAGGCAAGAACACTGGAGGGGGTTGCCATTTCCTTAAGGGTTTTCAGATTTGGCCATAGTTTAGAATCACCTCAGAGCTTTTAAAAGAATGCTCAGACCTAACCCCAGACCAATTAAGTCAAAATCTCTGGGCGGGGAACCAAGCCTGAGTCCTTGTGAAAATTCCCTAGTGATTATAAAGTGCAGTCAAGACTAAGAACTACTGGGGCAACCAATCCAGTCTTCTTTGCAGGAGCCCGAAGAAGAAGGTAACCACCATGAGTAAGTCTTAGATGGTTAAAAACTGAATTTACTAGACTACACTGAAACTTAGGTTATTTGCCAAATACCTGCAACGTCTCCAGTTTAAGTGACTTGCACAAGATTCTTTTGACCTACCTCTTAGCTTATTCAAACTCAACAAGCAAGCAGCAAATTTGCTTAAATATTTCACCCTTGGAAGCAAGTCTTTGAGATAATGGAATGGAAAATCATTTGGGAACAGATTTCCTGGATGTATTCTGGAATGCAAGCAACCTGCATTTCGCTTGTGGTTCAACTACTTTAGAACATTCTCTGTGAGGCTGGACAAAGTTATTAAAGACACAGCCCCTGAATTCTTGTGTTGAAAGGCCTGGGTATGGATTTCAACTTTCAACACAGCTTGTTAGATTGGAGGAAAACTGGCTTCTTCCGTACACGCCAGAGAAGCGAGGTGTGGGCTTTACCACAGTGAGCCAGTAGAACTTTTAGGCATAGGTGTATTTTCTTCCTTTGTGACACATGTTTGGAGCTCCACCAGGAGACCTTCTCTTGGACCCAACACCAAACGGTGCTAAATGTGTCTCCTGTCCTTCCCTTGACCCTCAGTATAACCTTCTCTGGAAATTGCTCTGGAAATATCTTTTCTCTATTGGACTTTGTATCGACGAGTTTCATCTCATCAACCAATACCTGCACATGTACATTCAAATTCAAAATGCTAATAAGAAATTATCAAGGGATAAACTACAACTGGGGGCAACATTCTCATCTCCTATTTCTTTCCTTTATTGGAATATCATTCCTTTACAATGCTGTGTTAGTTCCTGCTATACCACATCATGAATCAGCTATACGTATACCTATATCTCCTCCCTTCCACCTCCCATCCCATCCCTCTAGGTCATCACCTAGCTCGGTGCTCTGCGGACATTTCAGCTTCCCACTAGCTATTTTATACACGGTAGTGTATGTATGTCAATGCTACTCTCTGAATTTGGCCCCTCCTCTCACGACTCAGCGACTTCACTTTCACTTTTCACTGTCATGCATTGGAGAAGGAAATGGCAACCCACTCCAGCGTTCTTGCCTGGAGAATCCCAGTGACGGGGGAGCCTGGTGGGCTGCCATCTATGGGGTTGCACAGAGTCGGACACGACTGAAGCGACTTAGCAGCAGCAGCTCCGTCTTCCACTGTGTCCACAAGGCTGTTCTCTATGTCTGCACCTCTATTCTTGCTCTGCAAATAGGTCAGTTGGTATCATTTTTCTAGCTTCCATATATATGTGGTAATATACGATACTTGTTTTTCTCTTTCTGACTTACTTCACTCTGTCAAACAGGCTCCAGTTCATCCATATCACTGTAAATGATCCAATTTTCTTCCTTTTTATGGCTGAACAATATTCCATTGTATATATGTACCACACCTTTTCTTCTTGAGTGCTGCACTCAATATGCCAGCAAATTTGGAAAACTCTACAGTGGCCACAGGACTGGAAAAGGTCAGTTTTCATTCCAATCCCAAAGAAAGACAATGCCAAAGAATGTTCAAACTACAGCCCAATGGCACTCATCTCACCCGCTAGCAAAGTAAAGCTCAAAATTCTCTAAACCAGGCTTCAACATTTCATGAACTATGAACTTCCAGATGTTCAAGCTGGATTTAGAAAAGGCAAAGGAACCAGAGATCAAATTGCCTACATCCATTGGATCATTGAAAAAGCAAGAGAGTTCCAGAAAAACATCTACTTCTGCTTTATTGACTATGCCAAAGCCTTTGACAGTATGGATCTCAACAAACTGTGGAAAATTCTTAAAGGTCCAGAATGGGACCTTTTGGAAGTTTCCAAAGTGCTGCTGCTGATCATGCATATTTGAAATGTCTGATCCACTCCCTAACAGAATGCCAACTCAGACAGAGCCCATAGAGGTACATGGGAGAGATGTTTAGAAGTAGGTAAGGATTGGGGGCACCTTTTCAAGTGGAAAGTTCTAGCTGACACAGAAGCTTGTGTAATAGAAATGACCCTGCTCAGAGCATAACTGGTCCCTGGGATTTGCAATTCATCACCACCACTACCCAAGCAGTTCACAGAAATATCCAGATATAGGGCTATCTTTAGCCATACTTAAGATTCTCATTTTCCAAAACCTATTCTCCACAAAATAAATGAGAACACATACGCTGTGTCAGAGAGACTGCTCCTCAAGCAGAAACTTCCAACTAGGACTTAAGAGGGGTACAAGTGTTGGAATGGAAGAAAGAGAGAGTTGTTAAAGAAAAGGTTTGTGAGAGGGTTAAATGTACAAAACACGGAGGACAGGAGACCTTCCATTTAATAACCGGCATGATACAAAAACATTTTCTAAAATGACTTAGCAGGCAGGTGGGAGAGTACTTAGAAACTATTCTCAATATCTCTCATGGGTTGGTTTGCCTCACAGATTCTCCTCGTGAAGAAAATACTGCAAGGCAAGAAATATTGTGACTTAAATTGCATTCATGAGATTCTCTGATAAAAAAAAAAAAATCAATGTGTTGGATCAATTTTTCTTAAACAAGTTCATCATACTCTAAAGTGATCAATAGGGAATGTTTTTAGCCACTTCCCAGCCTTCCCACTTCAGTAATTGCTAGAATTTCATATCGACAGGTCATAGGATGATTTGAAGGCTGAATTGATCCATTAACCTGCGGTGCTACAAGGCTAGGTCACAACAATAATGCAGCATCCCCCAAGGGACAGGGCTGGAATCAAACAGGAGCTAAACCAGGACATTATGCATTTGACCCTGGAGGTGCCAGACTCCTGCTTCTATCTGTCACCAGGGAAGGAGGAAGAGGAAGAAGAAGCCGGAAGCAGGGAGATAAGGGGACCGAGAAGAAGGAACAGCAGAGACTGGGGAGGAAGGAAATATGAAGAGGTCAGCCACCTCTCAAATGTCGAAAGGTCCCTGTTGAAGAGGAAATGCTATGTGGCTGGGTGAACCACATATGCTGGGCAGCTGCAGTCAAGAGAAAAATCAACTTGAAAAAACTCCAAATAGGAAACTAAATGGTGCTCATCAGTATCATTCTGGTCCTGAACTTTAGCTCACAGTTTTTCTTTAACATTGATGTGTGTAATTACTCGTGCCTGGGGCGAAGGAGAAAGGGAGCTTCCTAGAATGCAGCCAAGGAAAAGTGGGCAGAGAGGACAGGGAAAATGGAGACACTCTCATCTTTTGCCAAGAGGTAAAAATTATTAATCACTCCTGGACAGCGGTACTGTGCATTTACACAACCCACTAGCTCAGCAGGTTATCATAATAGGGATTATAAATACAAAAAGCACCTTAGAGAAATCAAGGCTTGATTCACCATGGAGTAGACCTACCATAGGGGGCCAGGGCATACTGCATTTTGCAGCACAGATTCTAACTCTAGTAACAGGAAAATAAAATCTGACAGTCAGAATGTATTCCAGTAATAGGCACTGATTTGCTTGTTACAAAGTCACAGTTAATCTATTAGTCAAAGAATTGTTCATTAACTGGCCTACACATCACTGTTACGTGGGCTTCTCAGAAACCTGTTGGAGAGCAATGTCTGTGGAAAGTAAATTTGCCCTTGAGATGGAAATTGCCCACCACATACTAGCATGGTTAGCCTTCAATTTTTATGTGGAAATTAGGTATGCCTGATTAAAACTCAAAAGCCAGGGTTTTACTGCTCTCAAATACAAGCATATGGAGATACCAGTAGCATGAGCTAGTTCTAAGTGACAGGCTGGCACATATGAGCTGCTGGTCTGGACCTACCAGAGGATAAACTGACATGTCCTGCAACGTCACACATTGCTCTCTGCGTGAACTAGATATCCCGAAGGATGTGGACCTCCTTGGCAGCTCATGGGTTTTTCAGTTTCCATGAAAACCTTTCGTCGTGAGTCCATGTGGGTATTTACTCAGTATATTTCTCAATTAGAGTCCGACATGGACCTCATGCAAATATAATTAATCTGTCCACACTGAATAAAACAGCTGCAGTATCACCTATGTGATTTTTATGTAAGAAGTTAAACATGGGAGAAACAAAATTACAAACATGATGACTGTTTCAATTATAGGTTTGTTGAGTAAGTTACTAGATAAACTCATTGACAGGCAATATTATGCAGTTAGCAATATATTTATTTGAGCAAATCTATAGTGGATTATGGAAAATTAATACCTTCCTTCTAGAAGCAACCACAGTGGCCCATAAAGGGCAGAGAGATGGTGGCGATGTCAACCTGGCTTCCCACTTTGAGTGACATGGACAAGCTTGCTACCTAAAGTCTGCTATGAAGTCAGGGGATAATTCTCACAAAGGGCAAGACAGACAGGCCACCCTCTAGGCAGGCTTCTGTGCTGCTCCTATCAAAACTACATCTGGAATGAGTGACAAATAAGACTGTCTCAGGAAATGAACCTCACACACACCCTGTCTTGAACCAGCTTTATCCAAATAACTAGGGAGGTTTTCTAAGATACTGATCCCTAAGCTCCACCTCCAAATCTAAGGTAAGCCCTGAAATCTGAACTTTTTAAAGTTCTGCAGGTGACTCTGATGGACAGCCTAGGGTGGGAACCAGTAAGTTCCAACTGGTTCCTTAGATGATCTAAGTCCTTACTATGCAAAGTCATGGAAAATAGATGGGGAAACAGTGGAAACAGTGACAGACTTTATTTCTGAGGGCTCCAAAATCACTGCAGATGGTGATTGCAGCCATGAAATAAAAAGACGCTTGCTCCTTGGAAGAAAAGCTATGACCAACTTAGCATATTAAAAAGCAGAGACATTACTTTACCAACAAAGGTCTGTCTAGTCAAAGCTATGGTTTTTCCAGTAGTTATGTATGGATGTGAGAGTTGGACTATAAAGAAAGCTGAGCACTGAAGAATTGATGCTTTTGCACTGTGGTATTGAAGAAGACTCTTGAGAGTCCCTTGAACTGCAAGGAGATCCAACCAGTCCATCCTGGAGGAAATCAGTCCTGAATATTCATTGAAAGGACTGATGCTGAAGCTGAAACTCCAATACTTTGGCCACCTGATGAGAAGAACTGAGTCACTGGGAAAGACCCTGACACTGGGAAAGACTGAAGGTGGGAGGAGAAGAGGGTGACAGAGGATGACATGGTTGGATGGCATCACTGGACATGAGTTTGAGCAAACTCCAGGAGTTGGTGATGGACAGGGAGACCTGGCATGCTGTAGTCCATGGGGTCCCAAACAGTCAGACACAACTGTGTGATTGAACTGAACTGAACTGATGCAAAGTAGTATGGACAAGCAGCATGTTAGGATCACAGAGTCTCGGGCTCCATCTCAGACCTACTGAACCAGAATATGCACTTTAACAACACCTCCAAATATCTTATGTGGATGTTATTAATAAAATTCAAGAAGCACTTCTGTAATTTGTTTGCATATTTATTGAGTTACTGGACGTTATCAGCCTAGTGCTTGCTGGATTGCCACCACCTTGTTTCATGATACAAAGAAATGCCCTAAGTTACACCATGGGATTTTGATAAACTTTAGGAAGAATGGTTTTGTAAAACTGTTGTTTAACGTATCATATAGTGCTCAAGGCTGTCAAACGTCTCTTACTCTAAAGGCCTATGGAGGAAATTATTTTTTTAATTAAAAAATATAGAAAGTAACACATATTTACATGCAAAAATACAGATAAACAAACAAAAAAAAAAAAAAGAAAAGAAAAGTGATTTATAATTCCACCCTTCAAATAAACATGCATTCTAAATCTCTTCAGCTGTGTCTGACTTTTTGCAACCCTATGGACTGTAGCCTGCCACGCTCCTCTGTCTATAGGATTTTCTAAGCAAGAACACTGGAGTGGGTTGCCGTGCCTTCTTCCAGGGGATCTTCCTGACCCAGGGACCAAACCTGTGTCTCTTATGTCTCCTGCATTGGCAAGCAGGTTCTTTACCACTAGTACCATCATACCATTGATATTTTGTTATAGAGTACATATTTAAACTTTAAGTGTATTAGCATAAACATTTTCACAGAATGAGAAGTAGGCATTTTCAACATGGCTTTTTATACCATCATAAGATCCTCTTCTATAAGCATATATCACTGTTATGTAATAGTTGTATGGAATATTATATTATACCACTCTTCCTCAATGTTTACTTCTAGTTATTAGTACTTCTTTGCTAATATAAACAATACTGGTAATAAATACCCTGAAAATCAGCATTTGGATTTGTATGTCCTTTAAAATATTTTTAAAATATATAATATCTAAAAAAACTGGCTCACCTGAGGAAATGCTAACATTTTTCGAGATGAAAATTATAGTGAATTGAGTTTCTCTTTTTACTTTCATTGTCAGGAAGTTCAAAATCAAATGCAATGCTCAATTATATTAATTACACTAACCTAGATTTTATATAAATAGATGTATATGTGCATACACTTTTTTTAAAATAGTTTTAAAAGTGTGCATCTTTAATAAGACACCTCTAATCTTCCAATGCAGCAAGGGACTTATCAATTTAAGCAGGTAATTAGTGGATTCAAAAGAAAAATTCCAAAGCTGGTAGAGTTCCTTTTAATGCATGTCAATAAAATTTTATTTAGGTTAGGAAGATAAAGCCCAACAAACATACTGTTCTTTAAATACCACAGAAATTTTTCTCACTATTCTGCTGTCAGAGACTTAGTTCTTTAGACCTTAAAGTACTCCCCTAAAAAAATACTTGAGTCCATATTAAGTGAAGGACAACATGAAATTCAAAGCAAATTGCTACAGAGGGAAGAGGTGACTATAGCAAGATTTTTCACTGCAAAAGAAGTTTAGATTCCCTCAGATTTAAATGCAAATAAGTGATGAGGTTAAGAAAGGGAAAGGGGAAAAGTGACAATTACTTTATCCATCCATTTTCAGATCCAACATATGCATTTGAGATACTGTCAGACAGATTTGTCTGCTCAGATTCAAAATGATAAAGAGGGAGGAATCAAGGAAAAATAGACAATAGAGCAGTTCCCATAGCAACTCCCAGTGGTTCTTAGGTGACTTGACCCAAAGCCTGGTCTCACCAATAACTAATTTAAACCCAGCAGATAGAAATTGAAGCCTTTTATAACATTCAGGGCCTTCTTGCTTGAAGTTAGTTAAAGCTAGGAAAACTTCTAACTCTTCAAGAATGAGGAAAGTAGATAACCTGAAATCACAAAATAATCAAGACAGGCTATTTGATGTGAACCTTGAGAATATGGACCTTCCAAGCCTCAGACCTCATGTTACCTCACCACTGAGCCAGAATTCTGCTCATGGACAGAAAGCCTCTTGGAGACAGCCCTTTATTGAGCCTCTTCCTGTTAGAGAAGAGGGAATAAATAGCTTTCATTGGGAGAACAGTTTTACTCTGGAGCGAAGTATTTCTGTAATAAAGCTCAACCAATGGAAAGGATTAATATAAAAATAGGTAAGCAATGAGTCTATTTTCAGAGAAGTGAGAACAATTCTGCTTAGCAATCTCAGAATCAGAATTTTTGAGCTGAATGAACATGGAATAATTCTGGAGTCCAGCAGTTCTCAGTGAGTGAATCCTGATGTAGTTGACAGAATAATGGCCCCCAAAGATGTCTATGTGCTAATTCTAGAACCTGTGAATATTTATGTTCCATGGTAAGGGGCTATTAAAATTGTAGATGAAATTAATGTTGCTATTCAGCTGACCTTAAAGTAAAGAGATTATCCTTGATTATCTGGGTGGACCCAATGTAATCACAAGGGACCTTTAACTTGCAAGGAGGAGGCAGCAGAGGAGGTCAGTCAGAGATTTGTAGGAACTACAATGTTAGCTTTGAAGATGAAAGAAGGGGCCACATGCCAAGGAATGCAGAGTCTCTACAAGATAGAAAAGGCAAAGAAATGGATTCTTCTCCAGAGCTTCCAGAAGGATTGTAGCTCTGCCAACACCTTGACTTAAGGCCAGTGAGAAGTATTTCAAACTTCTGACCTCCAGAACTGTAAGATAATGAATGCGTTGTGTTAAGCCACCATGTTTGTAGTGATTTGTTGCAGTAGCAGTAGGAAACTAATCCATGTGGGAACTTGTTAGAAATGCAAATTCTCTGGCTCCACCCCAAATCTACCGAGTCAGAAACTCTGGGGGTAGAGCCCAGTAATGAGTATTTAACAAACCATCCAGGTGATTCTGATACGTGTTAAAGTTTGGGAACTACTGATCTAGTTCAACTCCTTCTGAGACACAAAATAGTGAAGTTGGATTTGTTAATGTCAACAGCCTCATTAGTGGCAAAACTGGAACTAGATCTAGATCTTCTAGTTTGTATATTATTGAGTAAAGTGTATATGTGTGTGTGTGTGTGTGTGTGTGTGTGTGTATTTCCATTACTTTTATGCCTTTATATGAATGTACTACTATTTAGCCTAGACCTGGGTTTTCTTTGTCAATGAAATAAGACTAAGTGTGTCTAACCGACCCCTCAGAGCACCACTGTGAGCAAAAATTTAGGTAATATGTAAGTGAAAATTCTTGGAACAGAATAAACTGTTACTCAGAAAAAGGTATGTTTGCTAGGCTGATAGTGGTAATATTACACTGGAATTTATAGGAGACTCCAACAGCCATTATCTTTGTGTGCCCAGCAAGTTGTTCTAAGCTTCTTGTGACATGTAACTACTCTCTCCTCACCTTAAAATATCACCCACATATTTTGGGTGATATGACCCACCCTAGCCAAATAATAGCTCATTCCTCTGCACAACATTATAGAGAATCAGACGACCAAAGAAGAGCAGACAGTGTCTGTCCCACGGATTGTCATATGCATGGTCAGGAAACAAAGCTTTTCTCCCTGTGTTTGTTAAACCCTGCCATTTAGAGAAATTTTATCTGCAGGACAAAGTCAATACAGATGAGAAATGGATGGATGGAGATGGTGGCAAGAGGCGGAGAAAGGCCCTGGAGTCATGTTGGTTCAAGTTCTTGAGGCCCTGGGTCCTATGCTATAACTCCAGTCCAACAAGCTCTTTACTTCTAAGATATGTGAGCACCCAATACAGTCCTCTTCTTCCTCAAACTGCCTAAAATGAGTTTCTATCACTTGCAGCCCAAAGAGTTCTGGATAACATAGGATTTTTCTTCTTCAATGCAATACTGTTCTTTAACACCAAAATGTTGCCTTTCACACTGATTAATTCTCTTCATCAGCACTTCGTAGCAGTTCCAATCTGCATGGCCACCACCCTTGGAGGCAACTCTTTCAGGGTCAATTCCCAGGCATCTGGGTCTGAGCTGGAAGCCCCCTCACCTTCTACATCCACTCCCTGTGTTCTCACTAGTCTTCCCTCTACTTCTCCTCCATCAAAGTTCCCAGGAGTCTACAGCCTAGTAGTATAGCACTGAGCCTTGCCTCAAGGTCTTCCACTGTTTCTTTATGACTTCAGCATAAGAACACTTTCACAATTCTCAGTGATATCTATTATACAAGTGTCCGTCAAATAGTCCTAGAAGAGTCCTTGAGAATCCAACTCTCATAAAGTTCCTCTGGGCCTCCTAGGTTAAGAGAAGGACTGATAAGAGTCACGACTTTCTGATGTCTTTAGTCCAGATTTGACTCAAGCCAGATGCCACCTGAAGTGATGAGGATACCTGGATGATTATTTACTGCATGTACAATATGAGGCTATAGTTTGTAGACTGTACTTAATGGGCAACTGCTTATGCAACAGAAAGACAAAGCCTGTCATCTGAGGTGGGAATAGATTGAGTTTAGAAACAACTTTCCTAATTATAGGAAAGAAGGTATGTCCAGTGGAAGGAAAGGAAACAGAAAGGAGAAAGGAAAGAAAGAAGAAAGGAGGGAAGCCTTCCACCAGCCAAGCAAAGAAGGAAGGGAATGAGGAAGGCTGGTTCTTTAATTTAGATACTTACTAAAAGACATCTTTATAGACATGGAACATTTTCAAGAATAATAAAGAGTTTGGCATTTTAAGGTAGACCCTAAGGAATGTTAAATTTACCAAAAATACAAACACCAAATAAGTCACTTATATAAAATTATGTGGTATAACACACCTACCTTCTAGACTGAAGCAAGCATTTGTCCTAAGTAATAAGGCAAGATCACATCATCAGGGCTTTCCTGGTGGCTCAGATGGTAAAGAATCTGCCTGCAATGCAGGAGACCTGGGTTTGATCCCTAGATGAGGAAGACCCCCTGAAGGAGGAAATGGCTACCCACTCCAGTATTCTTGCCTGGAGAATTCCATGGAAAGAGGAGCCTGGCAAGCTACAGTCCATGGGGTCACAGAGAGTCACACAACTGAGTGACTACACTCACTTCACTTTCATATCACAGAGAACTCATATTGAGCTGTCTCCCTATCTAACCCATGTCCTAGAAGGCAACAGACAACAATCTTCCCAAGTCCAGGAAGAGTATATGTCTTTTTGAGCCAACATCCACTTCCCAAACATGCTCCTATGGACCTGATGAAAAACTGCATCTACCACATGTCTGAGTTCACCTCAGCAGGCTGCCTCATCTAGAAGGCTTCTTCCGTTACAAGCCTGGCTTTAAAATATGGTTTCTCAGTCCTGTGGGCTAATTAAGCACTCCTGGGTCTACATCAGCCCCACTCAAGTGTGACGATTAAGCTGGCAAGAAAAAAAATCAATCATGATTAATCACTAAATCCATGTAGTGACTTTCAGAAGTGCTAAATGGGTGCAAAGGGTGATGGTGATGCTTTTCATCGAGCGACCAAATGGTTAACAGGAGAGAACCCATGCACTCCTTCTACAACAAACAGCCTGGGTGGGAACATCAGATGTACATGTGTTTACAGAACAAGAAAATCTAGTTAATATGGGAATAAAGTGCTTATAATTTCCCACACATTGCACTCCTTCCAATTTTGGCTCTCTACTAGGGCCAAAGGGAGATGCTTTTGCCACCTGAATGGTACCTCTGTTAGACTTTAAGATATCTCTTTTAGAGTGAATATATATTCACTTGTAAAGTGTTTTCATTGAGCAGACTTTTTTCCTTTTATTGGACTATTCCCTACAGCCCTTTGCCTTATGATGCATTGAGAGTTTATGCCTTTTCCAAATACAGTCTTTACTGAAGCATTCACTGTAAGGCAGTCTGGTTTATACCAATGCCATTTAATTTACCAAAACCATCCTCCCTTTTAAGAAAGATGGTATAAAGCTTCCAGATTTTCATGTGGAGAACAATTAGCAGTAACATTATTATTGCTTTGTATGTTGTAACTTTGTTTTAGGTTTGTCTTCCTGTTTTCAATTCCCTTCTATTTCCTTGGCCAAGTAGGCTGATTTCGGAAGCTGTGGGAATACTTTATTGTGTCCACAATGAGAATCACTTATCCAATAAAGAATCCTCTCTCTTGTCTCATCATTAGCTTAGAAGCCACTTGTCCCATGTCCTGTGATACAGTGTGCAGCCAGGAGGTGCCTGTTTACCTAAAATGAAGCAAGCCCTGGTATTCTTTCTGGTGCAGGATGAGTGCAGAGACTGCTTTAGGTGACAACACGCTCCATGCTGCTGCTCCCACTACTCCAATAGAAGACAAGTGCCAAGCACGGGACTCATTCTTAGGCCAGACTGGAAAGCTAACAGGACACTGGGCGACAGCCTTAAGCCAATGAGGCCGTTCTCGCATTTGCCTTTGGATACTTACTTGAGGGTTTTCATTGTAAACTCAACATGTGAACTGTCCTGTCCTTGGTTTTTATTCTGTCTCTGCTGGGTCTCCACTGTGGCATGTGGGATCCTAGTTCCCTGACCAAGGACTGAAAGAGGGGCACTTGTTGTTACTGTTTTGTCTCTAAGTCACATCCAACTCTTTGCAACCCCATGGACTGTTACCTGCCAGGCTCCTCTGTCCATGGGATTTTCCAGGCAAGAATACTGAAGTGGGTTGCCATTTCCTTCCCCAGGGTATCTTCCTGACCCAGGGATCAAACCTGCATCTCCTGCATTGGCAGGCGGATTCTTTACCACTGAGCCACCAGGGAAGCTCACCATGAACTTTAGAAGGTTAAATACGAGGAATTTCATATATCTGTGACTTAAATGACAGATTTTCCTGGAAAAAAATCATAGATATTTGTCAGGCCCTTGAGTAGGCATCATGGTTGTTCCATCTTTGGGAGGATCTTCAATTTCCACCAAGACAAAGGTCTACCTACCCATCCACCCAAGAAGGAAAGAAGAGAGGCAACAAAAGCTTGACTTGTGTGATAGTAGATGCTTAATTCTGGCCCAGGGCACACACACGTGCTCACACACACATCAATCATCCAATTCTCACCTATTACTCTATTATACTGGATTGATGTCAGAAATTTTAAACCATGTTTGAACATACTGAGACTGCTAACACCTTAAGCTGTAGGTATACAGTGTAAACACGTGGTTCCTAGACCTATTTTGATAAAAAGCAGGGAAGAGAATGGTAGTAACTGTCAATCTAATTGGGTGTCATAGAGCATAGAGTAATAGGTTAGGACTCAGATAGGAAAAGAAAAATGTTCAGATGCCCTCAGGCAAGCTGCCCAGGTGTGATCTTCTAGACTAGAAAATCACTGGCTGCTTAAACCAGACACTTACCCAAAACCTGTGAGGCTGACACTCACTCAATCACTCAGAACGGCTGTTTTAAGTTTCGTGAACAAGACGCCTCTGTGTTTCTGGCAACGCAGGTGACCCACATGAAGAGGACCAGCTGCATCAAAAAGCTGCTTCACCATCCGAATGCATGTTCCCCATCGACAGGTTTTGCCAACAAGCTCCTCTCCCAGGACCTAGCTTGGCACAAAGTAAGCAGATGCCAAGAAGAAGGAAGTGTAGGCAGTGGGTGAGCAAAAGCAGGAGAGAGTGATCATGGACGTTGGCCAGACTGGGTTTCCTGAATGAGACACCACCAAGATCCCAGCATTTCAAAGAGGGAAAGCACAGATAAAAAAAACAGATGGACAGACAGACACACACACACACACACGCAGCCACACATAGAGTAAGAACAGTTCAGGACTGAGGAGAACTTTGAAGTAGGCTCAAATGGCCAGCAGCAAAGTCAACTGAGGCCTGAGACAGGAAAGCAAAGCCTCCAAGGATATATGACCAGAAGCAAATTTCTGGCCCCTGGCAGCTCCAGCTCCCAGCAAGCAAAAGAACCTGTTGACTAGCAAGTGGGGGGAGAGGGCAACACAGCTGGGAAATCCAGTCATGCTTTTTGTAAAAATCAGCCCTCTCAATGCCTTCTCTGGTGAGTGCCACAGGGTTCTGGCCACCTGCGGAGGCTCAGCTAGACAAGTGTGACCCTTCATTCCACATTTCTCAGTAAGAGGCGCCTGTGACAAGATACCCAAGCTAGAGTGAAGCACAGCCTCCTGTAAGGCATCCTAGGAGAACCTGTTCCACCAGCTGTGAATCCAGCCACCCACTTGCAGAAGACAAAAGGGGAGAGGAGGTAGAGAGTGAGGACTGGTGGGAGTTTCTTTCAGAAGAAGGCTGTGCTCACAGTGAATCCCACCACAGGAGGAGCCCCACCACAGGGGAAACCCCACCACACAACCCGGGGGTACCATTCTGATTGTTCTGTGTATTTAACTTGTTCCAGAGTTCCAGGAGTTTCTGAATACACAGACTGAAATATGAATGCTGTGCCTCAGAATCATGCAAAGCCACAGCCTTGTCCCACCACACCACATGTCCCTGCGGGGAACAAGAGGAGGAAGCTGCCTTCTCTCCACATGTCTAGTGAGGGAATCTGCAAGCGTTTGCTTCAGAGAGCTTCAAAATGGATTGCCCATCACTGAGACACAGAAAGAACTGGTGCTTGATTCATCCTTGAGAAAGACTAAGCAAACTGTGGACCAAGGCCTGGCTCCAGCCCACAAAATAAAGTGGTGAGGGAGGAGGTAACCGTTTCGACAGCAAAGACAGGCGTGCATGGCCACATGGAGGCATCTGCAGCCCACTGTTCACTACAGCAAGTGGGAGGTGGGGACCATATGTTTCATGTGGGCCAGAAATGGGTCGCTTAGGACAGCAAGCCACACGGGAATTTCTTACGGTCGCTCGGGATAGAAAAGCATCAGTCCAGGCCCAGAAAGCTCTACAAGAGAGAAAAGAACCTTCAAAATTCCTGCAAAATGCCCACAACACAGCCAGTGGCAACCCTCTGCAGGGCCAGAAAGCAGAAGCTACCAGCCAAGTAAGAAGTGCCCTACTCCTTATACCTTCTCGCTCCCACTCTATCCACTTCCCTTGTCCCCAGTAAAACAGAAGCCGGCTCAGGGAGAAGGTAAGCCTGGAGAGAAGAGCAGGGAAGCCAAGAGTACCCCCTCTCCTTCTCCACTGAAGGCCTAGCTGGGAGGGATTTTAAATTGTATGAGTTTGCTGCTATATGACAAATTACCACAATCTTAGCAGCTTAAAACAACATCCATTTATTACCTACCAGTTCCAGAGGTCAGAAGTTCAGCATGGCTCAGCTGGGTTCTCCACATAGGGTCTTATGAGGCTGAAATCAAAGCCTCAGCCTGCTAGGTTCTTATCTTGAGGCTCTGGAAAGGAATCCACTGCCAAACTCATTAGGCTGTTGGCTGAATTTAATTCCATGTGGCTGTAAGTCTAAGGTCCCCATTTCCTAGCTGTTGGCTAGGAAATGCTCTCTGCTCCTTCCTGCTCTCTGGTCCTTGCATGTGTCCCCATCTATCCTCGAATGCAACAACAGCACATGGACTCCCTCTCAGGCTTAGAATCTCTCTGACTTCCCCTCTACTTCCAGCAAGAGAAAACTCTGCCTTTAAAAGGGTCATGTGCTTAGATTTGCCCCACCAGAAAAATAGCCCTTTTGCTATAAAAAGTAACACCATCATGAGAACACAAAACTCATCATATTCCCAGATCTCACCCACACTCTAAAGGCAAAGGATTATATTAATATAAGAATGAGGGTGTGCAAGTTCGATGCATGAAGCAGGGCACCCAAAGCCGGGGCTCTGGGACAACTCAGAGCAATGGGGTGGGGAGGGGAGAGGGAGGGGGTTCAGGATTGGGGAGACACATGTATACTAGTGGTCAATTCATGCTGATGTATGGCAAAAACCATCACAATATTATAAAGCAACTTTCCTCCAATTAAAATAAATTAATTTTAAAACAAGACTGAGGGTGTCAGAGGTCATTCTTAGATATCTACTTACCACAAACAAGTTAGGTAGGAAATTTTGATTACATTTCAGGTCTGAAGATACATATTGTTAAAATCAAGAGTGTGTGTGCAACACAAAGGAATTGCAGGACTGTCTCTTAGTGAAGAAGGAACGTAAAAGTTCATGGCTTCCATAGTTTTCGTGGAGGGAGAAGAAATGGTATGAAGAGATCATCACCAATGAATAAATGTTAAGGACAGAGGGATAAAACATTAAGTGTTTTGTTTGCATCGTTGAGTTGTACTGGTTGGATGTACAGTTTACCCCAAGATGGTAACCCTAGAGAGAGGTAGGGGTGAATCAAGCCCAAATAAAGCATGCTAATAATGGTAACACCAGAGAGGATATTAAAAACCAGAATAAAGTAGAATTCCCTGCTACAAAGAGAAAATTTCAATTACTAAAAGGGAAGGTTAGGTGAATCCTTGCACTACAAGGAAAAGCAGTTATGTCAATGGAGTCCCAGAGTGGATGCCAGCAGATTTAACCCTGGTTCCTGTTCCACCCCCTCACTTGGAGTAGAAAATTGGGCAAGACCCTAACTCCCTAGACCCCAGTGTCCTAGCAGGAAAATATAATAAGAACGTATGGAGTATGGTGGCATAAACTCTACAAGTGTAGAACCTGGAGGCCCATATGCTCTGGAAGGCCCACAGATGTGTTTTGTTTGGCCCATGCAGTGTTTTACAATATATAATATCATTTAATGCCAACATTTGAGGGGAAAAAAAGTATATTTCCCATTAAAAAAAAAAATCCAGATTTCCAGCTTCTGTCAACAATCTGGAAGATCTGGACACACAGGGCCTGCACTCTGTCTGGCGACAATCTTCTGTGGCTTCTGCATCCAGTTCCCACCACCCTCACCCGGCGGGCTGCAGGCTCCAACCTTCTGGGAGGCCTCACCTCATCGTGCCCTGCTGGATCTGCACCTTTGATCTTGCCCTAAAGCATTACACAAGTGTTGGCTGTTATTACCTGTAAAATGAGGTAACTGGAATGGATGAGCTACTTCCACTCAGAGAAGCTGTAATCCCAGTCCTTGAAACAGGTCTTCAGTCACTTTTCCCAAAAAAGGTGTAAACTGATCACCCCCAAACCCAGGTGGTCGTTGGTCCCTGTGTACAATGTAAAGACCATAAAATGTGCTGAAAATCAAGTATTTGTACTGGGAGTTACAGAAAGACTTCAATAAACTGAAATGTAGTTTTCCACTGGACAACATTTAGGCACTGGCTTCTTTAAAAGCAAATAGAAGTGAAGATGAGGAAAGGACAAAGTCAGCATCCCCACTAAGAGAGAGGGCAGACCTCCAAGAGAGGAGGGGATTTTAGGGAAAATAAACACTCTCCGTAAGAGAGCTAATCCCAGTGGTTCATCCCAAGAAAGGAGCCAAGAGTTTATAGTTCTTTGGGGTTTGTTTTATTTATCCCTGCCACAAGATATAAATCAATCTATTTAGATAGGGATGGTTGAGAGAACACATTTTATTGCGATGGATAATTCCCCAAGGGAGAAGGATCACTGTGTTTCACTTCTAACATTTTTTTTCTCTTTGGGTTTTGTGAAAATCCCACAAGTTTATGAGAAGTTGTCCAGATGAGGACACAGAACTTAGCAAACTATTCCCATCTTTAATTCTCATAAAAGTGGAAACACATACCCATGCTCATGCACACATAGCACTAGACACCCGGAAAACTAATTGAGTGCCAAGCACTTCTGGTACCCTAAGGATATATATATATTTTGGTAGCCTGAGGCTGCCAGAAACTTTGCCTGCTGAATGAATTATAGAACAGGAAGCAGATGGGCTGTGTATATGAAACAACCACTATCTGGCATGATGTGCTGTGCAATTTGGCTGCAAAGATTAAATTGAGCTATTGAATGTTTAATACACTATGCATAACAAATACAGCCAGAGCCACAAAACAGCATAAATTACAGAATTGGTATTCACACGGCCTTTCCCAGGAATCAATACGCTGCCACCGCTCATAAGAGTCTGTTGTTTAATACACATAAAGAAGAGAAGAATTCTTCTATTAAAATGAGTTATCTGGGCTATTTACCAAAGGCAGTGATTTAGCAGTGGTAAAGTCTATGTAGTGCTGTTGAATGCAGATGATAATACTTCTTGTCCTTGTCTGCCTGTTTCATTGCGCCTATCAGTTGCTGGGGCTTCAAGTCCCTTGGGTACATTAGCAGTCAGCCCAGGAAGTGTGTTTAAGTAATGGACATAATGTTCACATTTGCTAGACCAGCCTTCTCCCTAATCATGAATTATTCTTCCCCAAGGCTCAATTGGAACATTACTTTAGAAGCAGAAGATTTAATCCTTTTCAGCTGATTGGAGGGAATGATTACAGTATTATTTTCTTGTACAGGCTGTCTGCAGTGAAGGTGCCTTTTTCTGTCCCCATCTTTAATAGGCAGCAATCTTTATTTCCCTGGAGGGAAATGGCAATGAATTTGAAATGGGATAAATCTTCAGGAATGCAAGGTGCTGAAGCGGTAGATCACTGCTGGTTAGTTAATTAGTTTAGCCCTCACTTGTTTCATCTCCAAGACAGAACACCTTGTAACAAGGGGAACCAGTGGGTGGGGGGGCGGGTGGGGGGGAGAGCTGAGGAACCAGCTGTAGGCAAATAATCAGATGCCTTAAAGCAACAATGGCCCCATGAATTTCCTTCTGTGCAAATGCTTGGTGCTGGATCTTGGAGTTCCCCTCGCTACCATCATTAAAATAAGCAGTGTTTGTTTTAGTCTGACCAGTCTGACTTTTAAGGACAATCCAAGTCACCAAAGGGAACTGCGTCTTTATCTGGCAGAGATGGTGAAAGCAGAGTCAGGCAGACAGGGTCCAAGAGGAGGCTGCAGAAGGCTGGAGTTGTCGCCCTGTAATGATATTTATATACAGGGCTGGCCCCAGACTAAGTCCTGGGAGGGAAAAAAAAATTGTGTTTGAACATTCCTGGTGAGTGCTCTTTAAGCCCTGCTGCACTGAGAAGCAATAAATAACAACCGAGCCAGTTTGGGTTTTTTGTTTTTTTTTTAAATTTTCATGATTAATGTTTCCAGAGAGGGGAAAAAATGTGGCTTCAAAATTAATTATCTTGGGCTGGAAGATCTAAGCCTCAGACATGTCATTTTCCTGCCCCTACCCCTTCTGAGGGAAAGTCCACGCTATGTAAGCTTCCATCGCTGAGCAATTCCTGAAGTGTGGTTTTCTGGGGAGCCCGTCCCACCTTCCCTTCACCCACCACCAATTTTCTGTTTCCTTTTATATAAATAACGAAGAAAGAGATCAAACCTAAAGAGATCAACAGAATCATAACAAAGTCCTTGACAGCTAACACGTTTTGCATCTGATTTAAAGCAGGAAGCCCCCATGTCTAGCTGCTTGTGATTTATTTAGAATAAAACAAGGTCATGCTGCCTTGGCCCTGATTATAAATATATTACGTTTAAGTGATGAACGCGGCATTCATAAGGAGCAGGAGATCAAGAGTGCCTGAGGCTGGCACTTTCAATCTCCCCTCAGCCTCAAGTCCAAGATTTCAAATAAACACGCTGTTAAGTGAATGCTACAGAACCCACATAGGGAGCACTGGGATGGTTTTCTTCCTGAAGTGGAAAATAATGGGAGAGGAGAGGCTGTGTCAGAGCTCCTCAGGAGATGCAAAGAAAACCTTCTCCTGTAGGCTTTACCCAGGCCCCTTGGGTCCCTCCACCCACCAATTCTATTATTATTCTAAGCCACCACGAAAGGCAAGAAAGGTCACAGTTCTTCATATCAGAGGGAAAGATGGCATGATGTGCCTGTTTTCTGTGGACATGTTCAGTCCTTGAATGCCTTCATCATCTGTGAACAGTCACACCGCTCCTTGCCACTCCCACAGATCCTATGATAGGGTTGGTGTAGGAACTCCACGAGGAGTCGCTTGGGTCAGCACTCTTGTCTTTAAAAGGGCAGAAAGTTGTTCTAAGGACACACCACTGGGAAACAGCCCATCTGAGATTGTGACCTGTAGGAGCCTGTGCCACGTCTATCTACAGGCCATAAGCTGCCTACCCTCCGGCCACCTTCTTTAAGTCAGCCCTGGATTCTGCCCCCAGGCACCCCAAACTCCTCTGAACCCAAAGACCCCAAGCCTTGGTCAAGGACCACCGAAATCCCTCTCCTTCCTCTGTCATATCTTTTAAGTGATCAACCAAATTAATACTGACTGAGCACCTACTGACTGGCCTCACTCAACGGCTGAGCTCCGGCAGAATGGCCCTTCTTGTTCCAGATCACTTTAGTTGTTGTCTGACCCACTTTTTTTTTCATTTTACTTCCATCAACTTCTGGCTCAAAAAAACAGTATTTCTCCCCAAACTGACATCTACCTATAAAATGTTATGTTTCTATTCTGCTGTGGCAGGAAATGGGAACGACCATCATATGCTACATAATAATGGAAAGAGCAAGTGCTGACAGTTTTTGCCTTTTCTGCCTCTCCTTCTCCTTCCTGAGATAACAAAATTCAGACAGATGACCAAAGCTGCAGATAGGAAGAGATGCAGGGGAACAGAGCTAAGGAGTCAGTAGGAATGGACCCTAGTCCCCATGGCCACTGAAACGACTTATCCGACCTTGGTGAAGCCACTCAAGCCCCTCAGGGCCTTGGGACTCTTCATGTGAAATATTAGGGGCTGGACACAGGTCCCTGACTGTTCTATATCTCTATGGTCCTGCTTGCCCCGAAAACATTAATTGGATTTTACATCGTTTGGTTTCATTTCTGGACATTTACAATTCTCTGAGTAATGGGTAACATTCACAGCCCAATTACTTTCCCAAGCTCATCGAAATTTAATTTGCTGCGTGCAGTGACACACAGCCTGAGTTTGACTAGGAAGTCAGCAAAGCCACACCAGTGATTTACACAAGGCTCCCTGACTACAAAATTTACCACCAGGAATGTCTAATGAAAGTTTTTCTCATGTAAACATATAGCTTTCACATCAACTGGAGTAGGAGCAGATGAGCTTCCTGAGACAGAATGTACTAGACAATACGCTCCTTTTCACATAATGAGCTCAGAAAATTCTGCACTGAAATGAAGGGTCTTGGAGTTATTATAATGATTCATAAATGAGAACTCTATCTCTTTCAGGACTTCACAATGCTATTTGCATGTTAAAAACACCTGACCCCTGGAGGCTGCATTTCTTCCACTGCAGCTCTAAAAATACTATGACCTCTACATTTACATTTAAATACTGATACCTGTGCATTTTTACTCTCCATCTACTGGAAGGTTTTGGTGAAGAGGGCATTTTGACAAAATTAATGTGACTTTTGGAGGCAAGAAATATTATTAGAATTTAGAAGTCACTGATGCAACCATCATTAAATCGCTGGATCAAAAGCATTTTCTTCTTCCTGTCACTGTTTTTAAAACCATACATCTGTGCTGCCCAAAGTGGCAGGCACAAGTCACATGAGATTGTTGAGCATTTGAAATGAAGTGAATCCAAGTTGAGATGTGCCTTAAGTGTAAAATACACAACAGATTGCAAAGATTTTGCATGAGGAAAGAAGGTAAACTATTTCAGTAATCACTTTATACATCTATGTACAGACGACTTGTTGAAATGATAAAAGTTAGGATATCTTGAGTTAAATAAAATAGATTATTAAAATTAATTTTACCTGTATCTTTCTAGTTTTTTAAGGCTTCTAGAAAAGTTTAAACAGGTTGCTCACATATTCCTACTGAACAGCTCTGCTCCAAACGTCTCATAGTTTGGTATCATGCTTCATACACCTAACATATACACCTTAACTTAGTCTGCAAATTCTTTCTAAGGGTTTACAAAGTGCCATGCTCTCTACTTGACAGAAGGAACTGAAAAATGAAATGACACTTCTTAAGGATCTAACATTTTAGAAGAGGAAGGAGAAGTAAAGAAGGTTAAAATCTACTGGATACTCACTGCTTCCCAAGCAAGACCCTGACTTAACTTAGGAATGTTCATATAAAACATGAACATTCAGTCTCCTTTGTAGCTCTGCAACCCTTATGACTGAATCTCAGGCCTATTTTTTTATGTCTTGGTCTGGATCCAGATTTGGTGGAGCCTGAAGCTTAAGGAAGCCAGCTTTAGTTTTTGTTTTGTTTTGTTTTGTTTTAAAAGGTGGGGCGCAGGATACAAAATGATAACAAAATGGTTGAGAGATGTCTCCCTCCAGAAGATCACTGACTCAGGACCAACCACTAGGCACTTGGTTAGGAGGGTGGGTTAGCTTTCCCTGCACAGGAAAGAGATGGGTAAAGGTACTTCTGGCAAGAGCATAGAAGACGCCAAACATGTAAAGAAGTAAGGCTGAACAGAACAGGGCCAGGGACACATTGCATGGGTGCCTGAATTCCAGGCAAGGGCATGCCAGTTTCATCCTTGAATACAGTAATTGGGAACTACTGAAAGATCTGGAATGACATAAGACCAGGCACACTTCTGATTCAGCACATGGACCCACCTCTCCACAGAAGGCAGCATTTCCAATTGGAGGAATCACACCAGACTGTCCCAGTGTTTAACACATCTCGACGGTCAACCCCCTATCCCATGTGCCTAGATTACAGAATGCCCTTTCCCCTACCATGTCCAAGGAGTGCTCTGGGGTGGCTGGTGTTCCCTGAGTCAGTGTTATCTGCCACCTGCCCACTAACTCTAGATCTCAGGCACTGCCCTCCATCACCCAGGAGGGGCTGCTGCTTCTGAATGAGCACCACATTCCAATCCAGAGACCCGGTGTGGCAGTTAGCGCTGGGAAACCCAAGAGTTTTCATATAGCAAAGAGTTGGAAACCTGAACAAACAGGATTGTCCCAGGGGCCTGAAAATGGAAGGATGACAGCATCCCACTTGGGGTGACCTCAGCCAATGCCACCCCGGACCTCATGTGGCCTGGCTGCTCAGGACACAGCTCCTCAGACTCCCTCATGCAGTCTCCAGATCCCAACCTGCCGCCCAAGGGGTTAGTTCAGGTAGGTCCTGGACCCCCTGTGGGCAGACACCAAAGCATTGTTTTCTGTTGATGACCTAGTGTGGGATGGAGGCCAGCCTATCAGTCTCTCTTCTTTATGCACTTTGAACAGCCTCTGCAGGGGTCACCTCAGTTAATGCCTAACTGGCAAACCATAACTTTGAACTTAGTTATGAACCTTGTGAACCCATGTGCTACCTAAGCTAACTGACTTACCCCACTTTCCACAGACTTTTAGGTCCACCTACCACTAGGTCCTCTGGCAAAAGTAAATAAATTGAACTTCTACCTTGTCAAATACACAACTACTGTGAGAGTCACAGAAGGACCTGGAACTCAATAAATGTACCCTCAGATTGCTTTGGGGAAGGCAATGGCACCCCACTCCAGTGCTCTTGCCTGGAAAATCCCATGAACGGAGGAGCCTGGTGGGCTGCCGTCCAGGGGGTCGCTACGAGTCGGACACGACTGAGCGACTTCACTTTCACTTTTCACTTTCATGCATTGGAGAAGGAAATGGCAACCCACTCCAGTGTTCTTGCCTGGAGAATCCCAGGGACAGGGGAGCCTTGTGGGCTGCTATCTATGGGGTCCCACAGAGTCGGACACGACTGAAGCGACTTAGCAGCAGCAGCAGCAGATTGCTTACTTTGTCCTATTTCTAAAGTAAATCCCACTGTAGACCTCTGTGCATGCTTGCTTACTTGTGCCCAACTCTTTGCCACCCCACAGACTGCAGCCCACAAGGCTCCTCTGTCCACGGGATTTTTCCGGCAAGAATACTGGAGTGGGTTGCATTTCCTCCTCTAAGGGATCCTCCTGACCCAGGGATCCAACCTGTGGCTTCAGAGACTCCTGCACTGGCAGGTGGATTCTTTACCACTGAGCCCACTGGGAATCCCACTGCAGAGCTCCATAGGACAGTAAATAACCCTGACTCCTCCAGGCCCTGAAAGCAGGTCTGATTACACCTGGGCACTCAGCCTGGCATCCTAATGGTACTGTCTACCTTTTACTTCATGATCAAGAAAGGGAAGCTCCTTTCTTTCAACATAGGAATATTGAAGAGCAATGTAATACGAGTGACTGAACAGAGCTAAATTCCAATGTTGAGAGCAATATATTTACATTAACTGAGGCCAAAACACCTGTGAACATTTTCAAGAAGGTTGGAAGTCATGCTTGTAACTGTTCACCTAAATGCAAGCCTTAAAATGTCTTATAGGGTTTTACGGACCAAACTGTGGTCCCTAAAATTCATATGTTGAAGCCCTAGTCCCCAATGTGACTGTATTTAAAGATAGGACCTTAAAAGAGGTAATTAAGATTAAATGAGGTCATAAGTATGGGGCCCTAATCCAAGAGAACTGGTGTCCACATATGAAGAGGAAGAGACACCAGAGATGAGCATGCACCAAGAAAAGGTCAATTAAGTGTAGAGCAAGAAGGGAGTCATCTGCAAGCTAAGGAGAGAGGCCTCGGGAGAAACCAAACCTACCAACACCTTGATCTCAGAATTCTAGCCTCCAGAAGAGTGAGAAAATCAATTTCTGTTGTTTAAACCTCCCAGTCTGTGGTATTTTGTTATTGCATCTCCTAGCAAACTAGTATGTAGGATATCTGAACAGAAGAAATACAAGTTAATTTAGCCGGTTTGAAGAAAGAAACTCAGTGTCCTTTTTCTCCAAAAGAAGTGTGATTTGATGATAGGGTGATACAGTGAGGAGGCAATAGAGCAAGTTTGAATGCTTTCTACCTGCCAGGAACTACTCTAAATGAGACGTGTGCATCGAATCATTTGACCCTCCTGAGACTAAAGGTAGGTGCTATTACCCTCCAAGTTTAGCTGAGGAGAGGGAGGGTCAGATGACTAACCCCAGCGTGAGATATAAGAACATGAAACCACTGTGTGTGAGATCCAGACAGGAGGCACAAGATGAAAAGTCAAAAAGAGAACTAGAATTCATACCTGAGCTCTTCTCGTAGGGGGCTCTGTCACTCTGGTGGTGTAACCACTTTGCATTATTTGTATATTATTTGTATAACCCCAATGCAATGGGATTAAAAATGTGCTCCCTGGGAAGCACCATAAATCCCTCAAATAGAGATACCTGAACACATTCAGTGTAAGCCATCTTTCATCCTTAGAAACTTTAATTACACCATTCTGTCTGACTTTCTATGACCTGTTATTCTTAGATCTTGTTTATTCTTTGTATGTTAATTTAGATTTGAAGATTAATTCTTCCAATGGTTATCACACCAAGAGACATGTAAAATTCATAGGAAGTCTACATTTCAAGGGTTCATTTTACATGTTATCAATTGTTTTTTCACACCATGTTATTTGCAAAATAAATATCACGTAACTCTGTTAGGTTATTTTTCTAATCCATTATCAGTCAGTTCCAATGGACTAGTGCTTGGGCAACAGAAAGCTTATCTTTTTAGCACACATAAACTCAAAGGTTAGTTCCTAAATTTTTACAACTCAGCATTCTAAAAGAGATACCTTTGAGGATCTAACTTTAAATTCATTAGCCTCTTGCTCTCTGAAAACAAAAGCAACACATATATGTCATGCAAGGATTAGAAGTTTGTGCTGTCACAGGCATTTAACTGTAGAGT
This sequence comes from Cervus elaphus, assembly GCF_910594005.1. Taxonomy (NCBI): domain Eukaryota; kingdom Metazoa; phylum Chordata; class Mammalia; order Artiodactyla; family Cervidae; genus Cervus; species Cervus elaphus. The sequence continues at coordinate 54,828,852 of NC_057843.1, forward strand.
TTAAGTCCAAGTTATGTAGGGAAATGAATTTTCATTTTAAGCTTACCATGTAAGTTTTTCTTTGTTTCCATCATATTCTTTTAAACTTACAAGTGTTGCTTCTGGAAATCCACCCCGTACCCCCACCCCCACAAATCAGCAGAGAGAGAGTGAGGCTGAAAACAACAATTTCAATACTGGATAAATGTGAACACACAGAGAACAAATGAAACAACAACAATAAAACACAGAAGAGCCAGAACAATTGTGTATATTGAGGGGATGTGTCCAGATATGCTCATCACTAGGGAGAGACTCAGAGACCCCAGAAGAGAGCACCCCAATTCAAAAATGGGACTTACGTTTTAAAGACTCAGAAATTGGATTTTGTGAATATCCAAGGCAGAGATTAGTTTCTCAAAAACAAAAGAACATAATTCAAATTCATAAGAGACTAATGTAACAGCTGGATTGTTGCTCAGTATATTCTTCCCTGTGGAGAAATCTACATGCGAAGCCAAGCTCTGATGAAGAGACTGAACAATTTACATGTGCTCTGGCATTAGAATATGGCTTCTGCATCTAGGAGGCCCTGAGGCCATTCTCGTAGGTAGGGTTGGACTCACATGGACAAAGTTTTCTCCAATTTCGTACATTTTTCTCAACAGCAGTTTGAGGAACGTTAATGTAGACAAACGGTTTTTTCTATCTCTGTACTGGTTAGAGCTCAGAGGTGCCGCCACACTTCTACCAGCATTCGAGAGCAGGATGCCATATAATGGTACCCCCTTTAATAGAGGAGTTTTAATTTAGACTCTAATAAGTTACTGCCTATTTAAAATCTGGTTTATCATAATGTGATTCTTTTTTTTTAAGATCACTTAAGGCAGTGGCTTAGCAGTCCCTCAGATCTGTCTTTTGCTTCAACAACAGTGTTTGGAGGAATCAACCCACGGACTCCCTTTCTTCCAGTCTCTGACCACCCTCCAACCTTCTCTCCAGGCACAACCTTCGTATTCAACGACTCAGCTCTCCAGGACTAGCCAACACCAATTTTTGAATTTAACTAAATTGAATTTAATTTACTGTCAACCACGAGCTCCCGTATTTGTCATAATTATTCCACCGTGGTGGAGGCCGCCATCCACCGCTAGTTCAACATGCATCTGCGGGCACTTCCCTCTCTCTGGGCTTCTATTTCAGCAGCAACAATGTGGCTCTAGATGGTGTGGTCTAAAATTTTCTGCTGAGGAGAAGCTCAAGGGCACCAAGAGTCTCTGGAAAATGCAAAATCAGTGTTGCTGCTGTGCCCTCTTCCAGAACATGCAGAAGCTTCTCAAGACGAGTGGGGTAAAACCCAGGGTGCTATGAAGCCACCATTCTCAGGGAGAAGAATCTGAGCCAGGCCCTCCTGGATCTGCCTGCCCTGGTTCTGCCACGCAGACTCCCACCTCCATGACTTTCTGGAGAGCCGTGTCCTGGAGGAGCAGGTGAAACTCACCGAGAAGATGGGAGACCACCTGACCGACCTCCGCAGTCTGGTGGCTCCCAGGGCTGGGCTGGGCGAGTCTCTCTCTGAAAGGCTCACCCTCAAGACTGACCAGGAGCCTCCAAAGACCAGAGGCCTCTGAGGAGCACCTCTGGCATCAGGGCTACTGCCTGAAGCCCCTCTCTGAGGCCACAAGACAGCTTTTACTACCCTGGAGCCCTCTTCCATGACTTAGATATGTGGAAACAATAAAGCTTTTGCAGCAAATATATATATATATATATTTGCAGCAAATATATATATATATAATTTTAGTTCTATCTCTTCAAGAGAACCTGGGTGTGTAAGTTGCTTCAGTTGTGTCTGACTCTTTGAGACTCTGTGGACTGTAACCCACCAGGCTCCTCTGTCCATAGGATTCTCCAGGCAAGAATACTGGAGTGGGTTGCCCTGCCCTTCTCCAGGGGATCTTCCCAACCCAGGGATAGAACCCACATCTGGAAGGCGGACTCTTTACCACTAGCACCACCTAAGGAGCCCTCAAGAGAATCTACTACTCACCAACCATCCCTCCAACAAAAAAATAAAACTACACACATACCAAACAGCAACATAGAATGCCTTTTAAAGATCCACTAATGTTCTTAAGAACATTAAAGGGTTAACCCACTGTGGACAAACACTATTTTAAATTCTTTTCATTCTACACATCACATAGTATGTCAAAAACTAAGTGAAAAACACTACTGAAGAAAATAAAACTGTGTATCCTGCTTTGTACACTGATTTCTCCCTCAGTTTCAAAAGATCAATATACATCAAGCATTAGAACAAGATACTCATATGTGAGAATATTATTTAAAATACAGCATAACAGATTATAGAGAATGAAAAGTAAAATCGGAGGTGCCTGGGCTTGAGGAAGAAGATAGATAGGCCCGTGGGCTGGGACACCTGGTTTTTGTCAAGTGGAGTAAAATTCAAGCTTTGTTCTCACACACATCCTCCAAGGACAAAGCTAGTGGCAAAAGCTGAGCTCTGGCCCAAAGAATTGATGCTTTTGAACTGTGGTGTTGGAGAAGACTCTTGAGAGTCCCTTGGACTGCAAGAAGATCCAACCAGTCAATCCTAAAGGAAATCAACCCTGAATATTCATTGGAAGGACAGATGCTGAAGCTGAAACTCCAATACTTTGGCCATCTGATGCAAAGAACTGACTCACTGGAAAAGACCCTGAATTCTGGGCAAGATTGAAGGCAGGAGGAGAAAGGGACAACAGAGGATGAGATGGTTGGATGGCATCACCAACTTGATGAACATGAGTTTGAGCAAGATGGACAGGGAAGTTGGTGATGGACAGGGAAGCCTGGCATGCTGCGGTCCATGGGGTTGCAAAGAGTCAGACAAGACTGAGTGACTGAACTGAACTGAACTGAACTGAAAGTAAAGAGATTAAGGTTAAGACCTCCTGAGGTTAAGAAGAGTTCCTTGTCTGCACATGCACAGGAAGGCTTCTTGGGGATCAAAAAGGGACGGGGTCCCACCCCATAACGAGTGTGGACATGCACCTATAGCCCTCTATGGTGCAATCCCTCTGAGAAAAAAGTTGCACATGCATCTTGGGGAGGGTCCTAGGACCAATCAAATGTGGAGAAAGAAGCAAGATAATTGGCCAAATGTAAACATAAGACCCAGAAGGGCTGTCCTATAAAAGTGATGTAAACCACCTGGTTACTACACTACTCATTCAGAACGGCCACAATCCTTTCTGGGTGTGTATCTCTGCCTTGCTTCTCACATAAATAAGCTGTTTCTCTGTGTGTTCTCCCATGCATTGTGCTGTGTCTCTAATAATAAACTGTGTACCTGTTTTGCAGTTTTTGCCTCCTTGTAACATTCTTGGTTTCAGACAGGGTGCTTCTAGCCTCTAGCCCACGGTGGACTGGTGGCTAGGTTTAATCCCTCAACAGGGAAATGAGATCCCGCTTCAACACTACTGTCCCTCCAAAAACAGGCTCAAATTCAGGGTTCCCTTTTATGAGCTATTCCATTATCACATCCTTAAAATGAGGTTAAAGATATCTAAAGTGTAAGGTCATTTTCAGAGTTAAAATGTAGTATGTTTGGCATAAGCAGATACTCAATAAATAGTAGCTTATCATTACTGTCATTTTTGAAACTTCATTTTTTGAGCATTTCCTTTCCCTTCTGCAAAACAAACCCATGTCCCTTCAATTAAATGAGGTTTAACAAGATATCTTCCTAACCCACAACATGTACAGAGAGCTTAGAGGAGTGTCTATATTCTTAACTTTATTCTGAAGGATACTACTGTCTTTTGCCTGGAAACTGGGTGAGTTAAGAAGAAAGAACCAATCACTTGAACTGCTGTTTTAAAGATAGAACTGGAGAGAAACCAGGCTTCATCTTAACCAGGACATGGAGGTCAAGACTGAAAAGTGTATCATTAAAGTGGAATTACCACGAAGTTCAAAGGTTGGTTTCATTCCACTTCTCAATTCTTTCTATTCTCTCTGTTGCTCTCAAACTTACTGTGTGTTTTTAGCAAATGCTCTTCTTAATCAAACTCTTGGACGTAATGTACAGCTTGGTGACTGTAGTTCATAATGCTGCATTCTACATTTGAATGCTGCTAAGAGAGTAGATCTTAAAAGTTCTCTTCCCAAGAAAAAATTGTTTGTAGTTTTCTATGGTGATGGATTGACTAGACCTACTGTGATGATCATTTCACAACATACACATATATCAAATTATTATGTGGGATATCTGAAACTAATATAATCTTATATGTCAAATATAACTCCATAAAAAATTCTTGATGCCCCCCCCAACAGAAGAGGACCTTAGCATGTCTTTAACTCAAACAGCCTCTGACTCTCACTGTGTCATTGAGGGGCTGAAGGACATGGGTGGAGGGGGTAGGAGGGGAAACAGTCAACCTTAATTTGTACTGAATATAACACTTTCCTCTTTTATTTGTCTCCTACTTTTTCCTTCTTGATTATTACTGAAGTAAACATATCAGTAGGTCTTTCCATAGAAAGAATAATTAATAAACAATAAACTGAATAATAAATTCTTAGTCTTTGCATATCTACATTTGTCTACATTGTGCACCCATGCCTGACCAATATTTTACCTGGGAATGGAATCCCAGTTTGCTTCCTCATAGGACACTACAAAAATTATTCAATTGATATCTTGCATCTACTTTTTGCTGTGAGAAGCCTATTATCAGTAAAATTACTTAGAAAAGAATAAGAACTTGGCTTCTTTTTTCTGGTAGTTTATAGATGTGCTAGGTATGGACTTGTTTTTCAAATCCTGCTTGCAACTTAATATTGCTTCTTATATTTGAGGAACCATGTCTTTCTTCAATTCTGAAAAAAAAATTCAACCATCATCTCTTACAATATTAAACCTACACCATTCTCTCTAACCGAGCCTAGAACTCTTATTAATATTGGAGCTTTTAATTTTTTCCTCCATGCCTCTTAATTTTTCTCCCATTTTCATATCTCTTTATCTCTGAACTGCATTCTGGGTGATTTTGTTAGTTTCACAATTCAGAAAACTCTCTTCTTGGGAGATTTAATAACTGATTAACCTATTTATTGAGCTGTTCAGTTCAGTTCAGTCACTCAGTCCTGTCCGATTCTTTGCAACCCTATGGATTGCAGCATGCCAGGCTTCCCTGTCCATCACCAACTCCTGGAACTTATTCAAACTCATGTCCATCATGTCAGTGATGCCATCCAACCAACTCATCCTCTTTCGTCTCCATCTCCTCCCGCCTTCAATCTTTCCCAGCATCAGGGTCTTTTCCAATGAGTCAGTTCTTTGAATGAGGTGGACAAAGTATTGGAGTTTCAGCTTCAGCATCAGTCCTTCCAATGAACACCCAGGACTGATCTCCTTTAGGATTGACTGGTTGGATCTCCTTGCAGTCCAAGGGACTCTCAAGAGTCTTCTCCAAAACCCCACTTCAAAAGCATCAATTCTTTGGCACTCAGCTTTCTTTATAGTTCAACTCTCACATCCATAGATGACTACTGGAAAAGCCATAGCTTTGACTAGATGGACCTTTGTCAGCAAAGTAATGTTTCTGCTTTCTAATATGCTGTCTAGGTTGGTCACAGGTTTTCTTCCAAGAAGAAAGCGTCTTTTAATTTCATGGCTGCAGTCACCATCTGCAGTGATTTTGGAGCCCCAAAAAATAAAGTTTCTCACTGTTTCCATTGTTTGCCCATCTATTTGCCATCAAATGATGGGACCGGGTGCCATGATCTTTGTTTAATGAATCTTGAGTTTTAAGCCAACTTTTTCACTCTCCTCTTTCACTTTCATCACTAAGCTCTTTAGTTCTTCACTTTCTGCCATAAGGGTGGTGTCATCTGCATATCTGAGGTTATTGATACTTCTCCCAGCAATCTTGATTCCAGCTTCTGCTTCATCCAACCAGGCATTTCACATGATGTACTCTGTATATAAGTTAAATAAGCAGGGTGACAATATACAGCCTTGAGGTATTCCTTTCCTAATTTGGAACCAGTTTGTTGTTTCATGTCTAGTTCTAACTGTTGCTTCTTGACCTGCATACATGTTTCTCAGAAGGCAGGTCAGGTGGTCTGGTATTCCCATCTCTTTCAGGTTTTCCACAGTTTATTGTGATCCACACAGTCAAAGGCTTTGGAATAGTCAATAAAGAAAAAGTAGATGTTTTTCTGGAACTCTCTTGCTTTTTCGATGATCCAGCGAATGTTGGCAATTTGATCTCTGGTTCTTCTGCCTTTTCTGTATCCAGCTTGAACATCTGGAAGTTCACGGTTCACATACTGTTGAAGCCTGACTTGGAGAATTTTGAGCATTACTTTGCTAGCGTGTGAAATGAGTGCAATTGTGAGGTAATTTGAGTATTCTTTGGCATTGCCTTTCTTAGGGATTGGAATGAAAATTGACCTTTTCCAGTCCTGTGGCCACTGCTGCATTTTCCAGATTTGCTGGCAGATTGAGTGCAGCACTATCACAGCATCATCTTTTAGGACTTGAAATAGCTCAACTGGAATTCCATCACCTCCACTAGCTTTGTTCGTAGTGATGCTTCTAAGGCCCACTTGACTTCACATTCCAGGATGTCTGGCTCTAGGTGAGTGATCACACCATCGTGATTATCTGGGTCATGAAGATCTTTTTTGTTCAGTTCTTCTGTGTATTCTTGCCGCCTCTTAATATCTTCTGCTTCTGTTAGGTCCATACCATTTCTATCCTTTATTGTGCTCATTTTTGCATGAAATGTTCCCTTCATATCTCTAATTTTCTTGAAGAGATCTCTAGTCTTTCCCATTCTATTGTTTTCCTCTATTTCTTTGCATTGATCACCAAGGAAGGCTTTCTTATCTCTCCTTGCTCTTCTTTGGAGCTCTGTGTTCAGATGGGTATATCTTTCCTTTTCTCCTTTGCTTTTAGGTTTTCTTCCTTTCTCAGCTATTTGTAAGGCCTCCTCAAACAACCATTTTGCCTTTTTGCATTTCTTTTTTCTTGGGGATGGTCTTGATCACTGCCTCCTATACAATGAGTTATTGAGCTTTACTCTATTCTGAATCTAAGCATTATGCAAAAAAGTATAGTTTTAACCCAGTTCCCTGACTATCCCAAAGAGATGAAAATGTATATTCTTATGCAAATGTTCTTTTTGTGGTAGATGTTTCTGGAGATGTTCCTGATTCATATTCTGTATAAATAGAATCTCGCCATTTCAATCCTATCATAGTGACATATTGGACACTTGTGATAAAATGAAGAAACATTTCTAATATACAGGGAGACATATATTTTTCCAGTTAATTATCTATCCTGTTTTAAAGCATACTTATTTTCAAAGTGTCAAAATGTACTAATCCACACTGCAATTGTTTGGAAAACTTCATGAACACATATATTTCAGCAAGAAAAGACACTTGATGCCAGCCAAATTCTCTTTTTTTCTGTCACTATAAATGGCTTTCCTATTTTCAACAGTTTTTCAAAATCGAAGTCATATCTAAGCTGACAACTTCTTTGGCAAGTCTCAGCTAGATGTAATTTGAAACAGTCAAGGAAGCAAAGCCTAAACAATAAGGTTTTTAATGGGAATGGTGACAGATCCTTAACTATCGTCATACTGTGTCTGACACCAGAAGACTTGAGAGGAAATTTGTTAAATAAATACCCACAGTTAAAGGAATACACCTGCATTTAGAGTATGTGTTCTGTGTCATGAAAATATGTAAGATCTGAGAATTCAGTGATATTAAGCATGTAACAAAAACATATCTGAAAAATGCCCTCAAGGGATTTCTCTAACCTTCAGAATAATCTTTGTCTATAGGTGGCATCCAAAAGTCATTAAAATGTCACAAGGGATACAAAAAATATCAAAGATCTCCTTTTAGCTTCAGCTTAATTCTATAAGGTTGTTTACTTACTAAGGGAGAAGAAAGTACTAGTATGACTTTTTAATCACTATTGCCTACACAAACATATACACATACAATAAGACTTTTCAAGTATCAACACTATTTTGATATCCATGTCTTATGTTGTCAGGATTGCTGTCGTTCAGTTGCTCACTCGTGTCCAACCCTTTGTGACCCATGAACTGTAGCACACCAGGCTTCCCTGTCCTTCACTGTCTCCCAGTTTGCTCAAACTCGTGTCCATAGAGTCAGTGATGCTATCCAACCATCTCCTCCTTTGTCATCCTCTTTTCCTCCTGCCTCAGTCTGTTTCAGCTGGGTCTTTTCAAATGACCCAGCTCTTCACATCAGGTGGCCAAAGTATTGGAGCTTTAGCTTCAGCATCAGTCCTTCCAATGAATATTCAGGACTGATTTCCTTTAGGATGGACTGGTTTGATCTCCTTGCAGTCCAAGGGACTCTCAAGAGTCTTCTCCATCACCACAATTTGAAAGCATCAGTTCTTTAGCATCAGCCTTCTTTATGGTCCAACTCTCACAACCATACATGACTACTGGAAAAACCATAGCTTTGACTATACAGACCTTTGTCTACAAAGCGACATCTCTGCTTTTTAATATGCTGTCTAGGTTGATCACTGGAGAAGGAAATGGCAACCCACTCCAGTACTCTCGCCTAGAAAGTTCCAGGGATGGAGGAGCCTGGTGGGCTACAGTCCATGGGGTCGCAAAGAGTTGGACATGACTGAGTGACTTCACTTTCACTTTCAGGTTGATCATAACTTTTCTTCCAAACAGCATCTTTTAATTTCATGACTGCAGTCACCATCCTCAGTGATTTTGGAGCCCAGGAAAATAAGATCTGCCACTGCTCCCACTTTTTCCCCATCTATTTTCCATGAAGTGATCAGATCGGATGCCAAGGTCTTCATTTTTTGAATGTTGAGTTTTAAGCCAGCTTTTTCACTCCTATCTTTCATGTTCATCAAGAGGCTCTTTAGTTTCTCTTCACTTTCTGCCATATAGGTGGTGTCATCTGCATATCTGAGGTTATTGATATTTCTCCCAGCAATTTTGATTCTAGTTTATGATTCATCCAGCCTGGCATTTCACATGATGAATGTCACATATAAGTTAAATAAACAGAGTTACAATATACAGTCTTGATATACTCCTTTCCCAATTTTGAACTAGTCCATTGTTCCATTTCCGGTTCTAACTGTTGCTTCTTGAGCTGCATACAGGCTTCTCAGGAGGCAGGTCAGGTGGTCTGGTATTCCCATCTCTTTAAGAATTTTCCACAGTTTGTTGTGATCCACACAGTCAAAGGTTTTAGTGTAGTCAGTGAAGCAGAAGTAGATGGTTTTCTAGAATTCTCTTGCTTTTTCCATGATCCAACGGATGCTGGCAATTTGATCTCTGGTTCCTCTGCCTTTTCTAAATCCCACTTGTACATCTGGAAGTTCTTGGATCACGTACTGTTGAAGCCTAGCTTGAAGGATTTTGACTATTACCTTGCTGGCATGTGTGTGAATGTGCTGTTATTTCAGTCATGTTCAACTCTTCGAGACCCTATGGATTGTAGCCCCCCAGGCTCCTCTGTCCATGGGATTCTCTAGGCAAGAATACTGGAGTGGGTTGCCATGCCCTCCTCCAGGAGATCTTCCTGACCCAGGGATCAGATCCTTGTCTCCTGCGTCTCCCGCATTGCAGGCAGATTCTTTACTGCTGAGCCCCCAGGGAAGCCCCTGCTAGCATGTGAAATGAGCACTATCGTATGGTAGTTTGAACCTTCTTTGGCACTGCTCTTCTTTGGGATGGGAATGAAAACTGACATTTTTCAGTTCTGTGGCCACTGCTGAGTTTTCCAAATTTGCTGGCATATTGAGTGTAGCACTTTAACAGCATCATCTTTTAGAATTTGAAATAGCTTAGTTGGAATTCTGTCATCTCCACTGACTTTGCTCACAGTAATGCTTCCTAAGGCCCACTTGACTTCACAGTCCAGGATGTTTGAGTCTAGGTGACTGACCATAACATCATGGATATCTGGGTTATTCAGACCTTTTTGTATAGTATTCCTGTGTGTTCTTGCCACCTCTTCTTAATCTCTTCTGCTTCTGTTAGGTCCTTGCTATTTCTGTCCTATATTATGTCAGTCTGTGCATGAAATATTCATGCACAGAATTGGATCTTGATAGATCCAATTTTGTTGAAAAGATCTCTTGTCTTTCCCATTCTATTGTTTTCCTCTATTTCTTGGCATTGTTCGTGTAAGAAGGCTCTCTTATCTTTCCTTGCTATTCTTTGGAACTCTGCATTCAGTTGGGTGTCTTTCCCTTTCTCTTTCTCTTCTCTTAGTTATTTTTAAGGCCTCCTTAGGCAACCATTTTGCCTTCTTTCATTTCTTTCTCTTTGTGAACATTGTATTGCAGAAACACCACAAATTTGGGGCTTTCCTAAGAAAACTAAACTAAATCACCAGGAAAACTGAAAAGAATCTATTCTTGACAGTTGATTTATAACAATTTTCTCTACTTAAATTGCCTAAGCTTAGTGTCAGATAAAAATTACTATCTTTGTTTCGGCTTTTGATGTCTCAACAGATAAAACACCAATTCTGATGTGTAAAGCTCTTTAATTTAAATGAACATTACTAGGCAACGGGAAGAAAAATTAAGTCTGTATTTTTGTAGTTGCTGTTTAGTCGCTTAGTCATGTCTAACTCTTTTGCGAACCCATGGACTGTAGCCTACCTGGCTCCCTCTGTCGATGGGATCTTCCAGGCAAGAACACTGGTTGCCATTTCCTCCTCCAGGGGCTCTTCCTAGCACCTGGATCAAACCCAAGTCTCCTGCATTGGCAGGCGGAATCTTTATCACTGATCCACCAGGGAAGTCTATGTTTTAGGACACAGCTAAACCCTCAAACCCAATGAATATCTGCACAGCTATCATAGAGAAGAGGAAAGCAGCAGGTGATTCTCAGAAGATGTGGCTTGATTATAACTCTCTTCTCCCCCAATATCAACTTCAATCGATCCCCCTCTCCAGCATTGAACAGCTGCTCAACGCTGCGGGAGCAGAAAAACTCCTTAGTTCTGTGGAAGTTCTACAGAAGAGAAAGGTGCAAGATTGTCTCTGCCTTATATTGGCAAAGCACCTGAGGCTAGAACTGGAGCTGAGTGTCATAAACTCGTGGACTCCAGGGAGACCACAGAACTGCAGACATGTACGTGTTCCCAGGCAAAGCCAAGATCAAACAGAGGAAACAGCCTGATTCCCTGATCCCTAAAGCACATGATGGATTCAGTTCTTCCTTTCCTTGACCCTGGTAAAACATAAGGAACCCAAGAAATTAAAAACAGAATTACCATATATAATTTATATGTAATATATATTACATATATAATTTGAAATCTATATATGTTGATTAAATAATAATACCATCTCAGTTACCAACAATCCTACTTCCTAGATGTATATGTAAAGGAAATGAAATCACTATCTACATTTTCACATTCACTGAAGAATTTTTCATTATAGCCAAGACATGGAAACAATCTGTCTCTCAACAGATGAATAGACAAATAAAATGTGACATACATCTTTCACATTACACACACACACACATATACATATACACGAATATTATTCAGTCTTAGAAAAGAAAGAAATCTTTCCATTTGCAACAAATGGATGGACCAGGAGGGCCTTATGCTAAGTGAAATAAGCAAGATAAAGAAAGACAAAAATTGCATGTTGTCACATATGTAGAATCTAAAAATAAATAAAATAAAATTCAAATTCATAGCAAATGGTGGTTGCTAGGGGCCGATGACTTGGGAAAATGGGGAAAGATTGATAAAAGGGTATAAAGTTCCAGTTATAAAATGAATAAGGTCAGTGAATTGAATGCATAACATGATGACTACTGTTGATAATACACACACACAAAGGAACTATGTAAGGAGATGGATATGTTAATTAACTTGATGAGGGATATGTTAATTAACTCTTCACAATGTATACATTCATCAACATGTTGTGTACTTTAAATATATTACAATTTTATTTGTCAATTATACCCAATAAAGCTGGAAAAAAGTTAACTATCAAATAAATGAAAATAAAGAAAAATCAAGAGTAAGATATTAATATCTGGGAAGTTAAAGTTTAATATTTGCTCTAAAGAAAACAAAGAACATATTTGTTGAGGTATTTTAATGTGACACATCTACTAGAAAAAATTTAAAAAGACTAAAATTAATAAACTGAATGTACTAGATATATACATATGGCATATATGTGGCATATATGTGATATACATGGAATAACTTTTTAGGGAGAAAGCCTTACATTTCTCAAATATTGCAATTTGTTTTTTTTTAATACCATCATTGACTGTTCACCAATACAATTAGAAACAAATGATGTTAAATGATCAAAAAAGTCTTACATATCTGAAATTTTAAAACACACTTCTAAATAAGCCCTGGAATGAAAACAAAATCAAAGGTGAAATTTCAAACTATCTGGAAAACAATGTAAAGGAAAACAGCCCATGCAAACACCGTTGAGAGAAAGCAAAAGAACTACTCAGAAGAAAACGTTGACTCAAAAGTCTCATTACCACAAAATAAGAATAAAAAGAAACTTAATATTCATCTTGAAACACTAAAAACAAAGTTAAAAAAGGAAGTTATACAAGTCTAATTAAGGAAAAAGAAAAAGTACTGTAATTATTAATATTATAAATTCAAAAACTGATTCTTAGAAAAGTAAAAGTTGCTCTGTCAGGTCCAACTCTTTGCAATCCCATGGATACCAGAGCCTTTGTCCATGGAATTCTCCAGGCAAAAATACTGGAGTGGGTAGCCAATCCTTTCTCCAGGGGATCTTTCCTACCCAGGGACAGAACCCGGATCTCCCACATTGCAGGCAGATTCTTTACTGATTCTTAGAAAGAATCTATCAAATAAAAAAGTCTTTCATGAGTCTAAATAAGGGAGAATAAGAGAGAAGAGAAAAACAAGTTTAGGAATGGAAAAGGAAACATAACCACAGATAGAGAAAAGATTAAAAGAATTATAAGACAATATTGTAGATAACTATTTAGTAACAAATTTGGAAATCTAGAGGAGATGAAAAAACTGGCAAAAAAGAAGACGATGTGAAAATTTTAATAAAATAGATTACCATATAAGAAATTTAAAAGGTGATTAATAACTCACCATTGAAAAAACCAACCAGAACACACAGGCTTACAGTTCAGTTTTACTTAGCTTTAAAAAAATAAAAATTCTTAAACCCTCGCAGCAAATTTTAATAACTTAAAAAAATTTTTTTAATTAATTTTTGTTGGAATATAGTTGATTTACAATGTTGTATTAGTTCCTGCTGCACAGTAAAGTGAATAAGCTATATATATATATCCACTCCTTTTTAGATTCTTTTCCAATATAGGTCATTACAGAGTAATGAGTAGAGTTCCCTGTGCTACACAGTCGGTTCTTATTAGTTATCTATTTTATACATCAGTTCAGTTCACTCCAGTCGCTTAGACATGTCCGACTCTTTGCAACCCCATGGACTGCAGCATGCCAGGCTTCCCTGTCCATCACCAACTCCTGGAACTTGCTCAAACTCAAGTCCATAGGATCAGTGATGCCATTCAACCATCTCGTCCTCTGTCTACCCTTCTCCTGCCTTCAGTCTTTCCCAGCATTGGGGTCTTTTCTAATGAGTCAGCTCTTCACATCAGGTGGCCAAAGTATTGGAGTTTCAGCTTCAGCCTCAGTCCTTCCAATGAACACCCAGGCCTGATCTCCTTTAAGAAGGACTGGTTGGATCTCCTCGCGTCCAGGGGACTCTTGGACTTTACACATAGTAGCGTATATATGTCAATCCCAATTTCTCGATGTATTCCTCTCCCTACCTTTCCCCCTTGGTAACCATAACAAACTGTAATAAATTTAAAAGAATGGAAATCACATGAAATATTTCTCCAAAAATAATGAATTGAATTAAAATCAATAGAAACATTTTTTAAAAATCTCCAAACACCTGGAAATTAAACAACATACTTCCAAAAGTCTATGAAGAAGTCTTGATGTAAATTAGAAAACATTTTGAATGAAATGAAAATGAACATATCACACATCTCAAATAAATGAAACAGTGCTTTTTAAGAAATTTATAGCAATACATTTTTATATTGGTACAAATGATTTCTAATCAATAATATAAATGTTCACCTTAAGAAACTAGGAAAAAAGAGAGAGCAAAAGAAATCCTACACAAGTAGAGAAATGAATGAAATTATAATAAAGGTAAGAGAAAAATCAATAAAACTGAGAGCAGAGAAACAATAGAGAAATTTAATGAAATCAAAATTAACTGCTTAAAAACATTATTAAAAGGGATAACTCTCCAGAGTAAGACTTACAAAACAATTTTTTCAAAGATACAAATCACCAGTATCAGAAAGGTACATACCCTGAAGACATTAACAGGATAAGAGAATACTACAAATAAAACTAGATACATACATTTGACAACACCAAATGGTGACAACCCCAGACCACTTTTTAAAAATCCATAAATTACCAGCATTTGAACAAGAAAAAAATAAATTATTGGAACAGTTCTTATATTATTTGACTAAGGCTGTCAAAAGCCATAAATTGAGTAGAGACTTACTGTCTTAAAGAGTAGAGACTTACTGTCTCTCAGTTCTGGAGGCTACAAATGCAAGTGTCAGCAGGGTTGGTTCTTTCTGAGAGCTCTGAGAAAGAATCTGCTACATGCTTTCCCCTAGCTTCTGGTGATGTGCTGGCAATCTTTTGCATTCCTTGGTTTTGTCATCACCTTATCTCTGCTTTCATCTTCATGTTATGTTCTCTCTGTATGTGTATGTGTGTTCAAATTTCCTTTTGGTTATAAGGACACCAGTCATATTAGATTAGGGGCCCACTCTACTCCCCTATGACCTCACCCAGCTTCTAAACAATTCTGAGATACTAAGGGATGGAACCTCAACATATGAATTTTGGAAAGGATACAATTCAACCCCTAACAGTTCTATTAAGGAAACTGAATTCATTTAACATGTCCTGGAAAAGGAAAAAGAAGTCTCTAGTAACTGATGGTTTCATTGGTGAATTCTATGAAACATTTAAAGAGAAAAATAACCCAGTTCTGAATAAGCTCTTCCAGAAACACTTCCCATCTATGTTATGAAATGAGCATTGTGCTGATCCCAAAACCAGACAAAAAAGTACAAAAAAGGAGCTACAGATAAACAGATCAATATCTCTCCTAAATTTAGATACAAAAATGCTCAGCAAAGTGTGAGCAGATTCAATGTGTCAATATACATTAAAAATGTCACATGACCAAGTGAGATTTATCCCAGAAATGCTACTTACCCCAGAAATATTAGCTCAATATTTGAAAATCACCATATTTATTTTTAAAAATATCATATCAGTTGATACAGAAAGAAACCATTTGACAAAAACTAACATCCATTCATAAACATGATTTTAAAAAAACCAAAAACCTCTCAGTAAACTAGGAATAGAAAGAAAATTCCTCAAACTGGACAATGGGCATTTACCAAAAAAAAAAAAAAAAATCATAGCTAACATCATGTTTAATTATGAGAGGCTGAATAATTTCCCATAGATTGAGAACAAGGCAGACATCCATTCTTGGCACTCCTGTTTAACATTGTACTAGAGACCTAGTCAATACAGTAAGATACCAAAAAGAATAAAAGACACACACATTGAAAAGGAATAAATAAAAATATCCTTATTCCCAGATATCATAGTTTCCACATAGTTGTCTATGTGGAAAATCTCAAGGAATCTATAACTAAAACTCTAAGAACTAACAACTGAGTTTAGCAAGATTGCAAGATACAAGGTCAACAAATGCACCAGACAAAACAAAATAAATCTAGCAAACAAAAAAAATCGATGTTCTATATATTAGCTAGCAATAGACAACTGGAAACAAATTTTTTAAATACCACTCAAAATAGCTATAAAAATGAAATGCATAAATCTAAATCTTAAAAAAATGCATGGGATTTGTATGACAAAGCTGAAAAAAATCCTAATAAAAAAATGAAAGAAGACCTAAATAAATGGAAATACATACTACATTCATGGATTGGAAGATTCAATATAGTAATCCACCATAGATTCAATATGATTCCAAAAAAAAAACTCAGTCATTTTTTCTTGTAGATATAGGTAACTGATTCTAAATTTTATATAGAAAAGCAATGGAGCTAGAAGAGCCAAACATTTTTGCAAATGAACAAAGTTAAAAGAATCGTACTATCAATTTTAAGACAGACTATAAAACGACATTAGCCAAAACACTGTATACTCACAAAGAGACAGACACATGGATAAACGGACTAGAATAGAGACATTGTATAACAACAGACATACAGGTATGGCCAATTGATTTTGACCAAGGTGCAAAACCAACAGAATTAAGGAAAGATAATTTTTTGATCAAATGACATTGGAAAAATTGGACATCTATATGCAATAAAGTAAACCCCAACCTAATACAAAATTTATACTTCATACAAAATATACTCAGATTGAGTCATAGATCCATTAGACTACAGATCTTAATGTAAGACATAAAACTATAAGACTTTTAGGAGAAAACATAGAAAATCTTCATGATCTGGAATTAGGAAAAGAGCTCATTGTTATGACACCAAAAGTACAATCCACAAAATTAAAAGTTGATAAACCAAATTTCATCAAAATTAAAACTTTTGCTTTTTGAAAGACACTATTAGGAGACTGAAAAGACAAGCCACAAATTGGGAGAAAATATTTGCAAATCACTTACCTAAAAAGAACTTTTAACAGAAACATACAAAGAACATTCAAAACTCAACAATCAGAAAACAACCCAATTTAAAAATGGGCAAAAGACTTGAGCAGACACTTCACCAAAGAGGATATATGGATGACAAATAAGCTCACAAAAAGATGTTTAACATCATAATTAATCATTAGAGAAATGCAAATTTAAATTATAGTGAGATACCTCTGCACATCTATTAGAATGGCAAAATTAAAATTACTGAGAATACTGAGAGTCCTGGCAAGGATGCTGAGCAACTGGAACTTTCATACATTGCTGATGGAAATGCAAAATGACAGAGTCCCTCTGGAAAACAGTTTTGCATTTCTTAACCATACATCTAAAGATACACATCTTACAACCCCACCATCCCACACATAGGTATTTACTTAAAGTATTAAAACATAAATGCTCAGAAAAACTTATACACGAATGTATATATGCAGCTCAATTTATAATCACAAACAATTGGAAATCACCCAAAAGTCCTCCAACAGCTGAATGAATAAACAAAGTATTGATTCACACAACAACATGGATGAATTTCAAATGCATTGTGCTAAACAAAAGAAGCCAGTCTCAAAAAAGCCAGTTTCAAAAGGTTATATATTCTGATTTCATTTTTATGACATCCTTGAAAAGACTCTGTTTAGTGATGAAACAAATTAGTGTTTGCCAGGGCCTAGCAGTTGTGAGAAGGATTTGCAAGCAAATTTTCTGGAGTGATAAAGCTTCTGTATTCTGACTATAGTTGCAGTTACATGAATTACATGTTTTAAAATTTACAGAACTGTACACCAAAAATAAAGTTCATTACATGTTGCTTTTAAAATAAAATAATGTTAGTCAACTAATGTAGGCCACAGAAAAATATAAACTTCTTCCAATTCATTTTATGAATCCTGCATAACTTCAAGACCTGGTAAAGATGGCACAGAAAAGAAAACTTTCTTCGGTATATAAACATATAATTTCCAAAAATATATTATCAAAGAGAATTCAGCTTTGTAGCAAATGAATATTCAAGAGCAAAACTCTGTTCAAGAGGGCTTATTTCAAGAATACAAAGGGAGATCATTACTGGGTAATGATCAACAGAATTGGGTTAATCAACAGAATTAACTGCAGTGACTGTGAAGGAAGGAAAAGCAAACGGTCACATCAAGGATACTGTGATCGATTTTCTAAAATTCAGATGCCGTTCTTATTAAAAATTTCATGTAAGATGGGAAATAGAGGATACCATTTTAAAGTAATAAAAAAGGTAATAAAGACTACTGTCAAAAGCCAACAAAACATGTTATCATAGATAATATATACAATACATACACATATATTCATGCTGTAAGTGATATATATCATAGGTGACATACAGACATGCACTCACACAGACATACACACATATATATACACATGTACATAAGCATATAAACATATAATTTAAGAAGCTTTTAGAAATGGATAAATAATGTTAAAATTTCCAGGGAATTAGTAAATCCTAGAAAATGGTCAAAATTTTTAAATAGAATAATGGCAGAGAGACTTGCCCTGCTTGATATCAGATGATTCTATTAAGCCAACAATGATTAAGCAGACATGGTATTGGGCTGGGAATAGACAAAAAATCATTGGCACAGAATAAAGAATCCAAATTTATGCCAACATATTTGAAAATTTAATGGGCGAAATATACTATTTTAACTCAATGAAAAAGGAGATTTTTTTTTTGTTTTTTGAATACAAATTTTATTAAAAACTTAAGGGCAAAAAATAAGACATAATTCTACAAGAAAATAAAGCTATATACAGGCTTTATAATCTAGGTAGAAGGAAACCTTTTAACCAAGATTAGATGTTAGAAAACTATAAAAAATAAAAATAAAATATCCATTTGGCTCCATGATTTCAAATGTATAGAAAAAGAGAGCAAAACATCTATTAAATAAACAATCCATGTGGAAAAACATGTGCAATACAGGAAATAGAGCATTTGTATCTATAATGTACTTACTGTCTTCCAAATTTCCAATATGGAAAAACAACCCAATAGAAATATGGGTAAGATAGAGAGCATAGGCAATTTAGAGAAAACAATACCAAGAAATATATTAAAACAAACTCATGGCCCAGAAAATTCAAATTAAAATAACAAGGAGACATTAGACAGGCAAAAATGAAAAAGTCTGATAATGCATAATGCTTCCTGGGATAAGTGCTTTCCGTGTGGCAGGTGAGGATATGCATAAAATATTAAAGCCTTTGGGAAAAACAACCTGGCAATATCTATATTTAAATTAAGAATCTTCATGTATTTCAACAACA
This sequence comes from Cervus elaphus, assembly GCF_910594005.1. Taxonomy (NCBI): domain Eukaryota; kingdom Metazoa; phylum Chordata; class Mammalia; order Artiodactyla; family Cervidae; genus Cervus; species Cervus elaphus. The sequence continues at coordinate 54,848,020 of NC_057843.1, forward strand.
CCAAGCCGCTCCTAGGGATCTATCCTATGTAAATAAAAGTACCATTATCTGAGTACCATTAACTGCAGAAAATATGAGGAAATACAAGCAGGACTGTTAGCTGCAACACTGTGCTATGTAAAAGCAGGACACACAGTGAACGCCCAGCCACAGAGGAACGTCTGGAGCACTTTGATATATCCATATCACAAAGAAGCCACTAAAAAGAAATATCTGGTGACTTACAAAGTAAAATCCAGAAAAGTATATATAATATAATCATTCTAAAATAAAGAGAAATACTGACCAAAAACTATGTATGTGCTGTATTTATTAATGATTATATGAGCATATGTGTTAGTACGTTGTATCACATACTTCTCTATAATCATATAATCACATAATCACACAAGAGGACACACATCCAAGGTTGATAGCTTGGGCTCTCAAGAGGATGTAGGGAGTGATAAGAGTAAAATCATGGTAGAGGAAGAATAGGGGGAGAGGGAAGCCAAGCAGAAAAGAAAAAATATAAAAAGCTGTAAAAAAAAAAAAAAAAAACCGAGACTCAAATGTACATGGTAATGTCACATTTATGCATTTATGTAAAATATTATATGTATATAAGCAGTAAAAAAAAATTCAATTAAAGTAAAAGAAGCAAGCAAGAAGAGGAATCGGATGCATTTAACTCAGGGAACAACCACATTACCAAACAGGGATATTGCTAAAGTTTCATATCAAGTTTTTTACTTGAAACTTGGATTCCATCTGCCCAAACATACATACGCACATATTCCCATACAATTCTGTTTTACCCTATAATGTCCCTGGATCATATAGTAGCATGAGCTCTGTAGAACCTATTCAACAGGAAATTTGAGTTCCCGCTAGGAAAGTCAGGGAAGCCTTGTCCAGTTGCAGCAGCAAGTGTGATCACAAGTAGGCCCGCTCCATACATTCCTGCCTCCAAGGAATCAGAAGTGAGAGCAGGCCCAGGTGTTTTGCAAACTCCAGGAAAACCATTCACCTGTATTCTACAGGAATGCTGCCTTCTAGAGTTGTGCAGTATAGTCCTGGCTAAGACTTTTCTAGTTGCAACCTAATGATAGAAATTCTTGTGACCACAAGTAGGGATTCCCAGAGAGACACTGGTGAAGGGACTGAGAGATGAGACGTTTGAATTGGGACAAAGGTCTAGAGCAGCAGAGTGAGATGAGATGGAGTAGGTGCAGGAAGAGAAAAGGCTAGCAAGTGGGTGCAAATCATAACATGACAGGTTTTGGTAAATCAAGAGCCATCTCTACACAGCTTTTGATGAAAACACAAAATTTAAATATCAGCATGTAACAATAGTCCACGCTACGTCATCACTTCCCTCTTCCAACAACACACGAGAAGACTCTACACATGGACATCACCAGATGGCCAACAACAAAATCAAATTGATTATAGTCTTTGCAGCCAAAGATGGAGAAGCTCTGTACAGTCAGCAAAAACAAGACTGGGAGCTGACGGTGGCTCAGATCATGAACTCTTTATTGCCAGATTCAGACTTTAATTGAAGAAACTGGACAAAACCACTAAACCATCCAGGTATGACCTAAATCAAATCCCTTATGACTATACAGTGGAATAGATTTAAGGGACTAGATCTGATAGAGTGCCAGATGAACTACGAACAGAGGTTCGTGACATTGTACAGGAGACAGGAATCAAGACCATCCCCAAGAAAAAGAAATGCAAAAAAGCAAAAAAGTGAAGTGAAAAGCAAAGGAGAAAATGAAAGATATGCCCATTTGAATGCAGAGTTTCAAAGATTAGCAAGGAGAGATAAGAAAGCCTTCCTCAGTGATCAATGCAAAGAAATAGAGGAAAACAAAAGAATGTGAAAGACTAGAGATCTCTTCAAGAAAATTAGAGATGTGAAGGGAACATTTCATGCAAAGATGGGCTCAATAAAGGACAGAAATGGTATGGACCTACCAGAAGCAGAAGATATTAAGAAGAGGTGGCAAGAATACACAGAACTGTACAAAAAAGATCTTCATGACCCAGATGATCACAATGGTGTGATCACTCACCTAGAGCCAGATATCCTGGAATGTGAAGTCAAGTGGGCCTTAGGAAGCATCACTATGAACAAAGCTGGTGGAGATGATGGAATTCCAGTTGAGCTATTTCAAATCCGAAAAGATGATGCTGTGATAGTGCTGCACTCAATATGCCAGCAAATTTGGAAAACTCAGCAGTGGCCACAGGACTGGAAAAGGTCAGTTTTCATACCAATCCCAAAGAAAGGCAATGCCAAAGAATGCTCAAACTACTGCACAAATGCACTCATTTCACACGCTAGCAAAGTAATGCTCAAAATTCTCCAAGCCAGGTTTCAGCAATACGTGAACCATGAACTTCCAGATGTTCAAGCTGATTTTAGAAAAGGCAGAGGAACCAGAGATCAAATTGCCGACATCTGTTGGATCATCGAAAAAGCAAGAGAGTTCCAGAAAAACATCTATTTCTGCTTTATTGACTATGCCAAAGCCTTTGACTGTGTGGATCACAATAAACTGTGGAAAGTTCTGAAAGAGATGGGAATGAATACCAGATCACCTGACCTGCCTCTCGAGAAATCCGTATGCAGATCAGGAAGCAACAGTTAGAACTGGACATGGAACAACAGACTGGTTCCAAATAGGAAAAGGTGTATGTCAAGGCTGTATATTGTCACCCTGCTTATTTTACTTATATGCAGAGTACATCATGAGAAACTCTGGGCTGGAGGAAGCACAAGCTGGAATCAAGATTGCCGGGAGAATTATCAATAACCTCAGATATACAAATGACACCACCCTTATGGCAGAAATTGAAGAACTAAAGAGCCTCTTGATGAAAGTGAAAGAGGAGTGTGAAAAAGTTGGCTTAAAACTTAACATTCAGAAAACTAAGATCATGACATCTGGTCCCATCACTTCATGGGAAATAGATGGGGAGACAGTGGAAACAGTGTCAGACTTTATTTTTTTGGGCTCCAAAATAACTGCAGATGGTGATTGCAGCCATGAAATAAAAAGACACTTACTCCTTGGGAGGAAAGTTATGACCAACCTAGACAGCATGTTAAAAAGCAGAGACATTACTTTGTCAACAAAGGTCTGTCTAGTCAGGGCTATGGTTTTTCCAGTGGTCATGTATGGATGTGAGAGTTGGACTATAAAGAAAGCTGAGCACTGAAGAATTGATGCTTTTGAACTGTGGTGTTGGAGAAGACTCTTGAGAGTCCCTTGGACTGAAAGGAGATCCAACCAGTCCATCCTAAAGGAGATCAGTCCTGGGTGTTCATTGGAAGGACTGATGTTGAAGCTGAAACTCCAATACTTTGGCCACCTGATGTGAAGAGCTGACTCATTGGAAAAGACCCTAATGCTGGGAAAGATTGAGGGCAGGAGGAGAAGGGGATGACAGAGGATGAGATGACTGGATGGCATCACCAACTCAACGGACATGGGTTTGGGTGGACTACGGGAGTTTGTGATGGACAGGGAAGCCTGGCATGCTGTGGTTCATGGGGGGTCACAAAGAGTCGGACATGACTGAGCAACTGAACTGAACTGATGTCTTCACTTAATATTTAGTTCTCAAATTCAAAATCCTAATCTTTTCCAGAGAGGTAAATAGTGAGGATGTGAGAACAAGAAAAAATTTTAAAACTGGCTGTCACTATTTAGTCTCTATCTTGACCTAGGTTATAGTTTTAGGAGTCATCTTTGAAGTCACTTTTATATTTTAGTAACTTATTGGATGCTTCAGGCATTCAATAACCTCCAAATATTTTCCTCTTGCAAATGGAATCGTAGTCTATAATTACCGCTTACCACAAGCCACCCAATTCTCCAGTGTTTATTCAATTGTGTTGTAAAAGCAGAAGACAATGTCTGTGGTCTGATATCTACCCTCATCCACAAAATCTGAAAGCCTCCACACATAGCTGGGAGCCAGGACCACACCAGAACCTTTTTTTAACGTATATATTCCACCTTTCACTGTCTGCCTCACCCTTCTCTTCCTTCTCTAACGTGAACTCTTTCACACAGACACAATGTTATATAATAAAACCTTGACTTACAGGGCTTTCAAGAGTATTCATGCTCCACATAGTTTCCACGGTGATTCCTCTCATGGAATGTAATTGCTAAGCTCTGTCTAAGCCCAGCTGACCCACACGGCAAGCCTACACTCCCATCAGCGCAGAACATCCTGTGGCCTAAGCAGGCGGTCACGTCACCCTCAGTGAAACTGAGACCATCAGGCTGAGCTCCTCTCGGATCAGGGGGTTTGAAGGAAGGCTCATGATTCTATGTTGACAGCAAGGCTTGCACATCAGCCAACAGTCTGACCTAAAAGAGGGAGAACTTGAGTATGAGCCAAAGGTTATCTACAGCCTTCCAGCACTCCAAAGGCAGCCTGGCAAGGACTGCTGGTAGAGCAATAGACATTTTCACTTGTTTCTGATTCTGTCCAACCAGCAGATGAGTCACATAGCTGCAGCCAGAATTACCTGATTATATTTCCCCCTTGACACAAGTTAATCAGGACATTGACAGCAGAAGGGGCCAAGAGAGGGAATGCTTCAAATATCCTATTGCCAGGGGAGTATGCTCAGGGACATAATGAGTGAGAGGAGTTGGTGGTTGAGTCAGCCCCTCCTGAGTCGGCGGAGAAAAACAAGTGGTTTGTAGTTACAACTCCCTTTCTTTGAGCTAGCTAGGATGGTCTGGTTCCACAGTTAAGAAAATTTTGGCTAACTTCCATCTAAAAAAGAAACTCTATCAGCACAACCAATTGATTTGGCTGTCAAAATGGAAATGTCTTGGCTGGTATGTTGGTTGAAAGTTTATTATTATGGCTTCAGAGGAGGCAGAAATGAACAAAGTTCACAAATGTTCTCCTAATATACACTGTCAGAGATCATCGGTTTTAATTCCTCTAAGAAACTTCTTTCACTTCAAGTTCTATCTGTTCCTCACTAAGCAATTCTTACGAAGTCTTCTTGAAAAACTGCTTATTTTGGAAATTGTCATTGTCAGATTTAAGCTGATTATTTATATAGACTATAGACTTTAAATTTTGAAAAGTAGTGGCAGCAATTAGCCCCCACCCAGAAAATAATTAAAAGTCAAAAATACCCTGATCCCCAGAGAAACACAAGTTACACAGTGCAAGCAACTGTAATACTCTCTTACTTGGGAAATTATCAAGTGTTGCTTCATAAATGTATTTAAGAACCACAAGGGTTTTTCAGTTGGTCAGGACATTTTCCTATTTAAACATTGATTTAGAAACCTTGCCAAGTAAACCAGGAAATCAAGAGAGCAAAATTATGCAGCACATAAAGAAAGCAGCTGCATTTCTCCAACCCTAGTAATTTAACCAGTCATTTATTTAAACAAAAATGAAGAGGGGGAAAAAAGGGGAAGCAAATCTGGCAGCACTAATCTCATTTCATTACCCCGGCAAACCAAAATATCAGTCATCAAACACATTTGATAGAAAACATTTGTCCATTGTGTTGGTGTTCTTAAAAAGTAAAACCTACAATATAGTATAGGAATTTAATATCAAATTACATTTGAAGGGCTATTTCAGTAATTAAGTGAGAAAATGATATCAAGCAGACGCCTTTCAGCATAAAAGCATGCCCCAGGCAAAATTCCCCAGCGCTGAGAAAGATCAAAACTGTCAAAAGATTTGGGAACCGCACACATACACATACAGACAAAGGCCAGGGCAGAGAATGTCTTCCTTCAACAGTGAAATACAATATATAAGAAGATGCACATTATAAGACACAGAAAAAGGAAGCAGGTTGTCTTCATCAAATTTAGCATACAATGAGAAAATTGAGATAGAGAGACATCTCTGCCTAAAGATTTATTGTATGACTTTCATGCTGCTTTGGGGTTGAGTATTGGCCTCATGTTTAAGATTTCAAATTACACAGATGAAATCTCCTGTGGATATTTACATAGTTTTCTGTTTAAGCCCAAGTGGGAACTAACTAAAAACTGGGCAGAAAGTGTAATTGGCATCATCATACCTGCCTCAGTTGATGTTATCCCTTCATCTAAATTTTTGCAAATGACAGAGAAATGTGCACAAGTATCAGGTTTGATCCTTCAATAAACTTTTGGAGCATAAGTGAACAGAAGAGATAATTTCTTAAATTATTGCTATGTATGTAAGTAGCTACCTATTCATACAAAATCTGGCCAGGTTACATAGACAAGAAATTTAAGACTTGAAGAGGAAGCAGAAGATTAAACACAAAACTTAAATGATCCTCCAAAATGTTACAAAGAATAGAACTTTCTGGATTCTTTGTTCATCTCTTTTGGTTTCAGAGAAGGGCTACAACTAATTAACTTTCATTTTAAAGACTTCTAAAGAAATGCAAAAAGGCCACCAATTCAGAAATACTGAGTGATCCCTATATTAGTTTGGTAGCATAATCATAACAAAGTGAGACAAATCAGGAGGCTTAAACAACAGAAATTTGTTTAAGCCTTCTCATAAACAAAGCTTCACTTTGGAGCTTTTGTTCTGAGGTCGAAAGCTACAAAGTGAAGGTGTCAACAAGATTACCTTTTTCTGAGCGCCTTGACTTATATAGATGGCCGTCTTCTTCCAGTGTCCTTACACAACTGTTCCTCTGCATGTACCTGTGTCTAATATCCTCTTTTTATAAATAAATCAGGCATATTGGATTAAGGGTCACCCATATGATCTCATTAATTAACTCTTTAAAAGTCCTATCACCAAATGCTCAGTCACATTCTGAACTACTGGGGGTCAGCACTTCAACATATGAATTTAAAAGAACACAATGTATCCCATAACGATCCTCTTACTGAAAACAACTGAAAAAATGCAGAAGGAAATTTTTTTGTAAAATGTTTTCATCCATTAATGATCTGGAAAGTAAGAAATACTCAAGAGTCAAAAGCTAAGTGAAGAACAATCTAGAGCTATAAGCCTATCACTGAAACTAGCTTCTACTGAGTTCATTTGCCTAATACAGGTGATTTTGACCTTTGGTTCTCCAGTTCTTCAGGTCACTGGGAATAGAAGATATGTCTAAGAGCTAAGGTAAGGGGTTTGATGGGAATTGTTAACTTCTTACCACTTCTAAAACTGAAACCCAACAAAGAAACCTAAAATCACTTCCCAAGGGACTACAAGAAAAATGCCTGTACCAAGCAGAATTGAATAAACACCTCCCATAACAGCTTGCTATCATAAAATGTTCAGTATTTTTAAATACACAAAAAGAAGGATTAAAATATGATTAAGAAGCTGTTTTAAACTACCAAGATTTAAAGAAACAAAAATAACCTCTCAAAATGAAAAATATAATCATTGAAATTAAAAATACAAAGTATAACTTTAACAGAAGATCAGATGCAGCTAAAGAGAGAATTACAAAACTGGAAAATATTTCTCAAAAATATTATCAAAATGCAATGCAGAAATAAAGAAACAGAAAATATGAAAAAAATATTTAAGAGATGTAGAATAAAATTATAATTTATAATATATATCTAACTGGCATTTTGGCATCCAGATAGAGATGGAAGTAAAAGCAGGGCTGAGGCAATACTTGAATGCTAAGAATATTCCAAAACTGACCAAAAAAATAACATCAATCTACAGATTTTAAAAGTCCAATAAAACCCAACCAAGGTAAATAAAAATAAACCTCCACCAAACCTCATCATAGTAAATTTGTAGAATACTACAATCACAAAACCAAAAACAAATAAGCAAAAAATATACACTTTAAATTATATTGACAGGAAAAGTATATTGACATATACTTTTAAGTATGTTGACAGGAAAAAGAATTATTTTCTTCAAAGGAGTAACAACTTGATTGAAAGCTGACTTCTCAACAGCAACACTGAAGCAAAGAGATAAATGGGAAAGTGTTTCCAAGGTATTGAAAGAAAATAATTGTCACCTAGAATTTTATAGCATCAGGAATGGAATCTGTGACTCATTTCAACACAACACAGGAAATCTTGCCTGGCCTGGACATGGACTGGATAGAGAGATTGAATGCCTTATAAGAATGAAGTTGAAATATAGACTTTTTGAGACAAATAAAAATAAAGAGTTTTCCAAAAGCATGTGCTCTTTAAAAGAAATTTTAGCAGATATTCAAGTGGAAGGAAAGATATTACAAGTTGAGAGTCTGAGATGGTAGAAGGAATAAAGAGCACAGAAGATAAAAACAAAAAGAAAACATAAAAAGAGCCAAATACACGGATAAATTCTGATCAAATACTGGCTACTTAAGGATTCCCTTGTAGTTCAGCTGGTAAAGAATCTGCCTGCAATGCAGGAGACCCAGGTTCAATTTCTGAGTTGGGAAGATCTGCTGGAGAAGGGATGGGCTACCCACTCCAGTATTCTGGACTGGAGAATTCCATGGACTATATAGTAGCAAAGAGTCAGACATGACTGAGCGACTTTCACTTCACTTAACACAATAATAATAGTAATGGGTTGTGAGTTAGAAAATGAAAATTTTCTTTCTTTTTCGCTTTCAATAAACTGAGCATGGACATGCCCACTACCCCTGCTTTGTCCCTGCAGATGAACAACAGCATAGAGGTGATGGAAAAACAAAGGAGAAGAAACCTGGATCCAATTTAGTGACTATTTAGTCTGTATTTAGTGATTTGTATGGTCTAAACCTCTTACTACAGACTGGTATGAGAGAAAAAGTGACTTCCAATGTCTTCAAGTCATTGTATTATTTTAAGTAGACTGTACCCAATTCTAAATTTAATGTTTATGTTCTAACCATTTAATGTTGGTCACCCATTACTGACATATAGTACGGCTTATTAATATTGTCTTCTTTCTCCCTACTTTATGGTAAGAACACTTAACATGAGAAGTATCTTCTTTAAGTGCACAGCACAGTATTGTTAATTATAGGCACACTGTTATAAAAGGCTTCTCCAGAATTTATTGCAAAACTGAAACTTTAAACTCATTGAATGGCAACTCTCCATTTCCCCTTCCCCACTGCCTCTGGTAGCAACCATTCTACTTTCTGCTGTGATGAATCTGACTACTTTAGCCTTATAAAAACAGAATCATGCATCATCTGTCCTTCCATGACTGACATTTCACTTAGCATAATGCCCTCCATGTTTAGTCATGTTGTAGCATTCTGCAGAATTTCCTTCTCTTTTAAGGCTGAATGATATTCCATTGCATGTATGTACCACAATATATTGTAAAATATTTTATAGAAGCCAGAAAATGTATATACTTAGTAGCATAAACTCATTTTTAAAAAATAAATAGGAGGTCTACAAAAAGAGATAAGCAAATATTTTACCATGATGAAAAATTTTCATGTAATTCTCTCAAACATGCAATAAATATTAATAAATAAATAAGGATTCAGATCATTTTATCAATAATCAATAAGTTTGAACTAATGGACACATTTAGAACATTATCACCAAAAATGGTGCAATACACATACTGTTCAAGTGTGTGCAGAAAATGAATATTTTAGCACTTCCAGTTAAAATTGTCAATTTTTAAATTTCCTTTTATTTATTTCCTTTACTTTGTCAGTGTTTATATATTTTGAAATTATGTATTGCTATATTTTACTGTTTAGCGTTTTTATACTATACACATGTCCATTCCATAAAATATTCATTCCCTGAAAATAAACTGTCTCAAATGGGCTAATAGTAATTTCAAGTCAGCTGAACCTTTAAGTGAATTAAGTAAGATTGAACTGAGTTTCCATTATTCTTCTTGATTCTCAACAGACTGCTCATGACCACTTCATGATTATTGTTTATCTGTGCTGTATCTTATTTTTCCCCTTCTCTCAATCCTCATCCTCTGCCACAATAGTATAGCAGCTATAGAATTTATACCACTTGGCACTGGTATCCAATCTCTGACTTCAGCATCTTGATTGAACCAAAGACGGTTCAATTAGTCTCTGACCATCAGTTAGCCTCTCCTTCATGTATCCATTTCAGCTTCAGTGTCTCTTTCACAAGAGGTTCAAGAGTTCCAGTTGGCTTAGAGTCGGGGCTTAAACTTAGAATTAGGCCTTAAACTGGCAAGCCTCCATCAATTAACAAAAGGGAAATCAGGTTTTATTATTTACCTCATTACTTTTCTTAATCTAAAGATTATGTTAATTATGCTTAAAACACATATTAAAACATTGAATCTTATATTTAAATTTTTTAATATATGTTAATAAATGTTATTACAGAGCTATGCGTATAACTGGTAGTGATATAAAATGATATAAGAGATTTCCTGGAAATTTTTGAGAAACTGGCATGACAAGTACATGCCATACCTCATTGCCTTGTCAAAGTTCTCACACTTGCTTCTATGGTCAAACTTCAACTATTGAGGCAGACTAGCTAAGATATCAGACTCTAATAATAATTTATCCATCATGATAACTGGGATTGGTTTTAAGTTTAAAGGTGAGTCACATAAGAAATATAGATAAGCTGATGAGATTTCAAAGAGATTCACTGATTAAAAAGAAGGAAGTCATAGAGCATTGACATTCACCAAGTACTAACGAATTGTTATAACACAGCTATAGAGTCAACTATTTCTACAGGAATAATTCCTTCTACAACCTTAGAAAGACTTTTTTCCTATGACAAATTCATTCAAGCTGAGAAACAGTTTGAATTAATAGAGAACGTATTCCTCCTCCAGATCATGACTAAATATGAAAAGGAAAGGGAGGAACAAATTGTACATGTGGAATTTCTTATTGATTTGGTTAAAAGCTTTATACATTTTAAAATGTATATTAACATTTTAACTAGCATAATTAAACACTTAAAAATACATGTTCCTGTTTTAAGATAATTTTATTTTTTATTAAATATATTTAAAATAATTTATATGTTAATTATATTACTTTCATTTCTGCCCAGGAAGAATTAACTTGCTGTCCCACCACAGTCATTTAGAAACACAGATAAAATATTTGAACAACTGTTTTCAGGCATAACAACAGACAACAAAGGAAACTGATTCTTCAGTGAAGGGAAACAAGCTAAACAGTCTCCAAGACTATCCCTGGCTTACTGCCTGGAGGAATTCTCCCCCAGAAGGCAAGGCAGAGGCCAGCAAGTCTTCTTGAGTTAGGAAACACAGATCAGAGTTCAGGGAAGTTTCAAGACAGAATACTAAATAAGAAGAATCTACAGAGACAAAAAGCTCTGGAGACCTGATGAGAGGTCCCTTCTAGTCTTTGCCTGAATACTGATCCATGCAAGTGTTGGATAAAACTTCATGAGGCCTCAGGAAGAACCACTGGAAATTAGTAGGCTCAGCAGTTCCCATAGCTAAAACAAGGTGGAGAACAGCTGGCATCTCACTAGCCAGACAAAGAGTGAATTAAAAACCAGAGACATCACTTTGCTGACAAAGGTCCATATAGTCAAAGCTATGGATATGAGGGTTGAACCGTAAAGAAGGCTGAGTGCCAACAGACTGATGCTTTTGAATTGTGGTACTGGAAAAGATTCTTGAGAGTCCCTTGGACTGCAAGGAGATTAAACCAGTCAATCCTAAGGAAATCAACCCTGAATGTTCATTGGAAGAACTGCTGCTGAAGCTGAATCTCCAATACTTTGGCCACTTGATGCAAAGAGCCAACTCACTGGGAAGGCCCTGATGCTGGGAAAGAGTGAAGGCCAAAGGAGACGGGAGTGGTAAAGGATATGATGGTAAGGTAGTATCACGAACTCAATGGACATGAATTTGAGTAAACTCTGGGAGATAGAGGAGGACAGAGGAGCCTGACATGCTACAGTCCATGGGGTTGCAAAGAGTCAGACACAACTTAGTGACCAAACACCACCACCAGTCGGAAGAAAGAGATTTCATTGTATGTGAGGCCTAAGGTAGAGTCCTGAGGAAGTTCCCTTATTATTGGGGCTATCGTCCTTTGAATAGACTACCCTGGGGACTTGCCTGGTAGTCCAGTTGTTAAGAATCTGCCTTGCAATGCAGGGGACATGTGTTCAGTTCCTGGTGGGGAAACTGAGATCCCACATGTCTCAGAGCAACTAAACCCGCATGTGAAAACTACTGAGCCTGAGCTCTCTGGAGCTGGCGCCACAGCTAAAGAGTTGATATACCACAATGAAAGATCCTGTATGATGCAACTAAGACTCGATGCAAACAAATAAAAAATATTAAAAAAAAAAAAAACTACTCTGTAACTATTATGAATGATGGACAGGGAAGCCTGGTGTGCTGCAGTCCATGGGGTTGCAAAGAGTCAGACATGACTGAGCAACTGAACTGAACTATTATAAAGCTTAAAAAGAAAGCTTCAAAAAGACAGAACTGATTCCAAGTTATATGCAGTCATATAACAGAACAAAGTCCAACACTCTTGAAAGACACTCAAAAAAATTACCCATTCAACAAGATAAATGTCACTAATGGTCATCATCCAATAAAAAAGCACTAGGATTATTGAAGTCCTTCCATACAGAAATGTGAGGCAATAGACATAGAGCCCCCACCCACCCCTGCCTACCCTGAGATGTTAATCAATCATAAAATAACTTTTTTAAAATAACTAAGCTTATTTAAAAAGCAAGAAAATACAAACTTTATTCAGGAGAAAAGTCAATCGACAGAAATAGGCCCAGAAGTGATAGAAATAATGCAATCAGCAGATAAAGCCCTTAGAACTGATTTTTAAAATCTTATAAATAAGTGCAAAGATGTCAAAATATGGGAGGGAAAAAAATGAAATACCAGTTATTTGGAGGTTTTGATTATTGTGATTACAGTACAACTTACTAAAAATGTCCACAATAGCCTTGTAAGTTAGGTATCATTATTTAATCTACTCACATTCTCATACAAAAACATCTCTTTGATTCCCCATTACCTTCAAAATAAAATCCAAATTATAGGCCATTGTGTCTGAAAGAATGCTCTAGATCAAGAATCATCAACCTTTTCTGTTAAAGACCAGAAAGCAGTGATTTTGACTTGCAAACCATATGATATCTGTTGTAACAACTCAACTCTGTTCTCACAGTGTGAAAGTAAGCATAAACAATATGTAAACAGATGGGTATGGCTAGATTTGACCATCCGGGTGCCCTTTGTTGGCCCACGTTCAAGAGTGTCCAATACAAAAGCTACTAGCCACACATGGCTATTTCAATTGAAATTCAAATTACTTAAAATTAAACTAAGCAAAATTAAAACTCCATTTCCTCAACTGACATGTGGCAAATGTGGACAGAACAGATTTAGAACATTTTCATCATCACAGAGAGTTCTATTGGACAATGCTACTCTAGAAACTCCACGCATAAGACTTATTTGGTGTGCATTGTAAAGGCAAATTTCACCTCTCTAGACATGCTGAGCTACACTCTTTCTGTCCCTGACGGTATAATCCATATTTCTGCAGAATGAATCACTGTTGTTGTTCCGTCACTAAGTTGTGTCTGACTCTTTGCCACCCGATGGATGGTAGCACACCAGGGTTCCCTGTCCTTCACCACCTCCCAGAGTTTGCTCAAATTCATGCCCATTGAGTTGGTGATGCCGTCCAACTATCTCATCCTCTGCCACCCTCTTCTCCCTTACCTGCAGTCTTTCCCAGCATCACCGTCTTTTCCAATGAGTCAGCTCTTTGCATTGGGTGGTCAGAGGATTAGAGCTTCAGCATCAGTCTTTCCAAAGAATATTCAGGGTTAATTTCCTTTAGGATTGACTGGTTTGATTTCCTTGCTGTCCAAGGGACTCTCAAGACTCTTCTCGGCACAATTTGAAGGCATCGATTTTTAACAGTCAGCCTTCTTTATGGTCCATCCAACTCTCACACCCATAACTACTGGAAAAACAACAGCGTTGATTATACAGACCTTTGTCAGCAAAGTGATGCCTTTGTTTTTTAATATGCAATCTACGTTTGTCATAGTTTTCCTTCCAAGGAGTAAGCATCTTTTAATTTATTTTTTCTTTTTTTTTTAGCATCTTTTAATTTCATGGCAGTAATCACTTTCCACAGTGAGGAGTTATATGTACTAAACATGAAGAACTTCCATATGAAAGGATGAAGTCCTTAACATAATCTCACTACAGGCTTCAAGTTTTAATTCTAACTATTTTTGTGCCTTTTGATTACTCCTCTTGTACTCTGGCCTATTATTTTTACCGAATCAGCTATGTCACACATGACAACTGAACCACATGAATGAGAATGAATCATTACAGTAATGAGACAAATAGAAGAAAGACTTATTATTCTGAAGAAACCTGATCAATGACCTCTTACAAAATGAATGTAAAATTCTGTTCTTTTCTAAGTTAAATTAATAGAAAAAAATCTGTCTCAAGTTGAGCAAATATGGTAGACCCTGCTTTCTCCACATAAGCTCTCTCCTTCTTTGAGTGTGTCTTTTAGTAAGTGAACAAATAATCCTACTCAGTATAAATTTGAAAGGTATGTGTGTTAGTCACTCAGTCATGTCTGACTCTTTGCAACCCCACAGACCATAGCCCGACAAGCTCCTCTGTCCATGGGATTCTCCAGGCAAGAATACTGGAGTGGCTTGCCATTCCTTCTCCAAAGGATCTTCCCGACCCAGGGATTGAACCCTGGTCTCCTGCATTGCAGGCAGATTCTTTACCGTTTGAGCTACAGGGACATCTTTAATTTGAAAGGTAGTATGTGCAGAGTGTGGGATCTGCAGCCAGACTACTTGGTTTTGGATCCCAGCTCTACCATTTACGCTATGTGGACTTGAGCAAGTCACTCAATCTCTCTGTGCCTTGATTTTCTCATTTATCAACAGTAAAAACTGTTGCAACTACTACATCCTATGAAGATGATATAAGTTAATATATGTAAGAAACTTAGAACAGTTTCTGATGTATAAAAAGTGTCTTATGAGTTAGCTACTACTATTTTCATTGTATTGGCATTAAGGTAAATTTTATAACACCAATAACATCAATTACCAAATGATCTTATTACAAACTGAACCCACAGGACTCATTATAAACTGGACTCTTTTAGCCTATATGTATGTCATGGATAGTAGAAATAACACTATCATGAGAGTTCCCCATACAGGAAATACATATCAACACAAATGTAAGCAAATGTTGAAGCCTAAAGTATTACCAAAAACAGATATCTCTTTTATGCTTGCATTAGAGCCACTTCCTACTTTTATCATGCTCCTTATTATTTTTCATTTTTAACAATTTGAAAATACTGATGGAATTTTATTAATCTTGAATCCACATGTATACATTTATGTGTCCATGTTATTTTTGAACAGAAACTAAAGCAAAAGAGAAAGTGTGACATCTTACAAGTAAACTGGGGATGTTTATCCTTTCCACATGTTATCAGTTCTCTATTGCCATGATAATATTACATAACAAAAACCCACAAAACCTCAGGAGTATACAAAAATAAATATTTATTTTTACTCTTTTACTCATTACCCTTTTAATTGCCTGGATATTATGCTGCACTTTGTAGAGCACAACTACTGGTCAGGAGTCAACTTTGGATTTCATAGGCAGCTTTGTGAACTTGGTTGGGCTCTTCCACATGCCTGGGGCCTCAGTGGGACAACTGGGAATATTCAACTTTATCCTACGTGTCTTATGATCCATCAGGCTACCCAGGCACTTATCTATGATGGAGGCAGAAAAGAAAGAGACAGCAAGCTTAATCTCGAAAACTTTTCTATTTTCTGTCGTAGCATCCCATTTTAGCCAAGCCCAGAGTCAGTGTAGGAGGAACTACAAAGATATAGGACAAACAGCATGATAGAGGGACGATGCTAACTGGGGCCGTGCAGTCCTCTACCACACTTTTCATAAATCTTAGCACTTCCTTTTCTTGGACTAAACTCATTTTCATTGTTTCATAATCACTTGAGTTTTTAATTTGACAAATGTTTCTCTCTTGAAATGCAGTACCCTTGTATCATTGAGCTGCCTGTGTCTATTTTTAAATAATTTAAATTCTAGTGTCTACTATTAATAGTAACTGAGAGATTTCTGTTTTCCTACATTCTCACTCAATTCTACATGAAATGGATTAACCTCTGATTAAACATGCCACTTTCCAATTCTTAAATTGTCTTTCCCCAAGAAAACCTGAGAGTATCATATGATTATATGATTTTTCAGTAATTGTCCAAGTAATTAAAAGTCAATTTGGCATTTTCCTAAGGTCTAAAATTATTTTCTAATATAGTAGTGAGCTTATCTGCCACCTTCATCTTTAAAACTATATTGTAACATCTCATTAGTTTATAAATCCTTACAATGAAAGAAGAATAACTCCATTTTTATTAGCTGTTCCTATTGGATTATATGGGCTTCCCAGGTGGTGCAGTGGTAAAGAATCTGCCTGCCAGTGCAGAAGACACAAGTGATGTGGATTTGATCCCAATGTCAGGAAGATCCCCTGGAGAAGGAAATGGCAACCCACTCCAGTATTCTTGTCTAGAAAATCCCATAGACAGAGGAAGCCTGGCAGGCTACAGTCCAAGAGGTTGCAAGCTGTAGTCATGACTGGGTGACTAAGCACACACATATGATTATACACAAAGCATTTAGGCATGCTTTTGGCATAGATAGAATAAACCTTCAAAGTTTCTTTTTTTTTCCCCTATTCTAAGCAAATATCCATCAAGTATCCATAAATACTATATTAGAGACACTAAACACAAAAAGTCATCTAAGGCAAATCATTGTTTTGTTTTCTGCATTCAAAAACTCTGAGTCTAAATGATGAACTGAGTAGAGAAAAGAGAATATTAGAAGTGATATTTATCATAATATTTTCAAATCTTTAATTATCATCACAGGGCAATTTTCTTATCTTGGAAATTTCTACTCAGGTTCAACACATTCAGTCACTCAAACCACAGAGTCAATGATGCTGTGCCTGAGGAGATGCTGATACAACACAGTTGTCTGTGAATCCGAAGTTTCATTAGAGAGCAAGAGGGCAAGAATTATTCAATTCACTGAAATATGCTTCCATTATGCCTTTGTTTCTGCTCAACACGTTAATATTATACACACAAAGACTTACAAGTTTCTTTAAACTGGATATGAATCCTCATATTCTCCCTAAAATTTCATCCTCTGTTTTCCTGATTAGGTTATACATTTTAGTTGAAAGGCCTCGATAGTCCTCTAAAGCAGTGTCTCTCAATCTTTAACGTACATATCCATCACTTAGGGTTACATTTTACAAATGTAACTTCTGATTCAGTCGATCTGAGATAAGACATGAAATTCTGCAGTTCTACTAATCTCCCAAGTGGTGTTGACTCTGCAGTTCCATGAACCCCACTCTGAGTAGCAAGTACTAGTCATAAGGGCTTTTATCCCCCTATGGAGGCATTTCTCCTTCTCCCAAGATGATTCAGCCACTCTCAAACCCTTTTACTGTGTCATTTGAAGGATTCTAAATATGAGATCTACAAATTCTCTCCATTCTAAACCCTCACTGAGTGTGCCTTTAATCTTCTTATAAAACATTTAGAATAATGCTTGATACATCTTTCAGTTCAGTCGCTCAGTCGTGTCTGACTCTTTGCAACCCCATGAATCGCAGCACGCCAGGCCTCCCTGTCCACCACAAACTCCCAGAGTTTACTCAAAGTCACGCCCATCAAGTCGGTGATGCCATCCAGCCAGCTCATCCTCTGTTGTCCCCTTCTCCTCCTTCCCCCAATCCCTCCCAGCATCAGGGTCTTTTCCAATGAGTCAACTCTTCGCATGAGGTAGCCAAAGTATTGGAGTTTCAGCTTCAGCATCAGTCCTTCCAATGAACACCCAGGACTTATCTCCTTTAGGATGGACTGGTTGGATCTCCTTGCAGTTCAAGATGCATCTTTACAACTCCATAAATTTGAGTTGTTGTTTTGTTAACTGAAACCTGACCATTCCTTAAACATGTTGCTCTTAAGTAGAAACTTTTACTTTCATAATACAGACACCTTGGTCACAAGAGATTTCGTTGTTCTTTTTGCTCCCTGTGGCCACTTTCAACAAATTTCTCTTTTTTTGTCCTCCATCAAAAACAAGTGAATAAACAAAATAAACTAACAACAACAAGAAAAAAACGAAACAGCTCTTCGAAGCCTGTACCATCTAACTCTACTATCCAGTACTCCGCCTTGAAGTTTCCATCAGACAACATCCTCTTATTCCCCCAGCTCTCAACCACTATACCTGGTACCACCCTCAGTCACTTCCACATCTATGTGGATGAATCAGATGATACTCTGACCTCAGTTTCTTGAGTTTTGCCCTTAAAACAATATTATCCTTCACTCCTGTTCAACCACCCATTCCATGAACAGATCTTAGATCTTTTCATCCCCACCTTCAAAGCATCTATGTCAAACACCCATACTATGTCCACTATAAACAATACTTCTACCTCACCTGCTCAAAAACCCTCTGACCACAATTCTTTGACCTCACTGCAACCTCTAGTTCATTGAAATGTTGTATATATAAAATAAGTGTGCATATATATATATACACACACACACAAACACATGCACACATACATGTATACATATATACAGTGAAGTTTTATATATAATGAAATTATATATATTTTATACAATGAAAATTTTTTGTACTCTTGCTTCAAGTAATTCTATTTTTTAGATCTATCCGTTCCTTCTAAGTAACACAAATAGTGATACAGAATCTATCATAGTCAAGAACAAATGTGACCTACCTGAGGTTGAAACTTGAGATCCATAGATGTGAATCTGATATCATTTATAAACAATTGTATCCTTAATTATGTGCTTTTTAAGGGAAAGTGACCACAGATTTCAAATTCACAAAATGGGCAGGAAAATTAAATAGTTTAAGAATTAGTGACCCATGCTACTTTTTCAGGCATAAAGGAAGAGTATGTCCTCAGGGGAAAACAAGGTAAACATGTCAGGCAGGAAAAGCTACCTTTTCAGGAGAGTGAAGAGATGAGACTCTCTTGAAAGCAGGTGTCTTCCTAAATTTCTTTCCAATCCTAAATTTCACAGTAGACAGGCCCACCGAATTCAATCTCTGCTGCTATGAAACGCCTTTACCTGAGTAAATATGTGGGGCCCAAAAAATGTAAGAAAAATGCAGCTTTCTTTGTTTTTTTCCTTTTTTCCTTCGCTATCACCTCCTTTATTGTAGACATAAATGGAAGCAAATGAATTCTCCATGAAGATAGGGTATGCATGGCTTCTTTTTGAAACTTTGGTTTCTTTTAAGGATGAAATTATTTTATGGACACTGAGAATACATTAAGCACATAGAAAGCACAGCACAATTTCATGAAAATGCAGACATGTATAATTTACAAATCACCAATTTTGTGTCATGATTCAACATTCTAATCTTTTTATGAGCACATGTCTTGGAAAAGATCTCTGAGGATAATAAACTAGACGAATTAAAGCCCTATTTTTGGTTTATCTTGACATAACAGTTCTATGAAAAATTAAGTTCCATATTGACTGTCCATAAAATGCTTGACAGCCACTTATAGGCACCTCTTGAAATCACTTCCAAATGAATACACTTTTCTGTACAGGTAAAACAATGTCCAATATTTGCTTGCCTTCAACGGACTTTCATTTGTTTCCTCTTGTAAGGAGCAAGGGCTCTTGATGAAAAAGCACATACCTATTTAAATAATTCTAGCCAAATTATGCAGGACTTCATTTCATATCTAAGAGGAGTTCAACCTTAAATACTAAGAGGAAAGTGTTCCGTTAAAGAGAGGGATTATTTCAAAAGATAGACATGATTATAGAACCTGATGAAAGAGGTTCCTCTTTTATACACAATTGGTCAATAATTTGTATTTAATGCCTCCAAAATTACTTTTTGCCTTCAGGAAAAATAGGACAGACATTCTTTTCTCAATTCTCTAACTTTGAGGTTAAAAAAATAAAACATGCAGGCTGTCATATGTGAGGCACTACTGTCAAACCAAAACTTAACACAAAATGGAAATTATCATTGGTTAGCTGATACTGGGATATCATTATTTTAAGTAAAGTAAGTGTGAATTCAGGCAAGTTATAGAATAATATAAATAATATTTTTATTAAGTCCAAGATTTCAAAAACATCTGCTTTCTTTTGTTTTCCGAGCAGTCATAAAAGCAATTTAGAGACTGGGTTTTAAAATGAAAGGACCTAAGTTCAAATTCTAAAGGGTAATGAGACCAATAATTTATCCTGAACTATGAGCTCTTCCAAACTCCAAATTCATATCCAACTGTCTGCTCCACAACTTAACTTGGATATCTAATAGGCATCTCAAACTTAACATGTCAAAAGTCAAACAACTGGTATTTTTCCCCCAAATCTGCTCCTCCCACAGTCTTCCCCATCTCAGTAAATAACACCTCCAGCCTTTTAGTAACTCAAAGACAAAAACCAAAACAGTTAAAATTACCCCCTTTTTTTTACATATAGCCTTCGGACAATAGACTACATAGGCCCTACACTCAAATACACTCAGAATCTGACCAATTCGATTACCTCCACCATTCCCATGGTGATTGCAGGAATCATCATCTTATGCCCAAGTTATTGCAATAAGCTCTGAACTCCTTTCTCTCTGCTTCTACCTTTAGTTTCTTCAGTTATTCTTCATATACCATAGCAGCCAGAGCGATCCTGTTGGCATGTATAAATTAAATCATCCAGTGGCTGCTGATCACATTCACTCTTTACAATGGCCTTCAAAGATCCTGCTCCCTCCCTTCCTGTTGCAAAGGAAATGGGGCTCACCAAAGTCTACTGCACTACTGCATTCCTCAAACTCAGTAGAATTAGGTGAGGCCAAAATAAAGGACAGTTATGGTATAATACTTTACCTGCCTACTTCACTTCTGTAACAATCAAAGCGTCTACACATTGCAAGGAATTTCCCTGGTGGCTCAGATGGTAAAGTGTCTGCCTACGATGCTGGAGACCCGGGTTCAATCCCCTACAAAATGACAAGGGGTCATCAGCTTAGATCCATAAGAAATGATGTGAAGTATAGTCCTTGTCAACCCAAGATGGAAACAGCACAAAATAAACTTTCATTTCATTAATCCAATAGGATTTGAAGTTAAAGATGCTCTGGAAGCTTAACCTAGCAATGATTTCATTCATTCACTTTGTGTAGCCACATCAGCCTCCATGCCATTCTCTGAATATATTGAATACTCTCCCCGCTTGGGAACTGGCTAATATATCTACTGGCAATGTTCTTTCTCTAAGTCTCAAGCTCTTTACTCAGTGCAGGATTATTCAGATTTTCCATTTCTTCT
This sequence comes from Cervus elaphus, assembly GCF_910594005.1. Classification (NCBI taxonomy): domain Eukaryota; kingdom Metazoa; phylum Chordata; class Mammalia; order Artiodactyla; family Cervidae; genus Cervus; species Cervus elaphus. Next base: position 54,869,441 of record NC_057843.1, read on the forward strand.
TGAGTCAGTTTCAATAGTCTGCCTCTTTCTATGAATCTATCCATTTCATCTAGGTTATCTAATTTGTTGATGAAAATTGTTTATAGTATTCCCTTAGAATCCTTGGCACTCTGTCAAATTGTACACATGAAATGTACGTGTGCTAAGTCACTTCAGTCATGTCTGACTCTGTGACCCCATGGACTGTAGCCCACCAGGCTCCTCTGTCCATGGAATTCTCCAGGCAAGAATACTGGAGAGGTTGCCATGCCCTCCTCCAGGGGATCTTCCCAACCCAAGGATTAAAACCCACATCTCTTACATCTTCTGCATTGACAGGCTAGTTCTTTACCACTAGTATACCTGGGAAGCCCACACTTGAAATAGTTATATATAAATATCAAGTCATGTAAATTTTACCACAATTAAAAATATATATGGAGGAGATATTACTAGTCATACAAACCTGCCAATGACAGATTCATTGGAAGACAATCTACAAGTTCCTGGGGAGGAAGAGCATAGAGTAAGAGTTAAGGATACTACTTTAGGCCAAGGAATTCAAGAGCATCTGATAGTTTAGATAATTTCAGCTTTGATATTCCACTTGTCCTTTTCAGTTTTTCATAGTTTTGAGGGTGATAAGAACTGATCCAAGTTATAACTGATCCTTTATTTATTAAACTACTTACAAATCGTCTAAATTCTTCCTTGGCTTAAGTCTTAAGGGAATATTGAAGCATTTTAGGCAAAAGGTTAGAAGAATCCCTTTGAACTCATCTGAGTTATGCTAGAAATATGTTGCCTCTATCCACAGAGTCTTTTTCCCATAGTAATTCTAGAACCACAGCTAATTCTCCAGCTATTTTTTAAATCACATATAGTATGTGTATTATCCGTAAATCCAGATCAGCTATCATTTGATTGTGTGAGGAGGAACTGTCTGGAACTTTTACAAAAATATTTATGCAGTACATTGTATCTGGCAGTCCCATTTGCAGAGTAAATCTCTAGTACATGTATAAGGAGTGAATCACAGAGAAGGAAAAAAGTGTTCTGATAATGATCCCAAGGTAGTAGAGACATGAGAAAGGCTTGGAATTGTTATAAATCACACTACTTGAGTGGTTTCAATACTCTAAGGGGACTGATGGTCTATGATAGTAGGTATAATAACAGAATACAACCAAATCAACAAGAAACTAGTGTTGCTCAGTTATATTTCTGGGTCATGCTCCTTGTGAATTCAGGACAGGAAATGGCTGGGTACTAATGTTTCCTCTGAAGTAGTGTCACTGGACACATTTTGGAGAGCTGACCTTTTGTTTAACTAATCGGGTACATTGGCTCTTCCAATGACTCTTTTCCTTTCAATGTCTTATAAGTGTCCTTATTTATGAGTTATTAATTCTTAGATAATAAAAAACTTTTGTTCTTAATTTTATCTCAGAGGCTGTGGTTTTATCTAAAGAGCTCAAAGTTTATTTTTATTTCCAGATTGTTTGCTTTATTGTTAATCTTCATAAGTGTCTGCCACATTTAGAGATTTTCTAAATTGGTAATTTTCAATTCCAATGTATTTTTTTTTTATTATTTCAGTCTTAGCCCATTGAAGAAATGAGAGGACAACTTCTTTTACTTTAGCTGTACAAGATACCCTACAATCGCTTTTGAAAATTTCTTGAAGTCTATTTTAAACTCACCTATTTATTTTTCTTGATTTTATTTATAATTTCTCATTTTTGACAGCATCACTCAGGGAAACGTCTTCTATAATGGCCTTTGTTTGGTATTTTCTTTTTTTTTTTTTACTCTTTCAAAGTCAATTTTTCCATTATTCACAGTTTGATTACTCAAATCCTCTCCTGGTCTTTCCCTACTTGCTTGTTTTAACTGCTCCCCCCTGACTGAGAAGTTAGAAATGAACTAAATAATTAATAAAAATCTACTGTTCCAAATTTTATAGTTATAAGTGTTTTTTAAAATCCTAGATTCTGCAATAAATACTTATTTTCTGTATTTCTGATGATTAGACTAAATCTCTCATTAAAGCTCATAATGCAACTTTAAACCAGTATTTAAGTTCAACGTCTATACAGCTACCTTCTTGTTTAGCAAAGCAATTATTCCTTTCTTGAAAACTGGATAGTTATACAGCCCAGGCCCAATCACCCTCAACAAATCATACTACTGATCTTAGAATTTTTGAGAAGTACCAAGTTTGGGGACTGACTGATTTTCAGATGTTTAAAGGAGTTGATATCATCTATTAAAACATCAGTACTCAGGTTAGAGTGGTGTTTAGTTGTCACTCAGATTGGGTTTAATAGAGTAAGTATGTTTAGGACTGGCTGATTTTCAGAAGCAAAGTTTGGCTTTCTAAAATATACTTACTGATCCAAGCTGTTTTTGATCAACTGAACTGGTTTAAAACTTGTCTGATGCAATGAATGATCAGTCGTTTGCAAGTGCTGTAAAAACTCACTATCTTACCCACTAGAATAGAAGCCCCTTGAGAGTATGTTTCCCTCACTGTTATATCCCAAAGCTAGCACAGTGCCTGCCATGTAATATGACTCAAATTTGCTGAATGAACAAATAAACGAATGAATGAAACCTAAGTTTTGTCATTTGTTTATTCAATGAACTTCTGCCAATTGCATAATCTCCTATGATTTCTGTTTCCTCTGAAAGAGGGTTAATTTTATTTACTTTACAGAACTGTTGTGAGGATTAAATTAGGTTGACATTTAACACGTGTGGTAAAGTGTGCTTAATTGGGTTTTCCAGGTGGCTCCGACAGTAAATAATCTGCCTCCAATGGGGAAGACCCAGGTTCAATCCCTGGGTTGGGAAGTTCCCCTGGAGAAGAGAATGGCAACCCACCCCAGTATTCTTGCCTGGAGAATTCCATGGACAGTGGAGTCTGGCAAGCTATAGCCCATGGGGTTGCAAAGAGTCGGACATGACTGAGTAACTAACGCACACACACAGGGTGCCTATTTATGTAGAAATAATTCAATAAGCAGTGATAGTTATGTGGTAGTCTCTACCTGGCTGCTGTTAGATAGCAGTGGGTGGTGGTGGTTTAGTCACCCAGTTGTGTCCGACTCTTGCGACCTCAGGGACTGTAGCCTGCCAAGCTCTTCTGTCCATGGGATTTACCAGGAAAGAGTACTGGAATGGGTTGCCACTTCCTTCTCCAGGGGATCTACTTCCTGACCCAGGAATCAAACCTGTGTCTCTGGCATTGCAGGTGGATCGTTTACCAACTGAGCTACAAGGGAAGGGTGAAATAATTTACTTCTGTCATCCTGCTTCCTAGTATCCTTACTTCACCTTGACATCCCGTAACCAGAAACATGCTCCAGTCACTCTAATACCTCCTTATCCTTAAGTATTCAAAACACATCTTTTTTATGTCCCATTATCCTGGGGCCATAACTTAGCTCTTTTAAGAGCTAATAATAGCTGATAATGCTATAAATTGATTTCCTTCAGAGGGCATCTCTCCTTGCCAGAACCCAAATTAATGACTAATGATGGGAACTTAAGACCCTGAGGCAGCCTAGAGAAGCTTTTCAGTGTCGTCTGCTACTGAGGCTGCTGCTGAGTCCCTTCAGTCATGTCCGACCCTGTGCGACCCCATAGACGGCAGCCCACCAGGTTCCCCCATCCCCACCGTCCCCAGGATTCTCCAGGCAAGAACACTAGAGTGGGTTGCCGTTTCCTTCTCCAATGCATGAAAGTGAAAGTGAAAGTGAAGTCACTCAGTCGTGTCCGTGTCCGACTCTTCGTAACCCCATGGACTGCAGCCCACCAGGTTCCCCCATCCATGGGATTTTCCAGGCAAGAGTGCTGGAGTGGGGTGCCACTGCCTTTTCCGTTTCAGCGTTGTCTACCACTCCTGAATTACCGTCAGTAAGATGGGGAAGGAAGTGATAACCCACTCCAGTATTCTTGCCTGGGAAATCCCATGGACAGAGGAGCCTGGTGGGCTACAGTGCATGGGGTCACCAAGAGTCAGACATGACTGAGCGAGTGAGCACACATGCAAGATGGGGATGCCCAGAGTCTGTTCTAGGCTGTCGATCCCCTTTTCCACAGCGCCTCTCTCATGATGAGGAATGTAATAAGCTCTCAGGCCAATCTGGGGTCGAGGGGAGAGGCTCGTCTGTACAGAGATACACATTTGGAAGTCAAGTAAAACTAGTTCTCAAAAGTGTCCCCAACCATCAGACCAGGTGTCAATCACCTGCCTCAGAGCGACCTAAATGATGCAGAAGCCAGACTAAGTTGTTTTAGGCACCCCTTAGAATTGAGATGAGACACTAAATTATTCCTTCAAGAAGTCTTTCATGATAAGATGTGATATTGTGAAAGAGTAAAACAAGGGTGGTAGTGATTATTGTCATATTTGTTTTTAAAAAGAGAATAGTTTAAATTATTACAGGGTGCATGCTTGGTGCTAAGTTGCTTCAGCTGTGTCCAAATCTTTGCAACCCCATGGACTGTAGCCTGCCGGGCTCCTGAGTCCGTGAGATTTCCCAGGCAAGAATACTGCAGTGGATTGCCAGGCCCTCTTCCAGGGGAATCTTCCTGTCCCAGGAATTGAACCTGAGTCTCTTATGTCTCCTGCATTGGCAAGCAGACTCTTTCCCACCTGTGCCACCTGAGAAGCCCCCAAATTATTATAGACTGAGGGGAAAAAAAACAAAGTCATCTAAGAGTTTCCAAAAAATGATCGAGCAAACAAGTGATTAAGCAAGATCTCAAAGAGGTAAGCATACTCTATTTAATGATGGAAAGAAATGACAATCATAACCAGGAATCAATAGAGATAATAATCTGTTATGTGAGCAGATTTCACAATGAATGGTTCCTTAATTTAATGTCATCTCAAAATTTTCATCCATGATATTCGCAACCACTCAAAACCACTATGGATTTAAGAACACCCTCTAGTTTCTTCTCTTATGCTTCTAACAGTAATAATAAAACTGAAATTCTATAACTATGTATTATGTTAAGTGCTTTGCATTGACTGACTCATTTTTTCACCACAATAACACTGTATGAAACATTATCTATAGAAGAAAATATCAAGGTTCTCAGAGGTAAATAGCTTGTTCAAGAGACACAGGTGGAAAGTGAAGCGATTGGGAATCAGCTGTAAGTATATAATCCAAAGACCCATACTTTTAAGCACTTCTCTACACAGCATCAGAAACAAGTGGGGGTGAGTATCTGTCATTTATTCATTTTTCTCACATTCTTTTCTTTCAGAAGCTCTCTCCCAGTGTGTTTGATTATGGTGGGACTGACTATATGAGATGTCTTTTCTCTGCCAAAGCGCATGGCACATGACCTAAGCTGGCCAGTCAGGCCCCTTAAAGTGGGACATGACTCAAGCTGAGCCAATCTGACAGCTCTCAAGGACCACTCAGCTGGCATATGAAGGAAAACTATGTTCTTTCCCTGGAGGCTTCTAAGATAGTGGTATTGGGTTTATAAGCTTTCTGTCATATAAAGTCTATCTGAGATCAATCATCATAATTTAGAACTCCATGCCTGAGACTATCTTCCTCAGGACTTAAAAAGCCAATCAATTCTCTACTATATTGTGTTTAAGCCAATTTAACTTAGGCTCCTGACACCTACAACTGAAATATCCCTAATAAAATAATGCACTGGAAAAAATAGAATATGAGGTCAAATTAAGATTCATATTCCATCTCCCTGAATTCCTAACCGCATATCCTTGACTGGACAAGTTTCTCTGAATCTCAAAATCCTTGTCTATGAACAGAAATAATAATACTGTATAAGAGAAAAGGCTTTTAAGAATAGTCTGTGCTCAAATCCTGACTCCAACCTTATGTGCTGTGTGACCTTGTGCAATGTATTTGCAACCTTTCTCCCTTTGTTCCTTCCTCCCAGCTTGCCTTCTTCCAGGTTGTGTTCCTAAAAGAACCTAAGGATCTGTACAACAATAATTCATTTGACGAATATTCATTGAGGGCTTTTTATATGCCAGAAACTGAGCTACTTTCCAGGAATTCAAAAAGAACCAAATAGACACAATCTCAGCATTCATGGGAAGAAGACAGATATTAAATAACAGTCATAGGAAGAGATGCAGTTTATCTGGCAGCTGAAGTTTTCATCCCTTTGAGCTCCTGATGAGTTGCCTTGAGCTGACCCTCCCACTCACTCCCCTGCCACGATCACAACTGACTAAATTCTTCCACCCTTTCTGTGTGGGAAAGGGAGGACACACTATCCCGGATTCTTGGGCACCAGTTTTTTTATCTGCCCCTAACTCACGCACCACTTTGATTTCTATATTGAACTGGGCCACCTTATTCAGGTTTGACAACAAAATCACCTAACCCAAGAATTTGCAGGATTGATGGTCACGACCTCCCAAGAAGGGTCCCTTTGCATAGTACACAACCTTCTTCCAGTCTCAACACCTCCCCCAGTGTTCCTTATTTTCCTCCTATTTTCATTCCATTATGGAGTAGAATTCATGGATTATAGAACTGAAAGTATGATAATTCAGCAAAAGTTCCAAATTCCTCTTCCTCTATCTCATGGGACAGATTTTCCCTTCTGCAGCAATTCTTTAAGAGGCTTGCTTCAACTCCAAACGCATATTGAAGTATTCTCCCACATATAATTCTCTTCCTAGGAGACTGCTATGGCTACCTATTAAAGTAACAAGATATTTTTCCACCTTGTGACATTGTTATATATTTTTAATAGTAACAGAAGATGAGAAAGAAAAATAGAGGAGTAAGAGAGTGTAAAGCGAGTAATGAGAATCAATCCAATGGGTCAGAAAAGTGTTTCCTGGACCATCTGAAGAATGAATAGAGGTTAAACATCAACATGAGAGGAGAGCATTCTAGAGAAAGGAAGTAATGTATTTAGATTTTTTAAATAAAAAAGAAAGAAAACTAGGGTGAAAGGTTAATAAGGATAAGAAATTAAAGATGAACCCAGCTTTGCTGTCAAGAAAACAGTCAAGAAAATACATGTAATGAAGTCCTACGTAATTGACAGGGGTGAGTTACAAGTTCTAAAATGACTTTTCTACCAACCAATACAGGGAGGAAAACATTACCAGTGGTATAACTGAATTTGCATAAAATAAAAACACACCAAGACATATTGCTGTTAGCACATGGCTAATGACTGATTAATAATAATGTGAAGATATACTTTGAATGCTCCCTTGTCTCTTTTCATTCAGTCATCACAAGAAGTCTCAATAGTAGCTGTTACTGTTACCTGATTTCAGAGGCGAGGTTTAGAAAGGCTACGTGAGCCGTGCGTGGTTGTGAAACTGCTAAACAACAGGGCCAAGACTCCAACGTAAGCCAGTCACTCGGCTGCAGGGGCCTTCTCCTAACCACCATATGCACGGAACTCGGGTCCTCTGTTCTCTGCTCTCTTAGGACAACGCTGAAACACAGGACTTTAATTAATCTGCAGCTCAAGAACAGCGACTCTTCCTTGACATCGAGTCATGCTTGGTGTACATGAAACACTTGAAAAGTTCCCTGAATTCACAAAGTTTGTTTTCCATTTGGTTGAACCAAGCTCCTTGTCACTGTAGATGTACACAGAGAATTCTGTGATGTGCTTCTCATGCCGTTTTTTCAGTTATTGAAGCCATGAGAATTTGAACTTTGATGTGTTAAATATTTATGGTTTATGTGGAGGAGTCCTGGCTCAACATATAATGTCTTTTTAATAATGGTATTGACCATACCAGATAATAAGTTTTTAATCACTATCATGAATAAAAATTATAAAAATGGTCAGTTTTAAGAGACTTAACAAAAAAGACAACTCAGGTTTATATGGCTAAATAAGCAGAATACCGCAATTGTATTCAATTCATTCCTACTTGTATGCTACCTTTTTGAAGACTCCTGAAAAGAAATAGGAAAAGTGATAAATTAAAACATTTAAATATTTTAAGTGGTTAGTAATGTAAGGAGCTCAACATAAATTATCATCAGCCACTTGAATATAGATTCCCACACTCAGTCCTCTGACAAGGTCTGTATGATATGGCATGATATGGTATGATATGGTAGATAACAATCCTAGTCATTTCAGTCATTCATACACCTTGTGGGGGGCTTTGCAAGACTAATTCAGATATAGTTACCAAAAATTATGGAAAGCAAAGGACCACAAATTCAGCTTCTAAAGGCCCCGCCCTACACTCAGGGGCTTCCCCTTCTACTCTTTCTTTTTCTTCTACTTGAAGTGCTTCTTCCTCTCGTCAAGTTATTCTCCCTTTCCTGTTGTAGAGTGCCTTGTGAAGAAAGCATTATAAGGCTAGATTGCCAACACACTGAATTTCTAAACCCTCTAAACAGGACATTAGTTCATAGCTTGAATGTTTTGAAATCTGATCAACATGCCGTTTCTCAATACATTAAGCAAAGCAAGCAGAATTAGTCTGCTTTATGTCAGGTGCTTAGCACAAATCCCTTAATAATGTGCTTGAGTGCAGAAGCCATTAATAAATGCATAATTCTCTAAGACAGGCTTGATTAATTAAGTCATATGTGTATCCTTCTAATTAAAAAAAGAACATTAGGCAGATGAGTGGAAATTCTGAGTACAAAATTCAAAGGCTTCCTCTGAATGCCTTTTGCCTTTCTCTTCAAGATGAAAGGAACGCTGCTGGTTATTGTAGCTGCCAACAAACAGTTATAGCACGGGCACAAAGCGCCCAGAACTCTGTGTCTTATTAAAAACAATTTGGTATTCATCTGCCAATTTGTAACTCAGTTCTCAATCAGGGGCCTGTCTGATTAAGTCAGGCAATTCAAATTTGAGGGGGCAGCTGGTGCTCCTATGCAAATAAACAGATGAGGAAGGAACGGGACCAATGAATCAACAAGCAGATGGTAAAAAGCCAAGGCCTGCAAAGAGTACTTGAGTTTCTTTCCCTCTCTGCTTCCCATCACCCTACATCTCACAGAATTTATATTCCAAGGGATTATAAAGATCACCACTTAGTTTAATGATCAATATAGAACAGTTTCTAATGCTGATCCCTTTAGCATGAAGGATTTACAGAAAGAAAATGTTGGTCAACGGATGCCATATTAAATGGTTGTCTGCTTCAATAAATTCCTCATTTTTTTTCTTAAACAATTAATCAATTAGCTACCCAATAGAACTAAGACACTCGTGTGTACTCATCTTTATTTCTGGCTAAGCGTTTCCATGCAAAGCTGCATGCTCTTCAAAGGAGGAAGAAAATCTTGCTCTCAGGCTGTATGAGTCCTGGCGAGCAAGGCCCAAATAGTGGCCCATGTCTTGAACCTGCTCATTACATCCGTCCTACACATCTTCATGACTGGGTCAGGGCACACAGTCATCCCCATTCTGAATCTTTTCTCTACAACTGGTTCAGGGATTACTGATTTGTCCTTGTCTGAACTGGATCTCTTTAGGAAATGTTCACAGAGTCTATCTTTATTTCAGGACATCTCAAATTTCAGCTACAACTTTTAGCAGTTGTATCATGCTGTCTGAGGTCTCAACATAAACACCTTCATTAATTATGCCATTTATCTGCCAGAATCTTTTCTTTGGCTTGTTTTCTTTATTGTGATATCAAAGAGAGCCAAATCATATCATTTGTGGGGGCAACAGGATCAGAATAGATGCAGTTGAAAGTTGTTAAAAGATTTGAAACAAGCCTGATATTCTTCATGACACATCTTTAAAATGTAACATACTAGTTCTTCCCATGACTTGTTATAAACACTGAGAGATTGCTTTTAGCACTTTGACAGCTGAGAAGACTTTCTTTAGAATATGGTAACAAGTCACTGGTTTTATTGAGGGAGAAGAACTTTTCCATTTTTATAGGCAAATATTAACACAGGATCAATTCTGGACTTCAAGGACTACTGAACTCAAAGGTATATTTCTTGGTTATAATATACAAATCACAATATTTTAAAAATATTTTTATGCTAAATATTTTTAACCTGGGTTTTTGAAATGCATTTCCTTTCTGCTTGGTTAAATAGAAAGCTTTTTCCATAGTCATATGATATTGTCTTGGAGTTCTGAATAGCATGATACTGACTGCTTTGGATTAGCTTTATATCAGATAGTGATTAGCCATGCTTTCTTGCATCGAGTAAGGCAAAGTCTAGGTCCAGGCTTCTTTCATCATTAACTATGAAAAGACCCATGTAAGACACCCAGTAGGAACATGAAAAGATATTCAACATCATTAATCATCAAAGTAGTGCAAATCAGAACCACAATGAGATATCACCTTACACCTGTCAGAATGGCTATCATCAAAGAGACCACAAATAACAAATGTTGGTAAGGATGTGGAGAAAAGGGAACCCTTTTGGTGGGAATGTAAATTAGTGCAGCCACTGTGAAAGAGTTATGGAGGTTACCCAAAAAACTAAAAATAGAACTATGATGGTGGTGGTTTATGATCCAGCAATTCTACTTCTGGATGTGTATCTGAAGAACATGAAAACACTAATTTGAAAAGATATATGCACCCCAATGCTCACAGCAGCATTATTCACAATAGTCAATATACGGAAGCAACCCAAGTGGCCATCCAAATATGAATGGATTAAAAAGAATGTGGTATAAAAAAAGATGTGGTATATTTATACAATGGAATACTACTCAGTCATAGAAAGAAAATGGAAATTTGCCTTTTATAACAACATGGATGGACTTGGAGGGTATTATGTTTAGTGAGATAAGTCAGAGAAAAACAAATACTGTATAATATCACTTATATGTAGAATCTAAAAAACAGTGAATATAACAAAAAAGAACAGATATAGAAAATAAGCTAGTGATTACTAGTGGGGAGAAGGAAGGGGGCGGGGCAACATAGAAATAGGGGAGATTAAGAGTTATAAACTACTATCTATAAAATCAATATGCTACCAGAATATAGTATATAGCACAGGGAATACAGCCAACATTTTATAATAACTATAAGTGGAGTATAACCGTTAAAATTGTGAATCACTATGTTGTACACTTGAAATATATAATATTGTAAATCAGCTATGTGCAGGCTCAGTCATGTCCAACTCTTTGTGATCCTGTGGACTGTAGCCCACCAGGGTCTTCTGTCCATGGAATTTTCCAGACAAGAATACTGGAGTGAGTTGCCATTACCTACTCCAGGAGATCTTCCTGAGACTCAGGGATCAAACCTGAGACTCCTGTGTCTCCTACACCAGCAGGCAGACTCTTTAAAATTTGAGCCACCTGGGAAGCCCCCTGTCAGTTGTACCTCAATTAGAGACAATTTTAAAAGGTAAGACTCCTGTAAGCTAATATAACCTGTGAAAAGGTCGTGAACAATGCTATGTAACATCTCTTTTTCCTTGAATAAAAAAATCTCTAAAGACCAAGGATAAAAATCCAACTTTTAGAAATCTGTGGCCAATGTACACTCTTAAGTGTCAAAAAAAGGTGTTAGGAAAGTCCACAAATACAGTCATTATGCACATACATTGCGACATTCCAGGCAGATTCCTTACCATCTGAGCCACCAGGGAAACCCTATTTCGTCACTTTTGTGCCTGGAGACAGTTGGTTTTTTTTTTATTTTATCATGCTAATACAGCACTTCTTTAATATGTAGCTTGGTATATTTAACTAGCTGGACAAGGAAATGGCAACCCACTCCAGTATTCTCACTTGGAGAATTTCACAGACAGAAGAGTCTGGCAGGCTACAGTCCATGGGGCTGCAGACATGATGGAGCCACTGAACATGATCTTTAATTAGGTTTGAAAATTTGTCAACTATCATCTATTCAAATACTGCTTTGTCCAGTTTCTCCTTTTCTTTAAGACTCTAATCATAAATTTATTAGATCTATTTTCTATGTTTCTGGCTGCTTTATATGTTTTCCATCTTTTTGTCACTCATTACCTCCTTCTGGATATTTTCTTCTGATCCACTTTCCAGTTTATGAATATTCTCTTCATCTGAGTCTAATATGTTTAGTACCCCCATCCACTGAATCCATAAATTTAACTTTATAACTTTCAGTTCCAGAATTTCCATACAGTTTTTTCAGAGTTTCCTGCTTTCTGCAAAAATTATGTCTTGTTTTGTATCTTCTTAAACATAATAAGAATTGCTGTGGTTGTTGTTGTTTGGTTACTAAGTCATGTCCAACTCCTTTGCAACCTCATGGACTGTAGCTCACCAGATTCCTTCTGTCCATGGGATTTCCCAGGCAAGAATACTGAAGTGGATTGCCATTTCCTTCTCCACGGGGTCTTTCCAACCCAGGGATAAACTCACATCTCCTGCACTGGGGAGGAGGGGAGGTTTCTTGACCACTGATCCACCAGGAAAGCCCTTCATAACAGCAGTTATTTTAAACTATTATCCAGTATCTAGAGCCTTGGTGGATTCATTTACATGGTCTGCTTTTTTCTGCCATGTTTTATTGTTTTCTTGTCATTTTAAGTATCTAGTTACTTTTTACTGTTTGCCAAAAACTGGATTTGCAAAATTGTTTTTAGAAATAATTTTAAGTATAGAATATGTTATCTTCCTCCAGAAAGGGTTTAAAATCAACTTTGGTGTGCAGCTAGGGGAACCAGCAACATGGGTTCACTTCATTTTAATTTGAGAAATTGAAATGATGTACAGCTGACGTGCAGATTTTAAAAGTCATGAGTTTTCCCAGTTTCCATTATTCTTAGGATTTGTCTATTTAAATTCCTAATCCAAAATATTAAGAGTTCACCTGTGACCCACCTCACCACTGGTGACTGAGGACTCCAGTTTCTGCTAATTTAGCTTTGTCCTATAACGCTTGCATTTGTGACTTCCTTCTCTTTATGTCACTGATCCAACAAGTCTGACAAGACAGATTCATTAAAAACCAATGATATTACAGGTTCTTTTTCCCACAAGCTATTACAACACACACACACACACACACACACACACACACACACACACACACCCTGATAAGCCACATTATACCAACTCGCCATCTGAAAAGAAAAAAAAAGTGGTAGTACCAATAAAATTTGAAATTTGAAGTTTTGGATAAAATAAACAGTGCCCAGCCTATACTCATGACTTTAAATGAATCTAGGTCCTCATGGAAATACATACTGGAACATAGGAAAAGAAGCATAGGCATTGGCCTTATCTCCAAAATTCATCCAGACAATCAATAAATGCCTATTCTCTCACTGTACCTTTTTCTCATGCCATTTCTACCTTCAACTTCACCCGTTTATGTCTGTTTCTTGCCTCCAGTTTCTTAACTAATCCCCTTGATTGAGAACTCCCTTGGACCCACTTTCACAACAGCACCTTTGCCAGTATAAAACGTCTGGCATTTTGTCCGACTGCACGGTCTTAGATAAGAATTACTTCACAGGTAAAACTCTAACTGGCTCCATTAGACAGGCTTATGAAGTCATTGATCCCCACACAATGTTGCCCAAGAGACAGGAGATAAACATTTCTATACAATTTCCAAATTATTTAGTGTTCAAACAATGCAATGTTTAAACTCAAAATTACCATTTGCTTCAAATTATCTAAGATGTTTTAAACACTTTTATCCACATGATCTTAGAGATTAATAAAAGAATCCAAAAATATAGATAGCACAGCTAATTGAGGAAGAACTTAAGTCAAATAAAATTACAAATCCTTCAGATCTTGAGAGAGAAAGAAACAAATTTGGTTGATTCCATGAAAAAGGAGTCAGAAAATATTTCCATATCCAGCACAGATAGGGTATATTTTCTCAGTAGTGTATAATTTCGATCTTTAACTTATGTGATTAAAGCTAGAGATATTGGTTTAAACAAAAACCACAGCTGCCCTAAACTTACTTCAGGCTTTTGTTTGTTTTCCCATAATTCAGTTTGGAAACAAAGCAATTTAAAAAAAAGAAATGGAGCCGGCAGTAACAATGAATAACTGTCACTTTCTCTCTCAGGAGTTTGAGTGCCAAGATTCCTCCCTTAAGGAAATCTGAGTTACAAATTTCTAAAAATAGAGGTTTCTAATGGAGACAGCAACAGGGCAAAAGGCACCACTATAATTTGATAAGGACTCATTTAGTCAAGCCTATCATTTTAAATAGAATAAAATGTTTTAAACATATTTGTTTAGAGATGATTTATTTAGACTACCACTGACGCCAGGAAGATTAAAGACTGCAGGGCTAGTTGTTTAGTTCAAGATCTCTCAAAAAAGAGGTGATAAATTTCTGACATAGGTCTTACAATTGCTGCTGACGGACGAGTTAGATCCATATCATAATTCAGTTGCTTTATCAGCCCACCAGTAACTTCCCAGTTGCCTAGAATGTCCTCATGGTGACTTCATAGACGTTAAACATGCAACAATTCTGTAGATAAATTCCAGGACCACCCCTCTGAGAAAATCCCCCCTCCCTGGTTTTTTGAAAGTTCTGGTAATTTATAACCTCATATTAATGTCAGGGTTCTCTGAAGAGCAATTATATAAATATTTTTAATCGCAGGGTCCTCTTAAGCACACAAACCACAATTTTCTTAAGTAGGTCAAGGTCGCTGGTTATCTCCACCAAAGTTTTAACATGATGTGGCAATCTCAAAGTTCTTCAGTTAAAACATTTGAGCAAGTTTAGGAGTTTCAAAAGGTCTCCTGCTGTTCCCATGAAATACAGAGTGTACTCATCTCTCACGGGCATTTTGTTTTTCCTTGTTGCCTGTGTTGGCTAACTCCATGGAATAATGTGCAAATTATATCAAAGGTATGAATTTAATTGTACAGGGAAACAATAGCCCAAGTGTTTATCCTCACTTTATATGTTCATACTTCCCCATACAAGGAAACCTGGGATGATAGTAGAAATTAAGTGCAATCCTCTGCTCTGTGTGAATAAGTACCTTCATTTTCCTCTTTCAAAAAAAAAAAAAAAGTCTGTTTCAATGCTTAGCCCTCATGAAAGAGGGCAAGAAATAGACAAAGGGTAAGCTAAAAGGTGCCATGCCTAGGACAATATCCTGAATAGTATATAAGGAGTATAAAGAAGACTATCAGGAGATGTACATAGAAGTATAGAATCCATTGCTCTAGCAAAGCTGGGAAATTTTTAAGGTAGTCGGAGACCTTTTTAACACCTTCCCTTTCAAAAAAGCTGGGATGTGTATAAATTCTCTTCTAGTGCCACTGCAGAAAAGAGAGAACATAAGAGGAGAACTATTAATGAACTAATAATTTCAAAGCTTAGGTTGGAGAGCAGATTTCACCAGACACATTAGCATTGCACTGGTCTGTTTAAAAATGGGGCTAAAGATAGCCAGCGCTATCAAAATATTATTAAAACTCTGTATTTGATCTATGAACTTTGAACAATTATAGAGGCAGAGAATATGTGTTAATTAATATAAAACCTTTGAGTCAAAGTCATGTTCACTCCAACAGAGGCTGTCGTAGAATAAGTCCCACACATCACATCAGCCAATAATATAGGAGAAAAGGAAAAAGGAATCTGAGAACGATTATGACAGAGACATTCCCTTATCACTAATTAGCTAATAATCTTATAAAGTCTCTAGGGAAACAGGAGTGATGTTTTGCAGTGTATCCAAATACTATATATATATATACCCAGAGAATTTGTCAACAGTACCCTTTATTCAGTTATACTAAATACAAATATATATATATATATATATATTCCCTCTTAAGCTAACAGTGCATTAAATTCATACAGCACAAGTTATTATTTAAATTCTATCATTCTCTTTAAAATGCTTTCATTGTCTACATAAAGCCTCATATCAGAAGAAGCTGGCCAAGTCTTTTTAAATATGACCATTTTGGATATTCTCATTTGTCACTCTGATCCACTCTCCATTTACCGCCACCCTGCCTCTGACCTAGGAACCTGACTTCTATGGAGAGTAATACCATGACCTCTTGTCCTCGAGCTTCCAATTAGGTTCACTGGATGGGAGGTAACAGCATGGACAGTGAGAGGAGAGAGGTTTGGGGGTATTTACTCCACCAGCCACTTCCATGCCAGGCCTTGGGTTGGCAGCAGCTTGGGTCCACTGCTGATGGTGATAATTCACGTTAATTCTAGTTGGCCACTGCTCTTCTGCAGCTGCAGGAGATGGGGAACCACGCTCTTCGTTTCCCCTTCTGGCCTGCATTTGGTAAGGGCTCTCTAATCGTGCCACCTTGGGGTGTGTCCCCAATGCTTACTGGCTCCCTGAACCCTGCCTGTGTGTCTACAAAGTCCTTTCATTGATCTCTCCTTGTCTTACCCATTTGAGTGTGACATAACCCGACTGATCTATTAAGTGAATGAAAACCAACTCAGAAAACATCATCTTCACTTGATGTGCTCTAATCTGAAAATACATCACATCAACAGCATGTCCAGTTTCAACTAAATCAGCTGTGTCGACTCTTTATAAACTATGGTAACAGTGGGGTTTTTTGAGGTATAACTGATGTATAACAGTATATTAGTTTCAGATGTATAATATAATGATTTGATATCTGTGTACACTGCATAATGATCACCACAATAAGCCCAGTTAACATTCGTCACCATATGTGGTCACAAAAATTTTTTCTTGTGATGAGAACTTTCAAGATCTACTTTCTTAGCAGCTTTCCAATATGTAATGTAGTAGTGTTAATTACAGACACCGTGCTGTGCATTACATCCCCATGACATTTATTTCATAACTGGAAGATTGTACCTTTGACACCCTTCACCCATTTCATTCCCCCCGCCCCCCGCTGCCCCACCCCCACCTCTGGCAACCGCATGACGGTGTTTTCTACTCCAACTCTTTAAATACGGCCTCACACAGTATTTCCTATTTCTGATTTATAAATTTTTTATACAAAAGTTTTACAAAAATACAATAAGCAAAATAATAAGTCTGCAATTAAAAGCCAGTCTTTTTTCCCATAGCTAAATAACACATAAACAAGAGGGGTGGAACACATAAAGCTGAAAAAACTTGGCTTTCAAATACTTTAGGGACAGAGCAATGAGACGGTCTTTCCACAGATGTCTATCTAGCCTTTGCCATATATTGAGATCGTGCTTGATTCATCTTCGTCTGCACCCCTGGTAAGTATTTCTTCTTTATATGAAAAGGCCAAACCAACCTTCTGTAAAAATATTTTGAATGTTTCTCATACAAAAGCCCAAAGAATACCTCCAGAGGAACTGAAACAAAATACAACAAAAGGGGGGAAACACAATGATAAAGGCAAGAAAGTACCTTCAACAAAGCAAGAGACTTCCCAAAAGGGGAAATAAGGGCTAATACAGTCAAACTCCCTCTATCTATATCCTAACAAATAACTCCTCCTGTGCCTTAAATATTTAATGTGAAATCTGTGGATTTATACAGCTTACAAAATGCCAGGGGCTTATTATCTTTACAGTTGGCATGACAGGAATATTCATATTGCTCAATTTTGCAATCTAAGACAACAGGAATTCCTCCAGGTGCTAATGGCAGATAACTTTCACGTGGCTTCAATAATCCACTAATTATGGAACCCCTCAGGTAGAACAATGTCATTAATCTGATTAAATTATTTATATTGCTGGAAAACTAAATCTTATTAGGTCTTCAGTATTTTATTTGGTTCTTCGGTATGGATATGCAAAGTGGCAAAACCATCTCTTCACTGCATTTCCAGCTGAAGGAAAAGATCAACCGAGAAAGAACTAACCCCATGTTTAGTGCTTTGCTGCAAGATCACTGACCAGGAGCAAGGGTCTACCTCTCTCCCGGGCACTCTGAAGTCCAGGATTTTCCAAGTCCCTTTTGCAACTCCATTCCTGTGGTTGAGGTCTTCTTCCCACGTTTCAGCAAGAGGACCATAAGCCATGATAGAATTAAAGAGTCACTTACTGTCTAACATTACCTCTTAGGTACTGTCCAAATTAAAGTGAAGAGGTTTTATTTCTCCTGAAAAGACTGTGAAATCCCTTTTGCTAAATGGACTACCGAGTTACACTGAACAGACACCCGCTTTGGGGTTTTTGACAACATACAGCCCATTTTCATATCTGTGCTAGTCTATCAGACATTTAGTTAGAGCATTAAATAAGCCTGGAGATTTGATTAAATCCTGCTGGATTTGATAGGCTACTCAAAACATGTACCATTTATCCAAGCACTCTGTGTGAGTACTAATTTGTAAACTACTTTATAACCCATATTTTAAGATATTATGGCTGATTCATCTACCATTTTCATTTTACAGAAAGAGGTACTAACCCCAGACATACTTTCATCAGAAAAAAAACACAAGATCTATAAAGAAAAGTGCATGTTTTACAAAATGGAAATAAAAATACAAAGTGTCGTAGGTTTTACATTTGATCAAATCATTTGAGTTTTCACTTTATTGAAACTTTCCTGAGTCTAACCATCCCTTGTCTACTCATATTTCTATTAAGTTTCTCACTTCCCAAATATTCTTCCTTCTTTCAAGGCTTCCAAAACATGAGAAGCTGTGATAAGCCCTTCTTGTATAGCCCAGGACTTTCTTTTAATAGATATGTAGTTAAGACACATCGCCAATCCAGCTCCCTGCTAAATTTAAATCATACGATACTAGGAATAGAAATCATAACCTTGTGTTACAAAAACACCATCCTCTAATAGAATTCACAGAATTTCAAACAACTCTATTTTCTTCTTGGACCAGAAGCTAGAAGGCAGCAGAGAAATAAGCCTATGCTCCTCTCCAGCCCCAACCAACTATGATAACTTGGAGGCAGCAAGAACCAACATCTACCCCACCTGCATGAGTTTTGCAATTTCATTCTTGGAGACAGGCATTTGGGTCAAGTGTGTCCCGAGAGGCTTCAAGCCACAAACAGTAAATCTTAGAGCAGTAAATCTTAGACTGGATGTCTGTCTGTCCCAGGATTTCCTTAGAAGTGACTGTATATGTGTACCTGCAGCAGAAAGATTCTTCTCTAGAAACGAAGGACTGGGTCTGCCGCTGTAGGAGGTGTGGCAGGCACAGAGTCCTCAGCTGTCAGCCCCCTACAAGGACTGCCTCTGCTGAAGAGACCTTCCACACTCAAGATCATCTCCTCCTTCGGGGTGCGCCACATCTAGGGAACAACTGCTGTGGTGGTTATAAAGACCCTGCCTGTTGCCCAAATTCAGAGATCCCATGGGTTGGCTGAGGTTTCCATTGAGAATGCACTGCTGTTCAATTTCTCCCTCTGTCCAATCCTGCTTCCTCCTCTCACTTTCACAGCTTCTGATACCTAAAGCATTCCCTAAGAAACCTCATTTGTGTTTATTTCCACTGAGTCTGCTTCCCAGGCAGCTCAATCTTGCTGATGTTCAGCCACTATACTTCTTAATGATTCTCTGGGTCAAGGGGCATGCCCACCTCTTTGGGTTCTTTGGGGTTGAGTCAGGATTTCGAGGACTAAATTTGCCCAGACTAGTATAATAAAATATAATAAAAAATGAGTCTATATGATGGCAAGAAAAGAAGAACTGAAGTGGTAGTGTACAAATGGGCACCAAGTGTATTATTTTCTTACAAGATAGACTTCTTTCGGGATAAATAAAATGAGAATGTCAAGGGTGCTTAACCTGAGATTAACTGGCAGGTGAGCACAGGGGACAACTTGATGCTCAAAAGACCACTCTGTTTCCACTTGAGTCCTGGAGACAGAGGTGTTGTCAAGTGCACACACAGCACTTCATATGTGTAGTACCAATCCCCTTAATAGCTAGGATGGGCCAGGCTGAAATTCAAAACAAGAACTTTATGGTGCACCCCACTCCTGGAGACTGTCACTGGTCCCCTGGGGTGTGGGAATAGGACTGTCTGTATTCTGAGGCACCCAGAGAATTCCTCAACCGTATCATTTACAACTGCTCTCCAATACTCCGTGTTCTAGGTCCGCTTCCCGAGAAGCAGAGTCTGAGACAGGGATCATTGTGAAAGTGATATATGGAGGGCATGCTTGCAGGTAAAATCTGTAAGGGAGGGATGGACGAATGGGACGGGAGAAGAAGCTGAGATGCAGGTTCTGCTGAAGTCTACCGTTTATCAGGGAACTTTGGAGCATGGATAGTACTACAGAGGTGTCTCACCTTGAGCAAGGAGCCCAGGCTTTTCCACCGTCCTATCTGCAGTCATTGACTGTGGGCTGCCCTCAGATGGGGACGGCAGTGGCAGGAAGGGTACCTCCCAAGCACCTCTAAGTGAAATAGCTTCCCAGGCCAAGAGCAGCCCACTCTCACAGCAGTGACAGACAGAGGCACTGGCCCGGGAAAGGGATGGGACCAACAGTGTCCACAATACTGAGCAACTACCATCCATGCATGAGGTGCTGTGCTGGTGAGAAATATAAATGTAAGACTGGACCCAACAAGCATTGCCTTGGTGTCCTCACGTGTCCCCACATCCGGTCCAGGTGAGCCACAGGAGTTTCACCCCATCACTGGATTTCCCTTGAGAATAACCTCTGTTCCTGCTGGAAGGACCCTTGAAGGGAATTCTGCAGGCTGTAATCGAGGAGGATTCAGATGGGAAAATGAAAAGAGAGGAACATTATCTACTCGGCTCTTGGATCACAATAGATGTTGCACAGAGATCTGACCAGAAGTAAGAGTGAAATACAGGACACCTGTAGGAGAGGATGCGGGAGCCTAGCAGGAGACAGTGGTAGTCCAGTTAGGCTTCTGGCTGTGGCAATAGGCAGAAGTGGAGAGAGGATGTATTTCAGAAGTGCTGACAAATATTTGACATATTGATTATGGTTTGGATGTGGGGGATTGCTAAAAAAGAAAGAAGAGTAAATAATGACATCTGGGTTTCTAACATATGCAATAGAAAGAGAGTGATGCCATTTATTTGTGAAGACTGGTGAGTGAGAAGGAAAAATTTGGGGATAGAATCAAGAATTCATTCTTGACAAATTAAGTTGCAAAAGAGAAATCCAAGAATATATGTCTAATAAGCAGTGAAATATATACATCTAGAGATCAGTGTAATGATCTTGTCCATTAACCATCATCATCATCATTAAGCAAGGCACTTAAACCTTTGGAGACTCACTTTATTCATAAACAAAGTGGGGATAATAATATCTACCATCTTAATTCATAGAATTGTGAGGATCAAAATGAATTACTATATGGATAAGCACTTTGCAGACATCCACATAAAAGTATGAATATGTGTGTATGGATAATATTCGGCATTTCAATGAAAAGCAATCCTTTACACAAGTTCCTACCAGCAATACTCACATGCGGTTGTCATGAATATAGTGACTGATCTATGTTAATTTAATGAGAATTCTTCCTTTGTGAGTCTATAACATGTAACCAGCTCTAGATTAGCATTTCCACATGTCTGTTCCCACCAGACATTTGGTATTTTTGAGGAGACTTAAGAAATAGACATATAAGTGGTGCTGAGCCTTGAGAGAGAGTAACCAAAATAATTTGCAAACAAAGCTCACCAGTGCATGTCAAATAACAGTAAATATTAAGTAGTCAAAAACTAGAACTTTCTTCAATAGATAACAAGAGTCTATAGAAAAATACTCTTTCTTAGCCTTTACTTCACTTTCCTTATCATACTAATCCAAAGAATCATACTTTCCAAGCAGAAACAATAAGCATTTTCCTGTTAGAATTTCCTGTAGATATAATGAACACTCGTTTGGCCTCTGAAGAACATCATTCCAGTAAGATGCAAAGTGAGTGTGGAAGTTCCAGTAACTTCTGTAGGGTTAACCCTATTTATACAGGGCTCTGTCTCTTTGAACAGACCTTCTGGAGTCATAACCAGGCTAATTAATCCTCTCCATGGAATCACTCTGGCAGACAGAGTCTGGTGCCAATGCTAAAAAAAATACAGACATAGACAAGAAAGGTACTATAGTTGTACCACCAAATACCCTATACTGACAGCCAGATAAAGTAATCAATGATAATGAAGTAAAACTTCTGGAAATCTGTCACAGCAGCAGGAAATGTTTATCTCAATGACCAGTCTGCAACAGACTTGGTCAATTGGGGTCCTTTTTAAAACCAGTTAAAAGATAAAATGTGTGATTGCAGCTCTTGTTGGTAGTAACAGACATTTTCAGTAACTTACTAATCTTTATCTTTGCTGTATGCTTTGAGGATACCTTTCAGAACATACAATCAAAATATTAGAAATAAAATTATTCTATTTATTAAATTAAGCTTTAATTTTTTTTTTTTTTGCTGCTTAGTTGATTTCATTCTTTACTTAAAGATGGTCAGGACTAAGATCTTACCTAAATACTAAGTGCTAGAATTTATTATTGTGAAGACTTTCTAGTGTCTTTGAAAATGTTAAGCTTATGTGACTAGAATTTGAGATGGACAAGTAGAAGGCCTTCTGAACTTGGGGTGATGTGAGTAGGAAAGATGAATCTCTGGGTGGGAAGGGGTGTCCCTGCAATTATTTTCTTAGATGTATAGGCAGTATTAGGGCAAGAAAGGGTCTGCTTTGATCATTTTCCTTACTTTAGTGATGTCCAGAATGTTGTACACAAAAATCTTTTATTTACATTTATTTTTATTCACTCCTTTTTACTACTGTATATATTTAATGATGAATATAGTACATTAAAGATCTAATTTAGATATAAAATATATTTATATAAACATATAACTACATATACATAGTATATTCACATACTTAGATGTTTTCATGATAATGATGAATCATCATGAATATTGGGAGACCCTTGCTCAGAGCCTCAGGTTATGATCAGTCATGTTTTAAATACCTGTAATGCTGGAGAGGGTGTGGAGAAAAGGGAACCTTCTTACACTGTTGGTGGGAATGCAAACTAGTACAGCCGCTATGGAGAACAGTGTGGAGATTCCTTAAAAAACTGGAAATAGAACTGCCATATGACCCAGCAAGCCCACTCCTGGGCATACACACTGAGGAAACCAGATCTGAAAGAGACAAGTGTACCCCAATGTTCATCGCAGCACTGTTTATAATAGCCAGGACAAGGAAGCAACCTAGATGCCCATCAGCAGATGAATGGATAAGGAAGCTGTGGTACATATACACCATGGAATATTACTCAGCCATTAAAAAGAATTCATTTGAATCAGTTCTAATGAGATGGATGAAACTGGAGCCCATTATACAGAATGAAGTAAGCCAGAAAGATAAAGACCAATACAGTATACTAACGCATATATATGGAATTTAAAAAGATGGTAACGACAACCCTATATGCAAAACAGAAAAAGACACACAGATGTACAGAACAGACTTTTAGACTCTGTGGGAAAAGGCGAGGGTGGAATGTTCTGAAAGAATAGCATTGAATCAAGTATACTATCAAGGGTGAAACAGACCACCAGCCCAGGTTGGATGCATGAGACAAGTGCTCAGAGCTGGTGCACTGGGAAGACCCAGAGGGATGGGATGGAGAGGGAGGCGGGAGGAGGGATCGGGATGGGGAACACATGTAAATAAATCCATGGCTGATTCATGTCAATGTATGGCAAAAACCACTACAATATTGTAAAGTAATTAGCCTCCAACAAATAAAAATAAATGGAAAAAAATAAAAAATAAAATGACCTACAATCTGCATTTTCACAATAAACTGCTTTAAAAAGAAAAATAAATAAAGAAATACCTGTATAAACTGACTTGCCCTAAAATGCTTTTCATATATATTATCACCATTGCAAAGGCTCTAATTCAGGACCAAATCATACCTTTGTGAAAATTCAAAAAAGAAGCCCTTCTTCCAGGTGGACTTGCTTGAAAATTAGTCTTGAGAACTGAAAGGGGGCCGAATTGCAGCCCCCCTCAGCCCTCAGAAGATACCCTCATGCAATGAAGAAACTGCATAAGCGTCCAAACACGTGGGCCCTGCATGCTCCACTTTCAGAGACTGTGCTCAGAGCCATCACGCCCGCTGCCTCCATCTGGCTAAACTTCTAGGCAGTAGCCCCAGCAGCCTCACAAGACAGCGGTCCCTTTGTGAATTTGTTTGATCACAATCCAGAGTCTGATTCTCAGTGTCACAGCCTCAGAAAGGAGATTTTTGTCAGCAATGGAGACCGTTCCATTTGTTTTGACTTGAGTCGCAAAGTTATTGAATTCATTATTTTGTCTCAAGAAATATGTGTCATGAAAATCAGAATCCTCTGTAAAAGCACAATAAGCTCATCTCCTTATTATAAGCAAAACTATATGAGAAAGAAAGTTCTAATAAGAAAGAAGGCACCCATCAAATGAATCAAAAGAAAATGGTATCAAGTCAAGACAGCAGATGTCTACAGCTAGGAGCAGAGTTGAAAAAGGAAGTGAAAGTGTTTGTCGCTCAGCCATGTCCGATTCTTTGCGACCCCATGGACTGTAGCCCACCAGGCTTCTCTGTCCATGGAATTCTCCAGGCAAGAATACTGGAGTGGGTTGCCATTCCCTTCTCCAGGGGATCTTCCCGACCAGGTCTCTTGCAGGCAGATTCTTTTTTTTTTTTTTTTCATTTATTTTTATTAGTTGGAGGCTAATTACTTTACAATATTGGTAGATTCTTTACTATCTGAGCCACCAGGGGAATTCCCAATAGTAGAGGTGGTTGTACCAATTAGTACCCAAAGTGTTCTAGCTACAACTATTTGGATCCCTCTCCTTATTAGATGCAATCTTGACAAGAGCTTAGGTGATCTGACCAGCAAACTAAACTAAACAGCCACTGACTAGAACGTTCTCCCACACAGGGCTTTTAGAAAGGTACAATCTACTCATGTCTCACTGATTCTCCTGGTGCATCCTTGGATGATAAAACATGCCCTTTTTCTGACTGGCATGCTCGTTTTCTTTACATATATTATGACATTAAATTTGGCTTCAATCAGTCCTGGAGAGAAAGCTGTCTCTTTCAGGCTCCTATAAATCACTGCTACTGGCCTGCATGCTTCACGTTTAATTTTCTGAGGTAAGTCCAATGTTTTGCAACTTCTTTGGGATGCCAAACCATATCTCCAAGTGTTGAAACAACATGTTGCTCACACTGCCTCGAAGACTGCCATTACCTTTCTTTCACAGACGATGGTCAGATTCTCAGAATTCAGATAGCCATCTCCACACCTGTAGATTCCCTGGTCAACTAAAGCTGGTCATGCAACAGCGTCAAGAGGTAACTAAACATAACTAGGACACTTCTATGCTATATCCTCTCATAACCAACAATGTCTGCATGGCAAACACTTCCTTCTGATAAATTTATTATTATAACTTTGGCAGCTAATAGTGATGTAACAAGGGGAAAGCCATGTATTCAGACGCTACTGAAAATAAACTCCACCAGGGGAAAAATGTGCCCATTCATGAAGATGTTTACACTAATAGGGCCCAGCAGAGGAAAAGTATTTATTTAAAGCCAAAACATTTCTCTGAATGATGTTTGACCTCAGTTTTGTGTCACAGTTTAATAGAAGAATGTTTCCCTATGTATTTTCATTTTCATATTAATATATGCTACACTGAGAGAAAATAAATAAGTAAAAATAAGTCAGGGAATTCAGTGAACTAATGTGAATTAGTTATTCATGTTTTAAAGTTGGCAACAAAAAATAATTGCCAGAAACTACAGGGGCTCATAGATCCCCAAGGTCAGCTGTTTTCTGTAAACAGAGTTTCTAGACAGTTAATAACATGTCCTTGAACCAGAGTCTTGGGCCATTGCTCTGGTTTCCCATTAGATCTCCTGCAAGTGCATAAAATGTCTCTTCTCATTTTAGTGAGTGCGAATTGGCTGCCTATTCTTTATAATGATCATTTTTTACCTTTGAACAAATTGTTAAATTTGTTATTGATCATGCATGAAAGTAACTATCTGGCCTGAAACCTGGAAAAATTTGTCAGACTTTACTAGTCAATTCTATTTTTGAAGGTAAAATACCATCTATTACTTAGAGCTGTACTAAACTATTTATTCACACCTCTTCAAAGAATTGTGATCTTCAGTTTCCTATTTACACAGAAAATAGTATTTTTTTTTCTTTTATGCCAAAAGCACTGGGCTAGACAGTGGGAGAAAGGTTGAAGTGAATTAGACCTGATTCCTGCCTCCAGGAATCTGACACTCTGTACAGAGATAGGTGAGACATGCACATAACTGGCTGTAACGTAAGGCAGCATGAAATGGGGGCCATAGAAAGAAGGACCAAGTAACCGAGGAATTCAAAGGGAGCCTCGCTTCCAGTGGGGCTGGTCAGGGAACGCTGGCACCACAGAGGAGCAGGCGTGTGAGTCGGGCACGAAGCCACGAGTCAGATTTCAGAAGGCACAGATGGGCGGACGAGGCCTCACAGCAGATGGAACGGCATGAGCAAGGACAGAAGTGAAAAGTGCAGGGAACAAAGAGTGATTCGGTTTGGCCGGAACGCGTGCGCTGGATGGGTTGGGCAGGGGGGTGTGCTTGGGAGGTAAAGGTAAGCTGAGGTTAAGTTGTGACGGGTTCTCAATACAGGTTTGCAGAGTAAAATCTCGGTGGGCAACTGAGGGAAAAGTGACTGTCCTTATCGGAATGTGTTTAACAGCAATTCATCAGACGGTGCGACGTGGGATGGAGGTGACGCGAGGACGGTGGGGGAGTTACGGTTGTCTGTTCCGCACATGAGATGGTTCGTGGGCTTCCCAGAAGACTGCAAGGAACACAGAAGTCTGAAGGGCAGCAAGAATGTCTCTGTGTGTCCTTTTTTACTTAACCAATTTTTTTTTCTTCCCCTTTCTGAATATAGGAGTCAGAAAATCCAAACTCCATCAAGCTCGATGCTAAATGTGAATTCTAGGGAGCTACAGAATTTTAAGGGGTCAGAGATGGACAATGAAATCAAGTTACAGAGCTAGACTTCTAGATCAAAAAAAAATAAAATAAAATAAGGACAGGCACAAATCAAGTCATTCTGGAGAAATTCGAGGGTGGGAAGAGAGTCTTCCAAACTGTCTAGAATGGAATTTTTTAACTCTGTGTTTTCTTTTTGATGATAATCTTAAAAAATTGTGAAAGTATACTTTGGGTTTCCTTATAAATGAGGAGAACTTTACTCTATTTTAGTTGCTTTCATTTTTCTACTGTATTAACACCAAATAGTACCATTTTAATTATCATGGGCAAATGCAGAGAAGTAATTAGTATAGAAATGACATATCTATCCCAGTTAAAAGCCAACTGAAATTCTGCTGCTCTAAATGAACAACAAGTTCTTAATGGCTCTAATAAAGAAATGGGGAATTGAGTCCATGATACAAAACTAAGCAGCGCTAAAGACTCAGAGACCACTGTAATAAGCAGCTAAGTTTTTCTAACTCAATTTAGATTTGGACTTCATTAGTTTGATAATTTTCTTGATATGTAATTTGTAAATGTTTTTATTTTATAACTGTTTGCCATCTATAAGTATGATGAGTGCAGACCTAGTTTCATTTGCACAAATCCAAGTATTACCATCTTAAAATGATATCAGTTAATTTGATGACAGAAGAATGAGGGAAATATTTTTTTCATTTAATTAGGCCCCTGCATTACTCATGTTTGGAAAATGTTTGGCTCCTGGCTTGCTTTTATGGTAGAGGTGTGCAAAATGGTCAAGGCAGAGAGAATATTCATATACTTATATTCTAAGAGTTAAGCTTATCCATTTTTCAAGCCATAAACTTCAAAATTAATATACAGAATAAAAGTTTTATTTACCACCTGTTCACATGTGGCAGTGAACCAACTCATTTACTATGTTATTTAACCAGATAACTCCTCCTTTCCAGGCTATAAAATAAAGCAGATTTTAAGAGTGATTTTTAAGAATGTGTATTACAATAACATTATAAAGCAACTGTACTCCAACAAAAAAAAAATTTAAAAAGAATGTGTATTACAGAAGAAAGTACCTACTATTTTTCAATTTTGTATTTGTTCTGTCCTGATTTTAATAGCAGGTAGAGTCAGAGAATGTAAGATAATCTAATATATTCTTATGACAGCTAAGCAGGCAAATAAAATCAGCATATCAGTCACCACTGGGATTGTATTATTTTTAGCATGGCTGATGTGAAGTTAAGTTTAGTGGGATTCTCTATTACATTAATTGGCTACCAGTTCTGTTAAGTGTAATTAGCACTTCTATTCATATCTCAGCTCGTGTGTGAATCTGGCAGCACTGTCAGAATAACACACCTGTTTTCCTACCTGGAATATCAACTGAGCAACAACTGACTGATATTTTGAATTACATTAAATATACTTAGTAGTATTTCTGATATGTGTTCAAAGAAGACAGTATTGAGATGTTTTTCCTCACTGGTAATATTATATAAAGAAATATATAATTTTTCAGGAGATTTACAAACTGTTAACTAAGTCATCTTTAATATACTTCCGTAAGATATTCATCCCATTATCTCCAATGTATAGATTTGGGAACAAAGGTCAAAATGTCCAAAGCTTTAACACTCTTCAACTAAGCACATTTCTAAAATGTCCTCCTTGTGAATAAACTCATAGTAAATGCTCTCAGCAAGTGGTGGACAATTTAAGAATGACCAGTTTTAGGGTAGGAGAAATCCATGGAGAA
Organism: Cervus elaphus; assembly: GCF_910594005.1. NCBI lineage: Eukaryota > Metazoa > Chordata > Mammalia > Artiodactyla > Cervidae > Cervus > Cervus elaphus. The sequence continues at coordinate 54,898,111 of NC_057843.1, forward strand.
TATTAGATTAGTATTTATATGAAGATAAATGTTTAAAATAAAGCAAGTTATTAAAAACAGCATAAATACTGAATCCAAGCAATGCCAGTTCAGTTCAGTTCAGTTCAGCTGCACAATCGTGTCCGACTCTTTGCGACCCCATGGACTGCAGCACAACGGGCCTCCCTGTCCCTCACCAACTCTCAGAGTTTGCTCAAATTCATGTCCATCGAGTTGGTGATGCCATCCAACCATCTCATCCTGTGTCACCCCCTTTTCTTCCTGCCTTCAATCTTTCCCAGCATCAGAGTATTTTCCGAACAGTCAGTTCTTCGCATCAGGTGGCCAAAGTATTGGAGTTTCAGCTTCAGCTTCAGTCCTTCCAATGAATATTCAGGACTGATTTCCTTTAGGACTGACTGGTTGGATCTCCTTGCATTCAAGGGACTCTCAAGAGTCTTCTCCAACACCACAGTTCAAAAGCACCAATCCGTCATTGCTCAGTGTTCTTTATAGGCCAGCTCTCACATCCATACATGACTACTGGAAAAACCAAAGCTTTGACTAGACGGACAATTTGCCGGCAAAGTAATGTGTCTGCTTTCTAATATGCTCTCTAGGTTGGTCATAGTTTTTCTTCCACGGAGCAAGTGTCTTTTAATTTCATGGCTTCAGTCACCATCCACAGTGATTTTGGAGCCCAAGAAAATAAAGTCAGTCACTGTTTCTATTGCTTCCCCATCTATTTGCCATGAAGTGATGGGACCGGATGCCATGATTATTGTTTTCTGAATGTTGAGTTTTAAGCCAGCTTCTTCATTCTCATCTTTCACTTTCATCAAAAGCCTTTTCAGTTCCTCTTCACTTTCTGCCATAAAGGTGCTGTCTTCTGTGTATCTGAGGTTATTGATATTCCTCCCAGCAATCTTGATTCCAGCTTGTGCTTCCTCCAGTCCAGCATTTCGCATGACGTACACTGCATAGAAGTTAAATAAGCAGGTGACAATATACAGCTTTGACATACTCCTTGTCTGATTTGGAACCAGTCTGTTGTTCCATGTCCAGTTCTAACTGTTACTTCCTGACCTGCATACAGATTTCTCAGGAGGCAGGTCAGATGGTCTGGTATTCCCATCTCTTTTAAGAATTTTCCATAGTTTGTTGTGATCCACACAGTCAAAGGCTTTAGTGTAATCAATAAAGCAGAAGTACATGTTTTTCCGGAATTCTCTTGCTTTTTCTATGTTCCAGTGGATTTTGGCAATTTGATCTCTGGTTCCTCTGCCTTTTCTAAATCCTGCTTGAACATCTGGAAGCCCTTTGTTCACATACTATTGAAGCCTGGCTTGGAGAATTTTGAGCATGACTTTGCTAGCATTTGAAATGAGTCCAATTGTGTGTTAGTTTGAACATTCTTTGGCATTGCCCTTCTTTGGGATTGGAATGAAAACTGACCTTTTCCAGTCCTGTGGCCACGGCTAAGTTTTCCAAATTTGCTGGCATACTGAAAGCAGCACTTTTACATCATCATCTTTTAGGATTTGAAATAGATCAACTGGAATCCCATCACCTCCACTAGCTTTTTTCACAGTGTTGCTTCCTAAGGCCCAGAGTGAACATCGACATTTTAGGAATCAGTGAACTCAAATGGACTGGAATGGCGAATTTAATTCAGATGACCATTATACCTACTACTGCAGGCAAAAATCCCTTAGAAGAAATGCAGTAGCCCTCATAGTCAACAAGAGAGTCCAAAATGCAGTACGTGTGTGCAATCTCAAAATTGACGGAATTGTCTCTGTCCATTTCCAAATAATGCCAAATAATCACAAATTTCTGTAATGTGTTAAGAACATTATAGGTTTCTGTCTCATCTTTTGACTGCTAATGGTGCCCTCTCAGTCTCTCAACCATTGCCATGCTCAAATGCCAGTCAACTGGTCTACCCCTAAAAGTGGCATTGCATACTCAAGCCATTTCTTCTTGTTTCTCTAAGAAGCAAATTTCCACTCAGCTCTATTCCCTCTTTTGGAAGCAAACTCAAGTAACTGTTCTTTCCAGATCCCTAATTTGTTTTACACAAAACAATCACAGCAAGTTTCCAATCAACTGTCCCTCTCTACCAACTCTGCAAGATTCAGGAATCTACTTTCCTAACAGGGCAGCTTATTTTCAAACACAGCAACATGCCCCTAGAATCATGATGAATAGTCCTAAAATCCACCAGCTCTCTCTTCAATGTGAATTAAGGCATCTCAAGCCCTGCCTACAGCTCCAAAATGACATGTCTTTTCCATCTACCTGCCTAATTGCCAGAAACATCATCATTAGTCCTAATTTGGGGGATGGAGCATTACACCGTGAACAACCCTATTAAATTGTAACTAGTGAAAGCAACACATTAATCCATTGATTATTAAGCAGAGATACGCAACAGAATCATCCAGTGGAGTTTTCAAAATATATATACTGAGCTTTGCCCTCTAGAAGGTGTTGCTCAGAAGGCAGGGCTAAGAGGAAGGGCATGTGGAAAAAGCCCACTGAGCCATGCTGATGTCCCGGCTTCCAATGCACTGCAATAATTCCTCATTAAGCATCCAAACATAATGCAATAGGTTCATCTTTTTTTTTTTTTTAAGCGTCATGAAAAAATACAAAATGGAAGGAATAAGGAAGTTTGATGGTGAGATGACAGTTAGGAAAGAAAAAGTAGGACAGAATGTTTTGCTTCAGGGAAAAAAATCTGAGAAGCCAGGGGACACCACGAAGAAACTGGGTCCCGGAAGGAGTGTGGGGGATTGGGAGAGGTAAACGGAAGAAAAGTTTTGAAACTACTTCCTAATTTAACCAGAGACAGACTCCAGTATTGAAATTTCCAGCCTTAAGTTCTCTATAACTGTGATAAACAGTTGGTGGTTCCTTAAAAAGTTAAACATAAAATTACCAAATGGCACAGCAATTCTATTCCTAGATATACACCCACAAGAATTGAGAACAGGTGTTCAAACAAATACTTGTACATGAATGCTCAGAGCACTACCATCCACAGGAGCCAAAAGGTGGAAACAACTGAAATGCCCATCAGCCAATGAATGAATAAATACATCCAGTATAGCTATACAATAGAATCCTATTCAGCCATAGAAAGCCATGAAGTACGATACATCCTACAAATGCTATGCTGAGTGAAAGAAGCCAGACACAAAAGGCCACATACTGTATGCTTCCATTCACATGAAATGTCCCTCACAGTCCAGGCTATCAAGATAGAAACAAGTTGATAGCTGCCAGGGCTGGGGAGGGGGCAGGGAGCCACAGAAATGGGAAGTGATGCTAATGGGTACAGGGTTTTCTCTTGGGGTGATGAAAAAGTCCCAGAACTAGATGGTGGCGATGGTTGTACGACACTGTGAATGTACTTAATGCCACTGAATTGTACACGTTAAAATGGTTAAATTGGTAAATTTTAGGACATGTGGGTTTTAACACAGTTTTATTAAGTGCTTTAGAAGTATGCTGTTTTTTATTCAAATTCTGCCACATCCTAGAGGAACTCTGAAGAAATGCACTTGCCGGTAAGCTACACATGGACCTGGTGGTGCTTTTGCAGCCTTCTGCCTCCCTTCTACACTGAATTTACAGATAGCGCCAAGTGTGTGTCAACAGGAAAAGCTGGTCAAGTACGGCATCTCAAGTTACTCCGTGCCTTAGAGGAGGAGATGAGTAGAAGAAAGGGGCAAGGACATTAGAACAGTGTGGGTTCCTAAATGCCACTGGGTTTTAGGTCACCAAACCTCACACACTCTCTGGAAAATTTCATAGATCAGCAGGTGATGACCACAATAGGTGCCCTGTGATTTCGACTGGTCCCGTCAATTGATGGCAAATAGATGGGGAAAAAGTGGAAACAGTGTCAGATTTCATTTTCTTAGGCTCCAAAATCACTGTGGATGATGACTGCAGCCATGAAATTAAAAGACGCTTGCTCCTTGGAAGAAAAACTATGACCAACTTAAACAGTGTATTAAAAAGCAGAGACAATACTTTGCCAACAAAGGTCCATCTAGTCAGAGCTATGGTTTTTCCAGTAGTCATGTATGGATGTGAGAGTTGGACCATAAGGAAAGCTGAGCAATGAAGGATTGATGCTTTTGAAGTGTGGTGTTGAAGAAGACTCTTGAGAGTCCCTTGAATGCAAGGAGATCCAACCAGTCCATCCTAAAGGAGATCAGTCCTGAATATTCTTTGGAAGGACTGATGCTGAAGCTGAAACTCCAATACTTTGGCCACATGATGCGAAGAACTGACTCATGGGAAAAGACCCTGATGCTGGGAAAGATTGAAGGCAGGAGGAGAAGGAGAAGACAGAGGATGAGATGGTTGGATGGCATCACTGACTCAATGGACATGAGTTTGAGCAAGCTCCGTGAGTTGGTGATGGACAGGGAAGCCTGTTGTGTTGCAGTCCATGGGGTCGGAAAGAGCTGGACATGACTGAGTGACTGAACTGAACTGACAGTGTAGGAATGTGAAAAAAAATGAAGCTATTTTCTGGGGAATTTGGAGAATTCCCTAAGTACCTAATTACTGGCCTCCAAAGTATTCAGCTCTGAGACTTGAACAGTGGAGGAAAGTATGTTTCTCTAAGGGGAATTTGTCTTCTGATTATAGACAATGGTAGTCCCTAATGTCATTTCTCTGTGGCTGGTCTCTCTGGGTTTACAGTCACCAAGTCTTCAATACCTAGCTCATCACAGTTGATTATCTTCATTCTCGGTTTAGGTAACTTAGAAAGGAGAAGGCACTCCCTAAGTATCATTTTAGCAGACATAAGCAAAAGAGAAAAGTCTGTAGGTAGCACTCAAGTTTTGTACATACATTTTAAGAGGGTGTTGGATGGAAGGTGATTCAACAACATGTTTACACAGATTGCTTCAGGGTGACTATTGGTAAAATACAGCTATTTTTCTTTTCTTTTTTTAATGTATTCCTGTGTTTCTGAATTTTCTGCAGTAGGTACACATTTATTATTTTTAATGTAATAAAAGAAAAAGCATCATTTTATATTTGGCCTAATGTTAAGTAAAAGTATGTTTATGTCGAAGCTCAAGCAAATTGCTATCATTGCTGTTCTGTCTGCTAACTTTACCTGCTTCTAACTGGTTTTCATCTTTCTGGTTATTATTTTCTCACTAGTAGCTTCTAAACTTTTGACATTATTGTTATCTTTGATAGCTATCAGAGCTTTTTTTAGAGTTGAGGTCAATAAACTAGTATATAGGTCTAAAAGATAATAATATGCAAATGGAACAGAGTCCAATGAGAAAAATCAGCAAAATTTTCTTTTATAGGCTTTTTACTGAAGTATGATACACATAAAGAAGAATGCATAAGTCAAAAGTGTCAAGCTCAATCACAAAATGAACATAACATCACCCAAGTAATGAAGCAAATTATTACTGGCCCCTGGAGGGCCCCCACAGGCCTCCTCCAAATCTCAACTCCATCTTCCTCTCTAAGGCTAACTGCCACCCTCATCTCCAGCAACACAGACCTGCTTTGCTTATTTTAATATATTACAGAAATGAATCATATACTAAATGCTTGGGTGTCTGAGTACTTTTCATGTAACCAAACCTTTGTTAAGTCTGTGTTGTGTATAGCAGTAGTTTCATTTTTGTTGTTGTATAATATCAAACCGTCAGGGTGGGGAGCAGATCGTTTTAATGTATCATGGATAGAGGTGATCAGAACCAGAATACAGTCCCTGTGGTGGATGGTTTATTTTTAGGTCATTTACTTTAAGATTTAGTCCTTCAGGATCTAAAATGAAAGCCTGAGGTGGCCACTAAGACTCTTTCCCTTGAGTGAGTGAAAGTTGCTCAGTCACGTCCGACTCTGCAACCCCATGGACTGTAGCCCGCAAGGCTCCTCTGTCCATGGAATTCTCCAGGCAAGAATGCTAGAGTGGGTTGCCATTACCTTCTCCATGGGAACTTCTTGACCTAGGGATCAAACCTGGGTCTCCCGCATTGCAGGCAGATTCTTTACTGTCTGAGCCAGCAGAGAAGCCCTTTCCCTTGGTAGGCCTTAATTCCAGCTATTTCATCCCAGCCTCACGAGCATGCTGAAATGTCTGCTCAGCTTTTCAGCTTCTTCATTACTATTTACAAATCTGCAAACACGTCTAGTGCAAAAGTCGTGTGGGACCAAGGGTCCTCTCTGTCTATAAGCCAATTGGAAACAGATATAGATAGGAGAAAATAGAACAATTTGAACAAAAGAATAGAACTAAAGCAACAGCAATTTGTTTAAGCTTCCACATACATTTACTTTTCAAAATATCAGGCCAAAAATAATATGGTACTTTTATAACATTATAATTTTATAAATTATCATACTTTGAAAAGGCTTAGAAATAACCACTATTCCAGCATTAACAGATATTCTAACACTTAGATTGCAGTTTCTAAATACCTTTTCCCACCAAAGTTCATTCTATGCCTATGGCATGAAATATGCCAAATAAACTTGGAACATTTTGTCAAGCTAGAAGGCAAGGAAACTATTAAGGAGTATCACGATTGTCAAAACAGCCCAGGAGCCAACTTGAAAAGGATTCCACGGCAAAAGATGGGACAATTTGAACATTAATAGTAATTATAACTTCAAGGCATTAAAACATATCATACATATTGAAATGCATTAGATTGTTATGCTAGGGAATGAATTCAATACTCTGAAAACTGATAAACAACAACAAAAAAGAATCAAGCATTTATCTTGCCTTTTTTTCTTTCTTTCTTTCTTTCTTTTTTTCTTTTGGCTATGCAGCTTGGACAGCAAGGAGATCAAACTAGTCAATCCTAAAGGAAATCAACCCTGAATATTCACAGGACTGATGTTGAAGCTGAAGCTCCAATACTTTGCCTATCAGATGCGAAGAGCCAACTCATTAGAAAAGACCCTGATGCTGGGAACGATTGAGGGCAGGAGGAGAAAGAGGCAACAGAGGATGAGATGGCTGGATGGCATCACCAGCTCAATGGACATGAGTTGAGCAAGTGAAGGACAGAGAAGACTGACGCACTGCAGTCCATGCGGTCCCAAATAGTCAGACACGACTTGGCGACTGAAGAACAACAACACAGCTTCCAGGATCTTAGTTCCCCAACCAGGAACTAAACCAAGCCTGTGGGAGTGAAGCACGGAGTCCTAACCATTGGACAGCCAGGGAATTCCTACCTTGCCTTTCCTATACTAAGCTTACTAGGGGATAACCAAACAGTTGATGTGGGCAAGTGTTTATTTATACAATCATTCTAGCTTATAAATTAGGAAGCAATTTTAGAGTTAAATTATCATTATTTTTCAAGCCTGATAAACTAGCAAATGCGTGAAGATATTATATCATTAATGGCTCCTAATATCACCAAAAGAGATATAACCAGGTATGTGCCTCCTACCGTAAGTAGACACAATCACCTAAAAATAAAAGTCTCTAGATCTAACTTTCAGTTTCTAATAAATATAAAGGAAAGAGGACTTTGTTGAATGATAGCTTGAGGTGCAATCAGCAAAATAAAAAATGTGGAAGCCTATAACAAATGACTTAGCTTCTTCAATGAATAAGTTACAAGATAAAAAAACAAGGGGAGAAGGGGAGAGCCTGTAAATTAAAAGAAAATTAAGAGTCATATCAACAAATTGCAATGCACAAACCCTACTTGAATTCTGATTTGAACAATTGTTTAAAAAAATGTTATGCAATCTGGGAGATGTGATCACTGAGTAGTTATTTGTTGATATTAATAAACTATTATTAATGTTTTAGGTATGATAATGTGATTATGCTGTCTTAAAACAGTTCTTAGCTTTCAGAGATACATACTGAAATATTATAAATAGAATGATTAGACATCTTGGAGTTGCTTCAAAATGATCCATCTGCAGTTGGCAACAGGATTTGCCAAGGGTTGAAAACTGATCCGGACAGGTGATAGGAATGTGAGTCTTCTCTGTACTAATACTTATTCTTCCACTTGTGCAAGAATAATAAAAAGTTCAAAATTCTAGAACATCTACAAATATCCCCAAACTTTGCACCTAAGATATAAACGTATCTTCTTTCTCGGGTGAATATCAAAACTGAGAAACACCTGACTATTTTATAGCTAGAGAGAGAAACATCACAGGGCTGGAGGAGAGGTAGCCAGGTTGAACTTAGCCATGCTGAGCAGGCCAGCAGAACTTATATTTCAGTCCATATCTTTAAAAGGATGATTTTTCAGAGTGAGTTCAACATTAATTTTCTGACCAACCTAGGGGCAGTAATGCAAAGCTTCTGTTTCATTATGCTACTTCTTAACACAAATACTTCATGGAATTTTATAACCAAGAGTTGGAAAATGGGGGAATATTATTTCAAAGGATCTTGGTAGAATTTCTCATAGGAACAGAACTGTCTGTTGTTATGCAAAATACTTTAATGAGCCATTTAGGTAGAAAAATGTGGTCATCTAGAAGAAGAGAGTAAAAGAAAAAAATAAATGCTTTTTTATATTTCTGTTAAAATGAAAAGAATCTGGATGGTGCACAGGGAGCCTCTAAAGAGGTGAGTGGCCTTAAAAGAAAGAAGAGGGGTACATGGACAGGGAAGGAACCCAGCATTCTGGAGGAAAGTCTTTTTAAGGAGGAAAGATAGTCAGTCCATAAGGAACTCAGCAGTGCTAGCCGTGACTGTGGAGCTATTTAGAACAACGATGGCTAAATTTCAATTTTGAAGTATCTGTGGTGTTGGTAGGTGATATGATCCCCCAACCCCTCATTAGTGCCAAACCATAAGTAAAAGCAACTGCCCACACAGCCATATGTGGGTGGTTCCTGGAAGAGAACCAAAGGCAAGACAGCTGCTCTTTATGCTGAGTTAATGTGGGCAGAAGTAGGAGTCCAAAGAAGAGATGTGTGTTCAGTGGAACCAGAGTAATGCATGTCTTGCGGGTATGGATGACCCTCAAGAATTCTCAGATATGGGTCAGGCAGGTGGGAAACCTAGGGGTAAAGGCTTGAGCCAGTTTATTTGACTCTTACAAGAAAAAATAAATAATAAAGGATGACTCCACAAAGACTAGAAGATTTGGGGATGCCTATGATGCTATGTCTATGATGCTAACTCTGGGAGAACACTGAGAAGACCGTTTAGACCACCAAGGTCTATAATCCTATGATGTTACTTCTGGGAAAGACCCTAATCACCCAGAACAGCATTTTTTAACTCCATCCACAAAGCCCCTGGTTTCTCATAGGTGGCCCAGGGACTTCCAGAAGGAGCATGGATTAGGCCCCCTAATTCTTGATTAATCTGGAAGAGTTACTCTATATTACCTAAAAGGATTCCATTGTGGACCTTATTTTTTTAAGATTTTTGCTGCTAAAAAGAAGAAAAGGGCATTGATATTATCTAGCTGCTTCATGTTATAGAAAGGCAGAGGACTGAAAAAATGCTAGGGGACTTGCCCATCATCACATAGCACAGCAGATGTTAGAATCCAGTTCTTCTGATTCCCAGTCCACTCCATCCTCCTCTTGACTGAGAAGCTAACAAACGTGCCAATGGAAAATGTATGTACACTCAGAACTGGGTTGGCCTCTGCAGTTTTATAGGTTCTCAGCATCACATAGAAGTCACTGGAGGCCAGACAACAGGAGTCTTCGCCATAGCATAAACCACATGATGGAGAAAGGTCTGCAGGCTAGAGGATACATTTTCCCTCTCTCTTCCTGCTGCAAATATCCATCTAATCCTGTTTCAAGGGCCTGCAGAAAGCCTACGGCTGAGAGAAAAGTCCCAGCTTCATCTGTCCACCTGTTTTGTTCCCATTCCATGAGACAGTCTGAGCTGCCTTCTCTTGTATTGCCCTAATTTTTTTTTCCTTCCAGTTTTTTGAGATATAATTGATACATAAGCATGTGTAAGTTTAAGACGTACAGCATGACTTGACCCTAATCTGTTTCTAACAGAATCAACTGCCATCTCTCTACCAAATTCTATCTCAAAAGCCAAAAGTGAAATTTCAGGAAAGTCTCACGCATAGTGGAGGGAGGACAGGACTGAGAAAGAAAATTTCCAGGTCAACAAGACAGTTCTACCAATTAGCTGAGTGGCCGGAAAAGTAAATTAATTAACTCTTCATCTGTAAAATGATTCAAATAATACTTACTTCATAGGGGCATTGCATAAAGATAAAATGAAGTAAGCCACTTAAAACATCTACCCCAGGACATGTTAGTCATTCAGTAAATATTGGTTGGATTATTTTTTCACATTTTTTTCATGTTCAGCCTCACAAAGGAGCACTACAGTGTTCTCTTGGCATTCTGTCCTTGGTACACAGCAAAGGCAAGAGACCCAGCAGCAGCCAGAAAGGTCTTGAAGATGAATTTCCTGTCTATGACTGAATTCAGGATGTTTTTCCTAGGACACTGCTGTGTCCACAGTAAAAACCAATATTATTGCCCTCCAGAAAATATGATCTGAAAAAAATGGCAGAGTTTTTATGTGGTCACAGTTGACTGTCTGCCCAGGCCACTCTTCCCCTGGTGGTCTCTTGGGATTTAGGGAAAATGTTGGCATCTTAGAAAATATTTTATTCTGTTGGTTCAAATTTGTAGAGGGAGTCAGCCACACAGATCCTCCTCAAGCAGGTGAATTCAACCAACTCTGAAGGAAACTCAGCGCCCTCACTTCACATGAGACATTTTAGATCAGTGTCCCCCACGACCTTCGGCAGCAGCAATTACATGCTCTCATCCTTCCCTTCCACCAGGCCCCGTGACAGCATTCTTCCTCAAATGCACACACTCAGTTCACTGACCTAATATAAACAGTGGCTGTAAATTCCCCACAGTGGAGGGTCTGCCCCATCTCCCTGTAATGCAGGTCCAGGAGCCCACTTGTCTCGTATGCAGTCATTCTGTAACCTTATACATGGATTCCCTGGTAGCTCAGCTAGTAAAGAATCCACCTGCAATGCAGGAGACCCTGGTTCAATTCCTGGGTCAGGAAGATTCCCTGGAGAAGGGATAAGTTAGCATCTCCAGTATTCTTGGGCTTCCCTGGTGGCTCAGATGGTGGAGAATCCGCCTGCAATGTGGGAGACCTGGGTTCGATTCCTGGGTTGGGAAGATCCTCTGAAGGAGGGCATAGCAACCTACTCTAGTATTCTGGCCTGGAGAAGTCCATGGACAGAGGAGCCTGACAGGCTACAGCCCATTGGTTCGCAAAGAGTCAGACACAACTGAGCGACCAAGCATACAACCTTATACATAATCTCGTCCTGCTCTCAGATGACGATCTTCCTTCCTAGTCACAAATTCACTGTTTTGAATAAACTAAAGGCCTAATTCTAACAGTTTTTCTAGAGTTTCACCTAACTTACAACTCCCCAAACAGCTTCGATTTATAAGCACAAGTTCAGGAGGAAAAAACTGCACAAAAGTTGAGACACATTGATGATTGTATCCATCAGCAACTGTCACAACAATGCTGAGTCACAAACCAAGGAGAACTTAGTGACTACCCCATGAGGCTCTTCTCTAGACTGAAGGCAGGTGGGACAGCTCTATTCCATGAGCACTCATCCTGGGTCCCTGGCGGAGGAGGCAGCAGGCATCATCATGGTGAGAGGTCAGAGCCCCCAGATGTTCATGTGAACACACAAAGCATGTGAAGGCCTAGGACTGGAACTCACACACTGTCATTTCCCACTATGTTTCATTAGCCGAAGCAAATCACAGCAAGTCCACACTGGTAGCGCGGGAAGTATATTTCTCCAATGGAGGCAGTGGTGAGCGAGAGAAGGAATATTTGCCCAACAGTGGTCTACCCCACAGGGCTTCACCTAGGGCTCAGCAGTAAAGAATCCACCTGTGACACAGGAGACACGGGGTTCGATCTCCTGGAGGAGGAAATTTCAATCCACTCCAGTATTCTTGCCAAGAAAATCCCATAGACAGAAGAGCCTGGTGGGCTACAGTCCATGGGAGAGAGTTGGACCTGACTGAGCACACACACATGACTTCACAAGACCTGTGTACACGCCAACTCTTCCTTTATACCTTGGATGCTCAGTGTTTCCTTGCATCTCAATATTAATGTCTTCCTCATCCAGAGTTACAAGTTAGATGACACAATACTTCTACAAATCAGAAAATTGTCTATCACAACAAAACCTGCTTGAGGTCTAACCACTGTCGCCTACTTAGCACTAGGTAAGAGATCTGGACTAAGACGTTCTGCTAGTTGTGCGTAGCAATCACTAGAAATAAATGCATGTATAAATGATGTGCAATTTAAACACACAAAAAAAAAATAAAAAAAAAAAAAAATAAACACACATACACACACTCACAAACCACAGACATTTTTGTAAACTCGCCAGTGCTACGGGGAACCTCTAGCTTGTGGTCTGGCCTTTCATGTGGAGTTTCACTTGAGTATTTACTTTGGAATTTGATAAACACAGCTATTCACAGGGCCATCACCACATGGTACGTTTGCTACCACAGAAACACAGAACTTCTTCTGTAGGAACATCCCCTATTCATCCTGCAAGCTGAATCCCTGCCGTTTCCTAAAGATCCCGCAAAATGACTGTACATATTGCACAGTAATTTGGAACAGGGGGTAATCATTCATTCTGCACAGCTCTTCTCTGGCCTCCTTCCTCTGGCAAAATTACCATCATCGTGTTTTACTTTAAAACTTAGGAAAAAAAGAAAGAGAGAGGGAAAATGTGGTCTCACTTGAATAACTGAGAAGTTGGAGCGGCAAGGATGAAGACCTGGCTAGGGCGGGTCTTCTGGAACTTTGCTTTTGCTACCAAATTACATCTTAAGGAGTAGAAAAAAGAACAATGAACAGGCTGACCCGGAATTAACCTCAGAATTTGCCTTTCATTTAATTTTTTCTTGTAATGATGAAGGAGAACAACCATGTCTGTCCCTTTCCTATGTGCTCAGAATTTAAGCTGAGAGAGATTCAGCAGGACACCAGATAGAGAGCGCAACACCAGTCTTAAAGCCCTAGAAGAGACCACACAGAGAAGAAAGTGCCCCAGCTCTGTGATCAGACAGATGCAGGCTTCCATCCAGACTTGCTCCTTCCTCTGTCGTCGGGCAAAACTGCTTAAGTTACTTTTTGCTGCCTAATAAACCACCTCAAAACTCGTGGTTTAAAATGACAACCATCTGACCACAGTCACAGTCTTGTGGGTCTAGGATGAGTGCAGGGCATGGCGAAGACAGACTGTCTCTGCTCCACAGCGTCTTTGGTCTCAGATAGCATAGTACAGAGGGCTGGGAATGACTAGGATGACCCCACTCTGGACACAGGTGGGGTCCTGGATTCTGGCTTTGGTTAGTCTTTTTGATTCTTCTCCAAATAGGATCTAATGGGGCTGGAATGTCCAAGATAACTTCTAGGCTAAGACGACCAGAAGATTGGTGCTGGCCAAGTGTGCCTGTCTGACTGTCTCTCGCCCCCTCTCTCCTCCACTGCCCCTTCCCCTCTTTCTCTTCTCTCTTTCTCCCTCTCCCTCTCTTTCTCTTCATTCCCTCTGCCCCTCTCTCCTTCCCATTGCTCCTCCCCCAGCTAGGTAGCCTCTCTGTATGGTTGACTTGAGCTTACTCAAAGCATGACAGTCTCAGAGTACTTGAACTTCTTACGTGACATCTAGAACAGAAGCAAAAACTATCAGGTCTCTTAAAGATTAGACCCAGAGAAGTCAATGTCACTTCTACCACATGCTATTGGTCAAACCAACCAGTCTCAAGGGCCAATTCAGATTCAAGGGAAGAGAGAAAAATACCCAACCTCTCGATAGAAGGGTAGCAAAGAATTGCAGAATTTTAAATCTATCCCAGACTCAATTTCCTCATTTGTGAAACAAAGGCAACAACCATAGGAAGAAGTTTTGTAAAATGAATATATGACGGTTTTGAATGTTTGTAAAATACTCGACATTTAGATAGCATTTCAAATGGTAGCCTTTACTACCAAGAGAGTTTATTTGGACAAGGAACATCTGCAACTCCCAAGATCAGATGCTGGTCTTACTGATGTGAGGGAAAGAGAGAGCAAAACTTTTCAGAGAGGTAAACATAGCCAAGATAAAATATAATGTATAATAAATGTACCCATTCTATTGTTTCCTTCTGATTTGCTCCTGTTGTTATTAGCCTTCTTTGTTTTCATGGTTCAGATGAATCTAATAGTAATTTCTCATGGTAGAACAGAAAACCATTATGGTGGAACTGTATTATAATCTCAGGAGGGTGAGGTGGGTGAGGAATATTCTGGTGGTGAGAGCAGATGCTTAGAAAGAAGTCCTGCTGTCGGAACCTGATTGTGTATGCAAGCCTTCTTCTACAGTCGTACAACGGATGAAGAGAAGAACTGACCTCCTGTGGAGATAGAGTCTCCCCTGGGTTATGGACAGGGCACCGCAGAGCAGAGAACAGGAGTCAGAGAAGAAAACTCAAGTTGAAATTCCAGCTCTGATGCTCACCACAGAAGACAGGTTCCTAACCTCTCTGTACCTCCATATCTTCAACACAGAGGTATGTAGTATGAGGTTTGGCACACCCAAGCACATCAAAGCCCCTTCTTCCAGGACCTAGTCATGTCAGTGGACACACCACCCAGTGCCCCAGACTTTGTATATGTTCTCTACTTTAAACTTCCTGTCCCCCTGAGCACTTTCATACTGACAGCACAGATGGCTTTTGCTTTGGATTGGAAAGTTAACTCACTTAATTCTCAGGGGTTACGGGTGGCTCAGTGGTAAAGAATCTACCTGCAAATGTAGGAGATAGATGCAGGAGATGTGGCTTGATCCCCGGGTCAGGAAGATCACTTGGAGAAGAAAATGGCAACCCACTCCAGTATCCTGGGCAATCCCATAGACAGAGAAACCTGGCAGGCTACAGCCCAGGGGGTCACAAAATAGTCAGACATGACTTACCAACTTAACACACAGCCTGGAGGTAACTTGCGAAATTGAGTCTCCAGAGGAGAAGGCATATCCAAGTAGACTCATTAGACTGGCTAGCTCAGTAGCTCCCAAGCTTTTGCTAAATTCACAAGCAACACCACATAGATTAACATTGATTTTACTTTTACCTACATCATTTTTCTTCCTCAGACCATAAGTTCCTTGAAGGAGGGTCCATGGGCTCTATTTTGTACACGTTTCACATTTTTTTCCAGCAGGAGGATGAAAGGCAGCCTGGTGTACTAGAAAAAGTGCAAGGTTTGGACTCAAATGGCCCCATCATTTTACCATGTATTAGCTCTCTAAACCAGTGGTTCCCAAACATGCCTGCACATTTGAATTGTTTTTATTAGTTTTATTTTTTTCCCAAATACTAATGCCCAACTTCTACCCCCAGGCATTCTGATGTACTGGTATGGGTTGCTGCCTAGGCACCAAGATTTCAGAAACTCCCCAGGGAATTTTATAGCTGGGTTTGGAAATCACTCCTCTAAACTATTAATACAAATTCCCTCCTCTATAAAACAGTGGTGAAAATTGTCCCAATTATAAACAGCTAATGAAACATTTTAACAAGATCATAGATGGTAAAGGGTTGGCATATTATACATGATCTGAGAATAATATTCAGCCTTGTTAGCTGGTGGTGGCGGAAGTCGTGAGCCATGGAACGATGAAGACTTGTGAGGACTCTCCCAGCCTAGCTAGCTATGGAGCATATTTAGATCCCTTTAAATGTCAGTCCAATTTCTATTTCTATGCATCTGGAACTTTTTCTGACTTGTAGAAAAAGTCAGAGGCATCACTGCAGAGGCATCTTTTGTTTGGATTTACCTGCGAGTGACGTGGACTTGACTGTCTCACCTTGCATAGCAATGAGATGACATGTCCTGTGAGTCTAATTACTAACTAGAGAAACTTTTGTGGGGTCATCAAATTTTACAGGGCTAACTTAAACATGTGAGGAGAAAATTTTGGTATCAAGTTGCATCTGAGCCTTTGAAACTATTTTGGGTCAGCTACATAGCAGAAGTTTGGGCCTGGCAGAGAGCCGTAAAACTGGGCCAAAAATAAACCAAAGACCATTATAAAAATGTTCTAAGTGCCAAATGCGTGAGATGCTAAAATTGCAATATAATGGAGTAAAAATTTATGAAAAAGACTTTCCAATGGTGGTACTAAGTGTTCCAACCCAGAGAAAGAGAGTTCAGGGGGAGAAGTCGGGGGAGTGAACCCAGTCCCTGGAAAGAAGCCTCCCAGAGAGCCATAAGTGCCCCCGTCCCGGCTATTTACAATTTATTACCCATCAGGCATCACAGGCATTGATTTTCTCCTCCCTATCAGAGAGCACAGGCTGAATAGCCAGGGTACGGGGGAGAGTTTTCATAAAAATTAATTGGGCCACTCAGCTTTTCACCGTATTTAGCAAATGCTGCTCCGCTTGCTCTTCTCCTGGCCTGGACCTGCTCTTCCTCCTTCTCTCAAATCCAGCGCATCCATAATGTACTCGAGCACATCCGCACATTATTTATTTATAGTCTCACTTTCCTGAACTCCAGAAAAGGTGGTGATTTATCCTTGGTACAGGCCTGTGGTAGAGGTTTCAGGAAAGGTGGCAGCAAGCACGGGGCTCCCTCCTCCCGGTTCTTCTCTGCCTGCCAGTCTCAGCCTGCTCCCTCAGTCCATTCCCCTCCCTCCTTCTCCCTAATTAGGAACGGCTACCAATTGTACATGGACAGATTTATGCATGGCTGGGGACCAGCTAGTCTCCCACTGATTGTCTAAAAGAAGAGTATGTTCTATGTCAAAAATCCTTTGCATGGAGTCCAACTGTTTTCTTGGAAATAGCTCCTTTGACCCAGGCCCATAATTTTTTTTTAGGTTTGAATTTTATGGGCCTGATGCAAAGTCTGTCAACATTTTCTTTCTGAGACTTATTCAGGGTACAGCATATTTTTGAAATGTGCAAAAGTTTGGGGATATTTCTGTCATCTGGTGCCAAGAGAATGTATTGGAAAAGAAGAGGGTGGGAGAGGCAGAGCAGTATGCTTAATGACCACTTACTAAGGGATTTTTGAACACCAAGGCAGAAATGACATTCAGATCAGAGGTGCGTGTGTATGCCTGTGTGTGCATACTTATATATGCATGAGGATATGATAGTCTGTTGTTTAAATATAATAATAATACTTTAATAATACCTCTGGTTTCCAGTTTTATGTGTAAGGAGCTTGGAAGGCATGACACTGTCTAAACAATAAATACAAGCTGAATAGACTGAAAAATCAGCAATTCTTCTTGGATCTGGATCCATAAGAGAGAGGAGGACACAGTCAAAGCACTGCCCCCAAAGCTGGAGAAACAGATACGTGAATACAGTGCCAGGATCTAGTCCATGCGCTTCACATATAGTAGTTCCCTTAATCTCTCAGATCTAGTGAAGTGGGGATTATCATCCCCAATGTAAAGATGGGGAAACTGAGCCGCAGATGTATTCAAGTATTTTGCCTACAGTAACACAACTAAGTGTATGAGTCAGATTTTGAAGTAATATGATCTAGCTCCAGAGCCTATGTCTTGATTATTATACCTGACTACCTCTCTAGAGTCTAGGACAATTTCCAAGTTGATGCACATAGCATGGAAGATATATTTCTAGATGCTTCAAACCACACCACTTGGTAGAAACATCTTATTACCCTATATAATACTGACCTTGGAGTGCTTCATATTACGTCTATAGATAATTCTCTGGAGTCAGTTTGGTACCTTTAGTCACAGAATCCATTGTCAAGAAGAAGACATAAGTCCCTTAAATGTTATGTCAAACTGAGGTGTTATTTGCCTGTATGGTTGAATGAGTCACACTAATTTTGAAACCTGGTAGTAGGAGCAGCAATAGTAGCAGAAATACAAATACCACTACTAATAAAAATAACAATAATAGCAACAAGAGTCAAATGGCACTCTGTTGATCAATTATTATTTACCAAGCATCATGCTTCGTTTTCATATTCATTATATTTTTTAATCCTCAATAAGCCCTCTAAAATAGGTATTATTATCCTCACTTTACCGGTAAAGAAACTAAGAATTATAGAGAGGTTAAGTAAATTCTGTAAGGTCACAGACAAGTAAGAGGATGAGATTTGAACCAAGGTCTTAGTCTTAGGCTGCACGATCCCTTATTGCCAATTTAATCTTCTGATAAGTTTGTTCACCTGTGAAATGAAGGAAGTTGAATTCCAAGATGACTTCTAGCTCCATAGTGAAAGGATTGAACGCCATTGAAGACACAGAAATTGAGTGTCAGGAGGAAAGTAAGTGGAGGTGGGATGACTTCATAAGATGAAGATTAAAGATGCTCAGGACTTCCCCGAGTGGTGGTCCAGTGATTAAGAATCCACCTTGCGATGCTGGGACACAGTTTCCATTCCTGGTCAGGGAACTAAAATCCCACAAGCCACAGATCTACTGAGGCCACATGGTAACTGCTGAGCCCGAGCGCCACGGCTGGAGAGCCCAGGCATCGCAACAAAGGGTTCCTGCGTGACCCAGTGAAGACCCCACATGCCACAGCTCAGACCCAGTGCAGCCAAATAAATAAATTTAAAAGAAAAGATGAAAGCTATTCTTCACGGAAAGGATATAAAGCATTTCTGTCCAAGAAAACCTCATCTCTGGACACAGGAACCAAAATGTCATGGTGACCTATGGCCAGAAGAGACAGACTCTAAATCAGAGAGTAGATTCTCAGATAGTTGAATGTAGAGGAAACAGCATGATGTTGCAAGTTGATATTTGCCAAACACTGGGACTCTGTACCCATATTTAAACACAGTCTCTTCTTTATATAAATATATTTTAATGAAATGTATGAGTCAAATTAGAGAAAAATATTAAGCAAAAAAGTTTTAAATAATATGCAGATATGGCAGAAACAATAAAACTATTACCTACAACTGAATTTAGGAACACAGATAGTCTAGAACTCACTCTGATATTAACTAGATGTGAAACAACAAAGCTCTCCAATCTTTAGTTTTCCCGTTTAAAAATATGAGAGTTAAATTACTTTCCAAATATCTCTTACAACTCGAGTGAAGCTTCACTTTTAAAAACTGTTCATAAATAAATTTTAAAATATATCCACACCAGATTTCCTTATACCTTTCACTGAATCAAGTGTGCTATCCCATAATTAGCCAATAGGTCATTTTTCAGTTAAAAGCTGTTGACCTATTTATTGAGTACCTCTAATCTTGAATTGGAGAAGTCAATGGCACCCCACTCCAGTACTCTTGCCTGGAAAATCCCATGGACAGAGGAGCCTGGTAGGCTGCAGTCCTTGGGGTCGCTAAGAGTCAGACACAACTGAGCGACTTCACTTTCATTTTTCACTTTCATGCGTTGGAGAAGGAAATGGCAACCCACTCCAGTATTCTTGCCTGGAGAATCCCTGGGATGGGGGAGCCTGGTGGGCTGCCGTCTATGGGGTCGCACAGAGTCGAACATGACTGAAGTGACTTAGCAGCAATCTTGAATGGTCATCTGTCTGTCCGAAGTAGTTTAGGAAAATGATTCTGAACCTCCTTCTCAATCTAATTTTACACTCACATAACAAATTTCAAGTCAATGATACAGAGACTTCTGGTTTTTAAATAGCAAAATTAACTGAAATATCAGGGAAGCCTAAATGTATAGTTATGTATAAATTATGACATATGCAATCAATAAATAGTAAGCAATCATAAAACTAAAAAAAAAAAAAATTTAAGATATCTCCACCATCCATTCCTCCTTGAAATTACCTAAAAACAAGACATTCGAGAGGCAGAGAAGCAAAACTCAACTGGAATGAAGTCTGTAATTGAGAACCAAACTGTATGAGAAAGAGCCCCCAAATTTAGTGAATAGTAGGCCAGAGCGCAGAACAATGTTAGGGAACAATTGCACCTGGAAGTCACAGAATCCAAGCCAGGTGGTGCCCTCTAAGGGAGAAGCAGCAGAACAAGATGTGCAGTGATGATGGGACCTTCCCTGGACCCTTTTTAGCAGCCAAGAATAGCAAGAAAGACTAGGATAAAAAGGGAGCACATGGACTTGCCATCATTCCTTGAAGGAATATGGTATTAACACAGGAGAGACAAGAGGCTCTAAAGTTTGAGTAGATGTTAAACTCTGGTCAGCCTCAGAGATGAAAGCATCAACTAGTTGAAACTCAAAACCCTAAATCATAAGGAGTTTTCCTGTGCACCAGTGAGGCTTCCTGCTATCCCAGAACATGGCTAACACAAAACACCTCCAAGTATCTGGCTCATCATTCAAAGATGAGTGATAGTAAAAAGGAATTTGCAAAAGATCTAGTCAAAGATATCATAGTAAAATATCTATGAAGAGCAGTATAGAGGTTCCTTAAAAAACTAAAAATAAAGCTACCAGATAACCCTGCAATCCCATTCCTGGGCATATATCCAGAGAAGAACATGGTCCAAGAGGATACACACGTCCCAGTGTTCACTGCAGCACTGTTTACAACAGCCAAGACATGGAAACAACATAAACATCCATCAACAGAGGAATGGATAAAGAGCATGTGGTACATATGTGCAATGGAATATTACTCAGCCGTTAAAAATACTCTGCCATGAAACAATGCCGTTTGCAGTAACATGGATGGACCTAGAGATTACCATACTGAATGAAGTTAGGGAAAGAGAAATATCATATGATATCCCTTATATGCAGAAGCTAAAAAGAAATAATACAGATGAATGTATTGACAAAACAGAAACTGCCTCACAGACTTGGGGTAAGGGATAGGTAGGGAGTTTGAGATCAGTGTATATATACGAACACTATATATAGCAGTAGATATTATTATCAGATATAGCAATATACCCTGCTAAATTTAAACTGGATAACCAACAAGGACCTACTGTATGGCACAGGAAAGTCGGCTCAATGTTATGTGGCAGCCTTGATGGGAGGGGAGTTTTGGGGAGAATGGATCCATGAACAGGTATGGCTGAGTCATTTTTCTGTGTGCCTGAAACTAGCACAACATTGTTAATTGGCTAAACTCAAATATAAAATTAAAAGTTTTTTTAAAACAGAAAAGAAGAGAAACAAAAAAGCACATCGTAAAAAGTATTACAAAGAAGCAGACAGAAATATCAAATACATTTCCAGGACCTCAGAAAATTAAATAGAAAAAATGTCATTTTAGAACAAGAGCACAAAGAAAAGATACAAATATTCAAAAAAGAAAAAATGATCAGACATCAGAAGGAAAATACATATGAAATATCCAGGACTCAGGAAAGAAGTCAAAGAGAAAAAAAAAAGAAAACCGCCAGAGAAATCAAGACTGTTATGGAAATATCAAAAAGTACAACACATACTGCAGAAAAGACAGAACTGAGAAAGGAGAACAAAATAAGATGTATATACTAAAGACTTTTATAGGACTCAAGAGGAAACAGAAATGTAAAACCAAGGAGATCCTAAATTTAAATATTTTTGTTCTTGAAAAAAACAGTATCAATTGAAGAGAAAAAAAACTCAAAGATATAATTCAAGATAATTATCTTACATCAAATTACAGTTAGAACTACAGATTGAGAGGTTATACCATATACCAAGAAATAATGAATCAGAGAGATAAATATCAAGACATACTTCAGTAATGCAATTAAAGTTAAAGAAATAGTTATTTGGGTAGTGATCCAAAAATAGCAATCATGAAACTGCCAATATTTTGTCATTCTAGCCTGTAAAAAATGAAACAATTTCTTCTGGCTTTATTTAATAACAAAAGCTTGGAGATAAGGGCTGAAATAGAGAATGGAGAGCAAATATATTGGTAGAAATTAAGATACATCATCTAATTCTGATTAATCTGGTAATAGAAATATGCCTATGGAAAGGTTCAAAGTAAACACTAAGAAAACAGAAAAAGATGTCATAATCAGCTAAAATCAGGGTAATCAGGAAGAAGAAAAGTTCAATAAAAATTGCAGGAATACTTATTTCTTTGTTCATAAAAGTGAAAATTAATTATATCACTTTAGACTATAAGGATAATCATTACAAACTGAAAATAACATAAAACATCAAATTATCATATGAACTGAATATATAACCAGCAAAGAGCAAACAGAACAGAAAATAAATGAGAAACAAAACAAAGAAAACCTTAAAGTTTTCTACTATATAATATGGGCTTCCCTGGTGGCTCAGATGGTAAAGAATCTACCTGCAATGCATGAGACTCTGGTTGGATCCCTGGGTCAGGGAGATGCCTGGAGAAGGGAATGACAACTCACTCTGGTATTCTTTCCTGGAGAATTCCAGGGACAGAGGAGCCTGGTGGGCTACAGTCCTTGGGGTTGCAAAGAGTTGGACATGACTGAAGTGAATTTGCACACACAGCACAATGTTACACCAGCAGTAAGTCCAAAAATGTCATTAATAAGTGTACATGTTATAATCTTATATACTCAAAATACACTCAGATACTCATAACAAGGCAAAATCCAGCCATAAGTGGGACATAAGATCTACCTCTGAAACAGTCGTTCCAGGCACTCCTGCTGACAGGGCCCACAAGCGGTGGTCGTGGTGTCAGCCTGCACGTGTGGGCATCCGCCGTGCCCTGCGGGCTGCGGGGCTGAGGACTGGCGACATCTGGACGCTGAGCACCTGCTCTGCTCTCCATGGATAAGTCACACACCTGAATGATATCAACAAAATATGGTGTTAAATTGTAGAAATCAGCAGTTTGGCACAGGAAGCTTTGCGAAATGTCATTTAGTGTAGACTGCCTGAATTTGGGACAAAATTGAACAAGAGGAGTTTGGAGCTATGCAAAGTGTGAAAGCTGCTGGTGAACTTTATACTCCTCTATCAGATGTAACTGAAATGAATGAAGCTCTAGCATAAAATTCAGGATTTGCCAACAGATCTTGCCAGGAAAATGGCTGGCTGATCAAAACGGCATTCAGGAACCCTTCAGAACTAATAAGTGAAGAATAATGTGAGAAATGCACAAAATCTATTTATGGCTGTTTATTTACACAAACAAAATAAACTAATTTGAAAGAACTTAATCTAGCATACTTAAGTTAGCCAGGGAAAGAGGTTTCTTTAAAAGCAACTTTCGCAAAAGAAACTATTTGCAACAAAATGGTACCAGAAAAAAATACTCCTTAAATTCCTAATAACTTCAGATAAACAGTATGAGTCTTTTTCACAGCAGCTTATGATTTTTAGGCTAGGGTCCTATTGTAATACTCAGAATTCCTGAAATTAGTTGTGGTAAAAACCAGTTATAAAATTTATGCAATTCAAGGATAACATTGTTATCTTAAGCCTTATATAATATTCTAACATGCTTATATACATTCCTGGATTAGGGTTAAAATACTTAATGATCTTCCCATTGCAAATAACTCGCAGTGGAGAAAAGTTTTTGCTAGTTCCACACTGTTAGATAAAGAACAATACTATCAGAGTTTTGTTAGAGGCTTCCCTGGCGGCTCAGTGGTAGAGAATGGCTGCCAATGCAGGAGACATGGGTTCTGTCCCTGATCTGGGAAGACCCTGCATGCCTCAGAGCAACTAAAACCCTGCACCATGACTACTGAGCTCTGCCCTAGAGTCCGGGAACCCTAACTGCTAAGCCCATGTGCAGCAACTACTGAAGCCTACAGGCCTTAGAGCCTGTGCTCTGCAACAAGAGAAGCCACTGCAATGAGAAGCCCATGCACTGTAACTAGAGAGTGACCGCCCTTCTCTGCAACTAGAGAAATGCCCATGCAGCAAGCAACACCCAACACAGTCAAAAATAAATAAATAAGTAAATTATGTTTTAAAAAATTTGCTATACACTGTGTTTGCTGGTGCTATTTTTATACAGTGAAGCGAGTCGTGAAAGAAAATAAGAAGCAGTTTAATAGTAAAATGTTCAACCTCTTAATTTAAAAAATAGAGCAATTCCAAAGTGATAAAAGAAAACCTGGAAAATGAAAAAGAATGGTGGTGGAGAGAAAGAAGGGAAAGAAAGAGAAAAAAATAGAGAGGGAGGAAATAAAAAAATAGAAAAAAATATAGAAGGGGAGGAAGAAGAAGAAAGGTTATAATCCCAATATTTTTAATGTATTCATAGTGTTAAAAAGTTTCTTACTGCAAAGGTTGCACTCCATAAAGATCTAGCAGGCAGAGTATCTATACCTAGTAATAGAGCATCAGGATTCAGTGCAAGAGGGAGGCGTAAGTTTCTGGATCTCTCACAATCTCCACATAAAAACAAAGGAAGTAGATGATAAACTCAAATACTCACAGGCAACAATGACAACAAACTACAAATGCCAAAATATAAATGGGTAGGGAAAAACCACCAGCAGCCATGAAATCTGCCAAAGCAAAAAAGTGCCTGAAGACCCAAGAACTCAAGAATCCCCAAAGAACAAACAGGTATTCCCTGAAAAGCAAGCTGTTCCTGTCTCCAATCCCAAAGAAGGGCAATGCCAAAGAATGCTCACACTACCGTACAACTGTACTCATTTCACACGCTAGCGAGGTAATGCTCAAAATCTTTCCAGGTGGGCTTCAGCAGTATGTGAACCCAGAACTTCCACATGTGCAAGCTGGATTTACAAAAGGCAGAGGAAACAGAGATCAAATTGCCAACATTCATTGGCTCATAGAGAGAGCAAGGGAATTCCAGAAAAGCATCTACTTCTGCTTCATTGACTATGCTAAAGCCTTTTACTGTGTGTATCACAACAAACTGTGGAAAATTCTTAGAGATGGGAATACCAGACCAGCTTACCTGTCTCCTGAGAAACCTGTATGCAGGTCAAAAAGCAACAGACATGGAACAACAGATTGGTTCAAACTAGCCAAAGGAGTTTGTTGAAGTTGTGTATTGTCGCCTGCTTATTTAACTTATATGCAAAGTACATCATGTGAAATGCCAGGCTGGATTAACCACAAGCTGAAATCGAGATTTCTGGGAGAAATATCAACAACCTCAGATATGCAGATGATGCCACTCTCATGGCAGAAAGTGAAGAGGAACTTAAAGAGCCTCTTGATGAGGGTGAAAGAGGAGAGTGAAAAAGCTGACTTAAAACTCAACATTCAAAAAACCAGGATCATGGCATCTGGTCCCATCACTCCATGGCAATTAGAAGGTGGAAAAGTAGAAGCAGTGACAGATTTTATTTTCTTGGGCTCCAAAATCACTGCAGATGGTGACTGCAGCCATGAAATTAAAAGACATTTGCTCCTTGGAAGGAAAGTTATGACAAACCTAGACTGCATTTTAAAAAGCAGAGACATCACTTTGCCAACAAAGGTCCATACAATCAAAGCTATGGTTTTTCCAGTAGTCATGTACAGATGTGAGAATTGGACCTTCAAGAAGGTTGAAAGTGCTGAAGAATTGATGCTTTCAAATTGTGATGCTGGAGAAGACTCTTGAGAGTCCCTTGGACTGAAAGGAGATCAAACCAGTCAATCCTAAAAGAAATCAATTCTGAATACTCATTGGAAGGACTGAAGCTGAAGCGCCAATCCTTTGGTCACCTGATGTGAAGAGCTGACTCACTGGAAAAGACCCGGATGCTGGGAAAGCTTGAAGGCAAAAGGAGAAGGGGCCAGCAGAGGATGAAATGGTTGGACAGCATCACCAACTCAATGGACATGAATCTGAGCCAAGTCCAGGAGACAGTGATGGGCAGGGAAGCCTTGCATGCGGCAGTCCACAGGGATGCAATCCTACATGACTTAGTGGCTGAACAACAGCCACCACCAATCTGGGAGGAGCAGTTAAACCTGGGAGGAGTTCTTCCCAAGCACACGATGGGGGAGTTCAAGGGCCACGTCAGGTTTCAAGGTGCTAGGAGGCAGAGCTTAATCCCCACCTACCGTCCCCCTTCAGAGGGCGCTAGACTGTGACTTACCTCCAGAAGACAGAATAGCAAAAGGGCAAAAGTGCAGTAATGAGACCTGGTAGACACTACCGTAACTAATGAAGGTCCACGTTCCCGGCGTTGTCATGGAACTATCAGGGATGCCTGATGTGTACGCTCATGCTGCAGTACTTGGAGTCGCAAAGAGTCAGACACGACTGAGCGACTGAACTGAACTGAACTGATAAAATACAACAAAAAGGGCATTTCATCACTGTGCTATTTTTTTTTAAATCACATAACTCCAGTCTAATCATGGGGAACACATAAGATACACCCAGCTTGGGAATATTCTATAAGGTATCTGGCCAATACCCCACAGGACTGTCAAGGTCATGAAAACAAGGAAAGGCTGAGAAGTTGTCATGGACCAGAGGAGAATCAGGGGATTGACAACCATACACATATGGTCCTCCCAACTTGTCCTGGAACAGAAAGAGGTATTCATGAAAAACTGGTGAAATTCATGTAAATTTGGCTGTTTAACTGATAGGAATGTGCCACTGTGGGTTCCCTTGTTTTGGCGAATGTACCGTGGTAGTGTACAATGTTAACAGTGGGAGATACTGAGGAAGGGGGAATATAGAAACGCTCTGTACTATCTTTGCCACGTCTCTGTAAATGTACCTTTTTCCAATTATAAGTATTTTTTATGGTAAATACATTCTTTTTTTTAAAAAAAAAAAAAAAAAAAGAGGGCAAAAATGGATGGAGAGAATGCAAATTAGTTTTTCAAGAGGCTTCCCAGGTGGCTCAGTAGTATAAAGAATCCACCTGCCAAGCAGGAGGCTGGGGTTCCATGCCTGGGTTAGGAAGACCCCCTGGAGAAGGAAATGACAACCCACTCCAGTATTCTTGCCTGGGAAATCCCATGGACAGAGGAGCCTAGTGGGCTACAGTCCATGGGGTCACAAAAGAGTCAGACGCAACTCAGCGGCTCAACAACAGCAATAATTTTTTCAAAAATCATTTAGTTTGTAAGCCTCTCAGGTTAATTTGTACAGAACTTGTTTAGGGTATTCATTTATTGTACAGTGTTTCTAACAAACACAGAAGTATGAAAGATGTTATAATAAAGTCCCATGTACTCATCCCTGAGCATCTGCTATTTTCATTTTTTCCAGTCTTCTTTCATTTAATATTTTTAAAAAGTCAACACAGAAGGAAGAAGTAATGCAGATAAAAACAGCAATCAGTGACTTGGAAATTAGAAAAAAATTAGCAATGTTAGTAATATTAAATTACTAATAATTAAATTCAAGATCTGGCTCTTTGAAAAAACAAAATAGATAAATGATTAACTGATCTAATTTTTTTGAAGAGAAAAAGCACAAACTGACAAGAGACATGAAAAGACAGTTCAAGGAAAAGAAAATTAAAATCTTTTAAATGTTTAAAAATATGTTAAATACTATTAATAATAAGAGAAATAAAAATAAAAAACTATGCAAGACTCCATGATTTAATTACCACTGTTGGCAGAGATCAAAATATTTGGTAATATCCAGTTGGTATGTTGGCAAAAAGAATGAGGAAACAGGAATTCCTGTGTATGTAGACAGAAGTATAAACTTGTATGTTCTTAATGAAAAATAATTTGGCAATATTCTTCCATATTAATTATTTTAGCCTTTAAGTGAAGTTTATACAATCTATTGTGATAAACCCAACATCTTACATTCCACTGGAATAAAGTGGAGTATAAATACATGCATATATCCTTCCTCTAAGCATAAGATGTACTGTTGCTCATGGACAGGCATGCAGCTGTAAGAACCCAATTCTTCCTGTCCAGACAGCTGACTCATACGAGACCCTGGAGCAGTCAGTCAAGACTACCCAGGCCCATTCCATCATTCCTCAGACCCCTTCGAAAACATCTTAAGACAGGTATTAAAATATCCGATCATCAGGGAATTCCCTGGCGTGGTTAGGAATTGGCGTTTTCACTGCCAAGGGTGCAGGTTGGATCGCTGGTCAGGGGACTAAAATTCTGAAAGCCACACTGCACGACCAAAAAATAAAATAAATAATCAACAGGGACCTATTGTGTAGCACAGGGAACTCTCCTCAATATTATGTAATAACCTAAATGGGAAAATAACTTGAAAAAGAATAGATACTTGTGTATGTATAACTAAATCACTTTGCCGTATACCTAATGCAGCACTGTTAATCAACTATAATACAAAAAGTTAAAAAAAAAAAAAATGGTCATCAGACTTTGATGACAGAAATGCCTATGACGAGCGACTTCCAGATTTTGGGGGTTAATCAAAATCACCTACATCACTAGAAATTTCTACTCAGTTAGTCTGGCTTATGCCCAGGAGTTAGAATGTTTAACATAAGTTGAGTGAGTCAGGTGTATGTGGTCATTGGAACCAATACAATAAACCGTGCCTTTAGGTACCAGTTTTCTGATGGGAAGAAACTGTGCTTTGTTAAAAGCTATTACTTGGTTTTTTCAAACTTGCATCACAAC
This sequence comes from Cervus elaphus, assembly GCF_910594005.1. NCBI lineage: Eukaryota > Metazoa > Chordata > Mammalia > Artiodactyla > Cervidae > Cervus > Cervus elaphus. The sequence continues at coordinate 54,926,607 of NC_057843.1, forward strand.
ATCAGTTTCATCGGCACTAACATGATGATCACCATAGTCTTGAAAAATCTCACAGTGGCTCCAACAACACAATAAAGTGATTGCCTTCACCAGTCACAGGGGCACCGTAACCAGGGTTGCTTTCGTCTCACACTCTGGGTCATTTGGGTCCCATTGCAGATGCAGCTGAGGTATCTGTCCTGGGGTCATCAGAGGGTGACAAAACTCCTAAGTTTCTGCATCAGGGGAAGAGTCAAGTCCACCTGCCCTCAGGTGTTGTGACCTATTACATCAGCTCCTGGTTGGTGCTGGTGGGTTTGAATATCCTGCTTCAGAATCCATTCTCCTTGTGCTTGAACCTGGGTCCAGAAACAAGGGGAAGCCCTTTTGACCTCTAGACCTTGGGTAGCTGTTCATCTTCCCAGGTCTTTTTTGTGCAAGGGGTGTCAGAGTTCCCATCTGTTTCAGGCAGCGTGCCCATGCAGCTGCAGGAACCAGGCTAGCCCCAGGGCAGCTACGTCCAGTAGAAGTTCTGGAGTCAAGAGGCTGCACAGCCTGGGAAATTCCGTCTCCAGGGACAGACATCTGGAGTGGCCCCTCCACACCTACAGACTACTAGATCACATTCCAGAGTCAGTTACAGGTAACTTCGCCTTCACCACTTATCTGAGGCAGAACTTGTTCCTTCTGTAACCTGTAAGAGCAAGATCTCCCAAATTAATTATTATTCACATACTCTAGATTCACCAATTCCACTTCCTGGAAATTATGCTACAAATACGCTTACAAATGCACACAAAGATATATGCACAAGGATTTATGTAGAGCATTACCCCCAAAAAAGTAACATTTGCATACTGGAAGTAATTTAAATACTCAATAATGGAGGGTTATATTTTAAAACATTATAGTATGTCAAAACAATAAAATATTATAGCACCATTGAAAAGGCCTAAGAAGTTCTTTATATAATACTATGAAACAAATTCCAAAATATGATGAATTTAAAAGCAAGGGTCGGGAGAGTCTGTATAGCATGGTAAAATCTGTGCACAAAATAAGAAAGGAATCCCATGACATTTCATGCAACTGATGAAGTCGGACATGTCTGTTCTCAGCAGCTGAGTGTATTTAGCTGTATATTCATGCTCCTGAGCATGCACTTCTTTGCCCTTTGGTTGAAGTCCAGGATCTAATGTCAATAACCATCTTTACTCTTCAGGGACTGAATTTACTCCTCACCCTATGACCACTAACCGTTTTGTTGGTTTCAGGCATTTCCTAAGCGTATGATGAGAGAAGAGGCCTTCTCCAAATGTAACTTCCTTCCTAGGAAGGAGTTTGCTACTGTTGTCCAGTCACTCACTCATGTCCAGCTCTTTGCGACCCCATGGACTGCAGCACCCTAGGTTTCCCCATCCTTCATCATCTCCCAGAGCTTGCTCAAACTCACGTCCATTGAGTTGGTGATGCCATCCAAAAATCTAATCCTCTCATCCTCTGTCATTCCCTTCTCCTCTTGCCTTCTATCTTTCCCACCAACAGGGTCTTTTCTAATGAGTCAGCTCTTCACATCAGGTGGTCAAAGTATTGGAGCTTCAGCATCAGTCCTTCCAATGAATATTTAGAATTGATTTCCTTTAGAATTGACTAATTTGATCTCCCTAAAGTCCAAGGGACTCTCAAGTGTCTTCTCCAACAACACAGTTTAAAAAGCATCAATTCTTCAGCACTCAGCTTTCTTTATGGTCCAACTCTCACACCCATACATGACTGCTGGAAAAACGATAGCTTTGACTGGTTAGACCTTTGTTGGCAAAGTAATGTCTCTGCTTTTTAATATGCTGTCTAGGTTGGTCATAGCTTTTCTTCCAAGGAGCAAGCATCTTTTAATTTCATGGCTGCAATCATCATCTGCAGTAATTTTGGAGCCCAAGAAAATAAAGTCAGTCACTGTTTCTATTGTTTCCCCATCTATTTACCATGAAGTGATGGGACTGAATGCACGGTCTTTGTTTTCTGAATGTTGAGTTTCAAGCCAGCTTCTTCACTCTCCTCTTTCACTTTCATCAAGAGGCTCTTAAGTTCCTCTTCACTTTCTATCATGAGGGTGGTATCATCTGCATATCTGAGGTTATTGATATTTCTCCCAGCAATCTTGATTCCAGCTTGTGCTTCCTCTAGCCCAGCATTTCACATGATATACTCTGCATATAAGTTAAATAAGCAGGGTGACAATATACAGCCTTGACATACTCCTTTCCCAGTTTGGAAACAGTCCATTGTTCCATATAAAGTTTTAACTGTTGCTTCTTGACCTGCATACAGGTTTTGCAGGAGGCAGGTAAGGTGGTCTGATATCCCCATGTCTTTAAAAATTTTCTACAATTTGCTGTGATGTTCCACAGTCAATGAAGCAGAAGTAGATGTTCTTCTGGAATTCTCTTGCTTTTTCTATGATCCAGTAGATGTTAGCAATTTGATCTCTGGTTCCTTTGCCTTTTCTAAATCCAGCTTGAACATCTGCAAGTTTTTGGTTCATGTACTGTTGAACCCTGGCTTGGAGAATTTTGAGCATTACTTTACTAGCGTGTGAGACAAGTACAATTGTGTGGCAGTGTGAGCATTCTTTGGCATTGTCTTTCTTTGGGATTGGAATGAAAACTGACATTTTCCAGTCCTGTGGCCACTGCTGAGTTTTCTAAATTTGCTGGCATATTGAGTGCAGCACTTTCACAGCATCATCTTTTAGGATATGAAGTAGCTCAGCTGGAATTCCATTACTTCCACTAGTTTTGTTAGTAGTGATGCTTCCTAAGGCCCACTTGACTCCACACTCTAAGATGTCTGGCTCCAGGTGAGTGATCACACCATTGTGGTTGTCTGGGTCATTAAGATCTTTTTTGTATAGTTCTGTGTATTCTTGCCACCTCTTCTTAACATCTTCTGCTTCTGTTAGGTTCATACCATCTCTGTCCTTTATTCAGCCTATCTTTGCATGAAATATTCCCTTGGTATCTCTAATTTTCTTGAAGAGATCTCTAGTCTTTCCCATTCTATTGTTTTCCATTTCTTTGCATTGACAACTTAGGAAGTCTTTCTTATCTCTCTTTGCTATTCTTTGGAACTCTGCATTCAGATGGGTATATCTTTTCTTTTCTCCTTTGCCTTTAGCTTCTCTTCTTTTCTCAGCTATTTGTTGTCCTCCTCAGACAGCCATTTTGGCTTTTTGCATTTCTTTTTCTTGTGCATGGTTTTGATCATTGCCTTCTGTATAATAGTTCTTCTGTCCATAGTTCTTCAGGCACTCTATCAGATCTAATCCCTTGAATATATTTGTCACTTCCACTGTATAATCATAAGGGAGTTGATTTAGGTCAATCCTAAATCGTCTAGTGGTTTTCCCTACTTTCTTCAATTTAAGTCTAAATTTGGCAATGTAGTTCATGATCTGATCCACAGTCAGCTCCCGGTCTTGTTTTTGCTGGCTGTATAGAGCTTCTCCATCTTCGGCTACAAAGAATATAATCAGTCTAATTTCAGTATTGATCATCTCTTGATGTCCATGTGTAGGGTCATCTCTTGTGATGTTGGAAGAGGGGTTTTGTAATGACCAGTGCATTCTTTTGGCAAAACTCTATTAGCCTTTGCCCTGCTTCATTTTGTACTCCAAGGCCAAACTTGCCTGTTACTCCAGGTATCTCTTGACTTCCTACTTTTGCATTACAGTCCTCTACAATGAAAAGGACATCTATTTTGGGTGTTAGTTCTAGAAGGTCTTATAGGTCTTCATAGAACCATTCAACTTCAGCTTCTTCAGCATTAGTGGTTGGGGCATAGACTTGGGAGTACTGTGATATTGAATGGTTTGCATTGGAGATGAACAGAGATCATTCTGTCATTTTTGAGATTCCACCCAACTACTGAATTTCAGGCTTTTTGGTTGACTATGAAGGCTACTCCACTTCTTCTAAGGGAGTCTTCCCCACAGTAGTAGATATAATATTCATCTGAATTAAATTTACCCATTCCAGTCCATTTTAGTTCACTGATTCCTAAAAAGTCTATGTCCATGCTTGCCATCTCCCAGTTTGACCACTTCCAGTTCACCTTGATTTATGGACCTAACACCCTATCAGTATGGTCTTCACAGTGTCATACTCTTCTTTCACCACCAGACACACCCATACCGGGAGTTGTTTCCCCTTTGGCTCAGCCCCTTTAGATCCTCCTGGAGCTATTTCTCTGCTCTTCTCCAGTAGTATATCGAGTACCTACTGACCTGGGGAGTTCATCTTTCAGTGTCATATCTTTCGGCTTTTTCATACGGTTCATGGGGTTCTCAAGAACCCCAAGTCTAGGAAGGAGACAGATACTCTATTAATATAACAAAACCTAGATATCTTAGTTGTACATAAAACTGCAGAGTGCAGGATGTCTGATTGCTTTTGTGATCAGTATTCACGGCCAAGCCAGATCCCATAAAGGTGTTTTCCATTCCCCTACACCCCCCATGCTCCTAACAACAGAACCAGGAAGAAGAGAAAGCAAGAACAACAGTAATAACACTGGAGATGGTAACCAGAGAGAAATAAATTTCTAAGTGGAAGGGCCTGCATAAGAGAGAGGCCTCTGAGGTCTCTTTTCAATGATTTTTAAGGTAATTTGCTAATATGACAATTGTTGGGCTTAAAATGAAAAGTTATAAAAGCATGTTGCTGTTGCTGTTCAGTTGTAGTCATATCCAACTCTGCAACCCCATGGACTGTAGGATGCCAGGCTCCCCTGTTCTTCCCTGTCCCAGAGTTGCTCAAATTCATGTGCATTGAGCCAGAGGTGCCATCTAACCATCTCATCCTCTGCTGCTCCCTTCTCCTTTTCCCTCAATCTTTCCCAGCACCAGGAACTTTCTCAATGAGTAGGCTCTTTGCATCAGATGGCCAAAGTTTTGGAGCTTCAACTTCATCATTAATCCTTCCAATGAATATTCAGGATTGATTTCCTTTATGGGCCAGGCATTATTCTCAGGTCTGGTGATATATCACTTAAACAGTCCCTGTCCACTTGGACCCTATGTTCTAGTGGAAGAAGACAGGTACTGCATAAATAAAAGGGAAGAAACTGAAGCAAACTCAGGGGAAAGAGAATAGCAGGAGAAATGTGCTCTTTAGATATGGAGGTCAGGAAAGTCATCAGCTGATGAATCAGCATCCGTGCAGAAAGGTGAGTGAAGTGAGGACATGAACCATGAAGACTTCTTCAAAGAATACTCCAGGCTGAGAGAATAGCAAGTGCAAAGTCTTCAAGAAAGGCCAGATTTTAAAGGGCTTGCTTGGAACTATAAGAACCTTCTATTTCATTCCAAGTGAAATTGGGACATCATCTGAAGGTTTCAAGTAAAATAATAACACAATCAAATTTATGTTTCAAGAAAATCATTCTAGCTGCTATGAAGGGACCAGTCTGTAAAGTGAGATGATTGCAAAAGACAGGCTAGTTGAGGCTATTGCCATAGCACAGCCCAGAGTCTGTAGAACCTTGGACTACACTGGTAGTGGTGGAGATGGGGATAAATGGTCACTATCTGTATATTTTTTTAGGTTAAACAACAGATTTGCTGAAGAATGAATGTGGAGTACAAAGGCGAGAAGGAAAGTCAGGAATAACTCCCTGGTTTGTGCCTGGAAATTGAATAATTAGATGAGCCATTTATTGAAGTGGGAAATATTGGGGTCACAAAGGTTTGGGGTATGAAATTAAGATTTTGTTTTATATATTTTAAGGAGTACTAGGAATTTATTCTCCAAGAGGAGTTGCCAAGGAGGCAGACTGTACAGGAGAGTTGAAAGATTAAGGAAGAGATCTTGACTGGAGATATAAATTTGTGAATAATTACATTGTGAAAGTGAAAGTCACTCAGTCATCTCTGACTCTTTGCGATTCCAGGGACTATACAGTCCATGAAATTCTCCAGGCCAGAATACTCTAGTGGGCAGTCTTTTCCTTCTCCAGGGGATCTTCCCAACCCAGGGATCGAACCCAGGTCTCCTGCATTGCAGGCGGATTCTTTCCCAGCTGAGCTGCAAGGGAAGCCCAAGAATACTGGAGTGGGTAGCCTATCCCTTCTCCAGGGGATCTTCCTGACCCGGAAACAAACAGGGGTCTCCTGCATTGCCGGCAGATTCTTTACCAACTGAGCTATGAGGGAAGCCCCTAGATGGTACTTAAAAGTGTGATGTGATGACATCTAACAGTAAATAGGAAAAAACAAAGATACAGAAAAACAGAACCATTGGCTACACTGGCATGTAGACGCCTGGAAGATGGGGGTATGCGGCAAAAGAGACTGAAAAAGAGTGGATAATCAAGGGAGAAGAATGTTGAGCCCTGAAAGTCAAGTGAAGAAAGTGATTCAAGGAGAGACTGATGAAATGTATCACATACTCTTAGGAGCAGAGTGAGATGAAGACTGAGAATTAACTACAGAATTCGGCAGTGCATAGTTTATTGATGGATTACTATAGAGTGGTAGCAAGAACACCTGATTGGAATGGATCAGAGAGGATGGTCGGAATACAATCCTTTAAGTTTGTTTACACCACCAAACAAAAAGTATAATGCACACACACACACACAATTGCGGGCACACTCAACCCACCTCCCACCCCCCATGTCTCTCATAGTCTCGCTTACAGGTTCATTTCCTTTGAGTTAAACCATAACTCAGCTTCTAGGGTATTTAACTTCTTTGTACTGTATTTCATATCAGTGTACAACTTTATAGAGCTACATTTTTATTTCACAATTTGGACTAAGTTCTTAATAAAAGGGATCAGAAATAAGAGTCTTGAGGTTACTAGGAAATACAGTTCCTATGGAAGATAATGTTCCCGCTTAAATAACTGTTCCATTCAGTGTGGCAGGAGGATGACCTCAAAGACCTTAGAGTCATTACTCTGTTGACATTGCTAATAAGGGCAAACACATTTTCCTTGACAGACAGAAGCCACCGAAAGTCCCTTCTCTGGCCACTAATTAGAGAGGCAAGTTGTGAATGCTGAGGTAAGCCTGGACCTGCCTAAACACAGAAGGCATCTATTGTTTGGTCTGTCTAACAAGAGCGAAGAAATTAGAAGAGGACACTTGAGCAGACTCCTATTATTATTTAATGCACTGTCCTTTATCCAGGGTTTCTGAGCCTACCAAAGTGTATACACATCACCTTTCAGCCTTGAGGACAAAGGAATAAAACAAACTCATCACTTTACCAAAAGGGATAAGTACTGTTTCAATTAATGTGCTAATCTCTAATGAAGACAGCAGTCATTAGTTAAATAAGCAAACCATTAGGATAGGAGCAGAAATGTCAGTCCAATCACAGATCTACTGATGGTTGCTAGATATCAGCTATGACCTACAAATCCTGAAAACAGTTTAGCAAAACTTGGTCTAAGACTGAAAGCTTTATTGCTGTTAAAACAAATTGATTACATCTATATTAAAAGGAAGCCGTCGGCTTCCCTGGTTGGCTCAGTGGTAAAGAATCTGTCTGCCAATGCAGGAGTCTACTGGAACTTGAATAGAATTTGTATCCTTCTGCTGTGTGAATATTGCATAAATCTTAATTATATTGAATTGGTTCATAATGCTTTTCAGGTCTGCTATATTCTTCTACTTCTCTATATATTCATTCAATTAATTTCTGAGAGTTTTACACTGAAATGCCAACCAAAAATCTTTATTTATCTACTCAAAATGGACAGTTGTAATATATAGTGGAACTATACGTAATTTTGTTCTGTATTTTCCAAGTCTGTAAATGTGTTATTATATTTTCATAATTTAAGAAATAAAAAAAAAAGCAAAAAAACAAAAGGAATAAACCAGTCTATCAGCATGGCAGGGTCTCAAAAACATGTTGAAGGTAGATGGGCAATGTTCAAAAATAATAATCCTTATGTACATTTTAGAAGTAACTCATAAAATAACACTATACATTGGGAATGGATATGGAGAAGTAGAAGCGTTAGCTGTTCAGTCACGTCTGACTCTTGCAATACTATGTACTGTAGCCCACCAGGCTCCTCTCTCCATGGAATTCTCCAGGCAAGAAGACTGGAGTGGGTTACCATTCCCTTCTCCAGGAGATCTCCCCAACCCAGGGATCAAACCCAGGTCTCCCACATTGCAGGCGGATTCTTTACTGTCTGAGCCAGCAGGGAAGCCTACTGGATATGGAGAGATAGATGAATATATAGACACAAAATAGAGTTGTTACACAGGTATATAATGACATGCACCGAACTATTAATGGTGGCTGCCTTTGAAGATGTTGGGAAGAAAATGGGACATAAAATGATGGTTAAATGGGATAATAACAGTTAATTCTGTGTGATGGGAATAGGAGTGTTTATTATGTTCTCTTTTATGCTTTATGATATTTTTAAAAATTAAAAAAAAAAAACCATTTTAAAATAAATGTTACCTACCATGAAGTTCTCTGGGTAGGAACTGAAGAGACCTGCAGCCCACAATGGAGAGAAAGTCCATGATGGCTACCATACCATCAGTCACATGTATTTTCCTGTAGACTGTCCTTAGCTCTCTCCACGTCTCAATCACTGCCATACAGTTTAGCTATCATTTCACAGTTTCACTCATCCTGGGATGGTGTGATCAGGGAATTTATGCAGAGTAATACTTTCACTGTAAAGAACTATTGGTGGTCCACAAAGCTTACAGCTCTCAGCCCAGTTTGTCTTTCAGGAGCAGCTTCTGCAACAATTATTCAATCACTCATCAGAAACCATCCAGCCACACTTCCAAGTATCAGGGAATGGACTACTCTGACACCTCACTAGACAAAGAATGCAGGGAACTCAAAAAAACTTGACAAATGAAGGTCCTTCATGGAAGGCAGAAGCAGGCATTGAAGAGAAACTAAGTACATAGAAAGAGCAAAGCCTGTTGATGAATCAGACTCAGGAAGAATGACAAAGTGTCAGTTATGTTAAAATCCAAATCATCTCTTGGTGAATGCAATTTGGCATCCAGAGGGATCATACTAAACAATGCAATTCTATTTAACTATTTAAATATCACTTGGAGAATCACTTAACTTGGCAAGTAGAACTATTTAAAATCTAATGTTGTATAGGAACCACATTACAGTTTTGCTACATAGGAGAAGACTTTTCTGTAGTCCGCATCATTTGTAGTAAATGATTCTAAGGTTTTAATGGGCTGTCTATTCCAGTAAGAAGGACAGGAACTGACATTCAGAGTTCTTTGTACGTACCATGGCCCAGACTGGTATCTTTAAGTATATTACAGTATAAGATCAGTATCATGTAGAGATTATTCCAGAGATCTTTTTCTAGAATCTAAGGATTCTAGAGGTGAGAAAACTAGGCTTTGACTCTTAAAGTAACAACCAATCTCAGATGGTTGGAAAGTGGCAGATCCAGATTTCAAACCTAGGTTGTTCAACTTCAAAGTCTTTGTACTAGACAGCTCATTTGAAATACATTTTTAAAAGTAATATAGACTATACTAGGAAGCATCATATGTAGCCATCACAGTAAATGGAAATGGAAATTCTATGATATATATGAAAGCCTTTTATGAGAGAGCTTGTAAAAAAACATCAATTCTTTGACCTATGAACCCCTACAAATACACTGTGGACTGTGGAAATCTCCCTAATTGAGATTTAGTAATCCATAATCACATTTTAATGAGCACATGAATCCTCTGGGGATCTTATTAAAAGGCAGATTCAGATTCAGCTGGTTTAAGGTGGAGGTGAGACTGCAGATCTAACAAGCTCCCCACAATAATGATCTTGCTGGTCCATGGACCACAGTTTAAGTAACAAGGAGTTGTAGAATATTTAACTCTTCTCAAGTGAAGATGGTCTTCAGGGATAATCTTCTGCTGGTGGCAATCAAATTGTTTTGAATGACAAGATCTCATCTTAAAAATTATTTAATTTTCTTGACGACCTTGGATTTATATCCTGCAGAACATACCGTAAGGAATGATTTCCTGCTAAAAAGAATTCCCTCTAAACTCCCCCAAATTACAGATCTATCATGTCATCAAATATATACCCAAAATCTGGGGTCTACTTTTCCCTCAATACATTGCACACATTGATTTCTCATTTAACTATGCAGCATAACCAATAAACTAGCTTCAGGATGAACTTTTTACCATGGAGCTTTGATTTATGTTGCTTCACTTAACAGAGGAACTGATTAAAAACAGCAGCAAATATTAGATATTCTAAACATTTTTAAAATAAAATCTGTCTCTATGATCTCAATAAAGTGACCCAAGATACTTAAGGATCTTGTGAGAGACTTTTTTTTTTTTTTTTTACAATATCACCTTTAAAATCACAATAAAGTTTAAGTATTTCAAACCACTATTTCAAATAGCATGGGAAAAAAAAGACTATGTTCCAGCCACTTCCTTTTTAATTTATACCTGAACAATTTTATGCAAATCTTTCAATACATGCTCCCTGCAATTAAAAAAAAAAAAAGAATGGGTTGTTATTCTTATCCATTTGGAGAACATAATTCTACTGTAATGTTCTAAAGAAGGTAAAAATATCAGTTAATTATAATCAGGTAGATGCATTAACCTTGATTATAATTAAACCAAAATCATAATTTTGGGGCTTCCCTAGTAGCTCAGTTGGTAAAGAATCCGCCTGCAATGCAGGAGACCCTGGTTTGATTCCTGGGTCAGGAAGATCTGCTGGAGAAGGGATAGGCTACCCACTCCAGTATTCTTGGGCTTCCCCTGTGGCTCAGCTGGTAAAGAATGCACTTGCAATTCGGGAGACCTGTGTTCAATTCCTGGGTTGGGAAGATCCCCTGGAGACAGGAAAGGCTACCCACTCCAGTATTTTGCCCTGGAGAATTCCATGGACTGTATAGTCCATGGGGTTGCAAAGAGCCAGACGTGACTGAACGACTTTGACTTTCATAATTTTTGGCCAACATGTCTCTGCCACAACATGAATCATGATGAACAATTCTGCTCCTTGGATTTACTCATCTGATTAATCAGAGTGTATTCTGTGGCTAATATAATCCTAACAGATCTATCAGAATGCCTCTCTTATCAAAATTTAAACTTCCACATTATAGAACTGAAGAACTGTACCCTCAAAATCTTCCAAGAATAGAGAATATTGTGTTTGCCTAAAAAACAATCCACTCCCTCTTCTTTTGTTAACTATTCAATTCTCTTTAGATATCTATATCCCTACATAATCACACCCTTCCTGCCTCATGAAGCCGATGTGTTTTGAAGGAAGGCAACCCCACCCCTTCCCAGTCAGTCCTGAACCAAGCAGAGTACCCCTTTCTCTGGGCAGAGTAATTAGTTCATAGACGGACTCCTGATCCAACTGGAGCCAATAAAATATAAGAATAGGTTCATTGTCACAACCCAGGAAAGCAGCTTCCTGACTCCTCAGAAGGAAGATTAGAAGGAACCCTCTCCCTTTTCAGAGCAAGCGTCGATGAAGCCACCTTTAACCACGAGGGGGAGCCAACCCTCACGCTGGCGCTGACACAACAGTGGAGCAAAAGGAGGAACTGTGGAGGTTGTTTCAAAGGAACTACCCTTAATACACGCTTTCCATCTCTGATTCAACCAATATTTCTCTAATTGATCTATGAAGATGTTTTGAAAGTCCTTCAGATGCCTTGCTTTAGTTCAAAAGTACACTCTGCCACATTTTCCCTGGTACTATAGTCCAATATATCTGTCAAAGAAGGAAATGAGGTTACTGTAATGATGACCCAAACACTTCCTCTTCTTGGAACTCCAGGAAATAAAATAAAGCTCATAATTCAATAGTTTGCAGAATCTCCCTTCCTCTTTTTGAAAACTGGAATGGCAAAAAGATATGTGCTCATATCTGATCTTCCAGTGTACCTCATTTGCCAAGATTACTCAACAATCTCATTTACAAGTTCTTCTTTAATATGGTGAAATATAATTTAAAGAAAAGCATGCACTTACAGCAAGAGGGTGCTTCAAACCTCTTTTAACAATCTTTTTGCTCTTCCCCTTTAACTACAATTCTAAGGAAGGACTGTCACTGTTTTAACCACTGTGTTAAATTTGATAGGAGTTTCTTTATCCAAAAAAAGAAGTCCAGAGGTAGCTAGCCCATAGTAGATATGGCAGCTTCACTGTTACCAAGGACTCAAGTGTCTTTTCTCTTACATTTTGGTAATCTTCAGCATATACCTCATGGTCCATGCTAGTTAAGAGCATCAACCTCCTTGTCCATATTTCAAACAGCACAAAGAAGAAACTGGTAGGCAGAAGAATGTGCCATTTCCTTTAAAGGACTGCATTGATGAAGTTATGCTAGATTACGCTGTGACAACAAACTCCAAAATACGAGATGCTTACAACATTTACTTTTCTCTCTCTCTCCACTCCACAGATTGATCATCTCTCACCACTTAAAACTGACCTCTATGTGGGCTTGTGCCTCCTCTAATCCAACTCAATTTCCCACCCCTCCTGACTCCCTAACACCTTGCTCTGAGCCCTCTGCAACTTGAAATCCCCTGAGCTGTGACCTTGCTTCTGGAAAGCTGCCTTCACCTTCATGCTCCAGCTGGAGCTCTCAGAGACCACTTCAAGAGCAGCCCTTTCAAGTAGAGGTTGTTTTTATTCTCATACCCAATATTCCACAAGGTTTGTAATGGGCGGGGATTCCCCCTTGCTCCTTATCTTTATTTCTAAACTATTGTTTCCCCCAGTGTCTATAATTCTTCAGTTACAAGGAAACGTGGGTTATCACATTGTTTTTGTTTGTTGTTTAGTCACTTGGTCATGTCCAACTCTTTGCAACACCAGGCTTCTCTGTCCATGGGATTTCTCAGGCAAGAATACTGGAGTGGGTTGCCATTTCCTTCTCAAGGGGATCTTCCTGACCCAGAGATGGAACCCATGTCTCCTACATCAGCAGGTAGATTCTTTACCACTGAGCCACCTGCCCTTCTTGCAATAATCTACCTTCCACTGGTTCCCATATTAATGTTCTAGACCTTGTCATTACCAACAAATACACTTGCCTCCAAATTTTCCATTTAGGTCACCATCACCTATTCTTCTTGCATCCCTCCCTCCAACAGTTTTGATCCACTAATTCTTCAACCACTTTGGGACTTCCACTGACTCCCCTTACCACATTTCACTGTCTGTTATACATTCTTATTTGCCTCTTCAGCCTGGTTAGATTTCATAACCCATTATTATAATGTTTTCCTTGCATATGCCTGCTACACTCCCAGCAGGATCCCAATTCGATCAAATGCCTGCCTCCAAGCCACAGAACACTGTAGGAGAAAGCTCACAATCGCTCTGATGGTTCATCATTCAATGTCTGTGCAAACTTCAAGTGGGGACCTCAGCACTGCCAGAAAGTCTTAGTCAACATTTCGGACATAATTTGCTTTCCCACTCCTCCTTAGGAGGCCCATTGCACAATTTCTCCTTTCTCTGCACATCTCCAACAGATCCTCCCTAGTCATGTTCAGCTGGCTTTTTTCTTTTTTTGCTAAGAAAACAGAAATAAACCAAAAAATTAACTGCCGTGACAATCTACCCCAAAATTGCACTGAAAAGACCACAAGAGCCAAGGATTCTGAGAGAGAAGTAGGAAAAGTATAGTAAATAAGACAGCATCAGCAACAGACTTTATCTTCTTTATATTTGCTTGAAAGGCTAGCTCTGGATTTTGTGTGGGACCCACCAGCCAGAGCCCCTGGGCGTGTGGAGATGAACACACCCACAAAGTCATGGAATCCAGTCTGGTCTTGAAACCCCAGCTCCAGCCTTGGTTCCACCCACCTTCCAGCTGCACAAAACTTCCTGCACAAACAGGAAGGATTGCAAGCTCAGTTAAAGACGTGAAACTGCAGAGAGCTTATTTTCCTTATAAAATGGGACCATCAGCTTCTATGCTGGGCTTCTTTTAATGTATGCAAATGAATGGGGAAGTGGGAGTGGTTGAACTTTCCTGTAAATCTATTTGAACTCCTTTGGGGAAAGATGTAAATAAGCAGAGCTACACATTCATTGTGAAGACACAGACATGGTATTATTAGCAATAATTTAATTATATTAGCTAATTGTTATTACACTTTTATGCATTCACATGAAGGCAAATTTTGTCTTCCTGTTATCTTGTCATTAAAACAAAAAAATAATGCTATCCTAGATGAGAAGAATCCTGACTACACCTGTCAAAATAGATTTATATCTTGAGCCTCAGACAGCCTCTGTAGCGTGTTTTTGCCAGGAATATTCATTTGTTCTTCTTTCTCTTCTTTTCTGTTTCATAGAAGACAGAAAGCAGATTTTAATCTTTACTATTGAGCCTCCCTCTCTAGTGATGCTCGGGGCAAAAACCCTTCAAAATTAGGTAACAATCAGTGCCAATTCCTTTGGTAACCATTGTAATAACATTAACATGATGAACTAATGAGATATTAATGCAGTTGTAATAGACATTTCCATAGGAGTTCCACTGTAATTGAGTAGGTTAATAATCTGCCTTAATCTGTACTTGGCAAGTGTAATGTATGATGAATAGGGAAAGGTGGAATTTTGAATACTTTCAGCTTGTGTTTACTCTTTCAAAACAGAAAGGAAATACCTGTTTTTAAAAGCAGGTGCACCAGAGAACATGGGCAAAAACTGAGCCCAGAGTGTCATAACCTTTATTCCTCAAGTCATTTTGTAGGTTTAACTTTCTAAATAGCAATAGATGTGGCAAGTGGACATTTAAGATCTTTATTTGTATTAGACGCACATGTGATAGTTCATCCATTTATCTGACCTTTAGTCTATCAATACTTAGCAATTATAATTATGGATGGCAGAGCTTTGGGAATTCAACAATGGTTCAATCAGCATTCCTCTTAGAGGAAAGAAACACCATATATCCATCCCCACACACACATACACCCACAGTCACATAGATAGCACACATCTACATACACATACACAAACATCGACACACAGACACAAAGGCATACACACATACAACACACGTGTACACTCATACACAGAAGAGCTTCTATTGTCTGAGAGAAATAAAGAAATAAGGTCAAGAACCTATAAAGAAATAAAAAGGAATGAGGTGATGGAAAAGCAAAAGCAAGATTGAAAAGCCAAGATATTCAGAGCCTTTCAATTGGATTCAAAAGGATACCTGCAAATAACCCTGGTTTGAACTCCGCTGAAAGAGATAGGAGCAGAAAGAGCAAGGCCTTTGTATGATTATTTATTCCAGCAAACAACAGCACACGGCAACTCAGAGCCTTTCTATTCCCTGAGCTAATATTTGGAAGACATTGTATCTCCAGGGCAAATTCTAAGTGTGCCTCTTCTCTCTAAAGTAAAGAGGAAAGAGGAAAAAATCAGGGGTTTCCATCATCCAAGGATAAAAAGAAAATACTGATGATATTCAACATTGAACATTGTACGAGGAAGATAAAAAATTAAGAGGGAAGTATGATGATAAGTTTGCATGGCAAATACAAATGAAGGCTGTGTAAACCCATGTGATTTTTTTTTTTTTTTTTTAGGCAGACTGTTGTTAAATTAACTGGCAGCATTTCGAAATCCCTTAGCAATGAATGTCGCTGCCAGTTCCACACAGCTCAGACCCCTTCTCCAGGAGATCTGCTTTCCTGGACTGTTCAAGTCGTCTCAGGTCTGCCCAGCCTTCATTCAAAGAGGTAGTCTACAGATTGGCCCACTTCCTCCCATCTTCCCCAATTCCCTTCCCAGCTGATAATTACAATAGACCCGTTGCTCTGCTTGCCTTGGAAGAACTGACTTCCTTGGTGTGACTCGGCATCTGGTATCTGCCTGGAGCACATCTCCAGGGCTTTTGCTTTGCTCTCCATCATAGCCAACCTGCAATTACTAGAGGAGACTGTCCAGATTCTGCCAGAATTTCACAGCTTAGCAAACTTTTGGACCCACCTGTAAATTTGACACCAGTAAGGCTTTTCAACACTACGATTTTGAAAGAAATAAGCAGACAGACCAGGGAGGAGACAGACCATCATCACGGAATTTAGAACACCCAGTTTTCAAATTCTGGTTTCTCCAATTTCATGCCTTATGTTACTTCGCCTCTAGAGCATTTCAGCTTCCCCATATATGAAAGTATCTGTCTTAGTCACCTCAGGCTGCTGTAACAGAATACAGACTGGGTGGGATAAACAAAAAGAAATTATTTTCTCACAGTTCTGTTGTCTGGAAGTCCACGATCAAAGTGCTGGCAGGTTTGATTTTGGTGAGCCCTCGCTTCCTGACTTGGAGATGGTTGCTTTATTGATATTGTCCTCATGTGGCCTTTCCTCTGTGTGAACTTTAGAGAGTTCTCTAGTGCCTTCTCTTCTTATAAGGACACCAGTCTCATCATTTTAGGCTCTACCTTTAGGACCTCACTTAACCTTAATTACCTTCTTAAAGGCCCTATCGCTAAAAAGTCACATTGAGGTTTAGGGATTCAACACATTAACAAATCTAGTCCCCTATAACACCTCCCTTGAAAAATTTCAAGGATTCCCAGAGTTTTCGTACTCCATGATGGAAGTTCCTGCATTGAAATGTACAAAGAAGGTGAGAGGAGAAAAAGAAGGCAAATCAAGGCAGCATTGTTTCAGGAACATCTCTGTGAAAAAGAAAACTGAGCTTTTACGTTTTCTCAGGCCCTTATTAGCAAAGATTCTATATTTATAAGAGATAATCAAATAATATAAAATTTTATTCTTCTCTTGTATTAGGAAACATTGGAATAACCATTGTCCATATGACCAGAATATGTGGAATTCTAATTTCTGCCCCTGCCATTGACTGATATGGTCATTTTGAATATTAAAATTTCCCTCTATTTTTAGAGGAAATCAAATATTGCATAATAAACTGCAGTGCAAACAAAACTATGTTATGCTTCTCAGCAATTATAAATAACCAGATCAACCCTAATCAAATTGGAGAAACATTTAGAGTCTACTGAATCCATTAGCTGTGGTGTAAGATAAACAGAATAAATAGAATATTCCTAATGAAAGACACAGACCATTGCTAGCTCTGCCCATGCCCTCTCTGGAATGGACACAGTGATGTGCAACACCCTGGGATCAGGTCACTGGACCCAGGGTGGACACTGAACCCAAAATTGCCTAAACCTCTATTAGTTAAGAAAAGGCCATGGTTCCCACGCCTTCCCAGCAACAGGGCCCTTAAAGCCCATCTTTTAGCTCTATTTCCTAATAAACCTCCTGAAACCTTATAAGAAACCGTTCTCCTTTCATGGGCTGGCTTGGGTGAGCTTCTCTTCTGCAATCAAGGGAACCATCACTATTGATTTTGGATCTAAGATTGCAGCTTTTCTGTGCCTTTCAATGCCCCTAAATCTATAAAAATCCTCCAAAGCCTGAATGTCTCTTCATCTAGCAGCTCCTAAAGGACTTTTTGTTGGTATTTTGCTTATTCGATGTTATGTATCCTTGTTCTATTACTGTTACTCCACATCCAAAGTGTGTGGAGATATGAGTCAGTTGATATTGAATCACCGTAATAGGCTATCACCATTTACAAAGAATTTGTCCTGGCAACTAAAGACAAATTCACCTGTAAATATTAAAATGTATCTTGAGCAAAAAAAAGCAAAACAAAAGCCACCAAACATGGGTTAATGTTTCTCAGCAGGAAAAAAAATCAATAGATGAGTTTTAAATTCCCAGAGCTAGGAATCAAGAACCCTAGACACTGATGTCAAAATCTCCCAATAACTAGTTCTATAACCTTGGGTACTTGTCCACCAGAACTTTTTTGTTTCATTTGCTTTAGTGTTTATTGAAGTATAGCTGCTGTATAATATTATATAAATTGGAGGTGTACAATATAGTGATTTACAATTTTTAAAACTCCATTGAGAGTTATTATAAAATATTGGCTATATTCCATGTTGTACAATGTATCCTTGTGGCTTATTTTATACCTAATAGTTTATACCTCTTATTCCCCCATCTTTGTATTGCCTCTCCTCTCTTCTATCTCTCCACTGGTAACCACTCATTTGTTCCCTATATCTGTGCTGCTTCTTTTTTTATTATATTCACTAGTTTGCTGTTATTTTTAGATTCTACATATAAAGTGATATCATACAGTATTTGTCCACGAGAACTTGAAGTTTTCTTATCTTTTTAAAGATGACAATAACACTTTCCCAAGCTGATAGAGTTGTCACGGGGAGTCAATAAGGCAGCACATGCACAGAGGTGATGGAATAGCTAGAATGCTACATCCACAATAGATTTTAAAAAACAATACATACTATTAAAAATATTATATATCAGTATATTATTAAACAGTATGTTGTAAAATTCTGCCTTGATAATTTCAAAGTAATGATTATACTTCTGTTTTGAAAAGGAAGAATGTGATATTCAAAATATCTAACAAGTAAATGTCCTTTTATCTAACAAATCTCCACTATGATGTACAAAACCTGCTTAGGAGAACCAGCAAGTGGAGTCTTCCTGCAGCTCCTGACCTTGGCCTGACTTGGACATGTGTTGGGCAGGCCCTGGACATCATGGCTGACATCAACTTTCCTTCCTCATCTGTACCCTACTTCCACTCTCCCTATTTCTAACTTAAGGATCATTAAAATATCAAATAAATCTATCTCACTTTGCATTATATGCTTAGTGCTCAAAACATACTAGGTGTTCAATAAACAGTGTTGAACAGTTTTCAAATAAATGAATAAAATTTCTTCAAAACCTATTCCTGCTTATGCACAAACTATGCTACGATAATCCAAATCCTCTCTTCCTTTCACTTATACTCAGGAATTCTCAAAATACTTTCACTCTTCCAACTTGATTTGTTATTGAGTTCAGGAAATCTGTCTTTCCCTTTCTGTATTCTCTCCATTGCCTTCAATGAGGTAGATGCTCAATAAATGTTGGTTGACTGGTTGAATGATAACTTGAAAATTGAGTGAAACAAACTGATAATTCATTTTTTAAAAAAAGATCAAATCAGTTTTGATACGAGTTGACTGATCAATGCCTTAATATTCTAATACCCAAACAAACTTTCCTCTTTTTTAAGGAGTGGTGATTTGAACCAATATGCTCATATAAGACATTGGAGAGTTATAAGGTTTTAAATTCTTTCTTATTGATACTTTTTACTATTTTATTACTTCCTCAGTGTCTTCAGAGCCTACTTTGTTTTCATGGGGAAAGGATTGCAGAAGAATATGTAGGAGACATCTTGGGGAAATGAGGAAGGAATTAACTTTGAAGTTTCCTAGTTTGAAAGATTAAAAAGCACTCCAAATCAAGGGAGCATTCTCGAGGCTGGAAAATGACAGTGACTAAAAAAGTCTTTCAGCCTGTATGTGCACCCTCCGCTGTCCCCAGTCCCTAGTGCCGGGTAACTCACAGATATAATTTATGATGGATTCACAAACAAAATGGTCAATGGTTCAGAACAAACCAAACATGAGCAGACACATTTCTAAACCCAATCGTCATGCTGCTTACACAATCTGTTGATCCATTGAACAAATATATGTTGAAAGATTAAGCGGGAGTTGACTGTCATTCAGGAAGATAAATGTAGTGTAGACTCATTTTCCGCCTGACTTAATGCTTAAGGATTTGTATTAGAAGGATGTTGGGGAGGGGATTTCTGCGGGGGATGGGAGGAAGGGAAATTCCAGTCACCCAGATCTTTAGAATGAGATTATCTCACCAAGGACCTCACACAGAGGCCTTTACCAGCCACTTCTTACATCTTGGGCCTTCTTTTCCTTCAGTCTTTTATTGTTTAAAAAAAAAAAAATCCAAGGGAATAAATGAGTGCTGTTGGCGCAGCTATTCAGGTCTCATTGATGGAACGATAGGAGACAGAATGTTTTATACAGTACAGTTTAAGATTTGAAAGGGGAAAAAAGAGTCAGCCAGTCATAAAGGCACATTGTTATCCAGCTGTCTCATAAAAGGGTTGTGAGCCATTAAGCTACAGAGAGAACTCAATGCCTGAAGCTAGAATCTCAGTGTTCCCGCTGGTGAGGCCAGTGCCATCCCCAGGCAGAGAGCAGGGCCAGACTTGATTCAGCTCGTTCTTGCTGACACCTTCCTCAATGGAGGTATGAGGCCAGGCTTCTGGAGCTGCATTTGTCTAGCTTGGCTAGGCTGAAAAAGACAGCCCTTCAAGGCTGTTGATCCTGTTATCAGTGTCTGAGCTTCACAAGAGAGCTTTGATAGATGGAAAGTAAAAAAGAGGGGAAGAAAGAGGGAGAGTTGAAGGAAGAAAGGAAGGAAAGAAGGGAGGGAGGGAGAAAATGTAAAGAACAAGAGAGAAAAGCATGACCATTTGTACAATATAAGTGATTTGTAAACCTGGGCCATAGCTACAATACAACAATGCAATCATGCTGATTCCTTGTATAGGAAGCTGTGAACAATGTTCAGAGACATCCAACAACTTTGGCCTGGTTGGGAATGCATTCAAAAAGAAAACCACTGTGCATTGCGAAAAGAGATGGATCTTGACCTACCAAAGTACATGTGCCAATAAATGCACTGGGAAGCTATTCACTTCAATTCAACATTTATTGAATGCCCATCGGGGTCATGACACACGAGTAGGAACCATGAAAGCTTTCAAAAGACCTGGCTGTTGCCCTTGCAAAATTTTAGTCAGGTGCCAGCACTTCTTCAGCATTGCTATGAAGAAGAAAAAGGAGATTGAGCATGGAAAGTTTCACATATACATTGTGGACACAAAGGCCACAAAAGAAATAGTATTCAAAATAGACTAAGAACATTATTTATTTGCCAAGCAAAGCAGTATGTTTGGAAACCAAGAGATGATGGGTAAAAATGACTGATGAAAGGCCTTGAAGTTATTTTTAGCCAGTCACAAGCCCTTGCTTTTAATTTTTAAATGCATCCAACACAAGATGAAGAAATGCTGAAAAAAAATTGCATGCACATAATTCTCTAAGTCAAATTTCTTTGGGTTCTTGTTCTTTTGAACTTTTCATTTTGTTTCTTCTCATCAGATTTCCTACCCTGAGTCATCCTAGGCCTCCAAGTTGAAGAGGTTAATGACCAACATATTCTAGCACACTATTTCAGTTTCTTGTTGTTTTTGTTGTTTTATTTCACTGGGAAATATGGCTGGGACTTAAAATGGGGCCACACAACAGGTAGGCCTGGACCATTTCTTCAACATAATACCCCTCTTTTCTCTTTGGTGACACAGTTATTAAAAGTATCTTTCATGAGCACCTTCCTTTCAGATAAAACCGACCATCTCATAGCATAGTCTGAATCAACAAGTTTTAACTTTTGAACCAGTGAGTCTGCAGTCTGTTTCATTCCATTTGTTCATTTTAACCAAATATCATTAACTTTGAACTGCTTGATCTTAAGCATCTCATCTCTCCTCTACTTGCATGGCTAGAACTTGGCAAGCCAAACGTTAACTGTAAGAATAGAAAACAAGAAACACTAAAACTAGTGAATTCACTGGAAGGACCATCTGGGTTAGGTTATAGACTGAGCTCTCTGTTTGGTTTGGCTCGGTGCGGGAAAGTTTCCCTCCTATCACTCTTTTATATTTTTGCCGAGCAACACAGAGTCAGATATTAGTCTATGAGTGGCTTTAGGTTTTCTGCAAGGCTACCCCTTTGGACAAGCAAGTCTATGTGAATCTTGCACAGGATGGAAATTGGAAAGCACACTCCTGGATGTTCATACAGCCTCCTGAAGTTATTTCTCTTCCTCCCTGGAGTTCATAGGGAATACACTGTAAGATCCACTCTCACCAGATCCAGTCACCTCAGGTTCAGGTAAGTAATATTGTTTTAAAACCCCTCCATAGGTGAGTATAAGCCAGCTGATAGCAAAGCAGAATCTGAGAGAGTCTCTTCACCCAACATGGGCAGTGACTAGAATAGGCCCTCCTGACTAATTCACAATTGTCCTAGGGAAAGGAATAGGATGAATATGGGCCTATCCCTACTTTGGCAAGAGGTTGCACTGGCCTGGATAGCCCTCATAAAGGCATACAGAAGGACTAAATGGTCACTAGGGGATTTTAAGGATACAAAAAGTTAACGATTCTGCCACAAAATTATATTCTGGATTGAAAAAAGAATCCTATTTTTAGCCCTTAAACCTAGGAGAAATTCTTTCAGAATAGCAAAATTAATGGTATCCAAAGCTAATGGAGTGTTCTAAAAAGTATTTTGCTCTTTCTCAATGAAGCTCCACGTGTATGATGACATTTTCAGAAGGAGCTAAAAGCTATTTTCCCCAGGTTTAAAGCACAGTTAGAAAATCTGCTCCAAATACAATGATCTGCTGGCTTTGAAATACTGTTCCAGAGTCAAGCCCCATGGTGCTGGGGAAGACCTGAATCAGCAGAAGGCGGGAGGGGGCCTGAAGACGGTATTTATTATGTCTCGAGACGACTCTATAGGTCACTGCTGATTTCTGTTTACACTGCACTGACCTTTCACACTCCGGAGCAATTTGTTCAGCTGTGATCTACAACCAAGAGTACATGCAGTCTGTCATCCACTGGACCCCGCTCTAGCCAGTGGGTATAACCAAGAAAACAGGTGGTACTACATACAGAGAAATGCCCAGCAGCCTACAGGTCCTTGAATTGTCTGTTTTCTCACTTTGCACTTTTGTGCTAATAAAAACTACATGTCTGGGGATTCTGGTGTAAAACATGACCTTAATAAACTGGATTTTAACAAAGTGTTTCCACTTTACATTATGGAAATTGGAAAATGAGCCTGTGGAAACAGTCCTATCTGCAGGCCATTATTTCACCCATCTCAGTTAGGAGGTTCAAATATTGACGTGCAATATAATGCTTTTTGTAATGGTTTGTGTCAACGCTTTGCAAAGGATTATCTCAGGCCACCATGCTGTGGTTGGAGACAAACCATGGGCAATTCTGTTATCCTATGAGATTGATGTCTGCAGTCTGACTAATGAGGGTCTGTTTCTTGAACTTTGAGCTTGGATTGCAGTATCTACCCATTCAAGAGCAAAAGACTCCTCCTGGGCTTCCTGGGTGTGAAAGTTTAACTACATTGCCACGGAAAAAAAAATTTTGTGATTTTTCTGAGGCTAAAAACACTCTCATACCTATGTCATATAAGCAATAAAAATATAGTATTTGTTTCCCAGATAAAATTCTAACTCCAGGGGCTGTACTACATTAGTCACTCACTCCTGATTTACTCATGTGGCTCTCTTAAGAGGGAATTCCCATATATAGATCACCTTTTAGGATGGGCTCCCACTGAAAACTTTCTACACCTGCCCTCTCCTGTATCAACTTAGCATCTTATACTTCCCCTTGTCACAGTATTCAACATTGTACAATCACCCACACAACTGGTTATCTGAGGAAAGTATCCATAGATTCATCTATAGATCTTGGTTGTACATAGAGCACCAGTGCTTAACACAGTGCTTGACACACAGTAGGTACTCAATAAATGTGGAAGTGGACAGTGATTCTGTTACCTCTTCCTTAGAACCCACTGATATCTTGGGCTCTGGGATCCTAGATTCCTTTTAAAAATGAGAGAGAGAAGATGAAGAAGAAGAAGGGGAGAGAAGAGAGGAGGAGGAAGAAAAGGAAAGAATGAGCGAGAAGGAAAGAAAGTAAAATCAAAGATAAAAAGGAAGGCACAGAAGAAGAAAGGAAAGGAAAAAAATGAAGGAAAACCCATAGCTCTGAGTTTAACATAAGGAAGGACAGGCTAATAAAAGAAGTAATGCTGATGAATGTAAAGTGATCAAGTAAGCACTATTTTTCAAACATGAAACAAAACAGAATTTAGAATTCTATTTCCAGCAACATGGCAGACTAATCCCTTCAGGCATAGCTAAAATGCTGAATAAAATATTTAAAATGTCATTTGAATGCATGGCGTGGCTGGCAGGGAAATATAGGGATGGATCGGAGGCCAGAAATGAAGAATGTGAATCTCAGAACTAAGCAAGCAGTAGAGAAAGCACTTATCTTAGGACTATCTAAAAATCCTCAAGAGGCCCATAGCTCATTTTTTACTTGGCTGCACCCAGTAAAACTTGGGGCTCCAGCAAGCAAGCGGGTCAGATTAAAAAGCTCTGACATAAAGTGCCCTCCTAAACCCAAATATATATAGTCTCAGAGAGTAGGGGGGAAAACATTCCTTACATTTTACAGAAGGAGATATTGGGCATATATGCCTCACTGGGCTTTGGCCTCAGATTTGGATAGTCGAAAGAAAATTAAGCCTTGAGAATTTCTAATCACAAGTCCTATTTGTATGGGTGGGATGTAAGAATTCCCTCTGTCTGTGTGACTCCCAGAAAAATACATACAGAAAAAATATTTCTTTAAGTTGTCAAGCCACATCATATCCACATGCTAAGAAGAAAAGAGAAACAAAGCCACCTCTATTTCCCAGAAGCTGTACACACCAATTCTGGCCACAACTTACTCATATTATGACACCGAGCTATATATGCTGTCTTTATTCTGGGTTCCAAGTTTCTACTGATGGAGAGAAATGAAAGAATAAATACTGGAGGTAGGGAGCCCTGCCTCTGTCTTCAGGTTCCAAGGTTCTACTGATGGAGAGAAATGAAGGAATAAATACTAGAGGTAGGGTGCCCTGCCTTTGTCTTCAAATATTGAGACAACTCCCAAGAGACAATTAAGGTAAAACATGATCCTTGGACTTACCGGTTAGTAATAGATGGAGTTTTTTTAGTCTCACTGTAGAATAAATTGGTTTTGCTTGTCTTCAAATTTTCATTAAAAAAAGATAACTAGGTAAAAAAATATATTTGAAATTGGAAATCAATTTCTTAAATAATAAAGGGAAGAGGAATCCAAGAGCATGAAATCATATAAACTACAATTAAAGTTCTTTTTCTCAGGGAAATTGAAGTTCCTAGGATAGACAAAACTGCTCAGAACTGAAGTGGACTTATTTCTTACCTATTCGCTCTCATTTTGCTCCTCATAACGCAAATTTCCTCAAAATAGCATAGAAGCAAAGCCCTCCTGCAGAGCTAGAAAAGGGAATAGATGGTTTCTTTTTGGTAGAATGTTTTACTTAAGGCTTTTTGTTTGTTTTAGGTTTTGTCATCTTTAAAAGGAGAAGGCAATGGCAGCCCACTCCAGTGTTCTTGCCTGGTGAATCCCAGGGACAGGGGAGCCTGGTGGGCTGCCGTCTACGGGGTCGCACAGAGTCGGACACAACTGAAGCAACTTAGCAGCAGCAGCATCTTTAAAGGGTTTTAAAAGATACATTTTCTATAATAAGATAGCATCTTTTTAAAAAAGCCACAGCTAATGTTTCTAAATGTTCATTGCAGAAGAGAACTGTAAGTTTCCCTTTATAGGATTAGCTTTACATAAAAATTAAATAAAAATCACAGCAACAAATCTGAAAATCCATAATAGAGGCATGTGAAAGGTCCCAGAAATAAGGCAGATATTTTATTTTTTGTAGGGTGCTGCCAGCTAATCTACCAAAAGCAAAATAAAATGTATTGTTGTGCAAGTATCAAAATGGGAGCAACTGGTAAGAATGGCTATTCTGGCTAAAAGAACTAAAGAGAGAACTAAACTATGGGCTGGTTTGGGGATGCAAGGAGGCTATTCTTACACATTATGCATGTTTATATACCTATATGCATCCAGTTGTGTGAGAGTCACAGTAACCACTATGTTAGTACAAAGGTTTTCCAGATGATTCAGCAGTCCTATCCAATATCCTATTTTCAATATCTCTACTTAGCCCCTCTACATGGATAGCAATAAATCTACTATAATCTAGTGCCCCAAGAGGGGAGAAAAAAACATAAAGCCTCTGCTAAAAAGTGGTTACTTTCTGAAGAGCAGTTACAGTAGAGAAATTTTGCCCTCTAGCATTTTAAATGACTCGGTTTATTTGGTAAGTGTATTCCTTCTAGCAGGAATCTCCTGCCCTCCTGTCATCTTCCTTCCCCCCTATTTCTGAGACTTTCTGGGTCCATGATAGTAAGGCACCAAAATGTAGAATGTATCCAAAAAGCTTAACTCTCTGAAAGACTGGGATCGTGAAAACTATGAAAGATATTTAGCTAAGTCACAATTTGATATGGGTATATTTTGTAGGATTGTCTTTGAGTCAATGTAATATAGATTCACATAAAAAAAAAGCTTAACCAGATATCCTTTTCTGTCTTATCACTATGCCATCGTTAGCATTTTACCTTCATCCTCCTGGCCTCATTATGGCCTCTATACTTCCAGGCATCACATCCACATTCCAGACAAGAAGAAACAAGTGTCAAAGAGGAAAAGGAAACGTCTACATCAGGAAAGCAAAACTTTCCAAGTCATTCCTAACAGAATTTGATTTGTGTCATGTTGGCCAGAATTAAAAGAAAAGCTGCAAGGCAGGCTACATAATAGGCTGTTTTTATTAGACATGTTGCCACCTCAAACAAATCAGGGTTCTACTAGGAAGGATAAGAAAGAATGGTATAAATATTTAATGCCAAAATTCTAGAATTCAATCCACGGAGAAAATAATTAAGTGCCTCAAAGGAAAGTATAATATCATATTCACTTTTTACTCTCCAAGTGCTGACACACAGCACACGGTCATCCAGCAACTATTTCTTGAGCTCCTATTGTATGCCAGGTGCTATTTTAGGTGCCTGGGATACACCCAGATAAAAATTCTTGTCCCCTTAGATCTTACATTCTAGCAGGCAGAGACAGATAATAAACTATAGTCATAATAAATAAATAAAAGTCCGGAGTTTGTTCAAGAGCGATAAATTCTACAGAAAAAAAAAAGTATAGCTGAGTAAAGAGAATTAGGAGAGATAGGTGGAGTGGATGAGTTGTAACAAAAATAACACAGGAATTATGTATTAATTTGTTCTTTCCATTCCTCAGACCCTTCGAATTTCTGAAACATACAGTATGTTTTATCTTGGAAAAAACAGTCCATTATTTTTTTCAACTCCCATCCTTGAAAGTGCTGAATCCAACTGCTGTTATTTACACAAGAAATGTCAATGATTGTGTCCTGTAGTATGGTGGGCTAGACGTTGCCTCACACAGGGGAAACTGTTTGCAATTTACTTAAAGCGCCTAATTCCATAAGAAAGAAGGAAAATTCTGAGGATGAAAAGAGCAATTACCAGCGACAAAACACTCTTCTGACCTAGCGCCTCTTGAATGTCAGAGCAGGGCCTTTCTGGGGAATGTGACTCTTCAATAGGCATGGTGCAATTGGATTAACTCTCCTCTGCTTTAAATTATAAAAATAAGAACCACACACACACATGGAGTTACATGTCAATGTTAGAAAAAAATCCAAAATCAACACCTCCCAAGGGATTGGGGTTTGATTGATTTTATTTAAAGTCTGGGTGGGTTTCTGACCACTAAATATTTGCTTAATTATCCCAGCAATGAAGAGTGATGCTCTCATTAGCAGGGGTTAGAAGCCCATCTGTGCTCTCTCAGGTTTTTGTGCAGGATTGTAAACCTGCAAAGTGCATGTGCAGTTGGGGAGCTGGAAAATTATAATCACAGCTCTGATATTCATTATTCCATGAACTTGGGTAGAACATTTTTTCCCCCTAGGCTTTGGCCTGTTTGCACATAAATGGTAGCTAACAGTACTCTACCACCATATGCAATTTCAACCCTCTTCTATGCTAAGCCCAAACGTCTTGCCTTATGTACTACTTCTTGGCAAGAAACGATGTTCTCCCAGATCCAGAAGCTTAGGTTACTACAGAGCCCAAAATGACTGCTGCACAATTAGAAAGCAAGAGGATCTTATTGCTTTAGCATTTACAAACACAGAAATCACAAAGATGCCACATCCCCTGTCCCTGAAGAAAACCGAATGTGATTGCCTCTCCAGAACAATGTGAAACACTTTGAGGTGAATTTCATGAATGTCGAGGGAAATGACTGACCCAAAGAAACTGGGATAGTTAATCTCAGGAGTGGCAAATTCAGATTTGGGGGAGCTCTGGAGATTTTAAAATATTTTTGTCAGGGAGAAGAAGGTGCTCTTTAATAAAAGGCATACTTCATATTTCTTTAGAATGAAAAAAAGTCACAACACATTGCTAATTTTTATGGAAAATATCACAAAGTCACAAAACATGTAAAATACTGACATTTTAACCTATATGCCACACCTCCATAATATTTTTTCCCACATTTTTTGTCTGCACCCTTGACCATCTCTTCACACAACAACAATATTGAAAGGCATTTTCTGAGGCAGATTTACCATGAAAGGAACGAAGCTTTAGCTTTAGGTCCCTCATTCCCATGGGTCCCTTACAAAGGCCTATACGAATTTTGGGTTTTCCTCAATTCCCTTCACAAAAGAAAAAAAAATTACAATGTCTTTGTAACTCTGCATGTTATATTATCGGGTTATTCCTGAGAGGAAACAACTTCCATTTACTAGGCTTTCAGTCAGTTCAGTCACTCAGTCATGTCCGACTCTTTGTGACCCCGCGGACTGCAGCACACCAGGCTTCCCTGTCCTTCACCAACTCCCGGAGCTTGCTCAAACTCATGTCCATTGAGTCAGTGATGCTATTCAACCATCTCATCCTCTGTCATCCCCTTCTCCTACCTTCAATCTTTCCCAGCATCAGGGTCTTTTCCAATCAGTCAGCTCTTCACACCAGGTGGCCAAAGTATTGGAATTTCAGCTTCAGCATCAGTCCTTCCAATGAATATTCGAGACTGATTTCCTTTAGGATGGACTAGTTTGATCTCCTTGCAGTACAAGGGACTCTCAAGGAGCTTCCCCAACACCATAGTTCAAAAGCATCAGTTCTTCGGTGCTCAGCCTTCGTTATGGTCCAACTCTCACATCCATACATGACTACTGGAAAAACCATAGCTTTGACTCTACAGACCTTTGTCGGCAAAGTAATGTCTCTGCTTTTTAATTTGGTGTCTAGGTTTGTCATTTTTCCAGTGGTCATGTATAGATGTGAGAGTTGGACTATAAAGAAAGCTGAGCACCAAAGAATTGATGCTTTTGAACTGTGGTGTTGGAGAAGACTCTTGAGAGTCCCTTGGACTGCAAGGAGATCCAACCAGTCCATCCGAAAGGAGATCAGTCCTGGGTGTTCATTGGAAGGACTGATATTGAAGCTGAAACTCCAATACTTTGGCCACCAGATGCAAAGAGCTGACTCATTTGAAAAGACCCTGATGCTGGGAAAGATTGAAAGCAGGAGGAGAAGGGGACCACAGAGATGGTTGGATGGCATCACCGACTCAATGGACATGATTTTGGGTAAACTCTGGGAGTTGGTGATGGATAAGGAGGCCTGGCATGCTGTGGTCCATGGGGTCACAAAGAGTCGGACATGACTGAGCGATTGAACTGGACTGAACTGAGGTTGGTCATAGCTTTTCTTCCAAGGAGCAAGCATCTTTTAATTTCATGACTGCAGTGACCATCTGCAGTGATTTCGGAGCCCCCAAAAATAAAGTCTGTCACTGTTTCCATTGTTTCCCCATTTATGTGCCATGAAGTGATGGGACTGGATGCCATGATCTTAGTTTTCTGAATGTTGAGTTTTAAGCCAGCTTTTTTACTCTTCTCTTTCACTTTCATCAAGAGGCTTTTTAATTCCTCTTCGCTTTCTGCCATAAGGGTGGTGTCATCTGCATATCTGAGGTTAATGATATATCTCCCAGCAATCTTGATTCCAGCTTATGCTTCATCCAGCCTGGTATCTCGCAGGATGTACTCTGTATATAAGTTATATAAGCAGGGTGACAATATACAGCCTTGACATATTCCTTTCCCAATTTTTAACCAGTCTATTGTTCTACGTCCAGTTCTAACTGTTGCTTCTTGACCTGCATACAAATTACTAGGCTCTGAGGAGAATCAAATTTTCTATTAAGAGCTGATCATGAGACACATTTTCCATACCAATTTCTGATTCTATATGCTTCCAATTTTGTTTTTCCTCCACTTCTCATATTCTTACAGTGCTGGGCTATGAAATGCGTTCTTGTTGAAGCTAACTCCTTCCCACACCTTCACAGCACAACACTAAGTAGCTAGCTGGCAATAAGAGAGTTCCTGGGAGCCTGCCCACAGCTGAACACCTAGGCTAATTCTCCTTCTAAATAAGCACCCACTATACGCTTCTGGAAGTGACTATGAAACAAATAAACATATCTCACTAAATTCTACCCCCAGCTCAACTTCCTCTTAGCTGGATCCACAACACTTAGGGCCTTTCCAGTGTGACCCTATGCAGGAGAAAGAACAGTAGAAAGAATGTTTCCATGGAAAGGGACCATAATCTCAAGCAGTATGTTTAAAATATTTCATTTTGAAAATTTTCTAGCTATGACTTTGCAAGTTGAATGGCCCTGAAGTTAAAATGGTAAACCTTCATTGATTCTGAGTCTTAGTGGCTCCACAGATGGTGTGTTGTGGGGGTGACCGCTCAGAGGAAATAGATGGTTGTACAGTATTCTGAGCTTCAGAAACAGCAGCATGGCATTTCCAGCTCCTTTGGAACTGGAGATGTGAATTCTGGTTTGGATTTCAGAGAACACAAATTATTCACCCAGCTATCCTATCAAGACACCAAAAAAAAAAAAAAACCAACTGAATTCTATCATCAAGAGACTCTGCTAAAATATATGCCTGAAAAACAAGGAAGTTGCAGTCCCTGCCCTTACAGGACCCAGAGTCTAGTGGAGAAGACAAAAAGACATAATGTAAGACAAACTGCATTAGAAGGACAAAGGAAAGAGAATTCCAAGTTGGAGTCCAAATGTTCAAACCGTGGCCTTATGCAACTGAGTAGTTGTATAACCTCTGATTCCCAGTTTTACCATCTATAAAATACAGGTGGCAGTATTCACCTCACAAGACTAATATAAGGATTAAGGGAGATATAAACTATATAAAATTGCCTAAAGATGTTCTTTAAATATCACTCCCTAAAAGTAAAAACAATCTTATTCTTTTACATATCTACTTTTGTTCTAATGCTCAATAAAACTCTGTTCAAAGTAGTATAATAAATAGCAGGGTGAATAAATAAAAATATAAGAAGAGATGTGAGAGCTTCCCAGAGAACATCTGATTTTACCCAAGCCTTGCAAGATGGTTTGAACACAGTGAAGAGATACCAAAAATGTATTGGACAAGTCTTTCAAAGACAAGAGGGGGAAACTCAACTCTAATGGTCTCAGCAAAAAAAGAGGGGAAAGTTGGCTAATTGAACTGAAAAGTCCAGGGGCAAACTTGGCTCCCCATTGCTGGAATCCTGGTATGCAAACAACATTCCCAGAATCAGTCTCTCTCCACCGCCCGGCCTGCTTTTCTTCTTGTTAGCTATATTCCCAGGCAACCTCTCCCCACACCATGGCAAATGGTCACCTTCAGCTTCAGGTCTTGTTGTTTAGCCGCTCAGTCATGTCCGACTCTTTGCGACCCCGTGGGCTTTACCCTGCCCGGCTCCTGTCTCTGTCCATGGGATTTTTTCAGGCAAAAATACTGGAGTGGGTGTTGCCATTTCCTTCTCCAGGGGATCTTCCCTACCCACGGGTGAAACCCACATCTGCTGCTTGGCAGGTGGATTCTTTACCACTGAGCCACTTGGGAAGCCCTTGGCTCCAGGTTGACATGGGCCCAAGCCTGCCATCTTTGTAGGATTCTCAGCTATGGAATATGCAGATAGGACCATCCATGAAGCTGGCTGGAGGGGTGGCATCATACCAGAAGGCATTTTACCCACTCTGAATCTCAACTGAGAATGGAGAATAGGGGCCTCTCTTAAAAAACCCAGCAGCTAAGTAGAAGGAAGGAAGAGAATGCTGTGGAATTCTACAAAGCACATTCCAGGTAGAGAAGAAAATAAGAGCCAGAGTTCAAATGTTGGCTGAGTATGTACTGCCCTGCTGTCTGGGAGGACACAAAGGTGAGGGAGCTGTGATTCTGGCCTCCAGTAAGGGAGGTAAAGCACGTCGGAAAAATAAGCAACCATAATCCAAGATAGGAAGTGAGGAAAGCCCTAAAACGTTCGGTAGATGCCATTCATCCGAGGAGGCAGAGATCTCTTTCAGCTCAAATTGAAAATGTTATGCCTGATGTCCGAATCCCCGAGCTGGAAGAGAGAAGGCTTCCAAGACAATGCAATTCGCAAAAAGGGAAGTTTATTACTGACTCGAGCCAGGGCTTCTGCCGCAACCAAAGCAGTGGTGCAGGGTCAGAGTGCCCTGAGCCGAAGCTGTTACCCAAATGTATAGGGTGTGCATAAGCGGTTAGTAGCTGGCTTAAGTGGATTGGTTACATGTTTGCAAAGCAATTTTATTGGTACAAACTTTCGCGGGCTTTTTTCAAACCTGGGCGTTCGCGGGCTTTTCAGCTCTCCCTTTGTTTCTTATGGGGCGCATATTGATTGGCTGGCTCCAGGTTACCTGATGGGGGTAGGGAATCTTACCATTCCAGGGGAAGCCAAAACTTAGGTCCAGGCCACCTGTCATGGTGTTAACCCTGGCAGCCTCACAGAAAACCTTTAAAAAAGACATGGCACCTGAATTGGATTTCGACAGAATATGTAGGAAAAATGGTGTTCACAAATTATCTGCATATGGAAGTATCGCAAAATCAGTCCTAGCATTGGCTTTTGAAGCTGTGGGGTTATTTAGAGTTCTGGTACATCAGAACTTCCAGTCATTTCTCAAATCATCATTATAGTCAAAGATTAGAGTGGGAAAAGGCCAATAAGAAGGGTTATAGGGTGATTTGTGTTGTGGCAAGATATTGTCTGGGCTAAAAGCTCCCTTTTAAATTTTAAGTAATTATATAGTCTTGCATTTGTTCCTTTATTTCTCAATTTAAGTAGACTTTTTTCTTTGATTGAGGCAAAATTCACACAACATAAAATCAACCATTTTAAAATGTACAATTCAGTGTCACTAAGTACATTCACCAAGTTGTTCAACCATCACCTCTATCTAGTTCTAAAACATGCTCATCTCCCTAAAGTGAAAATCCAAAACTATTACACAGCCACTCTCTGTTATCCCATCCTCCTTATCATCAAGTGTCTTGCAACCACTAACCTGCTTTTGTCTTTATGGATGTATGAAATACATCATACAAATGGTATTATATAGTATGTAACTTTTGTCTTTTTTTTTTAAATTAATGTAATATTTTCAAGTTAACAGGACCTCAGTTGATATTCCTTCCCATATCCTATAATGTGGGGCTACATACATATGGACTCTATACCTAAATTCCACTGTCTAGCAGCTGTCCTGTGATGGGCCTTCTGCCACGTAATATCCACTCACCCTGGTAGTCAGTATACCCCCAGGGATCATATCTTAAGAACTTCTTCAGGCTCTTCTAATAGTCATAAGCAAGTATTCACTTGACATACAATGTTTGATAAGCTAGCCAGTTGCATATTGGGTGCTTGCAGACTCCAAAATATCTTCTTTGACCAAGCAGAACCCCTTCTTCAAGAACAATCAGTCAAAGAAAAGCCCACAAGGAGGCAGGAAGAGGAGCAGCAGCTCAGTTTTCAATCTCCAGGTCTTTACCCTTCAACACAGAATTCAAATCTTAAAGGGTTCTTAAAGAACATCCGTTGTTTTTTAGATCATGAAAAACAGGCCCAAGAAGCTTAAAAAAAATCACCCAAGACCATACAGGTAGAGCGTCAGAGCCCATTCAAAAGCTCAGAAATTTTCAGTCTAAATTCAGTGCACTCTGATACGACCTAGTATCCAATACTTTCCTCTCTAGAAGTAAGAACCAAATGTAAAAAGGCAGCAGATCTAAAAAACACCTCTAAACCCTGCAAAGAGATGAGAGGAGACTCATTTTTTTTTTTAATCTGTGCAAATCTTAAAGGGAGCAACAGTGCAGTTTACAATGAAAGAGAAGCTAAGGTGTCAAACAGCAATTTTGATCTTAAATTAAAAGCACATAAGAGAACGGGCAATGCATTCTGTCATGTAAAAATTTGGAGCTACCATTGGTGTTCTTTCTCCCTGTATCGGGTTTCTCTTTGTCAATATGGCTTAGATCTTACTTTATAGCAATGATGATCTGTGTCCTGCCATTTCATTTTGCTCCCAAGGGCACTAAATGTGAGCAACCCAGCAATGAGGGAGAGGGTGGGAATAGGGGACAATGTTTAGGATTCGGAGGTAGTGAGGGCATCTGACTCATTCCAAGCAGCTAAACTGCTGTTCTTGCTCTCCAAAACTATGGCTTGGAAATGGGAGCTCAGATCTTTCTAGGTAGAACTGCAAGCCTGTAAATACCATGTCAGGATCTTGATTTTTTTTTTTTGTAACATAAAGTTAATGATGCTTAAAATATGCACAATATGTACCCCTGTGGAACACTGAATTATCTTGATGTCTGAACTTCTGGGGATGGTCTATAAAGAAAATAATTCAGAAGTGAGTGGAAATAGACGGAACTGTAAAACGCAATTAGGAAGGGGGGCAGGGAAGCCCCAGGTGTACACGCAGCAGCACCAAGGGGAAAACAAACCGGGGCCCTGATGGGCTCATCTTTGTCTTTTAATCTCGTCTTTGAAAGATTCACTTCCTGGATTTTTGCCTGAGAGCTTCATGAGCATTTCCTTGAGAGGATTCACTTCTTTTTAACTCAGGGAAAAGGTGCTTTCAAAAACAAGCCAACTAGACCGTTTTCTCCCCGCAGAGCCACAGCACTCAAACCCTCCGCACCTAAAACAAACAAACAAACAAACAAAAAACAAATCTTCTAACTAATATTTAGGCTTTTAAAAGCAGGTTGGTTGCAAGCCTCCCCAGGATAATCATTTGCACCTTCCTTCAGCCACACATAATACAGACTTTATTCAGCAAATAGCAAAGTCGTTTCCCGGAGAGTCAAAGGTCACTCTTTGCTGCATTAATAGCTGCTCTGGGAGGGTCAGTGTTGTGCTATCCTACATTTTTTCCAGGGCCTGGAGATGCAATTTCCTACAATCTGCAGGCAATTTCCCACCAATTTTCTTGGGGAGCTAATAGGCTGTGACAGGAGATGGAGCTAGCAAACAGCAGGCGGCTTCAGAAAAGACAAATTGCATCTCTGCCACCTAACTGGGCAATCTAGATCGACAGAGTTTATAGCTTTGTAGTGTTATTGGGCCCCATGCTAACAGCAAATCATTCACGCTGCTCGCTGAATTTCATATTCCCTTCCTTCTGAATTTGTTATTGCCACATATCACTCTGTAGCACTTTCCCTGGAAATTGCAATAAAAAGGGGAATCACATATATATTAGTGACTTAAACGTCTTCTAAATTGCTTACCAGAAATTATTAGCATTCAATAATTTCTGTTTAGGGGTTTAGGGCTACACCAACCAGTTTTAAGTGATGGGATAGGAAAGTTGGAAAGAAAAATCAAAAAGGAATGGGTAACAAGTTGAAATCTTTGGGGGAGCACAGAGAGACTATTTCTTCTTTCAAACAGGCCCATGTCCCTGTGCACAGTCAAATGTGTTTCAACAAATAATATAAACATCTGTAAAACATGCCCACAAGGCTGATTTATGCTTTGTCTAGACTGCTTTTTAAAAAGTTAATAGCTTAATATAGCAGTGGAAATGCTTTTCTTGTAGGAAGGGGAACCCCTTCCAGGGCCCGAAACTGGGCTCTTGTCTAACACTTGGAAGTGAATTGTCAGAGGAGACACATGTGCTGACAAAGCAAGAGGTTTTATTGGGAAAGGGCACCCGGGCGGAGAGCAGGAGGGTGAGGGAACCCAGGAGAACTGCTTTGTCTCATGGCTTGCAGTCTCGGGTTTTACGGTGATGGGATTAGTTTCTGGATTGTCTTTAGCCAGTCATTCTGACTCAGAGTCCTTCCTGGTGGTGCACGCCTTGTTCAGCCAAGATGGATGCCAGAGAGGATTCTGGGAGGTGGTCGGACATGTGGTGTCTCATTGTGATCTTTCCTGAACTCTTCCGGTTGGTGGAAGCTTATTAGTTCCATGTTCCTTATCAGAACCTCCTGTCCTAAAACAACTCATGCAAATGGTTACTATGGTGCCTGGCCAGGGTGGGCGGTTTCAATCAGTGTGCTTCCCCTAACACTTTCACAGAATTAAACATAAATACCCATATTTTAATTTAAATATTTTTTTTCTTATTACTAAGTCATACAGGTTCAACCTAAAAGAGTTAGAAAAGACAAGAGAAGGAAATTGAAAGTCTGATTAAAGAAACAACTAGTCACTGTACCCACTCAGGCATTTTTGTTTTTATTAATTTAGAAAAGACCTACTCTGTGCCAGGTGTGGCACAAAAGTGCATGAGACCAGCTCTTGCTGCTGGGGATTTCATAGTCTAGCAACCAGACATGCAGACAGATAAACTGGAAGACACTTTTCCCCAGCTGTCTGTGAAAAAAAAGGGGAACAGACTGCCTGCAAAAGTAAGCTGAGGTGAGAAAAACTCAGTTGGAGCTAAATAGTGCAGGTGGATAAACAGCAGAGAGTCAGAGTCAGCTCTGCTTTCTTAAAGTGGTTCTATTTGAGCAGATCAGTATGGAAATAGGAATCAGGGTACTCTTGTCACTTGCATCTAGAGACTATCACTTGAAAAAGATACAGGGAATTCCCTGGTGGTCCAGTGATTAGGACTCTGTGCTCTCACTGCTAAGGGCCCAGGTTCCATTCCTGGTCAGGGAACTAAAATCCGATAAGCCGCCCCCCCATCCCGACCCCAGAAAAAAAAGGACACAAACTATAAATTTTTGGACAACACAGTCTAGATTGTAATGATTAAATTGATAGCACCATATTATCAGGGTAATTACACCCTCAACCCAGCTTAAGGGGGTTGGGGCCAGCCTCAGGGTTACAGGGGCCCACGCAGCAAAGGATATTGAGCAGAGGAAGTGCCAGAGACACAAGCAGAATTCCTAGTTAATGAATCTCATTCCTAAATGATAGTTATTGCCAAAAACTTAAGCTAGGTATGGTTTTAAAAAACACATCCCTGCCAACCTCCTCTGTCCATGGGGTTTTCCAGGCAAGAATACTGGAGTGGGTTGCCATTCCCTTCTCCAGGGGATCTTCCTGAAAACAGGTTGAACCCGGGTCTCTTGCATTGCAGGCAGATTCTCTACCACCTGAGCCAGACATAACAGCTTTTAATCAGATTCTGCACCAATTCTTGTATGCTACATTCACTTCTCTGTTTCCGTAAGTATCAGAAATCCATACCACTAGAACCATAAGATACAAGATGGCAACTTGTGGCTTGAAAGAGTCAAAGGGCTTGACCAGCATTTCACTTGCTGCTTCAGGAATTAAGTAAGGAAGAGAATATAGTTCATTAAATTTCTTAGATAAGTTAAAGACTTGTCCAAGATCACACAGCATTTCATATATTCCTCAATTACAAAGTTAAAAGAAAAATGTATGGAAATTTTTTCATGACTTTCAGGGACTTAAACACAGTGTTCAGACCTATGACTTTTCTGAGAATACCCAAGAATTAGAAATGAACTAGGAAAGGTTGCTGGTGAGACAAAAATTCCATCTTTCATTTCTGCTTAAACTTTAATACTAAATGCATATCAGTTACTGAATTTAAGAATGTTTAGAAAGAAATAATGTTGAATAAAATTAGTAAGGCTTGTAATTTTTCATAATATGAATAAATGAGATAGGATTAAAAATATTTCCTACTTAAATTAAGGCTGTCCAGTGGGAAAGAAAATTAGTTTACGCTTAGTAGAAAGATGCATAAAATTTTACTATAATTCAGCCCTAAGGAATTTTTTAATTACCTCAGTAATGAAAAATGTTAAAATTACTGTGAGCGCCTGTGCTGGGATCTTTCAACACCCATTCCTTAGCTTTAAACCACTTGCCATTTTAATATCCGATTTCATAAATATTACATTTCCAAAATGTTTGGCCATTCAGAAGATAGGCGTGAATGCAAGATAACATCTAGCAATAGCTTGCACTCAACAAGGAAGGAATATCCACGAACTGTGCAGATCCAACTGAGTTTAAATGCCAGCCAGTCATTTCTTAATCAGGAGCAGTGACAAAATCACAAATTCCATTGCTGCTGTGTCTTCAGAATTAGGTCCAACAAATCAAAAATAACAACTTTCACTAGTTTGTGTGGTCTGGCAAAGGATTAAGCCAAAAAAAAATATATATATATTTTCCCAATCAGCAAATGTTCCTGTGAATGGATTGGCCAACAACCCCAGTTCATTTCTTTGAATTATATCTTGCATGCAATCCCATTTTTCCAATGATCCATTAGTTAACCAGAAATACTGTACATATTTTAATGGGTTAGAAGACCTTAAGGGAATCAATACATCTCAAATGCATGCCTCAGGGGACTCTGGTTTATTGCATAGAAGATAATTCTTTCCTGAAAAGGAGCAAGCTTCATTTGAAATTAAGATTTGGAGATCATAAATGGAATCAATTGAGCCAGGAAGTCTTTTGTAATGTACGGCACATGGGAGGCAAATGAATGTCTGTAGGTTGCACTGGGAGAGGAAGACCTAGTGGAGTGACAGAAATCTTTTCCCCTACCTGCGTCACTTCAGAACCTGTAAACGCTGTGCTTTGTGAAGGAGACTTAACAATTTTTTCTCAGCCAATGTGCCACACTAAACGAACTAAGAAGTTCATTTGAGAGACAGAGAGAGAGAAAATATGTATTGGTCATGTTCCAGAATATCCTGATGCAGTTAACCACAAAGTAAGTTATTAGCTTATTGTAAGGGCAGCCAGTTTTTAAAGTAATGGAGTAATCCACTATGGATTGCAGCAAGGAAGTAGGACAAAGGGTGTGAAATGAACAGATGGATTTGATTTTAAACAAATTAGACCCATGACAAGGGATATAACAAGTCATTTTTCAGTTTTCCATGCTATGGGGTAACTCCCCTTGTGACCTCTCTAACCTGCTAGCTCATTTTCCCCCTACCAGGAAGTCAGGCCTTTCTGGGAGTGAAGCTTTTGCTTTGCGATTGTAAACTACTGTCTCTTGCTTCTATAATCAAACGAGGCACCGCAGGGGACTGCCACCATATAATGTTTGATTACTTAATCTCCAAACTAGTTCTCTCAATCTCAGACTTCTTCCTGGCCACACTGGAGAGAATAAGAACAAGGACAAATGTTCAGGAGAGGTCATGTGAACCTTTGTAACTCTGGCTTCTGAGACTCCCCAACAATCCCACGGGGGCACAACCCATCAACATGGCTGCCACCAACCCCAGGCTGACTCAAGATGTGAGCCATCGCTGTCCTATCCACCCTTTCTTTAATCCCACTCATGCCTCCCTGCTCCAACTTCACGTATTCAGTGGCTGAAAGCTGCCAAAGGCACCCCCGCCCCTGACCCCACCGCTGTGAGGCACACCCCTTCCAATAAGCCTGAATTCCCTGGCAGTACCCACTACCTCAAAATGTCAGGCTGTTTCCTCACTGCCTCAGTAAAACTCCCATCTCCCCACAGCTAATGCCAACTAGAGCTTTGGGTGATGGTTAAGTTCCAATACTTTGGCCACCTGATGCAAAGAACCAAATCATTAGAAAAGACCCTGATGCTGGGAAAGACAGAAGGCAAAAGGAGAAGAGGGCTGCAGAGGATGAGATTGTTGGATAGCATCACCAATTTAATAGACATGAACTTGGGCAAACTCTGGGAGATGGTGAGAGACAGGGAGGCCTGGCATGCTGCAGTCCATGGGGTGGCAAAGAGTTGGACACGACTTAGTGACTGAAAAACAACAACAATGGGAGTACACAAATTTATACTTTGAGGTAAAAAGCTGACCCCTTTGACCTAAACCGTAAGTCTCCAAACTGACCCTTCTCTCTAGTCCACCTAAACAGAACTGTCTAAAACAAAAACTGGACCAGGTCTTACTGGTTCCCTGTGACCCACAGAAAGTGTGGAAGCCCTCACCCTCACTCCATCACATCTCCATTCTACCCAAATACCCACCATTTCAGTCAAGGATAACCCTGTTCCACCCTCTTCCCATTACAGAATCATACTACAATATTCACCTTTCCTCTGAACTTTCTTAATTCAACCTAGAACACACTTCTTCAGTTATAACCATTTAGCAAAATCCGAGTTAAAGCTTTACCTTCTCTGGAAACTTCCCTGACTAACATCCACCCAACAAAGGTCATGGCTCACTTCTTGGTGTCAGAATCTTAACTCGTACCACCTCACACTGGTCAGAATGGTCATCCTTAAGAAATCTACAAATAACAAATGTGGACAGGGTGTGGAGAAAAGGGAACCCTCTTACACTGTTGGTGGGAATGTAAATAGTGTAGCCACAATGGAACACAGTATGGAGGTTCCTCAAAAAGCTAAAAATAGGGATGGGAAGGAGGCTCAAGAGGATGGAGATATATGTACACCTCTACTGATTCACACTGTTGCACAGCAGAAATGAACGCAACATTGTAAAGCAATTATACTCCAATTAAAAATAAATTTTAAAAAAAGACGTGAGCCAAAAAAGACCTGTGATTGGCAAGGTAGATGCAGGAAGGGATGGTTTGAAAGTTTGGGATTAGCAGATGCAAACTATTATATACAAAATGTATATATATTTTTTCTTTCTTTTTTTCATTTATTTTTATTAGTTGGAGGCTAATTACTTTACAATATTGTAGTGGTTTTTGTCATACAAACAACAAGGCTCTACTGTATAGCATAAGAACTATATTCAACACCCTGTGATAAACCATAAGGAAGTAAAGTATGAAAAAGACTATATATTGATGTATGTATAACTAAGTCACTTTGCCAAACAGCAGAAATTGACATTGTAAATCAACTGTATTTCAATTTAAAAAAAAAACAAAAACTTACCTCTTTCATGATATCAGCTCCCAGTAATATTCACTCAATTTCTGCAAATTTAACCCTACCTAAATTGTTCTATTAGTCAGCTGTAAAATGTGACTGAGGTGAGACTTATGTATTAAGTATAGAAAAGCAAAATAATCCTGTACGAGAATAAACATTTAAAAGAAAAGAAAAATGAGCATGGTAGAGAGAAGCAAAACCAAGAAGGAGACTCACAGTTTATCCCCCTTGCCAGAATGAGACACAGGCTTCGTGTTTTGCTCTCATCCCATAGTTAGATGCAAGAGCCCAAAGGGACCGCCTTAGGAGGAACTAAGAAGGTTCTAGAGGGGAAGTCAGCCCCAAAGCCACTGGGTCACTGGTGAGGACCGCTTGTCTACCTTCGGTCCTAATACGACTTCCAAACCCCTCTCTTCCTTCCAGAGAAGTCTCTGTCAGCCTAGTTCTGCCTTCAGTGGTAATGAAGAATCCAGAAAATGTGTAGCAGGAATATCACAGCAGCAACGGGGTGAGAAAGGCGAGAGGAAAGTAGATGCCATCCGCTTGCTGCTCCCCCTTCAACGCCTCGTTTCTGGGGGCGCAGGGGGGCCGTGCAAGGCAGAAAGGGAGCTAAAGGGGAGCTGGCGGGTCGCCGAGGGTGAGGGAACCTGAAAAGCTGCAAGGGTTGGATGCTGAAGGCGGCAGGCAGGTGTGACTGCGGATCTCAGGAGAACTGACTTCAGTTAAAATAGTGCTTGCCTGTGGGTGTGGGTATTGACTGGGAAAGAGAACAAAGGGGCCTTCTGGGGTTCTGAAAACATTCCATATCTTAATCAAGGGGGTGTAAGCTTGCCAGATAAAATACAGGGAACTAGGTTAAATATTTGGGACAGTGCATATCAGAAAAAAAGGTTATCTGAAATTCACATTTAACTGTGTGTCTTTTGTTTATTTTTGCTATATCTGACCATGCTAAGGTGGTAGTTACATGAGTATAGACCAGTGTTTCTCCACTGGGGGTGATTTAGCCCCAGCAGAAAAATTTGGTGACATTTTTCAGCTGTCATGACTTGGATGGCCTTGATACTGGTACCTAGAAGGTAGAGGCCAGGGATGCTGCCAAACATCCTACATGGCACAGGGAAGTCCCCATAACAGAGGTTCATCCAGCCCAAAGATGAATGTCAATAGTGTTCATCTTTGAGAAGAATCAGCAAGCTGACTTCACTGATAACGTTCTTTTTACTGTATGTATGTCACAATAAATTTATGACAAAAATAAAAATTATTTGCCCTGTAATATTAGAAACCTTAAAATCAGTGAAAGTTTGAATGGGATAGTACCTCTCAATAATATCAGAAAAAACTTTCTATTTTTAACTATATTTTTTCATTGGAGTTTGAGTCCCTAAATTTGAGTCCTTGAGGAAATTGGCCAATGTGGGGCTCCAGGGTTATTTGAGCTGCATACTTCACATTTACATTAGACTTCATGGCCATGGCTCCTGGGGCACTCCTACAAACTCACTGGGATGCCATGAGATATTTTACATCTTCAAGGGAAAAACAGAGGTACCCAGCAACTTTCAAACATTGTATGAACTACCAGCTTAAGCTCACTTATAGTTTTTAACTTTAGATCAGAAAAATCACTATGGAATAGGAAATGAAGGGTGGTGGTGTCCAGCTTGCTTCCAAAATGTAAGAAGTTATTAAGTTCCCCACTTGGGTACACATCCCACTGGTAAGTGTGGTCATCTAAGAAATTTTTTTCTTTTTTTTTTAATGTGTATTTATTTAAATGGCTACCAAGTCTATAGGACACAGTATTATTAAGTTGTTTGATCCTAACTATTTAATAAATTGGAAGTGAAGTGAAAGTCGCTCAGTTGTGTCCGACTCTTCGCGACCGCATGGACTATACCATTCATGGAATTCTCCAGGCCATAATACTGGAGTGGGTGGCCTTTAAATGTTAGATATTTCTTTGGGGGCTGTGGAGCTGTGAACAGAGAAAATTTGGAAAGCTCTGCCTGAAAGAATTGAATGATTGTATAAGTTCAGCACTATTTATATGTAACACATCACACTGTCTTATTTATTTTTTTGTTTGTTTTATTTTTTGAAAATAAATGTGTCTCTCCTCCTTAAAGAGACCATGTTTGTCTACCTAAAGACAAAGAATGTTTGCTAAATGACTGTTGTGATTTAAAGGGGAGAAAATACCTTTTACTTATTT
Source organism: Cervus elaphus (assembly GCF_910594005.1). Taxonomy (NCBI): domain Eukaryota; kingdom Metazoa; phylum Chordata; class Mammalia; order Artiodactyla; family Cervidae; genus Cervus; species Cervus elaphus. The sequence continues at coordinate 54,969,874 of NC_057843.1, forward strand.
TTTTAAGCCACTTTTATTGAAATAAGATTGACATAGAAAGAGCTCTACATATTTAAAGCATACAACTTGATGAATTTGGAGACCGTCAAGACCAAAAGGGGGAAAGAAAACTTCTTAAAGACAGCATGTTACTCCCAGAAGAATAAAGCTAACAAGTGATTTCAGTCAAAAGGATAAAATGTGAAAACCCACAAAACAGAGAAGAAAAGAGGAAAATTTGGTATCAGAAGGCAGCATTTTCTTTTCTTGTGTCTTGACATGACAATGCAGACACAGCAGCCGCCTGAGTTCGTGGGAGCAGCTTGGCCTTGGCGTGAGCACACAAGGCACAAGATAAAACCCTTGGGCTGAACATTAGAGGAGCTGATGTCACCACATCTCTGTCTCCTAATCACCAGTGGAAAACAGCCCATTCCTCCACAAGTCAGCATGGAATTTTTCAGTTGTGTTCAAAGCACTGCCTAAGACATGCTTATTTTGTCACCAGCTTCTCACCTAGCAAACAGCAGGAATATCACCGGGCCCCCAAGCCTTTCTAGGTTCAGATTCCCTGGCTTTCCAGAAGGCATCCAAACCTCTCGGCTTCTGCACAGGGCAGTATTCCTGTGGCCTTTTGCAGTTTTCCAGGGTGGTATCACAACCAGTCAGTCTCAGGCAAGGACAATTAGCCACACTGCCGTGCCAAGGGAGAAATGCCAAGCTGGTGAGGAAATGACTCAAAAATGAATTGAAATGATCTACAGAGAACTGATGAGGAAGACTCCAGCTGTGGCAAAAATCAATGAGTGATAAAACGGTCTGCCTGAGAAAATCAATGAAACCAAAATGGGCTGACCGTAGAGAAGAATTCTCTCATATACACGGGCCATGCCCGACCTCATATGTGCTCAGCAAATAAAGCTCTCACCCAGCTTGTTGAAGGGAATATGACCTTTCCTCTGCAGCAGTGCTTCTTAAACTTCAGTGTACACACGAGACACCTGGGGAGCATGTTAACTTGCAGATTCGGATTCAGTAGGAATGGGGTGGGGTCTGAGAACCTATATTTCTAACAAGCTCCCAGGAGATACTGATGCTGCTGGTGTGTGGACCACACTTTGAGTAGCAGGCATCTAGAGGAATATGGCTTCTCAAAGTGTGTGGTCCCTGGACGGGCATCAGCAGCAGCATCTGAAAACTGGTTAGAAATGTAAACTCGTGGACCCTACCCCAGGCTAACTGAATCAGAGGCTCTGGGAATAGAAATCTGAGTTTTTAACAAGCTCTCCAGGTGGTTCTGATGCACTCTCGCATTTGAGAATCACAAGTATTCTAGATCTAGGCCATGTTTTCATGTAGGTCCCCCACCATCTCTACCACGAAAAGTTCTCACGGTCAGCAGACCCTGAGATCAATTGCTTTCCTCTGAAATCATCATCTTGAAATCTCTATTTTATGTCCTTGACTTTTCACATGCTCTTATTTGTCTCCTAAGTTATATCAAGAGCTTTTGTCTTCCAAACTATACCAAGAGCTATGAGAGCCGGGTCATAACTTGCTCGTTTCTGCATCTCTAACTGCTTTAGCAGTGTTTGCTATGTAGCTTGTGATCAATAACCACTTGTTGACAAGCTGGTGATGTTTTGTGGATTCACAGTGAAGTCAAATTTGCTTAAGTGAGGAGCAGGAATTTAGTTGCTAGGTTGAGCAGCCTCCTCAAGTAACTAAAATATAGGTATTTGCATTAATTATCTAATGCTGCATAAAAAACTACCTCAAAACATAATGGCTTTTAAACAATACTCATTTGTTATCTCTCATCATTTTTGGGGGGAATTTGGGGCTTGACTATTTACCTGGTGGCTCAGATAGTAAAGAGTCTACCTGCAATGTGAGAGACCTCGGTTCGATCCCTGAGTTGGGAAGATATCCTGGAGAAGGAAATGGCAACCCACTCCAGTATTCTTGCCTGGAAAATCCCGTGGATGGCTACCTTCAATAGGGTCACAGAAAGTCGGACACGACTGAGCAACTTCACTTTCTTTCTTTTCTTTCTTTTGGCAGGGCAGTTCTGGCTTGGTTTATGGGTCTCTGACGAGGTTGTAGTCAGATACTGGCGGGCTGAAGTCAACCAAAGGTTGGACTGGACCTTATGGATCTGCTTCTAAGATGACTCACTCATATGGCTAGCAAACCGATGCTGGTTGTTAGAAGAAGCTTCAGTGTTACTCCATGGGGTGGCTACTTGAGTGACCTCACAACATGGCAGCTACTTTCCCCCAAAGGAAGCCACTCAAAAGGCCAAGGCAGAAAGTCCCATACTAACACAAGTTAGTCCTGGCAACACAAGGGCCTGAGTACCAGGAGGCAAAGATAACTGGAGACCATCTTGGGGGCTAGTTGTCACACTTGTATCTTCATATTTATTTACATGGTTGTGTCAGGTCTTCACTGCAGCACACAGGGTCTTTTGGTGGGTGCACCCAGGCTTCTCTAGTTGTGGTCTGTGGGCTCCAGAGCTCATAGGCTCAGTAGTTAGGGTGAACACAGGCTTAACAGCCTGTGGGATCTTAGTTCCCTGATCAGGGATCAAACCTGCATCCCCTGCATTGGAAGGCAGATTCTTAACAACCGGACCACCAGGAAAGTCCTTCACAGGTATCTTCAGTTATGCAGATATTGAGTTTGCTCTTAAGGAGTTCACAGTCTTGAGGAGGAAGAAAAATAGTAAACAAGTTCACAGAAAAGGACTTAAGACAAAAATACATGTGTGACAATATTAAACAATAATAGAAGTAGATGAGGTGGAAGATAACTTCAGATCATGAGCTCAGAGACTCTCTGAGATAGTGATATTTGAACTGGATGATCAGGACTCTCCACGTGGCAACCAAGGAGGCAGAATGGTTTGTACAAAGGCATTGGACAAACTGGAACATATTTGGCATGTGTCAGAAACAGAAAAAAGGCAGGCTTGGCTGGAGGGAGTAAAGAAACAGGGAGTACCAAGGAGGAGAAGCTGGCTTCCAGAGAGGCGGGAAGCAACCTATTGTCTGTCTCCAAAGTCAAGAAAAGAGTGTTTCTAGGACAGAGTAATCAATGGGTTTAAAAAGCTGCTGAGAGGTCAAACAAGAAAAACATGAAGAATTGGCCAATGGATTTGGTGAGGAGCATATTGATGACCTCGTCAAAATCAGTTTCTGTGGCGTGGCTGGGATTAAAAGCCTGTCGACTCTGAAAGTGAAGAAACAGAGGCAACTGGCATGAAATTATTTTGAAAAGAAATGATGTGATAAGAAGACAAAGGGAGCAGCATCCCTATTGTTCAGCTGCTAAGTCGTGTCTGATTCTTTGTGACTCTATGGACTGCAGCATGCAAGGCTTCCCTGTCCTTCACCATCTCCCAGAGTTGGTTTAAACCCATGTCCATTGAGTCAGTAATGTCATCCAACCACTTTGTCCTCTGTTGTCCCCTTCTCCCACCTTCAATTTTCCCCAGCATCAGGATCTTTTCCAATGAGCTGGCTCTTTGAATCAGGTAGCCTAAGTACTGCAGCTTCAGCTTTAGCATCAGTCCTTTCAATGAATATTCAGGGTGACTTCCTTTAGGATTGACTGGTTGGATCTCCTTGCTGTCCAAGGGACTCTCAAGAGTCTTCTGTGTTTCCCCATTACATCTAATGAATTTTTCCTTCTCTGTATGTGCCACACCTGAAGAAGATTGGGAAATACTGATTTAAAAACACTTCGTGGGAGTCAAAAGTCAGTGCAGGCCTTTTTGCTCTTTTCCTGACTCCTCTTGGATGGGCCCCTGGTGTCCACCCAAGCTCAAGTGTCAACCCTGCCCTTCTCCCTTAGAGATTCCTACCCTCTTTCAACTCAGCACCTTGTAAAGAACAGGGTTCTACTTGGGTTTAAGGTCGCTGCCTGGTTAAAGAGGTGAAGGAAAAGACTTCAACAAAATCAGTGTTCCATATGTGCACGTAGGTTAATGTCAATCTCTCTGGTTGCTGAGTTAGCATGAACCCTACTCCAGAACCCTTACTCCAGAGGCAGTTAATTAGGAAGCAAAGAACCCCAATCAGGAGTACATACTCTAGATTCTGTAAATCCTCCAAATGTTATCTGAATCAGCACCAAGTATTCCATAGTTAGCATAGAGCTGTTAGGTTTCAGGTGCCTCTATTTCTTCTGTCTTGCAAATAAGTTCACCTACACCATTTTTCTAGATTCCACATGTATGCGTTAACCTGTAATAATTCGTTTTTCTCTTTCTGACTTACTTCACTCTGTATGATACTCTCTAGGTCTATCCACATCTCTGCAAATGGCACAATGTCATTCTTTTTTTATGGGTAATAGTCCATCATATATATGTACCACATCTTCCTTATCCATTCCTCTGTTGATGAACATTTAGTCTGCTTCCAATTTTGATATTTTAACTACTGTAGTAAAATGTGACTTATCTTGATCACTGAGATTTCTGGCATTACCTTAAACTTTCAGTCTTCACCTCACCCTAAACCTGGCCCTTGATGCAGTTCCATCAGGACAGAAACCACATCTTATTATTATTTTAAAATAAAATATGGCAAATAGAGTAAGAAGTACCTGACATACTACTGTATGCCAATAAATGTCCTCAATAAATGTTATCCATAGTGCAGTCATGTCCTTCAAATAGCACCTGAGTGACCTGTACATAGTAAATGTTTGTTAAATGAAGTAAATAGCCTTTTACAAATATCCGCTTACTTTTCACATATTTAAAAGGCACAATATTATCTGTTTTGTCAGGCTGAGCAAACTTGGAATTTGGGGGCCTGTCCATATGTTTATTTTCACCTTTAATATTTCAAACATTGCATTTTTAAAAGTCTAGTGCTTCTAGGTAGCAAATGCTTCCACTGAAGCCTGGATGGAGAAAAACTTTCTAATCAAGCTGGGGGGGTGGTGTGGGGGGTGGGGAGAAAGAAAGCTGGTTTCCTTTGCCTCTCTTATTATGGAGTGTGATGCAGATACACATTTGTTCTGGGATTTTACTGGTGATTAAAATAACATTACGATTCAATAAAAAGTGCACCAGGCAGTATCGCTTACACAACTACATGTCTCTGCATTTTTTTCTATTTAAAGTTCAGAAAATAAAGTATAACTCACTACTGACTTTAGGGTTTACTCTAATGTTTCTTTCTATCCACAAGAGTTTGATCAGCATTCATTTCTTCTATGATTTTCCTCACATGCCAGAATCTTTGACATGGGGATCCGAATGACTCTAAGGATTTCAATCACTGGCAAAGTATAGAATTGTAATTCCTAAAACCAAAGCAGTCGTAAACTAGAGTTGTTCAGAATACAGACAGTGATGACAGGAAAATCTTGTGAAACAGCCTATGGAAACGCCGGGAGAAAATTTTCCCATTCTAACAGGATAGTCACTGATATTTTTGTGACTGCGCCAAGAAGCTATTCCAAAAGTTCTTGCACTTACGCAAGGCAAGATATTTAATAACCTGCTTTTGAACGGCTGTCAAGAGCCGACATAAGGAACCACACACTACACACAATGAAATTTCTGTTTAAATCAAATCAAAGACTTATTTATACACATCTCTGTATCTCCCAGTCTACCTCAAAGAAGTTGTACTTGCATCTAAAGCGCTTTAGACAAGCCAGGTGGGATGTCATCCTCGCCCACTGCACAGTCGATTTGAGGAAAGAAGAGAAGGAGGAGCAGAGAAAATGGTAAGTTTGATGTCTTTAAGCTTGTGAAAATATTGGCTAACTGGTGATTTATCTTCATGTTTCTCTGCCCTTAGGAGGGGGTGGAGGGCCAGCACCAAAATCCATTTCAGCACTTTTCTTGTGTGAGTCATTCAACCAACAACCAACCAACTCTTCAACACCTCACCCTAAGAAAACGTGTTGAGTTGTGGCTAACAGGAAAGAAAGCTTCCCCTAGCCATGGATGCTGAGAGGAATGTTGCTGATGAGGTCCAAGTGGTCTCCGGCAAAACTTGTCATAGAGGGTTACTGCTCTGCAGATGCATTTTATAAATCAGGCAGGTTTGTGCTAAAGAATTTTAAGTCTACATTTCATACCGCCATTAATAGGTAGTAATTGATATTTACCAAGTACAAAATCTGTTGTGGTTTAAAACTTAAATAGTGAATATCTAGTCGATCTAATCTAAATAATGTAAGTCTAATGTTCGCAGTGACTACACCACCACCACCACCACCAATGTTTGTAGAGAAGCCTGGAGTTGACAGGACCCTGAAGCATATTTTTAACACAAGCCGACTGGAGAGGCAAAATCTCATATTGTAGGTGATCCAGCATTTCTACACAGCAACAATGAGAGCTGAAATCACTCTGAAGCACTCTGTTCCTTTTAAAGAGTCTCTTCTACTAATTTTTCCACATTACTAAAAAATAACCATTCTCTGGTGAAATGTTCAATTGAACTGCAGCCGTGATGAGGTATTTTTTAAAACAGTATTTCCCTTACTTGTGGGGGATTCAGCTCCACAGATGCTAGGGACAACTAGAACTTTTCAATTATTTAGATGTGTATGTTAAGATTTCCAATTACTTCATCCTAAGAGTCCACATCTTCTAGAAGGGAAAACATCTAAAATGGGTATGAATTAGTAGATAATATGACCAAATGTACACTTCCCAGGTAGCTCAGTAGTAAACAATCCACCTGCAATGCAGGAGACACAGGTTCAATCCCTGAGTCAGGAAGATCTCCCGGAGGAGGGCATGGCAACCCACTCCAGTATTTTTGCCTGGAGAATCCCATGGACAGAGGAGCCTGGCAGGCTACAGTCCATGGGTTCTCAAAGAGTCAGACATGATGGCAGCGACTGAGCATGAAGGCATGCATGAACAAACGTATAGGCAAAGGCTAAAAACAACACCAGGATTTACATTCTATGTACTGAGGGTATGAAAAGCTCATATATTCTGAGTGTCAAAATAGCTGATAAAATGACAGCCACTAGGAGATAGTTATCATTGCTGCTAAGCATTAGTCCAGAAATTAGGAAGATAAACATGGTAGACAAGATGTGCACATGGTCAAAGTGGCAATGATGGAAAGCAATAATAACCAGTTGAACCATATTCCTGAGTTATCATTTGTTTGATAAAACGTTAGAACAGACATCTTGGCTGAGTGAATTCTATTTTATTCACTCTTCAAATAAAAGTCTTTCCAGCCCAAGGATACGTCATGGGATTGTGCAAATTGACATTTGAGGATATCAAAAGGATGTCTGCCACCGGGAGACACATGAGTTTACTGTCAGTTGCTGGCTTTTCTATTCCTGTTTCCATGGAAATTGACATTAAATAGGTGGTGGGGGGAGGGGGAGTTATGGGTTTGGTTATTTCATTATTTCAAATAAAATGTTTGAAACTTTTACCTTTTGCACCCAGCCGATACTGGTTTCCCTGGTAACAGAATCAGGGATGCTGCCCCTCTACCCCAAGAGCTGACAGTAAGAACTCTTACTTTACTCATCTTGGGAGATAGCACTGAGGAGCGATTCAGGAAGGGTATGGTTCCTGGGATGAGCCAAAGTGGTGAAAGACGAAAAGGAATTAGAAGTGACCTGAAATTTCATAAGGTTTAAAAACTATAAAACAAGGGTTGTTTTTTTTTTTTAATTCAAAATCTAGTCATTCAAGTAAAACAAATATACAAGTGATGGTCTGCCAGGGACCTTACAAACAGCCACCCTGAAGGTCACAACAGCTTTCCCCCGTGGCTCAGATCGCTTACTCATGCATTTTCTAATACATCATGCTCTCTTTTCTTAGAGGAGAAAAAAGAAAACAAAAATTTCAAACTAGCGCTCATTGGGTCATTTTTTTCCATAGATCAATGTTTTTTCATACTGAGTGATTTGCTTTCCAAGGGACTATAGTTGTTTTTAAAAGGATTTTCACTGCAGAGAGTATGTTAAATGGAGAAGGTGGTGGCATTAGAATGGCTGTCTGCTTAAAAAAAATAATATTCAAGAAACCATAGGGGAAAGAAAAGAGTGGCCATTAAACCAAACTATTAAGAATGGTTGCACTTTACATTCCAAATGTGAAGTTATGTATCAGAGCTATTACAATTGCAGAGTGCTGTGCACTGGATTCAGTAGAATGGTCATATAAATTGAAAAGCAAACTAATGTCTCTTCAAGCTCTGGAAACCACAGAAGGAATTTGCTCCCAAGTGGAAAACTCTAGGCAATCAACCAATGAATCACTCACCTAAAGAACAAGAGCTTTGTCTTTCTCATCAACTGTCTTTTACGCTGAAGTGAGATACGGGTCACTTCATAACAATATCAGAAAGAAAACCAGAAGGGCATAGGTTTTGGCACATAGGCCTCACTTGAGAGCTGCTGGTTCATATTACGAAAAGGGAAACAGTGTGTTCTTTTCTTTCATTTTCCCATATAAAACATTCTCAGGAAATATTACACTTGAAACGCTTGATAAAAATAAAACTCTTGGTTGAGATGCTTGTGTTGGGTGGAGGGAACAGATTTTACTTTTATGCAAATAAGAAAGTCAATTACAGACATGAAAAATAGAATTATAAAACATTCACAGCCTATGATCTTATCCTTAAGGTTATACCAAAGAAATAGTTCAAAAGAAGAAAAAGTTTCTGTCTATAGAAATACTTAATGCAATAGTAGTTATTAGTGACAATGTGATTTAAAAAAAACCATGCAACATTGCAGAAGTAGTCTAATAAATGGTGGTGTATCATTTGATGGAACCAATAAAAATAAATGAGAGCTATGCAGATGGGGAGAAAGAACTTGTGATAGCTAAATGTGAAGAGTGGAACACACTAGAGTCAAATGAGTGCAGTGCTCACATGTGAATATACTCAGAAGGAGACTTAAGGGAAATACACCAAAAATAGAAATATTAGAACGAAGAGGTTTGCAGTGTTTTTCTCTTTTTTAAGCCTTATAGCCCTTAATGACATAGATCTATAAAGATATTTGTATGCATAAAACAACACAGTAGTTTTATTCCTGGACCCTCCAGCCTCACTTTTGTAAGTGGCTTTGCATGTTGGTTCTTGCTTACTTATCAGTTCCGCAGCATACAGTAAAGCTGGGTTGTTACACTGGTTACCTCTCCATCTAGACACAGAGTGAGTAAAATAAAGAAATAGTATCATGCTCTGCTCACAGCAAGGGCAATGGCCACGTGCATCCAAAAAATGCCAACACTGACAATTAACAGAACAGGTGGAAATTGTGCAAGCCTTATAGCACACTCCCTTTTGGGTAAAATGCATAATATAGCCTTTAAAATTGCAAGAGATATACACCACCCAAACTCTAAGGGATACTGAAACACACATTTTCTTACTAGAGAGAACAATCTGAATAATCAGTGTTACACTGGTCCCCAAACTTTTTGGCACCAGGGACTGGTTTCATGGAAGATAATTTTTCCACAGACTGGGGAGGCGACGGGGGAGAGGATGGTTTCAGGATGATTCAAGCACGTTTATTGTGCACTTTATTTCTATTATTACATCAGCTCCACCTCAGATCATCAGGCATTAGATCTCAGAGGTTGGGGACCCCTGTTGTAAGAGATGAACAGTATCCTCCCAATCTAACCTGTTACGGTGAAATCCATTTACTGACACTGTCACCATCTTTTTTCCAGAGCTGAGAGATGCTATGTAGAGTAGATGTATGCCAGTTGCCAGCAGACGGTGTCAGGACAGAAACAAGTCTGCAGCACCCCTACAAGAGTTGCTAAGCAATTCCAAGTCTCTTTAGAAATTACCATTTCAAAAATCCTCAACAAAATTCCAGCAAACAGAATCCAACAACATTAAAAAGATCATACATCATGACCAAGTGGGCTTTATCCCAGGGATGCAAGGATTCTTCAATATCTGCAACTCAATCAATGTGATACACCACATTAACAAATTGAAAGATAAAAACCATATGATTATCTCAATAGATGCAGAGAAAGCCTTTGACAAAATTCAACATCCATTTATGATAAAAACCCTCCAGAAAGCAGGCATAGAAGGAACATACCTCAACATAATAAAAGCCATACATGATAAACCCACAGCAATCATTATCCTCAATGGTGAGAAATTGAAAGCATTTCCCCTAAAGTCAGGAACAAGACAAGGGTGCCCACTCTCACCACTACTATTCAACATGGTTTTGGAAGTTTTAGCCACAGCAATCGGAGAAGAAAAAGAAATAAAAGGAATCCAGATTGGAAAAGAAGAAGTGAAACTTTCACTGTTTGCAGATGACTTAATCCTCTACATAGAAAACCCTAAAGACACCACCAGAAAAATACTAGAGCTAATCAATGAATATAGTAAAGTTGCAGGATATAAAATTAATACACAGAAATCCCTTGCATTTCTATACACTAACAACGAGAAAACAGAAAGAAAAATTACAGAAACAATTCCATTCACCACTGCGATGAAAAGAATAAAATACCTGAGAATAAATCTACCTAAAGAAACAAAAGATCTATACATAGAAAACTATAAAACACTGATAAAAGAAATCAAAGATGGCACAAATGGATGGATAAATATACCATTTTCATGGATTGGAAGAATCAATATATGAAAATGAGTATACTATCCAAAGCAATCTATAGATTCAATGCAATCCCTATCAAGCTACCAGTGGTATTTTTCACAGAACTAGAACAAATAATTTCAAAATTTGTATGGAAATTAAAAAAACCTCCAATAGGCAAAGCAATCTTGAGAAAGAAGACTGGAACTGGAGGAATTGACCTGCCTGACTTCAGGCTCTACTACAAAGCCACAGTCATCAAGACAGTCTGGTACTGGCAAAAAGACAGAAATATAGATCAATGGAACAAAATAGAAAGCCCAGAGATAAATCCATGCACCTATGAACACCTTATCTTTGACAAAGGAGGCAAGAATATATAGTGGAGAAAAACAATCTCTTTAACAAGTGGTGCTGGGAAAACTGGTCAACCACCTGCAATGTACTCCAGTACTCTTGTCTGGAAAATCCCATGGATGGAGGAACATGGTAGGCTAAAGTCCATGGAGTCGCAAAGAGTCGGACACGACTGAGTGACTTCACTTGACTTCAGAACACTTTCTAACACTATACACAAAAATAAACTCAAAATGGATTAAAGATCTAAATGTAAGACCAGAAACTATAAAAATCCTAGAGGAAAACATAGGCAAAAAACCTGACATAAATCACAGCAGGATTCTCTATGACCTACCTCCCAGAGTAATGGAAATAAAAGCAAAAATAAACAAATGGGACCTAATTAAACTTAAAAGCTTTTGCACAACGAAGGAAACTATAAGCAAGGTGAAAAGATAGCCTTCAGAATGTGAGAAAATAATATCAAATGAAGCAACTGACAAATTAATCTCAAAAATATACAAACAGCTCATGCAGCTCAATACCAGAAAAATTAATGACCCAATAAAAAAATAGGCCTAAGAATTAAACAAACAATTCTCCAAAGAAAACATACAGATGGCTAACAAACACATGAAAAGACGCCCAACATCACTCATTATCAGAGAAGTGCAAATCAAAACCACATTGAGGTACCATCTCATGCTGGTCAGAATGGCTGCTATCAAAAAGTCTACAAACAATAAATGCTGGAGAAGGTGCAGAGAAAAGGGAACCCTCTTACATCGTTGGTGGGATGCAAACTAGTACAGCCACTGTGGAGAACAGTGTGGAGATTCCTTAAAAAACTGGAAACAGAACTGCCATATGATCCAGCAATCGCATTGCTAGGCATACACACAGAGGAAACCAGAATTGAAAGAGACATGTGTACCCCAATGTTCACCACAGCACTGTTTACAATAGCCAAGACATGGAAGCAACCTAGATGTCCATCGGCAGATGAATGGAGAAGAAAGCTGTGGTACATATATACAATGGAATAATACTCAGCTATTAAAAAGAATGCATTTGAATCAGTTCTAATGAGGTAGATGAAACTGGAGCCTATTATACAGAGTGAAGTAAGTCAGAAAGAAAAACACCAATACAGTATATTAACACATATATATGGAATTTAGAAAGATGGTAACAATGACCATATATGTGAGACAACAAAAGAGACACAGATGTATAGAACAGACTTTTGGACTCTGTGGGGGAAGGCGAGGGTGGGATGATTTGAGAGAAGAGCACTGAAACATGTACATTACCATATGTGAAACAGATGACCAGTCCAAGTTCGATGCATGAAATGGGGCACTCAAAGCTGGTGAACTGGGACAACCCTGAGGGATGAGATGGGGAGGGAGGTGGGAGGGGGGTTCAGGATGGGGGACACATGTACACCCATGGCTGATTCATGTCAATGTATGGCAAAAACCACTACAATATTGTAAAGTAGTTAGCCTCCAATTAAAATAAATAAAAAAAATTTTTTAAGTAAAAAAAAAAAAGAAAGAAATTGCCTTTTCAAAAGTTGACACTTCAGTCTGGTTATTTCTATGGAAAGATGCCAGTTCGGAGGACCCTGGATGCAAAGACCTGACTTTACAAGATTCACAGATGCACTTGAACAGACTAAACTGGGGTTGCTGACCATGCCAGTCACTGATGTATAAGCTTTAGTTCACTCTGAGACCATCTCTTCATTGCCCAAGGTAGTCACAAGTAATTACCAGCAGGTGAGTTCAGCGGTTAGCCCAACTCAGACTCAAATGGCAGTTTCTCAAAGAAACTGTGAGCAGCATCACGTTAAATTCTCAACATAAAGTCTCAAAAATTGATAAAAATTCTTAAACTTTGTTTCAAAAATCTCAAATTTCTTAAAATTGTTCAAATGTTGAATTCTTAAAAAAAAAAAAAAAGGCAACTCATTTAATTTCTTCAACGGTCCTATGAGATAGGCATTTTTATTCCAATTTGACAGTTGAAGAAAGACCCCGAGGGACTGAGAAGCTTGCCCAAGGCCATACACAAATGATAACTATGAATCACCCCTGGGATCCTTACCTGACGGGAGTTGATTCCAAATGCAGTGTTCTGGTAACAGTGCCAGGTTTATGTCCTCATTACAAGTGGGATATTACTCATGCAACTACAGAAAAACCTCTTATTTTAAACAACAAAAACAGTACAGAAGTACATCCTAGTCCTGTGCTTTTAATTCACTACTAAGGTTTACCATCATTGTGGTTTCTAAATGAACTCCTTGAGGCCGGCAAAGAATAATGATGGAAAATATTAACACAGTTAATTATTAAAAACTATTGGCCATTAATATCAAAATTAAAACCTACAAGTTTATACAAGAAAAAGCTACCTTGAAAAAGCTGGGCATCCACTTTAAGTGGCCAAAAGAAACTCTCCAGAGTCTATGAAAGGTATTCTAGGAATTGTTAACAGAACAGACACCTTAAGTATGGGGATAGGATGATCAAAGACACAACTGAGCAACTGAACTGAACTGAACTGACTGAAGCTCTTCAGGATCCTTTCAAAGAACGAATCTAAGTTAGAACAAAACTAAATGGGAAAACAAGATGTCATTTATGGCCTATTATTAGCAAATATTTTTTAGAATAAGAACAATATTGTTGTTGTTCAGTCACTCAGTCATGTCCAACTCTTTGCTACCCCATGGACTGCAGCATGCCAGGCTTCCCTGTCCTTCACCATCTCCCCAAGTTTGCTCAAACTCATTTCCATTGAGTTGATGATGCCATCCAACCATCTCATCCTCTGTTGCCTCCTTCTCCTCCTGCCCTCAATCTTTCCCAGCATCAGGGTCTTTTCATATGAGTCAGCTCTTCACATCAGGTGACCAAAGTATTGGAGCTTCAGTATCACTCCTTCCAATGAATATTCAGAGTTGATTTCCTTTAGGATTGACTAGTTTGATCTTCTTGCAGTCCAAAGCACTCCCAAGAGTCTTCTCCAACACCACAGTTCAAAAGCATCAATTCTTTGGTGGTCAGCTTACTTTATAGTCCAACTCTCACATCCATACATGACTACTGGAGAAACCATAGCTTTGACTAGATGCACCTTTGTCGTCAAAGTGATGTCTCTGCTTTTAAATATATTGTCTAAGTTTGCCATAGCTTTTCTTCCAAGGAGCAAGCATCTTTTGATGGCTGCAGTCACTGTCCACAGTGGCTTTAGAGCCCACGAAAATAAAGGCTATCACTGTTTCCATTTTTCCCCATCTATTTGCCATGAAACAAGTTACCACTGCCATGTTTGCTGGGCATAGTAATATTTCTGGAAGGCAATTTGGCAGTGAATAATATCAAAAGATTTGAAACATCATTCTATCTTTTGATGCAGTAATTCCATTTGTTGGGATTAATTTTAAGGAAAGGAACAGAAATAAGGTGAGAATATGATATACAAACATTTGCTTTATAAGAATTGTATCTCAGTGTTTGGAATAGCCTATATGCCTAATAAATGATAGGGCAAGTTATAGTAAATTCAAACTGTAAGTTTGTGAATAAATTTTAATAATAAAGTTAACTGAATACAAAAAATCTTCAAATAACCTATTTTTTTTAAATGAGCGAAAGACCTGAATAGCCATTTTCCCAAAAGACATACAAAAGGCCAATAAATACATGAAAAAGTTTTCAACATCACTGATCATCAGAAAATGCAAATCAAAACCACAAGGAGGTATCACCTCACATCTGTTAGAATAACCAAAAAGACAAGAGCTGACAAACACTGGCCAGAACATGAAGAAAGAGAACTCTTGGTGGGAACGTAAACTGGCTCAGCCACTACGGAAAATACTATAGAGATTTCTCAAGATATTAAAAATAAAACTACGGTGTGATCTAGCAATCCCACTTCTTTGTAGACATCCAAAGGAAATGAAATCATCATAAAGAAATATGTGCACCCCCCACTGCAGCATCATCCACAATAGTGAAGGTATAATAAAGACATTATACCTTGTGTTCATCAACAGATGGATAAAGGAAATGTGACATATGTATGTATATGGGTATATATACATACATACATATATGTGTGTGTGTGTGTATATATACACACATATATATAATGGAATATTATTCAGCCTTTAAAAAGGAAACCTTGGCATTTGTGATAACATAGAATAACTTAGAGGGCATTAAGTGAAGTGAAATAAGCCAGACAGAGAAAGACAAATACTGCATGGTATCATTTATACGTGAAATCTGAAAAGAAAAAAAGTCACTCAGAGTTGAAGGATAGTTGCCAGGGGCTGAAGGGGGTGAGAGAAATAGGGAGAGGTTGGTAAAAGGTACAGATTTACAGCTATAAGATGAACAACATTGAGGATAATAATAATGTATCACATTACTGAAATTTGCCAGGAAGATAGAACTTCTGTTCTCACTTAAAAAAAAAAAAAAAGATAAGTATGTGGTGGGGAGAAGCCTAGGTTAATTAATTGGATGTGGAGAATCCTCTCACAGTGTATACATATATCAAATCATGTTGGATACTTCAAAATATCTACTGTTTTACTTGTCAATTATACCTCGAGCTGAAAACAAAGAAGAAAAAGTGAGCAGCAGATTCCAAAACCACTTGGGCAAGGAGGTTAAACTATAGAATTAAGACAATGGGCTTTGGAATCTGACTGCCTGGGTTAAATCTCACTCTGCCAACAATTAGCTGTATGATCTCAAGTTGGTTATTGAATCTCAGTTTCTTCCTGGTTAAATGAGTATGAAACCAGTAACTAGTTCATTGGGCTTTTGTGAAAATTCAGTGAGATAAGACAAAATATTCAACTGTCCTTGGCACATGGAAAACACTCAACAAAATGCTCACCATTATTAATCATCTATATTATAGTTGACACAATTGGCATAAAAACGATAATGTATTATTTCTAGGTGGTACAGGTTTTTATTTTCTTCTTTGTACCTTGCCCTATTTTCCAAGTCAGAGATGTAGGATACTCTCATGAATAAAAAAATTTTTTCTGAGAAAACATCTGGAAGCCCTTGGCCCAGTGCCTGGCACATGGACGTTCTTCCAAATGCTTGCTGGAATGGTACCCACTGGCTGCCCTCGCCAGCTAATGTCAAATGAGTAATTCACATCCAAGACCGCCGCAAGCTGCCTGCCCATCCCTTACTGTGGGTGTCCTTAGGGCAGAGCCTCTCCCACATCCTGGTCCATTACCACCAGTAGATTCTTCCCCAGCGCCCCCTGCTGGAATAATTTCACCTTAGTCAGACCAGTGACCACCTTGCCACATGCTGAGGTCCCCTATTCAATAAATACTGGCTGATTGACTGAATCTAGTATGATAATTTGAAGAATGAAGACATTTGATAAAGTCAGCAGCGTATTGTTCTACATATAGTAAGTATTCCAGTTTTCAAAGAATGATTTCTAACTCTTAATTATGCATCTCCACTTCCATCAAACATTGTGTACATTCTCAAGGCTTCCACTATCATCATGGTAGGTTTTCTAAGCCTTACAAGACTCACACAATTCACAATAAGTAATGGATAAGTTTAAAAAAAAAAACAACTTTAAGGACTCAATTTTGGTTTAGACCTATTATAATAGTCAACTTCAAAAGTTAGTTTTGGGAACAGAGACTAATGAAATAGCAACTTCACCACAGTACGTCTTACATTTTATTGCCATTTTGCTTTTAATCCTTTAGCTAAATCCAAAACTAAAAATACAGCATTATGAGAGAATATGCATATACTCTAATAGTTGATAGCTCTCTAGATAAACACTGACAGCTCTATTGTAAAGATTATTATTCGAGATTAGCTGTGTTCAAAGTGTGGTCTCCAGACCAGCAGCCTCAGGAACAACTAGAACTTGTCAGAAATGCAGATTCTCAGGTCCCACCCTGACCTAGTGAATCAAAAACTCTGAGACTGGGGCCAGAGAAGCCAAGCCAGAGAAGCCTTGGCTATCTGGAGAGTAAGTTTGCTGGGTCAGAAAATGCGCCTCACACAAGCTTCATCTTGCTCAGGGAAGCCTGAAACTGTGGTGATTTGATGATTTCACTGCCAAAGGAAGAGTAAAGAGAAGACATTCTTGGGAAACAAACAAGCCATGATCTAGCAGTGGAAAGTATGAAATATCCTTCCTCATGCTCAAGCTGATGGCACAGGCGACAGTCCCTTGATGGAATTAAACAGCATGCTGAAATTAAGAATTTGATCCTGTCTGATTTGCTGGAAAACTTTTGGGAACGTCACCACCTCATTGTGCCATTAGCAAAAGTGTAATTTTTAAAATCTCTGTATGAATGCTTTGGAGCCAGCTGCTACTTACCAGTCATGAAATCTTCAAAGATGGAAAAATCTCTCAGGACTTCCCTGGCGATCCAGTGGCTAAGACTCCATGCTTCCAATGCAGGAGTCATGCATCTGATCCCTGGCCAGGGAAGTTCCACATGCCATGCAGCCAAGAAAAAAAGAAAGTCCCATCTCTCAGGCCACTGTAAGGATTTTTTTTATAAAACAGTTCCCTATCATCTGTCAAATAACAGAAACTTTAAAAATGCTAATTATCATATTGATGAAATATTTTGTTAATATGAAATAAGTAGTACTAGAAACATCTGGTAATGAAAAAGGTATTACAAAACCAATCTTACTAGGCCTTCAATTATTATTCAGCAAACTTGAGTGCCATAGAAGAAAACATGACCGAAACCTACTTCAATGTTAAAGACTGAGTGATAGAAAAAAAAAATTAAATAAATATTAAATAAAACCTATTAAAAAGAATAGGGAAAACAATCATTTGCTTAAATTCAGTCATAAATCCTGGTGGCTCAGACAGTAAAGAATCTGCCTGCAATGTGGGAGACCTGGGTTTGATCCCTCGGTCGGGAAGATCCCCTGGAGAAGGAAATGGCTACTCACTCCAGTATTCTCACCTGGAGAATATCATGGACAGAGCAGCCTGGTGGGCTACAGTCCATGGGGTTGCAAGCAGTCAGACATGACTAAGCGACTAACACTTTCACTTTCATACACCTATATACACCAGAGAAATGTGCAAGTTGTAAATATTTCAAGTGAAATGAAGAGGAAATTTGGAGAGCTGTGAAAAATCACAGGCCACTGTATGAAACTAAAAAGAATAAGCCTGAATTTGGTTCTATCTCCCACAAGATCGGGAGGACATAGCTTCCCTGAACCTTGGTTACTTCTATAGGGATAATGACAATCATCTCTTGATATTTTTATATGCAAACCTGACTTGCATGGCTCTCTAGGTGGATGTGAATCTGTTGAACCCTAATTTATAATCCATTTTTCAAAGCAAGAGGTACATAAACATTTGGCTTACCCAGGTTTCAACAATCACATGATTCCAGTTTCCTGGGGGAAAGGGATGGGGCCTCCTAACATTACGGTTGAGGAGGAAATCTCCCACTCATAGATGGTGTTCCGGTCATGCTTCACACACCAGATTCTGACCTTCAAGACCCTGAGATGCAGGCATGACTATTTTATCATTCCCATTTTGTGAGTGGAGAAACAATCAACAGGGCAGTCGCCCAAGATTCCAAACCTTAAGCAGAGGGATGAGCTCTACAGAACACCTCTTCTGGGACCAGACTAGAGTCTCAACCAACAGCAAATGGAAGTGGTTTCATCAGATTGAAGATAATTGATGAGCTGATAAAAGATCTAGACCCTCAGAAAATCCCATGAGAGAAAGAATACTGGGAGCTTGGGAAACGATAAAGCATGAAGAGAGAAAATGCACCAACAGAAAATGGGACTATTTCCTTAACCCAGAATCCCTCCAAA
Source organism: Cervus elaphus (assembly GCF_910594005.1). Lineage (NCBI taxonomy): Eukaryota > Metazoa > Chordata > Mammalia > Artiodactyla > Cervidae > Cervus > Cervus elaphus. The sequence continues at coordinate 54,988,704 of NC_057843.1, forward strand.
TATACTCTCCCTTCTCCATGGGTACCCGTTGCACAGAAAGAGACCACAACCCCCAGACTCCCCTGTGTCTAGGTCTCCACCAATGGACTGGTGATGGAAATGGCAGAGAAACTCCCAGTCACCTGCCTGGGAGCACACCCTTCCCCTGGACTCCCACTCTTTCCCTCTGGGAAGGAGGACTCCAGCCCCCCGGAGGCTGGGACTAGAGACCACAGGAGTAACTGTGGATGCCCAGAGCTGCACCAGTGGCCTGGGTCTCTGGGTCAGACGTGGGTAAGACATAAACCCTTTGTGGTCTCAGAGCCCACTGTATTGTTATGTGCTGTTATAGCAACTTAACCTCTACTTTACTATTACAGAAAACAGGGAAGGTGAGGCAGGAAGGAGAGAGACCAGCAAAAGTGAACAGCATGTTACGAACCCATCAGAGTCTCAAGTATAGAAACCTACTTCATTATGCAGGGAAGGGATGAGAGAGAAATCAGCTTCAGTAATTAGGCCTTTGCCATCCACTTAATGAGAAGAGGAAATATTTAACAAACTGTACATAAACATTATTTTGGCAAAAAGTAAACAAAATAATGTTGTTAAGTGTATAAAAACAAGACGATCTGGATAACAAATAAAAAATATTAAGACAAACTGCCAACAACTTGCTGGATCATGAGAAAACAAGGACATTATAAAATTCCTTAGGTGCTATTTTTAAACAGCCACAAAACCTGGCTTGAAGTTATTAACCATTATTTTTGAAAATAGAGCAGTCAATAATAGGTATATAAAGAATGAGCCATGCGGCCTTTTCAGGAGGAATCATGCATGGCAACTTATTAAAAGCGTAGGGTTACAGGTTCCATCTAATCAAATTAGTAGAAGCTTGTCCACAAAGATAAAGACCAGACTAATGACAGGCAGCAAGGGCTGCAGCTGTAGGGAAAGCCTTAATGAGAAAGATGGAGCAAAGTGCTGGGTGTGGTTGGCCTAAGTCAATTAATATAATAGATCAAATAAGTATTAATGAGATAAAACCAGCAGGCACCCCACCTTTCTTCTACAGGTTAATGAACTCCACAGCTTTGTGGATATCACCAGTCTTAGCACTAAACCCAAGTCACCTCCATTTCTTGAAATGTAAAGCCTGTAAAGGGAGACTATAGATTTGAAAATGCCAGGCTTCCCTAGAAAAAAAAGAGTATTCTGTCTCCCAGTGAACCACCAAGAAAAAATAAAGCTTTAACTTACAACTTCGAATCACAAGAGTACCCAAACAAAAGAATGAATCTTGGTTTAAGTCATGTTATGTTAGCTTCCCAAATAAAATCATCATTAATAAACCTTTGGTTACTTATTATTCTTCCTCTTGACTTCCTGATTAACTCAGAAGAGGTAATTAGGTCCTAGAGTACCAGGAGTCTGTGACCAAATATATTTATAAAATGAGAAGTGCATTTTAAAACTTCCTCTACAAATTTCTGAACTTTGCTTATAGAACCCACACCGATGATTAAAAACAATAAAGAAGAAGAAGGAAAACCACTTATTGGTACTAAAGCCTTTACTGTAATAAACCAAATATATTTACAATTTATACAAATGTTTAACCTTCAACAAAAATACAAAAAAAAAAAACATTTCACAAGATGCAAAACCAGGAAACAAGTTCATTGGAGACACCACTGATCTATCAAGGACAGACAGGAGGGGAGCCACAAGGAACAGAAAGGTAATCTCGGCAGACCTCACAGAAAGAAAAGGATGAACTCTGCCTGGGCCGGCAGGCTCCACTCCTGGAGCCCGAAACCCTCACCCCTCTGTCCACGTTGCCTTGGTGCTCCGTTTGGTCTAGGTAGACCAGTGACCTTCTCTCGATGCGCTCGTTGCCTCCTCTTTGTAGATGCAAAGTAGTTTCGTGTCAAGGTTTGGAAACAGGTTTTCGTGTTTTTAAAGTTACGACTTTTCTATTTCTACAAATTCAAAACATTTTGGCCCAATTCAACTATAAACATTAAACCGCATAATGTTTTCAGTAGATGACTTCATAGACTGTAGCCTTCTTGTCCCCTGAGCCAGTGACAATGTATTTGTCATCCACAGAGATGTCACAGCTGAGCACAGATGAGGACTCTTTGGACTGGAAGAGAAAACAATGGACGTGTGTTTGGTGTGGAAAAGAGACGCTCCATGCCCTGTCCCTCCAAGGCACCTTCACTTCCAGCATCATCAGGAATACTGTAGTCCAACTGTTGCCATTCTAGGTGAGGATCACTGACTTACCTGGAATATACTAGCTCCATAGGGGGTCCTCCAAGCATTGAGGAGGTTATCTTTTCCAGTACTCACAAACCATTTACCTAGAATTAGCAAAAGAACAGGTAATAAGATCAAAATTCCTGGTATATACTAGCTACTTAATCAAACTCAGAGCATTGTTTAATTATGAACTATCACGCCCAAGGGTGTGACAGAAGTAGAGAGGGCAGGTTTTAAACATGGGCTCCACTGTGAACCATCTGTGACCTTGGATTTAATCAAAGCAGTGGCAGGGACCATGTCAGTCCCATTAGCCACTGGATACATGACAGGTAGCTTCACACCCAGCACGCAGTGGGTCCTCTGTCAATCAATGAAGTTGTTTTCTGTTAGTCTCCTTATGATAAATGGGACTAGAAAGGATTGAATGAGGAATCTAAGTTAAATGGCAGACAGGATATATGGCACATAGAATGTGGTCAGTAATGTGAAAGCTACTAATCCACCCCTTATCTCATGCATAAGTACTGGATTCCCCATGAACCTCTCTCCTCATTTTCCTCACTGCAGAGTGTAATGGTCTGGGCGCCCCTAAATGCTCCCTTCTCTGATCATGGGCTCCTCATCCTGGTCAGTCCACAATGACCTCCTCTGCTCCTGCCCCATTCTCCTACAAATCCCCACCCATCCCCCTCAGAGGGGTACCTAACTGCCCTCCACCCACACTTCTGACTCTCTTCACTAAAAACAAACATGCGTCAAAACCATGTATTAGGCAATTTTATCGCCTGCTGACTTTTCTCAAATTAGGGAAACAGACCGAAACAGCCATCACTATGCTCTGAGGGACAATTTTAAGACAATAGAATGATTGCATCCAGCTGCTCAGAGAACAACATTTTTTCCAGATATGATCTCCACTGTATTTTTTTAGAAGTATTTTCCATTTCGGCCACCGGTGTCCTCTGGTTTCCTCTCAGCTGAACTCACCACAATAAGCAAATTTTAGGGACAGCACACAGCTCTCGTGGAGATGCAGCTGGTACTTGTCAGGTTTGTTCACGTGGAGGACTTCCACATTGCTGCTCTCCATGCCCACGGCCAGCCACTCCCCAGTCGGGCAATACCCAAGGGAGAATATCTACAAGAAGCAGAGAGGGTCACTGAGTACTTTGCCCATAGACCCGGGAAGTGAACAGACAACAGAGGGAAAACTAGCAAGGACAGGAGGACGTAATAAATAAGGCGCAGGCTGTGGCAAAGCCTACAGGACAAGCAACCCAACCCAGATAAGTCAAGTGTTAAAGACCTTTAAGGAACAACTTGGGAAGGAAGAACAACACTTGTTCCACGGGTGATGCAAACAAGAAATGTATCCTCAGGAACGAATAAAGGTATTCATGCATGTTGTCTAAAAGGGTTGTCTTTTTACAGTTAGTGGTGGTGGTCTACTCACTAAGTCATAACCAACTCTTGCGACCCCATGGACCATAGCCCTCCAGGTTTCTCTATTCACGGGATTTTTCAGGGAAGAATACTGGAGTGGGTTGCCATTTCCTCCTCCAGGGGATCTTAACGACCCAGGGATCGAACTCCACGTCTCCTGTGTTGCAAGTGGATTCTTGAAAGCCTGTCTTTTATAGATACCAACTGAAATACTTAAGGATGAAGTGATACAAGGTCTGGGATTTACTTTAACATAATCCAGTGTTTGGGGGCAGGGATGACACATGAGAAGGGTTATGTGTTAGGAACTGAAGCTGGGTGATGGGCATATGGAGCTTATCATATAATTCTCTGTGCTCTCATATATGCTTGAATATTCTCTGTTCTCACATATATTTGAAATTTTTCATAAGAAGTTTTTTTATAAAAAAAGGCAGACCGAAAATAGAATCCTAACCATAATGGAAACAGGGCTGGAAGGGAACAGGGAAGACTATAAAGAACTCAACAAAATTTTGACAGGGACATGAAATTTAGTTGAATGTATAGTTGCATTCCATTTCTGTCCTATTTTTCTGAGTTGAATTATTTTTACTACCAAAAAAAAAGTAAGTAAATAAGTCATGACAAAATAAAACAATTCCACCATCAGAAAACACTTAACATGGCATGCACTGTCTTTCCCCAAATAGGCCTAGAGTTAGACACTTGATATCTAAATAATCTCCACAATGCACAATCAAAGTTGCCATTTTCCTATCATTTCAAAACTCCATAAATCTAGTCAGTCATGAGTCCAATTTCTAAGGGATGACTAATAAAACAGGCATCCACTGAGGTACCCCTGTATTTTTTAAGCTCCCTGATGAAAGTGAAATGAATTAACTTGTAGAGCTGTTGTGATTTTTCTCTACTCCTTGTGACATCCCTGCATATTTTTCAAGGTCTATTTATATGAGAATCAAATCATCTCTCACCCCTACATCAAAGGGTGAGAAGATGGACAGACAACACGTCAGACCCTGTACATTCTTCATGGCACAAATTCCTGCAGTGAATTCACCGATGAACAAAACAACTAACAAGTCTTACGCTACAGCATGTTAAAAGCCAGTCTGAGTGTTTCAGGGTGATCTGGGGGGTATACGTGTGTGCGTGTGTATCTCAGATGAAGGGCTGGTCTGCCTGTCTGGCTTCTGCCCTCCTGGGGGTGCGGCGGGGGTGGGGCCCCACACACGGAGCGCGGAGGGTCGCGGGCAGGGCCGGGCCGCACCTGGGAGGTGAAGTCGTGCTGCTGCAGCTGCCGCCCCTCGCGCAGGTCCCAGGACCGGACCGTGTTGTCCAAGCCGCCCGTCCAGAGTTTGGTGCCATCGTTCGAAATGTCAATACAGCTGGCCCCGTCCGTGTGGCCCTGGAATTGCCTGATAAAACAAACCAGATTGAATAATGATTTCCTGCCAGAGCTCAAGGTAAACACTGTTGTGTTGTTAGTTTTGGACTCGCCGGGCGTGTGTCATCTCCTCGGTGTCTGCTGATGTGCAAGATCAAACCAACCTTCTTCCCTTGAGGAGGAGAGGAAACGGCACCTGCAGATTCTCTTTTTCTTTTTTCGTGATCCAAGTGCTGAAGAAATGGAATGCTGTTTTAGGTCACCACACAGGAGAAGTTAAATACACTCCAAGAGCTATTCTTACAAATCTGTCTGGAAGGTGAAATTCCTCCCAGGTCTGAAAAAGTGTTTAAGTGTGAAAAGAAGGGGGAAAAAAAAAGACAAACACACAGAATCCCAAGTGTATTCCTTATAGAAAGAGGCAGGCCTCGCCTCTACTGCAAGGGCCTGTATCACCACATCATGGACTCAGGGCCCGGGGGCACATCCATTTCCATGAGTGAGTAACACAGAGATGGCCTTCGTGCCAGCAAAGCATGAGCTCATGTATTGACTCAACCTCGCGTTCTCTATTAGAAAAAGCCCTGCGTTAGGAAATCTGGACTCCCAGAGACAAAGGGGCATACCAGCCTCCTGACTCAGACGCACAGGGCAGAGAGAGCTGATTGCTGACTGACCCCTGGGCATGGTCCTGCCTGGAATCCCAGCACAAGGCCTTTGTTCTCTTAAAGGGGAATCTCATGCCTCAGTCAATAACTACCGCCAAAGACCCAGAGAACACGCTTGTGTATGCCAAGGAAAGGATGGGGCGGAGGGAGAGGGATGGACTGGGACTTTGGGATTAGTCGATACAAACTATTACATTTAGAATGAATAAACAACAAGGTCATACTCTGCAGCACGGGGAACTTCATCCAATCTCCTGAGATAAACCACAATGGAAAAGAATATAAAAAAAGAATGTATATATGTATCTAACTGAGTCATTCTGCTGAAGAGCAGAAATTAGCACAACATTGTAAATCAACTATACTTAAAAAAATAAATAAATAACACAATGAATCACCACCAAGAATGACCAACCAACATGGGTTTGCTGAGCACAGACGCTCTGCCAGGCCTCAGGTGGGGCTTGCTCAAGGGAGGGTGATGTAACCCACCACGGGGCTGATGGTGTGGGGGGTCGTGGGCCTGGTTTTGCAGACCAAGAGGGAGCAGGCAGGGGAGTGACTGGAATAGGTGAGAGGCGTTCCAAGGCTTTTTCAGGATGGCAAACCAGGTAGACTCCATGAGAGAACTGCTTGGGAACTCAACACTCAGAGCAGTTTCCACTGCCTCTCCTTCCTGTTACCTTATTATTCCCACAGAGCTTCAAACTTTAAAGCTGAGCTTGGAATGTAAAGGGCATGGAGGAGAGGATGTGAGCTCCACTGCTGCCCTGAATTCTGAGACAAGATACAAAGCATTACTTCAGAAGTCTCTCTTCTGAAAACTACTCGGAACTTCCACCATGGTCTTCTCCCCCATGCACCCCAACTCTGTCCCTCAAAGTCCCAGCCTGCGTCCAAGGTGTCCCTGCTGGTCCCCCAGGCCTACAACAGTCCTACCCCACCTTTCCAAAGTGCTGCTTTTCCATCTTCAAAAAACTTGTGAAACCCAAGGACCTCCTTTTCATTTCAGCCTCTGAATTCTTCTTACCTCTGGAACTCATGAAATACCCGGACTCCTTGAGAACAACTGTTTCTCTGGGGACCTAAACACGTAGTGGGTGCTCATTTCTCCATCCCTCCATCCATCTATCAGCGCTGCACTAAGCCTCCTAGAAAGCAGCTTTGAGGGCTGTTCAGAACGTGCTGGGTCACAGAGATACACAGATATTCAACAGACTCTGCACTGCCCTGTCACACAGAGTGGCCACTAGCCGCGTGTGGCCAGTCCAGACGGAGAGACGTGTGAGGCCCGACCCCGTCATATCCAACAGGGGCTCACTCCCCGGGGGCTGGCACAGAGCGGGGGCTCAGAGCACACAAGAGGGCAGAGTGCCCGAACCCCTTTGCAGCTCCTCCCTGATAACATCAGGATAAAGTAGGGTGCAAGTGACAGGGGTTAAAGAGAGGAATACTTGAAAAGCACTTCAAATGAATATTTTGAAAGTGTATTTATTAAGTTTAAAAAAAAAAAAGCAGAAAACAAAGAAAAAAATAGCCAACAATCACGAGGTTAGAAGTTTGAAGTGGCTGTTGGCTCTGGCTCCAGTTGTTCACTTTGCTCATTCTGAGCTGCCCAGAGAGTGACCAAAAAAAATAAAATAACTGCAGACTGTCACCCACATGCAAGGACAGAGCCTGGTGTGGTAAGACTTGGTAGATTTCTACAGAAAAGGCTGAAGAGTGAGCTGCTCTAATGAGTTCCATGCTCTCTTCCTTTCCTCCAGCCCTTGGCCTGGAAGCATGGAAGGAGTTCTGCTAAGTAACCCAAGAGCCTAAAAACGCACCACACGCAGTGTTTCTAAGTGAAGATGAACTGTGACAAGAAAGGGCAAAACACAGGCCCATTCCGCCTTAGATGTTTAATCAGTGCTTCCTTTATTTATTCATTCATTTATTTTGGGGGTGAGTGGGGGGCTACTCCCTAGCTGTGGTGCATGGGCTTCTCACTGCGGTGCCTCCTCTTGCTGCGGAACACAGGCTCAGTAGTTGGGGCGCATGGGCTTACTAGTTGCCCTGTGGCATGTGGGATCTTCCCAGACCAGGGATCGAACCCGTGTCCCCTGCAGTGGCAGTCAGATTCTTAACCACTGGACCGCCAGGGAAGTCCAGTGCTTTCTTTTCAAAAGGCTTTTCTCTAACATCCCTGACATGAGCATCAACTTGGCCAGAGGGAGGGAGCTGGCCAGAGCCAAGGAGGGGACACAAAGGTGGCAGATTCCAAGTAGCTAGGCTTGTTCCTGGGGGAAATGACCCCTGGACAGGGCTTATTTAGTTATTGAGAAACACTGCTACTTTAAAACCATTTTGTGGCTTAAATTCATGGAATCTCTTCTAATGTTCTTTTGTTGATTTTCTGTTATCCTGTATCAGTTGGTTCCTGTTTGCACATATGAGGTTCCAGGCAAAGCCAAAAACATCTAGCGTTGAGGACCTTTTGTACCTCCATCTAATCCATGGTATTCTGCCCCTTGGCAAAGGCCAGGGATGTTTTTTAAACAAATCTGGCATGAAGAATAGGAACATCAGGGAGGTAAATATAAAGTCTGGGTGACACCCAAGCATGGCAGCAAGAGTGTAAGCCCCTGAGGGCAGCGACACGGTCCTGACACCCAGTTCTAAGCCTGGCCTCTGTGGGCTGAGAACCTGGGGGCAGGCAGAGAAGCAGGAGAAATGGGAGGAGGGGGCCTTTCTGACCCAAGGAATCCCAGCTTAGGAAACCACCCCCGCTCACCTCACCAGCGTCTGGTTGTGCAGGTCCCACACGGCGATGTTGCCGTCGCTGCAGCAGGAGAAGCAGACCTTGGAGTCGGGGCTGATGGCCAGGGCGTAGCAGGCGGGGGCCGAGGACGTCAGCTCTGCCTTGATGCGCGGGGTGGGAGCCGCCAGGTCCCAGATGGACAGGGTACTGGCTTCCCCTCCCACTATGAGAGTGCAGCCATCAGGGAGCAATTTGCAGGAACGGATGTAGTTATCCCTGTTCTGTGAAATAAACGTAATTCAATTGTTATAATGCATGACCAAGCAGCAACAATGCCGTGTTCTCTAACGGCTATCTTGGTTGTTGACTTAAAATGTGGTATTTCACGGATACTAGCAAAGCAAGCATTCTATAGTAAAGATCCGGTTCTGATGGCCACTGGCTCCTTCGGAGTGGTAAACAAAGCAACCTCACAGGACCGCTCAGTGCATGTGAAGGCTTACGTGTAACTCCCACTGCTGCTGAGTTTTCTGCTGAAGAGCCAAAGCGGAGGCCATCAGTACATGTACGGCGGGTGTACATGTACTTCTCCATGGAAAAAACCACTTTTCAAAGCTGGTTTAGAAATCTTTGACCTCATTACCCTGTTATTTACTATTTGGAAAATGCAGACTTGCTGCCTGGGTTTTGGTTTTCATTACTCTTAAGTCTCTCTGCCTAAGGCTTGTACCGTGTCTTCATTAGCCAGATGGATCCGTGTCTGGGAATTTAACACAGCTGCTTTCTCCAGTTGTAACCTGGCTGCTGTCATATTTAAGCCTTTCAATCCAGAGGCCAAAGAAATTAACAAAAGAAGGCATCTCTCCATCAAAACCAACACATTAGAAAGGAAGGTGAATTCTATAATGATCCCCCCGCCCCCGCCACCACCAACAAAGAAGTAACCACATCCCCAGCGGGAACAGCCAAAGTCTTTACTGTGCTTTAACCATGGCCTATTGTTCAAAGAGTGGAGAAACTGTAACCAGTGTGATTCTAAAAAAATGAGTGCTACAAAACTCTCCTAAGACCATAGAATGTTAAGCTGTGTTTAAGTATGTTTCCTCATGTTTAAGTTTCATTAATAGATATATGTTTAAGTTATTTGATTAAAAAAATAAATCAAGGACTATCCCAAAGAGCCTTTTCATCTCAAAACCACAGTCTGCCGCCTTCTTGGAAACACCCTCTCCAGAACCCTTGCTGTGTGCCAGGCAGGCTGTGGGTCAAGGACCACAAGGCAGCCTATAGTCTGCTCAAGGCCAATGGTACGTGGTCTGTGAATGGGTTCTGTACGTGGGTACTGTGTAAAGGACATGTCCCAACATGTTCTATGATCCCTAAAACTGCAACAGGGTATTCTCGCCCTGTGGGAGTGGGCATGGGGAGGAGGCATAGGTGATTGAAGGGAGCACTCCCTCCCACCCCACCGCCCCCATTCTGCTGAAGGCGGCCCTGATTTCGTGCAGTGTGATCTATTAACTCTTTCCTGAAGTTAAGGTCATAAAACTCAGCCAGATCTCCCTGAAAACACAGCCCCTGTTCAGAATGGTTCTATGTCACGTTATCAAATGTTTACTCTTCAATATTTATCCAAAGGCTGCAGGGAAATTAAAAGTGGAGTGGAGTACAGGGCTCAGAGTCCAGGCCTAGCTGCGCTCCATCCATTAAACAGGACACCCCCTTCTGAACACACATTCAAACAAGAACAGCTTCTGTAAACTACCGTTGAAATATTTTTTTAAGAGAAATCCATCAACTCTGGGATTTAACCACTGAAATAGCAACAAATGAAACCTTCACGCTGAGGGGAGAGGGTGGGGAGAGCTAAATGGCTAACACAGGAAACAGAATGGGCTTCCATTTCCTCATAATGGGAATAAAACCCAGGCCCCGACAGCGATTTCCTTATTGAGTCTCCAGGGGGAAATTACCCTCGTGCACCGGCTCCTTCTCACTCACCAGACAGTCGAGCTGAGAGACGGGGCTCTTGTTGCCGGGGTGGCTGATGTCCCAGACCTTGACGCAGCCCTTCCCGCCCGTGTACACGTGTCGCGTGGGGTTGCTGATGGTCACCGCACACACCACCTCCCCATGGCTCAGGGTGTTGATCTGGCGAGCGTGTCGGGGGATGCCGGGGCCGATGAGGGCATCTGGGGGGAAGGGGACGGGCTGCATCTGACCGTCTGCGGTAACGTGGAAGGAGTATGCACTTTTGGAGATGGGATGATTAGGGAGAAGAACATGAGAGAAGACAGAAAAAATATTTATCATAGAGCAATTAATCATTACCACAGTATACTTCTATGAGAAAGACAAAAGAAAGATTCTTGCTCTGCTTTCCTTTTGAAAGCAATAGAAGTTGAAGTGTTTATTGATGGAACAAATGAAATAAACAATAGCCAAAGTCTAGGGTATAAAAAAAAATTGAATAATATTTAAAAATTTTATAAAGATCTTTAAATTGTGCTGCTTTATTTCATTAAAAAAATTCCTTCAAAAAAACACTAAATGTACTTCCAAATTACCATAAAATTCCTCCTTCTATGTACCTAGTATAATTGTATGATTTCTTAGTACAATGTAAAATGATTATTTTTGCTGCTTAAGATGAAGCCCTTACGAGCTCATAATAATTACACGTGGTATAGTATATTTCAAAATCAACAGACAAAAACAGCTTTCTAAACGTACCAGTTTCATGTCTGGACTTAAAACTCTCTTCTGCGTAATTGACATACAATAATAAAAGAGAATGTCTTCAGTTACATGATTCTGTGACAAAGACTTCGAGTTTCCTCCTCAACTACCTCGCTGTCTGCTCTGGCCACAAAGCCCAGTTCTATCAACGGCAGCAACGCCCCCAGTAAAGGACGACCCCTCTCAGCGTCGCTCTGGCCAGGTGTGCCCGTGTCCTGTCTGAGGAGACGCAGGCGGCAGCTGCTGGGTAGCCCTCAGTCATAACCTGACAGAACGGGGATCTGGGGGATATGGAAACCGTCTGTACTTTCCGTACAAATTTGCTGTTAGCCTAAAATTGCTCTAAAAATAAGTTTATTAATTTAAAAAAAAAAAGAATTTAAAAAGAGAGAAGGGCCTTCTCTCTTCTTTCCCTCTTTTCTGCTAACTGAACTATGAGCATGATGACTGGAGCTTCCGTACCCTTTTTGGGTCACAACATGACTTTGAAGATGGAAATCAATTGCTGAGGGGCAGAAAACAAAATGATAGGATGCACAAACCCTGGAGACACTATTGGGGCTGTGATACCTGCCCTGGGCTGGCAGCCAGTATCTTTTATGGGAGAGAGAAATAAGCTATGTTATTTTGGCTATTATTTTCTCCCCTGTTAAATACAGACAAACCTAATCCCAGTGTACACTTGTTTCCAAACCCAAATCTTAAAGCATATTTTTTCTTTAACAATCTAATTACTTAAACTCCAAGCACTAATATATTACAGATACTATAAAATCTCTACAAAGAAAAGACCCTGTAGGGGATGGAAGAAATAGGAGTGATATTTCCCATCCACATCTGAACTAGGCACTTTGAAGACCACTGCTTTCACTTTCTTCTTATTCAAAGCATCACTTGGTAAGCTAGAAGTGCAACATTAAACCTCTATAAGTCTGCATGCATAAACAACAAATGAAGTATGTAGGGTTTTCTCCTTCCCATAACCCTCTAGGGTAAGTCTGGGCTCCTTCTGGAACTTATCATTGGCACCTTGAAGGCCCTTAACAGATCCTAAAGACCATAGGCATTAAATATAGAACTTAAATTTTCATTTTAATGCTAACTCAAAGTTTGAAAAATAACTAAGCATGCACAAAACTGAAAACTGATACAAGATATCAGGTTTCTACCTGCTTGCACATAAAACCCACATAACTTCTTAGCTTGAAAATAAAATATCTGACTCCTTAGACTCTAAGAATCTTAGAGTATGAAAAGGCAAAAGGAATCTTAGATATGTTATCTCCTGGCAAACTGTTCCAATAACTAATATTAAATGGCTATTTGGCCCAAATCCTTAACATTACCCTTAATTTGAATGACAGGATACACATGGTGGGAACCATGCAGAATGTCATAGGAAATAAATATGCAAATAAAACAATTAGAGATCAAGGCACTTACGTCACTAAACCACTAAATCTGTATTTTTTAATTGAAGTATAATTGATGTACAGCATTATGTAATTTACAGGCATATAACATATTGATTCACAACTTATAAAGGTTATACTCCATTTATAGTTATTGTAAAATATTGGCTATATTCCCTGCGTTGTACAATATATCCTCGTAGCTTATTTTACACATAATAGTTTGTGTCTCTTAATTCCCTACCCCATTTGTCCCTCCCCCACTTTCCTCTCCCCACTGATAACCACTGGTTTGTTCTCTACATCAGTTAGTCTGTTTCTTTTTTGTTATTAAATCTTCTATTTTTTAGCCCACAGTATCCTTGGGTGTTCTTAGTCCTTATCAAGTCCACATGATGTTTCAATACATGCACATTAGAATTAATTGAACCTATGCCATTTATTACAGGGTATTTGGAGTTGGAATCAAAAAGCATTGTGTTACTGCCCTTGAAGATAAGACCACAAGAACTGGGGTTGAAGTCTATCCACATTCCAAGTTATGTGACCCAGATACCAGGCACCACAATCTAGGTCTGAGGATAACAAATGAACGGTGGTCAACATGGGGAGAAAACTTGCTTCTTCGAGCTATCCATAATTTCTAAAGAATTACGGCAGATGTGAGGGTTAACTTTTCTGTTTGCCATAAATCAAGGTGGGCACTTCCAGGTAGGCAGTTTCTATCAGGTGCCATTTTAGCAATTTCTGGATTTTTAGGGAAGAAATTTTATCTGCTTCCCCTGGAACTGTGCTTATTATAGAGTTAAATGTTCCAGATTAAAACGGATGCACGAAGTACAGACGGAGAGCTGTATGCTTGTCTTTGGAAGACACCCACCTCTCTCCCAGGTGTCCTCTTCTTTAAACCACACAGGAGGTCTGTGATCATCATATTTAGGCAGTTTTAAAATTGATTCACAGTGCAGCGAACTGCTGCCAGAAGCTGTGAACATTTGTCCATCCCAGGGGAAACCCATACGATGTTAATACATCAGTCACAGGGGGCCTCAGAGGAAGCTGGCGCTGCCCGCTGTGCTGGAGAGCCTAATCAAATGAACAAACCCCAACGAGGCACAGGGCAGGTGCGGCTCACAGAGGGAAAGATGGAAAGGAAAAACCAGGGAAGCAAATGAAACAGCTTGGAATCTGTTATTCACCTCCAGGAAGAACAGGAGGGTCTTTGAGAAAGCCCGCTTCAATGGCACATCCTAACAATGTTGACGAGGTACCAGAAGGAAACTTTGCCTCTTTACTGACTGAGAAACTAGGAAAAGTAAGATCAACTAGGAGGGGGTATTTACAAATGGATAGTGTACATTTATAAATATTTCTCATGCCTGAATTTAGAAAGAGACCAGCCACAAAAGAATGCATATGGCATGACTGCATTGATAGAAGTTCACACACAGGCAGGATTTACCTCTGCTATTAGAAGTTGGGGTGGTGGCTCCCCCTGGGACTGGAAGAGGCATGGATAAGGTTTCTCAGGCGTTCTTTGTGCAAAGTCACTGGGCTATACACACATGATTTGTGTACTTTCCTATACATGTGCTTCGATTTTTAAAGCTTGTATTCATGGGAGGGAGGCTCAAAAGGGAGGGGACCTATGGCAGAAACCAACACAATATTGTAATTATCCTCCAATTAAAACTAAAATAAAATTAAACAAATAAACAAAGTTGGATGCGTTTATTCCAGAAAAAGGGGAGGGGCTTTCCTGGTGGCTCAGGGGCAAAGAATCCATCTGCTGATGCAGCGGACACAGGAAGAGCCCTCACGCCGCAGCACAACCAAGCCCATGGGCCCCAACTACCTGAGCATGAACACCCAGAGGCCGCGCTCAGCGACAAGAGAAACCGCCGCAATGAGAAGTCTGGACACGGAGACGAGACAGCAGCCCCCGCTCGCCACAACTGACGAAGGCCCACACACACCAGCGAAGACCCAGCACAGCCAAAGACAAACGAATAACTCTTTAAAAAGAAAAAAGAAGGGAAGAGGAGGACTCCTGACCACTGTGAGCTGGGTCCACAGCCAGGCTGAGAGCCCAGACCCTGGATTTAAAGGGGCGTGAGCTTCAGGGGCCCTGGCTCACAGCCTCAAAATCACTGACTATGGTCTTCCTAAGAAGTTTAACTACCTGCAGCCTATTATGTATCTGTTTCCTGATCGACGAGATAGAAATAATAATGAAACATAAGGGCCGCAGGGGTGGTAGCAAGGAAAAAAAGGGCCACCAGCTGCTAAAGTGCAAAACACGTAACACTGTGCTTGACACCTGCAGGGCCCTTCGGGAAATGACAGCATCGATACTAAATGCCCGTGACTTAAAAAGAGGAAAGCGAGGCGATGCTGAACCCAGGGCTCTTATCGTGACCAGAGGACAAGTGTGACAGCCAGGAATGCGGAAAGGGAGGAAGGCGTGGGGTGGGAGCCAGGAAAGCATGAGGCCAGGAAAACCAGGATACCCATAAATCCTAAAAGGCTAGGTGGGGGGACAGCACAGGCAAAGACGAGTGGAGGATGTCTGGAGAGAGCATTGTGGTCAACTGCGGGGTAGAAAGGAGGAGCCTTGGGTGATGGGGCCTGGTTAGGGGCCACCTACCCACACCCCAGAGCCTCAGAGAGCTGAGTCCCCAGACCCGGCTGTCTGAAACAAGCACTTGCAGATCAGGATCTGATTCTGAAATCTGGTGGCAGAACTGAACAGAATAAAGCTCACTGGACATCACAGGTTTATTTATTTATTTTTTTTGGAAGGACATCACAGATTTAAAACCTGAATGAAACTGAACTCTTTTGGAACCAGGGACTCTTTACTCCTGGGGCACACAGCAGAGGTGGAGGCACCCCGGGTCCCTGCTGGTGCTGCGAACTGGGAAACGGCACTGCTTTTCCAGCAAGCAGGTTCTTTCCCCAGCAGACTAGCCCCTGTTCATAAAACCACACAGTGTTCTGTGGTCAGTGCTAGAGTTGTGGGTTCGCTGGAAGTAGGCAGAATCCAGCACACAGTAATGAAGAACCAGGGACCCCACGATGAAGGCTGTGGCCAAGACTCTGCTGCCTATTGACTTGGCCCTCCTGAGCGAGAATTTCTTGCTGTGTTAGCAGATATCAAAAAAAAAAAAAAAAAAAAATCTGATCAGATCAAAACCTTCACTCACTTTTTATGGCTCACCAAGTCTTCACGATTGAGTGCCTATGAGCCGCAGTTCACGTGACCATCTTGTAGCCTAAATTCCCAGCCGTGTGGCACAACAGGCCAGTCCCCTAAAATATCGCAGGCTGTCACATCTCCACGTTGTGCACAAACTGTTCCCTCCTGCCTAGAATAGCACCGCCTCCCCTTCGGTGCGCGTCTCCTCCCCACTCTCGCGGCTTGCCTCGACTCCCCAGGTGCCGTGAGTCCTTTCCTGGCGCCCTGATTCAACATAAATCGGTATCACGCTGAGGACAACTGCCCACAGTGATATCTGTCTCATTTCCGAGCCCTCTGGGGACAGGTGGGATGACTGCACCAGTGAGCATACAGCTGGTGCTCAGCAGAAGAATCTGAATGTCTCAACTCATTAACTGCTACCTAATCACTTACGCATCGAGGCATGAAAGACTGCTCCAGTAAGGAAAGTGAGCCACAAAAAGGTGGGGAGTCCTCTAACCACTTGGGCTCTGCCAGCCAACTTTCCCAAAGAACTTATACCAAATGTGCCTAAGAGGTGGTTTCTCAAAGGGGAGAGGCAGTCCCAGAGATACAAAGCTGATGAAGAGCAGAACAAGAGGCAACGAGAACAGTAACTGTGAAATTCACAGGCCACCCCATCAGCAGAACCCGGTGGATACGAGACCCCGCAGACATCAGCCGCAGCAGAAGTTGCCGAGGGTCACATGTGACAAGTTGGTTCCAGAGTCTGGGTGCTGAAGAGCATACAGTGAAGCTCAGGAAGTGAGAGGACCCAGGCCAGAGTTTCGGTTTAGTCACTAGTGAGACGTGGGGGCCATATAGAACTCATCTGGGTTGCGTTTCCCTATTTTTACAGCATGCTATGACAAAACATACCCTGTAAATGTGACTGATGAGGTGTGGGGGAAATGATGTCACGTGGGAAAGTACTTGCAGGAAAGTAGGAAGCCTAACATAGATTCAACCTTTGGTTCCCATGTCACAGGAGGCAGCTCGCCATCCCGTATTATCTACAGAGGAGGGACAGTAGGACAAGACAGCATGCATAACAGGTCCAACTCAGCTCATACTTAGGAGGGGTCAGCCAATCACAGAAGCGGGGCTCTAACCTCTACCTTCGCTTCCAAGTCAGCACTACTTTTGACACTCTCGCCTCAAGAGGGGCCGTGGGCATCATCCATGCGCTTCATGAAGGAGCCCCGAGGACTGAGGGCTGTGGCATCTAGCTCATTCTAAGACAGATGAGAATAATGTTAAGTTATGATTTTGGATGATGCTCTCAGCATCAAGAACTAGCAGAGTGAAGGTGGCGGCTGGGACTGCTGGGATGTGGACTCAGAAGAAAATCAGAGCCATATTATTCTAAGATTCAGGGGGGGAAAGTCCTCAGGTATATAATTCATCTACTAATGATAAAAATCTTTCTTTGCCAATCTAACAAACTCTACCTTTAATATTTTTTTTAGGGTCTGCATGCCTAACTTGGAACATCTGTTAAATCCTTTACTTCTTTCACAGGATTTTCCCAGTTTGGCCTCTGAGCATACTCCCAAACAGCAAACATGCAGATCAAGCCACAGTCCTCACCCCACTTGAAGACAGCATTTCTACATCAATGGAGGGCTTTAGTAACAAAATACAAAGAGAGGACATTGAACTATTAAGATGGGAGACTTTTTTCCCTTATTTAGTTGAATACACAGCTATCCTCATATTTTATAAAGGGGAATGCAGAACTTTTTAAAATGGATATAAAAAAAATTACTAGACAAAGTAAAGAAGAAGAGATGGTCTAGCTGATATACTAGAAGTTCTCTGATCAAAGTCTGCATTGATGATTCTAAGAACCTTCTCCTCCATCAATGAAAAGTTTCCAAACTGTAAATGTGCTGGGGCAGCAACAGGGCTCCTATGCAGGACCAGATGCAAACCAAGAGACACGTGGATGAAAAGGAAGACAAAGATAGAGATAAGTTTAAAATACAGCCACTTCAAAGGTCCCTTCAAAAGTCCTGGCAAAGGAGCCAAGCACTGAAGGTAAATAGCAGTATTCACTTAACAGATAAGACAAACTACGCCTAGTAAGCTGGATGCCATTTCTGAAGAGGTAAAAAAGGGAGACAAAAGGAAGGGATGATTGTCCAGCAGCTAAACATAACTCGCATCAAAAGGAAAGGACTCACACTTCAGTATAATCCTAAGAAACTAGGTACACAGTCCTAAACCATTCAAAGGTAGAAAAACAGAAGTTAAACTCAAACACACGTGGTGACAATATAGCACAAAATAAGCATGTTCCTTTATGCACTTAATAGACAAAAAAAAGTACCCAAGTATCATAATAAGTAAAAGGGGGGGCTGAATTGATCTCCAAATCCGCTAAATAAATCAAGTGTAGAATCTAGACATGGTCAGCATAGGGATCAGAAGCAAGATCAGGAGTGGAGAGGAGGGGGAGGGGACTGGCCACAGAAACGTCTTCTCAGCTAGAAGCTGGATGGCCTTTTTTCAATGCTGCAAAACGTATTTTCCTAAGAGGCAATTTTACCCCAAGTGTAGTTTAGATTTTCTCTTCCCATTAGGCTCCAACTCCAAAAAGGCAGTTTAAAAGGTTTATTTAAACACTAAACAAGTGGGTGGAAGATTTCTCAATTACACGTCTAGCATTAAAACACAGGGTGAGGGAACTTGGAACTTAGCTGGAATCTTGAGTCAAACTATTATTAGTGTGCGTTACAACTGACCTCTAGATGTTATTATCCGAGGCAAGTAGACCTCGGCCCCAAGTATTTGTGGGGAGGAAAGTGGTGCCCTTGGGCCAGGAAAAAACATCTTGAGGGGAGGGAGGCACAAAGTATAACAAAGATGTCAATCTGTCTAAACTTCAGGTTTCTTTTTTTATCAGTGAGCTCCACAGAGTTCAGGGAATAAATTTCCTAAAACTCAAAGTAAGTTCAAATTAAGTCGACAAAACGCAGCAATTAAATTTCGCCTTGAGGGTTTGGAAACACAGTCAGGGCAACCGCTTATAAATCAGCATTGCATGTCTCTAAAATGCAAACTGCATTCTCCCTTGGAAAAGGATGAATCATAGGGCCTTACACAATCCTGGGCTCATCCCCACCTTGTCAACGCGGCAAGCATTTGTTTACTGGCTATCAAGGCTCAAGGGAACAAGAGGACTTCAGAAGCTTTAATTCTAGTGGGGAAGAAGCAAATAGAGATAGGACTTGTACACATGATTATAATTCAAGGCCTAAGTGTGGAAAGTGTCACAAGACTTACAAGGAAGGGGCTGGTGGAGAGAGATCATATGTGGGAAAGGCATCAGCAAAGGCTTCTTGGAGGTGGCAGCAGCATGAAGTGGTCTTTAAAGGAAAGAAAATATTTCTACAGGAACAGGTAGAGACAAATTAGAGGGGAAGTTGCTCCAGGTAGGAGGAGGGCCATTCACGGAATACAAGGTTATCCCATTCAGCCAGAGCATGAGATGCGATGCATATAGGACATGAGGCTGGAAAAACAAGCTGAGGTGACTCTATCAGAGGGATTGCATCAGGAGATTATATGCACCTTTTACAGATTTCTGAGCAAGAAACAGACAAGATCAGATACATATTTCATTAACGGAAACTCTCGCCTACAATCTTGGTGAGGATTTTAAGAAATAAGAAGACTGGATAAAATGGAAAGCACCAAAACCTAAAGTCTGAGTACAGCTGTAAGAACTGGGATGATGCCTTCAACAAAAAGAAGTCAAGAGAAGTTAGAAGTGGGAGAGAGAAAAATGTCCAGGTTGGTTGGGAAAGCCTACTGAGATCTTAGATCACGCTGACATCAAAACAAGTACAGAACAGTGGCAATGTCAAGCTCTTTGATAAGAAAGAATGGAAGACCACAGGGCCTTTGCATATGCTGGTTTCTCTACCTAGAGGCTTATGCCCTTCCCCTTCAAACTCTTCCTTAAGGTTAAGAGAATTAAGGTTAAGAGAATTTTCCCTTAACCCTCCAAATGGGATCAGCCTTTCAGAGCTTCAGAAAACAATACTCTGTCACAGTTCTTGTTGTTGTTGTTCAGTTGCTGAGTCATGTCTGACTCTTTGAGACACCATGGACTACAGCACAACAGGCTCCTCAATCCTTCACTATCTCCCTGAGTTTGCTCAGATTCATGTCCATTGAGTTGGTGATGCTATCTAATCTTATCCTCTGCCACCCCCTTTTCCTTTTGCATTCCATCTTTCCCAGCATCAGGGTCTTTTCCAATGAGTCAGCCCTTGGCACCAGGTGGCCAAAGTACTGGAGCTTCAGATTCAGCATCAGTCCTTCCAGTGAATATTCAGGGTTGATTTCCTTAGGATTGACTGGTTGGATCTCCTTGCCATCCAAGTGACTCTTAAGAGTCCTCTCCAGCATTGCAATCCAAAAGTATCAATTCTTTGGCACTCAGCTTTCTTTATGGTCCAACTCTCACATTCATACATGACTACTGGAAAAACTATAGCTTTGACTATATGGACCTTTGTTGGCAAAGTGATGTCTCTGCTTTTTAAAATGCAGTCTAGGTTTGTCATAGCTTTCCTTCCGAGGGGCAAGCATCTTTTATTTTCATGGCTGCAGTCACCATCCACAGTGATTTTGGAGCCCAAGAAAATAAAATCTGTCACTGTTTCCACTTTTTTCCCCTTCTATTTGTCATGAAGTAATGGGACTGGATGTCATGACCTTAGTTTTTTGAATGTTGAGTTTCAAGTCAGCTTTTTCACTCTCCTCTTTTACCTTCAGCAAGAGGCAATTTAGTTCCTCTTCACTTTCTGCCATTAGAGTGGTATCATCTGCACATCTGAGGTTGTTGATATTCCTCCCGGCAATCTTGATCCCAGCTTGTGATTCACCCTGCCTGACATTTCGCATGATGTACTCTGCATAGAAGGTAAATAAGCAGGGTGACAATATACAGCCTTGTCGTACTCCTTTCCCAATTTTGAACCAGCCAATTCTTCCATGTAAGGTTCTAACTGTTGCTACTTGACCTGCATACAGGTTTCTCAAGGCAGTCTGGTACTCCCGTCCCTTTAAGAATTTTCCAGTTTATTGTGATCCACACAGTCAAAGGCTTTAGTGTAGTCAATGAAGCAGAAGTAGATACTTTTCTGGAATTCCCTTGCTTTTTCTACGACCCAGTGAATGTTGGCAATTTGGTCTATGGTTCCTCTGCCTTTTTTAAACTTAGCTGCTCGAACTGGAAGTTCTTGGTTCAAGTACTGCTGAAGACTAGTTTGAAGGATTTTGAATATAAACTTGGTAGCATGAAATGAGCATAATTGTATATGGTAGTCTGAATCTTCTTTGGCACTGTCCTTCTTTGGGATTGGAATGAAAACGGACCTTTTCCAGTCCTGTGGCCAAATTTGCTGTGCAAATATTGAGTGCAGCACTTTCGCAGCATCATCTTTTAGGATTTTAAATACCTCAGATGGAATTCCATCACTTTCACTAGCTTTGTTCATAGTATTTGCTTCCTAAGGCCCACTTGACTTCACACTCCAGGATATCTGGCTCTAAGTGAGTGACCACACCACTGTGATTATCCGGGTCATTAAGATGTTTTTTGTAGAGTTTTTTCCTGTGTATTCTTCCTACTTCTTCATAATCTCTTCTGCTTCTGTTTGATTCTTGCCATTCCTGTCCTTTACTGAGCCCATCTTTGCATGAAATGTTCCCTTGATATTTCCAATTTTCTTGAAGAGATCTCTAGTCTTTCCCGTTCTATTGTTTTCCTCTATTTCTTTGCACTGATCATTTAAGAAGCCTTTCTTATCTCTCCCTGCTATTCTCTGGAACTGTGCATTCAGTTGGTATCTTTCCCTGTCTCCCTTGCCTTTCACATCTCTTCTTTTCTCAGCTATTTGTAAAGCCTTCTCAGACAACCACTTTGCCTTCTTGAATTTCTTTCTCTTTTGGATGATTTTGGTCACTGATTTCTGTACAATGTCGTGAACCTCTGTCCATAGTTCTTCAGGTACTCCATCTACCAGACCTAATCCCCTGAAACTATTTGTCTCCTCCACTGTATAATCATAAGGGATTTGACTTAGGTCATACCTGACTGGTATGGTATGGTCACAGCTATCTCAATTTAATTACACATTTATTTTGGTGATTACTTGATTAAAACCATCTCCCCATCATCAGGCTGTGAGCTCCCAACAGGGTCCTCTCGCCTATTCAGCAAACTTGGATGACATCTGTAGAAGAGAGGAAAGTGAGTGGAGGGACTGACAGACGGCCTAGGAACCTGAAATCATATCCTGTAAGTCAGGGCTGAAGCAACAGACATACTTAGCCGGAAGACACAACTGGTGGAGAGATGTGGTCTCCAAAGATCTCAAGAGCTGTCTGTCCTAAGAAGGATAGATTAGTGGAGCACTCTGTGGTCCCAGGGAGTGGGTAAGAACAGGATTGACAGGTAAAAGTTCCAGGGAGACAGAGTTCAACTCAAGGGCTCAAAGAGTTTTCAAAGGGCCAGGGAAAATGAGCTGACATCACTAGAGAAGCTGGGTCAGAGATGCTCAGACACTTGGTGAGGCCATTATAGGAAACTTGAACCACAGATGAGCAGCCACACTAGAGGCACTTCTAAGGTCCCTCCAACCCTAAATGAACGCTCCCGGCTGTACCACACTTCTCAGACACTCAACCATCTGCCCGTGAATTGTCAAGCTCCTTCTCTGTGCTGGGAGCCTGCTGTCCCCTATGCCTGCAACAGCCCACCCTCCCAGCCCCCTCTGCCCAGCTGGCTTATCCTCTTGCGTGAACTTCAGCTTTCTGTGTATCCACCCTACCCCAAGGAACCCATTACCAACTCTATCACTCTTCACCTGTCTGCCTATCACCATTGTTCTGCCTTCATAGCACTTAGCACTTGTCACAAATATAACTCGAGTATTTATTGTTTCTTTAAGGTTCACCCAATATCAGTAGCCCCCCCAGAGACAGGAAGACCAACATTGTCTTTCCTGGGGCCTGCTGGGTACCTAACACACAGTTCTCCATCAAACATCTACAAAGAGCTTCCATTTGCCCTTTCCAATCATTATTTCCATTGGAATTTCTCAGAGAAAGACACTGGAAAATTTGTACCACTTTGTTCACCCTACCCTAGACATGGTGGCTTGTCACCATTTCTCTTATGAGCCTCAGACAGCACTGCTCAGCATGGTTGGCAAACATTCACTGTTGCCCCTGGTGAGGTGCCCACTCTCCCAGAGACTTTTACACAGCAACTCAAGTCAATTCACGACTGCTGTCTCTTGTAATAAAACACTGGGACTGGTATTTTGTATCTTCTCCCCCTTACTCATCTTTATTTATCTCTTATAGGAGTCTCAATCTTTGTCATTTCAGGGAAAAACTGGTCTGTCATCATAGCTGGTTTGAACAGCGCTGCGTCGGGCAGTATGACCTTACTAAACGATGAGAACAGTATGTCTTCTCAAACTACTTAATGGATTAATACATGGACTAAGACTGCATAGCCCAGATTCTGGACAGTGGGCAAGTTCAATTTTCCCTCTGCTACCAATTAATTTGATCTTCCTCCCGTAATATCTTAAAAGATATTACCTTAATCTTGAAAGAGAATCCAAAAAGCATCTTAACTGTTTTAGAAAGTAGTGACCCCTCTGATCCACAGACCAGTGCCCTTTTTGATCAAGGGGAGAAAACCACCGTTACACATGAGTCTCACAGCTTTGCCTCTCAGTCTGCTGTTGCGGTCTGAGCCGTGAACACAGGGAAGTCCAAGGTGCTGGCAAGTCAAGAACATGACTATTTTGGCTCTAAGAAGCGTGTTCACTTAAGGTGTAAACTTGGTGTCTAATTGCACACACAATTGTTAGGAACTGGGGGTGCATTAACCATCCCTCACACCAGCCTTCAGGACCAACTCTGTGGCTCTCAGCTCTGCCCACCCCACCCCTCCTTCGTCACATTTCACATCCAGGGTGGGGTCCTGGACACCCCCCCCCCCCCCACAGCTCTGACTGCAGAAACTGGCTTTCCCTAATGGTTAGTTGAACTTGGCCTTACTTGCTTAATATTTCCCTGAAGATTCATCAGTTACTATTAATTATTGTCTCTTGGCTCAACAGTACTCATCTGCCCTTTATCCACTCACCAGATAGAAGGACACATGACAGCTAGCTGCTCTGCCAGCAACCACAAGTAAGAAATACCGATAAGCACCCAGAGACCTTCCTAAGAAAACACAACACAGTGGTTCACAGGTAGGTTTCAGTCAGAAGAGATCTCCCAGCCAAGAAAGTATTTGCAATATTGCCCCACTTCCCAGCCCTGCTCTTCCCTGGGCCAAGATGTCACTGTAAACTCTTAACGTCTCTACTAGTTCCTAGCACACACCAAAGCTTCAGTTCATCATGAGTCAAATTATTGTGAGATAGATATCAAAATGCAGGAAAAGAGGAGCAGTGGGAATCTGCCTTCTAAAAGCAGGTGATATGGTAAGGATTTCTGTCTTCTGAAGCAAGGCTGCAATAAAAACCACACAAGGATGACCAGGTAGTCGAACGGACTGCTCAAAATAATGCAGTTTGCAACAGACGTGTAAATAATAGGTGAATGCAACCGTTCGAAAGTAAAGGGTATAAGCGAAAAAAAAAACCCAAAAACTGAAGGCCTGTGACAGGCACCTCTTTTGGGAGAAAAAAAAAAAAAATCAGTGAATTGGAACCAGCTTTCTGCCATCTTCTACCTTGGGAAACAAGAGTGTTTGCTGAGAAGACAGACAGACTCTCGCACTTCAAGCTTGCTTTGTACAAAAATGGAGAACTTTAAGAATTATGTGAAATCACATTTCTAACTACTAACATATTATGGAAAACAGGTGATTTTCAGTGACTCTGGAAGAATAATCCACAGGGCTTTTCAAATTCTGAATGCTCTTTTGCCCTTTAATCTACCTCTCACTGCTTCCCATCATGCCATATTACACTTTATAATCCTGGCTCTCAGAGGAAGGCACCCAGCAAAACTTCACTGTGGGTGGGTGGCAGGGGGGAGGGGGGACTCCCCCCACATTTCACGCAACTCTTGCTTCCACCAAAATAAGGAAGAAGTGGCACTGAGCTGGGTAAAGAAAGAGCATATTTCACGTTTCTGAGACTTCAAGTCTGTGACAGCTTACTGCCCACAACACAGTCCTGTGGAAAACCTCCAACAGGTACCCTCTAACCCAAGGACAAGGCCCAGCAGCTTTCTGAGGAACGGTCAAGCGAGGGGGGCCGACCATCCCTGGTTCTCACCTCCCTCCTTGGCCCTGTCTCCAACAGCTTCTCTCCAGAAATAACTAAATGCATGAGATCACCCACAGTGAGAAGGCAGAGGCATGACACCTACTAGGTGTCTATTTATAGAAAGTGCTAACACTCCTCAGGAAAAGACACTGGAAATCTCCTTGGAAACGCCCAAGCCTGAGCTCCCTTTGGAATTCTAGTGCGCTGATACCTGTGACTAAATAACCACCTTTAAAACAGAACCCAAGAGTTAGGGGTACTTACGGCTTCCCCCCGGGGATTCCTGCCAGGTTTGGAGGGATCGTAGGTACACGCATGTGAGGGGGAGGATCAAACCCAACCTGGAAACAGAATAAGGCATCGCAGACTCAGTTTATGCAGGGTAGGCACTTTGTGACACCTCTAAAAACTTTTTACTAGAAACTCAGAAATCCCCAAAGCAACAGAAACAGGGACACGTGTTAACATTTCCCCAAAGAAAAATTATAATGCAAGAAGTAATACAGCCTCCACTAAATACCACAAGACACACTTCTTTTTTGGGAGGCAGGATAGCACATGATCCATCTGTGCATTGAGAACCAGCTTCCCATGGTAAATACGTCCTGTGGACTCAGGATGTTCTGCCTGTTCAAACAAGTACAAAGGACATACGCAGTCTGAGCCAGGACAACGTGACTCAACTTCAGCAATATCGACGTTTTGGGCCAGATAGTTCTTGGCTGAGGGCTGGCCTGGAATGGCAGGATAATGAGGAGCATCACTGGCCTCTGCCCTCTAAGTGCCCATAGCAACCCCCAGTTCTGATGAACAAAAGTGTCTCCAGATACGACTGAATGTCCCAAGGGGGCAAAATCACCCCAGTTTCATGCCACTGGTCTAAGTCAACGCTTAGAAATTCACATACGGACTCTCTTTTTTGTGCACCTAGTCCCCCGGCTATCTTACCCTCGACTGCATAGCCTTTCCTAGGAGTGAAAAGGAAGGGAAAAAACGATGCACTTTAATATCATCTCCAGTTATTGGAGGTAATGAAGAAGGAAGAGGAGAGAAACGCACATGCCATATTTCAAAGAGTCAACAGAAATGATCTGGGGACTTTCATTTGCTATGAGTTATAATCTAGTCCCTTTTCCTGATGCAGTCAAGGACCACACGGTCAACTTTCCCCTTTACTGGCAGTTCTGTCTCTTCCTGGTCAAGCATGAGGTCATTTACAGGGTGGGAGAAGGCGGAACGAGGAGACCCTGCCCCACAGCTTCAGTCCCTCCGTGTTTCTCCCTGTTGAGCTGAGATCACTGCTTACACCAAAATCACGCAATTGGGTTTAAAGAATAATATAAGCGTGGAAAGAGAAAATAACAGCTTCTCAAATATTTTTTCCTAAGAATTAAAGAGGAGAAAAAAAAATGTCAAGAAACGAATGAAAAGGCTTCTGTGAGCTACTTGAGTCATTTCATCGCCTTCCAGAGGAAAAAAAAACCTACTTTGGTGGGAGAAAACCAGATGTCCCCTGAACCGCTGAAGGAGCTCCTAAACACTGCCTTTTTTCATCCACAAAAACAGTAAAACAAAAAGTGTTTAGCCTTAACTTAATGAAGCAGCATGTTGATGAAGGTGGACAAGGAGGCGGGAGCGGCGGAGACACTGGGTCTCTGTCTGCAGGTGTGGTGCTGCCGGCCGCGGGCGCTCCGCAGGGCCCCACCCGCACCCCTCCCCAGCCCCTGCCATCCTCACCATCGGGGAGCGCCCGTAAGCCACCACGGCGGCCGCGGCCGCGGCTGCACTCATCTGCGGTGACATGTTGTGGAGGCTGGCGTAGGCAGCGCTGGGGCTGGTCAGCTCACCGTTCATGCCCGCGTGGGGCACCATCCCGAACGGCGCGGGGTATGGGCCGGGCACTGCCAGGGGCGTCCTCAGGCCAGCTGCTGCAAGGAAACACAAGCCACAGTGACTCACCCGGCCACTCGCGTCGGCCTGATCAATTCCAGGGCACTCTTCAGGGCCTCCTGTTATGGGGAAGGAGGGAAGGCCGGGGGTGTGGGGGCCCGGGGGGTTTGGTGGGGTGGAGGGGCTATCACCTCCAATTCCTACATAGGGTCCTGGTCCCTTCTTCCCTAGAGCTGAATTCCTCTCCAGGCAAGAATGGACTCCAAGGCAAGCACTGCCTACACATTTCCCCCTTGTACATCCACTTGGCAACACTGGGAAACCAGTGGAATTAAGCAGCATTACTGCACCTAATTGACAGAATGCACCACTTTCTGACTTAAATTCAGAAGGTTTTCCTGATAAAAATCCATGATTTGTCCTTCAGCTTGAACTTTCCATCTCCGGTACCAATTTCAAATAAAAACCTGATCCTGGATTTATGTAAATAAGAGCACAAGTTGAGGAGGAATATTCTGGGGCCTCTTTACAGCCTGGCCCAGGATATTACATTCTCCCTTTCCCAGAGAGGAAGATACAGTTAAAAGTTATGAGTTTGTTCAGGGGCTGGAGTCTCAGTGAAACCCTCCCGATTTCTCCTGGAAGAGAGACCACTGATCCCTCAGGGATATACCAGCAGAACACTGGTCAACTAAGGCACGCAAGAAACACACGTGGGCCGGCCAGACCGGCCGTTTCGGTCAACATCAGCCATCTCAGACACACAATGATAGTTTGGTAAGGAGCTTATGGGCAGAATAATTATCAGAAACTTTATTGAAGTCCTTGGGATTTGGATTATTTGGAAATAAAAGAAAAGCCAAATGTAAACAGTCGGAGACTGAACAGGGTACAGCTGCTGAAACCCAAGGACAAACATCTGTTTCTTATCACAGCTTTTCAGAGATAAGAAGGAGGGGGTCAGGCAGAAATCACCTCTCCTATTCACGGGGAAACGGCACAATGAGATGAATAGACAAATCAAGTTGGGAAAGAGAAAAACAAAACACAGCCCACGGGAGGCGAGGCCTCACCCGCTTGGTTGACGAGGGGGTCCATGGCTGGAGGCTTGCCGAGGCCTGGACGGAGTCCTGGAGTGGCGCTGGTGCCCGGCGTTGGCATGTCACTCCGAGGCGTCGGTGTGCTGGATTTCAGCACAGGCGTGCTGGCTTTTTCATGCTGGTATCATTAAACAAATTAAATGAGTATTATTTTTAATCCAAGCCATATTACACAATTTATCACAACAGCAGCTGGAACACTGGGCACCTTCTAGCTACTCCCTCGGCCAATTTTCATAAATCCACACAATGTTGACAGCATTAACTTGTGAGTGAGAAATGTTGACCTTTCCTCTTCCTGCCAGAATTAAAACTCTAGCTAGAGACACAGAACATGATCACACGCCTTCCTCCACAGATTTTATTTTAAAAAGTATTTTTCCATCAGGCTTGTGGACTTTGGATCTAGTCCAAGTAAGAATGATGACCACCCAGAGGAAAGTTCTCGGTCACTCAGAAACAAATACCTCCAGCACCGAGAATAACAGAGGGAGGAACCCCGCTACCAACCTTTCCACCCTTGCCTTTTAGTGGCAGTGGGATTGAGACTGACAGTGAAAGACAGCTGAGCCATCCACTTGATGAGAAGCAAACTAGCATTTCAGAGGCAAAAGCCCTAGAACTAGCCCAATCATTTTAAGAGATGTACCTAAAAAAATAACTCTTTGGCATTCAGCAGCAGCACCCATTTGCCTACATAAACAGTGTGGACCCACTAGTGTAGAGGCCTTCAGGAGTCAAGATGGTAACAGGGTCACAGGGCACCTTCTTCTGCATCTCAACCCTTCGTGTCCTTTTAGCCAGCCTGAGAAGTGCTCTGGGACAGCAAAGAACACAGGCTAGAGAGACCCCAGCTCTTTCTGGCCTGGGAGTCCACATGCTGTGTAAACTTGGCAGGCTCCTCAAGCTTGCCAACTTCAGGCCTGCCTCCATCAGTGAAATGGGATAGTGCCTTGGGGGACCACACAGGGATTAACTGCAGGGTTGTTACGGTGAGTGGAGAGATGAGACACTCCACAATGTCTGCTGAATGACTGAGAGCATGAATGGGCCTGATACCACCGTCATCCCTCCCCCAGTTCCAGGTAACCCCTGGTGCCGCCTTGAGTACATCACCAGCTGCCCCATAACCCAATCACAACATGACCCGACAGGACGGGTCAGTCTAAAACCAGGGGAAATGCACCACTTAACAAAGTGAAGGACTTCACAGGGCCTAAGGCGTTCAAACCATTTGCCAAGTAAGAAGTTTCAGAGAGTCTGTGCCACGGACACATCCCCCAAGAAAGCAGGCAACAGGCACGGAAGCTTATCTCGCTCTCATCATGGCCCAGAAGAGACGAACCAGAGGGAAAAAGGAATCACCCAGGGACAGACAGCAGAACCATGAGTTTCACTTTAAAACCCTTAAAAATATAACTCAGTCATTAAAAACCCCATATTTCAAATACATTAGGGAACCTCTGGTTCCCCAAGAAAACCGAACTGCTAAATAGGCAAGTGACAGTTCTTATGACCTACCAAGCTCATTTCTTTGGATTTCAAAGAAGCGGAACTTCCCGAGGAGGCAGTGGACGCCGGGCTGCTGGAGGCGTCTTTCTTCAGCAGGCGGGTTTTGTCAATCCCATTTTCCCTGGGTGAATGTGCGGGGCTTGCGCGGGGAGATGAGGGGTCCTCCAGAAGCACAAGCAAAGGTCTCATGATTTCACTCGCAACAGACGGCTCTTTCCCTTTACAAACTCTGTTTCCACACCAGTTCTCCAAATTAAAGGAGAGTGCTCAGAGCCCGTGAGATCTGGGCGACTTGAGGGCATGCACCTAATACTGTCCTTATCATGAACAGGATGGTGTCTGCAAGCACACCCGTGGAGGCGCCGTAAAGAAAAAAATCTAGGGACAATTATATCTCCCCTCATGCTCAAATACTTTGCCTAGAGGGCACAGGACAGGCAGGAGAGCCAGACACCAACTCAGGAATCCAAAATGGTCAGAAAGACAGATTTATTTTTTTTTTAAAGAAACACGTTTGTGTTGTTTTTAGACCATTACTGCTCTGTCTAGGAACACTCAGTAAATTCTTAATGTGTAAAGTCGCAGAAGACCAACATACGGGGGCTCCACGTCCTTTCTCTCCCAAGTTGCTCTAAAAATAAAGCTTGATGAAGAGAACGGTTACCTCATTAGAAACATCCACAACTAAGTTGTCATCGCTTTTGTCACCATCGCTGTCCTGAAAAAGAGAGATTTTGATGCCATTTACTAAAGGGATTGAGGCTCAATGAAATCCCTATAGTTCTTGGGAGCAGACAGACTAGAAAATGAGCTGGGACATGCCTACAGGTTCCCTTATGGAATGCCAGCCCTGGTAATTAAGATCACCTTCTTCCCTTCTCATCTGACCCGGGAGCCCCAGGCGGGAACTCTGTTGCAACAGCACACCAGCCATACAGCCACAGTGTATATACAGGTGATGGCAGCTTATAAAACCTGGCGCACGGTAAAGACTCAATAAACGTTTGCAACAGCTGAATCGCTCATAATCCGAAAACTACATGTCCTTCTTTAAGAGATCTTTCCCCACCGGATTTCAAATTAAGAACACAACTTCATACCATTGCTTTTACATGTATCACCTTGAAGGCAGTCAACAATTCTAGTGTTCATGGGCGATTCATAATTATAAAGACAAATCTGGACCTTGTTCCCATGGGGTTACTAATTACTGCAAAAAAAATTCTATAAAGCAAAAAAATAAATAAAGCAAAAAAAAAAGTACAAACAACAAAGCTAAGTCCTAGCTAAAATAACTACCAAGATCTAATCTAACCTCACGTTGGCTCTTTAGCAATCAACTTGGAATACTCTTGAGATGGAAGGAAGACAGGGTGGCGGTGTCTGGAGGGCAGGGGCATCCTACAGTAGGGCTTTTATGGTCTTGACACGAAGCCATAAAATTGGCTCATCAGAGGAAACTCCATGGTTGCACTGAATTTGAAAAAGCTTCAGAAAAAAACTGTTCAATTTAATAACGTGATCACTCCTACAACAAGTTCAGGGCAGGCTGAAGAAGTCTACTTCCTTAGCCAAAAGGCCTTCTATGCCCTTTAGTGCGGAATCATATAATGGACCTACAGAAAAACAGGTTATTGCAAATAGGCCCTAATTCTCAAAAAGGAGCAGGCCCCGGGTTTATGATCTACACAGTTCTTATACTGATGTCATTGTCAAATAAGAATACACTAATAATGTCTGAAAAATATTAGTATAAGTGCAAACCCATTAACTCTCTGTGGACCCCAAGTCCAGCTAGAAAGATACCCCCAACTCTAAATGCATGTCTTAAATGTTTTATCTAGTCATACCTAAAGTGTTATATGAGGGAGACCCAACTGACTTTCTTCAATAATGTGTGACTAGATATACTTTAGTCATAGTTATAAAGGTCCCATGCAATTCACTAGCAATAACAAGAAATTACAACCAATGAGGAAGCCTGGGTAATTTAAAATAAGTCTTTTGAAAGAAGTATTTTTTCATGCGATAAAAGAAAAACTTAATACTAAAAAAAATTTGCCTTCTCTTAACAAAGCCCACAGAAAATCACAAACGTTTTCAGGTACTAAGAAACCCAGGGTATGGGAATTCCCTGGTGGTCCAGCAGTTAGGACCCCACCCTTTCACTGCAGACAGTACGGATTTGATCCCTTATCAGGGAACTAAGATCTGCATGCTGCACAGTGCGGCCAAACAACACAACAACAACCAAAAACACTGATTAAAAGAAAGAAAAAGAAACCCAGAGTGACAGTGACAAAATATAAGCTGAAGGGGTTTCCCTTTAGGAAAAAAAATGTAGGAAAAAAAAAAAATGTAATGTACAGACCAACTGGTAAGAAGTAGCAAACAATGCATTTATGAAAATGGAACTGTGAAGTGAGTGCCTAAGTTGTCTGGAATGTAAATGTTAGCTTTGTATCGGATCATCTCCAAAATATAAACCTTCACAGTACAGTACATATCTGTCATCAAATATCTAAGGTCTGAATCCTTCACTCCACATTCTCCAATGTCATCTCAATACATCATCCTCAACTACCAATACAACTAGACACAGCTAATAGCAGCAGGTTACGAAAAAGTCATGTAGAGCCATGGATTCTACATCACTCACTACGAAATAATTTATCCACACGAGCCTTGCACAGAGCAACTTGGAATTGTATCATTGGCAAGTGTGCAAATTTTGGTATGTCATGGCTGACGAACAATCAATGTTATATATAAAAGCATCTGTGTGCAACACAAGTTCTGGGCAAATACATGCTAAAAAGGCTTGGGCTGGGGTGGGGAGATCAACAATTTGGGTTCTTAAAGGTATTACTATGGCACAAAGTAGGTACCAATATTCTGTGGCAAAACATCCAATCCTAGGCTCTTGCTTTGGGAATCCTAGCATGGTGACCAAAAGCATGGATGCCGGAGTCAGATTGTCTCTGGGCTCCACTTACTAATTCTGACCTTGGGCCAATCACTTAAAAGCTCTGTGCCTCAGTTCCTTTATCTGTGAGACGGAGGGATGGCACCAAATAACCAGGGTGGTGTTGAGAGTTAAGTGAAACAAGCCGCACAGAAGGATTCAGCGGCTGGCACTACCTGAGGTGCTGCTCAAGAACTGTTACCCGTTTCTAAATACTATATTAGCCCTCAGCTCGTGCCAGCTAGCAGGAGACAGAGGTCTAGCATGGAAACCTCTGCACGGGAGCCAGCTGGAGGTGGACACGTTCTCCTCCTGGGGCATCCGGGAGTGGCTTAATTCACTCGCGCTGCTTCTGAGAATGTGTCCATCCCGAAAGAGAAACTCACAGACACACAAGGAAATGACAGGGCATCGGTCAGATGCAATGTTTATGACCCAAGACCACAGTCAATGGCCATTTGGCTTGGTGTGCTCTCCTCACGAATGTGGTTTTAGCCTGATCTGAATCAAGAGTCCTCACATCGAGCTGTGTGGTCTCATCTGTAGGGTTTGAACAAGATGCCCCCAGTGTTTCTTCCATTTTCACCACGGACTTCTATCATTGCACCACTCACTGTAGCAGAGGACAGACTCTGACTTAAGACCTAATATGGACCTGAATCTATTACCACAATGGCATCCAAAAAGGCAGCTGATGACACCAAATTCTTATCCTCATTATTTCAGCATGACAGGTTACGAAATTTTGCAAGGCCTGGGACAAAATTAAAACACAGGCCCTGGCTCAAAAATTGAGCACTTAAAGATGGTGGAGAACAGAGGATGAAACTAAGGCTGAGACAGGTTCCTTTTAAGAGCAGGGCCAGTGCAGCTGGCTCAGACCACACACCATGAAGCCAGTCCTACATTTCTGTATCCCCTCTTAGGAATAACTGCAGTAGAAAGCCCAAAATTTAATACGCACGCCTAGAAGATACATAATTTACTGCTCGAGAGGGAAATAATACCCTACAATGGAAGAATCTATCCTCTTGATACATTATTTTAAGGTATGTGAAATTATCAGTAAGATCTTAGAGTCTTTTGTAGACTCACTTAGAAGGTGAGCAAGAAGACAAACAAAATATTATTTCAAGCCCTTTATTTACTTACATAGTGGCTGGAGTCCTTATCGTCCACCTTTCTTTTTTTGATGTCATTAGAAAACTCAGGTCCATTTCTGCGTTTATCTGTGCCTCTTAGACTGTCTGGGACCAAGAGGGAATTACTCTGCAAGACCAAAAAAAAAAAAATTAATCAAAGATTTCTTTCCAAGTCTCTTTGTACCCATGAAAACCCAACCTGGATGTGACAGCCGATTTGGAAAGGTGATACCTACACAGCCTTTCATTCCATTTAATTCGTCTCATCTGAAGACGTAGATGGCAAACATTTATAGAGATTTAAGCACTTAAAAGGGAGACCCTGACTATGCAATCAAGCCATCCAAAGCCTCATGGATCCTTCTGGCCCTACTCACTTAAAATGCTCCTCTGTTCTGTCTGTTCTTAGAGAAATGGGAGCCTGCTGTTTATATGTGGATGTGTTTTTCTTCTTTCCCACTGAGACTCCCTGGTCTGGAATATGAATGGTCTATGAGCAAAACCTGAGATCACTCTATTAGACATATTCTGTCACTGTAAGAGTCAATGTGGGCCTTTCTAAAAAGACACAAAGAGAGCGGGTGGGATTAACAGCATGCTTTCCTAAAAGGCAAATCACATTTTCCACAGTCACAATGAAGGAACTCTTTTGAATTCTTTTAATTTATTGTTGAAAATAAGATTTGGTGTTCCTTGCCAAGAGCACTGAAATTTAAGACCCAAAGCAGGAATTCCAGCCAGTGAATCTTCAACAGCAAGGCCAGCTCCCACACACAAAAGCAGGAACAAGGACTAATCTTTTCCACAAACCACACAGGATACTTTCCTTCACATGTGCTGAGTATGAACTGCTGACCCAAAGAAAACAGGCATTTTAGATATTTGAGGGTCACATGACACGATCTGACATCCCTTCAATTCCCATCTCCCCTTGGGCTAAAGCATCAGAACATGTTACAATGAGTTCTTTTAAGTGTGGGATTAGCATATGCAAGAGGGCAATTTGTTCAGTGATGTGTTACTGCCTTGAACAATGCTGAACTAGCTGTGCAAAAACTTCCTTTCTCAAAGCCCAGATAACCCCAATTTCTGAAAGATGCTGGAGAACTCAGTCCGGGGCCAACAAACAGCGATGCTACCTTTCTAGGCTGCAAATTAAAATACAAAGGGGCTTGGGGAAACCTTGAAGTAAGACCACCTCTAATGCAATAAGTACCAGGAGCAAATCTTTAAATAAAGGTCCATTTTTAGAGGCCCTGGATGGGTCTTCCGTCCTAACCAGCCCAAGGAAATTAGCCAGCCAGGTGGCGTGCTTTCAAACGGCCCCCCTTCTGTGCCCTGTGAAAACTGGGGACCCCACCATGGGAACATTCTCAGCTCAACCACACTCAGGAGGAAATCAAAAGGCATGCTGAAGCCCCTCTGCCCACTTCAGAGGCTGCCTCTGAAGCAGCTGAGCTTTCATTCATGACCGTTCAAGCTCCACAAATGCCGGGAGGCTTACATAAAAGCAGTGGTAGGAACCAACACAATTCAATATAGAGAAGCTCAGAATAACGTCTCAAGCACAGTGTGGGGCTGAAAGGTGAGCTGGCTGGATCCCTGAACTAATTACCTTGGCAAGCGTCTGCTAAAAACTAACCCCTCTGACCCAGACCAAATGCCTGACAGGACGCAGGAGACCTAACAAAACTCCTGTGAAGTGCTAACACACGCACTGGGGAGGGGAGCAGTAGCTTGCGCTCACGTGGAAAAAGTGTCCAAACACGTTTGTCTGTGTTCTAGATTGTATCAGCCCCCAAGTCTCTTCCTCCAGACTCAGACCGGAAGCAGCGAGGGCCAGGCTGCATCATTCTCAACCTGACAGCTACCCATGCGCCCAGCATAACACAGCAGTGTTGGTGTCCACTGGCAATTTTAAAGTCTCTTTCTCCAGGATCTCCTGAGCAGCTCTCCTGCTATGACTAGCACTGGGCATCCAAACCACTCAGCTACTCAAAGACAGCTTTCCAATGATCTGATTTTTTTCTAACGTCAAGTGGGACTGTGATCACAAAAGTAAATGACGTGCCTTCTAGGAACAATGCAATTTTTGCTAGAAACAATAACATTCCTCTGGCTGGACCCTGGTGAGCTGTGAGGCTTCTGCATCTCCAAGTCAGAAGTTAAATTCTCATTCCTGTTTGAGCAGCTTAAGTGAGGCCTATAATCTGAATGAGTTCTGCAAAGCTCTGAAAGTACTTCTAAATTTAGATGGGGTTGGTAATTAGCACTCCTGCTTATCTGAAAATTGGCTCCATTCAGATGGAAGATTGAGACAAGTTACAAAATGAAATGTCTCATCATACCTTTGATGGTATAAAATTGATTCAAAACATGGCAGCAAGGAGTGTGGGCTGGAGAAGCCTGGGACAGCACAGTCTGGAGCCAGGGAGCGCCTGGCCCACGCTGCAGGCCCACCTGTGACGAACCACTTTCTCGTGGTTCTCATGTGCCCTGTTTGCTGTAATTGTCCCCAACATCTTCCAGCCCTGACACAGCTTCCATTGTTGTTCTTGACTTAAGCAAAAGTTCCAGCCTAATGAACTTCAATTCACTGTTGGCAGCAACAGTTTTCCTTAACTACTGCCTAGGTGACCCTCATTTTTCACCATTCCCTCATTTGATCCTCAGAACCTGCAAGTGACCACATGGGTAGGGCTGGATGTCTCCTGACACCGTAAGTCTTCTTCCCTTGGCTGTTTTGTTCTCACACACTGTCTTATGTTCTTCAGGGCTCAGCAGCAGAATAGTCATTCTGACGGCTGTTCTGAGACATTTTACACACATTTTAAGAGTGAAGAGACTATACCTGGGTGCTGACTGAATATCCTTTGGGTCCTTCAAAATTTAGGGTTCTATTCTGATTTGTTACATTTGAAAGAGAAGACAGAATCATATTTAACATGAAAATTTAATATTCAATCAACATTTAAGAAGAGCCTGTTTATAAAAGAATAAAACTGAGGTTGCTTCAAGTTACTGAGAAAATCATACATTCTAAACACAGAAGACAGTTAGGACCAAACCTCTGATGAGGCTAAAGCAATCTTAACACATATTCATTATCTTTATCCTCCTTGTTTTACGTAGGGGACGTCCAGAAGTGGAGGTGATTTTCCTGAAGTCAAGAAGCTTCTGTCCATTAAGTCAAAGGGCCTGCACTCCCAAAAGAGTGATTTTTGAACTCAGTTTATGTACATCGAATACTTGTACCCAAATACTTGACCCCCCAATACCTCTCACTTAAAAGTCATATTGGCTCTTTAACCTAGTGAGCCTAAAATTCTAATGTGATATCATAACGACTAATGCATCTTCTCTTGGATTTCCTCCTAACCACAGACCCATGTTGCTTTACTTGGTACATGCCCACCATAACAAAATTGTGAACATAATATCAAAAAACAAAAACATTTTACAGCTTACTTTTAAATGACCTGAAAACAATCCCAAATTCCTGGCTTTCCACTCACGATTCCTGCCATTTATAACCCAAGAATCACACTAAAAAAACACCCCAGCAGAAAGCAACAAAATAGCCCAGGTATCCACAGCCCCAGTTTCATGCCCCATCAATTATTGTCAACCTATTTACTGTTTCTCCCCCTAGAGTCTGTATTTTGAAAGGTATTTATCTCCCAAACAGCATTCATCAAGTAAAATTCACTTTTCAAATATTTATTTGCCAAATAAATATTTAATTGTGAATCAGAGTTTTTTAATCAACATGAAAACTAGTGTTACCACACTGACTGATAGACTCTAATTCGAGCCAAGAAACTTGATGTTTTATTTCACCTTGCAGCTGGTAAAATTTAATTATCTGCCAGAATTTTTCAAACACTGTAATTACTGGGCAGACTTCTACTACAAATGTTCCGAGAGCTGGGATTTCCAGACTGTATATAAGTTTTTGTTTGTTTAAAATTTTTCTTAAGAACCAAACAAAATCATCTTATTTACCTTATGTCTTCCCTAGAAGAACTCAAAAATAGAAGTTTCATACAGCCCATGGGGGATATTACAAATCTGAGCAAATCAAGATCTAAAAACACACTGTTTTCAAAATAAGCTAAAATTTGAAAACCGTGATGATTTTCTGCACCTTTCAAGTTGCACACACTGGTGGGAACAAAGCCAAGTAAAACGATAAAAGGAGAGGCAGATGAAACAAGTCTCTAAAGAAAACAAGGTCCCCCTGGAATGTTCAGCCCAGAAACAGAGTGTCTAAAAGACCCCTTGTCCCAACTGGCACACTTTTCTCTCCATCTATATAAAGAGACTATTCATGAAATGATTAGATGAGGTCTAAGAACAGAGAAAAGGTATGAACCACAAGAAGGGACCCATCCCTTCTAAAATCTGGCATATCTGAGAACCTAAAACCTCACTAGGCATGCGAACTGATAACAGGTGAATTGTTCACTATGGTTACACCCTGTACTTCCCGAGAGTTACTTCTTGCACTAACAGTGATGTGACGGTTAAGAACAGAAACAAGAGTGAGCTAAAAAGCTACCCAGAAAGCATAGGAAGCCTTCAAATGTTACAACCTGTGGTCAGAGTCAGAGCACAATTTCCAAAATAGGTGAAACATGTTGCATAAAAACACACCAGAATCATTCCCTGCTCAAGATGAGTGGGCCCAAGTTAACTATAGAGTTGGTGGTATTTGAACTAGTGGGTAGAAGTGAGACAACGTAGTCTCTTAAAGTAAAAATAAAATCCAGACATGTAAGTAACAAACCATACCTTCCTATAAAAACTTACAATTTAAATCGAAGAATCTTTTGAATTTCAAAGAGCATTCAGTTGAATCAGAAGACAATGTCAAGATTTGGACTTTGTATTATCTTTATTCTGACCATTCTAGAAAATAATGTGTCTATTTCATACTCTGAACACCCATCTACTCAAGACCAACATAGACTTAGCTGCTTTAATATGAATAATAAACAGTCTTTATAGTCTTGTTCCAAGAATTTTACTTTTCTTGGGCAATTTAACAAGAATGGCTGTTCATGTATACTGAGGTATTTTGGAAAGTAAACTCCAGATATATGAAAGAGAGCTGGTTTACACTGTTAATGCTGCCAGAACACTTTATAAGAGCATTCACATCTCCTTCATCTACTCTGAGACCTCAAAGCAATTCTTTTGCCAACCAAATCTAAAGCTTGAAGCCACCAGCAGCAAATGTGAAAGGAAAACCCACTCATGGAGACAGCAAAAGCTAGACAGGTTTCCCTAATGTGAAAATAATGCACATTATTCAAATGGATTTCTTTAGCTGCCATGCTGATTCCCCTTGGGAACAGTCTCCTCCTCACAGGAGAAGTGTTTGTGTCAGAGGTACAGATTGGGAACTCATGACACCTCATTTATCCTCAGTTACACTAAGGCAGTGGGAACCTAATTTGCTAGCACACTCTACGCTGACAATTAACTTCCCGGTGAACATTAAAACAATTAGGTGACGACACACCCCATCACATCTGTGTGCCGCCTCACCCACACCTGGTACCAATTAAGCCAT
This sequence comes from Cervus elaphus, assembly GCF_910594005.1. Lineage (NCBI taxonomy): Eukaryota > Metazoa > Chordata > Mammalia > Artiodactyla > Cervidae > Cervus > Cervus elaphus. The sequence continues at coordinate 55,028,073 of NC_057843.1, forward strand.
CACTCCATGCAGCACTCTGCGCTGCGGGCCAGTTGGTCATCCACGCATTCTGTGTGACAAATGTACTTTTAACCTATAAAACTAACAGAATCCCCACCTGTCAATGGCAAAAAGTGGAAGCAAATGAAGATGTGTGGAAACGTGGAAAACATGTCTCGGAAGATTGGCTGTGGAGCAGGTCTGAAGGGTAAACATCTATTTTTCACATGGTTTGAAGGCAAAAAATGGGGAGAACAAAACAATAAAAAAAATTTTTTTTTTAAAAACCAACATGTTCCTGCACCTCCATTTAGGAACTCAGCACTGTCGGATGCAGATGGGTGACTTGAGAGGATGCCCAAGATAAAAGAGCTACAGACACACACCCAGTGACATCTGAGCTGAAGAAGTGCTAAACCATGAAATGCCTTCCGCGTCACTCTCTTATGTCCACAGTTTGCTTTTCCACCCTCCTTCTCCAGGTAAAACAAAACGTTTTCAATAAAAACTATGGAGCTGAAAAGAAACATAACTACTTAAGAATAATCTTTAAATGACCTCATAACACCTTTATTCCCCTAATCAGGACCTTGGTCACAACAAAAGTCAAGGTGTATTTCAAACCTTTTCTAGAAGCATGTTTGCAAAGCGCTCTTAGGTGCTACTGCCCCTCTTCATTTGCCAGCCCCTGGTGAGAAGCTTCTACTGCAAAAAAAAAAAAAAAAAAAAGTCCTGAAACTAGAAAGCAATGGGTCAGGACTGGACTGTGGTATCTGATATCCGACGGCACTTACACCCATCTCTCCTCATCGGAAAGATGCAGACAGTTTGCATCTATGTTAAGGAGGGGATGTTGAAAATGATGAGCAGACACCTCACCTAGCACAGGAACACACCATTCCCAACAAGCAAGAAACCGCCAGGGTCCTCCTTCCCTTGGGGGTTCAACCTTCTCACGGCAGTGATGCTGGTTTCCCCACAGGATCTATTTTATTTTTCTTAAGTACAGAGTTTTAAGTTCTACCAAAAGAAAAATCTACTGAAGCCACAGCTTCAGAAAATCTAAGTGTTTCCTACTGTGCCTTAAATATAGAGATTTCAGGTAATTCATCTTAGTTTTATCCTTTATCTCCACACACTTCCTTGACATAGGCCAAGATAAAGTCATCAATGTGTAGGTGAAAACACCTCCTCTGAGCCCCCATTTACCTTTGATGAATTCCAGCATCATTCGACTGACCAAGCTCCTAAGAGGCTGGGGTGTGTTTCGTGATGCGGACACACAGAACGACATCGGGACCAGCCACTCAGTCAAGCGGGCCCCCATCGCCACGGAAGCCTCACACATTGTGTGAAAAGGAAAGGAAGCCACAAGGAGCTATGCCGAGGGTGACCAACGACACGTTTCCTGTTGTCCGGCTCCCCTGCAGGTGGATGCAGGGAGGACCTTCCTAAAGGCCTGCAAAGGTATGGCTGATGACTTCCCATGTGTGGGTCCTAAACCCGCACCCTGCAGGCAGCCACCATCGCCATCTTACAGGTGAGACAAGAAGGTCCAAAAGCACGAGGAATACCACCTGTGCAGCCAGAATTCCACTGGGTCTGTCTTAGTCCAAAACCTACCTTCTTTCTATCACTGCTCCTTTCCCCCACACCCCACCCCACCCCACACACACATACTGCCATGGTCATAAAAAGCCACAAGGAGACAATGTGACTTTCAAAAAAATAAAATTTCAGAAACAGGCCAAGAGTGAAGTACTTCCCAGAGCAAGCCTCATAGCTTCTTCCCTCCTTGTCCTCTATTCTGCACAGTGTCATTTCAGAAAAAGGGAAGGGATAGGTGGTCCAGAATTAGGATCTGGTCCTAACTCTACCAATTAGCTAGTCAAGTACAACAGCTAGAGAAGAAAAAAATAAAGATACCACCTTAACATCGAGTGATGGTTGTCATAGTCACTTATTTAAAAGTTCTAAATGTGAACATGGTGACTGTAGAAATCAGTTACGGGACTGGTAAAGGGGTCCCTCAGAAAGACGATCTATATGAACCGAAACACCCAACCTCCTTGGGCTTTGTGTCTGAGAAAATGATGTGTGCTAAGTCACTTCTGTCATGTCCAACTCTTTGTGACCCCATGCACTGTAGCCTGCCAGGTTCCTCTGTCCATGGGATTCTTCAGGCAGGGATACTGGAGTGGGACGCCGTGCCCTCCTCCAGGAGACCTTCTGGACCCAGGGACTGAACTGGATCTCTTAGGTCTCCTGCAAGTGTGTTCTTTACTAGCACCACCTAGGAAGAAAATGATAGTGATGCACTCCTCTGAACTAAAGCAGGTGAAAAGTGCTTAAGACGTTTCTGAGCCAGGAACCCCCTTGGAGAATTTAATGAGTTATGATCTTTTCCCAGCATTACATAAGAGCACTCACCCACAGTACTCTACATACAATCTTAGTGGTGTTCAAGGGCCTTCTGAAGTCCACTCAGGAACCTGCCTGAGTTTACAGACAGTCCCATTCTAGAGTCTCTCCCAGACAGCCCGCTCAAGTCTCCTCCCTTTTCTAGATGTTCCAAATAATGATCACATGAGTGAGGTATTTCAGTGCTTTTCATTCAACACATAATCTGACTCTGACATCACAAGCCATCACTGTAAAATGGCAGCAAGGGTATGAAGTGCTCTGAGCCAGTGCCTGGCACATAGTAAATCGTCGATAAATATTTGTTAAATGAATGAGTACTTAAATAAACATTCTATCACAATTTCTTAAAAGCCATACAGCTCCATGTCAATTCTCTAACTCAATGTCTTTCAAAGCAGACTTAATTTAAAGGAGATTCTCTTCAGCCAAAACGAACTTGGTGCAATTCGTCTTTAAATTAACTTGAATTATCTAAATTTTATTACTCTTGAAGAAATAAAGGCTTTTGTCAGGTCATTTCTTTGCTCAGTAGTAGCACTCTGATAAATAGGCTTATGTTAAAATAAAAAAAGGTTTGTGAATTAGAAAAACAGTAGTCAAATCTTAATTTAAAATCAATAGCCAAACAGCAAATTACACCTCTCTTAAGTTACCAGCTTTACCACTCATCCCTTTCAGAAATGAGAAACTTAAAAATCGTGTGCCCTCTGCTCTTAGCTCTTTTCTTTCCTGGGTTTTACATAAAACAGGTTACATTATAGTTCATTTGTTTTCCCACCATAAAACCTTCTACTAGCGAACGACATAGTTTAGACTCAAGAGATAACAATACGTACACACTCAACAGTTCCCTCTGGATCTATTGTAAGTCCTTGATTTTTGCACTGGATATAAAAAATGTCTGTTCAACATAGAAAGAAGAGCAGGAAAAAAATAAAACTATATGCCAGCCTACAATTTCTCAGAACTCCTTGGTCTTATTTATGGCAGAGGTTCTCAAGAGTTTGGTCCAAGGACCTCAAGGGTGTCTCTTTGTGGGCAGATTTTAATACTTAAACCAAAACAATATATGGCAACAAACAGAATGCAAAAAATTGACAAGAATTCAGTTCCCCTCTTTTAAGCCAGGCGTTAACGACATTTGCAAAAGTGCAAAAAACAAAGCCACTCTTCCCACTCCGATTTTTTATTTTGGAAATTAGTTATTTTTCACTAAAAATGTTATTTAACACAATTAAGTAACTTTTTATCTGTTTAAGTAATTTAAAAATCTGTTTTATTTCTAACCCAGAGACTTTTCAAAATATATGACATACATAATCAAAAGTTCTCTAGGGTAATCAATTACTTAGAGGATGTGAAGGTTCTGAGACCACAAGGTGTGAAAATCATTGCCCTAGATAGCCACTGCTCTTAAGCCTTCATTGAGTGAAAAAACTAAACAAAACACCTGTATAATCAATTGACTTTATCTGCCAAGTAAAATTCAACTTCATAATTCAAACCACTTTATTAAATAGTTAAGTACTATAATATTTTAGGTGTTAATAGTACACATCATCTCATTACCCAGTGAGTCTCATATTTAATTTTACATAAAGTTTGAAGAGAGTTAGTTAATTTTACATAACTGCAGCAAAATCCCACTTATATGGACAGTGAACAATTTAATTTCTCTCTACAGACTGAATTAAATGTTTTGGTTACAAATTAGTCTGGTTTTTCCATTTTATACAATCATTACCATGAGTTTTCTATAATAATTATGCAGGAAACTCAGTATATATACTTCTGAAAATGTTGAAAGTATAATTAAGACTTGACAAGAGTTTGGTGTAAAAAAGGAGACATGCAAATAACACATTAAGTAACCATGTATTTTATATTATTTTATAGATTGGTTTATGCAATGTATCTACCACATTTGGACTTGAAAGTTCACTGACTGCTAACTCAACATGGACTTACTAATAACTAAACTAACTGGACTGAAAAACAACGCACAGCTGCCTGAAATTGAAGAACTATTTTGTACTTCTTTAAGGGTACAACTTTCCCATAAATCAATAGCTAGTTCCTCCATAAATCAGTTTACTTTGGTCTGTACTTTGGGAGTAGGTGATTTTATTCTCTACCTCTAATTTTTTCTCCCCTCTTTTTTCTTCCTAACAGCTTCCAAAGAAAATTTACAGAACAAGAATTTCAAAACCAGCTACCTCATCCTTTCACCATTATCTATTCCCCTCATATACTCTGACACATAAAAGTATACCAAGCTCAATCCCAAAGGAAATTTTAAGAACTGTTACTATTCTACATAGAAGGTGGAGGAAGGGGGGAACCTATACTTTTCAAACTTAAAAACAATTACATATCTTTCCCCCAAACTCATAAGAAAAGTATCAGAGTGATTTAAAAGTTCAGTATCCCATTTTTAAACCATATTTAGATTGAAGATCATCCAAATTCTGCGTGTTCAGAAAGAAGAAAGGAAGACGGGAAGGGGCAAAAACGATAGGTTATCTTAGCTGAAGAGGGGCCAGGTTCTCACTCTTTGCTCCACAACATGAGAGGTGAGTTCTAGAGACAGGCAGCCCCAGAAGTAGCTGGCAGATACGTGAGCAGATCAAACATTACACAAAGTGGGTTTCTCCATTTTATACAACCATTACCATGAGTTTTCTATAATAATTATGCAGGAAACTCAGTATATATACTGAGATTTAGGCTGATGAGAAAATGAACTCAATAAGCACAGAGCTCCGTGAACTCAATCTTCTTGGTTTTGAGAGATGACTCAAAGACTCAGTTCTCTGGACTAAAATAAAGTCCAAGTTCACACTCCAAGGACGATTATGAAAAGAAAACTAGATATAGAAACCTAGCAACTAAGATGCATTCGCGAGGATAATGATGGTTTAGGTAGAAATAACACAGCACTAACCAATTTCACATATGGATTATGACCTCTTGCCTGCAGAACTGACTTAAGGAAAAAATGAATACTCTCTTACATTAGAAGTAAACCTGGACTCGAAGTGCAATGATAAACATTTTTAAAATGGGGCACATAAGGATCAAAGTGTATTTTCAAGTGAGTAATCTTAGCAAGCAGCTTTGCCTCCCTCTCATCTGATAAAAGTTTTATACAAAAGGTGGGGGGGTGGGGGAGAGAACAGATATATTTTTAAAAAAAAGAAAAACAAGTTGCTGAGAGAGATAGGGTAGGACACACGTGTCTGTGCCTCTATGGACAGAAAGGCGCCGGGGCGCCCCGTGGGGTGGGGGGAGGAATGTGTTTTTATGAGCAGCAGGCGCATAAAGTCGGGGTACTTACTGTGCCTGGTTCTCTGTCTGCTCCCGAGGTTACCAAGAAACGCACAGACATGCCCGTTCAGACACAGAGGCAAGAACAGAAATAAAAAAAAGGGGGGAATAATTAGAACACAAGCCCCAAACAGTTTTAAAAATGGCTTTTATTTATATAAGTCATTGCACATTCCTAATACAGTGATTTCCTGAAAATTACAGTATTTTGTAAACATAAGATTTACAGTTTAACCATACACAAAAGCCTATTTTTTTAAAAAATTTCTTGACAGAATAAATTACTCTTTTTTTTCCAAAAAATTAGTCAAGTGCAATTTTGCCCAATATTTAATGCATACTAGAATTAAAGCCTATGAAGCTAAGTAGTAACAGATGCAATTATCAAACCTTTCATTTGAACACATTCACTTTCAAATTTAACTTCTTATTTCGCCCCATTTAACAACATTACTTTCTTTGAAAATTACCCAATTAAGCAGTTAACAGTTTTCCATAATATGGTACAGGCCACTAGCATTAACGAGGCAGTTGCCAAGATGTCAAGATGCCTGCCATCTAAAGAGATGGAGAAATCTACAGATGCCCACGTTAAAGCCTGAAAACCTCCAGGGCGAACTGTGTTTCAGTGGCCAAGCTTTGCGACAGACAGTTCCTCTTAGCTCATTGTTTGCGCTCTGTATGGGCTGGGGCTTTCCTTAGCGGTGCACAAACTTTGCAGCACTGTAAGAGCGTTAGGACAAGGTCCTAATCTGGCTTGCCCGGCCTCTCACCTCTGTGGTGCTCTGCATCGTGGTGCTTCTTGTCATCTTTCATGGCCAAGTGAGACTGGCCGCTCAGGGCACTGGACAGCGCCAGGAGGCCGGCGCTGCCGCCGAGGGGCGGGATGCCAGGAGGCTGAAGTCCCGAGGGGTGAGGGGTGAGGGGCACTGGGGGTCCGTGGCCGTGAGAAAGATGCTGGGCTTGCAACTGCTGCTGCTGTTGGAGGTGGCGGTTGAGAGGAAGAGGAGGGAGAGGGAAAGAGAAGGTGGTGGCGGCGGCAGTGGCATCCGGGTGGAAACCAGACATGACATGAGAGGATGGAGGAGACAGGTCAGGTTACACACACACACACAGAGCAAAGAGAGACAGAGAGAGGGAGGAAAGGGAGAAAAAAAATGTGATTAGCACGCTCAGTCCATCAAAAGCCTTCATTTGCTTAGTTACCTTATATCATATAATCTTCCCAAAACATAATCCTCAGACTAACACTGTCACTTCCTGGCCTAACTCACACCCTGAGAGTGTAGGTGTGCAAGCCTGGATAGGTAAGTGAGCCCTCACATATTCGTTAGTCCCATCTCTGGGCAGCTCCAGGGGTGAAATCCAGTGCCGTCACTGAATCTAAGATGCCACAGATTTGGGGCTCATTCTGATTTCAGAAAGGTTAAAATAGGGGAGGCACAGACATACATCCTACAATACTGTATCTATATTCTCAACTAGTCACAGGTTACTAGGCGATTCCATTCTACCCCAGCATTCTTGTGTTAACTTGACACAATGGTAGGATGAGACAAAACCAAATATTAACTTTAGTTAACAAACCCAGAAAGAAGGAAGACCTAGCATCTCTTATGCACTTGCGTGCCCTGACTTCATCAAACCCTCACAGAAATGAGGAAGTACTGATATTCCCATTTCACAGATGGCCAGGCTCAAGGCACCGAGTTTCTCCCTCCAGGCGGGAAGGGAGTGAAGTGGACCCAGGAAGGGCTGTCGTGGTACCACCAAACACAGAGGGCGGCCTCGGGGGGACATGCATGTGACAACTCAAAGAGACCACAGATGCAGAACTCTGATTACCCCTTCCTTTCTCTTGAGCTTCAGGCCCCAAACCCAGCCCCTCTGTACGTCACAGAGGAAAACACCGAGACCCAGTGAGGCTAAGAAGCTTGCTGAGGAAAACACTCTGATGACGAAGTCCCCATTCCTTAATGCCCGCGTCTCTATCGCTTAATCCATTCCAGAAGTTATAAATTGGTTCATATTAAAAAGCACCATTGCTCTCATATATTATATTTAAGACACACTACAGGAAATGAAAGAGTATCCCAGAAATGGCCCCTCCACCATAAATCTGGCTGCTTTTCAGCTGTCCAACATAAAACTTATTTTTGATGAGATAGTAAAAACGATTAAAGCTCAATTTCTAAGGTGTAATGTTAGGAAATTCTTAAGATTCTGATTTGTGCTCACTTCCCTGGGACTCAATTACTCGTTTTATTTATTACCCCCTTGCGTGTACTGAATATATTAGATCTTTACGCCAGATCTTCAGTAATTTCCACCCCAACTACTGATATTTGATTGAATACTAAACAGGTTTCCAGCCCTCAAGAGCCAGCAGCAGCTAAAAGGCAGAAATCAGTGTCTACAGTTATCTTACAGTGAATTTTCAACCCCACTAGTATCTTTTTAAAAATCTTTAGAAGCCAACCTCTTTAAACTTCCATTCCTTCCAAAGAGAGCACAGTTCTAATGAGAAGGAAATTGGAAAAGGGAGAGAGGTCAGAGAGAGCAACATTAATAGTATTCCTGGAAAGTATTTATAAACTACTCATTCACCATTTGAGATCATAATAACAATTTCTTTATGCATAAAATCACCTTCCTGTCATCCCAAAGACACTAATTCCTGCTCTGTCACCTTTTAAGAGCTCAGCAATAGCAGGACATAAAACTGAAGAAGTTGGCAGAGGCATCACGGTCCACTAGGCATGCTCATTAGCACTTAATTAGGAACTAGACACCTGCCATAAGAAATGTGCTCAGAGAAGGATGAGGAACAGGTCTGCCCTATCAGCGATTACTATCATTACTCGGAGACTGAGAGCTATGTCCGGCTGCTGCGGGGGGAAGGCAGTGATGCATACAAAAGTGGGTGCAGTGGGGTAATTAAGAGCAGCACTGATTAAAAGAAGATGAGCGAGGCTAAGCAGAGGGGAAGGACTTTAACTACAGGGTGGAGGATACAACCCTATCACCCTTGCCTGTACCCCGCCCCTCCCAGTTACCCCCCTTAAAATTCCCCCCCAAATGGAATCACCAAAAAATGACCCCAGATGTGGGATTTTATGTCAGAGTAAAGGCAGCCTCAGGTGACATTTGAAGATGCTAGAAGGAAGGGAATTTTCTGCCCAAGCCAACTTGGTTTTCAGAAAGATGAACTGGAAAGCATTCTCCATTACTAAAAAGAAGACTGGGCTTACAAAATAAAGGGGCCGTGCCTCAGCTGTGAGGCAGAGCTGAAAGGTTAAGCCCAACACTTAGGCAAATGGCTCTCAGCAGAGCTAGCTATCCAGCAGCTTACACTGGCCACAGGCAACCCCCACCTCTACCCTGCTCTAGATTCTCAGGCCCCATGAAGACAGTCTATTATTAGAGACAATGAGGTTCTTCCAGCCTTAGCTTGGCCATCTTGAAAGTGCCTTCTTCCACCTTTTTAAAAAAAAGCATAACTCTCTCACAAAATGAAAGGAATACTTAAGTAGACAGCAAGAGGATGAATCACAGCTACTGAAGATGCTGCAGACCCAGAAAACATGAGCCTGCTGCCTCAGATTCTACTTCTTTATCCTGCCACGCAGAGCTCCTAGATCATGATTCCAGCTTCCGTATCTGGCCTCAGCTTAGAACACACCAGGCGGAGGGAGGGCGGGAAGCACGGCTCCCATTTCACAGATGAAAGAGTGGCTTGCCCTGGGTTCTCAGCCAGAATGATTGAAAACCTTTCATTCCCTTCAACAGCCTCTCTTCTGTGACCCCAGCAGCTCAGGCATGTTCACAAGGAGTCAGGGACAGACCCAGGGTTCCCAAGCGGTGAAAGGAAGCAGGCAAGCTCTTTCTCCACTGACAACTTCACGTTTCTCCCTTCCCAGGTAAGGAGAGACTCCTGAGGGCACGCGACACTGCACACCAAGAGACAATCCACTTCACTGTCGGATGTTTACTGGGAAATAAAACGATCTCCACAATGCAGCCTCGGCAGCAGTGACAGATGGGAATTTGTTCTGAGATTTACAACTCACAAGTGCCATTCTCTCCAGTCTCCACTTCCCAACACCCTACACATGAGAAATGAAAACATCTTTCTCTCTAGCTCTCTTCCAAGGAAGCTGATAAGGAAGAATCAAGCTGAAACAGAGATAGTTCCGGCTTCTCTCAAAAGATGCTTAATAAATAAGAAGTGTTGTCTGTAAGATAAAACATTCATTGAAATGAACAGAGGGCCCACATCCAGGAGATTAAAACAGCTGACTCCAAAAGAGCAGCTGACCTGTCCCATCCATGTGTTCCTGAAAGAACATGTTTGTTTGTTTTTTTCTCCCCACAGTTTACCTGAGACAGCCTAATACCCATCACCTTCACTAAAAGGAAAAAACATGAATGCGCCTCAAAAATACATGTCAGAACAAAAGACACTGCTATACAGCCAGCAACACCTCAAAAAACCCAGTGGCTCTGCCAATTAAGGGAATTTACACGCCATCAGTCCTCCATAGACCCAAACCTGCCCAAATCATTGGGGAAACTAAAATGTTTCTCAACATGACAGCAAGGCTGGGAAAACTCAACCTTCTACCCATTCATCAGCTTGCACTAATTAGTAAACTTTTTTTTTTTACGTTATTGGCTATAGATTTATAACCACAGAACACACAAGCAAAACAGTTTACAAAGCTATCAGAAAAGGCATTTTTGATGAACAGTGGTGGTTTGAGGCAATATGTATCAATCTAAACAGGTGGTTCTCAAACAAAGCAATTTTGATACCCTTTTCCCCCACCCCAGGGACATTTGGCAACATCTAGAGATATTTATGGTTGTCACAGCTGGGAGGGAGAGAGGAGGAGAAGTGCTACTGGCGTCCAATAGGTAGAGGCCAGGGATGCTGCCCAACACCGTACAATGCACAGAACAGCCCTCATCACAGAGAATTCACAAGCCTAAAATGTCAGTAATGCTGAAACTGAGAAATTCTGGTCTAGGTCTAAGTTTAGAATGCTGTACCATTATGTTAGAATCCATGTTCTTATATGCCAAAGGATTTGCCAAATTGCTTAAAACCCAAAAGTACTTTTCAGTTTTCAATTCTTCCCTGTCCTTTCTCCATCAAGTACCTTGTCACAACCCCCCAAAATGAGCAGCTGCTTACGCTGACTCCAGTTAACAATTCAAAACAAACAGCAACTTCACATTTTACAAAACAATTTGGGGAAAGAGCGACACTGGGAACTTTTACGGACTGTTCTGGTGCCGCAGAGATGATTAGGGAAAGGTTTAGTTTGGGGCATGAGGAGATAAATGCACTCATTCTTACCCAAACAGTTTGAATAGGATGGGAAAGAGATGAGGAAAACAAACACCAAACCCTGAGTTAATGACACTGAAAACCCACAAGGAATAAAACAACCTCATCCATGTCAAACAACAGCCATGCATTTAGAATTTTAATTCACATTTTACCTAGTGCAACCCGGGTCAATTATGTTGCTATAATGAAATTGACTTTGCTGTTTACATTCAGAGCTTTAATAATAGTGAGGTGGTTTTTACATTTTTGTTTCTAAAATAGGTATAGCACAGGATTTATCACCACAGAGCTGCCTATACAAGTAGAAAGGAAACCAGAATAAAAATGAAGACCAATGTCCCCCCTCACCCCCACTAGATATTAATAAGTTCCTCATTACCAACCACTGAATCAATTTGAATTTCTGAAATTTAACCCACTTTACAACCTTTGGGAAAACTATGTCACACAGACCACAAACTGAACCCAACCAGAACTAAAACCATGCTCCAAAATAGCATCTCCAATGCTAAAAGTGTGACAGTAAGTGGCATTTATAGCACTTGGTATTTAAACACTTTTAAAAGGGAGGTGGGGGGTGGGGAGTGAAAAGGAGCATTTGTTGACAGTTTTCTCCAAATCACTCTTCCTTGATTTCTTTTGCTATTACCCTGTTCTTTAAAATGCTCAGTTCTTATCTCGGGAGAGTGCAGAAAAAGAAAATTGGTATGCTACGATAAACAAGTGGGCGAGGTGGGGAAGAGCTGTGTGGCAGCAGAGACATCAAGGACACTACTCTGGGAGTGATCTGAAAACCTCCCATTATGTGGATGGCCTCTCGTGTGAAGAGGGGCAGGGGTGATGAACAGGCAGGAACTGCTTGCTGGGGCCAAGAATTCACAAGGCACTTGAAGACAATAAAAAGTAAGTAAATAAATAAATCCACTCAAAGGCCCCATTTTTATGCAGGAGGACACAGAAGCAAAACTGATGACCCACATGTAGGCAGGCAACCAGATGAAGGCCTAAGACTCTGAAAAGGATCTAAACTCATCTTTTCTGTTTCTCAGCTAATTGGCACAGGCCAACCTGTTCTGCATCATCACCCTGACTTATTCAGTCTACCTGCCCTGGGTGACTATTTCCATCATGACTTAAAGACCTAAAACTAGAGTTAGTTTTTAAAAGCCATGTTTACTTAAGTAGATCCACTTCTAAAACTACATAAGATTTCAATAAAAAGATGCTCACCATCACCAGCCGTCAGAGAAATATAAATCAAAACCACAAATGAGACAGCATGTCACACCCACTAGGAGGACTAGGATCAAACAATGGACAATAACAAGTGTTGGAGAAGAAGCAAGAGAAACTGGAATTCTCACCCACTGCTAGGGGGGAATGCAAAACGGTACAGCCACTGGGTTGTTTAAAAAGTTGGATGGAATTACCATATGACCCAGAGACTCCATTCCTAGATATAAACACCAGATAAAAGAAAGCATGTCCACAGAAAAATTTTTATACAAATGGTTCAGTTCAGTCGCTCAGTCGTGTCTGACTCTTTGCGACCCCATGGACCGCAGCACGCCAGGCCTCCCTGTCCATCACCAACTTCCGGAATTTACTCAGACTCATGTCCATTGAGTCAGTGATGCCATCCATCTCATCTTCATACAAATGTTTACAGCAGCATTATTTATAATAGCCAAAATGTAGAAACAATTAAATGACCAGCTAGTGACTGAACGGATAAACAAATGCAATATATTGATGTAATAGAATACTGTTCATCAGAAAAAAGACTGAAATAAATACCTTCTACAACATGTAAAAACCTTGAAAACATGCCAAGTGAAATAAGCCAGACATAAGGGCCATATATTATGTGATTCCATTTATAGGAAATATTCAGAACAGACAAATCCATAAGAGATAGAAAGATTAGGCGTTGCCAGGGAGTTGAAGGGATGGAGAAGGGGGTCTTGACTGCTAATGAATATGAGTTTATTTTGGGAGCGATGAAAATGTTCAAGAATTACATATTAGTAATAGTTATACAAGTTTGTAAATATATTAAAAACACTGAGCACTGTGCTTTTAAAAGGGTGAGTAAGGGACTTCCCTGGCGATCCAGTGGTTAAGACTTTGCCTTCCAATGCAGGGGGGTGCAGGTTCAAACCCTAGTTGGGGAGCTAAAAGTTCATGTGTCACAGCCAGAAACAAAATAAAACATAAAATAGAATCAATACCGTGAAAAATTCAGTAGAGACTTTAAAAATGGTCCACATTTTAAAAAACTCTTTGAAAAAAAAAGCAGGGTGAATGATACAGTACATAAATCACCCATCAATCAAAAAAAACCACATAGATCTAATAATTAAAATGAGACGCTCTACTTTCTATTCGGAAGACTTTTCTTCTTCCTCTGAGAAGAGGGAAAATATAATGCATTCTAATAAATCCAAATAAAAGTCATATGAAAATATATGGGGACATGAATAGTAAACAATGCTTCAGCAAGCTTCCTAGTAATTAAAAGCACACTGCCTATTCAGAAGAACTGAGACACTGAAGCCAAGCCCTGCATTTGTTAGAGATACCTACCTGTACCCTCAGTTAAAAAAAAAAAAAAAAGTCAGATGCAGAGAAGACTTCTCAGCTGTATTGCTTCATCCCTTTGGAAAATTAATAAAAGGGCTGAACTATTGGAATTTAAGTGGCAGGTAAGTCACTAAATAGAAGCTGGTAGAGCTGGAAGATCCATGTTTGTTGTGTTTTATTTACTTCCTGTGGTAGCAGGCTATGCATTATTCTCCTAGGGTGAATTTGTTTTATAAAGAAAGTTACAGCTGGGTTATTGATGGGCTTTCCAGGGATTAACTGCATACTCATAAGAATAAGAGACTAACCTCATCCTCTTAAACTTCACACACTACAATCCTATAGATGGCTGACAGCTACAGCCGGAGGAGAAAAATAATCCAACATTTCTGCTAATCCTTAAACCAATCATCTCATGCAACAATGGGGAGTCCTTTAGGTCTACAACTCAATCTCTTCAGGACAGAAAGGCTCCTTCTACAGTCACATCAGGAGTTTGTATTCACAGCCGTCACCTACACAAACACACACAGTCAGATACCACAAACCACTCTAGGCTTATTTCATACTAAGTTGTTGTAAAGTATAGAGAATTATAAATTTGCCTATAAAATAAGAATACACACACCTGACCAAAACCAGAGCCCCACAGACCTTGACAGAAGTTATATTTGGGGAAAGTAAGTTAGATCACATGCAAATAAATGAGAAAGGATAAACAAGGCTGCTTATATTAACTCCAAATTTCCCCGAGTTCCTGATGTTCATATACTGCTATGGAAAATTGTTTACACTTTCTTATATCCAACAATCTGCATGGAAGCAGTTATCAGAAATCTGGCATTTTGTGGTAGGGGAATTGGTCATCTGGGCATCTCTTCTAATTCTGCCCTCCTTCTAATTCTATCTCAAGGATCCCTGCCACTTTGCAGTGCCAACAAAAGAACTGGTCCCTTCCCCCTTTATGCTGAGTAAGGAAGCCAAAAGTGCCTGATCCTCACATTTTTGCTTCTCAAACTTCTCTCCATCTGTTCCCCAAAGTGAACTTCTCCCCTCAGTTCTGAATTTTAAGTTTGTTCACCAAAAGTTAAATGGCAGTGCTTCCGCACTGCCGTGTCCTTATTAAAACTCATTCACACACTAATTGCAGAAGCAGAGCATCAGGTTGGGTCTAATCTCAAACACCAATATCCACGTAACCACCAGAAAAGACAAGAGGAGGTGACCCACTGCCTGGAGTAATCACCCCTTGAAGAAGCTTGGTCAATTGGACCCAGAGATCTGCTACAGGCACCGAGAGAAAGCAGGCAGGAAAAACTGCAGTCCAGGGGAGTCAGTTCACCCACATGTCAGGTAACGGCTACCGGTCAGTCTTGCCCTCTACAAAAGCCACACAAGGTAAATGGCATTGTCCACCTGAAGACGGACGCTCATGGAGGTTAACTGGCTGCACGAGATCACAAAGCATAGTAGTGCCCAAGTGTCCCAATCAAGTCCAGTCTTATCCTAGGCCCAGGTAACATGGGTACCAACACGGGCGCCATGTTATCCAAGGCTCAGTTCAGTTCAGTCCCTCAGTCGTGTCCGACTCGTTGCGACCCCATGAACCACAGCATGTCAGGCCTCCCTGTCCATCACCAATTGCCAAAGTCTACCCAAACCCATGTCCATTGAGTTGGTGATGCCATCCAACCATCTCATCCTGTCGTCCCCTTCTCCTCCCACCTTCAATCTTTGCCAGCATCAGGGTCTTTTCAAATGAGTCAGCTCTTTGCATGAGGTGGCCAAAGTATTGGAGTTTCAGCCTCAGCATCAGTCCTTGCAATGAACACTCAGGACTGATCTCATTTAGGATGGACTGGTTGGATCTCCTTGCAGTCCAAGGGACTCTCAAGAGTCCTCTCCAACACCACAGTTCAAAAGCATCAATTCTTTGGCACTCAGCTTTCTTTATAGTCCAACTCTCACATCCATACACGACCACTGGAAAAACCATAGTTTTGACTAGATGGACCTTTGTTGACAAAGTAATGTCTCTGCTTTTTAATATGCTATCTAGGTTGGTCATAACTTTCCTCCCAAGGAGTAAGCGTCTTTTAATTTCATGGCTGCAATCAGCATGTGCAGTGATTTTGGAGCCCCCAAAAATAAAATCTGACATTGTTTCCACTGTTTCCCCATCTATCTGCCATGAAGTGATGGGACCAGATGCCATGATCTTAGTTTTCTGAATGTTGAGCTTTAAACCAAGTTTTCCACTCTCCTCTTTCACTTTCATCAAGAGGCTCTTTAGTTCCTCTTCACTTTCTGCCATCAGAGTGGTGTCATCTGCATATCTGAGGTTATTGATATTTCTCCCAGCAATCTTGATTTCAGCTTGTGCTTCCTCCAGCCCAGCATTTCTCATGATGTACTCTGCATTTAAGTTAAATAAGCAGGGTGACAATATACAGCCCTGACATACTCCTTTTTTACTTGGAACCAGTCTGTTGTTCCATGTCCAGTTCTAACTGTTGCTTCCTGACCTGCATATAGGTTTCTCAAGAAGCAGGTCAGGTGGTCTGGTATTCCCATCTCTTTAAGAATGTTCTATAGTTTGTTGTGATCCACACAGTCAAAGGCTTTGGCATAGTCAATAAAGCAGAAGTAGGTGTTTTTCTGGAACTCGCTTGCTTTTTCGATGATCCAGCAGATGTTGGCAATTTGATCTCTGGTTCCTCTGCCTTTTCTAAAACCAGATTGAACACCTCAAAGGTCACAGTTCACGTACTGCTGCAGCCTGGCCTGGAGAATTTTGAGCATTCCTTTACTAGCGTGTGAGATGAGTGCAATTGTGCGGTAGTTTGAGCATTCTTTGGCATTGCCTTTCTTTGGGATTGGAATGAAAACTGACCTTGTCCAGTCCTGTGGCCACTGCTGAATTTTCCAAATTTGCTGGCATATTGAGTATAGCACTTTCACAGCATCATCTTTCAGGATTTGAAATAGCTCAACTGGAATTCCATCACCTCCACTAGCTTTGTTCATAGTGATGCTTCCTGAGGCCCATTTGACTTCACATTCCAGGATGTCTGGCTCTAGGTGAGAGTGAGTGATCACACCATCATGATTATCTGGGTCATGACGATCTTTTTTGTACAGTTCTTCTGTGTATTCTTGCCACCTCTTCTTAATATCTTCTGCTTCTGTTAGGTCCATATCGTTTCTGTCCTTTATTGAGCCCATCTTTGCATGAAATATTCCCTTGGTGTCTCTAATTTTCTTGAAGAGATCTCTGGTCTTTCCCATTCTATTGTTTTCCTCTATTTCTTTGCGTTGATCGCTGAGGAAGGCTTTCTTATCTCTCCTTGCTATTCTTTGGAATTCTGCATTCAAATGGAGAGTTTTTTTAATAAGTATTTATTAAATGGAGAGTTTAATAAGTATTTTTCCTTTTCTCCTTTGCTTTTTGCTTCTCTTCTTTTCACAGCTATTTGTAAGGCCTCCTCAGACAGCCATTTTGCTTTTCTGCATTTCTTTTTCTTGGGGATGGTCTTGATTCCCATCTCTTGTACAATATCACAAACCTCCGTCCATAGTTCATCAGGCATTCTGTCTATCCCTTAAATCTATTTCTCACTTCCACTATATAGTCATAAGGGATTTGATTTAGGTCATACCTGAATGGTCTAGTGGTTTTCCTGACTTTTTTCAATTTAAGCCTGAATTTGGCAATTAGGAGTTCATGATCTGAGCCATAGTCAGCTCCCGGTCTTGTTTTTGCTGACTGTATAGAGCTTCTCCATCTTTGGCTGCAGAGAATATAATCAATCTGATTTCGGTGTTGACCATCTGGTGATGTCCATGTGTAGAGTCTTCTCTTGTGTTGCTGGAAGAGGGTGTTTGCTATGACCAGTGCGTTCTCTTGGCAGAACTCTACTAGCCTTTGCCCTGCTTCATTCTGTACTCCAAGGCCAAATTTGCCTGTTACTCCAGGTGTTTCTTGACTTCCTACTTTTGCATTCTAGTCCCCTATAATGAAAAGGATATCTTCTCGGGGTGTTAGTTCTAGAACATGATGTAAATGGTCTTAGAAACATGAGCACAGATGAAACACTGAGAAGTTAGGCAGCAGGTATGTGGTTAGAAATAGTAAAACTATGCAATTGTTTTCTTTAAAAAAGAAATTGCACTCTGCTAATTATTCTTTCACTTTTTAATCAAAAAGCAACCATGTTTCTTCAGGGAGTGGAAAAACTTGGCTGACAGTAAGCACAAGGGGGCTTCCTATGGTGGTGGGGACAATCTGTACCCTGAGAGAGTGTGGCCCAAAGAGCATGTGCCTGTACCAGTGGTCAGGTCTGTACACTGTACATTTCACATGTGAATTACACATCAATTTTTTAAAATCCATGTGTGTACAGGTATGTACATAGCCACATCTATATTTGTATGACATATTAATTTTATATGATATAAAACCAATTATATGTGATGTAATAAATCCAGTTAAAAGACAACACTAATTATTTGGAATCCTAATCTCAGTTTAGAATCAGTTACTTAGTGTTAGAGCAGGTAGAAGAGAGTTCTAAGTTCCCAACTACCTAAATACTACAATGGGGAGTAATGAACTTAGAGTCCTTTGGTCAATTTTCTTTTCCTTCAGGTAGCCATTAGCTATTCCACAAATAAAATGTTACATTAAGTCAATAAACTATTTCATTTTGAGCATTTTTAATAGCATTCCAAATTTGAAAAAAATATTTGAGGAATGCTGAATAAATTGTGTTGTTTATCCCAATGTTTGGGGGGAAAAAAAAAATAAAGGTTCAAGTAAGTTCCCTTCCCACAATAAACTTGCTTTCTAAAGTACAAGTGAGCTTGTGTCAAACTGAATAAACCCTGTGCCTATTAAGATCTCTGCATTATTATTTTTTATTGTTACAAGAACATATGTTTAATAGCAAGAGAGCTTAAAAAAAATTCAAAATGTAGGGTTGCAGTTATTATTCTGATTATCAAATCTACCTTCAAAGCTATTTTTAAAAAGTATAACCAAAAATATCTCAAATATCTAAGAAGCTTATCTTTCTTAAATACCAGTAATCTATGTAAGTTGAAGGCAGATGCGCAGTGAAAAAGATTTATAATTCAGTATTTCCCCTCAGACATGAAAACTAAGTGTTCTATGCCAGTGCAAAATGGGTACCATTAATTCACTCCACAAAAATGGAAAAAAGTAGAACCTCTCTCTTCCTACTAAAAGAGCATCCACAGTCCCAGGACACAGCTAACCTCACTTAGAAGCCTGGTGTCCTTAGGAAGATATAACTTCTTCCAGGTTTGCTAAAGAGAAATATCTTCAGCCCTGTCAAGCAAGCAGCAAGCTCCTTGATTGTACCTTAAAGGGGATGAGAATGTTTCGGTTCATCTGAATTTTAAAGGGTACTCTTTCATGATCTTTCACACTTGTAATAGATGTCTAAACCGTTAAATTACTATTTCTTTTCTTAGCCTGAAAGTAGATGCAGACGAAGAGCATGGCCTCTCCCATTGTTCTCTCCCCTAAGTCGGCCCCTGCACAATCCTGACAGCTGCTAGCAAACCAGGCTGCGTTTACTCTGCGCGCAGCTGCTGCCTGTAGGAACAGACAGCCTCCCAGAGCCTCCTCCCCTCTGGGGAGGCAGGTCGACACACTGCATGTTCAATGAAGGGGTGCAAAGGTCCACTGAATTGTCAACCCAATTTTATGCTACTTCGATTTTCCAGGACGCGCACAGCTCCTTTCAAGCAAAAGCCAAGCATATGCCAGAGTATGAAACTTATGGTGCAGGATAATTATTGATCACTACAAACTTTAAAAGAGCCTGCCGACATAAATTAATATACTGATCCAAACATTACAATTATAAAAGCCGCACATGCCAATATGCTGAAAACTCATAATTGGCGTCAAGTCTTGTGCTGGGCCCAATTCACTGATTTGGGTTATTGTTGCTAGCTATCAGAGCTAATCTGCCTTTATAATCTCAACAACATGTTTCCTGGACTAAAGCCACTCATAAAATTAGCGATTCATCTGCCCTTGCAAAACAACCTGTTATTTTTATTTTCTGATTCAACTTGAAATGAGTATTACCTATAAACATCTGGTTAACACAATTTCCTCCTTTCTAATGGGTAGGATTGGGCAGTGGCTTTGAGGGTGTAAAGAGTACAAAGTTTTACCATCAAGAAATGATATGTAAAAATTTAGAGCCTATCAGAAAACAAACATGTTCCACAAAGTTGAACTGGGTACTTGAGAACTGCTTTGCATATGTTTTCCTTTAATCAAAACAGGCTTTTCCATCCTCATTCATTTGGGTTAAAAAAATTCTGCGCTCAAGCTACAAGTACAATTTGCTATTAGTCTTTGCTAATCAAACACAGTACATGCAAAAGTACCAGTGAATATTTGATTTGATCTCTGAAATAAAGCAATTCATTACACAAGAAAAGGGTACAGAAGGCAGCAGACAAATGCAGATGTAATTGTGTTTTTTGTTGAATGTGATTAGAGAGCCCACTAAGCAACAGTCAAAAATGTGATACTAAGGGGGAGAGATGCAGAGCCCGGATCTGGGGGGAAGGGGAGGAGGGAGAATTGTTTATGCAGAGCTAAGCTGTCAAGTGTAATAAAGCAGCTTGAATAAAATTTAAGCTGAAAATCCACTGAAGCTCCCCATTTCAGGGAGGAAAAAGCTATTAAAAGGAAATGAAGGTCACCCTCCCAGTTTATTTCACCTAATTGACTGCCAATAGCTTACCACAGGCAACCCGACTGCAGATCTGCAATTGAGAAACTGATGAAAGGAGAGTTTTCAAGCTGAGGCTCATTCTTTAATCCTCCTTGGCTCTTATGTTTTTCTCCATCTCCAGTTGGGATGTAATTTTAAACCCTGATGGATTAACTGGTTCCATTGTCTGTGGCCGTCACTGCACTATGGCACTCTTAATCCCTACAGCAGCATGTCTAATTATCATTACAAAGTGTCTGAGGGAACTATAAAGACCAGCAGGGCATCTTCTCACAAGCAATTAACATAAATTGATAAATGAGTGATTTGAATCCGCTCAAGGCACTCACGTATGAATAAAATCAGAAAGGACAGTCCCTTGTTTCAGCTACTTCTTTCGCTTAGGCTGGAAGGGCAGAAAAAACATGAGAACCGCCCTGGATCCTGTGGTTACGGGGAAGGAAGGGGGCGTGGTCGGGGGTGGGGAATGAACTCATGCAGGAGATGGACCCCACGGTTCACCAGGCTCATTAATGCAGAGCAAATGACTTGTGATTGACAACCAGTTGCCAGCAAGGAGCACTAACTGAACTCAACCCAGAAGAGCAGAAACCTCGTGAAAGGCTAGAGGGCACCAGGGCAGACAATTATCACTTCTTCAACGGCAAGAGGGCTTTCTTTTCGTCTGGGTGCCACTTAAAACTTCATGAAACAGCCACAAGAAAAGCAAAACAGTTACACATAGGTTCTAATACCCTGGGAAAGCAAAAGGCAAAAGAAGCAAAAGATAACGAAATAATTCCCAGTGATGTCTTGACCCCAATTGGGATCTAAAGTTATATGGCAGGAGTAAGGAAAGTAGGTATTTAAAACCTTCACCTAAAGCTTTAGCCTGAGGGAGCAGGATAAACTATATTTATTTTCCCATTGAAAAGAAGATGTATTTTGTTCCCATCCTAAAAAAGGTTGCTATTACCTCCCTATCGCCAAGTGTTCTTCCCTTATACTCCTCAGTGTACCTGAAACCACTTCCCCATACCTGAAACTGCCTCCCCTTCTCCCACTGATCAAAAAGGTCAAGGTTAACTTCATATTATATACAGATTAGATATAGATTAAGCCAACAAATTTAGAAGAAATGAAAGCTGGTTATACACACTGTAGGAGGTAGACCTGGGAGGCCACGTACCCCGATGATGGCATTCAGCTCTGCCATGGTCACCTGTTTGGCACGCTCAACAGCCTGGGCCACCTGCTGTTGATGCTTTGAAAACAAGAAGAAAAGGTATTAGTGAGGCAGCCAAGAACTTCACTGTACCTTCCAACAACAGGACAAATGCTGCATGTGGTGCAGACTGAGGTGTAAAATGAGTTTAAATGCGAACTTGTTGGAGCACACATCATTTCACAGAACACAGACAACCAGGGGAAAGAAAACAGGGGTGCTGCCCATCTTTCTAAGCAGCACCCGTCAACTTCTGATGGGAATTTGGGGCTCAGCATGGTAGAAAGTCAAAAAAAGACATAAAAAATGGTCACATGAAGCCTTAGAAATCAACAGTATGGGATCTGGAAGATCATCCTGATTCTCAGAAAGGGTTTGCTATGGTAAATTTGAGCAGGAGAAATTTACAGCCATTTAAAACACCCCTTTGGATACTTAAATTTTAAGCATTAAACCTGCAATCTCTTCTCCGGTCAACAAATCTCAACCCACCAGTTGGTTCTGGACTCTGGGAATTCCTTTCCTCCTTTAGTCCTTAGATGTTTCACCCGCCAGAGGAGAAAGGAAAGACACACAGACAGACAGACAGACAGACAGACACACACACACACATACACACGTGCTCTCTCTCTCTGAGATCACAGGCTGCAAATAGCCCGCATACCTCCCAGGTACACTCACAAATAAAAACAAAGTTGCACATCTCTTTGGGAGAAAGGAGACTATATACAGCAGAGACCCGAATTACTAAAGGTTTCAAAAGGCCAACAAATCTAAACTGTAACATCACGTGAGTGCTATGCTGGAAAAGGCTGCCATAGTGAGAGCAGAGATGGTGCTACGCAGCATGGAGCGGTAAATGCCAACAAGGACAGACACTCAGCATTCCAGCTCCAAGGCCCACAAGCTTTTCACTGTCTCAAGATATACGCATCCTGTACACACTTAAAACACAGTTTTACATTTATTAGCTTGTATCCAAAAGTAAACTTTAAGGCAAAACTAAAACTGGTTTTGAGTCAATTTCATAGGTTTACTCACACAAAGAGCTTTCCCCTCTCAAAATATTAAGGTTAAACTCCTATCTATGACTTTGCAACTTAATAAAATGGCTCCTATATGGATATAACTCTGTAAGCCAAGGTAACATGAACATGTAACATGAATGCTCTTAACCTTAAGAGTATTGGCATCCACTCCCTCCACAGACAGCATTAAGTCAATCTGCCTTGAGGTACAAGGACAAATGAAATACCTGCTCCCATGATCAAGTCAACCCTGATGGAACCATTTTTAAAAAGCAGTAAAAGAAACAGTAAAAGGACACATTAATCATCAGAAGCTATCAAGTTTATACTACTCCTCTAAGAAAAGCTTTATGCTTGGCAGTCATTTTGCAGTTTTCCATAGAAAAGAATTAATTTAAGGTTGAGCTATCGTCACTTCCACAGTATGCCCTTAGATCTGAGATGGAATAGCAGGGGGTTTACACACTTCAGCTGTAACAGATGTTCTTCACACTTGTTCCTCATGATAAAATTAACATCTTAAAACTAGCTAATTTGCAAACAGAGAAGCAACATAATTGCACTTTAACAGCTGAACAGCTTTACTTACTTCCTGAGACAGAAATGGGATGACTTGTGCACAAATCGTATTCAATCTCTTGGCGATTTCAGTCTATAAAGACAAAGCCATATAAATGGTTAGCGTATTTCATAATCGGTTCAGAAAGATAAAACCTCATACCCAACAGTGGAGTCCTCTACTGCCTCACTGAGGGCATAAAATTGCTTTCCCAGGCTATGTGAGCAATATTTATCTTGAGATAAACAGTAGATATTAATCCCACTTGCAAAGAAAGACATAATCGCACGTTTTATTGGTCACTTAAATAAGAGATAATGGGTAGTTTAATTGAGTCAGAAAATCTATGCAGTTTGAGGCTATATAATCATTTAACCTGGTGATTCCAAACCCTTCTGTACACTTATTCAATTATGGCATACCAGAGCACTTTTATGAAGCAAGTTCATTCAAACAAAGTCAGAACCCTGGAGAGCAGAAGCACTGCCAAAGCAGACTAGCTCTCAAGATAAGGTCCAGAGCGAGAGAGTGGAAGACCTCCTTCCATTTGTTTTGACTCCTGCACAACTGAAATTGAACTTTAACGTTAGTAAGCCTTCACCAAGTTTCAAAATTGCAAACAAGCCTAGAAAACACTGCTGAAACAGACTCAAATCCAGACAGTCAAGTCGAGGGGTTCTGGATATCTGTAAAGTTTTACCACAATTCAGCATCAAATGCCAGGAGCAAAGTGACAGGGCCCACAGTTCCAATGAGTTTAAGAAAATGGGTCCTGAGTGTCTGCAGCACAGGCTATTCTAGAGCAAGGAGGAAAAGTCCCTGCTCAGCTCCAAAGGCACAGGAATCCCTCTGCACAAGGGACAAACTGGCAAAGGAGGGAATACGGTGTGCTCTGCTCCCAGACGAAGAAGGATCCCCCTGCCCACCCCTCCCCCCAAGCCCTGCAGCAATGCAACGGGACCTGCTTTCCTCTAACTCTGAAGAACAGTTCTGTTGGGGGGAGCGGGGGGTGGAGAAAGACATCTGAAGAGTCCCAAGTTGACCTTATGTATGTATTCCATCATTTCTGTCAATGCTTACCGATGCCACCTCCATTACTGACCCAGGCAATGAAAAGGACTATGGGGAGGAAACAAAATAAGCAGAGCACAGCCATGCCCTTGAGAAAGAGAGAATGGAATAACTGAGATAAAGCAGAAACCTCAGGAACTGTATAATCAAGTACATAAAAAGGAGCTGCCTTTTGTCCTCTGAGATGATTCCAGTTAACTGAGCAACAAGCCTTTCCTTTTATGGGGTTGGATTTACGCCAATCCAACTCAATTCTCCCTGACCACCACTGAGACAGGGTTACAGACCGTGCCTTGGAAGAAATGTACTGGAAAGGGAAATCACTGGTGTAGAGAACAATCCCATGACCTTGCTTGAACAAGTGGAGCTAACAGAACGTACATGCAAAAAGGGCCGAGCTGTAGCAGGTGCCATCACAAAACTGGGTCAGCCCCACCTAGCTCGTTTGATCACAGCCACCCACTCAAGCGAACACAAGGTCATGGCTCTCCTGGAAAGCATGGGCCAGCTACCCTTGCCTTTGCAACAAGGTTCTACCCTGTATGTCTGGGTAGACATAAAGGGGCAGAGATGCCCTTTGTGGGGTCTGAGGTCCTCGCTCTCCACTTTCCACCTCCCATACATTCCAAGAGCATTCTGTTCTTACCCGGCCTCCAAAATTCTCTTCATGTTTTCCAATGTTAAAAATCACATCTGCTCACTCTGAGTACATATACGCAGATGTATGCTACACAGAAATACACAAGAACAAAGTCTGCCATCCAGAGACAACCACAGTAACCCTGTGGTGATCCTGAGAAGCAACCCCCAGGCTCTCAATATCTGTGTGTGCACAAGCCCAGAGTGCAGAGAGACACCTCCATATCAACGGGTCCCATGAGGTATACTGCTCTTCTGTAATTTGTTCCTTCCACTCAAACGTGTCACGGACACCCTTCCACTCCATAAAAACAGATATGAGTAAGAACATCATCAGTATATCCCACTACACAAGCAGTCAGGTGTCTGAACGCTCCCAACATCGGGGGATATTTATTTTTCACCTAATTTTCCACAATTACACGCTCTACGTCAAATAACCCTTTCCCCAGATCTCTAAAAGGAATCTCTAGAAGCGAAATTGCTAGGTCAAAGTGTCTGCATATTTTAAACTGTAATGCATGCTGATAAACTGCCTAGCAGAGAAGCTTACTGATTTATATTATCAGTCTATGATGGTGCTTGCTCCCCCACCCAGTGTCAATAGTGCGTTTCACTGACCTTTTTAAAATCTTTATCCATCTAATAGATTAAAAAATGATCTCATTTTTATTTGCATTACTCTGATTCTTCCTGAAGTTAAACATCTTTTCATATATTGATTGGCCCACTTTATTTTTCTTTTGGTAATTATTCACCCTTGTCTTTTTGTAGTAGTTCCTTCCATAAGATATAGACTGACTTTTCCACAGTTTTTCCACCTTGTCACCTGTCTTTCAACCTTGCTTAGTATGGGTATTTTGCTGTGCATAACTACATTTTTACATGGTCGGACTAAAGAATAGCCTTCCTATGTTCCTGGCCTTTGGGTCAGGATGAGAACACTCCCAAATTAAAGAAGCCATTCTTAATTTTCCTCTAGTGCTGCTATGGCTGTACTTTCTACATTTAATTACTTGACCTACATGGAATTTATTTTAGTTTAAGAAGGAAAGATGATCTCCTCTTTAATTAATAATTATATATGTTATTACACAGAGTGGCTTTAAGGTAGAAGTGAACTTCACTGTCAGGGGACAGTTAAGACCAGGTCTGAATGAAATGAACTCATAAACCTTTAATATTAATCCTTTAATATTAAGAGGAAAATAAAAGAAGTACGGATTAAAAGCACAGACCACATAAATTGGGTTAGAGCAGCTAAGACTGCAACAGGAGGACGAGTGTTAAAGATCAAAGCTCAAACTGATGCAGAAACATCAAAAGCCATACCATTTGTCCTGGGAATTCTAAATAAATGGTTTGGAAAAGAAACAGAAACGAGAACAACAGAGAAGGATCTTGTCCCAGCTGTCTCCTTCCTCTGCCAGGTCTCTGATCCCTAATCTTAAAACCATCCTCTGACAAGTGAGCTTGACCTTGAGCCAGGAAATCTAGATTCCAATCTCACCTCTGGTTTACCTTGAAATTCTCCCAGCCAGCTGTGGAGTCCCTGCTCCTGGCAGCGTGAGGACGCACCTGACCTCCCTGACCGTGCTCTGGGAGGTCTCACACATCACCACCACTGCCGCCCTTCAAACAGTCTGCATGGCAACTGACAGCGATTCTCCAGCATCATCTCTTGCTTCAACATAAGGATATTCTGACAAGGACTTAGCACAAATTAACGAGCAGCAGTGTTCTCTACCTGCGCTTCTATTCCTGACCACAGAGTTTACAAGCAGGTTAAACTGGATAGTTGACCCTGCTTAAGCAGGTGTTGAGAAAGTCCTATAACCTTTTCAGACTGCCTCCTTTATACCTCTTCCAAAGACCGGACAACTCCAATGGAAAAAAGAAAAAAAAAACAAAAACAAAACTGCAGGCTAACTGTGTTTTCCACCTAGAAATCATTTTCCTGACCAAAACTGAAGCTGTATTTGGTACCTTCCAACAGACATATTGTTTATAAGTAAACTTACCCTGTGTCTATATTTCTGACACCATGTAAGGCGATAACACTAAGTCAGCATTCAAGAGCCAGCCCCAAACCAGATTTGCATGGAAGCATTGCACCCAAAAGCTTACCCAGCTTGGTAAAGGCCCCGGCATCAGGCCTTGCCTCAGGGGTGGCAAGCACCCACCGAAGCAGCAGGAGTCCGTCTGGCCAGAACCAGCTTTTTTTAAAAAGTGTATCATGTATTATTTTATTTTTGGCTACAAAGTCTTTCTTGCTGTGCGCATGCTTCAGTAGCTGCAACTCATGGCTTAGTTGCCCTGCAGCAGGTAGGATCTTCCCAGAGCAGGGATCGAACCTATGTCTCCTGCATTGGCAAGCAGATTCCTAACCACTGGACCACCAGGGAAGTCCCCAGAACCAGCTTTTCTTCTCATCAGTGCCAACTCCTTTCTCGCTGATTTGCTTACGGTAATAAGAGTCAGCCCTCATAAGCCAAGAACTTGGGTTTGCATCTCAGCAAAGTAGTCCTAGGTGTCCTGAGTGAAGTCCCTTCACTGGCTGCGCGCCAGGTCTCTTATCACCAATCTCCTTCAGTGATTTATCAGAGTCACATAAGCTAATACGTAAACTACGGCTGCACTATTGTAACGTGCTGTGCTCTCAGCCCAATCCTTTAAGGACGACCTCAAATCCAAACAGAAGCTGCCTGTCCCCTGTAACCCCAATAAACAAACTCTAGGCCCTTCAAGATCCTCCAGAGCAATTTAACTTTATCTAGCAAACTAAGACTAAATGTTGAAAATCACATCTGACATGAAGCTTCTGGACAGTTTCCTACAGCTTCTGGCATCAGGGCCGGCATCATGCAGCTCAACCTAACAGGAAAGCAGGAGAGAAGACTCCTAATACAGCTCCTCGCTGAACCCTCCCCACTGAAACTGACCACAGGATACCCTTTCCACATGTGGGACTTTCAAAGGAATGCCTTACAGAACCAAAACAGAATCCCCATACGTCCTAAACTCAATGACCAACACGGAACTACATAAACCATTCCCAACCAGTGTTAGGAAAAGGCTCTGCTTCCAGTAAGAAATCACATCTCAGTACAAGAGTCAGGCTGCTGATGTTGCTTAGTTGCTCTGTCGTGTCTGACTCTTTGCAACCCCCATGGACTGTAGCCTGCCAGCCTCCTTTCTATCCATGGCATTTTCCAGGAGTAAAGTATACTGGAGAAAGTATTCTCCAGCAGATCTCCCTGACCCAGGCATCGAACCTGCATCTCCTGCATTGCAGGTGAAGTCTTTACCACTGAGCCATCTGGGAAGCTGGCAAGATTCAGATACATGTATATTTTAACAGAGTTAAAGAGGTCAAATACCTCAAAGGCCAGCAATGAACCGAGCTCTTAAACTGAAGATATGATCTTCTGGGCATCTGAACTTACGTTTTTGGACTTCATGATTCCTAAAAGCTCAGCTCTCCACCTCTTCATACTCCTTCCACCTCATCTAATTACCAGACTGAAGAGCCAGCCTGCTTTCCAACGGCTGCCCACTTCTCCACTACACACCGAGTAATATATAATAAGGGTTGTTGCAGGCTCAAAGCTGGGCGGGGACTGCTTAAGAGTAAATTGCCCATGGGTCTCACAGCAATCCAGTGGCACCCTGCCCAAAGTCAGCTTAGGGAGGCGAAACTCCACCACCATTAAATTGCAAATTGATGGATCATAAAAAAATGCCGCTTATGCTGAGGGCTGGCAAACTGATCTTTTGGTTTCCTCGAACTAAGCAGGAGGCCAAGAGAAAAACACAGTGGAGAGCTGGTCATAAGTATCTGGCAAAAGATAAACGGGCCAGAACATGAAAACAAAGCACACAAAAGGAAATAAATAGATAATCTCTAAATCCCTTCTGACTAGAAGGTTCAGAGTCTGTGAAATGACAGCCTTCAATCCAGAAAAAATGTTCAGCCTCACCAGCAACCAACTAAAATGCAAATGTAGTTCTAAGTAAGGTGGGTCATTCTGCACCAGTTATGTTAGCTTATTTTTTAAAAAAATAATGAAATCCAAAGCTGATGAGTCTTCTGGGAAACTGGAGCAATCATACATTACTGATGACAAGAGTAAATTGGTACAGTCATCTTGGAAAGCAACTGGGCAATGCGTTTCAAGAGCATGAAATTATTCAAACCTTTTGGTAAGGCTTCCCACAGCTAAGAATTTATCCTAAGGAAATAGTTCAAATGAAAAGCATTCCATGCATGAAGCTGCTCACTGCAGCGTAAGTTTCAAAGCAAAAGAGAAAAAGTCAGGTAAAGATTTAACAGTAGTTCGACACATCACAACCATCTGCAGAGTTTTTTAAAAACTTAACATTTGCTCTCCTGATAAATCAGCTGTCTACTACTAGGAGAATGGTTAAATGCACGACATCAACCCAAAGGCATGGCAGGTAACCATTTTCAAGTCATATTTATGATAATGATGCTTAAATAGCCAACATACTTACTAAATGAACCAGGAGTAGAACAAAGCTGTGGTGTTCATGTGCTTGCGTTTTGTTGTTTTTTAAACAACATATGCACGTGGTGAAGCACTGTAATTTGATACCCCAAATAAAACCAGTGATTATCCTGCAATGGCAGCATTATCAACGCCTTATTTCCGCCAAGAGTGACCTTGCAGATGTCGCCTGCCCTCGATTTACCGTTTGACTGTATTATTCAATGGGGAAGGGTGGTCAGGCCCCCCACTCCTGTGACGGACCCTGGCACTTTGTCCTAAGGATGCTGACAAACCCGACAACCTTTGGGTGCCCAGCCCTCTCACCATCATCCTATCGTACATGGAGAAGCAAATGCCTAAATGAAATGATTTGCCCAGGATCACGAAGATAAGCAGCCACATTCACTGCCTAGTTCTTTCTCCAAGGAAGTGGAAGTGGGAAATTGGAGCATACTCTAGACCAGAACCAAAGCTTACACACTCAGCTTTGTATCCAAAGCAACAGAGCCCACACAGGACCACAACAGCACAAGGCCATGTCACTGCTGAGCCAACGACGGGACCACAACACGTGGCCCCCGGATGTCAATGACAGGGTCACTGGACTCCTGTTGCCTTGGGTAGAAGTACAGTGCAAGGCAAAGGAGGCATTTCACAAGGAGCCTCCGTCCTAAACTGCAAACCTTAAATAAACAACAGCCGCCAAACAGCACACCTCTGTCCGGCCCTTCAGAGGCAAAGAGAACTAGTGCCTCAGCCCTAACTTCAGACAGCCTGGCCCACCGATGAAGCAGAATCCACGAAAACAAAGCCACAAATACATCTCCCATCTCCTGAACACGGTCTCTGACGTACCTTAAGATAATTCAAGATGTTTGCCTAATACTGCATACCCAAAATCATCCATGCAAAACTCTGCAAATAATCTTCCAATACTCTGCCCACCCCTTTAGGAGGGGAAAAGGCTTCTTGGGCTAGAGAGCGCCTTCAGAACAACGGCGACGCACCAGACTAGCACCCTGCTTCACCAGCACACTCATGAAAAGGGAATTTTATCAGAAATTCTAATGCATCAGAGTAGCTTTTCTGTTTAAAATATAATGACGGAGATAAATGACTAGCCACGATTTGGGGGAAATCCAAATGAAAAGGACTTGAGATCTCTTTAAGTTGAGGATATACTGATGAGGTTATCATGTTTAAGAGTGCCCCAAGTTCACTTGAAGAGTTTGATAAAACAGACAGCTGGACCCACTCTCAGAATTTCTGAGCCAGGAGGTCTTGGCGCCCCAGCATCTGCCTTTCTAACAAGGCCCCAGGTGTTCTGCAGATTTCTGGACGAGGGACCACACTTTGAGAACCTTGGAAATTGAATAATCATGACAGAGGCAGCATCTACTGCTTAACACACCTGAGCTCCAATTACATACAGGCTCTAAATGTCAGTGTAGGTGCCCTTGGAGACTGGACCGGAAAGGTTAAAATAACTCGCCCAGGGTCAGAATTAAGCAGGAAGGGAGGTCAGATCTGTCTCTCTCCAAAGCCTTGCCACAGAGAGAGACAATCGCCTTACTCCACACCTTTTTAGAAAATCAGACCAAGGCAAGAACACAAACCGAGGCTGGAGGAAGCCATTTGCCTACTGTGGGAAACCTCAAACTATATTCATTTAAATGAGTCCACCCGTGGCAATGTAATCTCGCCCCTTCTTCAACCTGATAATTAAAGCAAAACAAAGAGGACCAGATGACAGAACCCCTTCAGTGGCTCAATTAATCAGAATACAAAGTCGCCAATTACAGGCAGATCATAACTTTCATGTTCCGCCTCCTCCTCATTTGGCAGCTTCTACAAGCACATTCTAGACCCCAGCCTTTCCAACAGGGCGCCGACTCGACTCTCTCCTTCCCCTGCTCACCTTTCACACTCACAGTTTCTCTCAGAGCAAGGAGGGGTTAAAATAAAGGGAAAGAAAAACCTGCTGAAGGCTGCCTGGGCGGAGATAACAACACTAATTGCTCCCATTCTCCGGCTCCTTGTGAGGCAGTCCTTGTGAGGCAGATCGCAGGGGCCTGCATCTACGGAGAAAGCTCTCGGATCTTCTTCGCAGCAGCTCTCAGCAGAGCAACTCAAGTGCCCTTAATTGTTTATGTTCTTAATGCAAAGCCTCTTGAATGCATTCATTTTTAATAGCAGGCTTGAGTGTGGGGCCCATCAAAGAAGGACAAAGCAACTCTATTCATTCGTCCTCCTTCCTGCAATGACAGTTTTCTGATTTATTTGCAAATGACAAGCTTGGCAGGCCCCACTTGAGGGCTGCCCTCTTTTTTTTTTTTTTTTTTAAAGAATTCAGTTGCATTTTCCAAGATGAAGTTGAGTCTGCAACGCTGTGTATTTGTGTAAATTCTTCCCCCTTCAGTTCCTTCTAATTAATGACTTAAATGTTTTGACCCAACTGTTGCCAAGCAGAGCATTTGGGCTTTAATTTGTCATTTTGGTAAAGATGCATCCTTGACAAAAGCATCGCAGCTGTTTCAGTGCCTAAACAGCACATTTCCATTATTCAGAAACCCTTGTTGTGGAGTTCAGAAAGTGCTGCTCACAGGAAATCGTTCTGACTTGTTCCATGATGGAAAAAGACAGCGTTCAGTGGTGTCAGAGGAAAATGCACTCTGTTGTGCCACAAGAAGGGTTTCAAGACAAACTCCATGGGGTGAACCACGGAACACTACCATGAATTAATCACCTATTGTTCTGGGAATGGAAAGAGAGCAAGCCTACACCTTTCACCCTCTTCACAGGTCTTAAGTCGTTTAGGGAGCTCATGAGAAATGAGATAGTATCATACAATAGCAGCAAGATCAGTGGGAGGAAGAACTGGCTGCATCATCATGGCATGAAGGCTAAAATTACAATTATGAAAATAAAATATGCCTACGTTAAGACAAAGACTGCACAAGAATATGCAAAAACCAAGTAGCCTCTGAAAACCGGGTTTGTGAGAATGGTCTTGATTCAAAACTTGGAAAGTTACTTTCTTTGCAATAACACTTAAACCCTGTCTTTTTCATCAGAGCAACCTTTTAGGCCCGTTTCCCTGTGGCTCACTGGTAAAGAATCTGCCTGCCCATTTAGGAGACGAGGGTTCTATCCCTAGGTTGGGAAGATCCCTTGGTGAAGGAAAGGGTCCCAGTATTCTTGCCTGGGGAAATGCTATGGACAGCAGAGCCTGGCAGGCTACAGTCCATGGGTTCACAAACAGTTGGACATGACTTAGCGACTAAACAACAACAAACCCATTTCCGGATGGTACTGGCTTCCAACAGTCTGCATCACTGTGCCCCTGCCCCTCCATTATGATAAAGCAAACATTCAGTGCACACAACTATAAAGCACAATTTATCATCAGCTTTAGTTTTTCTCATCATCCCCCCTCCCCACATCCCACATCTTATCTGGAGATCACTGGATAGGTATGAATGTTTCCCTAAAAGGTTGGAATCCTCAGCCAATCTCGATGGTGGGAAAGGAATCTCCTGCCTGAAGGGACCCTAATTTTATAAGCATGCTGCAGCTGAATGACCCATACGAAGGACAGCTGCCACTCTTGTTCTGGAGCAACTTCCTGGGAAAAGCAGCTACTTTGATGACCTACATCAAAGGAGGTCTACGCTGTCAAAGCCATGTGACATGCAGGAGAATGGCCCCAAGTTAGAGAGACACGTGTGTGTGTATGCACTGGTAACGCCATCCTTGAGTTCCAAACTCAACTCTCAGGTGGAAAGCCCCATCTCTGGGCCTGACTCCTCACAGGTTGAACTGCTGGAGAGGTGGTCCTTTGGGAAGGAAGACAAGGTTCCTCGCATTCCCAGTTGAAACCTGGGGCTCTCTTTTCCGTCAACATCATGTGCCAAGAAACTCCAGAATGCAAGTTACCCCCTATAGTGGCCAGAGGATGAATCTGAAGGGAGGGGGCCCTATTGCAGACTGGGGTTGGGCTTCTGCCTCAGGACAGTCCTCTCCTGGACTCAGAAGTGCCAGAAAAGCATCAAAGTTGGAGGCAAAAAAAAAAAAAAATGTGCACAGTGACATCAAAAGTCAAGGAAAAAATTCCTTTCTCAAAAGCACCTTAGATCATAATTAAAATGAAATCTGGGGACTTTCCTGGTGGTCCAGTAGTTAAGAATCCACCTGCCAATGTAAGGAACACAGGTTTGAGCCCTGATCGGGAAAGACTCCACGTGCTGTGAGACAGCTAAGTCCCACGCAGCACAACAAATGAGGCCGTGCTGTGAGCCCGTGAGCTGCAAGAGAAGCCGGCGCACTGCGCCCAGAGAGTGGCCCCCGCTCACCACAACTAAAGGAAGCCCACTCAAAGCAACAAAGACCTAATGCAGCCAAAGTAAAGTATTAATTTACAAAAAATGAAATCTGATAGGCTGGTGAAAATCGTGTTCAAAGCATCACCTTTTGGAAGAACTTTTTTAAGTATTTATAAGATGGTAAGTACAAGGATCCTAGATGACAGACTTCATTAGTACACTCAAGAACCACAGGCTATTAACTTGGCTATGCAGGTGGATGCAAAGAGAAACAGCATTTTAAACACAAATTAAGGGACTTCCATGGTGGCCCAGTGGTTCAGACTCCCAATGTAGGAGGCCTGGGTCAATCCCTGGTTGAGGAACTAGATCCCACATGCCACAACTAAGACCCAGCACACATAAATAAATGCAAATTAATTCTTAAACAAAGCACCTGATTATCACATCGCATCACAATATGATCCACAGAGAAATCTAAGCAGTAAGAGAAAAATAATCATCACTTCTCCAACATAACAATCAAGCTACTTTCAGCGGGTAAATAGTATGCTGTCTGAAGATAATTTAGTCAGGGCTACATGGATTGACCACAAATATATATATAATTAAAAGTATTTAAAGAAAAGACCCCTTATGCCCAGCCATATCACCTTGTAACTTTAAAATGACACATCAATGTTATAATGTGTTGCCTAACATTTACCAGGGAAGAATTAAACAAGAAGGGATGAAAGAATACTGAAAGAATACTGGATAATCCAAGAGAGAACAATTTACAAACCAGGGGCCACCCGAAGTTACCACTCCTATCATTCACCAGTTATTTTACAAGTGGACAAATCAATTTTTGTGCTCGAGTGTTTTTAGAAAGCATCCTAGATATTCTTCCATTAATTATGTGGGTTCAGGACATGTCAATTCTTGTTTCCCAGAGCACAAGAAACCAAATTTAACCCACATATTGTGTTACACGGGTCTGCACTCGCATGGTTCCCACAGGGCTGGGCTGGCTCAATAATGTCGAGCTTCTTCTGGAAGAACAGAATAGACTTCCTGCCATTTGGACTGTGAAACACAGTAATCCACCAGGGAATAAAGGTCAATGTTGCACTTTTGGTCATTACTGAATCATTTGAGATGATCTGCGGTGAGGATGAGAGGAAAATCGAAGGCTGTGAGCACGCTGCAAATGGCTTGACCTCAGACCAATTTCCATCTCCATCTGTCTAATAGACATGTGGATAAAAAGCCTCCCTCCTTCTGGGCTACTCTGCTGTTTTCAAACCCACCGCACAAGCCAGGAACCAGTTAAACAATACGTTAATAAGGGGAAATAACCTTCTAAGCCCCAGACTGACACTTACTCCGGTTTTAGGGCATCAGCTCAAGTTTGGAAAGCAATTTTCCAGTCTGCGAGCAGTACTGCAAAGGAGAAATTCTAACGAATATGGAGAATCGTCTGCAGTGCAGGGGCATGTGCCAAAAATCTCCTTATTTGTACATGCAAATATATGCATGCTCACACACCTCCGCCCCCCACCAAAAGACATCCACACGATTTCTATTACGTCTGCTGACACAAAGGAGAACAGCAGTTCCAAAAACTGTGTGCTGCTGAGGAATCTTTTTTCTTGCAAGTGTCCAATTAATGCTGCTTAATCATTATTAAAGCATTTCAATCATTAAATACAAAATATTCCTGGGAACCCAGAGCCTAATTATCACTTAAGCCACGGAATAAATGTTAATATCCTGACTTTACGCTAATACTCCTCTTCACTGGTTCGGTCAAGCTCCTTTGTGAAGGTAATGCTAGTCCATATGTAAGTTTAGGCCCCCACAGTATATCAATGTCAAACAACATCGTGTCAAGCTAAGATTCAATTCAGGTAAGTGCCACTGCCAAATTTTCTTGTTCCCAGACGGGCTTTAAGATTATTTTATTGCTTAAAATTTAATTTGTTCCAACTCGTGTCTCCATGACAACGTTGGCTAACCCTGCAAATCATTTGGGTAATTGGATATCTTATCTTTCTATTGCTCTCAAATCGAATGATTCTGCTAGAATTGTAACAGCCAATCAAATTTACAGTCCTCCTGAGTAATAGACTTGGAAAAGTAGCCACATTCCTCTTTACAGCCATATTAACCAGTATGCGACAAACAGTAGAGTCTGGTCTTCAAACTATACTCCAAACTCTAAGTGATGTCAACACCAATATCCTCACTGTGCAAAGTCTACCCAAAAGCCCCTTCCCTTTTATACTATTTTAATTTGCAAAGCAACAATTGGTACCCATTCCATACAAATGTTGAGCAATTTCAGCATTTTGAGGGACACCAATGAGTTTATCAGAAGAAGTAATCATAAAATAAAAATCTCAACTTTTGGTGGGTACTGGACCTTGTGATAAAATCATGACCAAAACAACGGCTGTACAAGATGACAGTGGTACACCACCACTGATCTGTCCGGGGCTCTTTCAGGCGGGCAAGCCACATCTGATGTTGTACATTATAAAAAGTAAGAATGGATACAGATTTAGCAACCAGTTCAAAAATCTCTGTATCCCTAGAGAAATCCAGTTGAAATGTGACACCCCATTCATTTAATTTAATTCATGAATTCAGAATAGTCACAGCATTCAGAATAATCAATTATGAAATAGAGACTTTTTTCGTAAGATTCGAAAGTTAGCAGTTCCGCTCTTGAGTTAGTGGTAGGATTTTGGCCTTTGGTCAGCTAAAAAGGACAGGAGTTGGACACATTTCAATGGTCCAATTCCAATCTTCTCGGTAGCTGGACAAGGACACTGGCTCCCAGGGAGCTCAGGGCCCAGGCGTTGTAAGGGGGCCAGCCGGCTGACAAAAGGAAAAGGCTCCGCAGCCCAGGCCAACTGGCAGGCCGAGGGGCTGTCAAGAACTTCATGCTTCCCCTCGGACACTCAGAGGACTTCAGGGCTTGAGCTAAACACAGAGCCACAACGTGGGGCATCTCAGCACACCTAAGTCAGCAGGCAGCCGGGCTTTTAGGCAAGCGAGAGAGCAGGCGCTGGCACGGTTTCTCCAGCCGTGCCCTCTGTTAACCCAAACACTTACAAAAAGTCGCTACTGCATCATGCCTGGCAGTAAGAGTCAACAGTCTGAACTTCCAGTCCATCCAATCCCAATGGTCTTGCTTTTCTCTCCCTCCTGTGGGTTTTGTGGGTGTGTGTGTTTTTTCCTGCTTCCTCAAATATTAGCACTTAAGTAGCAATTGTGAACTGACAGTCTACAAAAATCTCAAGCCCATGGAGTACGTGGAAAATATTGCAACACATCTACTCAAATTTTTGCATGCACTTCAGAATTTTCATGGCCAAAGAAAACTATACATGTCAATTTACACTCCCACCAACAGTGTAAGAGGGTTCCCTTTTCTTCACATCCTCTTCAGCAATTTTGTTTGTAGATTTTTTAACGATGGCCATTCTGACTGGTGTGAGGTGACACCTCACTGCACTTTTTTGATTTGCATTTCATTTTTGATTTGCATTTCATTTGATTTGCATTCAACAGTGAGTGATGTTGAGCATATTTTCAGGTCTGTTGGCCCTCTGTATGTCTTCTTTGGAGAAATGTCTGTTCAGGTCTTTCGCCCACTTTTTGCCTGGGGTGTTTGTTTTTCTGGTGTTGCACTGCATGAGCTGCTGGTATATTTTGGAGATTAATCCTTTGTCAGTTGTTTCGTTTGCAATTAGTCCTAAATGAGGTGGATGAACCTAGAGCCTATTATATAGGGTGAAGTAAGTCAGAAAGAGAAACACAAGTATTGCATGTTAACGCATGCATATGAAATCTGGAAAGGTGGTACTCATGGTTCTATTTGCAGGGCAGCAATGGAGACACAGACACGGAGAACAGGCTTGTGGGCACAGCGGGGGAAGGAGAGGCTGGGACAGGCGGAGACAGAAGCGTGGAAACACACATACACATGTAACATGCATATTACATACATATTACCACATGTAAAACAGACAGCAAGTGGGAATTTGCTGTGACCCTGGGAGCTCAACCCAGCGCCTTGTGACAACCTAGCAGGGTGGGATGGGGAGGTTGATGGGGGGGTTCAGGAGGGAGGGAACATATGTATGACTGCGGCTCATCCGTGTAGATGTATGGCAGAAACCAACACAACATCGTAAAGCAATTATCCTTCAATAAAAAAATAAACCAAAAAGCTCTATGTGTGTATACGTCAAGACACACGATTTTTTTCTCCCTTTCTCCAACAAAGTAACAACTGTCTTTAATTCACCCACACACACACACACACCCCTTTTTTTTTTCAGGATAATAAAACTCTCTTCCAATTCAAAATTTGATTTTCTACATTACATCAAAAAGAAAAAAAAAAAAGAAAACACACCTCCCAGCCTTTATTCTGCCAGAACTCACTTCCATAAAAATGAACCAAAACTGTACTCTGTGGCTCACCCATCCCCTTAAATGAAAAAACTCAACACAAAGCTATTCTCTCTGGTAGCTGTATTAACTACTTAACGTTGTTGCCTTCCAAGGGCACACTTTGCTGTTTGACTTAAATAAGGCATCTTAATTCCTCTAGACTGTGTGTGTGTGTGTGTGTGTGTGTGTGTGTGTGTGTGTGTGTGTGTGTGTGTGTGTGTGTGTGTGTGTGTGTGTGTGTGTGTGTGTGTGTGTGTGTGTGTGCGCTCAGTTGTGTCCAACTCTTTCCAACCCTACAGACTGTAACCTGCCAGGCTCCTCTGTCCAAGGGCACACTTTGCTGTTTGACTTAAATAAGGCATCTTAATTCCTCTAGACTGTGTGTGTGTGTGTGTGTGTGTGTGTGTGTGTGTGTGTGTGTGTGTGTGTGTGTGTGTGTGTGTGTGTGTGTGTGTGTGTGTGTGTGTGCGCGCGCGCGCGCGCTCAGTTGTGTCCAACTCTTTCCAACCCTACAGACTGTAACCTGCCAGGCTCCTCTGTCCATGGGATTTTCTTGGCAAGAATACTGGAGTGTGTTGCCATTTCCTCCTCCAGGGGATCTTCCCGACCCAAGGATCAAACCCACATCTCCTACATCCACCTGGACCCCAGGTGGATTCTTTTACCACTGAGCCACTACAGAGGCTGCCAATAAGAGATTAAAAAAGGAGAGGGGAAAAAAAAAAAACGTCCTTTTGAACCTACAGACAAATGCTCCTGATCTTAGAAGTAAACAAACAATAAAAATTTTGAGGGGAAATACTGGAAAGCAAACAGTTCAGACGCAGGAAGGAAGGAAACTGGACTTGGAAAAACAATAGGGCGCATGGCCTAGAATTCCACATACAGTGTACAGTTTAAAAGGAATCAATAGTAGAGCCAATAGCAGATTCTGAGATCAGCTGTCCTGAGACGGCCCAAGTACAGGCTCCTGCATGGAGAAACTCACTCAGTCCTGAAAACCACCCTATCCAGTCGGTGCTCCTCTCATCCCCAACCTTCTTGCCTGTTTTTTTTCCTTTGCAGGGAGGGATAATTAATATCCAAGGGAGGCTGGAAGGATTTACAGAGAGCTCCTAGGTGGCTAAATGGTAAAGAATTTGCTTGCAATGCAGGAGACAAGGGTTTGAACCTTGGGTCAGGAAGATCCCTTGGAGAAGGAAATGGCTACCCACTCCAGTACTCTTGCCTGGGAAATCTCATGAACAGAGGAGTCTGGCGGGATACAATCCATGGAGTTGCAAAGGGAGTCGGCCATGAGTCAGTGACTCAATAACAACCTACTGTACAATTTCTGGGGCACATGGAGCTCAATACATGGAGCTAAGACTATTTCCTCTCATGTCCCAAATAAGCCTACTCCTGGTGGCCCAGTAGTGAAGAATCTGCCTGCCAATGCAAGAGACACAGGTTCGATCCCTGAGTCGGGAAGATCATGGCAGAAGGAAATGGCAACCCACTCCAATATTTTGCCTGGGAAATCCCATACCCAGAGGAGCCAGGAGGGATACAGTCCATGGGGTTTCAAAGAGTCTGACACGACTTAGCGACTAAACAATAACCAACAATAATAAACCCAAGAAGCTGACTTTTGAAAGCCAAAGTGCTGAAACAGACAAGTGTCTGAGAACTGAGTGGGCACCTGCAGCTGCAGGCTGCATGGGGACCAGATGCCCTTCCTCCATCGCAGGGGTCCAACCATTTTTCTCTCCATACCAGACCAAGATGCAGATCAATGTTTAAAACCCCCTTTCCTAAACCAAAAGCAACCTTTTTATTTACACTCACTAATCCATAGAAGCCTTTCAAATGGCACAAATAAAGGCGGCTGCATTTTGTTCTCTAAATCAATTTTCTCCCCAGCCATCAACTAGATGTTCCTGCACAGAGAAAGAACAGCCCTTCCCTTCTAATTCAAAAATCCATACTGCCATTGCCCTTGCAAACTGCTAAACAAGCAGTATCGGCAAGTCACTTGTGTTCTGTAATATATTTACTGCAAATCCCAATGGCTCACCTCCTAATGCAGTTTTTTATCGCATCTGTGCGTGTCAATACACTGGCCAGTCACCTTACTTGTAAGGGGCTCTGCCCAGCTATTTGCTCAAGGCATCAGGAGGGCACAGAGGACAAAGGCTACACTCCTAGAGGCCCCAGCATTGGAGGGCCTCCTCCTCATGCCAGGATCCTGAAAGAGGTTTTGGTCTCCGGCAATGCACATCCTAATACTGCCCACAGCATCTGAGAGGCCACCTTAAATTCTCCATCAGGAGAGCTTCCATTCACACAAAGTTCAAAATCAGAGTCCTAATCAGAGTCCTTCCCAGTTTCCTACCTATCAGCACTTAAGCTGTTCCCCTGGTGAATTTGCCGATCACATCTGAAAGGTGCATTATCAAGCACCAAAAGGGGAAGGGGAATCTGGCTTTTTTAAGTACAAACCTCTGCTTTCAGGTGAGAGCATAAGAGCAAGCACCCCAACACCACTTAATGGTGGATCATCTAATACAATCACACCAAAAACACAAAGGACAAGTTAGAAGGAAAATGTTACAAAATGCAATAAACACCTATTCAGATGGAATTCTTAAGAGTATACTTGGAGAAACTCCCCTTCCATGTGCATCAGCCTCAAAGGTTGCTAAAGAGAGGCTTGTTGTAAAGTAAAATAAATAAATTAATTAATTTTAAAAAAAAAAAGAAAGGCTTGAATTATCTATTTATCTTTCAGGGTGAGCAGAAGGCAAGCATACTCTATGCAAGATACGGGACAGGCAGAGATATTACAAAAATGCTACTTTACAGACTCTTGGGATCAAATAGGTGGGTATAATACAAGGTGTTCACTTTACATTTCTTTCTCCTTTTCTGTATATTTGAAACTCTTCATAGTAAAATGTTTGGGGTGGGGGATGAACTCTGTTAAGACAAGTGAACCATGCCCATGCTCAGTCGGGTCTGACTCTCTGCAACCCCATGGACTGTAGCCCACCAGGCTCCTCTGTCCATGCAATTTTTCAGGCAAGAATACTGGAGTGGGTTGTCATTTCCTTCTCCAGGGAATCTTCCCGACTCAGGGATCAGGAGTCGCATCTCCTGCAATGGCACGTGGGTTCTTTACCACTGAGCCACCTGGGAAGCCTCTGTAAGTAAATAATCAACAGTATGATTATTAAGAAACCTGGTGACTAGGTCAAGTCTAATGTCCTGGGAGAAGCCTGTAATGCAGCTTATCCGCAGTTCTGTTAGTGGCTGTGGTCATCCTGAGGACACAAACGGTGGTTCCCAGAGCAGTAACCCAGACCTCAGCAACATACTACATACGACTTCTGTTTTCTTTTTATCTTTTTACTACAAACTGAAATATATTACTCTAATTAAACTTCCCTAAGTAGCCTCTGTAGATACTTGACTATAAATCATTTTTCCAAAAGAAAAACATCTGAGCAAAAGTGGTTGGATGAGATTAGGACTGTAATCCTACAAAACATCTGGTGAAACCAAACAGATTTCACTCTTAATTTTATCATCAGGACTCATACTGGTACTCCAGATTCAAGTTTTTAATCTAGATTCCATGGACTTGCTGATGGATCTTAAGATGTCCACAAAGAGCCAAAATTGTTTGGCAAAGCTCCATGTGTATCAAAATGCATACGGTTTTTTGCCAAGCAGGTTTTACCTGATTTTCATATGGGTTCAAGATCCAAAATAGTTACTCTACCTCCTCTGAGGGCACATTAAATGCTACTTAAATGCCTACTTAGGGATTTTCCTGGTGGTCCAGTGCCTAAGATGCCACAATCCTAATGCAGGGGGCCTGGGTTCAATTCTTGGTTGAGGAACCAAATCCCACATGCCACAACTAAAGATCCCACACACTGCATTAAAAAAAAAAAGAAAAAAGATCCTGCGTGCCACAACTAAGACTTGGCACAGCCAAATACATAAATAAATACTTCTTTTTTTTAAATTTTTAAATGCCTACTCAAACTCACTGTGAAAGATGCAAATCTCAAACTCAAGCCTCAAGCAGACTGCAGCATAGTTGAAGTAACAGAAAAAGGCACATGAAAACACTAGTACAAAAATCAGAGCAAAAATAAGTGATGTGACAGCCTCCTGCTGGGAGCAGCCATGGAAGGTCTTGAAGTAAAAAGGTAGTGTTGGTATTTAAACTGGATCTTGAAGGATATTGAAGAAGGCCATGTGAACTTTGACCAAAAAGCCTGGACATTTAAGAAAACAGAAAAACACAAAGCATGTTTTAGGTATGAAGAAGGGACCCATTTGGCTGGATTAAATGACCTGGAGGGAAGAGGATGGAGGTGACCAGGTAAGACTGGCAGGGACAGTGACCAGAGGCAGACACAGAGGCTATGAGTGATGGGCAAAGAGGCAACCACCAGAGAAATTAGGAAAATTGGGCATACCAAAGAGATGAAAAGACCCAAGCCCCTCACTCACTCCCTTAAAGACGCTCCCTTCCAGGAAGAGCGTTCCAAGACTGTTTACAATGTGCGTTAACATGGACCCTGGAGTCAGGGTGTCCCAGGGGCCACACCGGACAAGCCGACAGGGAGCCCCGAGACTGTGAGAACTTTGATGTTAACCCCTCCAATTAAAGTTTCCATTTATTATACATGTATACAACAATCAGTATAGTAACATACTTACAGAACTTACCAATTCATAAGTAAACAAGTCTGGGGATACGTTTTTAAACTTTTTACTGACAGGCTGTACAAAGCTAGTGAGATCACTAAAGACAGTACTATCAAACCCAGTCTAGAGAATTTCCTGGAAGTCCAATGGTTAAGATTCGGTGCTTTCACAGCTGAAGGTGCAGGTTCAATCCCTGGTTGGGGAACTAGGAGTCCTCAAGCCATGCAGCAGAGGGGGAAAAAAGAAAAAAAAAAAAAAAACAACCCAGCCTAGTACCACGTGTATTTATTTCAGCGGTTTAACAAGTAGCATGATTTGGACATACAAGTTCAAATGTACCTATGTTCTCAAAGACAACTTATTCCACTTCATCAAATGAATAATAACTATCTAAGAGATCAAACTGCCAACATCCACTGGTTCATCGAAAAAGCAAGAGAGTTCCAGAAAAACATCTATTTCTGCTTTATTGACTACGCCAAAGCCTTTGACTGTGTGGATCACAATAAACCGTGGAATATTCTGAAAGAAATAGGAATACCAGACCACCTGACCTGGCTCTTGAGAAACCTATATGCAGGTCAGGAAGCAACAATTAGAACTGGACACAGAACAACAGACTGGTTCCAAATAGGAAAAGGAGTATGTCAAGGCTGTATATTGTCACCCTGCTTATTTAACTTATATGCAGAGTACATCATGAGAAACACTGGGCTGGAGGAAGCACAAGCTGGAATCAAGATTGCTGGGAGAAATATCAATAACCTCAGATATGCAGATGATACCACCCTTACGGCAGAAAGTGAAGAGGAACTAAAGAGCCTCTTGATGAAAGTGAAAGAGGAGAGCGAAAAAGTTGGCTTAAAGCTCAACATTCAGAAAACTAAGATCATGGCATCTGGTCCCATCACTTTATGGGAAATAGATGGGGAAACAGTGGGAACAGTGTCAGACTTTATTTTTTTGGGCTCCAAAATCACTGCAGATGGTGACCGAAGCCATGAAATGAAAAGACGCTTACTCCTTGGAAGGAAAGTTATGACCAACATAGATAGCATATTAAAAAGCAGAGACATTACTTTGTCAACAAAGGTCCATCTAGTCAAGGCTATGGTTTTTCCAGTGGTCATGTATGGATGTGAGAGTTGGACTGTGAAGAAAGCTGAGTGCTGAAGAATTGATGTTTTTGAACTGTGGTGTTGCAGAAGACTCTTGAGAGTCCCTTGGACTGCAAGGAGATCCAATCAGTCCATCCTAAAGGAGATCAGTCCCGAATATTCATCGGAAGGACTGATGCTGAA
The DNA here is from genome assembly GCF_910594005.1 of Cervus elaphus. Lineage (NCBI taxonomy): Eukaryota > Metazoa > Chordata > Mammalia > Artiodactyla > Cervidae > Cervus > Cervus elaphus. Next base: position 55,072,312 of record NC_057843.1, read on the forward strand.
GCTGAAACTCCAGTACTTTGGCCACCTCATGGGAAGAGCTGACTCACTGTAAAAGACCCTGATGCTGGGAGGGATTGGGGGCAGGAGGAGAAGGGGACGACAGAGGATGAGATGGCTGGATGGCATCACCGACTCGATGGACATGAGTTTGAGTAAACTCCAGGAGTTGGTGATGGACAGGGAGGCCTGGCATGCTGCGATTCATGGGGTCGCAGAGTTAGACACGACTGAGCGACTAAACTGAACTGAACTGAATATCTATTGAAAATAGGTACACTACCCCTTTCAGCATGCACACCCACTATGCTTAATAGCAATTTTTCCTCTATTTGGCAGGTGAAAAAGCTGATTCAATGAACAGAATTCTTCTGGTCTGATTTTCCTTATACTCAAAATAGCCTTCCCCAGTCCCTTTTCCGGCAAACATATTTTGTGGTCAAAGAATGACCAAGTAGCAAATAATGCTACTAGAAAAACTAGAAAAATGTGTTTGTTGTATCTAGTAATGAAAACATGGGGGGTGGGATGAAGGTAAACAATATTCTCATGGTTATGACTGCTATGCTGCTTTAAAGTAGGCAAGCAGAATTAAAAATTTACTAGGTACCAAAAATTGAAATGTAAAATAACGAAACACAGACTTGTTTGAAATCACAGGTTAGTTGGTAAAATTTTGTGTCAATATTTCTTGTAGTTTCACAAAAAGCATTATGGTGACTGGGTGATCTATAAACTGAACCATTCTGTAATCACTGTGGTCTTGCAAACAATTTTAGAAACCATTGTTTTTTCTTTAGCCAAGTGAATAGTAATACAGGAATCTCAATTTATGTTAAAATTTCAGTGTAAACTGTTTTCATTTTTCCAATCAAACCATGCCTCAGGAAAAAGTTAGAAAATCTCTCCCACGGGGGTGAGGGACCCAAGCCTACACACACACACACACACACACACACACACCTCTCTCTCTCCTTGAAGCACCAAGCCATATTCATGGAAGATTCCTATGGCACATTTCTTACTACAGAATTCACCAGTTCCATTATCGAACACTATTTTTGAAGCTATAAATGCCTAATCTTGTCAAATCAGCCAACCTCCCAAAACAGCTGTCTAAAATTCAATTAAAGACCATTACACCAAATACTCCGCATTAAGCATACTAGTCCTGAGAATTCCAATTTTTAAAAATCTGAAGCAACAGCTCAGTACCAGGGATGGGGAGGGCCGGGGGCGGGGGGCACAGGACATGAGTGAGTCAGTCAAGGCTTAATGAGGAGCCCAGTCAGTTTCTTTGTTTCCTCAAATTTAATCCAAGCCCGGAGACCACAAAAGTTTAATAAAAGAAAAGTCGAAGACTCAGATCTAGGGAAACTCAAAATGGTTCCAGGAGCCAGTAACTGAATATATCTTTAGTGAAACTACCACACAAGATATTTATTTAAATATTTGCTAAAGGAACAGATTTTCCTTTCTGCGTTTCTTAATAAACACTATTTGAAGGGACCTTTGAAGCCTCTGGACAGACTCTCCTCAGCTGACACATACACGGAGCTGGGTCTGAAGCCCAGTGGGGGATGCTCCTTGCTCTGGAGGAGTGAGTGCCCTCTGGAGGACAGAGCTCTTCGTCAGAGTCTGTCTAGTCTCACTACCCTCTTCTCAGAGCAGGAAACCAGGGTCCAGGCAACTTGTTCATGACCCACCCCATCACTAACAGAGTCCCTGGTGAGTGACTTTAGTCAGCTCTATCTTACACCAAGATAGATCCCACACATCACCGGGACATTCCACCTCGCCCTGCCCTCTGGAGATGCGGAGCGGAGGGGAGGGGAGGGCGGCTCTCTGACCCCACATGTGCCTCCCTGGCCTCACCTCACCCTATGCCCAACCCTGTCAGATTCTGCCCCCACATAACATGCTGGCATTTTGTTCCTCACGGGTTTTTTGACTTTGATTTCAAACTTTAAGGATGGGATGGAGAGGGAGGCGGGAGGGGGGATCGGGAAGGGGAACACATGTAAATCTATGGCTGATTCACGTCAATGTATGGCAAAAACCACTACAATACTGTAATTAGCCTCCAACTAATAAAAATAAATGGGGGAAAAAAAATAAAAGTATTTAAAAAGCTTGATGGTTGGATGGCATCATCAACTCAAGGGGCATGAGTCTGAGCAAACTCCAGGAGACAGTGAAGGACAGGGAAGCCTGGCGTGCTGCAGTCCATTGGGCTGCAAAGAGTGGGACACAAATGAGCGCCTGAACAATTAGGCTTTCTGACACCTCCCTCAAACTCTGGGCCCAAGGCAAATGCCTCACTCGCCTACCCTAGTCCTGGCCCTGGAAAGAAACCCACAATGAGCCCAGCTGTGGAAGGGGTCAGGAGGGTGCTGTGTAAGGAGTGAAGGATTTGCCTGGCTAGCTGATAAAAACAAACAAACAAAAAAAACAAAGGCTAATCGTGCACCTCGGAATCTAGGTTCTAAACACAGCGAGCTTTATCTCTTAACTCCTACTTGTAAAGGACAGGCCTGGCTAATGAAATGAAGTGAGGGACCACTCCAACCTTGATGACAGCTATCTTCTTTGTATTACAAGATGGAGCTTTAACTCCAAGTGCCTACTCAGTTCCATTCGGAGACGCTGACTTAAAAAAGAAAAAAAAAAACAAGATCTCAAAATGAGAAGGTGTAGACTGAAAACCCACATGGTTTAACAGCAGGAAGAAAGGGAAAACGTACAGACAAAATAATGAGGGTCATATCTAAGGAATTAACCCATGAGTGAACCCCTAACAGTTCCACCACAACACTTTTAAAACACTACTGAAGGACATTTCTTTCTAGACAGGAACTTTAGAGCACTTACCAAAACTGTGAAAGCAGTTTTAACTTCAAAATTTATATGGTCTGAGACACTGTGCTTGCTGAATTATCACACAGAGTTTGGAAATGTTCAGGTCTCATCTGTTTTGTTTTTTTTTTCCCCTCCTTCTCCTCTCCTTCCCCACCCCACAATCAGCACTGCAGAAAACTTTCCTACCAGTCCTTTCATTTATTTTTAAATTCTTCCACCACCCTGGAGAGCCCTAAGCACTGCCTGCTCTTCAAAAGAATACAGGCACAGAGAGGCAAAGTAATCAATCAAACACACTGCATTGCTGGGTTTCAACTAGGAATCCTGATAACGCATTTCATGGTTTTTTTTGGTTTTCAGGCCTATTTTAACCTGTGGACAGTATTGCTCAGTTGGTTACAACCTTCTAGTTGCCCACAGCTGTAGCCCCACCCACCAGTCAGTACTGCTGATTTTCCTAATTTCTACAATATGCGCCTTGCCCCAGGGTGTCTTGCAAATGGTGAAATTGGTCAAAACAGATAAAGATCGAACACAGGCACGCAGCAGAGTAGATGTAGGTCGCTAACACAGGCTCAACTGTGATTCCACTACTGGCCTCATCCTCCAAGGGCAGCAGGGTTGGGGGAGACAGGGAAGAAACCCTGAATGCAGAACCAGGTGACCCAAACTCAAGTTTCAGTAGATCTTGGCCCTGACAAGTTGCAGACTCTGAGCATCTGCCCCCACATTACAAGGCAGAGCACAACACCTACCCAATCTAACACCAACCCAATCTACTTCACAGGACAAGGCCAGCTGCTTTTGAAAACTAAGTGCTGTACAAATTCATGCCACTAATGACAATTTTTATTATAATGACAACTTATTATAATGACAATTTATAAAGCATGGCTTTATCAATGTGCTGAACAGGTACACAAGTGGGATAAATAAGCCCTATACAAGGATTTACAGTGCATCTTGTTCCCCAAAATATCAAATGAAACAATACCATGCCACATGACAGGGAAAAAAAAAAAACTTTATCAAGCTGCCAAACACTAAGCACAGTCCTATCCTCAAAAACAGCTAGACTCACATTAACCTATTTTTTCATATACCTGAACACTGGTGGTATCAGTCCAACTTTCATGAAAAGTCTCCACCTTCCTGTATAGAGATATCTACAGTTTACATGACCTACCTGAAAAGAGACAGACAGGCGGGAAGCTATAAAAAGCACAAAGGAAAAAAAATTCTGTCTTCATGCTACAATTAGAGATTTCAATATCCATGACCACCCTGATTTCATTGACTTTTTGGTAACTGGCCACAGATGGCAGCAAAGAAAATAAGGGGAAGGCTTATCAGGAAGTGTTGACACAACATAAACACGGACTGCGGGCACCAAACCAGCTGAGGAAACCACAATTATACCATTCTTGATCTGGATGTACTTCCACTTTCAAACTTTCAGACGGAAAAGGTGGTGGTGAGATTTGACACTGAAATCTCTCAAACTCTCCCCTCCACAAAGCCGCTGAAAGGTGAGGAGGAAAGCGGCCGTCACACGGGAGACAAACCTTAACAACATTAAAGCACTCTCCATGGAAAGTTTCCCCATCACTGCATTTTTTTTTTTCCAGTAACAAAGATGTTGTCAGAAATGACAATTTTTTGTGTCCCCTGATGATGCCTTGCTAGCATTTGGTTATAAGCCATAAAGCAGGACTAATTTCAGCCTGTCAGGAGTCTTGCTAATGCCCAGTTTCCCCCTAGAGAGAATTCCTGTCAAATCTAATGAGAGCTCCAAAGGCCCTCTCTACAATATAATGAGCACTTAGGCCATGCTGGTGATCAGGCGGCAAAAAGCATCAATTTGAGCCTGGCTACACCCTGGGGGCCAGACGTCACCAGTTTTAATAAGAATTATGATTACTAGCTGCACCAAATGCCTCCTCAGAACTTATTATTAATGTGTGACATTCAGAAGGATGTTTTTCAAATGTAAGGCCACTTTAAACTGAATTACAGCAAGGCTTTGCATACCACTCTAGTTAAGGGTCTGTCAGCATCTACAATATAAACCAAATTTCAGGGGGCTTAATATCCTACTATGGAGAACACAACATCTCTCAGCTTTTCACATTTTTCAAATTACTGAGCCAATTATACACAACATATTATTAACGCACACTGGCTCATGAACAGACAATATATACCCACAAATGCCCAATGGAGTCCAGAAACTCATTAGGAAACTATTTTCACACCATGGGGTTCCTGATCCTCCTTCTCCCTTCTTCCTTTTGATAGAGGTCCTCCACCAAGTAACCTACAGGAACCCAGGAGAATTTCACACCTCCTGTAGCTCCCCCAATAAACTCAGCCCAATACACATCACACAGAGGTGGCGTTCCCCTGTTTGGAGTCAGTGAGGTTATTACACCCTTTGAGTTTATGAGTTTAAGAGAAAACTCAATCTCCTCCTTACCCTTCCAGAAAATTTGATGGGGGGAAAAAAATGTGCCTTTAGGGTAACTTTAAAAAAACAAAGTGGCACATTAGAACTCCTCCACCAAGTTTATTTGCATAATTCATTTAAATGACCACATATCTTTTAGCATAATTACTATCAACAAGTTACAATTGCCTCAATCAGGCACTGGCCCCTTTAAGCACACAGAAACAAAGACATAAACCCAACAGAAACTAGGCTACCAAGTCTGCAAATCAGAACAGAACTGGCATTTTTAAAGGCCCAATTACACTGCTAATGAAAAGCCCTGAACTTAACCATCTCCTTCCAAACACATATCTGAGAACAGATCTAAGGTACATGATGATAACATAACATTATGAAATCTATGATGAATTAAAAATCAAAGAGTGCAGAGTTACAAAAGCAGAATTCAACTCTGAAACACACTTGCTTAATGAAAGTCTTTGAATATAAGGAAGATCTGAAGGCTGAACTAATCAATTTCTCCACTGTGCCCCAGCCGGTCAGCCATGCTCTTTAATTTAATGAAACAAGGGTTTGAGATGAAATAGCACATATACATCAAGTAAGAATTGTATTGTTGCACTTTGAAATGTGTCCAACTGTGCAACTTTATCTGATGATAATTTTTTAAGAGGCAATCGATTTCTAAAAGACTTATTGTACCAGAGTCTTGATGAAAAAGTGAATGTCAGCATATCTCCAGAATACTTACACCCTGCCATTAATGCTTTCTTTGGCAGACAATGACTACTCAATTGAGGGTCCTTTGGGCTGAGCAATCGTTTAGCTTTTCTTCTCTTATGAGGTCCTTAGTGCCTTGTTCCAGCTCAATACTCTTTTTATACACCATTATAGTAGCCATAAGTGTGAATTTTATGGGAACTTGCAAACTCATAGTCATAGCTTGAGCTTTCCAGTCACTAATCTTTTCATGCTTTTAAAACCACTAGGACTGAAACAACTCCCAACATAAGCTGTGGTCATAAAAGGATGCTTTTTTCACCTCCAAACCTGTATCAACTGAGACATTTTTTAACAAGTTGTTTGCTAATATGCCACTAATCCTGTGTCGCTTTATGTAGCCCCCAAAACTCCACAGTTCGTCTTATACCTTGTTTAACCTGAGTAAAGAAACTCCTGAATACCCGTCTTTCCCCCAAAGAGCCACACTTCTTTCCAAATCAGCACAAAAACATTAGCTATTCTAAACTTCAGAACTTGACAGCTAGATCTTCCAAGAAGAGAATAAATGTATCCAGGCAGTAAAGTCAAGTCAAAGCCTCGATTCCAGTCTGCCTATAAACAGGCTAGTTTACACTTCCAAAGCACCTCTCACCTAGTAACTTAAACATTCTAAAACTGTCAAGAACCAGTACTTGCTACAGAACACTACCCCCCACTTCCCAAGAAGGGAAACCAAGGCTGAAATATGGCATGCAGATACCTCCCACTACTGAGGACAAAGCCAGTACTATAGAATCATGACTTTATTTCTCATTTCAACTTGAGACTTCACTAAAGCTTACCTGTTTATGCATTTCTATGTTTAATCCATATGACATTTCATAATACTGTAAAAAGAAAAAAGAACCAAGCATTTCATTAACTCATGTTCTGTAATCCTGAGAACACATATTTGTTACTATTACATGAAAAGGGAAAAAACCTAATCTTTGATACCTACCATCACATAGTGCCTCTGCATTTCTGTCTTTTCACTCGCCAGTTTCTCACATTCCAATTTAAGGCTACGAAAACAAAACAGGCAACTTAATGTAAACATTATGTCACTTGTTTTAACATCTGCCTCACATATTTGCACTTCAAGTAAAAACACAGACCAATTTGGAAAAGCCATAAACTATCTAGGTAAACACCCAAAAGCTTTGTCCTTGCATTAAATGGGGAAAAGGAATAAGAGGAACAGTGCAAGGTATTCACTTAAAAACTAAGCTTTTCCTTCTTGGTGCATACCTGGTCTGATGCCAAGACCAAAAGATCTGTCAAAACCTCTGATCTACTCAGAAGACTGATTTCTCCTCATGGTCATCTGTTCACTCCTACTTGCTTCCCTGCATCAAAGTTTGCCTCCCCGGACTTAACCAAAACCAGGCCTTTGTATAACCTTCAGTCTCAGGCATAGGCTATGTCACCTCTGCCAACTCAAAACAGTCTCTTGGTTTGAAAACTGTACCTGTAAAGTTACTTCTACAATTGTTGGTCCCTTTTAATACCTTTGTTTTTTAATTCCCTGCCAAAATATGTCATGTAGCTTCTGCAATTAAAGTGGGCTGAAGTCTTCCCTTCCTGGCAAACATGGTGTGGGCAGGGATGCTTCAAGCTCTGGAGATTATTATCTTCAAGTAGACAAAAGGTCAATAATCAGAAAGCCTCTGACAAAAATAAGAAAGTTCACACCCAAGCAGCTGTGTGTTTTCTCTCTGGCATGATAAAAACAAAACCTGTCATTACAGTTATTTCTTAGCTCTAATCAGCTAAGATTTCATAGAAACAGGGGAAGAAACTAACATTTCTAGAAAATCTACTATGGACAGGGTGCTTTAAAAATAGCTTTCTTTTATAAATTTTCTGAAGCAGCTTTCATTAGACTAAAGATGAGACGACTACAAATGTGACTCCAATCCCTTGCCCTACCCAAACCAACACAGAACGAAGTCAAAGCAGGTGGGCTGTCCCCTAAACACATCCACAGCACCCCCACCAATGACGGGCACAGCTAAAAGCATCTACCCTCCCATAATGGACTTTGCCTCAAAGAACCCATTCTAGTATGGCAAACAGCGATTTCAACACTGGCTTTGCCTCTCTGAACCTGCACTCCTGAGCTGGGGCATCGACTGAACCAAGCTCAGCCTGTTGCAAAATAAATAAATGAAGTGCAAATATTGACAGTTCTCATGCAACTCCTAAATACACGAAAAAAGGCTCCTTGGAACAGCAGCAAACGGGCAAAGGGGAAACAATGGGAGGAGGAGGAGGAGACAAGAGAAGAGGCGGCCCAGGAAGAGCAGGGGAAAGGGGTAACGTGAATGACAGGTCTTAACTGCGACTCCACGCGCCACCGCCTGGACGCAAGTACTAAGTACAGCCGCCGCCGCCGCCGCCGCCAGGACGGGCGACCCGGGGCACAGCGCTGCCCGGGCCACCACTCACCGGGCGCGGCCCGACACGCACCTGTGATACTGCGCCTGCAGGAACTGAAATTCCTCTTTAATCCGGTCCAGGGACTCCGGGATAGTGAACTTGAAGGGCTGGCCTGCAGCCTGGTGCGGCGTCTAAGGGCGATCAGCGAGGGGGACCGAGCGACCGGGATGCGGGCGGTTGGATAAAGCAGAATCAAAGAGTGGGTGGGACATAAACAAAAAATAAAGTTAGAAGCGGCGCCAAACGGAGTCCCGAACTCGAGTTTGCGCTTCACTTGGGGAGAAGGGAAGATGGACCTTCCCAGATCTGAAGCTCCTCAAATGACGCTCGCAGCCTCTTCCAGCCTCCAGGGTGGGACGCGGTGAGCGCGCCTGGGTCACCTGGTTGAAGGGACAAGGGTCCCCGGCGGCGGCCCTGGAGGACCGGGCCAGATTGTCGTCGACGACGCCGCCCCCTCCCTCAGGGGGCGATAATGACCCCGGGGACCAGAGGAGAAAACTCCCCTACGTTCCCCGTTCCCAGAGTCGCCGGGGCCACCTCCAGGCGCGCCGGAACCGGGGCCTCATTGACATGTAAATAGGCGAGACGAGAAACAAAGCGGGGGGCGCACTACCCGCCTGGGGAAGGGCGAGGATGCGGCCGCGGGAGAAACCCCAGTCTCCCTAAGCGCCCCGCCCGCCCGGTCTAGACGTCAAGTAGGAGGGAGCCTAGAGCAAAGGGGTAGAATTGAGAGTTTCAGCCCCCTTCCCACACAGGAGGAGAGGGCCCGGGACCTCCCAAGTCTTGCACCCTTGGAGGCCAGGGGGCTCGGCCAGATGGTAGCAGCCACCCATCTCCTCCCCGCACAGAAAGAGCGACCACCACTCCGCCACCTCCCTGCCCCCCACTCCACCACCGCCGCGCCTCACCGGGTGCCGGCTCTGCGGGAACATCGCTCTGGCGGCGGCCGCGGCTCTGTTCCCGGGCAACTCAATTCTCCGCTCAATTTCCAACTTTAATCCCGCCGAGGAAAATTAAGCCGGGAAGCCGGGCAGAAGCGGGCAGCGCGCTGGCCACGCACGCAGGCGCGCTCGGCGGGACGCACAGGCCGCTCTGCTCCCGCCCGCGCGGACTCCCGCGCTCAGGGCCACATCACAGGGCACCCCGGGCCCGGCCGCACCAAGAACCTGCGGACGCCGCTGGCGCTAGTGAGGGCGCGGGGGCTGCGCTTCCACCCGCGGGCCTCGGCCGCCCGGGCTGAGAGATGTGACTCGGTGCTCCTCTCGGCGATCCGCGTGCGCCGCCGCGGTCCCGGGCAACAAATCCAGGGGAGGACTGCTCTCCTTTGGTCTTCTCCAGGTCCGCCTCTTCTTCGGGTATTCCCCGAGGCGCCCGCCGGCGAGGTGCAGGTGGCGCGGCGCCCCGGCTAACCCCACACAAACCTGACGGTGCTCAGGGGTGACCCCCTCGGGCCCAGGCAGCGCTCACCAGCGGGAGCTCGCGGGCTCCCGTGAGGCGGCGGGGTGCGAGGTCCCGGTCGCCGCGGAGGCTCCGCAGCCTTAACCCGAGCCGAGGAGCGCAGGATGACAACGAGGCGGGGAAAGTGCGGAGGGCGCGCCAGGAGGCGGCTTGGCACGCCCAGTGCAGCCGGCTCTGGGTGTTCTCCGAGGTTGCACAAACCCTCCTGGGCCGACGGGTCTACTCCGTCGAGGGCAGTCCCGCAGCCGCCCGCTGCTCCTCCAGACCTGGGCGCATCCGGGCGCCGCGGCCCGCGCGCACTGGTCCTGCACCGCCGGCCAGACCTCTCCGGACCCTTTCTCAGAGCCTCTCCGTCGACCCCCTTTCTTTCCTTTTCGTCTGCCTCTCCTCAAAGGGCGCTCCAGCCCGCTGCAAAGTTCTCTCACGACCCGGGGAAAGACATCCAAGAGACGGTGAGGAAAAGCCCAAGAGTGCGCTCCGCCGCTCGGCCTCCCTCCCCGGCCGGCAAACTCCGCGGGCAAGTCCGGAGTAGTCGCGGAGGCGGTTAAGTTGCCGAGGGCAGGCGGAGGTCCCGGCTGGTGGCACGGTTCCCGCCCGGTCCTGCGAAAGCGGGAGTGGCGCAGTCGGCTGCCTCGGGGACGCAGGACACAGGGTACCCGCCGCCGCCGCCGCCGCTCCAGCAGCCGCCGCTCCTGCCGCTGCCGCCGCCCGCGCCTCTCGCGCCGGTTACATTAACACGCGGTTTCACACTCCGGAGCTAACCAGCGCCGGCCCCGCCCAGCACCGCGCGGGCGGGGGGCGCGAGCGCGGAGCCGGCGGGGGACGCGAGCCTGTCTGGTGGAGGGGGGCGGGGGGAAGGCCCTCGTCAGCCAATCGCTTGCGGCGCGCCCAACGTGGGGTGCTGACGAGACGCCTCCCCAGAGCCTATGGCAGCGCGGCACCGGACAGCCCGTCTCACCCGGTCCCCTTTTCTCTCCCACCCCACTTGCTTCCATCTCCGCCGTCTCCCCCGTCTCCCCTCCCATCCACCCCCACCACTCCTCCGCCAGCCGCGTCCTCCCGGGCTCGGTGAGGAACTGTTCCTGGAGGAGCCGCGGGACGCCGAAACCAGCCAATGGGAAGCAGCGAGACGCGGAGATTGGCACGGTGGATGGGAAGGTCGGTGGGAAGGAGAGCGGCGGGGCCGGGCTGTCAATCAAAGTAACGTGGGGCCGGCGAGGGAGCGCGCGGGAGCGCGCGAGCTGGAGGGACCCGCGAGCGTGCAGCCTCGGAAGCCGGGGGTTCGAGTTTGCAGAAATCCTGCCACTTGTTCACTTTTCCCTTTAATGAAAATCCTCAGATCTCAGTGAAAATAACCCAGAGACTAACCGCATAGTTTCTTAAGAGGGAGAGTGGGTGCTTTTTGGTAGTTAAAGCCAAAGGTGTCTTTCGGAGCCCCCTGTTCGATGCTACTCTTGAAAGTGAGGTCATATTCAAGATTTCTGTGAGGATTGTTTTGCCTTGAGCTGTCTTTTCACGGATGCCCGAGGAGTGGACTGTGCACTTCATGGAAACTGCATAAATAGGCAACTCCTTGGCTGCGTAAATAAGCCAGCGGCTTAGGACTAAGCTTCTAATGCTCACGCCCCCTTTTTCAGTCAAGGTGGTAGGAATTGGTTTTTATTGGAGTATTTCAAACCACTTTGCAAAAAGATCGGCCTAAGTTGGCGGGAAGGATACCCGAAGAGCTGTTCGGGGTAAGGCTGGCGCGTCCCGATCATGGATGAGATGTTTTGCCCGCCGCGCGAAATCTCGGGTCCTTTAAAGTACCGATTTCGCTGTACTGGGTAGAAGAGGGCTACTGAGCGTTCCAGGGGCCTCTCAGGAATACGACCTGTTTCCAATTTCTGTTTCCAATTTCTAGAAACAAAGGGAGACAATGGGATAAACAGCATTGAGACCTGAAAAACCTGTCCTGCCCACCCCGCCCCCACAGTTCGGGTGGCACCCCCCCCCCCGCCTTTAACTATGTAAGGAGCTAAATGGGAAGCTTTGTGGAAAAGACGTCGCGAAAATTCTTATGAGCTGGAACTTGACTTGAAAAGGATTTTAAGATTTTAAATGAACGGAGCATACTGCGTAAATCTCCAGTTTTTGTCAGTTTTTCTAAAATGCACCCCACAGAAAACCTTCAATATTGCTGCTTTTATACGTTAAAGAGCAGTTCAGTTGAGCTATTTCCACATGATTGGTAAGTGAACAATGCTGTTTTAGCCAAATAGGGGTGAATTCTTCCATGAGAAAGACACATCTTTGACAAGCATTCATCTAATGTTGGAATATACTTCAGTTTTTGGTGTTAATGGCCCCCATGTCCCCATTATTTTACTTGCAAGAGAATTATAGAAAGGCATTTATTTAAATAGAAATACAATTTATTCGAAGATTTGCTTTTACAGAGCTCTTTTCCTTGAAATATTAAAAGAATCATTTTAGATAATACATTTCACTGGTGGAGTTCTTAAATATGTATGATATTGATTTGTCTATAATTGGATCAATCCCAAATATCAATTATAAATGAAAAATTAAAGGAGTGATTTTAGCCAGTCTGTACAAGGCCATACTGATGCTCAAACAAGTTCAGTATTGTGGCTCATTAAGTGGGGTTAAGGGAGTGGGTTCTATTATTCATTCCTGCTGACATCGGAAATGAATAGCAAGGAAGCACTGCCCCTTTTCTTGGTTATATTTAGCGATGAGCGGGTCTTGCTCCACATACAGGACTTTTTGAATCATACAACCATGGGTTGGCAACCTGTTGTTCAGTCGCTCAGGCCAAGTCTTTGCCACCCCATGAATTGCAGCACACCAGGTTTCCCTGTCCATCACTGTCTCCCGGAGTTTGCTCAAACTCATGTCCATTGAGTCATTCTTTCTGGAGTTGTTTCTCCACTCTTCCCCAGTAACATACTGGACACCTACTGACCTGGGGGGGGCTCATCTTCCAGTGTCATATCTTTTTGCCTTTTCATACTGTTTGTGGGATTCTCGAGGCAAGCATACTGAATTGGTTTGCCATTCCCTTCTCCAGTGGACCACATTTTGTCAGAACTCTCTGCCATGACCTGTCTTTATTGGGTGGCCCTGCCTGGCTTGTTTCATAGCTTTCCTGAGTTGGGATTGGCAACCTGTGTGCCTTTATTGGGTCACCTATACCAGTCTATGGTTGCTTCATCCCGTAATCAGCTCCAGGGTTGTGTGGAAAGTGCTTAGATTCCACCAATATGCCTCTGCATGAAGGGACAACTAGGGCAACTAAGACTTCTCCGTGGCTTTACCCAAGCTTTACTTGGATTTACTGGCACATGCTAGTAGTTAAATTTAAGACTTCCCTGGTGGCTCAGACGGTAAAGCATCTGCCTACAACGCGGAAGACCCAGGTTCGATCCCTGGGTCGGGAAGATCCCCTGGAGAAGGAAATGGCAACCCACTCCAGTACTCTTGCCTGGAAAATCCCATGGACGGAGGATCCTGGTAGGCTACAGTCCATGGGGTCGCAAGGAGTCGGACATGACGGAGCGACTTCACTTTCACAGAAGTTAAAACAGGAGCAAAAGTGTTGCTATTTCTCGCCACTCCTCATCCCCTTCAAGATGTGTTCTAACACATTTTTGCTTGTTTGTTTTAATTTTAATATTTATTTGTTTTGGCTGTGTCGGGTCTCAGCTGCAGTACACAGGATCTTTAGTTGCAGCACGTGGGATCTAGACCAAGGGTGGAACCTGGGCCCCTTGTATTGGGAGCGCAGTCTTACCCCTGGACCACTAGGGAAATCCCTAACACATTGTCAGTAAGTCAGTCAGTTCAGTCACTCCCGTCGTGTCCGTCTCTTTGCAACCCCATGGACTGGAGCACACCAGGCCAATATTCTCTAATACAACTATTCACAGCGAACATGTCTACTCACCATATTTCCCAGTCTGCCAAAGGGAAAAATTAGAAATTTTCTCTTATTTGCTTATTTAAATTTTTTATTTTGTATTGGAGTATAGCTGATTAACAATGTGACAGTTTAGGTGAACAGCGAGAAATTCTCTTTTAACTCCTGCTTCTTTACCAGTAGAGTTTGATACACCAGGCCATCCGATTTCCTTCTGATGTAGTATTTGGAGAAAAGAAAGAATACTGATTTGAAAATTGAAAGGCCTTTAATTGTGTGCCTAAAGATGGTCGGTTTTCGATGGCTTCTTTCTCTTACAGCGCATCCTCCTTGAGAGAGGAGGCTGGGCCCCTTTTCAAGGTCATTTTTTCTATGTGATTGTCATGCTGTAATAATTATACTACAAAACTCTCATCAAACTGCATTACAAATGATGGTGTTTAAACAATCAAGTAGCTTTAATCTTATGTTTTAAATAAATAATATATGTGCAGATTGCCTACAGCCTATTTAAAGGAAAATAGTTCTACTCACGAAATCTGTAATTTTGGTCTTCTGTCTAAAGTCTGTTAACCATACTCTTCTTTACCTTTACCATATTCATATGTTGATGATGTTTTTACATGAAATAATATTAAGTACTCTGCTTCCATAGGAAATTGTCTCTGGAAAAAAGTTCCCTCTTTATCCTCTACAAGAAAACAAAAAGATTGCTGTTTATCATTGATGCATGTATGAGTATATTTCCATTCATTTGTTGCTGAGTTATCAAATTTTCAATTCACTAATAGTATAAGTGATTACAAAAACCAGGTACTATCTATTATATAGGTACTAGACACAATAGGAAAAATTATGAATGCTGGTCATGGAAATTATACATCTTTTAAATGTTACTTTTTTATTTGAAATAAATACTAATTACGCACATTTTAAAAAGGCCACTTTTGTCATTTTCTCTTCCTTTCAGCTGTTATACATTTCCTCACTTGACTTTTTTTTTAAAAAACTGGAAGTTTTCTTAAACCTAAGAATGTAGGGTCCAGAAGAAATCTTCCCAGCATTGCTTTATAACCTTTTTCCCTCAGCATTTTACCAAAGAAAAGAACAGGATGGGCATGGGGTTGGAAGGGAGAAAGCAGAAAAGGAAAGGGAAAAAAAAGTCAGTAGCAAATCCATGCAGCAGTAAAACCTCAAATAAAATCACATCCAAAGAATCTCTTGCGGTTTCACACAATATGGTAAAATTAGAGATTGCAGGAAACCAACTAAATTAAACTGGGAGCATTTGAAGAGAAACGAGCAGACTTTATGAAAATGACACATTGACTGACCAGTATGCTTTTTTATCAACAATTTCTTTGTTAAGACGCAGATCAAAGGAACCTGCATATGTTTTCATTTTGTTCTAACTAGAAAATTACATCCAGATGTTTAATAGGCATTTGGTTGGTTTTTCAGCATTGATTAGATATGTTGGTTCTGTTTGCTTACAAGTGTAGCCGGATCATTAGCTAATGCAAAGAAATGTTTGCTGTGAGTTGCTAATTAGGGCTTTTGGAAACCCTCCATGCTCAAGAACAATTTGTACAGTGGCCAGAGAACTTGTGGGACTTGGGGAAGTTGTTTTCCCTTCTCTGTCAGGGTGGGGAGAAGCAGACAGCCCAGTTCCCTAATCTCCTTTTGCCTAGGGGGATTGCGATGCTATCCCTGAGGATTGGAGTGCAAATAAATTAGGAAGAGACCACACAGGCACTCCCAAACACAGAGATAAATGTGATCTTTCTGGAACCACCACCATGCTGTCTTTGAGGGTGGGGGAAGCGAATATCTAAAACGCTGAGCATCAACATGTGGAAGATGCTCAGTGCTAATGTTATCAAATACACAGTCTTTTTAAGTATACTTTAGAGACAGATGGAAAAGCCCTTTATGATAAACGAGTGTACTTGAATTCATTACTGTGGTACTTATAATTAAAAATGTCTCCTTTGCAATTTCAGTACATTTACAGGGTACAAGAGACCAAGCTTTGGAAGGGGAAGGCTGGGCCTCCTGAAAGAAATGAGGGAGCGGAATTTGGGAGAAGAGGATGAGACTGGGAGGAAATGCAGTGTTTACTTTCACAGCCCACCCAATTGTTTACCTTGTTAAAGCCCCAAAACTTGTCGGAGATTAGCCATTCACACGGTATTCAAATAAACTGTTTGAGAATTTGAGGCACCAGGCGGATAAACTTCTTAGCTGGCCAATCATGTTTTAAAAAACACTCTGGCCTGCAAAAGAACACCACCTCAGCCAGGGTGAACTTTTGTTTATTTAAGTCTGAACTTCTAGAGAGGTGGAGGTCCAAAATAGCCTGTGTTTATAAGTCATCCTAGAAGTGCAGATACAAATGTTCTTCTCCATCTCACTGCCCCTTCTAGGCCTGTTTACATCTCTCGCCCAAGTATGGAGCACGTGTTAATTTGTTAATGTGGCCTGGTACTAGTTGGAATAATACACACTTTTTTTTTTTCTTTAATCCTTTCAGTTTAGCATTTAGCTCAAGAGAAGCTGAAGGGTATTTCATAAACAAAAGAAAAAGTAGTTAAAGGAAGTACCTTTGACGCGCCTTCCTAGGGATTCACATAAAGGAGCAAACTTTGTTGATTTAATAATTCTCTTCAATGACCCACTTTAGCACAGGCCTTGGACTTACTAGGAAAAATTAAACGGGGGCACCTTTCCTCTGGCTTTTCTTTGGGAGTATCATTTAAATAACCTTTCTTCCTGGAGCTAGACAGTTTCTTTGAAGGGTTAAAGCTGAGTTCTGCTAATCTCTGATCTCTTGATGTTCCTCACTGGTTGAAGGCAGGTGAGCCCTGGAGATGAGAAATGGGCTAGATAGCAAGTGAATATTTCAAATACCTCCATGGCTTCTAGAATGCTAAGTGTAGACCTAGATGAACAAGTCAAGTGACATGATTACAGAATGTTGGAACATTTCACGAGACAGCTGGCCTCTGCTCTAAAATTCAGTGTCATGAGAGGGGAAAGAAAATGGAAAGGACTATTCCATAAAAGCAAAGACACATGATGAAAATGCAACATATGAGTCTCTACTGGCTCCTAGTTCAAGGACCAAAAACCCATCAACTATCTGTGAAAGACGTTCTTCAGAAGTTTTAATGTGGACTGGTTATTAGGTAATATGGAACTGTGGTTAATTTTTTTTTTAAATTATGATCATGTCAAAGGATATTCTGAGAAGATGCGTGGTGATGCATGCAACTTCAAATGAAGTCTTCAACTGCAGAGAAAATGTGTGTATTGAGAAAGAGAAAGCAAATCTTCAAATCTGAAGAGAAAGGAAAAGCAAATCTGTAAGCAGAAACTACAGAGTTTAGGAGCAGAGTCTGACGTTTTTCATTTTACTAACCTTTCAACTTTTCTGTTTGAAATTTTTCATGATAAAAACTGGGAAACCCATTTTAGGTTCATTGTCCACATCTTTTTCTTCACATGGTAATAGAAATTCCTTTTGTAGTTAAAAGATTGGCTTATGATGTTTCTAGTTTTTAAAAGTATGAAAAAAGTGTCTCCCCCCCCCCCATCATGTTAAAGCTCTTGTACCCAGTGTTTTTCTCTGGATCTTTTAGTTCTTTTATTATTAATGGTATTTTATTTTATTTTTTCCCGCTGTCTCAAATGTCCCTTAGTTATCAATTAACATAAAAGGAAACTCTTTAAACAAATTAGGGCATTACATTAGCAATCCTCTAATGCATCGTTTTGTGGACCATCAAGCTCAGAATAACCAGAAAATCTACTATAAAATAAGGAAGAAAAAACTACTTACATATTAAGACTAAGATTGTAGCAAGTAAATTTTATATCAGTTTCTTAATTCCCATTATAAATAGGTGTTCTGCTGGCCTTTTCATCACTTGAACCCAGCAGTGAAATTTATAAATTGTTAGTTTGATTTGGCAATTTCCTGAAGATTTTTAAATTTAATACTGAAACAGATTATTGTTCTGTGTACTAAGCTTTAAATATTAATCTTGAAAAGGAATGAAAATAGCACTAAATCTTGGATGCTGATGTTATGTTCATCTAGAATCACAGAGGCACATATTTATGATGTGCAAGTAAATAGTTTTCCAAAAAGTTGTGAAAAGTGACAAAGCATAATCTAAGCATTGACTACTGGAATGCCCCATCCATCAATTTTTTCCCTTTAATTGTGGCCATTTAGCATGAGTTTTGTTTTTCCCATTGCCATTATGTTGACTGAAAGGCAACATTTCTGTGACAGTAGTAAACAGATTCCAGTTCGTGTATGAACAGATTAAATCCACAGTTTCCACTGAAAAACTTGAGTGCCTGACAGGGAGGCAAATATGAAAATACAGAAAAACCAGGACTTTCCACGCAACGTCCAATATTTCTAGCCACCATCCACATAAGCAATGCTTATGTAAAGTGAAAACGATAAAAATAACTCCTTCACGATGACAGAAAAAATCCCATGGGGACAGAGTTACCATTCTAATTTCCCCCATTGGCGTTCTCCACACTTCAGAAGAACTGGCAAGCTACAATTGGCACTTGAAAAAGTGTCACAAAACACTGACTAGTATTAGAGAAATGTTGATTAATACAAACGGCCTGCCTCAAGGAATAATACCTTTCTTAAGAAAACTGGATTTCTAATTAGCATTTCTATGGAGATGGGTATCTCTAGGTAACTCCAGGAAGTGTTTCAAGAAGTTATTTGCCTTTGCTGGGGAAAGAAGGCATTTTCATATTTATATCTTTAATTTCTGAAAACTTCTGAAAAATTGCTAGGTTAAAAGATCAGTGTGCGTGTGTGTGTGTGTGAGTCACTCAGTCCTGTCCGACTCTTTGCAGCCCCATGGACTGTAGCCTGTTAGGCTCCTTTGTCCGTGGGATTCTCTAGGCAGGAATACTGGAGTAGGTTGCCATTTCCTTCTCCAGGGAATCTTTCTGACCCATGGATTGAACCCAAGTCTCCGGCATTGCAGGCAGATTCTTTACTGTCTGAGGTCAGTGGGCTTCAATTAAAAAAAAAAACAAAAACAAATTTTGCCATTTGCAGCTACCTGGATGGTCTTGGAGGGCATTATGCTAAGTGAAATAAATCAGAGAAAGACAAATACTGTATGTTATCACTTAATGTAGAATATAAAAAATTACAAGAAACCAGTGAATATAACAAAAAGAAGCAAACTCACAGATACAGAGAACAAAGTAGTGGTTACCAGCTAGGCGATAAGGTGGGGGAAGTGGCAATACAAGGGTGGGGGAGTGAGAGGTACAAAGCATCGGGTATAAGATAGGGTCAAGGATGGATGATACAACACGGGGAATACAGCCAGTACTCTGTAATGATTGTAAATGGAGTGTAACCTTTAAAAATATATAAAAAATTAAATCGTCAATCAATGGACCTTAGGCTTCCCCGGTGGCACAGTGGTAAAGAATCCACTTGCCAATGCAGGAGTCACAGGTTTGATCCCTGGGTCTGGAAGATCCCCTGGAAAAGGAAATGGCAACCCACTCTAGTATTCTTGCCTGGGAAATCTCATGGACAGAGGAGCCTGGCAGGATACAGTCCACGGGGTCACAGAAGAGTTGGACATGACTTAGCCACTGAACAATAACAATGGACCTTAAAAGCAAAGGGAATTCTAACACATGCCATCATATGGAGGACATTATGCTAGTGAAATAAGCCAGACACAAAATGACAAATACTTAATGATCCTACTTATATGAAGTCCCTAGACTGGGCAAATTTATAGACAGAAAAGAGAACTGAGGTTGCCAGGGGCTGGGGAGAGGAAGTTATTGCTTAATAGGTACAGAGTTTTAGTTTTGCAAGAGGCATAGAGTTCTGTGGATGGATGGTGGTGAAGGCAGCAGAACAGTGTGAATGTACTTAGTAACATTCACATTTAAATGCGCACTACGCATTTAAAAATGGTTACGACAAATTTTGCGTCTGTTGTCAGTTATTTGTTTAAATTCAGTAGGATTCCTTTTGGGGGCATGTACCAGTTTTACAGTGGATTCTCATCCTATTCATTTCCTGAATGTGCGTACCACCGTTTATTGAGCACTTACTGTGTTGTCAGGCACTGTTCTAACTGCTTTATTGTTCATATTACCTCATTTGACCATCAAAGCATTTGTATTACTATCCCTGTTTTACTGACCAGAAGCCCAAGGCCCAGTACTTTCTCAGTCACTTGTAGGAGAGCTGGGTTTTTTGAAGTCTGGTACCCCAGAGAACTCACTAGCAGCCATTGGCCACAGTGAGTACCAGTTATTGGTCAGAGTACCCTTTCTTTCTCTTTCATCAATCAAATCCCTCATTGATCTCCTGATAGAAAACATTTATATGTATTTTGCTCGCGAGCTTGGTAGGCTGTCTTAGTACTTTGGAGGTGAGGTTGATGCTTTAAGAATTTTTATTCCTGCAGAGTTGCCTCTGGGCTCTAGAACTGTGTGCATTGCCAGCAGAGAAAGGCAGCTACCTTCAGCTGTGAGCTTTCTGGAAGCACCCAGTCCATGCCCTAAATTGCAGTTCAGTTAAAAAAAAAAGGGAGTGGGGGGGCTCAGTAGCCAGGTGAAGCAGAGGAACGCCAAAGACAGCAAGTCTTAATTTCACCTAGGATTGCAAAGCAACTGTCTTGATTTACAATGTCACAAATGATAAAATTTAAAAAAAAAAAAAGGCAGGGGTATATATAGAATTCTGTAATTAATAATGGTTTGGGGTTTCCTGCTAATGGTAGACATATGGTCTGGGTCCTGATACTATGTTTGGAGACATTTGACCTGTTGAATGTAAATGGATTGTTTCTATCCTCCAAACTCTCCTAAAATAAACAGATTTTGAATATCTTTGACCATGAACCACACTAAGAAATACATTTTAAAAAATCTCTGTCCAGTTCTCTCTCTTTTACATTCACGGGGTCATATAAACAGGTTGCAACATGATTTTAAAACATTACTTTAAATTATGTTACTGTTCTATTCAGGGTTCTCCAGAGGAACAGGACCAATAGGAGAGAAAAAGAGAGAAGAGATTTATTAAAGGGATTGGCCCCTGAGGTTATGGAAGCCGTCAATCTGCCATCTGTAAGTCAGAGAACCAGGAAAGCCAGTGGTATGATTCATTTTGAGTCCATAGGCCTGAGAACCAAGGGGCTACTTGTGTGAGAACCAGAAGCTTGGCATCCCAGCTCAAGAAGAGAGGAGAGCTCACCCTTCCTCCTGTTTGGCCTGTGTGCCGGCCCCCCTATCCCCCTGCTCCCGATGGGTTAGATGATGCCTGCCTGCATTGGGCATTGGTGATGGTGAACTTTACTTAGTCTACTGAGTCAAATGCTTATCTCCAGAAACACCCTCACAGACACACCCAGAAATGCTTTATCAGCTATCTGGGCATTCCTTAGCCCAGTTGACACCATCATAGCTGAACTGAACCATCACAGCTATAGTATTTTTAAGTTTGATTATTAACAACTTCAGCTTATGGAAAGTCATTAACCCCAAAACCATGTTCATGAAAAATGGTGAAACAAGTCTGCTCAATAATGTTAGGACCTTTCTTTACACGTTTGGCAATGATAAATCATAATCCATGCCTTCAATGCGGTTGTTCTCGTTTAGTCTCTACATCATGTCTGACTCTTTTTGCAAACCCCTGGACTGTAGCCCGCCAGGCTCCTCTGTCCATGGGATTTCCCAGGCAAGAATACTGGAGTGGGTTGCCCTATCCTTATCTAGGGGAAATTCCCAATTCAGAGATGAACCCAGGGATGGAACTCATCTCTTGCATGGACAGGCAGATCCTTTACCACTGAGCCAACAGGGAAGCCGTACATGGAGTTACAAAGTTCCAAATCAGTAAGATTCAAAGCTCTTCAGAGAATTTCCTGCATAATTCTTTGTCATTCCCTTCTCTGCTGGCCCTTTCCTGCCTCTTGTTTCCATCTCCCCTCTCAGGATCCCGTCCTATCACCCACGTCCTGTGACACCCCTCATTCTCCTCCCTGCCCCACCCCACCCTGAAGCCTAGAGAGGTTTTAACAAAAAGTGCACCAAGCTTAGAGGATCCTGAAATGGAATCCCTGTCTGCCTCTTACTGGGCACACTGCTCCCCTCTCTGAGCATCAGTTTCCTCACCCATAAGACCAGGATAAAGGCACAGGTCTCTCAAGGTGGTTGCCTGGACTGAAAGAGATAAGCTGAGATAACACAGCATCCTATTCCACTCAGTGCTTGGCCCTAAGAACCTTGTTCCTTTCCCTTTTTTTTTGCCTGGAAAGAAGGGCCCTACCCTAGGTCACTAAAGAACTGGGGGATTATCACCCCTGCGATTATGCATCCTTGAAAATCAGATAGCAGGACAGATTCTAAAAGGGTGATCTGGGGAACTCTAGTCCAGCCATGGCCTGTGTGGGGGCCCCAAGAAATACGTCTGGGGCCCAAGAATACTCTGAGGCCCAGAAATACGTCACTATGGGTTCCTTGGAGGCAGGATAAATGGATCTTGTGAAAGGCAAGAGCCATAGATCATGAATGCCCTCCTGTTCATAGGCTGTTTCATACTCAAGAAAAAGTGCCACTGGTACACATATCTTTTTGGAAGTGAAGGGGCTTCCCTGATGGCCCAGTGGCTAAGAATCCGCCTTGCAATGCCAGGGACACTGGATGGGACACTGTCTGATCCCTGGTCTGGGAAGATCCCAATGCTGCAGAGCAACTAAGCCCCTGTACCACCACTACTGAGCCTGCGCTCTAGGGCCCAAGAGCCGCGACTACTGAGACCCTCACACCTAGAGCCTGCGCTTGGCAACCAGAGAAGCCACTGCAAGGAGAAGCCTGCGCACCACAACTAGAGAGCGGCCGGTTGCCCTCACAGCAACAAAGACCCACCACAGTCAAAAAATTAAATAAGTAAATAAATCTTTCTGGAAGTGAAAATGCAATTTGGTGTGGGAGTAGTACTATGAAAACAAATCATGAGCAACATACAGTGGTTATTTTGGATGGCTAAATCCCCTGAATTCCCTCATTTAGATAATATAACAAGAAAAATGTGGCTTACCGGCAAGAGGTTAATGGAATTATGTCTCAAATACGCTCCAGTGTCATACCATCTCACCCTATGAATGTGAAGTTGTGTGTTGAGAAGACCTGGAGAAACACATATAGAAATTAGGAAGTCAATTAGATGTTAACTGAATTCTTCTGAGGAAGGTGATCTGCCCTAGGATTCTTTTTGAAACTGGGAACTTCCACTTTCCTTTCACCTCATCTATTTTATTAGCCATGGCTGAGGTCTCGCAATCTCTGAGTAAGGTTTAGTGAGAATTGATGAGCCCTGGCTAAGTAAGAATCCTAATGGCCGTGGATTGCTGTTCTGTGCTAGAAGTCAATCTCAAATATCTTTAAATCCAACAATTCTCTGTCAACCGACGGACTCTTTAGGACCTCTTCTATGTTTCTTTCTTCATTTGAAATCTTTTGCTTGAAATCAGGGCTACTCTAGAAAGATTAAAAAACTGAAATACAAGACATTCATTTATGAGGAGAGTTAAAGAAAAAGAGAAGGGATTTTTCTTTCTAGATTTTGCTTTTTACAGTAAGGAAAAATTAGACCATTGGGTCAACAAGCTTGGCTACCCTGAATAGGCTTTAAAAAAAAACAGAAAAACAAAATCCTCATGATTTATAAAGGGTAGTATGTTTAGCATGGCTGTGTACATGGACCAATTCTCGCAGCTTTTACGTTCCTGCTGCTCCCTTCCTCCACTGCAGCCATTTGAGGAGGAGTTCTATTTAGGAAGATAGAACAAAGCCTAGCTTTACGCTGTGAACAGTTCCCAGTGGTGGGGGAGGCGAGAAGAGGAAGGGATAATGAACAAGGAGAAGGTGGTACTTAGTTCTTAAATTTTACTTAGTAAGAATTCCTTCAGTGTCAAGTGGGAAGCATATCTAGAATTTGTAGTCTGTCGACTTGTATCCAACGTCTTCAGACAAATCCCTGGAAACACAGCCCTCTTTTTCAATAAGCATGTTCACATAATAATAGATTGGCAGACATTAGGACCAGCATGGACTAGAAAATCCACAATTACATTGGGCTAAAATTAGGAAATTTTTTCTAGGAATGAATGAAGTATTCTCATTTCCAACATTCTTTTAGGTTGAGTATGGAAAAAAACATGGGTTGGGGGAAAGGCCAGGGTGTGGGTGTTGGTTGTGGCAGGAAGGCATTAATGATGGGAATTTTTTATTTCCAGTGTGAAAAAGAGCCTAAGATGTTCCTTATCTGAACCTATCATTCACATTCTTGAAAAGTGTTTTGAAAGGATTCTGCATAGTTCTACAATTTCATCAGATACCCAGGAGGAATCTCAAGCTGGATTTTGTTTCACTGGGTTTAGCTCAGTGGTCTGTATAGTTTTTCTCTATGTAAAAGGAATCAGTAGGGAAACAGCTTCTTCAAATATTAACTTTAGAAACCAGAAAAGTACAATTCCTTTGCAACCCAGCAAGCCTTTAAAGCGAATGGAATTTCTTGGGTAAAGTAGGTTTTTTTCCAGCCATAACTCTTTTATAGGGATTAATGCCCTACTCGTGAAGCTCCAGTTATGGACCTTTTCATGATCCATCTAGATCTGTTCAACTGGGCTGTTGATCCTCAGTAGGCAGACCTTTTCTACTGTCTTAACCATTAAGACTTAGCTACCCAATGTTCCAATTCCAATTCCAATGGGGGATTGAATGAAAATTAAAAGTTGTGAAGCATAATTCATTCCAGGTAACAAGTTATGAGCCAATATGTTTATTTGGATATACCAAAAACACAACTTCTGTCCTAGGCTTTGAGGACATCAGGAGCTTTGTGAACATTCATTCCGCTCTCAGAGAGCAGGCAGTATACCTGGGAAACCTACCTTATACTTTGTTTTAATTTTATTGAAGTATAGTTGACTTACAATGTTGTGTTTAATTTCTGCTATACAGCCAAGTGACTCAGTTATACATATGTGTATTCTATCTTCATATTCTTTTCTGTTATGATTTATCACAAGGTACCGGATATAGTTCCCCATCCTATACCATATACCTTGTTGTTCATCCAGCGTATATATAATAGTTTGCATCTGTTGACTCCAGTTCTCCCCTCCTTTTTCCCCCTGCCCCTTGGCAACCACAAGCCTGTTCTCTGTGTCTGTGAGTTTGTTTCTGTTTTATAAGTATGTTCATTTGTGTCGTATTTTATATTCCACATATAAATGGTATATGGTACTTGTCTTTCTCTTTCTGACTTACTTCGCTTAGCATGATAATCTCTAGGTCCAACCATGTTGCTACAAATGGCATTATTTCATTCTTACTAATGGCTGAGTAATAGTCCATTGTATATATACATGCATATGTATATGTGTATATATTAATATATACCACATATTCTTTATTCATTCACCTGTTGATGGTCATTTATGTTGTTTCCATGTCTTGGTTCTTGTGAATATCACCACTATGAACATAGGCATGCATGTATCTTTTTGAATTATAGTTTTGTCTGGCTATATGCCCAGGAATGGGATTGTTGGATCTTGTGGCAACTCTGTTTTTACAAACTTATATTTTAAATGATGAGTACTAATAAAAAAAGGGGACGATATACCCAACTGAATGCAGAGTTGCATAGCAAGAAGAGATAAGAAGGCCTCCTTAAGTGAACAATGCAAAGAAATAAAGGAAAACAATCGAATGGAAAGGACTAAAGATCTCTTTCAAGAAAATTAAAAATATCAAGGGAACATTTCATGCAAGGATGGGCGTGATGAAGGACAGGAATGGTAAGGAACTAACAGGAGCAGAAGAGATTAAGAGGTAGCAAGAATACACAGAAGAACTGTACAGAAAAGGTCTTAATGACCGGGATAACCAACATAGTGTGGTCCTCACTTAGAACCAGACATCTGGAGTGTGAAGTCGAGTGGGCCACATCCTAAGGATGTGATGGATGTGATGGAATTCCAGCTGAGCTATTTAAAATCCTAAAAGATGATGCCGTGAAAGTGTGCTGCACTCAGTACGTCCGCAAATTTGGAAAACTCAGCAGTGGCCACAGGACAGGAAAAGACCATTTTTCATTCCAATCCCGAAGAAGGACAGTGCCAAAGAATGTTCAAACTATCGTACAATTGGGTTCATTTCACATACTAGTAAAGTTATGCTCAAAATCCTTCAAGCTAGGCTTCAGCATTATGTTAACCAAAAAATTCCAGATGTACATGCTGGGTTTAGAAAAGGCACAGGACCAGAGGTCAAATTGCCAACTTTCGTTGGATCATAGAGAAAGTAAGGGAATTCTAGAAAAACATCTACTTCTGCTTTATTGACTATGCTAAGCCTTTGACTGTGTGGAGCACAACAAACTGTGGGAAATTGTGAGAGAGAGGAATACCAGACTACCTTGCTTATCTCCCGAGAAACCTGTACGCAGGTCAAGAAGTAACAGTTAGAAACTTACATGGAACAGTGGACTGGTTCAAAATTGGGAAGGGAGTAAGACAAGGCTGTATATTGCCACCCTTTTTATCTAACTTATATGCAGAGTACATCATGCGAAATGCCGGCCTGGGTGAATCACAAGCTGCAATCAAGATTGCTGGGAGAAATATCGACAACCTCAGATATGCAGATGACACGACTCTAATGACACAAAGTGAAGAGGAACTAAAGAGCCTCTTGATGAGGGTGAAAGGGGAGGGTGGAAAAGCTTGCTTAAAACTCAGCATTCAAAAAGCTATGATCATGGCATCCAGTCCCATCACTTCATGAGAAATAGAAGGGGAAAAAGTGGAAACTGATAGATTTTCTTTTCTTGGGCTCCAAGATTACTGCATATGGTGACTGCAGCCATGAAATTAAAAGATGCTTGCTCCTTGGAAGGAAAGCTTTGACAAATCTAGACAGTGTGTTAAAAAGCAGAGACAACACTTTGCTGAGAAAGGTCCATGTAGTCAAACCTATGGTTTTCCCAATAGTCATGTATGGATGTGAGAGTTGGACTATAAAGAACACTGAGCACTGAAGAATTGATGCTTTCTAACTGTGTATTGAAGGCAGAAGGAGAAGAGGGCGGCAGAGGATGAATGGTTAGATAGCATCACTGACTCAAGGACATGAGTTCGAGCAAACTCTGGGAGGTGGTGAAGGACAAGGAAGCCTGGTGTGCTACAGTCCATGGGGTCACAAAGGGTCTGACACAGCTTAGCGACTTAACAACAACCAATAATAAAAAAAATAAAAAACATCTTTAAAACAGTGCATGCTAAGGGTCAAATGATTGTTACACTCAGTGAGCCCTGTAGGGATTAGTGGAGTCATATACCTGGAGATGGTACTGTGATGACCTTTAATACTTTTCCAAAGGACTCATTCTTTCAGGTGGCACTGAGCCTTGATTCTATTTCATGCTAGGGCACAACCAAATACAGACATCTTTCATCCTCTCATATACATAAAAACTAATATTATTAGCAAAAAATGACTCACAGATCTTCAGTCTAAAGTAAAAACCATTGAGTATAGTTTCATGAAAAATCATCTGGCTATTGAGCAAGGCTTGGGCAACTGTCTTTGAGTTTTGCCAATAATATTTATTTTCTACCCCTTAATTTCTTCCAAACATGTATAGCACCAAAGGTATAAAAACTTATAGGTAGGATGAAGATTTAAGTTTAAAATTGGTATCCATTAGCTTAATTTGGCCTGCAGCCGGTGAAGAATGGGCACGGGGAAGGCTGTCATTGTTAAATTTTAGCAATGAGTTACTTTGGCTCTGCCCCTGAAATACTTGCCTCCCCTGAAGCATACTTTGGGGACCATTGAAAATTGTAGGGGTGATCAAAAGGGCATCTTCAGGTTCCATGGCAGGTTGAAGGAAGATGTCTTTTGGCAGCTTTATAGTCCTACTTATCATTATCTTCATTTTCTAGCCATCATTTCTGAGTTCACTGGTCTAAATACTTTATGTATGAATTCATTTATTCTTCACAATGATTCTAAAGTCAGTACTGTTATCACCTCCCGTGCTGGTTAATTTTGCGTGTCATCTTGACTAGGGTATGGGATGCTCAGATAGATGTTAAGACATTATTTCTGCTGCATCTGGGGGTGTTTCTGCAAGAGGTTAGCATTTGAATCAGTAGACAAAATAGAGAGAGTCTTTACCAACATGGGTGGGCATCATCCAATGAATAGAACAACGTGGAAGGGCAAATTTGCTCTTTGCTTGAGCTGAGACAAACATCTTAAGCCGTCCAACATCATGCTCCTGGTTCCTTCTCAGGCCTTAGGATTTGGACTGAATTACACACTGGCTTCCCGGGTTCTCCATCTTGCAGACTGCAGACCATGTGGCTTCTCATCCTCCACAGTCGTGTGAACCAGTTCTTTAATATATCTCCTCTCCTCTCTCTCTGTATATATATATACATACACACATATATCCATCCTGTTGGCTCTGTTCATCTCTAGCGCACTCTGACTAGAAGACCTCGATTTCACAGATGGGAATAGGAGGCACAGAAAGTTGCTTTGTTGCTGTTGTTCCGTCGCTCACTCGTGTCCGACTCTTTGCGACCCGATGGACTGCAGCCTGCCAGGCCTCCCTGTCCATCACCATCTCCCGGAGCTTGCTCAAACTCACGTCTATTGAGTCGATGATGCCATCCAACCATCTTGTCCTCTGTCGTCCCCTGCTCCTCCTGCCTTCAATCTTTCCCAGCATCAGGGTCTTTTCCAATGAGTCAGCTCTTCACATCAGGTGGCCAAAGTATTGGAACTTTAGCTTCAGCATCAGTTCTTCTAATGAATATTCAGGATTGATTTCCTTTAGGATTGACTGGTTTGATCTCCTTTCAGTCCAAGGGACTCTGAAGAGTCTTCTCCAGAACCACAGCTCAAAAGCGTCTATTCTTCGGTGTTCAGCATTCTTTGTGGCCCAACTCTCCCATCCATACGAGACTACAGGAAAAACTATAGCTTTGACTATACGGACCTTTGTCGGCAAAGTAATGTCTCTGCTTTTTAATATATTGTCTATGTTTGTCAGAGAGTTGCTGGCTTTCCTCAAATCTCACTAGCTAGTGGGTGGCAGAGAAACTCTCTAGTCAACATTCCTCAGCCTGGGCGCCTGCCACCCCTCAGGGGGGTTACTGACTGCCACTTTGAGCCAAAGCCTAAGCTCTGGATTTTACTGAAGAAGCTGGGCCTGGACAACTCCAGTTTGGAGATGGTCAGAGTTGCTGTCACCCCGGAGCACGAGAAAAGTCTTAGAAGAAGAGTGCTCTCTTGAACTCACAGACAGTAGCAACAACACAGAAATGGCATGTTTTTGAACTGGTGTAAGATTTGTCAAGACAAACCACACCTGCTTTGACTCTTTCCTGGCATCTTTTTTTCTTCTAGTCCTTAAGAAAATTGAAACAGCTTGGAGCAAGACTTGTTCTTTCTCAGGGCTTCTTGGTCTCCTGTAGAGTGAGTTTGAGCGGGCAAATGTGGGCTGCACCGCAGGGAAGGGAGGACAGACCTGGCTGGATAGTGAGCCTGGTGGTACTTCTAGGAGACAGGATTGCCCCCAGCCCCCCGTCTCCTCACAGAGGGTAACTCTGGGGGACTCCCTTTCGCCCTTGTATTTCTTCCCCCTTTCTACCCCTTACTTGGCCACCTCCCTCACTGTCTTCCATTTCCCCCCAGTACGACAGTCTAGGACACATGTATTGAATGGTGCTGTTACTGTTCTTTGCAGTTAAGAAACCTTGTTTAATCTTTCTCTTTTTTGCTTCCTGCTATTATGAAGGGCCAGGCTGGCCTTCCCGGTGCCTTCTGAGGATGTTTAGACTGAGCAAACAAAGCAAAGTAGGGAGATTTGTTTAGGAGTCCTGGTCTTGGCCCCATCTCTCTCTCCAAATGAACCAGAGACACACTCATCTGGGAGGCAGTGGGTGTGCTAGCTGGATGTGGCACTTGCCCAGCTGGTTCTTCTTCCGCATTTGACTGTTGTTCAGCGTGTGTCTGTTCTTCCTTACGGCAGAGATCCCTGGAGGAACAGAGAGGGCAGTGACAGGAGCTGTACCTCAGAACCCCTTCCTGAAGTTCTAATATCAAGAGGACACTGTTAGGTAATGCTAAGGCTTTCATATTAGTGACTGACACTGTCTGGGGGAAGAGAGGCAATGGTATGTATCCCAACAGAGCCCACAAGTGGACTGGTTGTATCTTTGTCAATATTGAATCAAGAGCCATAAAATATTTCATCTTCTCTAATCCAATAATTCCACTGCTGGGACTGTGGTCAAGGAAAGAGTTGAAAGTAAGACAAGATAATTTTAAGTATACCTAGTGCTCAGGTCTTGGTTTCTAAGGTACCAGATAGGTACCAGAGCTCCTGGGAAAAATCTCTTATTCAGATTTGGGGCAGGGAAACCTCTCACTTTCACTGTCAGTAAGTAAAATGGTGCTCAAAGGATGGAGAGTTTTGAATGAAGAGGTAATGAATTCTCCTTTGGCTTGAGCTTGGGGCACCTGGGAGATACACAGCTGGAGATGTTCAATGGAGGCTGCACAGACATGGTTGTGGAGACAGATCTGTGTAGACATGCAGGTATAAACATAGACACGTACATATGGATAATAGGGCTGAATAGTTCCTACACCACTTTGCAGAGAAATTCTTTCCGATGCTTGGTGAACATGCATATTTCTGGGACCTACCTCAGAGAGCAGGACAACTGCATGTTAAGGAAGCCTCTAAATTACCCTTTGTGCACATATCAGTGTAAGAAATATTTGTTTAAAAGATTGAAAAAATGCTAGAAGCCATTATAAGGCTGAGACTACAGAGAGGTCATAGGTATCTCTGGATAAAGCAGTGCACAGAACCAGGAAACAGAATGTTTTCCTGCAGATCCTTGTGTCATGTTGCTGAGAGGGCAAGAGAGTTACTGCAAGCATAAATGTAAAAAGAGAAGCCCTAAAAGAACAGAAGAAAATAGAGATAAAGTTTTACCTGATCACAAGATAGAGGACTTTGTAAGCATAAACACAAAAGAAAAAAACAAAGTATTGCCATTTGAATGTTGTATACTTCAGCAGGCAAAAGATATCATAAGAAAACGTAAATATAAAAAAATGTGGAGGGACTTCCTTCACGGTCCAGTGGTTAAGACTTCACCTTCCAATTCAGGGAGTGAACTGGGAGCTCCCTGAATTGGGAGCTAAGATCCCATATGCCATGTGGTCAAAACACTAAAACATAAAACAGAAGCAATATTGTAACAAATTCAATGATGACTTTAAAAAAATAGTCCACATCAAAAAAAAAATCTTAAAAAAAAAGAAATGGGGTAATCCTGTGGCACAGATGATCAAGTAATGTCATTAATATGTAAACTTTATATAGTCCATTCAGGAAAATATGACTATCATAGTAGAGAAATGAACAAACACATGAATAGACAATTCCCAAAGGAAATACAATTATCAATATATATGAAAAAGTGAATACGAAATACATATTAAGCAAAAATGAAATGCCTTTTTTTTTTTTTTTCTTCAGATTCCCTGTATAAGTGAGATCATGTAGCATTTGTCTTTCTCTGTCTGATTTGTTTCACTTACTATACTGCTTGAAATGCCATTTTTAACTCCTCAAATTGGCAAAAAAAAAAAAAGTAATGATTTTGTATAGAGAGGGAAATGAGAAAAGTCTTCCACTGTTAGTATAATGTATTTGGGCAATTTTTCTGAAAGTCATTTGGAAGTATAGATCAAAAGTTTGAAAATATTCTTAAGCCTTCAAAAACAATTCTGCTTCTAGGAACTCATCTTTTCAAAATTATGTAAAATGATGTCCCTTTTAGTATTTTTGGTAATATCAACAAACTCGATGTCCAACCACAGAATTTTGGATCAATATATTATGGAAGTCATATAATGCTGTGTTTTTGAAAGCCTTTGCAAAGCATGCTTTAGTAAAAGGATTCCACATTTGGATGTCAGACAATAATAGAAGTGAGTGAAGTAGTCTGGATATAAAATGAAGACATGAAGAAGAGAACTGTTTCACATTCCTAATTTTTTAAAGAGTATAAGTGAAATTATAAACAGCAACTGACAGTCTAAGTTGGAGAACCATAGGGCACAGTGAGAACTGCAGTAAAGTGGAAGCACAGTCCTATCACCCAGGATCAGCCGAGCTCCACGTGTCTGAACACCCTGTGAGCCAATCAGATGTATTTATTGGCCACCGATTTACAACCTTGCTTTCAAGCTTTTGTTGGCAAGAAAATGTTTATAACTGTTACATGAAAAAAGTAGGTTCTGTAGTAGTAAATATATAGTAATAAATGCATAATCGTAAATGTAGTATGTCATAGTATGATATTGAGTTAGATAATATTTGTGTATGTATGTGTGTGTGTGTACATCTTAATATATGCACAGAACAAAGCCTAGAAGGAAACGAGTCAAAATGTGACTTTATGTAGGTCTTAAAATCACAAGCTGCTTTAATTTTTTTCTTTAATATCTCTGCATTGTTAATATTTTCCATAACAAATGCATACATATTGTTGTGCGGTTGCTCAGTCGTGTCTGACCCTTTGCGACCCCTTGGACTGCAACACACCAGACTCCTGTGTCCTTCACTGTCTCCTGGAGTTTGCTCAAATTTATGCCCATTGAGTCGGCGATGCTATCTAACCATCTCATCCTCTGCTGCCCCCTTCTCCTTTTTCTTTCAGTCTTTCCCAGCATCGGGATCTTTTTCAATGAGTACACATTACTTTTAAAAACAACTGTACCCACAAAAGTTTATTTTGAAAACACCTAGGTTCAGTTTTTTGACACTCGGGAAGGATGTTCCTGAAAAGCACAGATGGAGTCCTCCTCTAGCGGTTGTATTGTCAGCTCCTGACCTAAAACTGGGTCTGGTAGCCTGGTTGTTGCTGTTGTTGTTTTTGAAATGCTCACTGACTGTTGGCAACCTTGTGTTCGTTCATTACCATTGCCAAGAAATTTATGGAAGCGTGAACCAGTCAGAGTTTACTTGGTCTAACTTTTGAACAAGTTCTGTTCTGATGTACACTTTAAAAAGATAACTATACAAATATATACTATCTACGCCAAACCTATATGGGTATAGATAGATATATACTGTCTACACCAAGCGCTATTAAACAGCACCAATCCATGCACTGTACTTCAGTTGTTCAAATGTCCTTATGAAACCGGTTGAAACACTTGCTGTTCATTTGGGTACATGGGCAGTCTTACGCATCCATAAGTTGTCTGTTTTCCCCTAGGCTGGGGAACACTCTGGAAGTCAGACCAGCAAATCTCGAGAATGCTCATAGAGAGTTGCAAACCTTGAGCTCCTTTATTCCGTTCACAGACTTCCAGAACAAAATGGATTGCTTCACAGTTGTGAAGGGGGAAAAAAAAGAATAGAAAAGAAGAAAAGAATGTGTTGGTTTTGCCTGCCATTGGTTTGAGTAGAGGGAGGTTTTTTTTTTTTCTCTTTTGGATGAAAAGTGGGATCTTAATAGGCACTCCCAGTCAGCCGAGGCAGCCTCTGAAAGCTCCTCTTGTGAGAGGAACCCGAGATAGAAGGATCCATTGTTTCACCAATCTGAAGTTATCACTCTTCCCTTTATCCTTTCTTTTGGACCTTTTAGTGTTTGCTTTATCAGAATATTTTAATCCCTACTGTGGTGACTGGTGCAATTTATCTCATTAAGCCTCTCCTGTTTTCTTCTGTTTACATGACTAATATTATTATGTTTTATGGGGCTTATACCAACAAGCCGCTCCTTTGTCCCATTGTTTCAGCTCTAGGCCAAAAATCAACAATCGAAGTTTTATCTTTCCAATCTTAGACCTCACCTACTTGTCATTTAGTTTGTACAGGTTGCATGAAGAGCGTGTTCCTTTGAAAACAAAGCAAGGATTCATTTTTATGACCTAAAACCAAACAATTACCTTTCTCAAAAGGTCCCGGTCATCTCTTTTTATGAGTGTAGAGTGGCAGACCCACCTTATGAGGGGGAGAAAAAATAAGCTGATACTTCCTTGTGGATTGAAAGCCTAAAGTCCCCTAGCAGTAATGCTCTGCTTCCTAACTTGTCTATCGTTCATAGTGTATAGAGTATCCTAGAAGCAGGGAACCTGAGCACTGGAAGGTAGCTGGTGAGGTTATCTCATCCAAACCCCAGCCCTTCAGCAAGATTACACCCGAGCCGGACTGAGCCACACTGAAGGAGAATCAGCCTTGTTTTAAAGGCATATGAAGGAGAGCCTTCGTTCAACCAGTCGCATATTTGAAAATGCTCTGTCAGAACGTTCCTTCTCTAAAAAAAGCAGTCTAATAAAAGCTTTAATTGTCATTTCCTCAGTTCCTCTTTTTCTTTTCCAGATTGAAAACAACTGGGTGCCATCCTCAGGGAATCAGCAGCAGTTTAATGAACAGTAACTTCCTCCAAGGCAGTGATTCTCCAATGTTAGTGCACATCAGAACTGCCTGGAGGCTTCTTAAAAGCTCAGATTGCTGGACCTCCAGAGTTTCTGATTCGTGAGAAGGAGGAAAGCTGGAGAATTTGCATGTCTAGCAGGTTCCCAGGTGATGCTGATGCTGTCAGACCAGGAATCCCACTTTGAGAACTGCTGACTCTAGGAACTAAGGAGAAATATGAGGATAATTAAGAAGCAGAAACAAGTGAAGTAACAGCAAGTTAAACAAGTTAACGTCTGCATGGAAAATGCTAAACTCCTATCAGATAAGTTCTTTGCTGTCAGGCAGAGTCCAGTGGGGAAGGCTGACCACAAGCAGTAGTTCAGGATGTTAGCCATTAACCCAGGGACCTGCGGGAGCAAACTGAGGAGCCCAGTGTTCTGGCTAGGTGGGGAAGAGGCTAGGAAGGCTTCCTGCAGAAAGGGAGGCCTGAGGTAGGCCTCCTTGCTGGGTTGACTCTTTGAAAAGGGCAGGTATCTAGACAAAGGGAGGGCTTTCCAGCAGAAGGAACTAAAGAGGAGTTTGTGGACTTTTCCTGGAAATTTTCAAGCCATCCGATTTTCTCAAAGGGGAGAGAGGCCAACGAGGTGGTGATGACAACCGCAGAGGTAGGCAGGGGCTAGATGAAGAAGGAACGTCAGAGCTGGCTTAAGGAGTCTGGCAATATTCTAAAGACCATTATTTGACATGGAATATAAAGAACAATTTAATAAGGCTCCATGAACCTTGGGGATGAGAAGAGACTACAGAACACAGCTATCCCCAATCCTTGTACTTCTCTCTCTGGAGTTAGGACTTCTCTATGAGGCTTACTCTGGTTTGCAGCTGATGTCGAGGTCTTGCTAACTTTCTAGCCTAAGTGTGAACAAAATTCCCTTTCCTTTTAGTTTAGTTGAGAGCATTTGGAGTTTCATAAAGGGAAATTTGTAAAGACACTAGGCAAACATAAAACCAAAGTGAGTAGAATACAGAATTTGGGTCTAGAGATAAACAGACTCCTCTAGCTTGTCTTTCACTAGCTATACAGAGTATTGCACGTTACTTAGCTTCTTGTGCCATAGTTTCTGTGTTTAAATAGAGACTAATTCCCTAACAAGATCCATAGATCTAAGTAGTCTGGCCCCTACCTACTTTTTTCAGCTTCATCTTGTGTCCATTGATCTTACTCTTTCTGCTCCGACTGCATAAATTTGCTTCAATCTTGTGTTTTTCATGTTCCCTCTACCACAGGGCCTTTGTACATACTCTGTCTTCCGTCTGGAATAGTCTTGTCTGCCTCTTCAGTAATTCCTAGATCTAGATGTAAGGTCCACTCCCTCTAGGAAATCCTGATCTCTCTGAATAAGTAAAAATCCCCTCCTGTTTATAGGGTTTTTTTTTTTAAACTATGAGGAACTTATATGATAACACTTAATATTGTTATTTGTGTCATGCTTTGCTTAATGTTTCTCTTCTCCTAAACCAGGGGTCAGCAAACTATCTCCAGCTTTGGCCTGCAGTCTGTTTTTGTAGATAAAATTTTATCAAAAAAAAAAAAAAAATTTTATCGAGGGACTTCCCTGGTGGTCCAGTGATTAAGACTCTGCACTTCCAGGGCAGGGGGCCTAGATTCAACCCCTGGTGGGGGGACCTGGATCCTGCATGCCACAATTACTTTGCATGCCAAAACTAAAAAAATCCCTCACACTGCAATGAAGATTGAAGATCCTACACACCTCACCTAAGACCTGGAACAGCCAAAGAAATAAATAAATATATACATTTTTAAGTTTTACTGAAGCACAATCATGCCCACTTATTTACATATTATCTGCGGCCACTTCTGTACTATAGTAGCAGAGCTGAGTTGCAGCAGACTTTATGGCTCAAAATGCCCAATTACTCTGGCCCTTCATAGAAAAAATTTACCAAGTCCTGTACTTGACTAGAGTCTCCAGGAGAGCAGGTACAAGACCTGTTTTTGCTTAGTTACATATCTTCAGCATCTGGCCCAATGTCTGTTATGTGAAAGATGCACAATCAATCAATAATAATAAATGCAGACTTCTCTGGTGGTGGTCCAGTGGTTAAGCATCTGCCTGCCAATGCAGGGGAACACAGGTTCAATCCCTGGTGCGGAAGATTCTACATGCCACAGAGCAACTTAGCCTGTGTGCCACAACTACTGAAGCCTTCACACCTAGAGGCTGTGCTCTGCAACAAGAGAAGCCACCGCAATGAGAAGCACCACAACTAGAGAAAGCCCGTGTGCAGGGATGAAGATCTAGTAAATAATAATAAAAAATAAAATAATAATAAAATAAAAAAAATAATAATAAATGCAAGGAGTTTTTTTTAAAGGTCTTTTTTACTAGAGTGTTGGAAGTGTTAAATAGGATAATATATATAAAGAACCCAGCAATAGTGCCTGAAACATACCAGATTGTTAATGAATTCTCAGTCTTTCCTTAGGGCGCGTTAGTCTTCTCTAGGGGTCTGGATATAAGCTGCCCCCTGGCCCTGGGCTGAGTTACATTCCTGTCCTTCAGCAGTTCTACTGTCTCTTGCCCTCTGCCTTTTGCCTCATGTACTTCTATTTCTGGCTCCAGGATTCTTTCCTTGGTCTCAGATTCTTAGGAATGTCTTCACTCTTCCTAGAGATTTTTCTTCTAGGATGTTCCATCTTTTTGAAGCATGTTATTCTCAAACCTTGTAGCCTTAGGGTGACCCTCCTTTAATCTGTCCCCAGGGCTTAGCTTCACCAGGGTCATCTATGTGATGGCAGTTTCATCTTATTTTATGGCCTCCTCCTCCAGGGACAGCAGACAACTTCTCTTCTGCTTTGGCAGGAGAAGCGGTAGGATTGGAGAAGAGCTCCTCATGAGAGCAATGAACTGAGGCTTGGGAACTGAACCCGTGTGATTCTGAGGCAGGAGGGATCAAAGCCCAGCCTGGAGGCTGTTCCGCCTCGACACAGACCCAGCTGGTGCAGAGCCGAAAAGGAGGGGGATTAGTAAAACTGGGGGTCACCAAACTGTCACCTATGAGCCAAATCCAGCCTGCCTCCATTCTTCCGTGAGAAGAAGAATGGATTTCGCCTTTTTAAATGGTTGGGGGGAAAAAAAAATCAAAAGAAGAATATTTTGTGATGCATAAAAAGTATATGAAACTCAAATTTCAGTGTCCATAAATAAATTCTTACTGGAACACAGCTGTGCTGTGTTTGATTTACGTCTATGGCTACTTGCACGTCACAGCAGCAGAGTCGGTGGCCTCAGAGACCGTAAAGCCAAGGATGTTTACTGACTGGCCCTTTGGAGAAGTTAGCCTGAGCTGCGGACAGGGATTTTACCCCGAGCTCATCAAAGCCTCTTCTGTGTTCGGTGCTGCACAGCCTCTACAAACTCTACCGGATCCCAGCCCAGGGTACAGCCCCGGGTGTGACAGGGAAAGAATGGGTTAATTAGATGGGTTCATTAGAGAAGTCATTCCTGAAGGAGGTGGGAAGGGATGGGCTATGAGAGAACACAACAGTCTGGCTCCAAGGCTGGTTTCACCATGTAGCACAGTAGGAGCTTGAACCACTGTCTTACCTTCTCCAAGCAGCCGTTCCCATATTTTAAAATGTGAATAATTATACTCTCAAATACACAGTGATGTGGTGAAGACCAAATAAGCTAACGCCTGCAACAATGCCTGGTATGTAGTAGACACTCAATAAATACTCACTACTTCTTACCATGATATTAAAAGCCGCTTGCTCCTTAGAAGAAAAGCTAGGACCAACCTAGACAGCATATTAAAAAGCAGAGACATTACTTTGCCAACAAAGGTCCATATAGTCAAAGCTATGTTTTTTCCAGTAGTCATGTATGGATGTGAGAGTTGGACCATAAAGAAGGCTGAGCGCCAAAGAATGGATGCTTTTGAGCTGTGGTGTTGGAGAAGACTCTTGAGAGTCCCTTGAACTACAAGGAGATCCAACCAGTCAATCTTAAAGGAAATCAATCCTGAATATTCATTGGAAGGACTGATGCTGAAGCTGAAGCTCCAATACTTTGGCCACCTGATGCAAAGAGCTGACTCATTAGAAAACATCCTGATCCTGGGAAAGATTGAAGGCAGGAGGAGATGGGGATGACAGAGGATGAGATGGTTGGATGGCATCACTGGCTCAATGGACATGAGTTTGAGCAAGCTCCGGGAGATGGTGAAGGACAGGGAAGCCTGGCGTGCTGCAGTCCATGGGGTCACAAAGAGTTGGACACAAGCGAGTGACTGAACAGCAACAACTCTTACTGTGAGCTTCCTTGGTGGCTCAGTGGTAAAGTATCTGCTTGCCAATGCAGGAAACATGGGTTCAGTCCCTGGGTCAGGAAGATCTCCTAGAAGAGGGGATGACTACCTACTCCAGTATTCTTACCTGGGAAATCCCATGGACAGAGGAGCCTGGTGGGCTACCGTCCATGAGGTCACAAAAGAGTCAAACACAAGTGAGCAACTGAACATCAACAATAACATTCTTACTACATGTGGATGGACTTTATCAGTGGAAGAGTTGGCTTTGGTGAGGAGAAGCCATATCGTCGCAGCCTGTAGAATAGTTAAACAAAAAAAAAAAAGAAGACATCGGAGACAAACAGCTGAGTTCAATTTTGTCTCTGCTAATATATGCATTACTGCTGTGTGATACTAGGAAAGTTGATTAACTTCTCTGAGCCTCAGTTCCACCATCCCCCCCACCCCCACCAACCTTTATGTAACTCAGATGTCAAGTGGGACCTTCCTACTCTGTGATTTAGGAAACATTTCCTTATGGAACCACCTGTCACCATCTCAGGTGAGACACACGGGGCTCCTGTTTCACGCTGTGCCACCCAGCACATTCAGAAAATTCTTTCAGCAAGCACTTCATGAATTGAGGAAATTTATTGGAGATTTGAAGAGCTATACTTTTGAGAATAGGGTCATTCTGTGCCCCCACAGTGTTTTTCTAAACCTCTTCCTTCCATCTACCTCCCTTCTTTCCGAGTGAAGAGTCCACCGTGCCCCTGCCCGCCACCATTCTCCACCCATTTCTCGTACACCCCCTTTAGCCAAAAGAGGCTAAAGGGCATTTCCTCACAAAGCTGGTTCTGTCCCCAAGAGGAATGCTCCTACCAGCTGCTAAGAGGATAAATTTCCTCTATCCACTAACAAGCAAAATAGGGATAATTATGACTACCTCACAAAGTATTTGTGGGAATTAAATGAGGTAATGTGTCTGCCAGCTCCTGGCATGCAGAAGGCATCCCCGCCCCTCTTGATTCTTCCTCTGAGATTTGAAGGAACAAAAGAGAGGAGCTAAGAGATATTTTGAGGTGGAGGTGAGGGTTGATAAAGCAGCCAGGAAGGTCATCCCCTTGACCATCACCCTCCAGCGAAGTAGAAAAGATTATTTGCCAAGAGAAACTGGGAGAGGTGGAGGGACTCGGGGCGGAAGCCAGACAAGTCTGGTTTATCTTGGAGTCCATCCAAAAGGGTTTAGTTACTAAAACAGCAGTTCCTCTACATAAATCCTTCAGGTTCTTGAAAAATATTATTAAATCACTCCTGCATCATAAATAATCCTAATTTTATTAATCTTGCCTCTGAGGCCAAGGCACAGCTCCTGCTAGACTCTCTCTCCTGGGAATACAGCTGCGGGGGCCTGGTCCCCAAACAGAGGGCAATACCCACGCCCTGGCATTCCCTGATGTTTTCT
The DNA here is from genome assembly GCF_910594005.1 of Cervus elaphus. Lineage (NCBI taxonomy): Eukaryota > Metazoa > Chordata > Mammalia > Artiodactyla > Cervidae > Cervus > Cervus elaphus. The sequence goes on from NC_057843.1 coordinate 55,112,543, forward strand.
GAGTGCTTGCAGAATAGGCTCTTAATAATCTTTCATTAGGTGTAGGATTCAAAATGGGTGGTTTATTGGCAAGGTTCTGCCTGCAGAGGCATGGGAATTCTGTTACTCATCTGCTTGGATTTGTTTGATGTCCTATTTGCATTAGTATTCCTTTTCTTTCTTTTTAACCACAGAAGTTTGGTGTTTTTTCCTCTCTTTTCTTTTTAACTTCTTCTGAAAGAGGATAGATGGCTCTCTATCATTTTGCTTTGGGCCAACGATGTTTCTACCCAATGTTGTGATAACAAACGGTCATGATTAGTCGATGCCAAGTTGCATCCTATACCTTAAGAGGCCCTTGCTATCCTCCCTAACTGCTCCTACCCACCTCTCTCTCTCTCTTCTTAACTGAAAGATTTCCTTCTTTTCAAAGCAAAACAAAGTTAGAGTTAGCAACACCTATCTCTTTATTTGGTGGTGTGTGGGGCTTACAGAAATAATATAGAGTAGGAATTTAGGAAACAAGGGTTCAGTTCCTGTTAGTCCTCCGTGTGTCTTCTGAAAGAGTCTTTATTAAATTTTTTGGTTTCATGACTTACTGTTTTCCCCAAATATAAAAATAATTTGTATTTGTGTATAAAGCATGGAACACCAAAAAATATAAAAATATAAATAAAAACCACATACTGAGTTCTTCCACCTGTGGAAACCCCGCTGTTAGCATCTTCATGCATTTCCCTAGACATTTGTTTTCTCTGCAAATGTGCATACATAGTTATCAAATGTGATCCTATTGTGCACACAGTTTTGAAGCCTGCATTTTTACTTAATACTTATTTCATGAGCATTTCCTTGTCATAAAAATTCATCAAAAGCACCCCTCTTAACGGCTAGGTGGTACTTGGAGTATTTGCTGTCCCTAACCTAATCATCCTCAGATCACCCCACATGTAGCCTGTGTCGTTTTCCACCATATGACTAATGCTACAGTGAGCGTTCGTATTTGTGTATCTGAAAATTCCCATGGAAGTATTCTTAGGATTCCTGGCAAAATAGAATCCTGGAACCTCACGTTAGTCTTCACTGAGTTAGGCCCAAGGTGTTTCACCTTGGATCACATGCCAGTGTTTAGGAACTAAACTAGCAAAAGGACAAGCTGATGTTTGCCTATTGGTGGCTTTATGGTATGCAGCTTGGAGGTAATATAATATAATGATGTGCCATGATTTGGAGATATTCCAAGGTGATAATAATAGTAACAGCTCACATTTATTGGGTGGTTAATATGTGCCAGACTCTGTTTTGTTTTACAGATATTAACTCATTTAATCTCACCACAAGTCTAGGAAGTACTTGTAATCGTGGTATTATTATTCCCATTTTATAGATGGGAAAGTTGAGGCAACAGAGGGGTCAAACTTCAAGAAAAGTGACTGAGCCAGGATTCAAACCCAAGCATTTTGACTGGGCGTTCATGCCCTTAAACACTTGATGACCCTGCCTGGAAGTAACCAAGTGGGAAGATTCCTCACCCCCCACATGCCAAGGCTGCAGTGCAGCAGGAAGGGGATGGGGAATCTACTGCTCCCTACCAAATTGCAGCCCTCCTTCTCCCAGCTCTCCTTGTCTTTTTCCCTAGCCTTGCACCTGCCCAGGTGAGGACAGGAGGAGACCAAGCAGTGAAACAGCCAGTTGTGTATCTGAAAGGGAAGAGGAATACATACCAAGGTGGTCTCAGGAAGCTGCTTATTCAGGAAGGGAGGGAGAAAATAAATGAGGAAACACTGCTTCAGTGTCTTGGTGTTTGTTTTGTTTTCATTTTTGGCTCAGACAGTCATTAGAACATCAGGCGTGCCTGCATAGAAGCAGTGTTTCCCTTACGCTTTTCACGGATTTCATTTCAGTGGGTTCCCGGCATGTCGTGGGTGCAGCGCCAGAAGCAAGCTGCAGAACGGGAGTTACTGGGAGCGGCGGTGACCATGAATCCCCAGAGAGGTAACTAATCATTTTTGGTCCTGTCCACTGCTCAGGCCTCGGTTACAAATGACCCGCAGACAACTGTTCAACATGGATGGTTCTAAAGGCACCTTGTTGTGGAGAGGGCTGTGTGGGCCTGGAGTTCTGATTAATGGCCATTTTCTTTTGTCCCACCTCCTTACGTTTCCTTAAAATAATACTGGTGTTACAAAAGACCGCACAGGGTGTTTCTGTTCAGGTGAAGTTGACTGCTGCCGCGCTGGAAGAAAACACAACACACGCGCTGCCGCAGAACACACACACAGAGGAGATTGGTCCCGCCTCACCTCCCCTCTGGCCAGGCTCCATCAGGGAAACCCAGCCAGGGGAGTTCCCTCGGTTCGCCCTGGCTCAGGATTGGAATGTGTAAAACTCTGAACAGTACCAGCAGTGACCCAGGGAAGAAATGAACCACAGAATCTTTCAAGGATGCGGCCATCAGACACTGTCAGCCTCTGCACCGGGGGACCCGGAATGGCCAGAAATATGCCTCCAGGGTCTCTATATGTGAATCTGGCTCATAGAGGCCATCAGCCAACGCCTGCTGAATTGTTGTAGGTGCTGTTGAGCTGGAGTGGATGGAATACAGATGCTTTTCCCTTTTATTTTGTTACAGTCTAATAGCACTTATAGTATTGGTAGTGATAACAGTAAGAGTTAACATTGTGTCCTACGGGCCAGGCTCTGTTCCAAGGAGTCTCTCCTTTCCCGGGGGATAACCTCTATCCTGACTTTTTAACACCATAGTTGGCAAAGGGAAATTGTTAATGGGAGGAAAGTTTTTAAAGTTCATCAAGTATCCTCAGTTTCCCTGAGTGCCTCCGCAGTGTCTAATCAGCCCAGTTGCTCAGAGGCCTAACAGCTAAACGTAGGAAAGAAAGGAGTCAAGTTCACATAGAAATTGTGCCTCAAAAAATAAAAATGAAACAGAAAAGATTAATTATTGAATCCCGTCTCCTTGAGGTCACATCAACCTCATCCACTTCCTTTGTTGTTGTAGAGACCCAGGAGGACCCTTTCAGACCATCATGAGGATGGGACGAGAATGGGGAGGAGGCTGTTTAAACAGGTCTGTAAAGAAACAGCAAGCAAGCTAAAAGGGAGTCCATGGTAGAGTTTTATGTACAGCTAAAGGTAGTGACTAAACAGCAACAACCAAAAAAACACCCAAAATACCTTCTAAGACTCAAGAATTTAAAAAAGGCCTATTGTTCTATGTAGAAACCTCTGATCCTCCCTTCTAAGATTCTCCAGGAGGTGGGGGATTGGGAGTAGCAGCCAAGTTGGTAAGATGTGGCTCTTCCACATGTTGACAGAAGGCTCCAGAAGCAGACATGTGACTCAAGGCCAGCCAATTAGACCCTCTCTCCCAGGAATTCACCACTGGAATGAAAGGATGCTAGTTAGCATGGACTGGTCTCTTAAATCAAGGTCATACAACTCAAGAGCTGTGTTACTGCACCATAGGCAGGCAGAACCCTGACCACAGAGACAAGGAAGCAGATGTTCTGGGCGACAGGTGAGGGCCCTGCAGTGAGAGACCAGAGAAGAAGACAGAAGGAGAAAAAGAGAGGAGGCTGGAGCAAAGGGGCTGACTGGCTTCTGCTGCTTTTCTAATTGAGTTCCTACTCGACCCATCCAGAGACCCTGCCATGCCTCTTCTGGGCAGCCACTGGCTGCTCTGGAACCTTTATAGTCTAACCTCCACTATTTTGATGATGCTAACTCGAGGGGCTTCTCTTACTTGCTGTTCTGGCTACAATGGCCGTGCAACAAAAAGCACCCCAGGGGCTTCCACGTGGTTCAGTGGTCAAGAATCCGCCTGTCAATGCAGGAGACGCCAAGTTCGATCGCTAATCTGGGAAGATCCCACATGCCTCAGAGCAACGAAGCCAGAGTGCCACACTGCTGAGCCCACATGCTGAAGCTACTGAAGCCCTCGCACTTCGGAGCCTGTGCTCCGCAACAAGAGAAACCGCCGCAACAAGAAGGTCACGCGCTGCAACGAAGAGCAGCCCCCGCTCGCCACGACTAGAGAAAAGCCCCCGCAGCAACGAAGACCCAACACAGCCAAAAAGAAATAAAGAATTGATTTTAAAAACATTCCCAAATTTAGTGGCTTAAAATAAGAACACTTATTTTGCCTAAAAACCTGCACTCTGAGCAGAGCTTAGCGTGGACAGCTTGTTTCCGCCACAGCTTGGTTTCAGCGAGGGCAGCTTGAAGGCCAGGGGCTAAAATTATCTGAACTCTTCACTCCCTGGCCTAGGAAGACTCAAGCAGCTGGGGACTGCAAGAGTTGGAGTTACGTGGAAATCTCTCTATCCATCTGTGGTCTCTTTATCATGGTAGCTCAAAGGTATGTGGACTTGCCCCTGGAGGCTTAGGGCTCCAAAGGCACAGACCCAAGGAGAGAGGGCCAGGTGGAAGCTGAATCACTTTTTATAACCTAGTTTCCCAAGTCATGTGGTGTTATTTCCACCTTATCCTAGTAATGTTCATGGAGGAAGTTGTCAATACAAAAATCCACCCAGGCTCAAAGGGCTGCTGACTCTCAATGAAGGAATGTTTCCATCACATTGTGAGAATAATATGTGACCAGAATGTATATTAACGTGGACATCTTTAGAAAACAAAATCAGTCATACCTGAAATCAGAAGAACCTTGATTAACATATGGAATGATCTCTAAAACTCAGAAAAGTTTCAGAGTTCTCAGAAAATTCTCAGGCTTGTGATGAAAAATACACTGGTTGGTAGATACTGTGAGACTTCTTTCTTTTTCTTCCTGTTCTGATTATCAAAGATTGACTTTTCCATAGGGTATCTCACTGGGTTCTACCCAGGAAATAGCATCTTGAAGTTGACTTGTGTGTTTCATTCTGGAACCATCTTATCTTTTATTTTGCCACATAATTAGGTGTGGATTAAGTTAAAGTCCCTGCTGTTTATAGCAAAAAGTTTCCAGTCATCTTATTTTCAAATGTTATTTGCAAGCATATCCTTTATTGCTTAGTGAATGAGGTTTTTCCTCCAACTGGACTCTTCTTTTTTTTTGAATGAATAATAATCCAGGTTTTCAGGGTCCAAAATACTCCAGAGCTGTAAAGTAGGCACTATTGAAAGATGTGTTAACTCCTTCAGGCCTCCAAGGTGCTATTTCAAATGTTATTGCTTTATATTCCATAATAGAAGCTTGAACCTTATTGATGGCCTTTCTTTGTGTGTGTGCAGAGGGTGAAGGCTGGGAGAGAATGACTCAGTGACCTGGACCAGGGAGCTGAATTAACTCTTTCAGGAAGACTTAAAAGAAAAGATTTTAGTCTTATAATCTCTAAAGCCTAAAAGATACTGAAGCTTCCAAAATGAATCAGTACCTATGATAGTGTTATTAGATACAGTAATTACTGTAATGATAAAATCCTTGTTGATGCTAGCTGAAAATAGGTAAGTTCTATGCCTACTACATAGCAGCATTTTCAATACTACTAGAATGAAGTTAACTATAAAAATATGCACATTCTGATTATGTATAGACAACTTCAAGCTGTCTTCTTTTTTGTTGTTAATGAAGGTTACTCAGGTTTGTACAAAAATCTTTGTAGGTTCAGTCTGTTATTTGATATGTGAAATAAAATGATAAGACCATTGATATGAGTTTTCAAACATCCACCTATAACAAGTGAATATAGGGCAGCCTGAATAATAGGTATATTTTGAATTATGTACAACTAGTGGTCTGGTAAATACTTAACAACCAGCTCAACCAGGGGATAGGAGGGTCTTGACTTATAGCACTTGCCAATTTCTGTGATGTAAATATTTCCACCATGGCTGATTTCAAACTACCAACATGGCGTCACAGAGTGCAGAATTGCGGGAACACATTCTGAGCTGCGTGAGCTGGTCCTGCACACCCTTGGTTACAAGTTTGGGAAAGCCAGTTGAATGACTCCTGGATAAACCTTGTTGTGATCCTAGGGGGATAATAAGGACCTACTGTGTGCAGCACAGGGAACTCTGCTCAGTACTCTGTAATGACCTATATGGGAAAAGAATCTAAAAAATAGTGAATATATGTATATGTACCCTTCATGGATCATGCAGAGCACATCATGTGAAATGCTAGCCTGGACGAATCACAAGCAGGAGTCAAGATTTCTGGGAGAATTAGAGCTAATCTGTGAATTTAGTAAAGTTGCAGGATACAAAATTAATACACAGAAATCACTTGCATTTCTATATACTAAAAATGGAAAAATCAGAAAGAGAAATTAAGGAATTAATCCCTCTCACCATTGCAACAAAAAGAATAAAATATGTAGGAATAAACTTACCTAAGGCAACAAAAGAATTGTACACAGAAAATTATAAGACACTAATGAAAGAAATCAAAGATGACATAAACAGATGGAGAGATATTCCAAGTTCCTGGGTAGGAAGAATCAATATTGTGAGAAAGACTGTACTACCAAACGCAGTCTACAGAGTCAATATGATCCCTATCAAATTACAAATGGCATTTTTCACAGAACTAGAACAAAAAATTTCACAATTCATATGGAAACACAAAAGATCCCTAATAACCAAAGCAGTCTTGAGAAAGAAGAATGGAACTGGAAGAATCAACCTTCCTGACTTCAGATGATACTACAAAGCTACGGTCATCAAGACAGTATGGTACTGGCACAAAAACAGAAATATAGACCAATGGAACTAGATAGAAAGCCCAGAAATAGACCCATGCACCCATGGGTATCTTACTTTTGACAAAGGAGGCAAGGATATACAATGGGGCAAAGACAACCTCTTCCATAAATGGTGCTGGGAAAACTGAATAGCTACATGTAAAAGAATGAAATTAGACCACTTCCTAACACCATACACAAAGATAAACTAAAAATGGATTAAAGACCTAAATGTAAGACCAGAAACTATAAAACTCATAGAGGAAAACATAGGCAGAACATTTGATGACATAAATCAAAGCAAGATCCTCTGTGACCCACCTCCTAGAGTAATGGAAATAAAAACAAAAGTAAACAAGTGGGACCTTATTAAACTTAAAAGCTTTTGCACAGCAAAGGAAACTATAAGCAAGGTGAAAAGACAACCCTCAGAATGGGAGAAAATAATAGCAAATGAAACAACTGACAAAGGATTAATTTCCAAAATATACAAGCAGCTCATACAACTCAATGCCAGAAAAACAAACAACCCAGTCAAAAAATGGGAAAAAGACCTAAATAGACATTTCTCCAAAGAAGACATACAGATGGCTAATAAACACATGAAAAGATGCTCAACATCGCTCATTATTAGAGAAATGCAAATCAAAACTACAATGAGAGATCATCTCACACACAGGTCAGAATGGCCATCATCAAAAAGTCTACAAACAATAAATGCTGGAGAGGGTGTGGTGAAAAGGGAATGCTCTTGCACTGTTGGTGGGAATGTAAATTGATACAGCCCCTAAGGAAGACGGTATGGAGATTCCTTAAAAAACTAGGAATAAAACCACAATATGACCCAGCAATCCCACTCCTAGGCATATACCCTGAGGAAACCAAAATTGAAAGAGACACATGTATCCCATTGTTCATTGCAGCACTATTTACAATAGCTAGAACATGGAGGCAACCTAGATGTTCATCAACAGATGAATGGATAAAGAAGTTGTGGTACATATACACAGTGGAATATTACTCAGCCATAAAAAGGAATGTATTTGTGTCAGTTCTGATGAGGTGGATGAACCTAGAACCTATTATACAGGGTGAAGTGAGTCAGAAAGAGAAAGATAAATATTGTATTCTAACATACATATATAGAATCTAGAAAAATGGTACTGAAGAATTTATTTACAGGGCAGCAATGGAGAAACAGACCTAGAGGATAGACTTATGAACATGGGGAGAGGGGAGGAGAGGGTGAGATGTATGAAAAGCGTAACATGGAAACTTACATTACCATGTGTAAACTAGATAGCCAACGGGAATTTGCTGTGTGGCTCAGGAAACTCACACAGGGGCTCTGTATCAACCTAGAGGGGTGGGATGGGAGGGAGATGGGAGGAAGGTTCAAAAGGGAGGGGATATATGAATACCTATGGCTGATTCATGCTGAGGTTTGACAGAAAACAACAAAATTCTGTAAAGCAATTACCCTTCAATAAAAAAATAAATTAATTAAAAAAAGATTGCTGGGAGAAATATCAATAACCTCACATATGCAGATGATACCACTCTAATGGCAGAAAGTGAAGAGGAACTAAACAGCCTCTTAATGATGGTGAAAAAGGAGCGTGAAAAGCTGGCTTAAAACTCAGCATTCACAAAACTAAGATCATGGCATCTGGTCCCATCTGTTCATGGCAAATAGATGGGGAAAAGTGGAAGCAGTAATAGATTTTCTTTTCCTGGGCTCCAAAATCACTGTGAATGGTGACTGCAACCATGAATTTAAAAGACGCTTGCTCCTTGGAAGGAATGTTATGACAAACCTAGACAGTGTATTAAAAAGTAGAGACATCACTTTGCCAACAAAGGTCTGTATAGTCAAACCTATGGTTTCTCCAGTAGTCATGTATGGATGTGAGAGCTGGACCAAAAAGAAGGCTGAGCACTGAAGAACTGATACTTTCAAATTGTGGTGCTGGAGTATACTCTTGAGAGTCCCTTGGACAGCAAGGAGATCAAACCATTCAATGCTAGAGGAAACCAACCCTGAATATTCATTGGAAGGACTGATGCCGAAGCTGAAACTCCAATACTTTGGCCACTTGATGAGAAGGGCTGACTCATTGGAAAAGACCCTGATGCTGGGAAAGAGAGTGATAGAGGATGAGATGGTTAGATAGCATCACCAACTCAATGGGCATGAATCTGAGCAAACTCTGGGAGTTGGTGATGGACAGGGAGGCCTGGCTTGCTGCAGTCTATGAGGTCGCAAAGAATTGCAGACGACTTAGTGACTGAAGAAGAACATATATATATATATATATGTATAATTGATTCATTTTGCTGTATAGCATAGTCTAACAACATTGTAAATCAACTATTCTCCAATAAAATCAATTAAAAAAATATGGGTGGTAAGATCTGCAGCAGAGACATTTAATGCCCTTTGACCACCCCACCCCCACCCCCCACCACATTCCGCAATGACCAATGAACTGGGAAAAGAGATAGAAGAATTTAAAAGTTGGTCTGCAACCACCAGTCCTCTCTCCCCTTGCCTCTGCACGTCTCTGGTAAAGGAGGCCACATGTTCCCCGTGGTGCAGATACAGGATGGTAGAACCTGTGTCAACATGGTTCCATGAGCACCAACCTTGGATGTGTGCCCTGCTTCTATTAGTGACTAATGCCCAGCAAACCATCCTATACAGGATGACTTAAAACAATTTATTGTTGTATCTCACATTTCTATGAGTTGGTTGGGCTCCAATGGGTAGTTCTTTTTTTTTAAAAAACTTTTTATTTTGCACTGGAGTATGGACTTCCCAGGTGGCTCAGTGGTAAAATATCAGCCTGCCAATGCAGGAGACACAGGAAACAAGGGTTCTATCCCTGGGTCCGGAAAATCCCCCGGAGGAGGAAATGGCAACCCACTCCAGTATTCTTGCCTGGAAAATTCCATGGACAGAGGAGCCTGGCGGGCTACAAGTCCCCAGGTGGCAAGGGTTGGACACAACTGAGCACCTGAGCACTGTAGTCAGCCAACAATGTTGTGATAGCGTCAGGTGGATAGCAAAGGGAGGCAGCCATACATACACATGTATCCGTCCTCCCCCAAACTCCCCTCCCATCCAGGCTGCCACATAACATTGAGCAGAGTTCCATGTGCTATACAGTAGGACCTTGTTGATTATCCATTTTAAATATAAAAATGTACGCACGTCCATCCCAGACTCCCTGTCTCTTCCCTCCGTGCTTCCCAAGTGGGCAGTTCTGTTCTTCTCACTAGGGTTTCACATGTGCTGCACTCAGTCACTCTGTCGTGTCTCATTCTTTGCGACCCTACAGACTGTAGCCTGCCAGGCCCCACTGTCCATGGAATTTTCCAGACAAGACTGCTGGAGTAGGTTGCCATTTCCTACTCCAGGGGATCTTTCCAACCCAGGGATGGAACACACATCTCTTGCGTCTCTGCATTGGCAGGAGGACTCTTTACCACTATGCCACCTGGGGGGACTAGGGCTGGAATCCTTGGAAAGCTTGACTGGGTTGAACTGAGAATGACCTTCTTGCTCAGGTCTAACACCTAAGTGCTCCTCCACATAGAGTTGCATTCTCCAGCCCTCTGCACATGGCCTCTCTTTGCAGTGGGATGGTCAGAGTTCTTATATCATGAATGACTTCTAATGCAGAGGCTGTCAAGATTTCCTAAGACTTCTGCTTCATTTTCTTGCTTAAACTGTGTCACGGGATCAGTGCAGAGACAAGAGTAGCAGGTGGCTAAGACAAGGGTGTGACTGCTGCTAAATCACTTCAGTCGTGTCCGACTCTGTGCGACCCCCGAGACGGCAGCCCACCAGGCTCCCCCATCCCTGGGATTCTCCAGGCAAGAACACTGGAGTGGGTTGCCATTTCCTTCTCCAATGCATGAAAGTGAAAAGTCAAAGTGAAGTCACTCAGTCGTGTCTGGCTCTTAGTGACCCCATGGACTGCAGCCTACCAGGCTTCTCTGTCCATGGGATTTTCCAGGCCAGAGTACTGGAGTGGGGTGCCATTGCCAGGAGGTAAGAGTCAGTGGGAGCCCTCTTTGGAGACTAGCTAATCACATACCACAAGTAAGAAGTAAGCCTTTGTTATGTTAAGCCACTTAGATTTCAGGGTTAATTTGTTCCCTTGGCAGAACCTAATCTGACTAATCCAGAAATTGGTACTGTATTAGTGAAGATAAGGTAGATGGTGCTGCAAAAATACCCCCCCACCACCCTCCCTACCCCCAAATCTTGGCAGCTTAATATGTGAGCCTCTGTGGGGCTGATGGCTCTCCAGGACTGCTGCCTCCCGGTGATGACTCAGGGGCTTGGGCACCAAGTGATGACTTATAGGCCACTTGCATTTTGCTGGTCTGTCATTAGAAACATGTGGCTTCCAGATCACCTGGGCAGGAGGAGAGAGGGCAAGGGGAACTCATGGCTCTTAAGTACCTAGTGGCCAGAAACAGTCATGTGCCTCTTGCCCCAACCGTAAGGAGACTGGAAAATTTGGGGTAGCACATGGATAGTAAATGTCTCTGTCATAAAGTTATGTTGAGTTCTTTGCCTCTTTTGTTTTTCCTCCCTTTCCCCTACCTCACCCTCTATAAGAAATTTAAGAAAAAGAGAGTTTAATGGAAGGGTGGGAAGAGAGAGAGAGGAAAGAAGGAAAGGAATATCAAGGGAGGGAAGGTTGAAAGGAAGGAAGAATACAGAAGGAATGTATAGGATGCAAATTGGACCACTGAACTATTAGCAAAACTATGAACAAGTACTAAGTACTGCTAAGCAAAATCTATTAACAAATAACTGTAATAGCAGAGGCTTTCACTGTGCTTTTAGTCTTTTTTTTTCCTTTTTAATCAGCAATGATAAGGAAACTAAACCAGATTAAGTGCTATCTTATTGGAGATACAAAGGCAAACAAAGGGAAAGAAGTGATTGAAGAGCTCTTCAGAAAGCTCAGTACATTCAAATCAGCAGGGCCTGATTACTCACAACCCGGGGCACTTAAGGAATTGGCAAATGTAATTGCAAGACCATCAGCCTTTATTTTAGAAAACGAAGTTTGGACAGGAGAAAGACCAGACAAGTGGAATCTGCAGATGGAGGTTTTTTTTTTTTTAAAAAACAAAGAAAAGCACAACTGTAGTAATTACAGACTATTCAGTTTATCTTGGATACCTGGGAAGATACAGGAACAAATCATCAAACAATCAATTTGCAAACATCTAGAAGAGTACAAGGTTCTGCGTAGTAATCAACATGATTTTGTGAAGTACAAATTATGCTAGACCAATTTAATTTTACCAGCAGAGAGTGATGAGCCCGTCGGAAGAGGGGAAAGCAATACCCACAATTGGACTTTACTGAGATTTTTTGTATTTGTTTGTTTTCTTTTTCTTTTTTTTTTTTTAAATTCCATCCCCTGACATTTTCAGCATCAACTCTCCAAGAGGATGCTACCTAGATCAACAGTTGGGTGGACATGATTCCAATCAGGCACTCATCTGCTCCAGGCTGACACAGTTGTTAGTAACAGGTATTCTTATTTTAATCAGTTGATGTGGACAAAGAAGATGACTGTGGTAAAGAAGATGCTGAGATACCGATAACTTTCTCCACTACAGAGGGGGAAGTATAAAAGAAAGAGGAGATATAAAAACCAGTCTAGGAAATACAGCAGCTAAATATCATAGGATTCAGGAATGGAGAAAATGGTAACAGGGAAATGACTAGAGATATAATATTAAAAAATTTCCCATAAAAGGCCATATACGTTTATATTAAAAGAGCCAGCTGAGGACCAACTGCAGCCAATGGAGAAGATAACCCACTCGGACACAGCATTGTAAAAATTTAGAACTCTAAGAATAAATTTAAATTTCTAAAACTTTCTAGAGAGAAAAATTAGGCCAACAACTCAGGAATTAAAATTGAGCAGCCAAATTCTCATTAATATCTCTGGCTACTAGAAGACAATAGAGTGGTCCTTTTAACTCTGGGGGAAGTTGAATTTAAAATAATTTGTATATTCGGCCAACCTGTCATTCAACTGTGAGAGTAGAACATAGACATTTCACATAAACCAGCACTTGGAAAGTTTACTTCCTAGGACTCCTTTCTTAAGAAGTTACTTGACTATATATTAAAGAGAATGAGGGCATTATCCAAGAAAGAAGGGTGGCAAGGGTCTTAATACAGGAAATGGAATTAGAGTATAATACAAAATCTTCCATTTTAGAGCAGGAGGGCAACGTTCGTAGTTCTAACATGCTCCTTAGCCCGGCAGTGCTCAATGTTGATGTAATCTTAATAATCTAAGTATTTTGGCTTAAACCCTTGCAGTCAACCTAAGGACAGAGTAAGGAAGATCTTGGTTATGTTGCCAAAAAAAAAAAAAAAAATGCAAACATTAAACTCCATATTATGAAGCTCACGGAAAGTGGGAAGTGCAAATTGAAGGAAAGATGAAGAGAAGAATAGTATCATTGACATCTTCAACTCCTATAACGAGAAGTCAAGATATTCAAGTTTTTATAAAGAGAAATTGAGGCATGACATAATATTTAAAGTTACGAGGGTAACCAAAACAAAACTTAAAAATAATGACAATTGCCCCAAATTGGGAGGAGTTGGCAGGAAGAAGAAGATAATGTGAATGAGCTAAATGTTTATTTGTAACTGGAGGCCATTCATAAACCAAGACATTGAAAAGAGGAATCAATTTCCAAACACCCCATATATTCAAAGAACGTGTAACTCAGGAGTGATTTTTCACAGGCATCAGCAATCTTAAGGACACATTATAGTGCTGAAGATCTTGTAGTCAGGGCAATTTTTCCCATTCCATCATCCATGCCCAGTTTTAAGATTACATATGCAAATAAAGTCATATCTGCTTTAATGCTTTTTAAATTTTTTCTCAGAATTATCTCTACTATTCCACAGAGTACTCTTTCCAAATTCATAGCATAATATATGGCCATGTGGCCTCTTGCTGGTATTTTATTATATCTAATTTCTCTTCCCCAAGAATATATTCTCAGAATTGGGGTTTTGGTCCCACTGGATGAAAGCTTAGATGACCTTGTTATAGGATAAAAACTATTTTAAAATTATATCCTTAAAAATAAAATAAAATTCCCTTGAATTACTTCTAGACGTTTATGTAGCAGCATGGTCTACAGGCTCCTGTTAAAACGTGGCAGATGCAAGTAAAACTCTGCTGTAACTTCATAACTGAGGTACAAAACATTCAGTCATGTCATGTGTAGGACCAACTTACTGTAGAGCTAATGAAATGACGGATGTGAGCTGGCTGCAGGAAGACAGGAGCCAATCACCAAAATTGTCATATACAAATTTCCATTATCAAGGAGTGTGTAATTACAAGTTCCACTGTACTTCTGATTACTGGCTAGAGCGGCATGCCACATAGCCACACAGATAAATACAGTTGCCATACATGTTGCTTGCTAGCTTTAAATTATGCAATTCTTGATTACTCTTGGCAAGAGTTAAACTATTTCAAATTTTGCACAAAATTGGTACTTACCTAATAGGCCAATTACACTACTTCAAATATGCATTATTCTAATTTCTCTAAAATATGAGTATATTGTAAAAGAACAGTATTTACTTTTTAAAATTAGGGTAAGTCAGGGGGGTGTTTACAACCAGAGGAACTAAAAGCAAAAGTCTTTAGGACTTCCATGGTGGTCCAGTGGCTAAGAATCTGCCTGCCAATGCAAGGGACACATATTCGATCCCTTGTCCAGGAAGATTTCACATACCACAGAGCAACTAAGTCTGCATGCCTCAAATACTGAACCCCCACACCCTAGAGCCTGTGTTCTGCTACAAGAGAAGCCACTGCAATGAGGAGCCCACACACTGCAACAAAAACCTAGAAAAAATAGAAACAATAGAAAAGAAAAAATAAAAATAAAAAATAAATAAATAATTAATTTTAAAAAAATCTTTAAAACAACTTTCAGAAGAGGTGGAATTGGGGATGGGGGGTAGGAATCATTGTAAGCTTCTCTGTATTGTTTCATCTACACTGGTCAATTTATTGAAGGTGTATTTATTACCCTAACATGGTAAGTATTGTTTTACAGCAATTAAATTCATAAAAACAGGTACAGTTGTCTCTCTTTTTTCTTTTAGTTGTCTCTCTTAATATTTCTCAAGGACTGGTCCCTGCAATCCTTGTTAAAAATGCAGAATCCCTGGTTCCAAACACAGTCCTCATGAACTTGAGCCCCTCAACTGGGACCCAGGAATCTGCCTTGGAACCAGTGGTTGAGACACAGATCTTACCAAAGGCTTACTTGTACATCTTCTTCAGGTGTATTTCAGGACCGAACTTCTTGTGAAACCATCACATGCTGTATGGCCTTCTGTAGTATTTACCATACCCCAGCATCCTTTCTTCCATTTCTGTACCATGAAGACGAAGGGATAAAAGATGACCTCACACACTCTCTTTTTGCATGTGATCTTATCTAGGGGAATAATAGTTCTTTTCAAGATCCCTTAAGCTGTGCCACTTCTTAAACATGGAACAGCTAAGTAAATCTCAGTTTTAAAATTCATGACAATGACTGGTTTGTTAATTATGTAAGGAGAAATATTTTGAGACTATCTTTGTTTCTTATTTTGGTGCTAATCATTTTTTCTCATTCCTGTGACTGCAGGAATATTGATCTCAGCGTTACTTTGACCACTAGTGAATTATGATGGCAATAAGCAGAGACACACACCTCCAGCCTCCTGGGAGCTTAATCTTCTGTTACAATGTTTGCATTTGTAAGTCAGCACCTGTGTAATTTATATTCAAACTATTTGTTATTCTCCTTTAATTACATATTGGTAGTGATCCATTTGTAGCTTGAGAGCAACCAACTGGAGAGTCAAAGAAGTTTTTAAAATATTGACTTTAAATTAGAGGCCAAAAAGAAACATGGCTGAGTTTATTCCTACCCATTTCATTATGATGGTTTGGGAACAGTTATTCCCTTTCATGTCAAGGAAACCTGGGTCTAAAAAGTTAGTACAGAACTTTTACCTTAAAAGAAATTTTAACCTTATTAAAGTTCTACCTTAGAACTTTTAACAGTATTTCTGTTAACATCAGCTTTACCTTATCTGTCAAGCACCGTTTGGTTTGGCAGGTGATAGATTATTTTTACATCCTGTGCTTCCTACTTGGGCTTCCCTGGTGGATCAGTGGTAAAGAATCCACCTGCCAATGCAGGAGATGCAGGTTTGATCCCTGGTTCAGGAAGATCCCCTAGAGAAGGAAATGGCAACCTACTCCAGTATTCTTGCCTGAGAAATCCTATGGACAGAAGAACCTGGCAGGGTACAGTGCATGGGGTCACAAAAGATTTGGACTCAGCTTAGTGACTAAACAACAACAACTTCCTCCTTGGTCCTGATCAGTCACTTAAGTTGAGATTTAGGGAATTGTGGATGGTCAAGTCAATCCCAGAAAACTTTTCCTTTTAGCATTTTGGTAACTTTTATTTTGATATAGTTTCAAATTTCTATAAAAGTTTCAAGAATTGTAAAAGAAATCCCCTTTACTGAGATTCATATTTATTTATGTCTTGCTGCATTCACTACCTCTCTTTCTACAAATCTATTTATATTGCACACTCTGTTTCTTTCCTGACCCATTTGAGAGTAAATTGAAGACACCCTACCCTTTACCCTGAAATATTTTGGTATTTGTCTAAGAATAACATTCTCTTTAATAACTATGGCTGCTGTCAAAATAAGATATTTTAACATGATATAAGCCATAGTCCAAATTTTAATTCAGATTTTCTCAATTATCTCAGTGATGTCCCAATAATTTTTTACAAGTTAATTTTTTTCTTCCCAGACCAGGATCCAGTCCAGGATAGTGCATTGTACTGAGTTATAATATCTCCTTTGTTTCCTGTAATCTGGGAAACTTTCTAAGCCTTTGTCTTCCTAACTTGACACTTTTAAAAAGAGCAGATCAATACCCCATTTTTTTTCCTTTGTCTTTCTTGTTTAGGTGCAGAGGAAGGCTCTTCACTCTGGGTTTGACTGGGATGTCTTCATGTTTACACCTGTGTTATATATTTTTGCAGAGATCCCACTGAGGTGAAGAAGCCCTGTCCTTGTCAATTTACCGTAACAGGGGTACCCGAAGTCCATCAACGTTAGCTTTGATCACTTGGTTCAGGTGCTTTCTCCACTGTGAAGTTGCAGCTTTTCTCCTTGTAAATTACAAGTGTTTTGTGGGGAGGTATTTTGAGACTATGTCAATATCCTGTCTATAAAATTTTTCTTTGACTACTTTGCACTGTTTAGTGATGTTACTTCTAGATTTATTAGTTGTCGTTTTGCTATAAGGAAGAGCTTTCCTTCTCCACATTTATCTTTTTTTTTTACTTATTTAAGTCCAAACTCATGGATTCTTATGGTATTCAATGGGTTATCATCTATTTCTGCCCTTTTGGATTTTGATGCTCAAATTTTCTGATTTGGCCAGCCCCTTCAATCTGTTTTCATTTTATTTTTTTGACATGTTTTCATGATGTTTTGAAGTACTACCCTACTTTGTATAGCAAATGACTCATCTTGTGCTTCTTCTGCCCCCACCCTGGAATTAACCATTTCTCCCATGAGACCCCAGGTGAATTTTGCTAAGAAAATCAAATTTATCTTTTGTGTCTGCCCCTCCCCCTTTCTCTTCACCTTTTAGTAACCTGTCCTATGAGTCCCTACTGTAACCATGATTTTTAGTACCTATAGTTAGGAAATTCTGATAAATTCATTTGCCTTAAAGTTGTTTGGGAATGATTGCATTGCAGTACCTTTCTTAGGAATGTTTGCATTTTATTTTATTTATTATTATTATCTCTTTGGCCACAGCCATGCCACATGGCATGCAAGATCTTAGTTCCCTGACCAGCGATTCAGCCGCTGCCCCCTGCAGTGGAAGCATGGAGTCTTCACTGGCCCTCCAGAGAAGCCCCAATATTTGTATTTTAAAAGAGGAAACCAGTTAGAAAGCATTCCTTTCCATTTTTATTATCATTTATCCCCTTTTGCTCATTTTGCAAGAGGAGAGATTTTCTTTTTTTTTTTTTTAAAAGGAAGTGCTAGACATAATGAATGAAACACATATGATTATTGAGCCTAAAATGAATTACATTAGCATTGGAATGGAGAAGGCAATGGCACCCCACTCCAGTACTCTTGCCTGGAGAATCCCACGGACGGAGGAGCCTGATAGGCTGCAGTCCATGGGGTCCCTGAGAGTCAGACACTACTGAGCAACTTCACTTTGACTTTTCACTTTCATGCATTGGAGAAGGAAATGGCAACCCACTCCAGTGTTCTTGCCTGGAGAATCCCAGGGACGGGGGAGCCTGGTGGGCTGCCATCTATGGGGTCGCCCAGAGTCGGACATTACTGAAGCGACTTAGCAGCAGCAGCAGCAGTAGCGTTGGTATATTTAATCTAATAAATTATGGTACATATATATGCTTACCTATTAGAAAATTTTAACTTCTGAATACTTATTTTCTAATTGGTGTTCAAAACTTCTTTTCATATCAAATAATTTATCATAAGATTTGTCGCTTTACTAAGCCAGTTTATTATTGGACATGTGAATTTGCCTCTCTTTTTATTAATTTTCGTCATCACAAGACTATATGCATAATTTTTCTGTTTTACCAAGAAACAGTTATTAAATGCTCATAGGTTCATGGACATATCCAATTGTTTGTTATTCTTTCTTTCCTTTCTCTTCTCTTTTCTTCCTTTTTCTACCTTGAGATTATCTTTACCTTTTAACCTAAGAGGCAGGTCATGGGGAATAAATTTTATAAAATATAATGCCTGCCTCACGGCATGATTAGGAGAACTAAATGCAATAAAATGCATATGGAAGTTCTTAGCACACTGCATGACATCAGTTTTTACTTTTTGGTTGTTTAAGAAATTGTACTTCCACAAGCTTGCTGCTGCTCCTGCTAAGTTGCTTCCATCGTGTCTGACTCTTTGCGACCCTATGGACTGTAGCCCGCCAGGCTCCTCTGTCCATGGGGTTCTCTAGGCAAGAATGCCGGAATGAGTTGCCATTCCCTCCTCCAGGGGATCGTCCTGACCCAGGGATCGAACTTACGTCTCTTTTGTCTCCTGCATTGGCAGGCAGGTTCTTTACCATTAGGGTTACCTGGGAAGCCCTCCACAAGCTTGATAGGTCCTCAACGCTGCTATTCTGTGTAAAACTTCTCCTTTAGTAAAATGCAAGCCTATGGGTAAATAAGTATGGCTCTTTGTAGGGTTTGCATTTAAACTGTAATAGGTAGATTAAGAGTTCTGCCAAGGATGGGAGCAAGACAACATACTGTGAATCTGGTCATGAGACAAAGGACTCTGGCTCAGTGACTGCCCTGCCGGGTGACCTTAGTCACTTTGCTTTGAGGCTTCAGTTTATTCAACTGTATTAGGGTGTGGATGGCCTCCAGGGTGCTTTTGGTTTTAAAACCTGATGATTCTACAAATGTGGGCTTCCCTGGTGGCTCAAAGGTTAAAGCATCTGCCTTCAATGCAGGAAACCCGGGTTTGATCCCTGGGTCGGGAAGATCCCCTGGAAGGAAATGGCAACCCACTCCAGTATTCTTGCCTGGAGAATCCCGTGGATGGGGGAGCTTGGTAGGCTACAGTCCACGGGGTCACAAAGAGTCAGACACGGCTGAGAGACTTCACTTCACTTCACTTCATTCTACAAATGTAGCACTTTAAAAAATGGATTTATCCCTGGGATGAAGAAAGTCCTAAAAGATGTATACCATCACACTCAGGCTGGGGGTGCCAGGGTGACGATAGGACGGAGGGCATTCTTTCCTCCCCCGTCTCTCCTTCTTTTCTTCCCTCCCCACCTCCTTCCCTTCTTACTCCCTTCCTGACTTACTTCTTCTTTCAACAATTATTTATAGCATCTTCCATGAGCCAGGCACTATACCTGGGCACTGGCATATTTCAGTCCTGCATTGATGAAGCTAATAGTCTTTTTGTCTGTTTATTTTTTTCCTGAAAAATATCAGAGAACGTGAATGAACAAACATGAACATTCATATCTACTAGATTTACCAACTGTTAACATTTTTTATTCTGTGTGATTGTATCTGTGTGTGTATATGTGCATATATTTACGTATACACACATACATTTTTCTGCACCATTTAAAAGTTGCTTTGCCTCTAGGTAACTGAAGGTGCATCTCCAAGAATCCGGGCACTCTCATATGTACCATAATACCATTATCACACCTAACTTAGATGAGTTGCCCCCAAATTAGTACCAGTCCTATAGAATTATACAATGTCTGTTTCACATTCAGGTTGCTTTAATTACCCCAAGAATGTCTTTTAATGCCCTCTGCACCAAATCCTGGTTCTCCAGACAAAGGTTCACACATTAATTTGATTTTTGTCTTTCTTTTTTTTGGCCTTGATGCACGGCTTGTGGGATCTTAGTTCCCAGATCAGGGTGTAAGCGTGGGCCTTCAGCAGTGAAAGTGAGGAGTCCTAACCTCTGGACCACCAAAGAATTCCCCCATGTCTCTTTTAATATAGAACTGTTCCCCTAATTTTTCTTTTTTAATGACATTGACTTTTTGAAACACACAGGCTCATCGTCTTATAGAACATATAAAATTCTATCGATAGATTTGTCTGATTCCTTGTGGTGTCATGTAACTTATTCCTGTTATTCTGCCTATTTATTGTAATCTGGGAGTTAGATCTTAACGTTTGATTTACAGATGCAGTTGTGCTATCTAGCTGAAGTTTTCTACAAAGATCATTTATTACTAATGATGAAGAAGTAGAAATAAATTTAAATTTGTATCATATAATTTGTTGAGATATATTACAAAAAGCATGAGTTTGCTAGCAGAGGCCTGGATTTGAGTGCAAATTCTATTCTCTCTAGCAGTTTGACCAGATTAACTAACCTAGTAATTTAGCCTTTCACAAAAGACCAGAGAAGACAGATCACTCCAGGAACCTTCTTGAAATCTGTATGCTTGTCCCACCTCTCCTCTCCCCGGTATTTTTTTTAAAAAGAGGAGTAGTTTACACCATCTCTTATCCTCAGGCCCCCTTCTCACCCCCACCCCAGGCTTCAATGCTACCAATTCTGAGACATTTGGAAAGTCTCTACCTTGAAAGATTATCTTAAGAGATGGAGATATATAATAATATATATGTTTAATGTATACAAAGATAATGATGTGTTTAAAGTACACAGCATGGAGCCTGCCACATTATTATATGCTCAGTTCCCCCACCACTGTTAGTGTCATTACAGAAGTAATGCAAAGGAGAGAGAGAGAATTCTTTGCAAAGAAGAGAGAGAGAATTTGAAAAGGGACAGGAAGTGGTATAGTACAGAAGGGAGGAGTGTTCAGTTTCCAAGTGGTTACTTCAAAAAACCATCTACGAATGTTTGTGCTTGTGTAGTGACCTAAAAGTTCAGCTGGGACAGTACTATAACAGAGTAATCACTAACATTTATGCAGCCCTTTACAGTTTACAAAGCACATCCACATGTGTTATTATGATTGAAATATGCCCTCTTTCACGAAGATCAGCTATGTGTAATGCTTTGCCCAAGGACACAGCGTAATCTGTGAAAGTGAAAGTGAAAGTCACTCAGTCACATCCAACTCTTTGCGACCCCATAGACTGTAGTCCATGGGATTCTCCAGGCCAGAATACTGGAGTTGGTAAGCCTTTCCCTTCTCCAGGGGATCTTCCCAACCCAGGGGTTGAACCCAGGTCTCCCACATTGCGGGTAGATTCTTGACCAGCTGAGCCACAAGGGAAGCCGTGTAATCTGTGGGGGAGCTCAGATTAGAAGTTCTGATTGTAGAACAGACTTCTTTCCTGAAAATGTGCAGCCTGAAACAGACACCAAATGTCTCTTTTCTAAATTCCTGACCAAGGGACTCGTTCCTTATGGTGTAGGTTACTGAAATGCTTAGTTTAAAGCTCTCTGAGTCTATTTCAGACTTACAGCTCCTCTTCTGTCATATTTTATCTTCACTGGGTGACATTTCCGGCACTGTCGTATGTCGTTACTCAGCCAGAAAGCTTTAGTTATTCCTTGCTCTTTGCTCTGACAGAGAGTAGTACTGGTTAGTGAATTTGAATTAACAGCATCAGAGGCATATTAAAAATGCATTTGAACCTTTCAGCCAGACTAATTTCCTTCCTAATACTGTCTTGTTGTTGTTTAGTCACTAAATCATGTCCAACTCTTTGGTACTGTTTGACATTAGGCAAATTAAAGACTCATCCAAAGCCCTTGTGTTTGTTTTATTTTTTTATTTTAGGCTCTTGTTTTTTGAAGCAGTTTGAATTGATGTTTCTTAGTGTTGACCTTGATATTTTTTACCCGGTCACATATCTCTCTCTTTTGGATAAGAGAACTATTACTGTTATAAACAAAAACTGACTATCTTTTGTTTAGCAGCCTAGTGTAGCGTGAAACATCTTAGAGGAGTTGATTTATTCTTTATTATTCAGTTCAAGGTATTTTCTAGTTTCTTTTGTGATTTCTTCTTCATACCCCAAGAAAGTCAGAGTTGTATTTTTTAATTTCCAAATATTTGTGGACTTTCTAGTTAACTTATTAATGGTATCTATATTTCTATTCATATTAATGTTTTTCTTTTTTTATTGGAGGATAATTACTTTACAGTGTTGGGCTGGTTTCTGCCATACAACGTATGAATGAGCTGTAAGTAAACGTATGTCCCCTCCCTCCGGAGGCTCTGTCTCACCACCCCTTCCCCCATCCCACCCCTGTAGGTCATCACAGAGCACTGGGCTGGGTTCCCTGTGTTATACGGCAGCTTCCCACTAGCTAGCTATTTTACACGTGTTAATGTATGTATTTCAATGCTACTCTCTCCATTTGTCACATTCTCTCCTTCCCCGTCTATGTCCACAACCTTATTGGTATTTTAGCATAACTTTGCAACATCCAGGGAACAGATTCTGTGAGATTTCAGTCTTGGGAAAGCAGCTGAGACTTGCTTTGCTGTCCAGCATTCATTGATTTTACAAGGGCTACAAGTGCACTTGAAGAAGGAAACGTTTTCTGTAGTTGTTGGTAGGAATGTTCCTTGTATATCAATCACACTGTGTGTTAATCTTGCTCAAATCATATGTATTTGCTGATATGCTTTTTTTTTTTTTTTGGCTTGACTGTTTGCTTACCCTGTTATCTCCCGAGGGTTAAAATGTGTGCTAAAATCTCTCACTAAAAGTATGGATTCATTTCTCTCTTTAGTTTTTGCTATGTATATATTTTTGGAGGCAAAGTTATTAGGTGCATACAAATTTAGAATTGTTCTGTCTTGTGAATGTAACCTTTTTCTGATAATGAAGTGTCATTTGTTTCTAGGAATTCTTTCTGCTTCTGAGAATGCTGCTGCTCCTGCTAAGTCGCTTCAGTTGTGTCTGACTCTGTGCGACCTCATAGACGGCAGCCCACCAGGCTCCTCTGTCCACGGGGTTCTCCAGGCAAGAATACTGGAGTGGGCTGCCATTTCCTTCTGCAGCTTCAGAGACTACTTTGATACTAATATAGCTACACTGTGTTTCTTCTGGTTAATATTCGCATCCTTATATCATCCTTTTCCCTTTTCTGTCTGATTATTCTTGATCTTTTTAATACTTCAATTATGTCTACCCTTAATATTTTGCCATATTTCCTTTACACAATTTTTGCTCATCATTTAAAATTAAGTTGTAGACATTGTGACTTTAGTATACATTTCTCCAAATAATCACCTAATATCATTTAATACCCAGTCCATACTCAAATACCCACAATTGTTTTTAAAGTGACTTTGATAATTGTGTGGGTCATTGCATTTGATTATGTGGCTCTTAGTCTTTCAAAATCTAGAATAAGCTAACTTAATTGATATACTCTTATATCAAGAGTGACCATAAGGAAATGAAATAGATATTTTAAAGGTTACATATATATTTGTATATGTACATGACTATATATATATATAATATATAGTAATACATCTCATTTGTAATAATAATCTGAAAAAGCTAGAAAGTAGAAATGAAAAATTACTTTTCTACGTTCTACCAATTATGAGCATTACTACCTTCCTGTTATATTTATCTATTTCTGAATTTTGAAGAACTCTTAGTCTGTTTCACATCATATGATTATTATAGTGGCTGAGAAATGAACATTCTGAGACTAAAGGTATAAAGTCTTTTAAGGCTTTCCAGGAATGTGTTTCAAATGTTAATAATCCCAATGTGCCAAAGCTTATGGCATTAGAAAGGATGTCTCTTCAAAACAGACAGTGCGTAGGTAATTACTTATTGTGGATATTTAGTTATTATGGATAATTAGTTACCATACACCTATAGTGGATATAGTGGATATTTGTCCTTTGGTAAAAACTGAAAATGCCAAAGATACCTTCTCAGGCTTCCTCAAAGCTAAGCCATCAGCTTGTAACCAGGGATTAACCTGTCAAATTGGCCCCCTGCAGACTCTGAGACTGAAATCATTTATGTAAAGAATTGGCCACAGTGGAGATCCTTCTGGGGTATATAGTGACAGTCACCTAGAGTAAGTCAGCATCTGAAATTCAGTACTGAGGTAGGGTTCAAGCCATGAGGTCCAACCTTCAGTGGTGGCGGCAGCAGTGTTCCCACCAGAAGGACTCTGACAGGATTTCAGCTCTGGTCTTGGTCAATGTCTTATTCTTTCCCATTTCTCGAGCCTGTTTGTCCAGCTTTCTCTGATCCCCTGTCAAGTCTCAATATCCTTTAATCAATTACTCTGTTGAAACAAGCCAGAGTTTGATTCTACTGATTACAAAAAAAGAACTTGGTAAATTTCCATGCAGGAATTCTCCCCTCTATATAGCAGGACCTATTTCAAATGGCAGGAGAATTGACAAGCGTGAGGGAGATCAAGGGGATGGGGAAACAGAAAGGTCTCAGCAAGTTGAGTTCTCAGGACAGAGAACTGGGAAGAATCTGGTTGAAATTGGGTCAATATTGAGAGGACGGTAAGAGCAGCTTCTTAAGGAGGTAACATTTATTACTCTTGGGCACCTGAGCCGGTTGCCAGCAGAGTGACTGCAGGGCCCGTTCAGGAATCCAGCCCTTGTAAATGTGGAAATGGAACGTTAGGCCTCCAAATGAATGGAAGCCAAGTGGCCTTGATTGGGACTGACTGTGCCTCTGAGACTCCAGCTGGGATCAAGGGGCCGTAGCAGATGAAGCGGTGTAGACTTGGAGTAGAAGCTAATAATCACCGTGGAAGGCCATGCCACCACTTTTAGCAATTCTTTTTGGCAGTTTTCATCAGAACCAATTTTCAAGTAATACAACCAATACAATAAGGCTACCGCCTTATTACACAAGAGGTCAACTTTATGTCTGACCAAAACCAGTATGGAGGGCCCCAGCTTGATCACCTTCCACATGGGAACAGACTTGGAATTAAATAAAAAATTTAAAGAAGTTTTGTCCATTTCAAAATCCAGAAGACCAAGGTTGTAACCACTGGGGATATTTTTAAAAACATTGCCAGCTCTAAAGGCAAGCTTTAGAGTAACTATTTATTTAGCCTTTATATGTTTCCCAAGTTATACCAGGGCTTTGCATCAACTATCTTCTTTAAATCTCTCAACAACCCTGCAAGGTAGGTTTTAGTAACCTTGTTTTACAGATGAAAGTGCAGACTGAAAAGTTAATTATCAGATAAGACAGCACGTGAGTGGTAAAGTGAGAATTCAAACCTAGGTCTAGTTCTCTCTAAAGCACATGCTCTTCCTGTAGGCAATGCTTAGGGAGGAACCAGAAGACTTTAAACAATTTCAGCATTACTGCTGTCTCCTCAGGAAACTGCTTTAAGGGAAACAATATACACCTGACTATAAATTCCAGGTTTTAAAAGTCACAGTTAACATATCCAGGAGCCCATTTGTGAAATAACCCACAAGATTCTGCCCAAAGGCTATGAAATCTTTGATTAAGGGCTTAAAAACAGTGAAAAGCAATACACAGTGGATCTAACTACAGCTCAAGTAATAAAACACCTTCACGGATTTTCATACTCAGCAAAAGTAGTTTTAATGATAAAAAATAATCATAATCCTCACTCTACTAACTCAGTGACACATTGCAAAATTAGGCTGGCTTGTGTAACCTTAAACGCAGCCGCGCTGTCTGTGTGAGCATGATGCTTTCTGCAACGGTGCAGAAGAGAGGGCCTGCGTGTGAAGGGGTTCTTTCTGGGCATTTCTTTCCATGATTCTTAGTGTAAAGAACCACCCCACCCCATCCCACCCTCAACCACACACACACCCACCCACACACTAGCTAGAAATCTCACCCACTAGAGTTCATTTGGCTAACCTCAGGCCAGTCTTCAGACTGCCGCTAACGCCCACCAGTAAGGACAAAGAAAGGGGAACAGACACTGAATTGCAATGCTTTTATACCTCTTCCCCGCCAAACAGCGAGGGAGGGACAATTGTATAGATTGTGAGGGGGAGGTGGGGTGCATGTGACTGGGTTGGCGAGAGAGGCAGTGAAGATTTCAGATTTTCTTTTTTAAAATAATAGTTTGCTGTGTGGGCCTCAGCAGCAGAGAGGGTGGTGCCTGCCCTGCCGGGTGGCGCTTAGGCCCGCAGACCCATTCACCATGGGATGGCCTTTGTGTTGGGAGCCAGGTCGGGGATGCTAGGTCAATCAAGTCTTCCCCGGTGGCTCAGACGGTGAAGAAGCCGCTTGCAATGCAGGAGACCTGGGTTCAATCCCTAGGTCAGGAAGATTCCCTGGAGAAGGGAATGACTACTCACCCCAGTATTCTCGCCTGGGAAATCGATGGACAGAGGAGCCTGGCGGGCTACAAACAGTCCGTAGGAGTCAGAGTTGGACACAGCTGAGCAACTAACACTTTGACCTTGGTTGGCGCTTTGTCCTCACCTCCCGGTCACTGACTCGGCGGGGAGTGTCGAGTGGTGCTTTGTTGTCTTAAGGTTTCCTAAAAACAATAGCAACAATGATAGCTACCACCAATCAAGCGAAAACTTTCTGCTTCCCAAATCTGTCTCCCAGGGAAGATCCAAAGGCTGTTCGGAACCAGCTGGACACTGATGTCTCTGTGCTCCTCTGATTTGTGGGTTTGGAGGTGGGAGGCAGGAAGGCACCCAGCAGAGGGGTCTTCCATGCTGTTGCCTCCCTTCTCCAATTGTTTCAGACGTCCCAGCTCCAGCCAGACAGTCCTAGATTGTCTCTGCACAGCATGCACAAAAACCCCTGTTTTGTAAAAATAGCTCCTTTGATTTCTCCCAGCCTTGGACCCTGCTTCGTTAGGGGCACTGACCAAGAGACAAGTCATCTGTGGCTGTCCTGGGGAGAGGGGAAGGGACCACCCACGGCTTCCCAGCTGCACTGCCTGTGGAGCAAAAAGCTCACAAGCAAAGGGTTTTTAAAAATATAATGATATAAAAAGAATGAAAGAAAGAAGACCTCTGAAAGCCCTTACTGTTTCCTGCTATCGCCTACAGCGATTGTCCTTTCATTAGTGTGGTATAACAATGTGAAGGGTTTTTTTTTTCTCTTTGATATCAGCCTAATTCTTGAGATTAAGCTTATGGCAAGCCACCTATCAAGGCTAGAGAAAAGAAAGGTGTAACTGGGAATACCACCAGTCCTTTAGCTATTGTACATTTTCATGTTCATCCTTTGAAGAGTGAGATAATAATATATTGTCTTGTTACTCAGGATCCCCTTGGTTACTGGCAGCCGAAATCCAAATTGAACTTGTGTAGGAGAAAGGAAGAGTTTATTGGGAGAATGTTGAGATGTTTTAAGCAAATTGAAGGCAGGATCAAAAGTCAACCTTTGGGAAAGACAAGGAAGCAGTCAAATTTAACGCAAAACAAAACAATAAAACTGGGAGCCAAAGTGCTATCAGAATTCTCTCCCTGTCTTCCTCTCTGCTCCTGTGGTTGTGTACATATCCCTCTCTCTGAGTAGATCTTAGGTTTCACTGTTGTCAGACAGAGCACAAAAGGGGCCCTGACTTTATTTCTTAATTCCAGATAGAAATATTTTAGGGAAGGAGAGGATTGTCCTGACTTTAGGCAGGGACCCAGCCTGGTCCAGTTAATTGTGTCAGTGGGATGGGATCAGCTAAGAACATAGTTCAGCTCTCTTGAACCCCATGTTTGGAATGTGGAAAGCAGCAGTTCCAAGAAGGGAATTTCTTTCTTGGAAGGAGGGAGGGGGGTTAATATTATGTAATATTAATATAACATCATTATTATAATAAATAATATAATTAATTATATAATATTAATATAACTCCACAGAGATCTGAAAAGAATCCTTATCTGATTCTTGCCAACCAGAGTCCTAACATAAGCCAGAAATTAAAAACCTAATCCAGATATGGATATATGGCAAAAACTATAGGATTCATTCATTCATTCAATTTAACTTGGGACTCCTATGAATGCAAAATATTGAGAATGACTCAACTCACATTAAGTAAACCAAATACATAGTAGTTTACACTCTTATTTATATACATTATTGTGTAAGGGATTTTAGTGAATTTTATGTTCACCTCTGGTTCCTCCCAGAAGACACTGTGACCACTGTAAATTCATGTGTCTAAGGGAATTTTCTATGCTTGTCTGGACTGGATTTTTTTCTGCATACTCTCCATTGTTTTCATTTTATTTGGTTTGGTATGAGACATCCACTTTTTTACCTTAAAGCTCTTATTTCTGACTGTTGCCTCTGCTAATCCACTAGGACAGTTGTGTTCACAGTGGCCCTCTGGCCTGATGGAGAGCCCTCTGTCCAGGTTCCAGGGCATCCATTGTCATCCTGCTGAGGTGACTGCCTCTGCTGATGGTGGGTGGAATATTCCAAGCCCCTTAGGCAGGATGAGCCTTCTTCTCCTGACTGGTGTCTGAAAAGCACATTAAGAGATTGCTCCTTTACGCAGGTCTCTGCCGTAGTCTCCTGCACAAAATACTCCTTTCTTTCCACCACCCATCTTGCCTGACTCTCCCTGCCACAATATGTTGCCAGCAGCCTAGATATTACTGTTCATTAATTCATGCCTAACATGCAGTGGCTTATACTAGGTGTTATTAAATGTCTAAAAATAGGCACAGAGCCTGGAAGTGAATATTGCAAAATGGCTGGGTGGAAAAAATGATGGGACACAGAGCAGGCCTTTTGATATTTTTCATTGTGGTTATCTTTTTCAGGTTAAATAAGGTTAATACACATGGTGAACCAAGGGCAATTAGACACTTCAGATGTTATACTTTTTAGCTTTTTCCAAAATCTGTTTTATTTCTTTAATCTAACGGGACTTTGCCTTGATTGCGACCATTTGCATAAGATGTCTTGCATTACGTGTGTGCCATTGTGTTTAGGTGTTTGCATTTCTCAAGGTTTGCCTGTCAAATCAGGCAACTGGTTCCAGCAAATATACTTTCATGTACACATGACCATAATTGGAATACAAGACTACACTAAAACAACCCCCCAAAATGGTCTTTAAGAGTAAAAGATTTTATGCTTTCTATTTATAGGAAGAATTTGGGGAGAGGGAGAGAATAGCTTTATTTTTAAAATAATAAAATTGAGTATATAGTGGACTTTCCTGATGGCCCAGTGGTTAAAATCCAACTGTCAGTGTGGGGTACACAGGTTCAATCCCTGGTCTGGGAAGATCCCACATGTCACTGGGCAGTTAAGCCCGTGTGATGAAACTACAGAGTCATCAAGCTCTAGAGCCTGTGCTCCTCAACAAGAAAAGCCGCTGCAATGAGAAGCCTGTGCACTGAAACTAGAGAGCAGCCCCCACACAGCAACAAAGACTCAGTTCAGTTCAGTTCAGTCACTCAGTCGTGTCCGACTCTTTGCGACCCCATGAACCGCAGCATGCCAGGCCTCCCTGCCCATCACCAACTCCCGCAGTCTACCCAAACCCATGTCCATCGAGTCGGTGATGCCATCCAACCATCTCATCATCTGTCGTCCACTTCTCCTCCTGCCGCCAATCCTTCCCAGCATCAGGGTCTTTTACAATGAGTCAACTCTTCACATGAGGTGGCCAAAGTATTGGAGTTTCAGCTTCAACAAAGACTCAGTGCAGCCAAAAATAAAGAAATAATTTAAATACAAAAGTGTAGTATAATATTTTCTGATTGTAACTGAAACAGCTGCCGAGGAAAAGAAGGTTGCAGGATTCCTATCTGTGATTGCTGGACAACAGACCTTTCCACTTTTCTTTATTTTTTTAAATTGAAGAATAGTTGATTTACTATTATATTAGTTTCAAGTGTACAACATAGTGATTCAATATTTTTAAGGTGATACTCTATTTAAAGTTATTGCAAAACAATGGCTATAACCTTCTTGCTTTACTTTCCTCCTCTGCTTTCCATCACTCCCCATAAAGTGTTAGCCCACTGCTTACTCTCATCCTGTCTTCAAGGAGACCTGGCTAAGATATTTTCTAACATGCTGTAAACATGATTTCACAAATAATCTTAGCACTATGATTTTATTTCATCTTTCTAACAAATCTGTAATGTAAATAGCCTAGGCCCACTGGTTATAAATGTCAAGGCTGGAATATGTATTTGCAATTTTTTATTTTAAGTCAAGGACCTTTCTCATCATTCATATTTCTGAAATTAGGGTCTGAAGATCCTTGAAAGTCTGCAGTTGTATTTTCAAGGGGCCTTGAGTTCTCTGCAAGAATTTAATTTTGTGTTTTCATTTTGGTAATAATAATAAATGACTATCAACATATTTTCATTCCTTTGGATGATCAGCTTAACAGAGAGCTGCTCTGTGCTTTCAGGGCCTGTATTTTTGTCTGTGTTTGAGATTTCTGTAGGTGCCAGGGAGTGCCACTTTAATTGTTGGAGACAAATGATTTGGAAAACACACATAGAGGCAGTTAATATGTGAAGATCGTTCTCACCAAGTGAAGGCCAAATGACTTCATCACAGGATGTATGAAGGAAGGCTCTGCGTAGTTGAATGGAGACAAGAGGCGGAAGCGTTGAGTCATTACACAGCATGTGGTCATCAACACACTGGACTCAGAGGGGGCTGAACAAGAAGAACACATTCAGGTTGTGGGATAGAGTGGACATCTGTACATGTCCCGTTAAATTAAAATTGTCGATTTGAATTTTAGGAGTCCTACATTTGTTGATTTGCAACTTTTTAATTTTATTTTTTTTTACGGGTATTCCCTGGTGGTCCAGTGGGTAGGATTCCATACCTCCATTTCCAGGGCCCCAGGTTTGATCCCTGGTGGGGGAACTACGATCCCACAAGCCATGTGGCATGGCCGCACATGCCTACACAAAATTCTTGTTGTATGATCTCTGTAAGCAAACACTCTTTATGTCTAGTTTTTCACCATATGAAATTATCTTCTAATTTATTAGTCTGCTTATCTATTATCTGGTGGTTTTTTTTTACAATAGGATATAAACTTCTGGAGAGCAAAGAATTTGCTTCTCTATAATTTGCTCTTTTTCATGACATTTGGAATTTTGGGGACTGAAAGAATTTGCAGAGACCTTGTGGACCAAGTGTACAAGAGGGTGTAGGACATAACTCCAAGAGAGTTAAGTATGTAAGAGGTGAATAATAGAGGGAAGCTAGCAGTGCAGACCAAAGGAATATCTAAGCAGAAAGAGGAGTGTAAAATCATGGGGAGACATTGGAAGATGGTGTTTTAAAAAGGAGGTCAGAGTCAATAGTATAAATGCTGCCTAGAAGATAAATACAGTATCTAATGGTTGTAATGACTTGGAGGACATTGGTAACCTTGGGGGAAGTGTTTCACTGAAATGATGGGATGGAAACAAGCCTGGAGTGGACACAGAGAGTCATGAGGGAGGAAGAAGCTGAGGCAGTAATTGTGAAGGACTTAACTCCTTCCTGAAATTCTGCAAGGATGTAGCTAGAGTTGGACATGGAGCTGAGAAAAGAATTTTTTTTTTTTTTAAATAGAAGATAGTTGAGGCTGGAAGAGAAGTTGAAGCAAAAAGAGAGATGAAGGATAATGGATGTCACTAAGTCTGTGAGAAGTCAGAGGGGTGGAATTGGAAGATGGGGAGAAAGGGTTCAGAAAGAGTAGGCTCTATTCTGATAGGAGAGAAGGCAGGATATATACTCAACACCTGCTGTGAGGAAGCAACAAGGGGCACGGTCCCCATCCTGGAGAAGCAACAGTCTAGTTGGAGTGGCAAGACATTGCAACAGAAAAGAATAATACCCTGTGATAAGCTGGCAGGCTATGAGTGCTGGGGCGTTTGGGAGGAGAGCGAGATGAGCTCCTGATGCTGTGATCTAGGAAGACTTCACGAGAAGTGGCATTTGATTTGGAACTTGAAAGCGGAATAGGATTGTACTAGCTGGAGCTATAAATGGTAAGAGGAAATAAAGGAGAAGAAGACTGCATTTCATGTAGAGGACTGCCATGAACAAAGGATTGAAGTACTGAACTTCAATTAGTTTATCCTTCAGCAAAGAAACAGGGACTTCTTTTTTGGGGGGTCTGTACTCTGATAGAACACAGCAATTGAGAGGAAGAAAGAGACCTCAGAGATTGTCCTGTCTAATGTCCTTATTTTTCTAGATACGAGAAGCAGAGTGCAGAGAGATGGAAGTGACTGTTGAAAGTTACAAAACTCCGTTTAGGTGGTGTGGCCTGTGGAATCTTAGTTTCCCAACCAGGGATCAAACCCGGGCCCTCCATAGTGAAAGTGTGGAGTCCTAACTGTCAGACCACCAGGGAATTACCTGGAAGTCACAATGTCTTAAGAGAGAGTTGGGCTCTGGCTCACAAAGGTAGTTTCCATGATTACATTATTATACATGTTTTAAGGATAGAATATGTTCAATAAAACTGTACTTGATTTTATTAAATTACATTAGAGAAGCAAGGGAGTAAAGACGAGAAGAACTTTAGGTTTTTTTCCAAAAGAGAAACAGTTGCTAGTCATGATGATGATAAGCATTCTGAGTTTTGATGTGGAGATATTTCATTGTTACCTGCATTAATAAAGCGATAAAGATAATTCGTTATTAGGAGATTGATGATTTCCTGTAATTCACCAAACATACTGAGCTCCTATGCCTTGGACAGATTAAGCCCCAACTGGCCAAAAGTGAATTTGAAGAAAAATTTATGTTGACTCAAAGTATACAATTAAAGCAGAGAAGGAGGAGGTATTCATTTCCTATTGTAGCTGTAATGAATTCCCACACACTGTCCGACTTAACCCAAGTGTACTGTCTTACACTTCTCGAGGTCGGAAGTTCAACACAGTTCTCTCTCACTGGGCTAAAATCAAGGTGTTAGCTAAACTACAAATCCTTTTTGGAAGCTCCAGAGAAGCACCTGTTCCCTGCTTTTTCTAGCTTCTGGAGGCTGCCTTGTTCTCTTGCCTTGTGGCCCCATATCTCCATATTCAAAACCAGCAACATTGCACCCCTCTGACTCTTTATCTAGTAATTAGGAAATCTGATCTCCCTCTGACCACACCCAGAAAAAGAGGTTCTCTGCTTTTAAGGATTTATGTGATTAGATTGGGTACACCCGGGTCAATCTAGGATTATCTCCTTATCTCAAGATCCTTAACCTTAATCACACCTTTGCCATGTAAAGTAACAAATTCACAGGTTCTGGGATTAGGACATGGACATACTTGGGGGACCAGGCTGGGGGAGGGGGAGGTTGGGGGGCAGGGGATTCCCTGGTGGCTCAGATGGTAAAAATCTACCTGCAATGCAGGAGACCTGATTTCGATCCCTGGGTCAGGAAGGTCCCCTAGAGAGGGGAATGGCTACCCATTCCAGTATTCTAGCCTGGAGAATTCCGTGGACAGAGGAGCCTGGCGGGCTATAGTCCATGGGGTCACAAAGAGCTGGACGCCACCGAGTAACTGACACCACTCATCCTTGTGGGGAGGGGCATTATTTGGCCTACCACGAGGAAGGAGAAAGAGAACAAGAAAAATTATGGCTTATTAAAGACATGACTTACAGATAATTGGGAAAGAAAATGAGCATCAAGAGCCAGTAATAATTCACTAAGTCATAGGAAATTTCATTTTCTTATTTAATGGAGTTACTCGGCAAGTAGATGCGGGGATGCCAGGGACAGATTTATCAGCTCCGTTTTCCTCTCAGGATGTTCTTGTGGAAAGATGAAGGAATGTGTATCAGAACGTCAGTGTGGTAAGCTCCCTCACAACTCATTAAACAACCGATGAAAAGCGGAAATGGATGTAAACCTGGATGAAAGTCTCCCCCTGTGTCACGGGGCTTTTCCACCATGGTCCTTCTTTAGTCACAGTTTTATCAGTGACTTGGATGAGGACTTAAAGGTCAGGCTTATCGAATCTGCGTGCAACACAACAGAATTCAAAAGTTAGAGAAAGTCTTAATAAACTGGGATGAGAAGATGAAAACATAGGAATTGTTATGATAGGATATTGTGAAGTCAAATTACAGGAAGAAAATCAGTTAAAAACAGGATTGATGGTACTAGATTTGGTGTCAGTTTATTAGGGGAAAAAAGGAAAACAGTGAATGCATCTGTGAAAGTAGAAGTCATGTTAAAAGCGCCAGTTAACGGTTTTTGAGCATCTATTATGTATTGGATACCGTGCCAGGGACTTTACATATGTCACACATTTTCACCCACAAAAAAGTACCTTGTATATGTCTCACAGATGATTTTTTTTTTTTTTTAGGGTTTAGAGATATGAAGTAACTTATCTAAGATTGCAAAATTATCTATCAATACATATTGGGGTCTCACTCCAAAGCCCATATAATAGAATAGAATCATAGAATCACAGGAGAATTTTTTAAAAGTCAAGGGGTTGTAGCTGCATTAGTGAAAATACAGTGCCCATGCTATAGCAGAAGAAATCTTGGACGTATCTCCCAGTTTGAGCTCTTCACATTAGAGGGAATTTTTTTTTTTTCCCAGCACCCCGAGGTATGTGAGATCCTAATTCCCCAACCAAGGATTGAACCCATGCTCCCTGCAATGGAAACACAGTCTTAACCACTGGACCACCAGGGATGTCCCAAGTCAGGATATGATAAACAAACGTGCACAGAGGAGTATAACCAGGGTCATGAGTGGCTTGGACACTAAGGCATAGAAGTGATGGAAAAAACTTGGTATATTTTGCCTAAGAGAGACTTAGGTTGAAATAGGTGGCACAAAAGTATAGCTACTTATGAAAAATATTCGAAAACAGAACTGTTCTCTCTTCTGGAACTTGTATGGAGGCAGATTTTGTTCAAGAGTGTGTGCTAAGTCGCTTCAGTCGTGTCCGACTCTTTGCGCACCCTATGGACCATATCTGCAAGGCTCCGCAGACCATGGGATTCTCCAGGCAAGAATACTGGAGGGGGTTGTCATTCCCTTCTCCAGGGAATCCTCCCAACCCAGGGATCAAACCTGGGTCATGTCTCCTGCCTTGGCAGGCAGGTTCTTTACCACTAGTATCACCTGTTTAAGAGAACTTGATGTTAATGATTTATGTTAGAAAGTCAGCATTCAGGGACAGGTGTGTTGTGAGTTCCTTGGAAGTAGCAACCAAAGTTCTTTGGAATTAAATCATGCTTGGCAGGTGCTCAATTTGTTTGTGTTGACTGTGTTAACAAGTGACTTTGTCAGGGACATCATATAAGAAATTAGTGAATTAAGAAGCAGGTTAGAAGAGATGGAGTCTTGGGTTATTGCTGAGTTTGGAATTTTTCTTTTTTATTTAGATTGTTGATTTGAGATAATCGACCCACAGCCCTGGGTCCACTGTCCCTCTTTGCCTAGCTGGTAAGTTGATGCAAAGTTCTAGTGGCCCAATTAACACTAGGTTCTAATGACCTGAATGTCAATATCAGAAGTATTTCATATTTGTATTACTAATAGGTCTCTTTCTAAACCTGTTAACATTTTAATTGTTCTTGAGTAGCTGCCATTATTTCTTTCTCTCTGCATTTTGGCAGGATGGATTGGATAAATCATAGAAAAACAAATTAAATTTGCAATCTGGCCACTTTCTGTAAAGAAGCTAGCCATGTAAGGGCCGGTGAGTGGTTATAGTTTTGACAATAGCTGCCTTGAGTCAAGTGGAATTGCTTTAGAGGTTTCATTTTGAAAGTGAGTCATGAACTGCGGAACAGTAAAGATGGCCAAGAGGATTCAGACGCAAAAGAAGATGCCATAGAACTGGGGCAGAGTTGGCAGTGGTCTGTATTATATATTTGAGGAGCCTCAAGAAAAGCCATTGTCTGGCTTTAAAAAAAATAATGTTGAAGCCATATGTGTTTATCAAAATCCCTTCTTTAATGCAAGGTATATGTGTTATTAATTTGTGGTTCCAGTGGAGTAGATAGCTGAATTTCTCCTAACATTTCTACATTTCTTTTGCTCTATTTTGATGCCCAGCTATTGGACTCAATAGCCACCTATTGGATTGGGTGGGTGTCACTAAGTTGGCAAGAATGTAGTGCATTTAGATCCATTCCTTAACCCACCAGCATTTTATACCTATTTACTTGTAACCCCTGCCATTATTAAGTCTCACAGTTTATTATAATATGATCCCATGTCACCAGGGATACCTACAAGTGATGCATCTGTACAGCTATTTAGCCCTTTGAAAGGTGCCTCCTTGAAATTTAATTTGGGGGACTCTCTGACTTATTTTCACATTCCAGTCATCCTGGCTACCAACCACTTACTCATTTGCCTTAGGTTCCTAAATTTCTATTGGGGTTATTCTTTTAGTTTTCAGAGAAGACTCTTTCAGAAAGGTAATCCACTAAATCACTTGCATTTAGTTAGTTTATCAGATTAGTTTGTTTGTCCTTTCCTTTCCTAGGATCTCCTGTGTATCACTCAGGGTCCGTTTGGGAAATGGATGACACATTCAAGCTGGTAATTGAGGAGAATTTAATGAAGGGGCTGTTTACAAAGTGTGTGTGGCCTAGGAATGGCCCTTGCTAAGAACATGTGACTTATCAGCACTCCTGGGTCTGATGGGGTGAGGGGCACCTCCTAGATCCTGGTGAGGTAGTTGTATAAGGAAGCTACCTGAAAGTTGCTGTGACATTTAGTGGAGTGATGAAGCAAGGAGCAAGCTGGAGAATAAATATCCAGCCTTCACTCTTCTCGTCTTGTATATACTATTGGACTCCCATATTGACTAAATCCAAACAAAACCAGAGGACATAGAAGCCCACTGGCGTCCTCAATATAAGCCAGTCTCCTGGAACTGGGCAGAGAGTGGATCTGAAAGGGCAAAAGGAAGAGATTCAGCCCAGTCTGTAGCAAAACTGGAGTTCCCACTCTGCTCCACCTCCTTATCTGCACTGTTCCGATGTGCCATCCCCTGTATGCTTTCTACTCCTCTCTTCATCCTATAGGTTGATGTCCAAATAACTCCACCACTCCACCTGAATCTCCCCTAGATACCTCACCCTCAACATACCATGAATGAATTTATCACACTCATATCTTTATGCCCTTTATTATCTTCTAAAAGTGGTTAACATATCACTATTTTAATGGTCACATCAGAAATCTAGAAATCATTTTATACCACACTCTTTCTCTCACTCCTAACACCCCATAACCAATTCTCCTGAATCTGCCTCCAAGGTATTTCTCTCTCTAGCTCCTTTTTTCTTTATTTCTGCTCCCACTTGGCTGGTTTGGGTCATTACTACTTCTTGAAACCTGTCTCCTGGCCTCCAGTAAGTTCTCTCTTGAAACTGTAACCCATATTGACATCAGAATGTGTATTTAAAAATCAAATTCTGTTTCATTCACTCATTTGGAAAATATTTATTGTGAACTATTATGCAACATGCTGTGCTGTGCTTAATGGCTCAGTAGGGTCCAACTCTTTGTGACCCCATGGACTGTAAGCTGCCAGGCTCCTCTGTCCATGGGGATTCTCCAGGCAAGAATACTGGAGTGAGTTGCCATGCCCTCCTCCAGGGGATCTTCCCAACCCAGGGATCAAGCCCAGGTCTCCCACATTGGAGGTGTATTCTTTACCATCTGAGCTACCAGGGAAGCCCATGAATACTGGAGTGGGTAGCCTATCCCTTCCCAGAGGAGCTTCCCAACCTCGGAATCAAACCGGAGTCTCCCACATTGCAGGTGGATTCTTTACCCATTGAGCTACCCAGGAAGCCCCATTATGTGCTATATATTATGCTAAATGTTGGGAATTCAGAAATGAATAAAATGTGTTCTCTGCCTTCAATTATAATCTCGTGATAGAGAGAAATATGAATTGATAGAATTGTGAACCAAATTAATAGAATTGAGAACCAGGCACTTATCTCATGATAGGGATAAGAGTGGCAGAGGAAAGTCCATGGAGAAATCAACACCTAGCTTAGCCCCGAAGACCTGTTAGGAGATGGTCAGGTAAAAGGAAGGAGAAGAGGAGAGACAGACAGGAAAATGAGACAGGCTCTGAGTGCAACCCGGTGCACATTATGAAAGCAAGTCAGAGTATAAGAGCTGGAAGAATTTAAAGTAACTTAGTGTGGGTGAAGCAGAAACTGTGAAATCACTGGTCAGATGATGACGAGTTTTAAGGACTTTCAACTTCATCTCAAAGATTATGGGGACCCCGGAGAACTTTCAGCCAAGGATTGGCATGAGCAGATTTGCGTTTTGGAAGGATTACTCTTGTAGTTGTTTGCAAATAGATTTGAAAGGGGTAAGATTGGAGACAGATTAGCCAGTTGTGGTTCCTGAACTCAGGACGTAGTGGTAGATACAGAATGATCCAAAGTGTATTAAAGTGATATTATTTATAAGAGACATTGAAGAATTGAACTAGGAGGATGAAGAAGAGAAAGAAATCAAGACTGATGCCTAGAACTCTAATTTGGGCAACTGGGTAGACAGTGCTAACATTCACCAAGGTAGAGAATTCAGAAAGATGAGGTGTTGGAATGTCAGGTAATGAACTTAATTTTGGACGCACAGTTTGTGATTCCTGTAGGCCATTCGAAGTGGAGATGCTGAGTTGGATGTTCATATCTAGATTCTGAATTATGATAAGACATGAGGTTTCTAAAGGCATTCTTAGTGAATGAAAGTAAGTTTCATGAAGGACCAACATGTAAAGCTTGTTGAAGGAAAAGAACAAGTTCCAAAGAGCTAGGAAGAAAAATATCCATTATCTACTGGATCAAGACCAAGCTCTTAAATTACTTTTCTCTCTAACTTTATCTCATGCTAATCCCTAATTCACAATTTAAGTCCTGTTTGTTCTCTTAGGTTCTATTAGTTCTATTAGGTCCAAGTTGCTGGTGGTTCTTCATGGA
This sequence comes from Cervus elaphus, assembly GCF_910594005.1. Taxonomy (NCBI): domain Eukaryota; kingdom Metazoa; phylum Chordata; class Mammalia; order Artiodactyla; family Cervidae; genus Cervus; species Cervus elaphus. The sequence goes on from NC_057843.1 coordinate 55,151,746, forward strand.
TGCCTGGGTGTCTATCCTTGGATATCTGCCTGCTGTTTGCTTTTAGCATTTTCTTTCTCTACCTGGAATATCTGTTCCCTCTTCAATATTTGGTTACAGCCTAAATAGCCTTTAGAAATAATCTCAAGATTTTCTGCTCAGGTAAGACTTGAGTCCACTTGGTTGAACCACTTGTTCCTTCCCTCCTTCTTTTCCATAGCTTTTGTGTGTATGTGTTGTTTAGTTACTAAGTCATGTCCGACTCTTTGTGACCCTATGGACTGTAGCCTGCCAGGCTCCTGTTCCATGGAATCTCCCAGGCAAGAACACTGGGAGTGGATTGCCATTTCCTCCTCCAGGGGATCTTCCCAACCCAGGGATCAAATCCACGTCTCCACTAAGCCACCAGGGAAGCCCATATTTATCCTAGTATTTATCTTACGATACTGAAATCATCTGTCTACCTAACTTACCTTAAAAATTGTTTCATGACTTCAAGAATTGTACTACAGGTTGGATTCTCCAAGAAGCAGATTCTGAGACAGACTTTTTTTTTAGTTTTGTTGTTGTTCAGTCACTCAGTTGTGTCTGACTCTTTGAGACCCCGTGGACTGCAGCAGCACGCCAGGCTTCCCTGTCCTTCACTATCCCCGAGAGTTTGCTCAAACTCATGTCCATTGAGTTGATGATGCCATCCAACCATCTCATCGTCTGTCATCCCCTTCTCCTCCTGTCCTCAATCTTTCCCAACATCAGGATCTTTTCCAATGAGTCTGTTTTTTGCATCAGGTGGCCAAAGTATTGGAGCTTCAGCTGCAGGATCAGTCCTTCCAATGAATATTCAGCATTGATTTCCTTTAGGATTGACTGGTTTGCTCTCCTTGCAGTCCAAGGGACTCTCAAGAGTCTTATTTTTAGTGTACAAGATGTTTATTGAGGAACATCCTTGGGATCAACACCTGTGGAAAGGAAGAGGAAAGAGGAGTGGGTCAAGGGAGAAATCAAGTCCTGCTGCAAAGCCAGCTGCCTCATTCAATACCATGAAGAGCTCTGGGGCTGAACGCCCTTTCAGAGTTGTTCTCAATTGGCATGGGGTGGCTGAGCATCTGTTACCTTGTTGGAGGAAAGAAAGAACAAGTTCCAAAGAGCTAGGAAGAAAAGTATTCAATTTAAGTTCTATTTGTTCTCTTAGGTTCTTTTAGTTCTAGTAAGTTTTATTCAAAGCGAGTTGCTAGTGATTCTTGGGTCTTTGGGCATGGGCTGCCCCAGGAAGGGGCATGACATTGGAGGAGGCAGCTCCATCACTGAAGCAGTCCTTGAAGAGATTGGCAGCTGAAGGCCATTTGCTGACATTACTTTCTATGGCTGGGATAGCACCTCCTTTCCTGAAAGGGGATGTGGCAGTGCATTGCCAAATCCATCACACACCAGATATTTTTCTTCTCATTTCTAGGGCCTGCCATACTGTATGGCAGATGCAAAATGTGGGCTGGGGCTCTGGTTGAGCAGTGGTTCTTATTTAAAACCTCACACTCTTCCATTGGGCTTCCTAGGTGGCACAGTGGTAAAGAATCCACCTGTCAATGCAGGAGACATAAGAGACAGGTTGGGAAGGTCCCCTGGAGTAGGAAATGGCAAACTACTCCAGTATTCTTGCCTGGAAAATTCCATGGACAGAGGAACCTGGCGGGCTATAGTCCATGAGGTTGCAAAGAGTCGGACATGACTGAGCTCACAGGCGCTGTCCTCCATTATGGCATTCAAAAGCCTTGGGGTGTTCCTCCTGGAAGACGATTTGATGGATCTGTCTTGATTAGTCTAGGCTAGATGGGAAGAAAATATTAATAATATCTTAACAAAACAAAAAATATTCAGGTAGGAAGAAACTGGAAATTTTCTAAACTAGCAACAAGGACTAGAATGGTAGACTGTTCTTTTCGGGCCTACTTTTCTCAGTTTCAAAGGAGTAAAAACAATCAGAGCCTCAAGGCAGAGCAAGAGATGAGACAAGGTTGATGATCAAAGGGGAGAGCAATATAGGAAAATAGCAATATTTCATACACAGCCACACACACTGAAATGTGTCAACAATGCAAGGTCATTGTTAACTGCCAAGAATAAGTCTGAAATTGATTGTTAAATGAGGGACCACATTCTCAAGCCTGGGTTGTATGCCTGCTTCAAAAGGACAAAATTCTGAGAGGTGGAATGAAAGAAAATTTATCCAGTTGACTACAAAATGAAAATATGATGGCTCCAGGGCTTCCCAGATGGTGCTAGTGGTAAAGAATCTGCCTGCCAATGCAGGAGATGCAGGTTCAATCTCTGGGTCAGGAAGATCCCCTGGAGAAGGAAATGGCTATGCACTCCAGTATGCTTGCCTGGAAAATCCCATGAATGCAGGAGCCTGGTGGGCTACAGTCCATAGGGTTGCAAAGAGTCGGACATAGCAGCATGATGTCTCCAGTGCTGGATATTACATTTTTTTTTTTTTTTATTACACTAAACTTGACTAGTGAAAAGGTTTTAGAAATTACATTTTTCCTCTCTGCATAATTTAAAATACAGGAATTTGTTTTTTCAAGGGGAAAATCTTTTTTATTTTTTTTAAATTTATTTTTGGCTGCACCACATGCTTTCAGTATCTTAGTTCCCTGACGAGGGATTGAACCCGCGCCATGGGTGCTTGTAGCCAACTTTATATTTAATGAGGTAAGGATGTCTGCCCTGCCACTTCTACTGAACATTCATAATGGAACTCTTAGTCAGTGTAACAAGGCAAGGAAAAGAAAAGGCATTCAGAATGGAAAATAAAACTTTTTAGATGACATTATTGCCTAAGAAGAAGGTCTCAAAGAATCTACAAAAATGTTCCTAGAACTTAAGAGTGAATTTGATAAGGTCTCAAGCTATGAGATTAAAATACAAAAACAGTTGCATTTCTATGTGCAGGAATACTTCGTTTTATTGGGCTTCACTTAATTGTGCTTCACAGATGGGTTTTGTACAGATTGAAGGTTTGTGGCATCCCTGTGTTGAGCAAGTCTATCAGCACCATTTTCCAGCATCAGTTGCTCACTTCATGTCTCTGTGTCTCATTTTGATAATTCTCACAATATTTTATACTTTTTCATTATTATATTTGTTAGGGTGATCTGTGGTTAGTGATTTTTGATGTCATTGTTAAGACTTGCTGAAGGTTCAGATGATGGTTGACTTTCTTTAGCAAAATGTACTTTTAAATTAAGGTATATACTTGTTTTTTTTAAAATATAATGTTATTGCCAACCTAACAGTTAAATGTGAATGTAACTTTTATATATACACTGGGAAACAAAAAAACATTAAGTGACTTGCTTTATTTTGACATTGGCTTTGGTTAGTCTGGAACAAAACCCACAATATTGCTGAGGTATGCCTGCAATGACAAGAAACAAAAATAGAAAATTAGTGCCATTTACAATAGCACCCCAAATCAATCAGTAAATATTTAGATATAAATTTATCAGGATCTGTATGCTTAAAACTGATAAAATGAATTTAAAAAACACTGATAAAATGAATAAAAAGACTATTCATGGATTAGAAGATTCAATGACTCAATATACTTAAGATGTCAGTTCTCCTCAATTTGATCTATATATTTGGTGCAATTCCAATAAAAAATCCTAGCAAGCATGTTTGCATTTATTGGCAAAGTGATTTTAAAATTTATATGGAAAGGCGAAGGAGCATATTCAGTGACATTTGCAAATGAACAAAGTTGGAAGACTTACACTACTTGATATCAATACTTACTGTAAAGCTACTGTTTTTAAAACAATGAGATGTTGATGAAAATATAAATATACAAATCAGTGGAGTGGAATAGAGACTTTAGAAATGAACTCACAGAATCGTGATCAATTGAGTTTTGAAAAAGATACAAAGGCCATTCCATGGAGAAAAGATAGTCTCCTCAAAAAATTGTGCTGAACAACTGACCACACATGTGCAAAAAAATTCAATCTTGACCTAAACTTCACATTTTGTACAGAATTAACCCAAAATGGGTAACAAAACTAAATGCAAATCATAAAGTTATAGAACTTTTTAAAGAAAACCTAGGAAAAAAATCTTTGTGGGCTTAAGGTAACTAAAGAATTGTTAAATATGATACTAAAAGCAAGATTTTTATAAGAAAATTTGTTAAATTAGGCTTTATCACAATTGAGACTTATGCATTATCAAATTGCTGTTAAGAGAATGAAAAGACAAGTCCCAGGTTGGGAGAAAAATATGTGCAAATCATATATCTGACAAAGACCTTGGACTGAGGATATATAAAGAACTTTCCAAAGTCAACGATAAGAAAGGAACAAGCTAGTTTTCAAAAGAGCGAAAAACTTCAACAGATACTTCAGAAAAGAGACACATTGGTTGGAGGTAAGGGCAGGGAAAGAGTCTCAGCATCACAAGGCATTAGTCATTAGGGAAAGACAAATTAAATCATGATATAAACTGCACACCTATTAGAATTACTAAAATTGAAAACAAACAACAGACAATACTAGGTCTTAATGTGGAGCAACTGAAACTTTCCTGCACTGCTATGAGAATGCAAAATGATACAGCCACTCTGAAACACAGTTTGGCAGTTTCTTATAAAAGTAAACATATACTTACCATATGATCCAGCTATCCCACTCCTGGGTATTTACCCTAGAGAATTGAAGACTTAAGTTCACACAAAAACCCGCTGCAGCCTTATTCAAAATTGCTCAAATCTAAAACAATCCAAATATCCTTTAATGAGTGAATGGATAATCAAACTATGGTACATTTCATGCAATGGAATACTACTGAGCATAAAAAAAACGAACTATTTGATACATGCAATACATGCAACAACTTGGATGGATCGCAGTCATTTTGCTAAGTGAAAGAAGCCGAATTCAAGAAGTTACATATGATGCGATTCCATGTATATATGTCATTCTGGATAAGCTATAAGCTAAAGCTATAGTGACGGAGAACAGAGCAGTGAATTTTCATGATTAGCGGTGGAATGGTTGACTAACGCAAGCAGCCTGAAGGAATTGAGTGTGTGCCTGTGTGTGTGATTTTTTTCTCACTGACCAAGTAGCCTTGGAGTTGAAGATTTACATGCTATTCATTGAATGACCTATTCACTAAAGAAATGTTTAAACTTAAAATAATAATGATTAGAGTTAAAATGATTCATTGGTTACCATGTGTCATGAGTGATGCTAAGCATTTTACAGGTAGTGAAATGTCTTAATTCCACCCCATGGAGTAAGGATGGCTAAAAGTCTAACATGTGTTCTGCTGCTCCCTTCCCCATGCCTGTGCTTGCCACACCAGAATCCTTTTCCACATTGTGCTTGAGGCAGCCAATAGCAATCATTCAGTGTGTTAGTTTGCTAGAGCTGCCATCACAAATTCCACTGACTTCACGTCTTAAGCAACAGAAGTGTATTTCTCACAGTTCTGGAGACTGCAAGTCCAAGATGAAATCCAAGTTTGGTTTCTTCTGAGACCTCTCGCCTTGGCTCTCATGGCGGCCTTCTTTCTGTGTCCTCATGTGGCCTTCCATCTGTGCATGTCCATCCCTGGTGCTTCTTCTGTGGGTTCCAATTTCCTCTTTTACAGGGACACCAGTCAGATTGGATTAGGATCTACCCTAATGGCCTCATTTTAGCTTAATTATCTCTTTAAAGACCCTATCTTCAAATACAGTCACATTTTGAGATATTGGGGGTTAGCCTTCAAAATATGCATTTTGGAAGGACACAATTCAGCCTATTATACAGATAGAATGTATTTGCAATCTCTGCCACATGGTATAAATGCAATAATTTTACCCAGAAATAATTTAAAGTGAGTATAACCTGCTTCTATTTTTCTAACTGAAAATGTTTGTCAACCCTGGACCAGAGTACACTGCTTTGAGAATGAGATTTTATTGCAGGATCCCATCTTCGAGCAGCCTTCTGAGCTCTTCAGGCAGTGTGCCTGGAGGTACCCACTGTGAGCAACCCTCACCTTAAAGATACAGCAGAATCATCTAGAAGTGGCTTCTTAGTCAAATCTGTGTCGAGGCTTCACTGCCCCTCCAGAGTCACCCAAAGCCTAGAGCCTCACCAGACCGTCCCAAGTCTCTGAGTCAGGGTCACTGCAGTCAGGGGTGTTCCTCCACCTCCTCAGCCTGAGGGCGGGGGTGGGGGGCAAGATTTTAAAACCTAGAGAATTTGAGCCACAATGATTCTACCACAAGCATATTTGTGCAACATGCACACAGGTTAGAAGCATATATCATAACAATCTTCAGTTATTGTCACTGGAGAGCAGTCATGACCCCTTATTGCTTAAGAAATTACCCATACTCACAGATTGAAAGCGGGAACAGTCCCATTACTCTACATACAAGATCCAAGAAAATTACATTGAGAAAAGTGATGAAGGGACAATTAAGGGCTACAGATAGGTATTTAGCAAAGAATCATGGACTTATGAAATAGATATCGGCTCTGAACAATCCACTGGGAACAAAGCAGTGGCTATGTTCTAGCTGCCTACTGTTACCTGTTTTTCTAGAGGTTACCTGACACTCTAATTTGAGATGCACATTTTAGCATTTCTGGAATTGGACTTCAGTCTTGCAATAAATATAACATTTCATGGGATCTTTCTCCTTCCCTTTATTTTCTTTCCTCTTCTCCTTCCCCCACCTCTCTGGAAAATCCTTATTAACGAGCTGGTGCGTTTTATAGATGGTGCCTTAGAATGGAGGTAATGTACTTCCAATTTGTTTTGAAGTCCAGGTTGAAGACTGATGTTTTAGTTTAGTTCTGCCCAATTGGTTCAAAGAGTAGACTCTGATAATTTGCCCTTCAGGACCAGAAGGAACCCTAATGGGAACCTAACGTGCTTTGACATCCGCTCAGATCTCAGCTGATAGAGGGGCTCTTGCCTGAGGTGTGTCCTAATGAGGCCCAGGGAAGACTAAGTCTGCCAAAGGCCATGTGATGTGCTGGCAAATGCCAAGTTCCAGAGATGAACACAAGGACCCGATGGTGATATAACGTAACACAAGGGAGCATCTCTTTGCTTCAAGACTGTACAAATTTATAAATAAATATAAATATTTGCATAAATTTATATAAGAATAAATTTCAGAGAAAACCTCTATTTTGCCAAGTAAGGTACATTAATGTATGTATATATATATAATTTCTAAACACTAAAAGTTACCGTCTTATTGTAAATTAGAATAAAAGAACATTAAGTCATGAAATATATTAGATAACTAATTATATCAAGAACAGTCTAGGCATTAGTCCTCTGGAGCAATCTGCTTCATAGATAAACATGAGAGCTTATTTGCATATATGCTATAGACACACGAAACAGAGAGTGTGTTTATATACATATATATATAACATATATGGCATATACAATGTTTTACTGACAGTAAGTACCATGTAGTTAATTCCTGTGGCCAAAGACAAGTTCAGTGTTTTTGCAACATTTGACAATCACTTCATCTTTGTAATACCATCTAAATTAGCATTTTTAAGAATCCCATATATTACTTAACAGAAAAGGCCTAAGTGGCATCAGAAGAGACTGGAAGCAAATTAAGTTTCCTTTTGTCCAACTTTGTGTCACTTCCTGCCTCCATAAATAGGGAAAGCAAAATATCTGTGCTTCTTATTCATGTACATCTGCCAAACCAATTAACACCTCCTGAATGTTATCTTAATTGCATTTATTAACATAACATTAACATAGCAGGGAGATAACATTCAGGAGGTATTAATTGGTTTGGCAGACACTCTTGAATGGGAAGCATGGAGAAGGGCCCTTCTTGGTATCTTGTGTGGGTTTTTTTTCCCCCTTTGGTGGTGGAGAGGAAATGAGATTACATTGAAAGAAAGAAAATATATCTTAACCAAAATAGTAGCATCGCGGGGTCACTTGATTTTCCTTTCTAAAAGCTGCAGAGAAGCATCTGCTCTGAAGTCTGCTTATTTGACTGTTTACCCCATGCCCTCTCCTCCCCACTGTCCCAGTGCGTTTCTGCTAAGGAGGCCTCTGGAGGTGTGGAGATACAGGCTTCTTTGGGGTTCACTGAGCTACAGTCATAAATTTACAGTCATAAAGCACCTCAACAGCTTTAAAAATAATTCAAATGTGTTCCTCTGATGAGAATTTAATAGGACTTCTATCCTTTAAGAATCGTAGAACTAAAGAGTGCTTTAACTAGATGAACCTATTTATTAACTCAGTAGGTCTTTGGGAGCACCTGCAGTAGCCCAGGACTATTAAATAGGTAAACAAGACTCATTAATTACCTGGCTCAAGATGTCCTGCAGACATAGGAATTGGCCATGGAGACAACGATGGTAGGTGCATGGTTCTTAGTGGATACCCCATACATATCTACTAAGTGAATGAGTCAATGAAAGACAATCATTGTGGTTCCCTTCTGGTGGTGGTATGGAGGGTGGTGTGTGTGGGTGTGTCAGTCAGTTTTCAGTTCAGTTGCTCAGTCGTGTCCGACTCTTTGCAACCCAATGGACTGCAGCGTGCCAGGCTTCCCTGTCCATCACCAGCTCCCAGAGCTTGCTCAAACTCATGTCCATGGAGTCGGTGATGCCATCCAACCATCTCATCCTCTGTCATCCCCTTCTCCTCCCGCCTTCAATCTTTCCAGCATCAGGGTCTTTGCAAATGAGTCAGTTCTTCACATCAGGTGGCCAAAGTATTGGAGTTTCAACTTCAACATCTGCCCTTCCAGTAATATTCAGGACTGATTTCCTTTAGGATTGACTAGTTGGGTCTCCTTGCAGTCCAAGGGACTCTCAAGAGTCTTCTCCAACACCACAGTTCAAAAGCTTCAATTCTTTGGTGCTCAGCTTTCTTTATAGTCCAACTCTCACATCCATACATGACTACTGGATAACCCATAGTTTGACTAGACAGACCTTTGATGACAAAGTAATGTCTCTGCTTTTCAATATGCTGTCTAGGTTGGTCATAACTTTTCTTCAAAAGAGCAAGTGTCTTTTAATTTTGTGGCTACAGTCACATCTGCAGTGATTTTGGAGCCCAGAAAAATAAAGTCAGCCACTGTTTCCACTGTTTCCCCATCTATTTGCCATGAAGTGATGGGACCAGATGCCATGATCTTCGTTTTCTGAATGTTGAGCTTTAAGCCAACTTTTTCATTCTCCTCTTTCACTTTCATCAAGAGGCTCTTTAGTTCTTTTTCACTTTCTGCCATTAGGGTGGTGTCATCTGTGTATCTGAGGTTATTGATATTTCTCCCAGCAATCTTGATACCAGCTTGTGTTTCATCCAGCTCAGCGTTTCTCATGATGTACTCTGCATATAAGTTAAATAACCAGGGTGACAATATACAGCCTTGACGTATTCTTTTCCCAATTTGGAACCAGTCTGTTGTTCCATGTCCAGTTCTCACTGTTGCTTCCTGACCTGCATACAGATTTCTCAGGAGGAAGGTCAGGTGGTCTGGTAGTCCCATCTCTAAGAATTTTCCACAGTTTGTGTGATCCACACAGTCAAAGACTTTGGCATAGTTAATAAAGCAGAAGTAGATATTTTTCTGGAACTCTCTTGGTTTTTTGATGATCCAGAGGATGCTGGCAACTTGATCTCTGGTTCCTCTGCCTTTTCTAAAACCAGCTTGAACATCTGGAAGTTCACAGTTCACATACTGCTGAAGCCTGGCGTGGATCTGTGGGTGTGTAGTGATGTATGTATGCTGTGCTTGGTCGCTCAGTCGTGCCTGACTCTTTGTGACCCCACGGACTGTGGCCCCCCAGGCCCCTCTGTCTATGGGGCTTCTAAAGACAAGAATACCGGAGTGGGTTGCCATGCCTTCCTCCAGAGGATCTTCCCAACTCAGGGATTTTGAACCCAGTTCTCCTGCATTGCAAATGGATTCTTTACTGTCTGAGTCACAAGGGAAGCCTGGGATGTATGTATAAGAAGGCAGAACTGAAGACAGCAGATGATTATGGAAAGTAAAAATGAGGAGGGGCTAAACTAAGGCAGAAACACAAGGGAGGAAGAAGATAGCATAGATAAGGAAATCTGCATGATCCAAATAGCCACTCCCTTTTATCGAGAGTTTTCTTTATTCTAGGCAGTGCCCTTAACATTGGATATGAATTTCATTTCCTCAACAACTGTATAAAGTGGTCCTATTATTACACCCATTTTAAAGATGAGGAAGTTGAGGGTGGTAGGCAGAGTAATGCCCCCGCCCTCCCCCTCCCCCACCCAAGCCTGTCCACACTCTAACCCCCGAACCTGTGAATATGTTACACTGAATAGCAAAAGAGACTTTGCAGATGGAATTAGGTTAAAGGTTTTGCAATGGGAAGGTTATCTTGGATTACCTGTGTGGGTTAGAGGCAATTACAGGGCCTTTATATGAATGGGACAGAAATAGAGTCAGAGTAAGAGGATAACAGGACAGAAGCGGAGGTCAGAGAAGTAAGAAGGCTGCAGTGGAGACTCTGAAGATGAAAGGGCCACAAACCAAGGAATGTCAGCGACCTGTAGAGGGGCTTTCCCTGGCCCCTCTGTGTAACGAGACTCCTTCCAGTTACCCGTGTTTTCCATCTTCTTTCATTTCCATTCTCTTTGGAAAAGTACCTTGTTTAATTGTACATTAGTTTTCGTACTGAAAAGCTGTTTCCCTCACTTCCATGAAGGCTGTTCCTGTGTGTTTTACTTGTTGAACTGATGCCTAACACTGTGCCGGACACAAACGGTATCTTCAATAAATGCGTGTTCAAAGAGTATAGGAGGGGAAGAAGCTCTCATACTTGCTCAGGGTGGCATCTTTCTGAGCTGTCAGGGTGTCCTCTGAAGGCCTTGATGTATCGAAATAACAGATTTACAGTCACCTTGTGACATGCAGGTCCCCGACCACGTCTCCCTTCGATGAAGAACCTACGGACCCAGCTGCTCAGCTGCACACAGTCCTGGTTACTGACCCCTCCAGGGACTACCTGACCTGCAGAAAACATATCCAGGGACTGCCTGAGACAGACAAAAAGGTCTGGCCCTTTCAGTCCAACATGGGACAACTCTGGCAGGCCAGTTTAGCTCCAGAGTTCCTTGTGAGATTATCCAAGGTTGTCGTGGAGCCCATACTGTGCCTGATTTCTGCCTCATTCAGTCCTGAGTCCACTTCCCTTCCACAGGTGTTAATCCCAAGGACACTCCTTAATAAACATCCTGCACACTAAACTGTCTTAGAGTCTGCTTTCTGGAGAACCCCATCTCAAACAATCACTAAGCATAGCCAAGTAGTTACAAATAATCGGAGACAGAATCTAAAATTTAGGGAAAATGTATAGAACATCTTAATATTAAGGAAATTCTCCCTATTAATTCTCTTTTTTCTGAGTTAGAAAGACTGCTTTACTAAAGAGTTAACAGTAGAATCCCTCAACGTGCTGATCCCTGCCCCCCTCTAAACATGGTTTGACAGTCAATCAGTTCTCTCTCCGAAGCGTCTCTTTGATTCATCAACTTCATTGCTCTTAATTCAAGCCACCCATTATTTCTCTCAGTTTCATGAACAACTCTGAGTCCCTTATTTTGTCTTCCTCCATTTTTTCTCCATGCTGGAGTGGCCACTGGCCCACTTAAAGCTCTCTGGTAGCTCCATGTCACCCATAGTAAAGAGTCTAACTCCTAAACATGACATCCAAAGCCCTCTCTGGTTGGGCTTCTCCCTGTTTCCAGACTCACCGCTGGCATCCCTAATCATCCTCCCCACTTCACCACCACCTCCTCTGTGTTGGTCCTGCCAAAGTTCTCCAAATTCTCCATGCTGGTGCTGAGGCCCATCATGATCTAGGTTCTCTTTAGAGCTCTACCCTTGAATTTTGCCACCGCTCTTACTTTCTAGTCCCAGCCATCCTGAGTGACATGCAGTTCATCAATACGCCTTGACCTTGTTTGACTCTGGGCCTTTGCACGTGCTTCCGCTCTGGACTATTTTCTCTTTCTCTGCCTACCCATGCATTTGCATGTACCGTAAGTAGATTTGCTATAAATGCTCCATGGGGTCGTGGGGGACACGACTTAGTGACTAAACAACAACAAACAACAAAAGGCACTAGATTTGTAGTCAGAAGGCAACATTGACTCAGTCAACCTCAATTTCTGTATCTCAAAAATGTAGCAACCTCAATTTCCATATCTCTAATATGTTTACCCTGCCTATGCATTAGTGTTGTCATGAGACTTCAATTATTCATTCATTCATCAATAAATATTTCCCAAGTACCTTCTATGTGATATGCACTGTGTTCATCATTGTGTTCACAGCTATGAATAAGAAGTTTAGTCTAGTGGCAGAGAGAGTTAAGTTTAGAGAAAATTACAAATGGGACAGCTGTTATCAAAAAGACGGAGCACAGAATTCCAAAAGAGAATATGAGAGAGGAACCCAATTCACCCCCAGGTGATCAGGGGAGGATGAGTATCAGTAGCAATCAGCTTGGCAGGGTGAAGGCCAGGGAGATGGGTAGGCAAATGGCTCAATCCTTCAATCATTTATCATTATATCATTCTACAGCTGTTCCACAGACTTGAAAGCCTGCTATGTGGCTGTGTGTTGGGCTCTATTACAGGTGATGGATTGACATGATCTCTCTTGTGGAGTTTACATTCTAGGAGGAAAGATTGACAATAAACAAGCAACAATAACGTTGAGTAGAGGTAAGTTCTGTGAAGGAAATACAATGTGGTGCTGTGGTAGAGTAATCACGTGTAGAGGAGAGTAGTTCTTTAGAGTTGAAGGTCAGGGAATGCCCCTTGGAGGAAATGATATTTGAGCTGAGGTCTGAAAGATAAGGAGTCAGTCGTCAGACAAGGCAAAGAAAAACCTTCCTGGCAAAGGGAAGATGATGGAGAAAGCTCTGAAATGGGAAAGAACTCAGTGTATTAAAGAATCAGAAAGATCAGAATGGCAAAATCATAGTGAGTAGTGGGGAAAATGATAGGAATAGCATCAGTCTAGATCATAAGTCTAGATCTAGATAGGACTGGTAGATCCTGGCCAAGAGTTTGGATTTTGTTCTAAATGAAATGGGACGCCAATGAAAGATTTAAAGAGCAGAGATGGGCAGTTACTTAAGCCAGACTGTGACAAAGTGAGAATCCTAATGATACAGAAAATTTGGATGATTAGGATCTAAGGAAATAAAAGCCCACATAATGGAAAAGATAGTCTAGTAGGATAAGAGCTCTAGAAGCAATGTGGACCCAGGGGTCATTTTCCCTGGAGAATTGCAGGTGCTTTTATAAACCTTGATTATGGTTTCCACCAGTATGCTCATACTAATAAACTCCATGTCTCAGTTTCCAGCTTCTTATTTCCAGTTGTTTGCTGGACAGCTGACCCATAATGTTCTGCAATTTATGTAGATCTGCAATTTAGGTAGATCCATTGACTTGCCCACCTACCTTATCATACAGTGGTATTCTCCTTCTTTATTTTCTTAAGTTATAGGCATCCTAAATGACAACCAAGTAACAAAAGTCCAGTTGACCACCAAGTTCTGACATCTTCTACCACCCAAATATTTCTCAGGTTCAGTTTCATCATCCTTGTCCCTCTTCAGGTTCTCATCTGCTATCACCAAGACTTTTGCAGCAACTTCCTAAATTAGCACCAGTCATCTTTATTCATTTCAAACTACTACTGGTCTAATCTTATTTTTTTTATCCCTAAATGCAAACTCTTTTACATTTTATCCCCAATACAAACGTTATACTTTCTTGTTAAATTACCAAATCCTATTACCAAATGAAAATTGAGTGTATATCCTTCTAAACATTCTTCTATGATTATGCACATATATATATACAAATTAGATTATAATATCATCCTGTTTGGTGACTTGCCTTTTTATTTAATAGATGGTATTTTTTCTGAATGAATAGACACACAGCGACGTCATTTTTGGTGGCTTTATATTATTCTGTTATATGAATGTACTATAATTTACTTATATAATTTCCTTTTGAAAACCATTCAAGTTATTTTGCTTTCACAAATTATGCTGAACATCCTTCTATCATTTTTCTACTTGTATCTCTTTGTGTTACTATCTTTGAAGGATTTACTTGAAATAGGGCTCTCTATCAGATATAATTTTTTTATGTAAAATTTTTATTTATTTATATTTTTGGCTGTGCTGGGTCTTTGTTGCTGTACAGTCTTTTCTTTAGTTTGTGGCAAGTTGGGGCTACTCTCTAGCTGCAGTGGGCAGGTTTCTCGTTGTGGCTTTTCTCGCTGTGGAGGACAAGCTCTAGGACGAGCAGGCTGCAGTAGTTGTGGCTCCAGACTTTAGAGTTGCTCTGAGGCATGTGGGATCTTCCTGGATCAGGGATTGAAATTATGACTCCTGCATGGGCACGCAGATTCTTTCCCACTGAGTCACCAAGGAAGCCCTTGATCACATTTCATTTAATTGTTGTGGTTTCACCATGTATAGTTGTGTCTTTTTGTTTGTTTTTTAGGGGGCCGTGGCACATGACTTGCAGGATCTCAGTTCCCCGACTAGGGATTGAACCTTGGGCCACAGCAGTGAAAGCCTGGGATTCTAACTACTTGGTCACCTGGGAACTCCTATACGAAGTGAAGTGAAGTCGCTCAGTCGTGTCCAACTCTTTGCGACCCCATGGACTGTAGCCTACCAGGCTCCTCAGTCCATGGAAATTTCCAGGCAAGAGTACTGGAGTGGGTTGCCACTTCCTTCTCCAGGGGATCTTCCCAACCCAGGGATCAAACCCAGGTCTCCCGCATTGCAGGCAGACGCTTTACCACTTGAGCCACCAGAAAGCCTGGGAACTCCTATATAGTTGTTTTTAGTAGGAAAATCTTTGGCATGAGGTGTGAGACAGTGTTTTGAACATTATTTTTCCTAAAATGGTTGGCTAGCTTTCCTCAGTACTATTTATACTTTAATCCAAACTTTCTCCAATGATTTGAGGTGACAGCACTGTCATATACTAAATTTTTATTTAATTTTGAGTTTGTTTCTGGGCTTTCTATTCTGTTGCTTCAATTTGACTACAAATTCAGCAAAGATGCTCTGTTGGTTTGAATCTAGTAGCTTTCTAATGAGTTTTAATGTTTGATAGGCCAAGTCCTCCTCTTGGCTCCTTATTTATATATTTACTTTTTTGTGTAGCAGAGATTTGCGCCCCCGCCACCGCCACATTTTATTTTTCAAATAAAATTTAGCATCATTGTATCATGTCTCAAAAACACTTGTTGAGATTTTTATGTTAATTGTGTTAAATTTATACATTATTTTGGAAGAATTTGCCATCAGTAGAACTATCCTCCTAAATCAAATCTGGTCTTATTATCCTGCTTAAAAACCTGTCATAGCTTTCTCTAATGGAAAGTTTTTTTTTTTTTTTTTTGTTTAACATATAACATATTTTGACCCATGCATACTTTCTCTTGTGCTTTAGAGATTTAGAAAATCTTAGATTACAGCACCTCAAAGAATATGGAGTTGTCATTTGAATCTCAAAGTTCGGGCAGTGGAGGAGGCGGGGAGCAGAGAATACATTGGCAGATCTAAGATGTAATTTAGAAATCTGTATTTACCTCACTTGCAATTGTGACTGGAGCCAGGAGCTCCTAAGCTTGATTGCATTTTGGCTTCTAAGTCCATCCAGGGGAAGATCATCAGTTCTAACCTACAAACATTCCAAGAAAATGTGCGTGATCAAGGCTATCTTTCTCTTAAGTCTTGGGAAAACTGTGACTTTCCAAAGTTTGGCTCCTGCCTCTTGACAATGAAGAAAATTCCATTAACTGCAAAATAGTTTGGCTGCTTTGTGTTTAGCCTGTGGCTTAATCTCTAAACCCTGGCCTCAGTCAAAGTTGCTGTTGGCTCTTGTCATACATCCTCACCCTCCGTTGTTCTTGTGTTTCCCCATTCCCTGTCATGCACAAATCTAGTGGAGGAGATCTGGGTCAGTGATAGTGGGTACGCAAGAAGAAAGTAAAGGAACAGAGAGAAATATGAAGACAACTGAGTTGGCAATGTTAAAACTTGCAGAGAGGAGACTTATCTGTCTTTTTAAAATTTTAATTTTTAAAGATAAAAAAAATTTTTTACTTAATTAAATTTTTAACTGTCCTTTGTAAGATCTCAAATGCAAGCACTCTTGTGGGACGCAGACTGATTTTTCAGACATCCAGTCAAATCCTAGATACTCGCAGGGTACTTGTTTACATAAGCATGTTAGCTGGAAAATCTTATAAAAATTCAGTCACAGTATTTGGGAATTGGATTTCGTGGTTATCTTGTTAAACCTGGGATATAAAATCAACTCCCTCGTTGCTTTCAGCATTGGGAGACGGGTGATTGTGCATGGGTTTTCAAACTCTAGAGATGTTATTTTGGTCAATTGTTTCAGGTTTCCCTTCAAACAATCTTATTGGAGAGATGCTAAAATGGATACTATAGGTTAGCTTATGTTTTTTTTCTGCCTTTATTTTTTTGCCTTTTGTTTACTAAAGTTAGTAATGATGGTGATGATGGTTTAGTTGCTAAGTCATATCTGACTCTTGCAACCCCATGGACTGTAGCCCACCAGGCTCCTCTGTCCCGGGGATTTCCCAGGCAAGAATACTGGAGTGAGTAGCCATTTCCTTCTCCAGGGGATCTTCCCAACCCAAGGATTGAACTCATGTCTCCTGCATTGCAGGCGGATTCTTTCCACCACTGAGCCACCAGGGAAGCTCCCATTGATAATGACATTGAGCAAAAAAGTAAAGAGAAGATGAGTGAACAAAAACACGAATAAGTGAATGCAATTTATAAATTGAGTCATCACCATTAAATAATCAAAAGCTTGATATTGTAGTCCATATAAGTTGAAATTGAGTTATTATAAGGCAAAATAATGCCAAAAAGTTTATTGATATTGATTACCAGTGTATATTGTTCTCTGGATGTTCTACACATGCTTCTGCAAAGAAGATGCTTCTACTTCATAGTCATATTTAAGATCAAGTTGTGAAGCTGTAAAACTATTAACTGATAGAAGAATAGACGTTTTTGAAAATGATCTTTCCAAAGTCCAGAATATCTGTTTCAAGCTGGTGAAAACATGGTTTTCATTTATCAATTATTAAACATAACAAGTAAAGGAAGAAGTATAGCCAGCTTGTATAATACGGTGTTTATCTTTCAGAAATGTTATACATGCACCACAAGCGTAGTTTCCCCTTTGGAATGCAAGAAGCTTAGTCATGTAAGCAGGAACAAAAAAAAGTTTAACCAAGCCACTTGGCTTTTCCAAAATCATGAATTATAGAGTTGGGGGGCGGGGGGCTCAAGGACACTAATTGCCCATACAAGCCTGCAGGGAGTTAAACTGAGCTGAGTTTGAGGTCACAGCAGGGATGAGGAGGACCGAAGGTAATGAGATGTCTGGTCAGTAGGGTAGCTCATCAGCTGCTCGTCTGAGAAATCCTGGAGCCTGGATGAGGCACATGTGACTCATTGGTTCAAGCTGATGCAGGAAACACAGTGACCAAGGAAGGAGACCAAAGAGTAACTCAAGATGGTGGGAGACGTGGAAATAACAAGCAGTCTTTATGGATGGCCTTATTTAACCAGGGGTAAGAGTTAGAAATGTACATTTGTCCACTTATTTGAAGGGAGTTTCATGCAGAAGAACCAGTACATGCACAGACACATTAATAAGTGATGTCCTTTGTATCAGTAAAGGAATGAAATTAACAGACATTATAGAACCTATATTCCAATGTAGAGACTTCTTTTTTCCCCATTAATTAGCATTTCAAATATACTCAGCAAGGACTTTCCTAGTGGTCCAGAGGTTAGGAACCCACTTGGCAATGCGGGGGGTGCAGGTTTGATCCCTGGTCTGGGAACTAAGATCCCTCATGCTGCATAGCAATTGACCCCACACTCCACAACTAGAGAGCCCTTACACCACAGCAAGAGATCCCACATGACGCAATGAAGATCCACGTACCACAACTAAGACCCAATGCAGATAAAATAAATAGAAGAGGAGAAATACACTGACCCTTATGAACCCATTTTCCAGCTTCACCAATTATCAATTATACCTTTCTTGGAAGAAATCCTTTTTGATGAAGGAAGTTGGCATAAGAAGAGACCTGGAAGCACGCTCTGCAGTGGGGGAAGCAAAGGCCCACGTTGTCAGCAGGGCTCCCTGGATCCCTCCAGTGTGACATTATTACAGCATTATGGTGTTACTTGTTAAAGTGAAAGGTATTAGCTCTGTGAATAATCAGGTAATCAAAAAGTAGTTACTGCTTTGACTTTTTATTACATGTTCTTCAGTCACTTACATTTAAAATTTTTTTAATATATCATTATTTTAAACACACATCATTATTTTAATGATATCCAATTAAATATACCTGCATCTCCTCAGCATGCATCATTATGTACTTTACTAAAAAGCACTTCGAATCAAATTGCATACCTACGTTCTTTATTATAATTTATGTGCCCATATCTGAAGCAGAGTTATACATTTCGGAGATTAATTATCAAGGAGTTTGTTTAGACTTTCAGTAAATATGAAACTTAAACTTCAGTTAACTTTGGTATTTATAGTTTGATGGTATTATACTATTGTTCTGTAAGATACCATTTTGATTTTTATCTAAGGAGAGTATAGGCACATGAAGAGAAGTCATTACAGTTACCAGAACCATTTGTGCTCACATCCTTACCTTTTTTTCATCTCTCTTGGTTCCCCTTGCAACTCACTGTTTTTGGATTCTGCCAAATAGCAGACTGAAAGATTGCTTGTGGATTCAGTCCCTATCACATGAAAATAATAACTCTAGGTTATAGGAATACAGTGGGTATATTTCTTTACTTCCTCCAGTATATGAACAAAAGCCTTCCTATTTGATTTCTGAATTAATTCATATTTCAAGCCCTGGCATCTTTCTCTTGTTTTTTCAAGAGAGGCTGCCTATTGTCAGAGCAGCTCTGAACTGTTTCCCACCTCCTGACTCAGATGGTAAAGAATCTGCCTGCAATGCAGGAGACCTGGGTTCGATCTCTGGGTCAGGAAGATCCCCTTGAGAAGGAAATGGCTACCCACTCCAGTATTCTTCCCTGGAAAATTCAATGGACAGAGGAGCCTGGCAGGCTACAGTCCATGCAGTTGCACAAGAGTTGGGCTTGACTGGAGTGACTAACACTTCCACTTTTAGGAGTTGGAGACTGAATTTCTCTGCAACTTGAGTGTATCAGTTATGTTCTCAAATTTTAATTTCATCCCAACTGAGGGATTTGGGACTAGATCATCTCTAATGGTCCTTTCATTGTTAACATTCTGTTTTGTTTGTTTGTGATATTTGTCCTATTTTTAAATATTGTACAATCGTATATGATCACTTTGTCAGTGTAAAAGTTTTCTACAGTATGCACATGTACAGAAAATGTCTGTAGAGTGCCCTTAATTCATTTTCCCTCCCACCCCCTCCCTTTTATAGACAAAGATAACTACCCACATAACATTCTTTGATTAATTTGTCTAATAAAACTTTGTTATACACAGTTGCTTCTTTTTGGTCTTTTAGCAGCTATGATTTGTACATTCTATTTTGAATATTGTTAGTCATTCAAGAGGCTATGCTAGTGAGAAATGGTGTGGGTGATCTAAAAGGCACAAGTTTTCTGCAGAAGATTTGAAATATGAACAAAGAAGTGTTCTCCTTGGTTTGAATATGATTCTGTGAAGTTAGTTCTCTCCCTTTCCAATGACAAGGAAATTTGAGGGGAAGGAGATGCTGGTGAGAAAAGTAGAAGAAAAAATATTATTTGTCATCTTACAGTATCAGTGTGTAAAACTAGTCATTCAGACAGTTTATTTCCTTCTTCACAGTAGTCCATGAAGCTTATGTGGTGAATGGTACTTTTTGGGTTAAGTTTTGTAATGCCAATAACTAAGTTTTCCATTGAACAGAGTAACTGAGAACATAGATTAGGGTAAAATTCTATGTAAACAGATATTTCTTTTAAAAATGCTATTAAATCATAAAATATGATAATTTCTAGTGATGAATTATTGTATTAACTACAGGGTCCTTACAGCAAAGTTTAAAGAAGTAGAAATATATTGGTGTGCTGTTCCGCTTGTTTGTAGCATTACTATTGTCAGTAGCTAATTATTTGAACAACAGTACTAGCTTGGCTGGGCTGGATGAATCACAAACTGGAATCAAAATTGCCAGGAGAAATATTTGCACCTCAGTTGTGCATTTGATATCACTCTAATGGCAGAAAGCAAATAGGAACTAAAGAGCCTCTTGATGAGGGTGAAACAGGAGAGTGAAAAAGCTGGCTTAAAACTCAACATTCAAAAAACCAAGATCATGGCATCTGGTCCCATCACTTCATGGCAAATAGATGGGGAAAAAGTGGAATCAGTGATAGATTTTCTTTTCTTGGGCTCCAGAATCACTGGGTATGGTGACTGTAGCCACGAAATTAAAAGACACTTGTTCCTTAGAAGAAAAGCTATGACAAACCTAGACAGTGTATTAAAAAGTACAGACATCACTTTGCCAACAAAGGTCCATATAGTGAAAGCTATGGTTTTTCCAGTAGTCATGTATGGATGTGAGAGTTGGGCTATAAAGAAGGCTGATCACTGAGGTTTTGATGCTTTCAAAGTGTGGTGCTGGAGAAGACTCTTGAGAATCCCATGGCCTGCAAGGAGATCAAACCAGTCAATCCTAAAGGATATCAGTCCTGAATATTCATTAGAAGGACTGATGCTGAAGCTGAAGCTCCAATCCTTTGGCCACCTGATATGAAGAGTCAACTCATTGGAAAAGACCCTGATGCTGGGAAGGATAGAGGGCAGGAGTTTAAAAGGGTGACAGATGATGAGATGGTTGAATGGCATCACTGACTCAATGGACATGAGTTTGAGCAAACTCTGGGATATAGTGAAGGACAGGGAGGCCTGGTGTGCTGCAGTCCATGGGGTTGCAAAGAGTCAGACATGACTTAGCAACTGAAAAAATTACAATTAAAACCAGGCATTTCTTTCAATTCAGCATTTCCACAATGTACACAAAATAGTACACACATGAATGTTTCTTGCATTATTGATTATATTAGCCCCAAACTGGAAATGACCTAAATGTCCATCAGTAGGAGAATACTTAATATTTATGGGTGGTACATATTCTCAAATGCGAAGATTGAAAGAATGAAGTAGACTTCTGTCTACTAACCTGAGAAGCTTGTTCACATTTAATATTAACAAATAATAATAAAGTGACAAAAACTATGTATAAAGCATATATATTTAAATACTCTTAAATATATGTAATACTTAAAGATTTATATGAAAAGTGAAAGTGTTAGTTCCTCAGTTGTGTCTGACTCTCTGCGACCCTGTGGACTGTAGTCCACCAGGCTCCTCTGTCCATTGAATTCTCCGGACAAGAATGGGCTTCCCTGGCTAGCTCAGATGGTGAAGAATCTGCCTGCAATATGGAAGACCTAAGTTCAATCCCTGGGGTAGAAAGACCCCCTGGAGAAGGGAATGGCAACGCACTCTGGTATTCTTGCCTGGAGAATTCCATGGACAGAAGAGCCTAGTGGGCTACAGTCCATGCGGTTGCAAAGAGCTGGACACTACTGAGCATGCACAAATATATATATATAAAGTAGAAAAACTAGAAAGACACACACTATAGAGAAAATCCTTCTGGAAATGAGGAAGGAAAGATTGTGGGGGATGGAACATGTATTTTCAATGCTGATATTTATATATAAAATTGTCGATAATTTGAAATGTATTGTTTATCATATTCCGTGTATTTTAAAAACTTCTATCTCCTTTCACATTTTTAATTTTTAAAAGGGAAAAGTCATGATTTCACTAGTTTCTATTTGATATGTTTCATAGATGACATACCATTACAAAAGAGAAATATATTATTATATTTTTATTATGTGTTATGGTCATTATTTTGTCATTTGAGAATCTTCATTAGTAGCATGTGTGTGTGTGGAGCACCAGTGTATGTGTTGAATGTGTGTATGTGGAACACTGGTTCCCTGGGCAGTGCCTGAGAGGCGGCGTGTTCTCACTCCAGGATCACTCCGGTCCATTTGCCTGCAAGATGACCGGCCCCATGACAACGTGGAGGAGAAGTGCAGAGCAGTCTTGCCCTCACGCTTTTGTGGACCTCCCTAGACTGCTGAACAGAAATTCCTTTGCAATGAAGGTCAGCCCAGTGCTATTCTGCGTGGCAGATGAAAGACACTGAAGCCCAGAGCGTCTCTGCATTTCACATGCAGAAAGCCACATCTCATTGCCCCTCTGTGTTTGGGAGATCTGTCATTTAAGAGAAGGAAGTCAGATTACCTGGAATAACTTGCTCAACTACTAGTCAGGTTGATTACCCATGCTTTTTCCTCTTCCCCGGCATGGGAACAAATTTAAACTGACCCCTGTATACAACTCCCAAGCCACTTTCTCTTTCTCCCTCTCTTGAAAGATAGGCATTTTAAAATTCCTGTTTCCTATTTTATATTACATCCATTTCTGTCTGTAAGTCTTAAACCTAATAGTAATTCAACTTCAGATTTGGCAATATGGCTACACAAAGCATTTAAAAAAAAAAAATCTCTGCTATTCCTGTCCTTCAGGAGAACATCCTTGGAGTAGAGAGGAAATCAGAATCAGGAATCAGAAATCAGGAATCAGAAAATTTGTGTTTGAGGCCTGCTTTCCAGGTCCTTTTGCAAGTCTTGTAACTTCTCCTAGGCCTCCCTTTGTGTCAGTTGTAAATGGAGAGATTGGGAAAAACAGGGAGAAACTGGGTTATGGAGAGACAAGAGGAGGAATATATTGAATGAAGGAGAAAGGGCTTTGGGAAGTATAAAGCAACAGGCCAGTGTGAAACTTTATGCAAACCCATTTCTCCCCTTCTGTCTGTCTCTTTCACACACACACACACACACACACACAGAGCTGCAAGCTCTGGATTTCTAGCCTCTTTCATTTATGTTCCTTTTATTATTTTATTTATTTATTTCTTAATGTAGATCATTTTTAAAGTCTTTTGGCTTTGTTACAATATTGCTTCTGTTTTATGTTTTGATTTTTTTGGCTGTGAGTCATGTGGAATCATAGCTCCCTGACCAGCAATCGAACTAGCACCCCATGCATTGGAAGGTGAAGTCTTAACCACTGGACCATAGAATTCCCTACGTTCCCTTTAAAGTAGGCATCTGAATTCCTCCTGGGGGGCGTCCCTGGTGAAGAATCTGCCTGCAATGTGGGAGACCTAGGTTTGATCCCTGGGTTGGGAAGATCCTCTGGAAGAGGGCATGGCAACCCGCTCTAGTACTCTGGCGTGGGGAATCCCCATGGACAGAGGAGCCTGATGGATTACAGTCCATGGGGTTACAAACAGTCAGACATGACTGAAGTGACTCAGTGCTAACACATTCAGCCCAGTTTTCTATCACATGTACCCACTGATCTCACCAGTCCTTGAGGCCTTGGATTTATTCCTACTTTTCTGGCAGCACCTGTTTTCTCCCAGAGGTGCATTTAGCTCGGTGTTGAAGCACAGCATGTTCTGTTTTTGTTAACTTAACCTTTGTCTTGTTTTTAAAAAATCAGATTTGAAAGAACAGGGACCCTAGAAAGCCTGTGATATGTAAATATTTAGCCAGGTAGATAGGGATAGTAAGCATTTTCTCTCAACACAAAACATGATTTATTTGCTAAGGCTGTAATCTTGTTTGATAATCTATCAGTTTATTATCAGCTATGTGGTGAGACATAATGCCACAGGGAGATAATCAAGAACCTTCACCTGATACTACAGGGTTGATCACAGTGGCTGGAGAAGGGGGAATCTTCTGAAGGGGATTATAAACATAGACTTTCTATTTACAGTTGATTTCCTCCTAGCCATTTAACCATTTTTCTCCCTGCCTAGGTAAGGAGCTCATTTGAAAACCATCAAAGAAGAGGAGTCTTTGCAGGTGTAGAACAATAAAACCTGTGTCTTTACCAGGTCCCATTTGTCCTTGTTTCATGCTCAATGCATTTCTAAATCACAAAAAAAAAAAGAGATGAAGATGCTCCATTGAAGACAGTATTTAAAAAAACAAGCAACCCCCAAATGGAAAAGTCCACTTTGAAAATAAAACAGGAACTTCTTCCACCCCACAGGTAACATCAGAATCCCGGAATATTAAGTTCAGCAAACTAAATTACTAAACTGAAATTTTAACACAACATTGATCTGTAAGCCTCTCAAGGATGTAATCTGTGGTTTCTGAATCAGAGGCAACACCTTTGTAGGTATCCTTAGAGACCCCCCCCCACACACACCCATCCCCCAACCCTCCACCAGCAGGTCAGTTGGAATGCATGGCCCCTGCAGGCAGAGAGATTACCAGGGAGGAATAGTTGTCGTTCAGTTCAGTTCAGTTCAGTCGCTCAGTTGTGTCCGACTCTTTGCGACCCCATGGACTGCAGCACGCCAGGCCTCCCTGTCCATCACCAACTCCCGGAGTCTACCCAAACTCATGTCCATTGAGTCGGTGATGCCATCCAGCCATCTCATCCAACCAGTTGTCCTAGAGGTCTGGAAAAACGCGGTGAAATTTCTGATCCCTGGTGGGAGGCAGAGAAGTATTTCTTTGCAACACTCATCTTTGACTACCCCATTCTTCTCTGCCTTGAATTTACCTCTTCAGGATTGTCCACCATGCAGAAAGTCTCTACCTTAAAATTCTCAGGTCAAAGGCCTGTGGGGTTACTTCATTGACTTCTGGCTACTGAAAATAGAGGCTGTGTAGTTCTGCAGCTCTCTGCAATTAGAATGTATTCTCCTGTACTATCTCACTTGAGACTTACCTGAGATAAGCAGGTGAGGAAACTGAGTTCCAAAGAATTTAAGTATCTAGCCCAAGTTTACACAGTTGGTGATTTCTTTCCTTCTTTTGTTCCTTTCCTATCTTCTTGCTTTTCTCCTTTTAGTTCTCCTTGAAAGACATTCTCTTAAGAATGTCCCTGGACATTCTGGATATATCTGAAGCCAGATAGCTTTAAATTCCCTGCTGTGCATGACCTTGGACAAGTTACTTATTTTGATATGCCTTGGTCTTCACTAGTAAAATAAGGATATCAGTATTATTTACCTCATAGGGTTGTTGGGAGGATAAAGCTAGTTGATACAAGTGTAGCATTTAGACTAAGGTCCAGCACACAGTAAATATTCAATAAGGTTTCCTTATTTTTGCTACTGCTGTTGCTGCTTCCTTCCACTAGCTGCTTGGTCCTTTCATCAAACATTAATTGAATGTCCTCTCTCTCATGGGCATTGTGCTAGACTGGGGAAGTGAGTAAGAGGGTGTCCTTTTTCCACGAGACTCACTGTTTACTAGGGAACAGGCCACGAGATAAGTTCTGGAGATGGCCACATAACAGAGGTACGTCATGGCCTCCGTGTAATCACACATGAGCTCTTTATTGGGTGCCCATGGTTATCTAGGAGGGCCTCGTGGAGGAGGAGACCTGTCATTTGAATTGAACACTGGAGATGAAGAGGCTTCCATGAGACCAATAGTCAATGGACACGCATTCCAGGCAGAGGGACCTGTGTTCAGGACTCCAGAGCCATATGAGAGACCACGGCAGGGCTTTGAATGAGAAGGTATTAGTTAGTTAGGGCTGACATAACTAAATTCCACAGATGGGGTGGCTTAAAAAAAACAGAAATTAATATGCTCACAGTTCTGGAGGCCTGAGGTCCAGAAGTCTGCAGGTTTGGTTTCTTCTGAGGCATCTCTCCTTGGTGTGACAGGCGCCTTCTCACTGCGTCCTCACATGGTCTTTTCTCTGTATCCTTATCTCTTTTTCTTTTAAGGCCACTAGTCATGTTGGATTAGTGCCCGCTCATATGACCTCATTTACCTTAGTTACCTCTTTCAGGGCCCTGTCTCTAAATACGTGAGTCACATTCTCACGGACTGAGGGGTTAGGGCCTCCCCATATGAATGCTTAGAGGGATACAATTCAGCCCATGATAGAAGTCATCTGTTAAGTATGGCTGGAGTCAAGCACATGTGAATGAGTGTCAGGAAATGCAGCCAGAATGTCAGACAGTGCCCAGATCTTGAAAGGCTAAGATCTTCTCCTCAGGCTAAGGAGGACGTCGGAGTAGGTAGAAATGGGCATCACCACCACATTTTGGTGACCCCGGCCCCTTCAGGTTGCAGCATGCAGGGCAGACTTACTGGAAGGAGCCAGACTGTGGTTATGTCAGAGGAGACGCTGGTGTGGATTCCAGTTCTCTTCCACTCTGCCCCAAGGCAGGTACAAGGTGGCAGTGATACCCTGGCATTAAGAGGGCCCCTGATGTGGAGAAAAGGGAACCCTCTTACACTGTTGGTGGGAATGCAAACTAGTACAGCCGCTATGGAGAACAGTGTGGAGATTCCTTAAAAAACTGGAAACAGAACTGCCATATGACCCAGCAATCCCACTTCTGGGCATACACACCAAGGAAACCAGATCTGAAAGAGACACATGCACCCCAATGTTCATCGCAGTACTGTTTATAATAGCCAGGACATGGAAGCAACCTAGGTGCCCATCAGCAGATGAATGGATAAGGAAGCTATGGTACATATACACAACAGAATATTACTCAGCCATTAAAAAGAATTCATTTGAATCTGTTCTAATGAGATGGATGAAACTGGAGCTCATTATACAGAGTGAAGTAAGCCAGAAAGATAAAGACCAATACAGTATACTAACGCATATATATGGAATTTAAAAAGATGGTAACGATAACCCTATATGCAAAACAGAAAAAGAGACACAGATGTACAGAACAGACTTTGGACTCTATGGGAGAAGGCGAGGGTGGGATGTTCTGAGAGAATAGCATTGAAACAAGTATACTATCAAGGGTGAAACATCACCAGCCCAGGTTGGATGCATGAGACAAGTGCTCAGGGCTGGTGCACTGGGAAGACCCAGAGGGATGGGATGGGGAGGGAGGCGGGAGGGGGGATCGGGATGGGGAACACATGTAAATCCATGGCTGATTCATGTCAGTGTATGGCAAAAACCACTACAATATTGTAAAGTAATTAGCCTCCAACTAATATAAATAAATGGAAAAAAAAAGATTAAGAAAAACACCAAAATTAACTATTAAAAAAAAAAGAGGGTCCCTGAGAACAAGGCTGTGTGGGTGTAGGGGGACAGCTGAGTGCAGAAGATGGAGGCAGGTATAGCTTCCAGTCTGTGGCGGGAGAAGCTCCTTTGGCTGTGTCAGCACTGATGGGGGTTTGCCAGGCTCACAGAAGTGAAAAAGCACCCAAATAACAAATGAAGCAGGCTCTCGTTTTTCCTTTTCAACCAAAGGCACCCCTTAAGTGTTCCTAACATAATCACATATCTTACTACAGTATTTTGTAAATGAGAGAACAGCCTCCCTTTCATCCCCCTGCCAGGTAGAAGCACACAGCAGCTCTTTGCTGGTGACAGTCAGAGAATGAGATAATTACTCCTCTGCATTTGAGAATCCTGCTCAAACTCACACATTTCGAGGCAGAAAGGGACACTGTGTTTTGTGTAGTTCGCATTTGGATTAGTGGCTTAAAACAGGGGTGTGAGCAGGCTCTGGTTTTCCTTGTTTCTGGAGTAGCTGCTTGGTCATATCACTGCATCTCTCCAAGACTTGGGCTTCTCTTTGTAAAATGGGGATATGTACTTGCATGTTCAGTCACTCAAAGAGTCGCTGACTCTTTGCGACCCCAGGTACTGTGGCCCACCAGACTTGTCTGTCCATGGGAATCTCCAGGCAAGATTACTGCAGTGGGTTGCCATTTCCTTTTCCAGGGGATCTTCCCAACCTGGAGACTGAACCTGCATCTCTTGCATTGATGGGCAGATTCTTTACCACTGAGCCTCCTGGGAAGCCCAAAATGGGGATAATAATATATAAATGACTAGGACAGTGTTGCAGAGAAGGCAATGGCAACCCACTCCAGTACTCTTGCCTGGAGAATCCCATGGACGGAGGAGCCTGGTAGGCTACAGTCCATGGGGTCGCTAAGAGTCGGACATGACTGAGCGACTTCACTTTGACTTTTCACTTTCTTGCATTGGAGAAGGAAATGGCAACCCACTCCAGTGTTCTTGCCTGGAGAATCCCATGGATGGGGGAGCCTGGTAGGCTGCCGTCTATGGGGTCACACAGAGGAGAGTGTTGAGGATTCAGTGAGGGAAAACAAACACAAACAAACAAACAAAATATATATATATATATTTGAGCCCTTGGTAGACCTTATGCTTTATGCTAATGTTAATTCTCTGGATTAAGAAAAAAAGCTTCAAGGTGCTTGTATTTTATAATTTTGGTGATTTGACAGAAAAGAGTAAGCGTTTTTTCTTTTAATTCCAGTTCTCTATTGTGT
Organism: Cervus elaphus; assembly: GCF_910594005.1. Lineage (NCBI taxonomy): Eukaryota > Metazoa > Chordata > Mammalia > Artiodactyla > Cervidae > Cervus > Cervus elaphus. The sequence goes on from NC_057843.1 coordinate 55,180,305, forward strand.
TAGGGCCTTGAGCAGAGCAATTGCAAATCCTGCTTTTACTGCCTGACTTGGTAAAGTGGGGAGTGGTCTCTCTCCCTCTCTCTCTCTCCCCTTCTTTCTCCCTTTTCTCCTTCAGTTCCTCTTATCTCAGATGTAGAGATTAATTGGATGGGGTCCATGCTGTCTGCCAGGAAGACAGAAAGTGTGAAGCATCATCTGGATGGGTTTGGGAAGCGCTAGATTCTCCTTCCTCTGCTTTTGACGAACAGAGTGACAGCCCATGGCTGTGTTTAAACAAGTTAATATGTATGTTCTTGACATAAGGAAGCACTCTAATCATGAAATACAGCTTGCATGTCATTTGGTTTTGAGATTTTATTGAGTACTACTAATCTTGACATATTTTGGTTGGCACCACATTCTTGGTGTAGTGGGTTAGCGTTGAATAGTTTGCAGACTCTGTGAAACAAAATCCTCATTTAATGGTTTAGTTTGGCTACATTTCGAAAATACACAAAAACATAATGCACTTCTATTTTATAGGGATTTTTGTTTTCAGTCTGTGGCTTTGGTTTGGCTTTGGGTTTTTTTTTTTTTCCTTTTTCCTGAGTGCCTTGCTCTTTTTTTCTTTTTCTCTGTCTCTCTGTCTTTCTCTGTTTGTCTGTGTCTCTCTTTTCATGTTCCAGCTGCAGCAACCTACAAAGAAAGCTCCAAAGAAAGACTGATTGAACTGCAAGCAGAAGAATCCTCTTTGTACTCCTCGATGTCAAGAATGTGTCTACACCCTGGCCTAACGCTCTGAACCTTTTCATGTGAGTTCAGGGATTCAGCGCATATGAAGGCCACCACGTAATGGAGTGACAGGTCTGAAGCTCCCCAGTAGAAGCACCTGGGCGAAATGTGCCCTGAGACTTCAGTCAGCACCAGCCCCCAATGTCACTGAACTCCGTGACATCGTGCCCAGGCAGGAAAAGTCAACAGGCCTCTGGCGCGTTCTCCTCCCCTGTTCCCCTCCCTCCTTGTCCCTCCAGTTCCTAACCCAGGGACAATATTTAGAAAGCAGCGCTAGGCTCAGGCAGCCCACTCAATTACTTTGGCCAGAACCTTCCAGAGTACATTTTGCTATTGCTTTTTGATGTAAACAGGGGTGCTTACAGTTGGCAGGGGATGTTCTTTCTGTTTTAATTATGCAAGGCATAATTATAGTTCCAGGGTCTGGAAGTAGCATAGAGTTCTTTGGAGAACTTCACAGGAATTTTTCTGTTATGACATAGTTTATCTGGGAAAAAAAAAAAAAAAGTAACACAAGAGTCATTTCCAAAAAGGAAAAAATAACACTATTCATGCTAGTGTTCCATTCCATATTGAGTAGATCATGAAATTGGAGTAGATTGTTTTCAGGGGTGGGGGTGTCTCAAAATATTGAACTCATGGAATGGTGGGAAAGTCTGTATGAATGCTGATGAATGGACACGGCTGGAGAAGTACATAAAAATAGATGCGTTTACTTAGGAAAGCAATAATGAAGCACCCAGTTGTATCTGAGTGTAAGTGTTAGAACCCTGGGCCCCAGGGATGTGGAAAAAGATCTCACCGTAGTAATAGTAAGCTGGCCTGAACCTGAGTCATAAAATTCCTGCTGCCCCCAGATGTTCAGTTAGAGGGTACTTCGTTACTCTGCTGACGTAGCGAGAAATCGCAGAACTGCCAGGGTAATGGAGAGAACAGTGACCGAGGTGGAGAGCTAGGGCTGTTTCTCTGTTATGAAACATGTTTTTATAGGTAATTCTGATGTACGGTAGGTATTAAATAGAGCAACTGAAAGATGTTTTATTTTAGATTACTGCTAGAGTGATATTTTCCCCATGGCACTAATAATCTGGCAGCTTTCACAAGCCCATTTCGCCTCCCAGCTCCTCACGAGCTCTGTCTGTGCTGGCATGGGGTGAGCCCTTGAATCAAAATTTCTGCCTTACAAAAGGAGAGAATCACCTTTACTATCTGTGCTTGTGATATGATGCTTTTTTTCTTTTTGAGAGGAGTAAGATATTGCTCCATTCTGCAGCTACAATTTAGAGAAAGAGATATATTTCTGGACAGCCCTGAGTGGGGAAAAAAAAAAAAGAGCATTTCAAGAATGGCATTTTGTAATTGAGTGATCATTTAAGACGCCCCTTTATGCGTGTATCCTGGTTTGAAAGCCAGGGGACAAACCGTTTCAGCCTAACATCTCAGCTGTCTGCATCACGCAGGACGTACAATCCTTGTTCAATAGTGTGCTTCTTGCATACTTCAAGAGCTGTCATAGGAACAATAATAAGAGGCCTGTTGTTGAATCCACATCGTTTCCATCACAGAGCGGGAAAAAAAAGTAATAAGGTCACTGTGAGCTTGGAGCATTGTTAGGGTTGAGCCTGCTCAAATTATTTCATTCATGTTCAAATTTAAGGAGATGAGAAACATATTGTAGGAGAAGACAAGTTATTTCACACCTGCCCCTTCCCCCACTGGAATACTGCCCGCCAGCCTCCCACCCTCTTTTAGCTGGAGGGCCTGTCCTCTCTGCTACCCACCCCCACCCCCACTCTACTGGTTGTGTGTGTGTGTTTTTTTTTTTCAATTTGTTAAGATGCTAAAATCTGCTTTATGTGATTTATGAAGGAACTTGAAGCGATTAGTTTCACAGTGCATGAAAATTCCTCAGGTTCAGGGGGGGATGGCCAATCTGTTACACTGTTTGCCTGGACTGGATGGGAGCATGAGCAGCTCGGAGCCATAAGGAGATTGTGTTGAGTTATTAAACACTTGTGGTAAAGCTGCTTATTGTTAATTCCCCGATGTCCTGCTGAAGCGATAGGATAAAATCAGATCGGATTAGATCAAAGAGCCTGGGAGCCAGCCTTTGGAGCAGATTCATTTAATCAATAAAGAGACCTCCTGAGCGAGGGGGGAGAGAGTTCAGGGCAGTCCTGGTCGCTCAGGAGATTAAGATGGGGGTTGGGGACAGTGGTGGGAAAGAAATAACAATTTATCTGTATTTATTTTGCTCTTCTTTTGGAAGTGTGATGCTTCTCTCAAACATTTTAGCCACACTCACCAAAGGGTTTAAATGTTTCTTTAAGATTTCATTACTCCCCATACTCCATAAACCAAGGGGTTATTTAAAACAACAACAACACAACTTCTGTTCCATAAAAGGTATTTCCACAAAAGCAATTTAGGCTTAAATGATTCCCCAAGAAACAATAATCTCTTATGAGTTAATCTGGAAAATTTCCTATTGTCCCTTTGCCAGAAGAAATAATAGAGAGACAGCAAAAGGCCAAAGTCTTTCCCCACCAACTGCCTTTGTGTTCTCCATAATGCCTGCCTCCCCCCACCCCCGCCAGTAATTATAAAGCCTTGTGTGTTAAGAGGTATGATGCCCAGTCCTTCATCCATGATTAACACTTAAACCAATGCATATTCATTCACCTCTTAGCTCCACCAAACCCAACTAAAATGAGGACTTGCCAAGAAGGAAGTGACACCCATTAGAAAGTTAACCACAGAAAATGAGAGAAAAAATGAAGGATGGAGCAAATTAGGGATGCAAGTCCCTCAATCGTTATTGGTCTTAATGGTGTTATAAAAATGATGTCGGCTTTTACCAGGAATAATTTATATTCCGAATTAAATAAGGATATGTATCTATAAATCCATTCTATAAAACTTAATTTTCCATCTAGATATGCTGATTACTTCAGGCCTGGCATACCTTTACCGGTTGTTAATTACCGCAGGATGGTTTAACACTATTTTCCAAATCAGCATGCATGCATAAAATGACTGCAATCCAATTTGACACATTATTAGTGATGATTATTGTCATAGATAAATTAGATTGAACAGAAAATAACCTTCATCCTTAGCATGTTTTAGCTCTCAGAATTAATGTGATTTGGTGAACACATATAAATAAAAATCTGATGAGTCCCTGCTGACTACAGGGCCTGCTGGTGCTGAAGTGTATCAATTTCATGCAGATGATGAATTCCTTAAGCATTCAATGATAATCATGCTTGATTTGACAAGACTTTCTCATGCTATTTTAGGGCCTTAATTTTCTGTGAAGTTCTGTCAAGTGCTCATCAAGCACCCACTTATCTCTGTATCTTAACCTGGCAGCCAATCACGAGGTTGCCTAACAGTACAGCTCGGGAGAGCCAGCCCATTAATATTCGAGTCACATGACTGTCCAAGCAGAGAAACCAATCAATGGCTGATTAACATTCAGGTCACATGACTCCTGAGGAGAGTAAATGAGTTACACAGTAAGACATCAAACAAATTTTCATCTTGAAAGAGTGATTGCTTTTTCTGCTGCTGTGATGTTTGTCAAATTCGCTCTAGCCTTGTCCAATTAAGCTCCATGAGCTGAATTAATAATGAAGAGATGTAAGCCCCGCGCCAGCATGGGAGCTGTGAGTGGTGCCATGGAATAAGAACTGCTAAAAAAAATTTCTTAGAATGATTGAAAAATCACATCTGGATAACTGGAATAATAACTTTTGCAATCTTAATGCTGTTTTGTTCTCTCCAGCGCAAAAGTATGAACTGGATTATGCTGGGATGTGGTACTTGTTTTGAGTTATGCTTTGAAGATGAATGTGGTTTGGGGTTTAGAATGATTTTGAAGGCATTACGCAAATACATGTTAATTGGATTATTGTTTGTGACCCTAGTAATGAATTTCATTTGCACACTCAATTATGTTCTGGGGACTTCTAGAGATAAGATCTCTCAGGGTTTTTAAAACTATTTGTAGAAGGGAAGGAGATTATTGTGTATTCTCTTTCTTGTCCTGGATGGAAGAAAGGACTAAACCAAGAACTTTAGAGACAGTTTGTGTGTATTGGTGTGTGTGCTGTTTATTTTATTAACATTCACAGGTTAGTAAATCAAATTCACTGGATTGTTTCAAAATACACAGGTGAACCTCATGAGAATTTCAGAAAAAATAAAAAAAAGATGCTGTCTTACTGATAATAGCCAATGACAGCTTTCTTATAGTTTCCAGGAAAGTTCTTTTCAATCACAAAGTCAATTGCATTCATTTCAGCACAGATGCCCTACTAAATTCAGGTGACATGTTTAGAATAGAGACCCTTTGACTAATAAAGTGTTCATTCTTTCCCTGAAGGGAGTGAGACTTGACTAATGGTTTATTGGAATTATCAAAGAGTGTCAAATCCCTCTTAATAAGTTTCAGCATGAAATTAACCAAATTCCCAAAGGCCTTTCTAAAACAGTATAGTCAAATAAAAGGTGTTGGGCGTGCTGAAAAGAGTGTTAAAGCCAGTTACTTCGAAGTGATGAGAAATAAATCTAACTGTAGGCAGGAGGCAATGTTTATGTGTACAGTTAATAACCTTCTTAATGGGACTTCTTGGCTTGGTGATTCCCGAATGGGGAGGAAAGTGAGATGTGGAACACAGGATAGGCGAAGGGCCGTAAGTCAATTCCCAGCACTGTTAGTCAAGGGTGGAAATTGCAAAGAGAGAAGCAATGAATTTAAAAGCCCCAGCAAGCAGAGAAAGTGGAAGGAGAGCTGTTCCAGGGGAGGAGGTGGATGGGGAGTGATTGAGAGTCCAAGTTGGACCATCCTAATGGAAGGAAAACCTACGTTTTCCTAAGGACAAGGAACTCCACCAATTCCTGGAGAGTGATTCCTTTCTGACAGTCCTTACTAACAGCTTTGAAAATAATGTAATTGTTCATAACTCCTCAGGGTGAGGCCCCAAAAGAGGCATATGATAGAAATATGTTGTTTTGTTTTGTTTAAAAGTAGAGATCCCAACCTCAAGGCTCAAAATGAATTTCAGATAACCTGTGAAAACACAGCTCTGAGTTTCTATGAAAAGATCCGTGGTACCCAAGGTAATGTATGATTAACTGATACTCTTTGCCTGAATGTTTTACTCTTGACTTGCTCTGCAGCAAACTTTCAGCCTGGAACTCTGCTTACATTCACTCCACAGGCAGTGTAGCCCCTTCCTACCAGCACCCCCACTTCCTGACACTTGAGAGCCCCGGAATGGAAAGCAGCTTGGTGGCTGTAGAAGGCCCTGAATAAAAGCGTATTCCACTTTCTGCATAATTTTACATAATTAATAGTTTTCCAGGCAAACTATTGTTTGCCTTAATTGTTGTTTCAACAGCTGTTTTCATTAAATTGTAAAGTCTGCTGTGTCTAATCCTTGGAGCCCACTATTGATAACAAGAACAGCCCTGAAGCTTGCTCTAGAGGAAGAGTTTGTTCCCTGCCAAGCTGGAAAACTGTCCTGAAGTTACTTGAAAAATAAGGCCTATAGTGGGACTGGTTGTGTAGCTAATCCATTAGGCTTTTCAAAAGAGCTATGCTCTGTACCGTTATGGCTAGACTGACCCAACAACCAATCAATGCCTTTATTTGCTGCGTGGCTGCCCCTGAAGGGTCTTAGAGCTGGTCCAACTCGTAATCAAAGCCTCCATCAGTACCGGGGCCTTGATGACATAAATGGCCAAACTTTCAACGCGGCTGGCCCCGGTCCAGTCACACCATTTTGAAGATACAAAGAGGCTGTGTTGCACGGTGGAATTCATTTTCTTGTTTACTTCCTCCCGAAACAAGAGCATCATCAGCACGCTCAGTGCATCGGATCAGACCGCGGAGTTGTTGACAGAAGCTTGGCGAGGCTTGCCAGCTTTCCACACGAAATGCTGGCTTTCTTCTCACACACCCCCTACCGTTTGTGTCTCTGCCAATTGTAGCACATCAGAGCGGCCATTGAGATAATGACCGTGAAGTCTCATGATACACTTTGATGAAGTGTAACATTTTTTAAAGGATTTTTGTCTGTGCCAAAATGATCGAGGCAGCTGACTAAAAAATCACACCATCAAAATCAAGGCTGATTGATGAACAGCAGGCAAAGGCATGAGTCTCCCCAGAGAAGATGGTGGGGGGAGGGGTGATATTTTGCAGCCAAAGTGTCTTTCTTTGCTTGACGATGTGCAGCACAGATTTTTTTTGTTTAAGTCATCTTTGTCTCAGATGAATTTATATCAGTGACTGATGCTTCAGCCTTCAACATTTTTTAATTCTTTTTTTCTATCAACCCCCAGAACATAGAAGGAGTAATTCCTTTCTGACAGTTCCTTACTAATGACTTAGAAAATAATGTTGTTGTTAACAATGTTGGTGTTGATTGGGAAAAGCACATGGGGTATTTCAGGGCAACACAGGTTTTTTACGTCAGAGGCTGACCTGAGTGTAATGTTTTGGTAAATTTGGATTTCTCTAGTTTACCTGGAATGAGAATATGATACACAGAAGTGGATCTGTGCCAATGAAAACTCAAATCAAGCCAGTGTTAAAAAAACAAAATCAAACAATTAACTTTTAAAAATGTATTCAAGAAGTTATGAAATGGGCAGCATCTAATCTAGCAGATAGAAAGGAGCTCCCAGGAGCTGTTCACAATGAAAGACTTCTGTAGGCAGACGGAAGCAGGAACAAATCGTGGCTTGGTTGTGGCCAGGCCACTTTCCTTTAGGGGATACCAGGGGTCTGTCAGGATGAGGTGGTTAGATAGCATTACCTACTCAATGGATGAACCTGAGCAAATTCTAGGAGAGAGTGGAGGACAGAGGAGCCTGGGGTGCTGCAGTCCGTGCAGTTGCAAAGAGTAATATAGGACTTAGTGACTGAACAACAAGGGGTCTGCCAGGCAGGTGACCTCAGGTGATTCCTGGTGGACTGGTTTAAGATTCTATCTCTGGCAGGGACCAAAACTGTAATTAAATCTTGGTTTGTTGATGCGGGGTGTAGCCTAAGCCACTCCATTTTGGACTTGTCATTTTTTTTTTTTTTTTTTTTACCCAATGACAATGTATATGAAGACTGTGAGCTTCTTTGGGAGAAAAATCATGTGTTTCATTTACTATCCAGTTCATCATGACTACTGTTTATTGAATACCTGCTTAGTATCAAAAGTATACACAGATAGTGAGAATTTTCACAAAGTGGCCATGATCTTCAAACTCCATTTTACCATCACCGTTTTAGTTGAGGAAACGAAGACCAACGGAGGAAGCCAAGACCTGGAGATGTTAAATAACTTGGTCAAGTCCAAAGACTTGGGCAGTGGGAAAGGCAGGGTAGGACCTGTGTGCTTGCTCACGAGATGTGTTGTCTCTGCCTCTGAGGTTGACTGCTTCCATTGTACACCTGATGGAGCTCATTAAACGGTGCTCAGTGGGAGAAGAGGAAGCAATTTGTGGTTGAATTGGTAAAGGCAACAAATGAAGTGGATTTACAGTTTGCTATTCTCACCTCTAAGCTTTGCAAGAAGACATGAGCTACACGGTATCCTCGATGCCAGTTAACCAACACACGCTCGGAGACCAGGTTTGAGTGAGTGAAGCTGTTGTGAGGTTTTGGCTAACCTCTGTCACTTCGTAGATTACCTTCTCATTCAGGGTTACAGCAGAGGACAGTTCCAACTCTTGGGAGGAAATGTGGTTGATGAGCTCTAGGACTTCTCAGAATGTCACAGTTCAAGAGACACCTGTGCTGAAGCAAGTGCAAAAACCACAAGTGCAAAGAGGTTACAGTTCAGTTACCTTTAGGATCTTTGTTTCTGCTTCTGGAGCAAGAATATATGTCAGAATCGGGTGAAGGGTTGGAAACTGGGAGAAGAGTGAGAATAAAGGAAGTCAAAGGTATAGGGGAATAGTGATTAAAAAACGCTTATGTTTGGATGTGGAAATGAGATTCCCTTGGGCTTCTTTTAAGTGTCTTCATACTGTTCCCTAAGTACAGTCAAGTAAAAGGTAACAAAAGCTCAGACAGCAGAACAAAGGCACCAAGCTAATTTTGTGCACACTTTACATGGAACAAACTGCAGGGTTTCATTATCCTCTTTCCAAAGAAAGCATATTTCAAGAACTGAGATAGATTCATCCCAGTTTGCACTAGATTTTTTTTTAACTAATTATTTAGACTTTAAAAAGAAACAGCACACCAAATCCAAGTTTTGCAAAGAAGTTTTGGCAACCAAATGCGTCCACCTGTGGCCCTGTGAAAGAAAAAGGACTGCAAAGGCTGAGAGAGGGCAGAAGCTGGGGAAGGCATCTCATTGCTAGAAGTCAGGCAGGAGTTACATTATCCATTTGCCCAAGAAATAATGGACCCAGAGGTGTTCAGAGAGTTCTTTTAGCCTTCCTTCCGTACCAAAGCATGCGCACATGCATTTTATAGAGTGTGAGTATTCTATTGGGAGAGTGGATCACAAACTCGTTAGTTCATTTCATGTAGAAAGCACTCACACTCTAAAGGAAGAGGGCTCTAGCCTATTTCTTTCAGGAGCCACTGAATGAGAGAGCCACAGAAATCCACTTGACTTTAAAGAAAACTCTTACTATCTGTTTGAGCCCATCCCTTAACCTCACTGTCCTCATTTGTAACATGATGGCTTTATATTCTCTGAATCCCTCCAAGCACTAAAAGTGGACAGTTTTGGAAGGCCAATGCCTTTCATTCCTACTGATTCTAACAGGATCGTGAAACTAATCGAATCAGACCAAGTTGACAAATAAAAAGATCTATTTATTACTTTCCAAAAAGGCTCGACTTCCCAGCCTTACTCAAGCTAGAGTTTCTCAAAGTGTGGTCTCTGAACCTAGGGCATCAGCCTTGCCTGAAATGCAAATGATCAAGCCTCCTCCATCACTTACTGAATTAGAAACTGGAAATAGGACTCAGCCTTCTGCACTTCCTACTGCACGTAGGAAGCATCACTACAAACAAAGCTAGTGGAGGTGATGGAATTCCAGCTGAGCTATTTCAAATCCTGAAAGATGATGCTGTGAAAGTGCTGCACTCAATATGCCAGCAAATTTGGAAAACTCAGCAGTGGCCACAGGACTGGAAAAGGTCAGCTGTCATTCTAATCCCAAAGAATGCTCAAACTACTGAACAATTGCACTCATCTCACACGCTAGTAAAGTAATGCTCAAAATTCTCCAAGCCAGGCTTCAACAATACGTGAACTGTGAACTTCCAGATATTCAAGCTGGTTTTAGAAAAGGCAGAGGAACCAGAGATCAAATTGCCAGCATCCACTGGATCATCGAAAAAGCAAGAGAGTTCCAGAAGAACATCTACTTCTGCTTTATTGACTATGCCAAAGCCTTTGACTGTGTGGATCACAACAAACTGTGGAAAATTCTTAAAGAACTGGGAATACCAGACCACCTGACCTGCCTCTTGAGAAATCTGTATGCAGGTCAGGAAGCAACAGTTAGAACTGGACATGGAACAGAAGACTGGTTCCAAATAGGAAAAGGAGTATGTCAAGGCTGTATATTGCCACCCTTCTTATTTAACTTATATGCAGAGTACATCATGAGAAACGCTGGGCTGGAGGAAGCACAAGCTGGAATCAAGATTGCCAGGAGAAATATCAATAACCTCAGATATGCAGATGACACCACCCTCATGGCAGAAAGTGAAGAAGAACTAAAGAGCCTCTTGATAAAAGGGAAAGAGGAGAGTGGAAAACTTGGTTTAAAGCTCAACATTCAGAAAACTAAGATCATGGCATCTGGTCCCATAACTTCATCGCAAATAGATGGAGAAACAGTGGCAACGGTGAGATACTTTTTTGGGGGGGGCTCCAAAATCACTGCAGATGGTGATTGCAGCCATGAAATTAAGACGCTTCCTCCTTGGAAGGAAAGTTATGACCAACCTAGATAGCATATTAAAGAGCAGAGACATTACTTTGCCAACAAAGGTCCGTCTAGTCAAGGCTGTGGTTTTTCCAGTAGTCATGTATGGATGTGAGAGTTGGACTATGAAGAAAGCTGAGCGCTGAAGAACTGATGCTTTTGAACTGTGATGTTGGAGAAGACTCTTGAGAGTCGCTTGGACTTCAGGGAGATCCAACCAGTCCATCCAAAAGAAGATCAGCCCTGAGTGTTCATTGGAAGGACTGATGTTGAAGCTGAAACTCCAATACTTCGGCCGCCTCATGGGAAGAGCTGACTCATTGGAAAAGATCCTGATGCTGGGAAAGATTGAAGGCAGGAGGAGAAGGGGACGACAGAGGATGAGATTATTGGATGGCATCACCAACTCAATGGAGATGAGTTTGGGTAAACTCCAGGGGTTGGTGATGGACAGGGACACCTGGCATGCTGCAGTCCATGGGGTTGCAAAGAGTCGGACACGACTGAATGACTGAACTGAACTGATCTGCACTTTAACCAGCCCTCCAAGTAATTTTGATGCTTGCTCAGTTCCCAGACCACTTACTTGCTCTGGCTGTCCCAGCTGCCTGACGTGACTTATTTTGAGGTCTGTTTGAGACCTAGCTCAAATATTTCTTTTTTCAAGAAGCCTTTCCAGCATCCCCCAAATGAAATTAAATTCTCCTTTTCCTACTGCCTCAGACCATTTCCCTTCTTCTTCTGTCAAACTTCTTTTCATCTGCTGTAACTGTATGTGTGTCCATGATGTGGAGTCTGGCACGGTGTGGTAGGCAGCCTCTAAAACGGCCCTCAGTGATACCCATTTGTTTTCCTCCTCTTGAGTGTGAGTTGGTCTAAGTAAGGCTTATTTCTGTGGCAGAAGCAATGGGATGTCAATTCCAAGATAAGGTTATACAATGACTGGTATCCATCTTGGTCATATTCTCTTATTTGTCCTGCCTCCCTCTTCTTTCTCTCTCTCACTCCTTCCATCCCTCCTCTTCTTCCTCAGATTCCTCCTCTCTCTTCCTGCCTCATCACCCCTTCCACCCAGTCTGACCACCATGTAAATGTTAGAGAACTTACCCTGGGTAAGAACCACTTACCCTGGGCAGGCACAAAATAACCACGTGCATGCAGGCATGCTGCATTACTTCTGTCGTGTCCGACTCTTTGCCACCCCATGGACCACAGCCCGCCAGGCTCCTCTGTCCATGGGATTCTCCAGGCAAGAACACTGGAGTGGATTTCTGTGCCCTCCTCCAGGGGATCTTCCAAACCCAGGGATCAAACCCGCATCTCTTACGTCTCCTGCATTGGCAGGCAGGTTCTTTACAGCCAGTGCCACCTGGGAAGCCCAACCATGTGCATAAGCTGGCTCATAATGAGGTCCCGACAAAGGGCAAGGAACTGACAAGCGGCCGCCAAAAAAGGGACCGGAAGAATTAGGGTGGGGCCAAGAGGAGGGAGGAGACGCCAGCCTGTTTGCCCTGCCAACCACCCAGCAACCCTCACCCTGAGATCTACCTTGATTGGGACGTGTGCCCCACCAGAAGGGCCCTGAGCTGGACCAGATATGGGCACAAGCATGATGATTGGCCAGAGACAACGTGAGACTAACCCCACCTCCATAAAACCTAAGACCGCCAGCCTTGGGGCAGAGCAGTTCTTTCAGGTTCCATTCCTCTGTTGCTGTGCCGTCTAGCGCCCCTTTTCAGCAAAGTCTTTTGCTTTGTCAGTGTTATGTGTCTCCTCAGACAATTCAGTTGCAAGTGTTAGACAAGAGCCCACTCTTGGGCCCCGGAGGGGGTCCCCCTCAGTACACAAGCTCATTCCAACCTGGGCTGTCCTGCCAGGGAGGCCCTGGAGAATGAGGCCGCGTGGAGAAGCGCAGAGCCAGCCCTGTGGGAAGGCACCTGGGAGTCAGCTTGTAAGTGGGTCCTCCCCGAGCTGAACTTGGACATGGCTGCAGCTCCTCCAAACACTTGGATTTGCGGTCTTGTGAGGGATCTTGAGCTAGAACCATCCAGTTCAGCCTCTTCTCCGTTCTAGAGTCACAGAAGCTGTGAGGTAATCGGTTGCTAAGTTTTGAAATAATTTGTTGTGCGCAGTAGATAACTAAACGCAGGACTGGAATGTTTTCATGTTCTCCAAAGTGTGTAAGGGGATGCTTTGCTCATCATCAGAGTTTGTTATATGACTGTTGGAATCAGAGGAATGTTGCCTTGAGAAATTTTCAAGATTAGTTAATTCTCGGTTTGTAAGGGATGTAGTCACTGTAGGTTCCAGGGAAAATATGCTTGAATAAGTTATCAGAAAAATTAAAAAAGGGTGGAGGTCAGGGTGGGGGTAAACATGTGATAAGTTTGAGGAAAACACAATCAGACTTCTAGACAATTTGAGTTTTCCTGTGCTTGTGGTTCTCTAACTGGATGACATGAGACTTAAAAAAGAAAAAAATTATCATTTGAAAAGGACTGAAGCCCAAGTACCCAAATAAGTATCTCCAGTTATGATAAAGCCCAGAAAGTGTCAAAAATGTCAGCCAGAGGCCACTGTTTGAGGACGGAGCACAACCCTGAAGAGGCTGAGTTTGCATTTAGCAGTATCCGAAGAACTCTGCTTCGTGTCTGTTCATTCCCCCGCCGCACACCTTTGTGTCAACATCCTGACATTTACATTTTTCTTTTTTTATTGACGTATAGTTGATTTACAATATTCCGTGAGTTTCAAGTGTACAACATAGTGATTCACAACTTTTAAAGGTTATACCCCATTTATAGTTATAGTAAAATATTGGCCTTATTCCCTGTGCTTCACAGCATATCCTTGTGTCTTATTTATTTTGTACACAGTAGTTTGCACCTCTTGCCCCCCAGCCCCTATCTGGCCTCTCCCCACTGCCCTCTCCCACTGGTAACCACTAGTGAGTTCTCTGTACCTTGACACTGATTTTTCATTTATATGAATACAGTTCCATGTGTTATACAGTAGGACTTTTTTGTTTATTTTCTATATAGTAGTTTGTATCTGCTAATCCCAAACTCCTCGTTTATCCCCTTCTTCTCCCTTTGGTAACCATAAGTTTGCTTTCTATGTCTGTGAGTCTGTTTCAATAACTAGTTAATTTGTGTCATATTTTAGATTCTACCAATAAGTGATGTCAGGATATTTGTCTTTCTCTGATAAACTGATAATCTCTTGGGTCATCTATGTTGCTTCAGAGGGCATTATTTCATTCTTTTTAATGGCTGAGTAATATTCCATTGTGTGTGTGTGTCTGTGTATACACATACACACTGACATTTATATTTTCTAATCAACAACTGCCAACTTGCTTTGAATGATCTTCTGAAAGGAAGAACAACACGTGCTGCTGGGATTTGGAAGTAGCTAGACGTATGTCCTCCTTCTATTATGCAAAGTATACTCCTTGCCTGGCTCAGGGACACTCGGGTTTCTTTCCCCTTTCTTATCTGAAGAAGAGCTGAATGTGCCCGAGAGGAAGGAGAGGGGGTTGAAGACGAGCTAGCAACTCACCGCTCACACAATCAGAAGCTTGTCCCCAGAGTGACACCCACTTTAGGACTTGCACCTAAAATGCTCCCTGGGTGCTCCTGAATGCTGCTGTTGGCTCCTTCCACCACACACACACACATACGAGAGTGTGATGCCCTCCTTTGAGAAGTCTGCTCTTGGAGAGAATGCTGCCAGCTGGAACGAGCAGTGGAACGTCCTTCTCTTAGTACTTTCGGACATAATGGAGACTGACCTTCTGGGAGACTGCTGACTAGGAGAGGAATGGAGACTTTAATTCCAAATGAGCTTGTTTGCACTTTTCTGGAGAAAAATTTTGACTTGGATGACACCCAATGTAATACAGTTTATTTGGTGTAAGTACAAGGATTTTTCTTTTCATTTTCTCATTTCCTGAACATAGGGCTTTCTTTTTGAGGATTTTTTCCCCACTGTTGTTGTCATGTTTGGCCTCATTTTGAAGAGTGAAAAATTATTTAAGAGAAAGGCTCAATTAAGTTTTATATATTAGCCTGGCTATTGCTTGTGTTACTCAACTAAGAAAGAGCCAACTAAAACTAAATCACTCTGTGATTCAAGGCACAGCACTTATAGAATAAGTGTCAGGAAAAATTGTTTCTGTTATGATCTGAGGGGTACCCCAAGCAAGCTTTTTTGAATTTGGAGAAATTTTGAAGTTGTTGCTTTATAGATCTTGCCAGAAAGATCCTCTGGGGTAAACAGGCTTCAATTTCCTCCTTGTTCCTTTCCCCACATGCCTGCCTCACCCTTTCCAAAGACTTTCCTCTCTGAAGAGCATTCTCCTCCTGCAGATTCACCTAACTCTACATTTTTTTTTAAAAAGTACTTATTTTTGGCTATGCTGGATATTCTTTGCTATGCAAGGGCTTTCTCTAGTTGCCCCAAGCAGGGATTACTCTCTAGTTGTGTGCAGGCTTCTCATTATGGTGGCTTCGCTTGTTGCAGAGCACAGGCTCTAGGGTGAGTGAGCTCAGTAGTTGTGGTATATGGCCTTAGTTGCCCTGCTCTATGTGAAATATTCCTGGACTGGGGATTGAACCTTTGTCTCCTGCACTGGCAGGCAATTCTTAACCACTGGACTATCAGGGAAGTCCGCATAAGTCTGTATTTTAAGGGAATATGTTTTCATTCCAATCCCAAATAAGGGAAATGCCAATGTCTTTCACATGCTAGCAAGGTTAATGTTCAAAATCTTTCAAGCTAGGCCTCAGCAGTACATGAACCGAGAACTTTCAGATGTACAAGCTGGGTTTAGAAAAGGCAGAAGAACCAGAGATCAAATTGCCAACATTTGTTGGATCATAGAGAAAGCAGGGGGATTCCAGAAAAACATCTACTTCTGCTTCATTGACTACACGAATGCCTTTGACTGTGTGGATCACAATAAACTGGAAAATTCTTAAAGAGATGGGAATATCAGACTACCTTACCTGTCTCTTGAGTTACCTGTATGTGCATCAAGAAGCAGCAGTTAGAACATGGAACACTGGATTGATTCAAAATTGGGAAAGGAGTACGTCAAGGCTGCATATTGTCACCCCGCTTATTTAACTTATATGCAGAGTCCATGATATGTGAAATGCTGGGCTGGATGAATCACAAGGTGGAATCAAGGTTGCTGGAAGAAATACCAACAACTTCAGATATGCAGATGATACCACTCTAATGGCAGAAAGTGAAGAGGAACTAAAGAACCTCTTGATGAGGGTGAGAGAGGAGAGTGAAAAAGATAACTTAAAACCCAACATTTAAAAAACTAAGATCATGGCATCCGGTCGCATCACTTCATGTCAAATAGAAGGGGAAAAAGTTGAAGCAGCGATAGTATTTTCTTGAGGTCTAAAATCACTGCAGAGGTCTAAAACCACTGCAGATGGTGACTGCAGCTATGAAATTAAAAGACACTTGCTCCTTGAAAGGTAAGCTACGGTAAACCTAGACAGTGTATTAAAAAGCAGAGACATCACTTTGCCAACAAAAGTCCATATAATCTAAGTTATGGTTTTTCCAGTAGTCATGTACAGATACGAGAGTTGGAACATGAAGAAGGCTGAGTGCTGAAGAATTGATGCCTTCAAATTGTGGTGCTGGAGGAGACTCTTGGAAGTCCCTCAGACTGCAAGGAAATCAAGTTAGTCAGTCCTAAAGGAAATCAGTCCTGAATATTCATTTGAAAGACTGATGCTGAAGCTCCAATACTTTGGCCACCTAATGTGAAGAGCCAACACATTGGAAAAGACCCTGATGCTAGAAAAGATAGAAAGCAAAAAGAGAAGGGAGTGGCAGAGGATAAGATGGCTATATCGCATCACTGACTCAATGAACATGAATTTGAGCAAACTCTGGGAGAGAGTGGACGACAGAGGAGCCTGGCATGCTGCAGTCCACTTGGTCACAGAGTCAGGACGTAGCAACTGAACCATAACAAGAAACCATGTTGGACTCTGGTCAAAGCAGTTCTTTCTAATACATATTTGTTAGATATTAAAAATAATAGTTTGATCCTTCTTGCAGTCATGCATGCATGTCTTAATTGGCTCAGCAGTCAAAGCCTGGACGACAACGGATACTTTTTGTCCACTCCAGCTCTGAGGGCTCATTCTAGCTCATCATCCTGCCCATTCTAACCTAACCCCTTCCAGCCTTGATTTGTTTGGTCTTGGAAATACTGAAGTGGATTCTGTTCTTCCCCATCCCAAACTTATTTCTGCCAAGTGAGGTGCAGAGGCAGAATGGTGGTTCACATTGACGGCGATGAAAGAGTGCACACAGCCCAGCCCTGCCTCCCTCCTCTGTTTATCCTTTTGTCAACTTGGAAGACATTTGCCAGGGAAGAAAAGGCACGCATTCTTGGTATAATTTATAGTGCACTGTTAAGCAGATGGTATAAGTGGTTTATTTTTAAGGAGGTTATTACTGGTCACAAAACTTCAAGTCAGCTATTTGCAGAGAACCCTGATGAAGGAGGCCCCTGTTTGTGGCGTCCACCCTCCAGAGCATCTGACAAGGGCTTACTGTGCTTTTGCATCCAACCACATTTAATCCATTTATAAGACCCCTTTGTATGAGATGCCGTACCAGAGGAAATTAATGTAGGATATTGCAAACAGCTTTTAAGAATGTCTTTTCTATAGAAGAATTGTGTCATTCTGAGAGAAAGTGGGCTCTCCCCCCGCACCCCACATTGTTATGACTTGACATCTCTGATGTGGAGTGTTTCCAGCCAGTTATGATAAGAAAAGACTGAGTTTTTCACTCTTGTGGAAACCACAACTGAAGAATGCTATTAGATTATCTGCTCTCTTACTCTTCTCTGATAAATATAAATATAAGTGCGTTTAATTTGGGGTCCAAGTTTGGGGAAGAGAGGTGACAGCACTTTAAAACCAGGCAATGAAAAATTGAAAGTTCAAGATGACAATGACTAGTCATTTGGACAACAGAAGATAAACATGTGCCTTACAAGAAGGAAGATATTTTCTCATCCGGTAGGAAATTTTGGTTTTCTAATTTCTGGGAATGAAAACAAAATTTTTAAATTACAAGCTGACATCAGATGCCAACTTTGGGGGTTTTATATTTTCTAAGTAGGGCATTATGAAGAAAGTAACTACTATCTTCAATTTCCTCATCCCAAGAAATAAGGACAATATGATTTAAAGAAAAAGTGCGACATAATCCCATAGAGAACCATTCTGTAGTAAGGCCATTTCTATGTACAGCGTCACTGTACTAGACTTTGGCGGTTTTGTTTCTTCCTTTCAGAGCAGACTGTGAACTTGCCCTTACTGCCTGGCTCCAGTTTAAAACTTGGTGCTAGAAACACAGCTCTGGGCATTTGAGTGCATCAGGTGTGAAGTCAGATGACCTACGGTCAAGTCTATGCCTTGTCACCAGTGGTGTATCATCTTGGGCAAGCTATTTCCCTGATTTTCCATTTTTGCATGTACACAATATGGATAAGAGTGATACTCTTCATAAGGCTGCTGGGAGGATTACATGAGGTAGGGGGAATTGATTGGTGCATAATTAATGTGCAACACTAGGCAGCTGTTATCAAAGGGCTGACATAGCCCTGTGGACCATTGTGAGCAGAGAATAGAGTTAAAGCAGAGATTTTAGAAGAACTGACATTAGAAGAGCAAATTTTTTTTGTTTGTTTTTGCTAAAATTACCTAATTTTATCATTTATACTTATAAGCAACCATTTAGTTAATAAAGTGTATCAATTTGAAAGAAACAATCCATATCTTATGAAAGAGGAGGTAGCCAATATAGAAAACAGAGTTCATAGAGGCAAAGTTTATTGCTTTTTTTTTCTTAATTGAAATATAGCTGGCATGCCATATTGTTAGGGCATTCCTGGTGGCTCAGACAGTAAAGAATCCGCTTGCAATGTGGGAGACCTGGGTTCGATCCCTGGGTTGGGAAGATACCCTGGAGGAGGGCATGGCAACCCACTCCAGTATACTGGCCTGGAGAATCTTCATGGGCAGAGTAGCCTGGTGAGCTGCAGTCCATGGGGTTGCAAAGAGTCGGACTCTACTGAGTGAATAAGCACAGCACAGTACATTACAAAATGATCACCATGATAAGTCTGGTAATCCTCTATCCCAATGCAAAGTTATTATAATATTATTGACTATATTCCTTACGCTGCATATTACATCTCTGTAAATTATTTTTTGTATAGCTGGAGGTTTATACTTCTTAATCCCCTTCACCTACTTCACCCAACCCCCTCTGGCAACCACAAGTTCATTCTCTGTATCTATGAGAATGTTTTTTATTGTTGGTATTTTAAATACCTATTTATGTATTTAGCTGCACCAGGTCTTCGTTGCAGCACATGAGATCTTCAGTCTTCATTGTGACTTGTGGGATCTTTAGTAGCAACATGAGAACTCTTAGTTGTGACATGTGGGATCTAGTTCCCTGACCAGGGATTGAACCCAGGACTCCTGCTTTGGGAGCACGGAGTCTTAGCCACTGGACCGACAGGGAAGTCCCTATGAGTATGGTTTTGTTTGGTTTGTTTGCTTTGTTTTTTAGATTTCAGTACAAGTGAGATCATATGGTATTTGTCTTTTTCTGGTTGATTTATTTCACGTAGCATGGTACTCTCTTGATCCATCCTCATGTTGTTGTAAATGGCAAGATTTCACTCTGTGTTTAATGACTAATATTCCGTTGTATTTTTATATACCATAGCTTCTTTATCCATTCATCTATTGATAGATACTTAGGTTGCTTCCATATCTTAAGCTATTATGAATAATATTGCAATGAACATAGAAGTGCACATATTTGGGTGTATATATTTTTTCAAATTATTGATTTTGTTCTCAATAAATATAAATAAATAAAAATAAATATCTAAAAGGGAAATCACTGGGTGGCATGGTAGTTTATTTTTAGGTTTGTGAGGAGCCTCTATACTGTTTTCATAGTAGATACACCAATTTACAGTCTCCCCAAAGTGCAAAGGTTCCCTTTTCTTCACATCCTTGCCAGCACTTGTTATTTGTTGCCTTTTTTATAACAGCCATTCTGACAGGTGGTAATTCATTGTGGTTTTGATTTGCATTTCTCTGCTGTGAGTGATATGGAGCATCTTTTCATGTGTCTATTGGCCATCTGTATGTCTTCTTTGTGTTCCCAGCACCATTTATTGAAGAGACTATCTTTTCTCCATTGTATATTCTTGCCTCTTTTGTTATAGATTTATTGACCATAGGTGTGTGGGTTTATTTCTGGATTTTCTGTCCTATTCCATTGTTCTATATTTCTGTTTTTGTGCCAGTACCATACTATTTTTTATTACTCTTGCTTTGTAGTATAGTCTGAAGTCAGGGAGCCTGATTCATCCAGCTCCATCTGTCTTTCTCAAGATTGCTTTGTCTATTTGGGGTTTTTTGTGTTTTCATTAGAAATTAAATTTTTTTTTTTTTGTATTTCTTTGTAAATGGGGTTGTTCCCTTATATTCTATTATTTCTTCAAGTAAGTTCTCTGTCGTTTTTCCTTTCTCTCTTCTCCTTCTGGGACACCAGTAATGCAAATATTTACTTGATATTGTCCCCAAGGTTTCTTAAACCATCCTTATTTTTAAAAACTCATTTTTTTCTTTTTGCTGTTTAGTTTGACTGATTGCCACTACTCTGTCTTCCTGATTGCTGATGTTCCTCTGTATCATCTAGTCTACTGCTGATTTTTTTTTTCTTTCTATAGTATTGTTTATTTTATTGTCTTTTCCAGTTCTGTTTGTTTCTTCTTTGTATTTTCTAACTCAGTTGGAATTCTCACTGTGTTTATCCATTCTTCTACCAAGTTCCTTGAGCAACTTTATCATCATTTCCTTGAATTCATGTTGGGTAGATTACTTGTCTCCATCTTGTCCAGTTCTTTTTCTGAGGTCATGTCTTGTTCCTTTGTTTGAGACATATTCCTCTATCTCCTCACTTGGCCCAGTTCTCTTGTTTATATCTATGTGTTAGGTAGGTCAGTTTTGTCTCCTGATCTTAGAGAAGTGGTGTTATGTAAGAGATGTCCTATGGGGCCCAGGGGTACTCTCCTCTCTGGTCATCAGAGCTGTATGCACTAGTGGTGCTCCCTGCATGGGCTATGAGTGCTCTGCTGTGTGGGCTGACTACTGTGGGTGCTCCCGTGGGCAGAGCTGCCTCTTGGCCTGGTTGGCTAGAAGGCCCAGCCTCATACAGTTGCTGTAGGCCTGTAGGCCTGCTGTGGGATGGAGTAGGCTTTCTGCATGGTTGGCTGTGCAACCTGGATGTTCATCTGCTGACCTGTTGGGTCCCACATAGCTGGTTGCATGGCCTGGAGGCACATGGCTGCCTCAGACCAATTGGGAGGCAGGGTAAGCCCCTGGTGCCGATAAGCTAGAAGGAGGATTCCAAAATGGTACTTGCCAGCACCAGTAACATCATGGTAGAATGAGCTCCCCCCAAATTTCTGTTGTCAGTGTCACCGTCCCCAGGGGGAGTCCCAGTTGCCTCCTGATTCTTCAGTAGGTTTTTTAAGATCAGCAAGTGGATGTGACCCAGGCTCCTTCCCAACTGCTACCTCTCTGCTGAGTCACAGAGCAGGTGAGATTCTATCAACATCCTTTAAGAGTAGAGTCTCTGTCTCCTGTGGCTCTCTGGTCTCCTAAGCATAAGCTTATTTTCAAAGCATGATGCTCTGCGGTCTCATCTTCCCTCTGCAGGATTCTGATGTGGGATCAGACACCTCGCTCCTTGGGAAGAACCTCTGCAGTTTGTGATATTCCTGCTGTCTGTGGGCCGCTGACCTCAGGAGTGTTGCTCCAGACTGCACTGTGTCTCTGCCCCTTCTATGCATCTGGTGTGACTCCTCCTTTATATCTTTAGTGGTAGAAATCTTTTCTGCTAGTGTTTAGGCTGTTCCTCTGTAAGTAGTTGATTTTGGTGTGCCCAGGGGAGGAGCTGAGCTCAGAGTCTTCTTACTCTGCCATCTGGGGAAGCTCCAAAGCTTGTTGTTTTTTAAGCAGAGAGACATAAAATTTTGGTAATAGATGTAATCTAATCTCTGAAAGCTGTTGTTCTCTGTGGTCAGTTAGAGATATCTCAGTGCCCCTTTCAATACTTAGATGCAGGATACTCCTTCCACCATTTACTTTCTTTCTCTGGTTCCTATTTTGTTACCATTTGTCAATTTCTGATTAATAACTTGACTTTCTCAATACTTTTGACAGATTCTCATTTTCCCCCAGCCTCCATCCTTCTGACAAACTCCTCTTCATCCTTCAAGATATCTTCTTTGAAAAAGATTTCTCTGTACTTCCCTAATTCTTTTGTACCAAATTGTGATTTTAAAAATTATCTTTTTTTCCCCCCCATGAAATTGTGAGCTCTTAACAAGCAAGGGTGATATTCTTATATTACTGGGAAAAGTTACCCTCTTTCCCAGGTGCCAAATCCAGTACAAACTATGCACTTAATTAGTACTTGTAGACTGGATATTGCATAAATACATTGAATGAGTGATCAATTTGTAGGTGAACAAGTGTTAGCCAGTGTGTTGTATCAGAGTAATGTGAATGAGCCGTTTCTGGGAAAAAATGTTGATGCATTTTAAACTGATGTGACAGAAGGACTTAAAGGGAAGAAGTTACTTTATACCAACCAAACAACTGTAACAATAACAAGTCACATTTATTGAGTGCTTACTATATTCTGACATTCTTTAAAGTGGCTTATATATACATATATCATCTTCTTTAATTTTTTCAGTAATCCCATGAGGTTGCTATTATATCCCACTTTATAGGCGAGGAAACAGGTTTAGGAGGGTTGAATAAAATCTCATAGATCACACAGGTGCTGAGCAGTGAAGCTGGGACTTGAACCCAAGCTCATGTGTCTGTTCCAACATATATCGAAGTTAACATCCATCACCCTGAGTAGCACCCTCAGAGTAGCGGAGAACACATCATAGAATTTGAACGGTCTCTGAGGCATGCTTTCACAAAAGCATTACACTTCAAAGGAACGTGTCTTTAGAAATACATGGAACAGCTGAAGATTTTCTGAAAGTTTGCTGATGGGTGAAATTATATATTTGGGTACTTGAAGACTTTTATATGGGGATGAAATTACTTTCACAGTAGGCAACAACTAAGTGGAAAAAAACTAGATACAAATGTCGGACATGCAAAGAAATTGTGGAAAATGCAGCCTAAACAATCCCAATTAATTAGCATCTGAAGAGCTGAAACGTCTATGAATCTTACCATGTGACAAAGGAACCAATGTCCAATTGTAGAAATGTGAAGTTGCCACATTCTTCTGTAAGTGAAATGCAGAAAATGAAGTCAGTTTAGGTCTTTTTATTAAAGCTCTAGTTGTTTTTTTTCTTTTTTTGGTCCCACAATGTTAAACTTAGTAAACAAAGTTTTTTCTCATTAAGAATTTCTTCACTAAAGGACTATAACAAGCTTTAAAAAATCTATTTATTAATGAAAACACATTGCTTAATTATACCACTAATTACAGTCTTCCAAAGTCTAGGAAGCACCTCTTAACGGGAAACAACACAATTTAGAAAATAAACCACAATGAAATTCTGCAACAATGAAAATACTTTGCTACAAATACTTTTGACCTCTTATCATCCCTTTAATGTTCACAAGCTTTCTTGAAGACTAGGTGTATGTTGACTATTACTTTCATGTTATCCACAGTTTCCAGCAGCAGTTGAACCGGATTGAATTCTCATCTTCTCAGAACTGATCTAAATATCGGTTTCCTTTGAAGTCAGTTTTAACTGTGCTTTTGGAATAGCAGAGAAGGATTAGGACTATTTCCCCAATTTTCTTGACCATAGCTGCAACAGCTACCTTTCTGATTTTTAAAGCCATTCCAATGAGTCAAGAGTCTGACTGGCTGAACAGAGAAAGACAAATACTATATGGTTTCACTTGTATGTGATAGCTAAAAAAAAAAAACTGAACTCATAAGACCAGAGAGTAGAAGGGTAGTTACCCGGGGTTGGGGACTGGGGAATTGGAGAGATGTTGTTAGTCGATAAATAGGTTCTTGAGATCTAATGCAAGTGATTACAGTCAACAGTGCTGGATTATAAACTTAAAAGTTGCTAAGAGACTAGATCTTAATTGTTCCCATTACGAAAAAGAAATGGTAATTATGTGATGTGATAGGGGTGTTAGCCAGGGCTAAGATAGTAATTATTTTGTGATATATAAATGTATCAAATCAATATGTTGTATACCTTAAATGTATACAGTGCTGTTTATTGAATATATCTGAAAAATTAAGTAAAAAAAATAAAAAGAGTCTGACTGGCTTGAAATCTCTATGTGATACAACAAAGTGTGATTTTACCCTTTAAAAACAAGATAATACCCTTTATCCTCTACCATCCTATTTTCTTTGGGGGAAAAGATTAGTTGCAAGGGGGTTACGTGTGCTGCCTGTAATTATGTGCTATGTGTAAGAAAAGACTAAGTGAAGTGCCCAAATACAGCTTCTTTTATAAAATAACACCTGACTTGAGTGGATAGAAGCAACAGTGGGAATCAGACCAAGGAAAGAAATCAACTCAGTTGTCACTACATTGTATTATGAAAGTAACAATAGCATGAAGCAACTTAAAAAAAAATGTAGAAACGGCCTACATGTATTCTCAGTTAGGACTCACTACTATTCCCTGACTGAACGTTAGAAAGATTTAAACTGAAAGAAACCAAGTGTTCAGAATGCATCCGTGAAATTCTCCTTAATTTAATGATCAGAGAAGAATAGCATCAGAAGGTTAGATGTAGCATCAAATCCCTAAAAAAAATCTTAAAAGTCCACACTTTGTCACATCAACTGGGACTAGATATAACACTGATTTCTTTCAACAGAATTGGGTAAATATTTGACCTCCAATGTCATTATGGTTAATGTATATTCTAGACCCCGGAGGACACAGACTGCAAGCTTTGCTTTCCAATTGGCTCCCTGACAGCCTCTGCTTCTTGGGAAAGACTGATAATATACTGTGTCCTTAACTTGGTGCAGTTCAACTCTTAGCTGTTCAATAGATAAAACAATAATGATCTCATACTTTGGTGATTGAAGTTCATGTGATTTGTAAATCAGTACATAATAATAAACTCTGGGTTAACTATTAACCCTCTGAAAATATTCAGGGCTAATACCATTCCTTTATTTAATTCTAAAAAGACAGAGATGTAGAGATGTGGTTGGCTTACATACATAATGTCCCAGAGAATAAAAGTTGATGGCAATTACATTAATATTTCTAGAACTTGTGTTACATTAATATTTCTAGAACTTGTGTTACATTAATATTTCTAGAACTTGTGTCTCTCTTGCAATTCCCTGTATGGATGCAACAAACTCGTCTATGTTAAATTACTCATTTTGATAACTATGTGAGAAGAAGAGGCACAGATGGTATTTCTGAGAATGACATCAAATGGCGTTTAAAATGCTCATTGGCAACATATCACATATTTATATGTGAGTGGAAAGTCATCTTTCGGCTACATTAATGCTGCAAAAATAAACACACTTTGGTCTCTGATGCAAAGTTTAAAGTTCTCATGGCAATATGTGTTTCTTCACTTTGCTTACCAGATACAATAAAATAGTCAACATTTATCAGTCAACTGTTTGTATTAAACACCCACTGTGTGTTTAGCCTCAGGTGCTATGGAGCCTTAGAGAGAAAGACATTCAAGGACTTTATAGTTTAATGGGGGGGAAGGAAAAATACAAATGTGTACATGTAAACAAGCAGGGCTGGAGATGTATAAACACACACACAGTCCTGACCATCTGTGCAAAGACGGAGGCCGAAACTGGAAGGATAAAGGTGGGTGGGTACAGGGAGTGAAGCAGCTGAAATGAGGTGAGTTTTGTTTTGTCAAAGCTGCATTGGAGCTTAGACAGAGCGTGTTTTCCATTTTTCAGAAAATTGAGAAGTAATATACATGCATGAATAAAATTTTTCATTCCGTATTTGGTGCAGTGGGTAGGTAGGGGTCTGTGGGATTTGAGGGGGAACTATATTGGGGATCACCAATGACAGTGATTTTCAATGTGTGGTCCTGACCATCGGCATCAAACTCACAGGGACGCTTATTAGAAACACAGGTTCTCAGGCCTCACCCCAGACTTACTGACTGAGAAACTCTGCGAGTAGTCTAGCTGTCCATGTTTCCACAAGCCTACCAAGCATTCTCTTTTTGTTTTAATTAATTAATCTCTATTTATTTATTTGTTTTGGCCGTGCTGGGTCTTCACTGCTGCGAGGACTTTTCTCTAGTTGCGGCAGGCCAGGTCTACTATCTAGGGCGCAGCTTCTCCTATTGAGGAGCGCAGGTTGTAGGGTGCACGGGCTTCGGTCGTGGCGGTTCCTGGACCCCAGAGCACAGGTTCAGTAGTTGTGGTGCATGGCTTTATTTGCTCTTCAGCATGCGGTCTTCCCTGGTAGCTCAGTCAGTAAGGAATCTGCCTGGAATGCAGGGGACCAGACCGCCTGCAGCACAGAAGAACTGGGTTCGATCCCTGGGTCAGGAAGATCCTCTGGAGAAGGAAATGGCAACCCACTCCAGTATTCTTGCCTGGAAAATCCCATGCGCAGATGAGCCTGGTGGGTAGAGTCCGTGGGGTTGCAAGAGTCAGACATCACTTAGCGACTAAACCACCACATGTGGGATCTTCCTGGACCACGGGTTGAACTCGTGTCTCCTGCATTGGCAGGTGGATTTTTTACCCTTGAGCCACCAGAGAAGCCCCCGCCAGGCGTTCTGATGCTCCTGCATCTGAGAGCCTCTGTTCCATGATGGGGTCCTGAGGCTGGAGCAAGGGCAGTATCTCTGAAATGGCAAGTCCAAAGGCTTGCTCATCTACTGGAGGGTTCCAGAACACAGAAGCAGCTGGGGAGGAGGGGCAGCGGGTGAAGGCCTCAAAGCTCACCAGTGGGAACTTCGCAAGGGTTCTTCTGAGCCCTCTGAACTGTGTCAGAGCCCGGATTCTGAGCTAACGTCTTCAGAGAATTCTAACTTTTGCATTTCCTGACTTTTATGAGCATGTGGAGTGTTGTAATTCCGTGAGGCTTTTAAATGTAATTTCCTTTGCTTTTAAGGAAAAATTGAGACGGCGGGGAGGGGGTTGATAGGGGATGGGTGGTGGCTGGTAGTGAGATGGTAATAATGGAGAAAACATTTTCAATAGGAATAAAGCTTCAGCAAAGTTTTTCCGTAAAGACATTGCTGCAAAGCCTGTATACCTTTATTGAAATATAAGATAAATTAATGATAATAAAAACTAATATTTAGGTAGCTCTTGTGATGTGCCAAGCGTATTCTAAAGTATTTACATAAATTGATCATTAATCCTCATGGCAGGTTTTTGACCTCGACCCCATTACTGTTGCCATATGATTGAAAGGCACCTACAGGACAGAGAGGTTAGGACACGGCCTCAGGGTTACACAGCTGGAACTGGGACTAGAACTTGGGCATTCAGACTGTGTCTTCTAGCCAGTATACTGTGTCATGCTACAAGGCCTTAAACACTACAGGACAAGTATTTCTATTTTGAAAGAGTGACTCATTGTTCTAAATTGTTCGGCATTGAGAATCAGGCTTCAGGGCCTGATGGTTTTCTTATTTAATTTTCTGGTTGGGCAGCCGAGTATTTCCTGGGTCTACCCCGTTCTCACAGAAGGTAGCCGAAGCTGACTTCTGAGTAGAGTAAATCAGTTACAAAATAAAGGTTAGGCTTGGTGCCAGAGCAAGACTTGGAAAGGTTCTGGAAGCCCGCAGCCCCAAACAGTTGAGCCAGGCGTCAGCAAGCCCTGAGGCTTAGAAGCTCCTAAAAGACCTAAGTTCCATGGAGAGTGGGTTTCGTGGGGGTGGAGGGAGTTAGGGGGAGGATGAAGGAAGGACTCGGTATGGCTTTAATTTTTCAAATATTGATTTCTTTGGCTGCGCTGGGTCTTAGTCGTGGCACTCGGGATGTTTAGTTGCAGCATGTGAACTGTTAGTTGGGGCATGTGGGTTCGAACCCAGGCCCTCTGCATTGGGAGCGTGGAGTCTTAGCCACTGGACCACCAGGGAAGTTTCCTTGGGTCAGTTGCTTACTATCATCTTGTCTTCTGGGGGTTATTCTCAGGACAAGAATTCACTGGTGAAGAGCTTGGACTTTGGGGTTGGATGACCGCCCGAGTCTGAGGCCTGATTCCTTCCCTAGCTAGATGTGGAAACCTACTGCTATGTCTCAGTTTTCTTCACTTATAAAACACAGGTGGGGGGATTTCCCTGGTGGGCCGGTGGTTGAGACTCTGTGCTCCCAATACAGGGGCTCTGGGTTCAATTCTTGGTCAGGGAACTAGATCCCATATGCCTCAACTGAAAAATAAAAATAAAAAAGCCCACAAAAAACACAGGTGGTATTAGCGCTGGCCTTAGTGTTGTTGAGAGGATTGAATAAATGGTACTCTTAAAGTTCTTTAAACATTACCTGGCGTAGAGAAAGCACCAAACAGATGGCAGTTCTTATCTTTGTTTCCTGACACATGCCTGGCGCTGTTCCACAAGCTTTCGAGAACACCAGTGACTAGATTCCACTATTTCTTTTACGACAACCCTAGGACTTAGGTACCTCCCATTTTGCAGGTGAGGAAACTGTGTCTCCCTGGGTCACTGGCCTGAGATGACAGAAGCAGGAAGCGGCACAGTGAGGCTTTAACTAACAGGGGCCTGAGCCCAAGGCGTGCTTTCCTCCCCACGCCCCCACTTGCACAGGCAGCCCACACTCACCTCCACTGTATTGAAATAATTGGCTCCAGGCCCCTGGGGAAACTGATATGAATTACTGCTTCCTTCACGCTTTTAAAAGCTGGATTGGAAGTGGCTTTGAATTACTTTACTCAGACTTTCACCACTGTGGAAATCCTCCCTATTTGTTGTCTTGCAGATACATCCGCATAAGAGCTGTTGGGTGGGGCGTGTGATTTGCTTATAATTTTCTCGCTCCCTCGTGATTGATACATGATTTGGTGACTCATAAGTGATCTGAGTCACAAAAGCGGCTTTCTCTGAGGGAACAAATGTTGATGCAGCAGTCACATTCCCTGACACTTCTCACACTTAACATTACACGGTCACCAATATATTGACCTCGTGAACTTGGAGCTCTCCGCCCATTGTTTACATATGAAGGACCAGTTGGTCCAGATCAGGAGAGAGGTCTTCTATGACCTCTGACGTCTTGCTGAACCTGGGTTGCTCTCAAGGTCACTGCTAGAGACAGCACTCACCTCCTGTTGCTGCAGATTTAATTTGCTCTTCTCTGACTAGTTGTTCAACAGTTTGGACTTCAGTAGATTGTTTTCTTTCCTTGATGTCTTACTGTGCCTGTGTCAGACAAGGCTGCGAAATATCAGGGACCCCAAAATAAGTCCCCTAGATGTGTTGTGAGAGACTGAAATTCAAGGGGTATATTAATGAATGTTTAGCTCATATATGTGCATGTTTTACACAGCAAATCTTTTGACTTTATAATATTTAAAATATATTGTATACCAAGAAAACACAGAAAGAAGAAATAAAATGCACAGTACCAATGACTATTTAGCGAAGTTGCTCAGTCGTGTCCTACTCTTTGCGACCCCATGGACTGTAACCTACCAGGCTCCTCAGTCCATGGAATTTTCCAGGCAAGAGTACTGGAGTGGGTTGCCATTTCCTTCTCCAGGGGATCTTCCCGACCCAGGGATCAAACCCGAGTCTCACGCGTTGCAGGCAGACGCTTTATCATCTAAGCCACCAGGGAAGCCCAATGACTATAGCAACCTAGAAATAGAGACTGTGTTTGACTTTTTGTTATCAGGTTGAAACGTATAAAATTGCCAATAGACAATATTTTTGGCCTATAAAAACAGGTTGCCCCTTGGGGGAACAAAGGAGTTAAAATTAAGTGAGAAACAAAGATTTAAAAACATAAAAATGAAAGCCCCCTCCCACCCTCCATATACTACCAAGACAAATGATAACTATCTGGGGAATTTTTGCTAGAATATTGAGCAATATCTTTACCAGAGAAGGGTAGGAAATCTTTATAATTTGGAAAAAATGAATTTGATAAAATATCAGAGGAAAAATAGTATCAGGGGCACTGATTGAACCCATCTGAGTCTCAGTTTTCTCATTTGTAGAATGGGAACATTGTACTGGATGATTCAATGAAATAAGCGTGGAATTTAAAAAGCAACTCTCCATGAGCCAGGATGCTCCAAAACAGATAGGAAGAAAAACTTAAAGATGTATGGAGAAGGCAGATCAATTTAGGATTAATATCATTATTTATATTCCCAAGGTCTGTTTAAGCGTCCTATTAAACAGAAGCACTCCTAAATCGCTACATTCCAGGGGACTTTGGACATACATAGGTTTCATTCTTGTTGTTGTTTAGGCACCAAGTCATGTCTGACTCTTTGTGACCCCATGGACTGTAGCCTGCCAGACTCCTCTGTCCATGGGATTCCCAGGCGAGAATAGTGGAGTGGGCTGCCATTTCCTTCTCCAAGGGATCTTCCTGACCCAGGGATTGAACCTCCATTTACTGTTTGGTAGACAGATTCTTTACCACTGAACAACGTGGGAAAGCCCACACAGGTCTCATGCCCATGAACAAAAAAAATAAATAAAAAGAAAGGAAAAAAGAAAAAAAAAATCCATTTGTAGATTTGACTAAAAACAGGAGGTTATTCTTGTTATCATCATGAAAACATCTTTGCCTGTCTCAGTGTGGCAAAGGGTATACCCTCAGCCTCCTCATAGTATACCAGGAGGGCTTTGGACAAGAGGGAGCCTTTTCTGGGCAGTTAATAAGCCAATCGGGTAGTAGTATTTTACAGATGCTCTGATGGTTCAGCAGGTGAAGAATTCGCCTGCAGTGTAGGAGACACAGGAGACACTAGTTCGATCCCTGAATCGGGAAGATCCCCTGGAGAAGGAAATGGCAACCCCAGTTTTCTTGCCTGGGGAATCCCATGGACAGACGAGCCTGGTGGGCTACAGTCCATTGAAATGCAAAGAGTTGGACATGACTGAGTGACTAAGCACTTGGAGAGAAGCAGACTCTCCTGGGATATATCCTGATAACGTCAATATTTTCTTTAGCAAGCCCATCAATAAGCACTAAGATTAGTTCTTCAAATGGGAACATGATCCCTATTCAAGAATGTGGCATAATGCTAACAGGTAACATTTCCAAAATGCCAATAATATGCCAGAAACTCTTCCAAGTGTTTTAAATGCATGAATTCCCTTAATCTTAATAACTCTGAGTCCAGTACTACTTAAACAGATAACAAAACTGAGGCACAGTTGGGATGTAAAGGTTGACAGTCCACATAGAAATGGGTTAGGAAAAGCTGGACAACCCAGGGAGGAGAGAAAATTCACAAGGAAAGAAACATAGTTTTAGTTGGGAATAGTGGGAGGAGCTGGATGTTTTTATCTTAATTGCACTGATTTATTTAATAGAACAATGATTCTATATGTCATTACACACACATACACACATGCACACACACATCACACAAAATTCTCATAATTCAGTTCAGTTCAGTCACTCAGTCGTGTGCGATTCTTTGCGACCCCATGGACTGCAGCATGCCAGGCTTCCCTGTTCATCACCAACTCCTGGGGCCTACTCAAACTCATGTCCATTACGTCGGTGATGCCATCCAACAATCTCATGCTCTGTCACCCACTTCTCCTTCCGCCTTCAATCTTTCCCAGCACCAGGGTCTTTTCCAGTGAGTCAGTTCTTTGCATCAGGTGGCCAAAGTATTGGGGTTTCAGCTTCAACATTAGTCCTTCCAATAATTTTTAGGACTGATTTCCTTTAAGATTGACTGGTTTGATCTTGCGGTCCAAGAGTCTTCTCCAACATCACAGTTCAAAAGCTTCAATTTTTTGGTACTCAGCTTTCTTTATAGTCCAACTCTCACATCCATACATGACTACTGGAAAAACCATAGCTTTGACTAGATGGACCTTTTATGACAAAGTAATGTCTCTGCTTTTCAATATGCTGTCTAGGTTGGTCATAGCTTTTCTTCCAAGGAGAAAGTGTCTTTTAATTTCATGGCTGCAGTCACCATCTGCAGTGATTTGGGAGCCCCCCAAAAATAAAGTCTCTCACTGTTTCCATTGTTTCCCTATCTATATGCCATGAGTTGATGGGGCTGGATGCCATGATCTTCATTTTATGAATGTTGAGTATTAAGCCAAATTTTTCACTCTCCTCTTTCACTTTTATCAAGAGGCCCTTTAGTTCTTCGCTTTCTGCCATAACGGTGGTGTCATCTGTGTATCTGAGGTTATTGATATTTCTCCCTCAATCTTGATTACGGCTTGTGCTTCATCCAGCCCAGAATTTCACATGATGTACTCTGCATATAAGTTAAATAACCAGGGTGACAATATACAGCCTTACCGTACTCCTTTCCTGATTTGGAACCAGTCTGTTATTCCATGTCCAGTTCTAACTTGTGCTTTTTGACCTGCATACAGATTTCTCAGGAGAACGGTCAGGTCGTCTGGTATTCCCATCTCTTTAAGAATTTTCCACAGGTTGTTATGATCCACACAGTCAAAGGCTTTGGTGTAGTCAAGAAAGCAAAAATCTCATACTCAGCTCTTCTGTCATTTTCATAAATCCTAAGACTATAAGCTTTTGCAGGTATTGTTAGAGGTAGATAACTAGACGGCTGGGGCCACACCTGATGTCACAGTATCAGTGCTGGGTTTGGTGTCCTTCCAGCCATGATTAAAATCCCAACTTCACTGTTCATCAGCTGTGTGACCCAAGTAAATTGCCTAATGTCACTCTTTTATAAAAAGGTCTTAAGAGTACCTACTTCACAGAGCTGCTGGGAGGCTTAAATGAGATCATATGAGTAGTTAGAACAGTACCTAACACACAGCAGATGCTTAAGAAACAGTGACGACAGTAGCTATTTCTAGAGTCACCTAACAAAGAAAGCCATCTCCTTTCACAGTGCTCAGTTTCCAAGTTTAACTGGATGTGACACCTTATGGACTTGTTTCTCAAGGTACTTCAGTGGACCCTACAGATAGATATATACTTAAAGTAGTGAACTTGTTCATCATCTTGCTAATTTTATGGGCCTATCAAATGGGATCTATGCCTATCCTGGGAATGCAGTGAACAGGCGCGCTGCTAAGCTGAGATTTTTGGTGGGGCAGCTCTTCCCGTAAGATGCCTCTGCTAGACTTCGCTTTGCCTTTTCCACCCCTGTGCCTGAAGCCAGAGCTATGTGCATTTTCCTTCCCAGTATCCTCATACACTGACTCTTTTTTTTCACCTACTAAAATGTAGTAAGCTTAAGAAAAGTTCAATTAAAATGAAACATAAATATTTTCTTTCTTACTGTGTCATTAAAAACTCTCCCCTCACATCCCAAGTTACTTGGCATCCACCCAAAGGAAACATTTTACTCTCTTGGCCCCCAGTGTGTAAGGCATAGAGGAAAAAGATCTGCTTAGTCTGTCTCGACAGGATCCTTGCATGGGGAGAGGAGCAAAGGTTTCAAAGGAGTGGAAAAGAGCATGAAGTAGGAAAGTAAGCCAAGAGAAAAAAGATGGAGCATTAAAAGCTAAGAGAGGAAGAGAAGAAAATGATTTCATAACACAAGTCTAGAATGGACAGTTTCTGGAAGATAGTATCGTACCCTGGGTTTCTGCATCAAAGGTATAAAGCTTACCATTAGATGCTGACCTCATTCAGGAGAGAGTCCAATATAGCATTATCCCTGAGTATTTCTGGTGGAGT
This sequence comes from Cervus elaphus, assembly GCF_910594005.1. Taxonomy (NCBI): domain Eukaryota; kingdom Metazoa; phylum Chordata; class Mammalia; order Artiodactyla; family Cervidae; genus Cervus; species Cervus elaphus. Next base: position 55,213,995 of record NC_057843.1, read on the forward strand.
CCAAAGTCCAGTGGTATTCAACATAGCTAGTACTTCAAGTTTATGTTATGAGTTGGTAGATCATCTTTACCAGCAGCAATAGCACTATTATTTATTGAGGATTTAATACGTGCTATGAAGCTAACAAAGATTAGTCTCTTTAATCCTTAAAAGAATTTTACGAGCTAGAGGTGATTATAATCCCAGTTTTAAAGATGGTAAGTTTAGGAAGGTTACAGTTAGTAGAAATGGATCCTGTATTCTAATCCCAGCAGCCAGACTCCAGCACTTGTGCCCTGTATCTTATTTGATTTATGCTCCATATTGTTGGACAACTTTTCAAAGTTCTTCCTTTTGTAACCCCTCTCCCTCCTGCTCCTCCTCCTCTTAATCTTCTGCCTTCCTCTGTTTACATGGCTCCTACTCATAGAGTCAGGTTACATTTTGTAAGTGGTGGATCATCCAATTCTGTTTCCTATCACAGAGCTAAGGTATTCCTACCAGTCATCTTTCCAGTAGTCACTAATCCAGTGGAATCATTATCCATCTCCAGAAAAAATTCAAATAGAGGGAACTGCTCCATCTAGAGTTCCAGCTTGCAAATAAAATTACTTATTTTCACTTAGTGCCCTTCCTCGCCTCCCCAGAAGCCTTCACCTTGTCTAAACATTAGGCTTTTATTCCAGGTTTGGCCCCAAATAAACTGATCTATGGTGGCACGCATGGCGAGCGGCTTCCTGTGGTTATTGGGAGGGCAGCACATTCCTTTTCATCTACTCTTTTCTAAACAAATATATCTCTGTTTCAATCTTTCTTCCCATGTGCTGAATGCCCTCTTTTTCTTTCTTTCATCCATTTGGCATGTCAATTTCTGTTCTGCTCACATTAAAGTAATAGAGTCAAAACTAAGGTGAGGATGGGCGATTACTTTACAATGTGCTCATTTTAATCAGCTGGTCCTTAAATTCATGTAGGAAAATTTCATCCTGAGAAGTGACACAGGGGCAGCTGAAATTCACAGAAGAGTTTCTCTGATATTTATCTGTTGGGGAGTTTGACACATAAAGAGGACACAAGAGGGTTTTTTTTTACTTTCAAGGTCCAATTCCAAATAAGATTAAATCCCTGACCCTTAAAAGCAGTGGCTTCTTGTGGTTATATATGATGATAATGTCTCTCCGGTTGTGAGGTAACTAACTGTGTAATTTTCAGTAGTTAATTTCCATGTGGCTCAGTTTCCTCATCTATGAAATGAAGGCAATTGATATAACTACCTTATAGGGTTGTCATGACAAATAAATTATAAGAATAACTTAAAACCTTTACCTAACATTGGAAATTCAATGCATTACCTATTATTATCATTCATTTAAAATGCTAGACCTTTTTCTTATTTTAGTAGTGTCAATTTGTCACTCAAATACTTCCTCCATTCATTCTTCCCTTCTTTCTTTCCTTTTCACCCTCCCTTCCTCCCTTCCTCTCTCCCTCCCATCCTTTCCCCCAAATGTATTTGTTTAGCAGTGTCTGGTATGTCCCAGACACTGTGCTAGGCTCTGGAATACAATGGTAAGAAAAAAGAGAGCGTGTCCCTGCCTTTACAGATCATATAGTCTAGTGAGGAGACCAGGCAGAAATTAAAAAACCAAATAAAATTGTAGAACTGTCTTGTGATACATTCTGTGACGGGTTCATGAGCCAATTGATGTCAAGGGAGTTTGAAACATGGGGATTTGCCCTAACCAGGGAGAATAGGGTGTTCCCTAAGAGTCCTTCCGGAGCTGATATGAGTTAAGAGCTAAAAGGTGAGTAGAAGAGACAGCTTGGCAAGCAGGGAGGGAGCAGTGTTTCAGGCGGGGGAATCGGGTGAGGAGAGCAGAGGGAGTGAGAAGCGGGGAATGTGAGGCCACAAGAAAAGGGGAAAAGGGTGGGAGGCACAGATTCCACAGAGCTCTCTCCCCGACAGATCCGGCCAGATCCGATAGCTAAGTGTTTGGAGCAACAGGGAGCCAGAGAAAAAAATGTAAGCTAGGTTGTATGTGTACTTGTGGGGGAATTTAGACTTCAGTGGTTTTATTTGAGTTTCTAAAAGAGTGCTGTGAATGAATTACCATGCACTAATTCTGTGAATTAATAAGTTGCTGTGAATTAATAGAAAGAAAGATTTGGAGGGGTCTAAATAGGATGTGAGAGGCCAGATAGAAGGCTATTGCAGTGATCTGTGAGAGGTGACATCAGCTTGGACTACTGTGGTGGCAGCCAAGGTGGAATGATGTGGGAGGATATGAGTAGCATTTAACAAGTAAAATTCCTAACATTTGGAGATGGATGAGCAGCAAGAGCTGGGTGCCATGGCATGACTTCATTAATCCTAATGAGACTGAACATTTTCCCTTTTGTTTCCCTCCATGACCCAAGAGGCATACACTGGTATAATATGTGGGGTCTTTATAAAGTTGAAATTGCCAACAGACCCAAAATATTTGAGAAAAGCCGCTTAGGTATGCTGGTTAGCCAAAATAATAGAGGAAGTTGACCTTCAGCCCTTCTCTTTGTTTTGTTCCAGCTGCAGAAATCATTTCTGGGTGCTCTCTGACTCGAGTAAACAACACCCCCTGTCACCTTATCCCTTTGACAGTTGATCCCACTTCTATATTTTCACTGGGACATGATTCTCACTGACAGGAGAAAGTTCAGCACCCAGACCTGCAGCTGTGAAAATACTCGCTCCTCTCCAGAACTATTAGTACTTCTGGGAAACCCGTTATAGTGCCAACCACTCTCTGGTCCTGAAGTGACCCTGTTATTTTGGGAGGTAGTAAAGGAAATGATATTTTAAAAACCCCAAGTGGCGGTCTCTTTGGACACTGAAAGGTGTAAGTGATAAAAGGCTCACTATACTTAAAGACAAGGGGTGAACGGGTGCCAGATCCTCCCCAGACTCTTTCTATGTGTCAGCAAAATAGATCTGAGCTCAGTAAAATAACCCAGGACTGAAGCAGTTTCTTCAGTTGAATAATTAGACAAGAGGTGGTCAATTTGGAAAAACTAACTACCTTCTTCTGTTCCCGCTTTAGGATTTTTATTAGAAACAAAACACAATCCTTAGGCAGATTTAAGAGTACAGGAAGAAGACTGCTAGATTTTGAGCTGCTGTAGGCAGAGTCTATGTTTTATTTGTTTTCATCTCCAGTCACATCCATGGTGCTTATCACATAGGAGGTACTCAATGAATGTTGGTTGAATAAAGGATTCACATGTATTTTCATGGGTCTTTACATGATAGAATGAGTTAATCATTTTTTGCCCCAGTCTGTAGACATGGGTGCTACCTGTACTCCATCTTTATTTTGAATACTATTTAGCTACAAGGATGTTCTAAAATGAGATAATAAGGAAATCAGTTTTAGTACAATTTTACACATACCGATGGATACACTTGCTGACTAGGTGCAGCTATGGATGTTCTCCTCGGAAGATGCTTTTGCAACTTAGATTGCACTAGGGTGAGGCTACTGATGTGGGGGGAAGGGAAAGTAAGATAAAACTCACACCTTAACTTCTAGACAGGATTGCTTTTTATAAAAATGAATTCCAAGTACTTCTTGTATACCTAGCATGGACAAAGGAAATTTACCAATGATCTGTGATTTGAAATGGCCCAGAACAGGTCCAGTGGCTCCCCTGTCCTTGGAAGCAGGTGGTTTATTCTCTTGATAGCTGCTCTGTACTGCCCCACCATCAGCTTCCTAGGCAAGGCTCCATTCCTCCTGGTCTGTCCTGTTGGAACAGGTTCTTTATCTCCATTCTCATACTACTCTAGTCTTGTTGCTAGATTACTCTGTTACTGATTCTCAAATTGTGGTTCCTAGACCAGCAGTGTTAGTGTCGTCTTGGAACTTATCAGAAATGAAAATCTTTGGGCCTCACCCTGGACCTACTCCAGAAGAAACTGGTCTTGGGGACCAGCAATTAAAAAAAAAATAATTTTATTTATTTACTTTTTTGTTTGGTCTATGCTAGGTCTTTGTTGCTGAACGGGCTTTCCTCTAGTTGCAGTGAGCAGGGGCTATTCTTTGTTGCAGTATGCAGGCTTCTCATTGTGATGGCTTCTCTTGCTGCCAGGCATGGACCCTAGGGCGCACAGGTTTTAGTGGCTATAGTATGTGGGTTCAGTAGTTGCCGCTCCTGGGCTCTGGAGCATAGGCTCAATAGTTGTGGTGCAAGCACAGGCATGTGGGATCTTCCCAGATCAGGGATTGAACCCATGTCTCCTGCATTGGCAGGCAGATTCTTTACCACTGAGCCACAGGCAAGCCCAGAGGCCCATAAGTTTTAACAAACTCACTTGTGACTCAGCTGGTAAAGAATCTGCTTGCAATGCAGGAGACCTGGGTTTGATCCCTGGGTTGGAAAGATCCCTTGGAGAAGGGAAAGGGTATCCACTCCAGTATTCTCGCCTGGAGAATTCCATGGACTATATAGTCCATGGGGTTGCAAAGAGTCAGATATGACCGAGTGACTTTCACTTTAAACTCAGATGTGAGAACCACTGCTGATATAAAGCTAGTTTCTGAGCATACCACCTCTTTGTTTGTGTGGTATGTGATTTGTGTGTGTGATGTCTTCAGATACTGCTCTTCCCCTGATCCTGGAGAACTCCACATCTCTCCTAGTGCATGCCACACCATTCCTTTGTATTTCAACAGCATTCCTCATCACAACTAGGTTATAATAACCAGGGAAATCTAACTAATCTTTTAGTCTTTCTGCAACCTCCCTGGGCAAAGCACAGGGCCTGGGATATAATACATACTAAGTAAATGTGGCCAATTTAACCATAAACTAAAATATTTATCTGACCTTTGAAGCTTGATGGCATGACAGCAGTACTAGGAATAAGTCTAACCTTTCCAGTGTGGTTTTCTAATATTATTGCAGAGAATATTAAACTGGAGGTAGGAGGCTTGAGCCAGACCAGTCTTCTTGGTGACTTCCAAGACTTAGGAAGGCATTTAAGGGCTTTGCTTCCATTTTTTTTTTCATCTATAAAGTGTCAGTAACAATATCTATGGACAGAGTTGTAGTAAGGACCAAATGCAACAGCATATGTTATCAAATACAAGATATTCTATTGATTTGTTACATTTAAAACAAAAACAGGCAACTCCATTTTCTGGTTGCACATGGCACCATAAAGAACACTAAGAACAACCTTTAAAGAGAAAATTCCATTTTTATATTATCCAGAGGGTCTTTCTTTCTAAGTTTTTTTGTTTTTTTTTTTTTAGGGGGAACTGTATTCTCATCATCTGATATTTGAAGCAAGAAAATATAAATGCTTCTTACCACTTATCTATTCTTACTTGTTGATGAGGCATCAGCATTACTGTCAACCTTTTAGGCTTTGAAGGGATTTCAAGCTTTATCTTGATTTAATGGTTGAAAAAAAAAAATCAGCCAAAGGTACATTTTCTAAGAGCATGTCTGGACCTACCCATTAGAAGAGTGTGAGCTACTGTTCTATCAAAACTAATTAAACCTTAAATGTATAACCAACTCTCAATTACCAAGGTTAATGGGACTACATGCATACATAATTATATCTTACATTTGTATAGTGCTTTTAACTTCTTCAAAGCACTTTTCACTGTATTGCATATATAACACAGATGGATTCTTTTTTTTTAATCCACAAATATAAGGTAAGAAATCTTGGAATCAATAATTTCAACTTTGTACCTTTCCAAAGCTATTAGAACTAGTAAAATTGTCTAGTAGGACTTTCTACTCTCTTCCTGCCACTTCTCAACTAAAGGCAAGAAATGACTGAAAGATTTGAAGGACTCTCCAGAGGAAAGGAACTCAAGAAGGAGAGGCAGGCAAGGACCTGAGCCATCCACAGACTAGATCATTAGCGCCAGGGTAATTAAGAATAATGGACTATCTGTGTGATTATACCCATAAGAAAGAGATGAAAAAGCATAGGAAATGATGCATGAGTAGCAGTATTTACAGGGCTCTTGTCATTGCCATTCACTCTACAAGCATTATCCAACACCTACTGTAGGCCAATCACTTTCAGCAAAGGGGATGGATACAGCAATGAATACCCCGGGCAAGGCTGCTACTGTCATGGAGACGGCCTTTTTGAATGGCAAAGACCGACGACAAACAAGATCGTAAATAGACAAATCAGATAACTTCAGGTAGCATTACGCACTGTGAAGTGCATAAACACCAAAATGTTGTAGAGAGAGCCTTAGGAAGGCCATGCTATTTTAGATCAGGTAGCCAGGGAAGGCCTTTCAGGATATTTGAGCTGCGTCCTGCAAAAGGACCCCACCTTGTGTAGGTCTGCTAAACAAAATGATGGAATAAGTGAACTCATCAGGTTCAATGTCAGAGGGAGGGCCAGGCCCCACCACTTCTGTGGTTATTCATTTTGTGTCCTTTTGTGGATATTCCTAAAATCTCTCCAGGAGCCCTGATGTATTGCCTCTACAATGGAGGTTGCTAATTCTGATCACCTTGACAGGGGTGCTCTGAGGAATAATGGGTAAACAATTGTGAGGAGCTATATAAATGCTAAATAATGATCACAGTAATAACCTTTTATTAAAGTCAGCACTGTGATAGGCAGCTCACACTCGGATGCCTTGGCAAATGTGGAAATCGATGCGGCTGCTCCCTGCACACCCCGGCACCATCCTTTAAAATAGAAAAAATAAATGAGCCGATGATCATGATATTCAAAGTGGTTAGTGATCAAATAACTGTCTTGAGAGAAAGCTGGTGTGTGAAGTGTAAAATGGGAGTATAGAGATAATGGCACATTCCAGCCCAGAGCAGGTAGAGGGGAGCTGGTGAATGTAACTGGATGCTGCTGGTACACATGCCACCCGCTGCAGGGTGGTAATTCTAACCTCATCAGGACGAGGCATTGCCACCACCAAAAGCACTGGCAGACGGAAAGTGGGATGAGAAAGAGCCGGATCAGCAGCTTCTCTGCCAGCAGCCCCATCTGGCCCTCTTGGCCTTGGCAAGCCTCCCTGGGGGGAGAACTGAGAAGCCAGCACCAAGGGGCCCTACCTTGGAAGGGCACCAAGGAAGCAGGAGAGAGGGAGGGAGGCAGGGAACAAGTGTTGCATTTTTTCCTTTCTTGAAAGATCCCGGTTCCAGGAAAGGCTTCAGTTGTCTTTTTACCAGAGCCTCCCTACACAGTTACAGATAGGAATCCACTCCCTTAGCTGCTCCTCTTCCTTCCCTGTAAACCTCTCTCCAAAACATAATGTTAATAACACAGAAGCATTCTTTCCTTGTGGGTCCTAGAATCTCTTTGATATAAATATGCATGTTCCCAAACTTTCTTTCTTGTCTCCCACCTCATATTGGCACACATATTGTGTGAAAAGCACATGTGCACACACACATACATGCACACACATATGCCCACACTTACCTAAATACTTTGTTAAGCTCCAGCTTGGCTATTATACAGTGTCTATGGAATGTTGGTCACATAGTGGAAAAGTTTAAATTATTGTTGCTGCTTCTCTGAAAAGCAGAAAAAGAGAGAAGATAATGATCTAAAAGAAAGAAAGAAAGAAACAAACAAACAAACCACTCATTTAAGGCTGATACTGAATACTTTGGTTCTTATTGACTGAGTAGGTCACCCCCACCTTAGGTAGAGTGGAGGTGATCTTGGAGGTGCTAAAAGCCCCCAGCGCATACTTCACTTCTTGAGACTTGGCTAGAAATTAGGGAGGTTAAAAAAAATATGACAAGACAACCCTAGATTTCATGAAATTATGAAGTTGGGGTGGGAAAGGATCAAGGTCCTCACAAAAATCTAATTGATCTTAACCAAATGGAGAAAATTTTAAATGTTAAACACCCTGGTATGTTATGTCTGAATTACTTCGGGTGGGCATGCTGCGTGCTCAGTAAATTTTCTGCAGCTAGTGAGGCACTTCCATCCACCAGCGCCTCAGACTGCCCGAACCTGAACTCCTTTCTTGGCGTATACCATTTCTTTAGGTGCTTTGTTTTCCAAACTAGTCGGTGAAAGACTCTAGGGAGAGCTGTCCTCAAGAAATGTGATCATCTTCATGGCCAAATCAGTCTGAATTAAGTTGGTCCATTAGCAGGACTGCCTCAATGGCTCCCAGATTTTATTTGGTAAGTGTTTTTAATGACTTACTGATAATGCACTGGCAATAAAGTGGGAGATAATGTCAGAAGGAGGGAAAGCACCTGCTCAGATGCTGTGCTTTTTAAACTAAGCTAACTCATACTTAACCACATTCAGTGTCAAACTCCAAGGAATGGTTCCCAGTTATTGTCTTGGATCCTTTACTTACTTTGCTTTATTTTATTTTATTTTCAAATCTTTGTTTCAGCTTTGTCTGGCATTTGACTTACTTAACTCCATTTTCCTCCCGGCTTCTGGCTCTGTGCTCACCCCTTTGGACTTGATGAGCAATCGTGCCTTTCCTGCTTTTCACCTCTGGCACTCCTTTGAAAATGGGTTATGTTTATCTTCTGGCTCTTGCAACTTTTGGCTGCTCAAAACTTTTGACTCTACTCAGCCAAGTTTTGATCCCAGGACCTTTCCCTGGCTTCAACCTATCTCAGTGGCATCCGTGCTGGGCTTAACTCCTCCAGATGTGGGCATGGGCAAGAGGAAAGACCAGCAAGGAAACAGGAAGAATATCTGGCTCAGCGTAACCTGTGCAGGGTCCTCAGGCCTTGCTGCATGTACAATCTCTGCCCACTTATTCCTCTGCTTATTCTCTCCTATCTTTGACTCTATGTCAGTTTTTATTAAGTCTCTACCTTCCAACTGGCTGATCCTCCTCTAGTATCCCTTTGTAGGACTTAAATGGGAATGAGAGTAAGTGATATCCTTTAGGCAAAATAAATTTGATAGTCAGGAGTAATTGCTAAATCTCAAGTGTCTTTATACCACTTATCAAATGCCATTTTACCAGATTAGTTGGCAAATGGCTTTGGCTTTCCAGAAAGTCTGTTGATAGGCAGGTCAATAAACATCTGTCGAATAAATGAATGCATGCATACTCATTGTGTAGCACTGTATCAGGTACCTTAAATAAATAAAAATATAAGACTTCATCCTTGGCTTAAGAAAGACATCTCATGCCAATCACAGCAAAACTTTTTTGAAATATCACCAAGGGCCAGACCAGTTTCACTATTTCTTCTAGAAAACAAGATGTTCTCTCTTAATGCACAAACATCTTCATCTGGGCAAAAGGGAATGAGAGCAAAGGACTGGGTCAGTTCAGTTGCTCAGTCATGTCTGACTCTTTGAGACCCCATGGACTGGAGCACTCCAGGCCTCCCTGCCCATCACCAACTCCCAGAGTTGACCCAAACTCATGTCCATTGAGTCAGTAATACCATCCAACCATCTCATCCTCTGCCGTCCCCTTCTCTTCCCACCCTCAATCTTTCCCAGCATTTGTCTTTGCAAATGGGTCAGCTCTTTGCATCAGGTGGCCAAAGTATTGGTGTTTCAGCTTCAACATCAGTCCCTCCAATGAACATTCAGGACTGATCTCCTTTAGGATGGACTGGTTGGATCTCCTTGCAGTCCAAGGGACTCTCAAGAGGTAGGGTAGGGCGGTAAGAGACACCCGTGAGCTAATGACCTATGGAATTTGGACATTTTATTACTATCAGTGGATTTTTTACATTGGATCCTTGAGGAAGCATAAAGATAATACATAAAGATAATGCATATAGATAAACAAATAGAATGAAGTGAGCACCCATAGAACTGCCACCCATGTCTAGCAATACAACTTTGATATCAGCCCAGAAACCTCCACTCTCCTGCCTGATATAATAGCATTTTACTTATTTTTCTTCATAATTCTTCCATCTTTGTTTGTTGTTGTTGTTCAGCTACTCAGTCGTGTCCGACTCTTTGCAACCCCGCGGACTGCAGCGTGCCAGGCTTCCCTGTCCTTCACTATCTATTAGAGATCAAATTGCTAACATCCTTTAGATCATCGAAAAAGCAAGAGAGTTCCAGAAAAACATTGACTTTTGCTTTATTGACTGTGCCAAAGCCTTTAACTGTGTGAATCATAACAAACTGTGGAAAATTCTGAAAAAGGTGGGAATACCAGACCACCTGAACTGCCTCCTGAGAAATCTGTATGCAGGTCAGGAAGCAACAGTTAGAAGTGGACGTGGAACAACAGACTGGTTCCAAATCAGGAAGGGAGTACATAAAGGCTGTATATTGTCACCCTGTTTATTTAACTTATATGCAGAGTACATCATGTGAAATGCCGGACTGGATGAAGCACAAGCTGGCATCAAGATTGCTGGGAGAAATATCAATAAACTCGGATATGCAGATGACACCACCCTTATGGCAGAAAGTGAAGAAGAACTAAAGAGCCTCTTGATAAAAGTGAAAGAGGAGAGTGAGAAAGTTGGGTTAAGGCTCAACATTCAGAAAACTAAGATCATGGCATCTGGTCCCATCACTTCATGGCAAATAGATGGGGAGATAATGGAAACAGTGAGAGACTTTATTTTGGGGGGCTCCCAAATCACTGCAGATGGTGACTGCAGCCATGAAATTACAAGATGCTTTCTCCTTGGAAGAAAAGCTATGACCAGCCTAGACAGCATATTAAAAAGCTTTGCCAACAAAGGTCCATCTAGTCAAAGCTATGGTTTTTCCAGTAGTCATGTGTGGATGTGAGAGTTGGACTATAAAGAGAGCTAAGTGCTGAAGAATTGAAGCTTTTGAACTGTGGTGTTGGAGGAGACTCTTAAGAGTCCCTTGGACTGCAAGGAGATCAAAGCAGTCAATCCTGAAGGAAATCTGTCCCAGATATTCATTGGAAGGACTGATGCTGAAGCTGAAACTCCAATACTTTGGCCACCTGATGCGAAGAACTGACTCACTGGAAAAGACCCTGATGCTGGGAAGGATTGAAGGTGGGAGGAGAAGGGAACGACAGAGGATACAATGATTGGATGGCATCATTGACTCGATGGACCTGAGTTTGAGTAGGCTCCGGGAGTTGGTGATGGACAGGGAAGCCCAGAGTGCTCCAGTCCATGGGGTTGCAAAGAGTTGGACACGACTAAACGACTGAACTGAACCTTCTCCTAGAATTTGCTCAAACTCATGTCCATTAATTTGATGATGCCATCTTTGTAAATTTCCCTAAAAAAGTTTAGTCTTACCCAACTTTGAAATAAAAATAGATTAAAGAAGAAAAATAGCAACTTGCATGCACACTCAATGTTGGGCATGAAAAAGAAAACTAGACTTTTAAGTAAGATTCCAAAGTATATAATTTCTGTTGCTGATCAAGACATTTACTCTTAAAAAATTGAAGTATAGTTGATTTATAATATTACATTAGTTTCAGGTGTACAACATAGTGATTCATTCAATATCTTTATAGATTATACTCTATTTAAAATTATTAAAACACAATAACCATATTTCCCTGTGCTGTACAATATAACCTTGTAGCTAATTTATTTTATACGTAGTAGGTTGTATCTCTTAATCCCCTACCCCATCTAGCCTCTCCCCACTGGTAACCACTAGTTTATTCTCTGTATCTGTGAGTCTGTTTTATTACATACATTTGTTTATTGCTTAGATTCTACGTATAAAAGACATTTACTCTTTAGTCCACTTTTATGTTTGCTGTTGCCCATCACTCTACTCCTTTATACTTCAAAGTTATACTTCCCAAAGCTCCCTTTGGTGTTATACTAATGCTTTCCTGAACTCAGTGGAACTTTAAAGGATACTGAGCTCATCTTGATGAAATGGATGTTGACATTCCATGATCATCACTGTAATTATTCCTAATTTGTACTTTGCTTCAAAAAGTCTCTTCCCCTACCATTTTAAAATGGTATCTACAGTTTTAATTATACTTGACAATAAGCTTCTTTCACCACAAAATCTGTTTGATCATGTATATGCTCATCATTGTCTTCAAATATCCTATTTTAAAGAAATTCCATCCAGATAGAGCTCCCAAAGAGTTACAATATTAGCAATGGTGTTTTTAGCTGTTTCTGTAATCACTGTTTGTAATGATTGCAAATCACATTTGTACAAATGATTAGATGCTAGTTGAGTTATCTATCATACTGGGCTGAAATGGTCCTGTAAACCACTGTACACCAAACAAATCTACAGAGTAAAAACTGAAATGGAACTTGGATTCCATGGATAATCAAATCAGATGCTGTAGATTAACACATACTTCAGGTCCAGAATAATCTTGCTAATCACACTTTCAAATTAATCAGCTAATGTCAATTTCCATGAAGAAGAGATCTGGTGGATCTTGGTGAGATAAGATTTGGGAAGGTCAAGGGCAACAGGGAAAGCTCCTGGAGGTGATAGGGTTAGCTAGAGCAAAGGACACAAGACAACAATGAGAAGGCTCTATTAGGAGATATCTGGACCATAAGTGCTGTAAATAAACTTACAATTTTGCCATACTGCTTTGTGAATGATTTTCCTTAATTCAGATTTTGTATTTTTTCATGATGTAATACATAGGGAGATCTAGGTGAGCACCAAAGAACTGATGCTTTTGAACTGTGGTGTTGGAGAAGACTCTTGAGAGTCCCTTGGACTGCGAGGAGATCCAACCAGTCCATCCCAAAGGAAATCAGTCCTGAATATTCATCAGAAGGACTGATGCTGAAGTTGAAACTCCAATACTTTGGCCACCCGATGCGAATAACTGACTCATTGGCAAAGACCCTGATGCTGGGAAAGATTGAAGGTGGGAGGAGAAGGGGACGACAGAGGATGAGATGGTTGGATGGGATCACTGACTCAATGCACATGAGTTTGAGTGAACTATGGGAGTTGGTGATGGACAGGGAGGCCTGACGTGCTGCAGTCCATGGAGTCGCAAAGAGTTGGACACGACTGAGCGATGGAACTGAACTGAACTGAACTGAGTCTCATTTTTCTGTGTGCTTGGATACGGTGAGTAGAGTGCTGTAGCTGAGTCAATAGTTTCATGCAGGGGAGATTTGAGAAACAATATTGGCAAGAAAGGTTAGGTCAGATTATGACAATCCTTAAAATGCTTGTATTGGACTTTATCCTTTGGAAGTCATTTAGTGTTTGTCACTGAGAGCACCTCAAGGAAAATAGTGTTTATTGGTGGTTTCTGAGGGGAAAAAGACTTTGGCAGGGAGATTAAGTAAGACAGTTAGTGTTAGTCTCTTTGTGACCCCATAGACTATAGCCTGCCAGGTTCCTCTGTCCATGGAATTCTCCAGGCAAGAATACTGGAATGGGTAGTCCTTCCCTTCTCCAGTGGATCTTTGCAATTCAGGGATTGAACCTAGGTCTCCTGCATTGCAGGCAGATTCTTTATGGTCTGAGCCATCAGGGAAGCCCCTTAGGTAAGATAATACGGCAATAGTTAAGACATTAGAAAGTATGGCTTAGGCTAAGTTTTGGTAGTGGATTAAAAAGGAAGGGGTAGGTGCAGCATTATAAGCGGGGAGAATTTGGCTTCTTTTTCTGTCTTTTTCAGCCACTTGGGCTTATTACTGCTCATTCTCCTTGATTTATTTCCCTTCCCATTTATATTTTCCTTCTTCCCTTGATCCTACTTTACCATTTTTCCTCTTTTCCTTTTTGCCTGCATTAAAAACTTTTTTCTTATTACTTTTTTATATGGGATGATGATTCAGTCAGTCATGTATCAAATGGGAGATATGGGTAGAAATGAACCATATGATTCACCAACTGATTATAATATGTCGGTGCTTTATAAATATATATATATATATATATATATACATATATATAATATATTTATCTTTTATTTTCAGTTAGAAAGAAGGAAAGGAAAATAAAGAGCAGAATGGAAAAATGAGAGACTTCATTTATTCCTTCATTCAAGAAGTGCTGTGTTTCCAAGAAAGAAATAGAGTCAAAGAGAAAAAATACAGCAAAGTAATTTATGTTGCTATAATGTTATTATATAGTTTCCCTTTAAACTCCGTTGAGTAAACTAGAGAGGCCAGGATGGAGGCAGGAGACTAAGGTGTGATGGGCAGACTCCATGCCCTGCCTTTCCGTCACGTTGTTTCTCATATAAAAATGTGGAAGGTAAATCCCTATTCTTAGGCCTCAGTGACTGGCTCAACTTATAGGATGTGGTAGAAGTGACTTTCTGGGACTTCTTAGGCTTGGCTGTAAGAAGTCTGTGTCTTTTGGGAGATTTACTCTGGGGATGCTGCCTTTTGGAACCCAGCCATCACTTTGAGAGAAGTCCAGATCACACAGAGAGGCTGTGTGTAGGTCCTCCAGTTGGCAGCGACAGATCATAGCCAGCACTTCCTGTCAGTCACAGGAGTGACTTGACATCCCACCCAATTGAGCCTATAGGTGATTGCAACTCCAGCTGACATCTGACTGTACTTCCCAGGAGACCCTGAACAAGGACTGCCCAGTCAATCTCAGTCAACCCGCAGAACAATAAGAGACAAAGATAAGCTACCACTTTAAGCTACTCTACTTTGGTGTGGTTTGTAATATAGCAATAGATAATTCTTTCATCAGTTGTTTGAAAGATTCATAATGTCATCCAGAATGCATGTATATTTAAATTTTTTTTCTTTTAAAGGTCACTTTATTACTCATTAGCCATGAAATTAGAATCTGAATTGGTCTTGATCAGAAGTCTTAGGAGCTATTTAAGCAAATATTTTAAGTACTATCATATTTTGAGTACTGGTTCAGGATAAAGCAACATAAATGTGACAAGAATATTGATTTGTAATCAGAAGGTGGAGTTTGAATTCTAACTCTCTCATTCATCACTCTGTGACCTAGGGCAAGTTATTTAACATCTCTGATTGCTAGTTTCCAATTCTGTAGTATATTTGAGTATTTAGTGCTGCCAGGCAAAACACAGATAGTCAATAAATTTCCTTTTCTTTCCTCCTTATGAAAGTCCTCTTTTCATAAGTGCAACCATGTCAAAGCTTAGCACATTATTATCCAGCTTGCTAAAACTGAATATTTTTTGTCATTTATCAAATATTTCTCTTGATAAATATTTCATAGGCTTCCATAGCGTTACCTTTAGTAGTATGGTCTACCTTACTTTTCCTGTGGGATGACTTGTTTAATAGATTTTGGGACTCATTCTGTTGCTAGAGTCTCACAAAGGCAATTTTGTGGCCACCTTCTTTGGTTTTCAAGGACATGACCCTGTCTCCTATCTTCAGTGTGGTTTCCTACCCCAATGCAAATGTTAATATGTTAAGTGCATATCAAATAAGAATTTTAATTCAGTTCATCATATGTTTATGTATTTAAATTTAAGAATCAAATTGATATAATTGGTAGCATTACCCATTTGCTTTGATTTGAGATGCCAAGTGATTGAAAAAAATTTTAATTTAGAAGAGAATTACCTTGCTTATTTGAATTTATCATTTTTGTATAATTAGGATGAACTAATTTAATTTGCAGTTATCCTTTTAAATGACTTAAATGATATCTGCTGAGACATTCAAGACCACATGATTAGTGGAGTCCTCCTGAATATTACTCAGTCTCATAGCGTTGAAAAGTACAAGTGCAACTTGGGAAGCTTGGAGGTTGAAGTGGCAAGCTTGATCTTTTCTTCATTAGCATATATTTTTTTTTTCTATTTTATACCCCTCACTTTTATGCTGCTTTGTGTTTTCCAGAGGAATCACACATTGCATTTGGTGATCGTCCTTCTTTTCTAAATCTGTTCTGATTTTATGTCATTTTCACTCAATGTTCAGCTCACATCTCAGTTCTGCAAAGGTTAGGCTTATTACTCCTTTTGTGAGTTATGGTTGAAATCCCCAAGACAATGCTCTTTATGGAGACTGAGTTACCTTCAGTAAATACTTTTTTTAAATGATGCATTTTAATGAGACTTTAAAATTTTTGACACAGACTACTGAGTAAAGTAGCTAGAACCTATAGTTTTAGAATAGTGTTTTTCAAAATGCAGGTCTTTACCCATTAGTAGATTATAAGTAATCCTCCAGGTTGTGACAAGCACTTAAAAACAATGGAACTATGTAGAATAGATAATACTAAAATGCATTATATGTAATAAGGGTACATAAAGTTTCATAAAACTTTTGTATTAGTTTTGTGTGTGTGTGTGTGTATGTACTGGTTTATCATTAAAAATTACTCCATGTATTTTTGCAAGTTTCTATCTAAAGTGTTTGAAAGCTACCCCCTTGAATTAAATGCTATCTGAAGCAATTAAAAAACATAGCAGTTTGAAATGAAGCTCCCCAAATGTATTTGAAATATAAAAGTGTAGATAGTATTCAATTACATATTTTAAGGGACTGGAAGCTACTTTTTCCTAAGAAGCCTAGCCCTGGCATAAGTGGACATTTTTCAAAGGGTCAAGATACAGTTATCTCTAATAAATGATGCATGCTAAGTCACTTTAGTCTTATCCGACTATTTACAGCCCACTGGACTGCAGCCCCTCAGGCTCCTCTGTCCATG
This sequence comes from Cervus elaphus, assembly GCF_910594005.1. NCBI lineage: Eukaryota > Metazoa > Chordata > Mammalia > Artiodactyla > Cervidae > Cervus > Cervus elaphus. Next base: position 55,230,544 of record NC_057843.1, read on the forward strand.
AGATTCTCCAGGCAAGACTACTGGAGTGGGTTGCCGTGCCCTCCTTTAGGGGATCTTCCCAACCCAGGGATCGAACCCACATCTCTTATGTCTCCTGCATTGGCAGATTGGTTCTTTACCACTACTGCTTCTTGGGACCCAAATTTTATGTACCTGGAAGGGTAACAGGTTACACATCTAGTCTGTGACATTGCTATTTATTGCCTTGCTACAGTTGACTGTTGGAGGTGTTTTGTCTTTGCTCATCAGATTAGAAGGACCTAGTTTTCCAAGTTCTCAGTCTGCTAGAAAGCTGGCATCACATTTCTCCCCCACTGGTGGGACCTATGTCTGGATGGGAAACTGGAAAACCCTCACCCTTAACTCCTCTTTTCGCTAGAGAACCTCCTTTTTCTTCCCCGCTGAGTCTTAGGAAGATGGAAGGCAGCATTAAAAGCTGTGTTTCAGTCGTACTATGTGAGTTGGTGTTTTTGTGTGAAGGCCTGCTCATTTAGAGGAGCTTTCCATCCCTGGAATTAGAAAATCAATCCTTAATCAGAGTAATGCAGGGTGTCACATTTTCAGTCTGCTAATGAGCTGTGGAGAGAGATGGCGCATCTGTCTCCAGTTGATGGATGTCCCTTTCAGAAGACATATGATATCCTCACTGGTAGGTTAACACACTTCGGAACCAAAGGAATCCTCGGAGCAGGAAGGGGTCCCTGGCTTCTCTGGCTCTTGCCCCTTAAAGTTTCCCAACTTCTCACTTTTCAGCCTACTTTCTCTCCTGTTAAAATAAATTCATTAGTGGAATCTACCATCATGTATTACTTAACTTTTCCATTTGTTGCTCAGTTGTGTCTGACTCTTTGCTATCCCTTGGACTGTAGCCCACCAGGCTTCTCTGTCTGTGGGATTTTCCAGGAAAAAATACTGGAGTGGGTTGCCATTTCCTTCTCCAGAGGATCTTCCTGACCCAGGGATCAAACCCACATCTTTTGTGTTGCCTGCATTGGTAGGTGAGTTCTTTACCACTGAGCCACCTGGGAAGCCCCAACTTTTCCCGTGTGTTATGGTTTAAACTTTATTTCATAGAAAGCCCTGGCCTTAATCCTTTACTCTCCCTTTATAATGCTTTTATTTTGACCTTACTACTTGCTAAAAATCAACCCAACTCCTTCATCACTGTCCTTCCCCCAACCTCCATTAACCTTTCCCTGTTATTCAGGTTTTTTAACATATACTTGAGAGGTAGCCAACAAAGATGGACTTGAGATTTACATGGTGACCTTTTTTTTCCCCTCCTTTTCCTACAAGGACCATTTTTAAGGCTAGGAGATTTCTCCTATTCTTCTCAAGGAAAGTTCAGATGAATTAATGAGACAGGGTAGATAAATTTGTTACCATTATTAGAATCTCATTGTCTATAACTCTAAACGAGGCATAAAGCAGACCTCTATCTAAAAGGAAGAGCCTTATTATAAATTATCTTGAAGATCCTGAGATTGTCCTTAAGAGCAGTGCTATGAGAGGATATGAGGCACGATCTTCCAAAACACTGGACTTGATTTTACCCTGAGTGCTTCCTTGGTTTTAACCTCTTATAATCACAGGATATAGAGAAGGAAGAAAGTTGGTGTTTATTCTGTCTCATTTTACAAACTAGGAAATTGAGACACAGAGGCATCAAGTCACTAAGATCATTCAGTTATTTAGTTGGCTATGTGGACCAGGCTGGTTTCAGAAAGGACACAGAAGAGTGGACATATTTGAGAGATACTGACAGACTGTGATAATCAGTACTGACTGACTGGTTGGTGACGGACTGAGGGGTGGGTACTGAGAGGGAAGCTTCAAGAGTGGTGTTTGAATCTTTAGCCTTAGCATATGGGAGGCATTCATTTTGAAGGAGGACATAGGAGGCAAAGTGTACTGCCAGAGAGAGGTTTAGAATTCACACTGGAAATGTTGAATTTTGAGTGTCTTCAGTCAAATCCAAGAAAACATGTTACAATTGAGCATATACGAGGAAAACCATGAGACTATTGGGTTATGAAAGTTTAGTAAAGAGAGTATTTCCAAGAGGAAGTTATTATTACCCAGAGCTGCAGTGAGGCCAAGGAGACAGACATGGAAAGGTGTTCATTGGGTTTAACTAGAAGGAAGTCATTAGTGACCTTGACAAGTTTCAGTGGAGCAGTGGGGCCAGAGCCAGATGGGAGTGAACTGGGAAATGAGTGGGAGGTGAGGAAGTAGAGGTGAATATAAACAACCATTAAGAAGTTCGGACAGGCAAAGGAAGGACAGAAGAAGGGCAGTCCCTGCAGGGGAAGGCGTACAGGGAGGGTTTTATTTGATGTGGGAGAGAGTTGGGCATGTTTAGGTACTGACGGTAAGAGTTTTTCAGTTTTCCAGTTTTTATACCGAAGTCATTTTTCTTTCCTCTGACTCCTGCTTTCTGTCTAGAGCCCTGAGTAGTTCCTGGAAATCTCAGAGCAGATCTTTCAGGAGCATCAGAATTCTCTCTTGCTAATTCATTATCAACTAACTCTTACCAACCAACTTTTGCTATCAACTCATAAGCCCACCTTCCCCTCTGACTTTTTTCCAGATGCTCACACTCATCTTAGATAAAACATCCCTGAAAAATGTTAATGGGGGTAAAGAAAACATAAGTACGTTTCTCACAACTCAAATTGACCTATATAGGATTTCCAACTGAGAGATGAACATTTTGGACCAGTTTTTAAAAATCTGAAGAAATGGTTGCTTAGGATGAACATTAATTACACCTTTAGTCATTGACTTTACAGAAATTTATTTATTTATTTTAATTGGAGGATAATTAATCTACAATGCTGTGATGGTTTTTGCCATGCATCAGTCTGAATCAGCCATAGGCATACACTTGCCCCCTCCATTCTATAGCCCCCTCCCTTCCCCGCCTCCCACCTCCCTGCCCACGCCACCCCTCCAGGCTGTCACAGAGCACCGGCTTCAGGTGCCTGGTGCATTGACTTGTTTTATAGCTGCTGCTGCTGCTGCTAAGTCGTTTCAGTCGTGTCTGACTCTGTGAGACCCCATAGATGGCAGCCCACCAGGCTCCCCCATCCCTGGTCCCTGGGATTCTCTAGGCAAGAACACTGGAGTGGGTTGCCATTTCCTTCTCCAATGCCTGAAAGTGAAAAGTGAAAGTGAAGTCGCTCAGTCTTGTCCGACTTCCAGCGACCCCATGGACTGCAGCCCACCAGGCTCCTCCTTCCATGGGATTTTCCAGGCAAGAGTACTGGAGTGGGTTGCCATTGCCTTCTCCAGTTTTATAGTTACTTCACTATTATTTATTGACTTCCTAATACATAGCATGTGTTTGGCATGGATCACCTGACACTGACCTGAAAATCTCATTTTGTAAGTATTTTACAGTTTGAAGATAAATTTCTGAGATTTACGATGATTTTCTACATTTTTGGTACAATGCTTTATGCTACGTCCAAACAATATTATTTATGGTTTAGCAGAAACGTTTTTATTGATACCTTACATCCAAATTCCCTTTCTATTTCTAAAATAAGCCTTTCTGGGTGATTCTCAGTAGGAAAAAGGACCTGATAGCTACAGTAGAAGTATAGGAGACCAGATACCTTCTCTTGATGACCACTGGCAGCTGAGATGTGGACAACTGACTTAGAATTAGCCAACAGATTCTCTCACCAAGAGTCATATCCTGGAGAAGCAATAGCAAACCTCAGGTAGAAAACTGAGACTCACTGTTGATGATGGCAGCAATGCTGAGTGCCCAGCAGTGATGGTGTCCATGGCATCAGCCTAGCCAGACTGCCCCAGGGAGCTGTTCCTGGCCATGTCCTCTGTTGTCCAGCTCCTCTTGGTTCCTCTTTCTGTTCTGAACCTGCTTTCTGTGGAGTCACTGAGCTCTCTGAGACCCTTCCAAAAAATTTTTCTTCTGCATAGGTTACCTGGAGGCACTTTCTATTCTTTGCCATCAGGAACCTTACTTAACTGATTCAGAGGGTCACAATGGAATAATAAAGCAGCCAACAAAAGCATTTATACGAGGCTAACATTTGTGGACTGCAAACATTGTGCTAAATGTTTTAAATAAAGGATGTCACCAGATCATCAAAACAACAGGCTAAGGCAGGCATGCGGGTCTATTCTTTCAAGAGTCATCTCAAGGGGCTTCTTTTGCAAGAAGGCTTTTCTAATCTCCTTTCCCACTTGCAAGTAGGCTTGACTTCTCCTTTGTGTCCATTCTATGTCACATAAAGAGGAGAGAATGTGTATGTGTGTGTATATATATGCGTGTGCATTAGCAGCTCAGCCAGGTCTGACTCTTTGTGACCCCATGTACTGTAGCCTGTCAAGCTCCTCTGTCTATGGAATTCCGCAGGCAAGAATACTGGAGTGGGTAGCCATTCCCTTCTTCAGGGGATCTTCCCAACCCAGGGATTGAATGTGGGTCTCCTGCATTGCAGGCAGATTCTTTATTGTCTGAGCCACAAGGGAAGCCCCTAAATATATATATATATATGTATATATTTATACTTATTTCATATATGAATATATATAGTACACACACATATATACACATATACTCTATTCTTATATATACAATATTTAATATATAAAGTATGTATAATATACATCACATTACAATATATAATATAATATGTAATATATAATATTCCCCCTCATGGATCCCAGCCTTGTCGTGGCAAAGAGGCTTGTGTAACTCAGTGAAACTATGACTCACACTGTGCAGGGCCACCCAAGACAGATGGGTCACAGTGAGGAATTCTGACAAAACATGGTCCACTGGAGAAGGAAATGGCAACCCATTCCAGTATTCTTTCCTGGAAAACCCCATGGACAGTATAAAAAGGCAAAAAGATGAGTCCCCCAGGTTATGAGGTATCTAATATACTACTGGGGATAAAGAAGAGGGCAATTACTAACAGCTCCAGAAGGAAGGTAGTGGTTGGGTCAAAGTGGAAATGCTCAGTTGTGGATGTATAATACGTTTATTTTATTTCCTAGTGATTTATTAAACTCTTACTATGTGTCAGACACCATGCTTAGACGTTCCCTCACATGATCTCATGTCATTCCCACCAGAACTTTATGAATTAGATTTATTAACGATTTTACAAAAGAGGAAGCGAGAATACAAAAGGTTAGATAACTTTTTCAAGATGTTGCCTATGAATGGCAGAGTAGAGAACTGAACGAGTTTCATTTGTTTTTGTTTTGAATCCCAGCGCCTCTGCCCCTGACACTCGCCAAACTGTCTTCACGGCTTCACTCCGCTTAAGTGAAATTGCTTCCCTCTTGTACTGGATTGAGGGAGAGTCTGCATTTCACTTCTCCTCTCTCTTTTTTCTTAAAAAAAAAAAAAAAAAAATTGCTTCTGCTTCTTACGGCACTTCACCCATCTTCTGTCTGTGGCAGACACCAGGAGTAGATGATTACATTCTGTCCCAGTGAGTTATCTCAAGAATTCCTCTCCCCCTTTTCTACAGGAAGTCACTACCAGTTAGTTAGCAATGAATCCTCTTGCTATTCCTGGCCTAGAACAATGCCTCTCACATAAGTGTGCTTAGCAAATTGTTGTTAGAGTGTTACTATTTTCTTCATTTAACAGATGAACAAATAATAGAGAATTAAATAAGACGCCATTCACCTGGAGATATTAATGTCTACCTCATTGGGTTTTGGGAGGAGTAATTGAATTAATGCACCTAGAACCTCTCAAATGGTGTCTTGGCACAAGGTAACTTAGTTATTAGTACGACTACTCAGAAGCACATGTGTTGTATCCATAGAAATAGGAAGGCAGTTGGCAGTTACCAGGGGCTGAAGGGAGGGAGGAAGGGATGAGGTGTGACTGCTTAATGGGTATGAGGTTTTGTCCTGGGGTGATAAAAATGTTTGCAACTAGATAGAGGTGGTGATTGCATAACATTGTGGCTATACTAAAGGTGACAGAATTGTACAGTTCCAAACAGTTGATTTTGTGTTATATGAATTTGCCCTTCATTAAAAAAAATTCAGAGGTTGTATTGGATGGGACAAGATGAGGGAGATCTGAGACTGAGTGCTGCCTTAGATTTTGCTCCTTGGGCCCCTTGCTTACCTTGCCTCAGTCCCAGCCCTGATAATGTAACCAGAATTTGAACCTAGGCCTTTAGTTCTCTAAGTAAGGGTTCTTTCCACTTGAGTCAGTTGCTTTAGAAATCAGAGAAAGTCTGTCCTCACTAGTGGAGAGCTGTGATCGGTGTGCTGATAACTGAAGCTGGAGGAGGTGTTGTCCTCAGTTCAGGCAGGAAAACAAGTGAATTTTTAAAGCCCTTTATAGTTTACAAAGCAGTTTTAGAGAACAATGCGTTGCAAATAATAGGAACTTACTGTACCTGAGTAACTCATCTAATGAGCACAGTCAACATGACTCAAAGGGAGGGGTGGGTAGGAAGGAAAGTCTTGAATGTTTATAGCCAGAAACTTCTCTTCCTGCACTTGGAGTCCGTCTTTACTGACTGCAAAGGAAGTGCAATGACTTCAGAATGGTATCTATTAAAAGTGAAGTGACATCATTCTCCTCCCTGGTCTGTAAGCAGCTCCACCGAGCTTGCGTGCAGCATTAATGGGGCTGGTGACAGCCGCTTAGTCTAGGCTAAATAGACCTTAGGGTGCAGTCCTGACTTTGCCATAAGCGTGAAGTGACTGGGAGAGTCCTCGTGAAAACAAATAAAATCTCAGATCTTCCACAGCTAATCTCTTTGCAGTTTGCTTTATTTATAACTGTGTCAATGTGTTGTAGCAACAACCCATTTTGTATACACAGCCACTCATTGCTCATTAATAAACAAGAAGATATTAATGAACAGTCACCTCTCATTGTAAGGCAACTTGACATGTAGACCATGGCTAAGAATTAAGTAGCAAAAGATGGTTTTAATTTATTACATGTTGTTCTTGTCTCTGAGCTAGAGGAATTTTGAAGTGGCCTTGACCTGATTTCTGGTCAAAGGGGAAGCCAGTGTCCAAGGGCAAGCTCACATGTCTGCCGTCTGTCTCCTTGTAGCCCTGTCCCTAATGTGCCAGCAGAACAGAGGAGAGTGCACAGAAGTTACTTCTGTTGCTTTTTTACAAAACTTTGAAGAGATCTTGACACCCTTTTCAGGTATTTTTTTCTTTCTTTCTTAAAGCATGAACCTTCTCCCTCTGCCACTGGAGATATAAATGGCAAGTTTTCTGTCTCCCAAATCTAATAGTCTAATGGGAAGATGGTCATAGAAAGAACTATCTGTGATATAGGTGATCAAGACCATTATAAGGGGACTGAGTATGAGGTGAGCAGACAGGAGATGTTTAACTGTATTGATCATATTGGGCTTAAGGGTGTGATATGCGGCCAGATTAGTGGGGGGGTTGAGAGAAGAGATAACATTTAAACTGAACCTTGAAGGATTTCTTTGGATGATGGAGTGGTAACAGGGTGTGTGTGTAGGATGTGTGTGTGTGTGTGTGTGTGGTGTGGGGTGTGTGGTGTATCCGTGTGTGCATGTGGTGAGGACAGAGAGGAAACTTTTGCAGAGCAATGGAAGAATACACAACTCAGCACTTAATTGAGCTTGGAAAGAGAAAGGCTGAGTGTTGCATGGCTGGAATGTGGGGACTAACTGGAAGGGAAAGAATGAGTTGAACAAATCTTGTGTTTCTATTTCATCAGTGACAAAAAACAAAGATGTGGAAAAAATTAGGTGTTCTACTTTAAGTTCACAAAGATAAGAATGTAGAGAGTAATGGAAAAATGGTGCAAAGGGAAAAAGTGATTCTTTGAGATGCTAAGAAGGACAAAGCTTTCTGTATTCCTAGGAACGATTTTAATCATAATTTTAGACTTCAGATATTGGAAAATATACCATGGAGGGCCTGTCTGAGCAAAGCTGTTAAGAGAGAAGGTACTTTAACGGTCTATGCTGCCAGGTCAGCATGCTGAAGTGGGCCTTTGGTTTGTGGCCCCTCTTTGTGACCTTATGTGGGGTCACTCTTTCTTTGGTTTTCATTTTCAGCATTTTAATTTCCAGAATTGCTTTGGTGATTAACTTTTTCGGTTATTCACATGTTTAGGTGAATTTCAGGTGAACAACATTTGTGTTTAAGTAAGATTTCTATACCCTTAAGGTTGATTTCATTGGCCTGGGGTCAATTTTTTCTCCTTGGGGAATATAATTCTGTTTTTGCCACAAGACTCAAAGGGAAACTTTATCATTACATTTGAGTACTTTGAGTATTCTGTATCAATTACAATGATATTTGTCAGAATTTAGAAATTGAAATATACATGCTGAACATTTACCAGTCCCGGTGAGCTTTCCCCTGTTCTCCATTCCGCTCTGCACCCAGCACTGACTGGGCTTCCTTGCCTGTTGCTGTCCAAGGCACCAGAACGTCAGAGAGAAGCTCCATCCCCCACTGGGCTTGGGTTATCACTCCTTCCCCTTCTCTCTGCAGGCCTGGGGATGCTAAGGCTCCCTGTGATGCCTCACCATCCTTGATCAGTGTGCTGACCTTAGCATCCCCTCCTGACCCCACCCCACCTCACATCTTTGTAAACTCCCCAATTGCTCACATGAATATTTCACGTTTCCTGCAGGACCCCAATAATGCATTACTTAGGTATATTCAGAGAAAGTATATTGAAGATGTGTATATGGTAATTTGCATTCATATAGTAAGTTTATTACAAAAACTGAATTTGGTGGGTGTGTAATTAGGAAACAGCTTTTTTCCTTTACATTAAAATATAATGTAAAAATTATTTTGAAGATATTCTCACAACTAACAACATGCTTCAGGACTCTTTATTCCCCACCTCTTGAAAATACCTCAGCCAGAATCATGTTTGATTATTATTGCTGCTGCTGCTGCTAAGCTGCTTCAGTCGTGTTCAACTCTGTGCGACCCCACAGACGGCAGCCTACCAGGCTCCCCCGTCCCTGGGATTCTCCAGGCAAGAACACTGGCGTGGGTTGCCATTTCCTTCTCCAATGCATGAAAGTGAAAAGTGAAAGTGAAGACGCTCAGTTGTGTCCGACTCCTAGGGACCCCATGGACTGCAGCCTACCAGGCTCCTCCGTCCATGAGATTTTCCAGGCAAGAGTACTGGAGTGGGGTGCCATTGCCTTCTCCGTGACTATTATTGAAGAGCCATATTTTCAAATATTACAGAACCTAGTTGAACCTTAAAAAAAAAAAAATCCATGCAACTCATCTTGCATACAGTTTAAAAGTCCAGCCCAAGTCCTCCACTCTCTCCTCAGCTAAGATCTGACTCAAAGCTTGGGGTTTAGCAGTGTGAGAGATGGACATCATCTGTTCTTTCACTCTTCCCTTTCCTCCCCATCCCACCAAACTCTAATATTATGGGTTTCTTTTTCTTTATTTGGCTGTGCCAGTGGAATCTTAGTTCCTCAACCAGGGACCTAATCTGGGTCCTGGCAGTGAAAGTCCTAACCATGAGAGCACCAATGAATTTCCCTGCATTTTCTTAAATATCCAGCCTATGAGTAAGCTATCAGCCTCCCTTATCTGACAGGCCCTGGCTTCTCTGAGTAGTTCATTTGAAAGCTTCCTCAGTTGGTTCCAGGCTGGGTAAAAAGATTGCTTTCTCATCTCTCTATTATAAATTCACCTTTGACAAACTTCCTTTCTGATGAATCTCTAGTTTTATATTTCATAAGCTTCTGGAGAGGTGAACAATGGGTTAGTCTGGCTCCCTCTTTAACAATCTCTGAGAGGATATGTCGCTAGAAGGATGTTTCATTGGTTTGAGGTGTTAGCTAAAATTTCCTGGCTAGACATAAGGAAATGTCTAATCTCACATCCTATTATGTTTGTATGCATTAAAAGGCATATTAAGAAAAGAAAAAGAGGATATGGATGGAAGAAAGTGAGAAAAAATTAGTGAAAAAATAGAAGTGGAGAGAGAAGAAAACCAAGAAACAAGACTCCTCACTTTGATGTCCTGAAATTCCTGCTGATGTCTTGCCTTTCTTTGGTTGACTCTCAGTCTAACATTGCCCTTGGATGCTAGATTATGATCTTTTATTTGGAAAGAATTCAATTTAGTGAAAGAAGTGATAACTTCAAAAAGTAAAAAATAGACATTCAGGAGCACTGTACTAAATTGCTAAATTTACTTTTTAATAGTAGTGGACATTGAATTTGTTTCTCTGACATCCATTTCAGCTTCCTTGAGTGACAACCATGATGTTTAGGAGGGATGAATGAACCTTATCTTCAGAGGCAGAGGAGGGCCCTGATTGATCTGAGTCTCTCAGAGTAATCCTACTTCCTTGTTGCAGTAACTGATGCAGGTTTAAGCCAATCAGAGCATAGCATTTATTTCCCATCCTATAAAGATTGCATCTGAGTCGTCCAATAAGAGGGAAGCCTGGGACTTTTGTACGATGATATTTCCAAAAACTGGCTGTGGCCTTTGTTCTTCCCTTGAATGTGACTGTGGAACCACCATGAGTGCTGCTGGTGGGCATTTCATGAGGCCAGTGCATGAACAAATCCAACAGTCGAAGGCAGACAGAACTGAGAGACGTGCAGAAAAATTGAGTGACAGCCTAGACTGAACCATGTCTGGGACCACCTCATGGAAAGCCCTATGGACTTTTTAGTTAGGGAAGCTAGTAAATTCCCTGAATTTTATCTGTGGGGTGGCAGAGGCTGTGTTGGGTCTTTGCTGCTACAAGAAGGCTTTCTCTAGTTGCGGTGAGTGGGGGCTACTCTCTGTTGTGGGACACAGGCTTCACAGCAAGTGGTTTCTCTTATTGCATAGCACAGAATCTAGGGCACACAGGCTCAGTAGTTGTGGCTCATGGGCTTAGTTGCTCTGCGGCATGTGTGATCTTCCCTGACCAGGGATTGAACCTGTGTCCCCTGCATTGACAGGTAAATTCTTAACCACTGGACTACCAGGCAAGCCCAATTTCCTGAATTTTTAAAGACATTTGAATAATGTTTCTATTATTTGTCACAGAAATAATTTCAATTGATTACATTTTTGTTGCATTTGAGTAATTTAAACAGAATTAAAACAAACAGTCCTCATTAAAAGACAATATTCACTTAGAGCTTTTGAATAGACTTCTAGTTTTTCATACATGCACATTGCAAAGGATCAAAACTAAAATCACAAAAGCTGAACCTCATTGCTTCATTCCCATATGGAATTGCAAGGAAAACAAACTTTAATATTACAGTTGCTTGAAGATAAAGTAAAAATTATAGATGAGCCAGCACTGAAATGGTTTGAAAGATCCAGCTATTTTGACATAAACTTCTGACATGCTAGGCAGAATAGAAATGAAGAAAAACTGATGTGAGTTTGAAGTCTACTGTTTGTCAGTTACTTTCATAAACATTATCACACTGAAGTCTTACAATAATCCTTTGAGATTGTCATTATCCCCTCCCCAACCTCCAACCCCATGTTACATTTGTGGAAACAGCCTCAGAACAAAAAAGTAATTTGTTCAAGATCATATAGCTATTTAGTATCAGAGGCAGGGTTTGGGTCCAGATTATGCTCTTTTCACAGCCTCCATGTTTCTTTATAAGACATAGCTGGAAACTACAGGGGTCTGTAGGCAGTCAGGATTGGAGCAATTTAGAGTGCATTTATCAGTTGCCTTGTGTGCTGGAGATCTGTTTTATTGCAGACCCTAAGCTTTCGCTTTTTTGGTATTATTTAATTTACAAACAAGTCTGGTCCTCTGCCTTGGGAATAGCAAACAGAAAGGAAGAATTGGGTTCAGTAGTGTTTGCTTCCATATAACCTAACCGAGCATCGGATGCCTTATTCTGATGCACTGCTTCCTTCTCCTTTTCCTAAAAAGATTCACGAACCCTCTGCCAATATGATAAGTGTTGGGGGAAATGAGTTTCTGAATTGTCATTCTAGGAATTGCCTTTTGCAGTTGAAACTTCACCACTTAGTTAAGCCTTCCCCTGCCATCTGCTCAGCTCCAAACTGCTGCAAAGGTTGAGAGGATCTGCTTAACTTACAAAGAACCATATCTATGATAGAAATTCCATGCCATGAAATCTTCTCTAATTTTTCCAGCTTGACAGACACTGGCTCCAGAGGACCACACTTTTAGGATCTCCAGGGTAGTATCGCAAGGTATCAGCTCTTCAAAGGCAGCCTTTCCACAACATTTAGGACTGTTACCTTCTCTACCTGTGAAAGTATCTTCATGGGTGCTTATTAGTAATGATATATTCAAAAAATGAATAACAAAGTTCCAATAGTTTTAGAATAGGTTATCTTACCACTGACAGAATACATATTCTCTCTATTAGTATATTAAAATAAAAAAAAAGATAGCCTTTCTTGAACAGACTGTAGTTCACAAAAATTCACTGGAACTAATGTCATAATCCATGCCTGCAAACTCATCTTGTCCCCAGCTCTGGAGCCAGTCAGGTCTGGGAGAATATATGGAAATCTCCATCAGTTTTTTTTTTTTTAACATATTTTTTTAAAGTATTTGCCTGATTGCACCAGGTCTTAGTTGCTGCATGCAGGATCTTTAGTTGCAGCATGTGGAATCTTACTTCCCTAACAAGGGATTGAACCTCAGCTCCCTGCATTGGGATCATGGAGTCTTAGTCACTGGACCACCAGGGAAGTCCCAGGAAACCTCCATCAGTTTTGACGACTTGACATCTTAGTCTGTTGGTATATGTGAAAGTGACCTACTGAGCACCCAGCAGGCATTGTTCTTCAGGTCAGATTGTTAGATTCTTTCCCAGTCTGGAGAAGAGTCTTCTATTATTTTTCTGGAGCCTCCTTCTCTGTCTTTTCTCCCTGTATTAGCTTAACAAGAACTGAAGTTCTTTTACGATCTGTTCAGCCCTTGTAAAGGCCTGGGTAGGTCTTTGACACTTATTTCCTTGTATCTCTAACTTTTACTCCTTAATTTGTCCACTTGTTAGGCAATTTTTGCCAGGTTGTTAATGCTAGTCAAGGCAATTCGAAGTGTCTTAGGCCATGCTCTCTCGAAGCAGAGATTGATATGGGTGTTCTGAGCAAGTGACTTAGTCCTTTGCAGGGAACGCTGTAAGGCAGTGGGGAGAGAACAGCGCCAGGGTGCTATCAGTTGATTGTTGGTCGTGGACCACCCTTGGAGGTGGGGATAGGCAGAGGCCCATGTGAGCTCACAAGCACCTCCTGTCAGGCAAGGACAGTTCCTCTGGGAGACTTGGTGTGTGAGCCATGCACTCATAATACCCGAGGACTGGGTGGAACTCAATAGTATCTGCATCACAAGATACCTGATATTTAGTCTCTGAGCAACTTCATAGAAGAGGGTCATTGTGGACTTGGAGTGATGGAGCAATGTACATAAGGGCTCATAAACCAAGCTAGGTGTTAGTATGTGTGTGTGTGGGGGGGGGGGGAGGGACGGGGAGGGAGTAGATGTGAGGTGGAGGAGAAAATTTCCTTAAGGAAAATTTCCCCAAGGCAATGTTTTATAAATTGAGGCTTGAAGGGTGACACAGATGATGGAAGAGGGAGGAAATTTCAGCCAGAGAAATGAGCATGAATATTGGTACATAAGGCTGCATTATGACTTTGGTGTACCTTAAGCCTTTTAACCTCTCCTGGGCCCCCTCCTCCATGAAAAATATTAAAAGTTTCACTTTATGACTTGCTATTGTTTAGTTACGAAGTTGTATTTCCCACTCTTTGTGACCCAACGGACTGTAGCCCCACCAGGCTCCTCCGGCCATGGAATTTCCTAGGCAGGAATACTGGAGTGGGTTGCCATTTGCTTCTCCAGAAGATCTTCTGGGGCCAGGCCAGGGACTGAACCCACATACCCTGCATTGGCAGGCAGATTCTCTACCGCTGAACCACCAGGGAAGCCCCAGTTTTGATATACTGTCAAGCAAACTCTTCGGAGAAGGCAATGGCACCCCACTCCAGTACTCTTGCCTGGAAAATCCCGTGGATGGAGGAGCCTGGTGGGCTGCAGTCCAGGGGGTCGCTACGAGTCAGACACGACTGAGCGACTTCACTTTCACTTTTCACTTTCACACGTTGGAGAAGGAAACAGCAACCCACTCCAGTGTTCTTGCCTGGAGAACCCCAGGGACAGGGGAGCCTTGTGGGCGGCCATCTGTGGGGTTGCACAGAGTCGGACACAGCTGAAGTGACTTAGCAGCAGCAGCAGCAGCAGCAAACTCTTAAAAACATTTTACTTTTACACTATTATATGATACAGGTTAAAATGCCAGCATTTGTGATTAATTGCAGGTGAGGAAACTGAGGCATAGAGATATGAAACTATTTAGCAAAAGCCATGAAGGAAATTGTATAAACAACCTGAGAATCCACTCAATTGCTTTTCAGTGAGTTCCAAGGTTGGAGGCAGTTACCCAGCTGGATGCCCACGAAAGGCAAAATTTTCCATTCGAAGTGGTTCAGGCTCACAACACCAAAGTTTCCATGTGCGTCTGCAGTTGTGGGTAGTCAAGCGATGACCCAGCTGGTCATAGGAAGTCTGTGGACTAAATGAAGGGTTTCTATTCAAATTCAAATGAATATAACATAATATAACTAATCATTATAGTATAATGATTCTCAATAACCATTGAGAATATTGGTATTCTCAATGCCAATACCTCAATAGCATAGAAAGAGGTTTTTGTTTTTGTTTTCCAGTGTGGGTGGGGCTGTGATAAACGCAGACTGGGCCCCATTCTCCGTCAGTGACCAGCTCAACAACTGAGCACTGAAAGCATTTCAGTTGTTCTATAGTTAGCCACACAGCTCATGGGAACTCAATGGTTGATTTAATTGATAGTCACCTGGGGAGAAACAAATGGATTTGAAGACCCAAGAAATCAGCCACTGCACTAATGGAAGAAGTTCATGGGCTTTCTTCCTTCTGCAGAGAGTCTGGTTCATCTTTTGAACATAATTAGTTGAAATTTTCTTCCAGTAGCTTGTACAATTCTTCCCATGATATGTTGACTACACTTGTATTTGTTCAATGCGAGCACAGTCATATTTTATTGTTTTATTGGAAATAAGAGTCATTATGTTAACTGCTAATTGAAGTTAATGTTCTCTTGGACGGCCACGTTCTTGATAGATCAGTGGACAGTTCTACGGAAAAGGATGCTAAACCTCACTGAAGGTGGAATAGGAGTTCCTTTTGAAAATGTTTCTCAAGTTTTCCCTATAATAAAAGTTACCTAGAGTGCTGGTTAAACATTCACAATTCCTGGTTTATCCAGGGATGCTGATTTAAAGGTTTTAGGATATGTCCCTGGAATAGGCAAGTGTGGGAAACATTGTCCTATGAAGTAGGATTTTGAAGAAGTGATCAGAGACAGGGAGTCCCTGATTTTCAAATATCCCTCCTCATTCCCATGGTGGTATTTCTCTCTTTCTTAGTTCTGCCTCCCACTGACTGCCTTTCAGTCCCATCCCACATGAGTGGCTTGGCCTACAGATTTAGCGTGTCCTCTTTGCTTCAGGTCAGCCTACTATTTCCATCCCATTTCAAGTCATTCCCTTTCCTTATACTGTAGTCACAGTGGTACCAAGCTATTTGTTCTTCCATATCTGTCTCGAGCTCTTCAAACCTTTTGACTTTTTTCCCACTCCATTTTCTCCATAGAATGTCTTTTCTCACTATTTTGCCCATTGTACTTTTATTTCTTCTTCAGGAACTCAAACATCAATTCCTTAGAAGTCTTCTGCAGTTTCTATAGAGAGAGTTAATTCTTGCCTCTGTGTTTTCATCACATTTTGGATTTCTCTTACCCATAATTCATGTTATGTTGTAATTATTTATGTACTGTCTGTTTCAGTAGGCAGCATGGATAGGAACAATGTCTTCATCTTTGTATAACAGTACTTAGCAGAGTGCCAGGTATGTAGTAGGATTTATATAAATATTTGTTGAGTGAACTTTAGACTTTTAATAACTGTATATGAAATGATTATTATAAAATAACTTATAAATACATTTTTTAGAGAAGTTCATATATTCATTCATTCATCCATTTATTCCAACAAATACCTGTTGAACCACTATCATATGCTAAGCATTAGTGATTCAGTGATAAACAAAAAACAGATATGACCCTTGCCTTCATGGAGTTTTGGGTGAAGTGAAAGTTGCTCAGTCGTGTCCGACTTTTTGTGACCCCATGGACTGTAGTCCACCAGGCTCCTCTGTCCATGGAATTCTCTGGGCCAGAATACTAGAGTGGGTAGCTGTTCCCTTCTCCGGGGCATCTTCCCAACCTAGGTATTGAACCCAGGTCTCCCGCATTGCAGGTGGATTCTTTACTATCTGAGCCACCAGGGAAGTCAAATATATTAGTAAAATAATTGCATAATGAATAAAAGTTTGCTACAATAAATAGAAATAGGGGGATAAGCATGTGGGGGCAATGAAAGCATATAATAATGGAGGTTGAGAGGTAACAATTAATCTGAGTGCTCACAGTGAGAAGAATTATTTAGGGAGAAAGCAGAACGAAGAGTCTTCCAGGCTCAGGAAAAAGCCTATTCAAAGGATTCAGGGTAAGAGGGAGAATGGTAAGAATGAGAGGCTGAAAGATGGATGGTACCTCTAGAGCAGAGAGAGAAAGTGGACTGAAGGCCAGAGAAAAGGCTTGTCTACCTGGAGTGTATGGGTTTTCACAGGCCTGTTAAAAGTTTTGTCTTTAAATGCATTGGGAAATTAAAAAAAAAAACAACAACAGTGATTTTGGTGTGCTATTGCATTTTTGTGGGAATTTATCTAGCCAAATGATGACTTGATTTACTATTTATTTTGATTATACAGACTTCTTCAGGACAGGAAGCATGTCTTGTATTTCTTCAGAGTTCTCAGAATCCAGCACTATACAATAAACAGAGTGGGTGACCAAAGGATGTGTGTTTCTTGTTATACTTCAGGTTATTGAGAGTGAGGCATTACGTAAACACACTTAGAAAGAAACTTTTATTTAACCATAGCCATTGGATAACTTATCACAACATTACAGTTTGTGTTAAAATTGTGAAAAACATGTTCATTATGGTGAATGGACAGCTGGTTATCTACTACTATCTTAACCAACAAAGACTGTTTCTTAAATGTTTGGGAAACTAATAGGGTTCTTCCCATTTCCAATAAAGTTATTTATCACTCATGATACTTGAAGTTTTACTATTACAGAATCATAAAGACTTAGGGGTCTTTAAGAGCCCTCTTTGAAAGTGTAACTACCTAATTGAGGGTAAGATATATATCAACATTTACCAACTTCTGTCTTTGAGTTATCTCTCATTGGGGATTCAAATATAAAGGAACTATATCTATTGGGGATAAAGCAGGGGCATTGGTGACGTAGAAGTGAAGTTTACCAGATGGCTAGTCCCTCAGTTTTGCTTCCATTGTCACCTTCAGAAATTGTTTTGTAAATGATGGCAATGATGGTGCTACTCACTGTAGCTGAGTCTATGTGGACTTTGCTTTCACAATAAAACAGAGAATCCTTTTCCTCATAACCTCTGGGACACTGAAGTTTAATAGTACCATGAGGGACAGTGCAATGAACTTTTGGGGATAAGTTGCCCTGTCACACAAGCTGAGCCAGTGGCACTATCTGCCAAAGCCTTTGTGTTTCAATGGACTTCTCAAATCTATTCTTCAGAAACAAGTTCTTTTTATAAGACCAGAATTTCATTAGAACATCAGTGGCCCTGATAGTAAAACAGTGCTTTCTGATCTTTCGTCAAATTTTCCAGACTTCTTTATTTGCCCCACTGCTCAATACATTTCTAGTTGCTGGAGGGGACATGAATGAGAAAGAGAGCCTTTGTTGAGATTTCAGGGTGAGGGTGGTTTTTCCAGAATATTTCATGATGATTTGAAAAATTAAGTACTCTGTGCATGACAGGGATACATTTCCATTGAACAGATTCTATAAGACTTTTCTTATTTCCCTCTAGGGCTTTCTCCACTCTGCCTGGTAGATTTCTACAACATCATTTTCTTATTTAGGAATTGTTCTTCACTGAATGAATTATGAACTATGGAAAACCTTATATTAAAAATATTTTTAAATGAATAAAGTCATTCTGTTATTCAATATAACTGCTTTATTCTCTAACATGTTCATAAGAGATGCCATAGATCTTACTGGTAGTTTTAATTCAAAAGAATCATCACTAAGGAATAAGATTCTGACTGTTGAAGCAATCACACTAAATAAAGACCAATACACCTTTTTTTTTTTTTTTTAATTCTTCTTATGAGAGATGCTCATCTCAGGTCCTAATCTGTCTAAAAGAGTCTAAGTCAGGGAGCAGCAAAGTATAGGCCAAACCTGAACAATAGCACCCCCCCCCCCTTTTTTGTAAATAAATTTTTATCGGAACATAGTCACACCCATCTGTTTAAGTACCGTTTTGCTGCTTTTGCGCTGCAACAGCAGAGCTGAGTAGTTACAACAGAGAATATATGGCCCACAGAGCTGAAAATATTCACTCTGGGCTTCATTAAAAAAAGTTTGCTAACCCTGGTCTAAGATATGTTTCTGTAGATCCTTTGACTATCACTAAAGCTACAAGTTCCTTGAAAACCCAGACCAAATATGATTTCTCTTTGTCTCTTCAGTGTCTGTCACACTATTATACTGGAAAGAAGTGCTCAAGTTCAGGATAAATGAAAGTAACTGAATCCATCTGTATAAATACTCATGTTCCCCTTCAACTCCCAATCTTAAAGAATATGGGAAAGAACCATTGAAAACCAAGTATAGAGAGATTTCCTATCAAGACAATTTGGGGTTTATTTTTTAGGAAACCTGCATCAATTGGGCAAACTCTGATCTTTAGTTTAGTTCAGTTCAGTCGCTCAGTCATGTCCGACTCTGCAATCCCATGGACTGGAGCACTCTAGGCCTCCCTGTCCATTATCAACTCCCGGAGTTTACTCAAACTCATGTCCATTTAGTTGGTGATGCCATCCAACCATCTCATCTTCTGTCTTCCCCTTCTCCTCCTGCCCTCAATCTTTCCCAGTATCAGGGTCTTTGCAAATGAGTCAGTTCTTCGCATCAGGCGGCCAAAGTATTGGAGTTTCAACTTCAGCCATCAGTCCTTCCAATGAATATTCAGGACTGATTTCTTTTAGGATGGACTGGTTGGATCTCCTTGCAGTCCAAGGGACTCTCAAGCGTCTTCTCCAATACCACAGTTCAAAAGCATCAATTCTTCGGTGCTCAGCTTTCTTTACAGTCCAACTCTCACATCCATACATGACTACTGGAAAAGCCATAGCCTTGACTAGATGGACCCTTGTTGGCAAAGTAATGTCTCTGCTTTTTAATATACTGTCTAGGGTGGTCATAGCTTTTTTTCCAAGGAGAAAGTGTCTTTTAATTTCATTGCTGCAGTCACCATGTGCAGTACTTTTGGAGCCCCCCCAATTAAAGTCTGCCACTATTTCCACTGTTTTCCCATCTATTTGCCATGAAGTGATGGAACTGGATGCCATGATCTTAGTTTTCTGAATGTTGAGCTTTAAGCCAAATTTTTCTTCTGCCATAAGGGTGGTGTCATCTGCATCTCCTAGGTTGTTGATATTTCTCCTGGCAATCTTGATTCCAGCTTGTGCTTCTTCCAGCCCAGCATTTTTCATGATGTACTCTGCATATAAGTTAAATAAGCACGGTGACAACACACAGCCTTGACGTACTCCTTTTCCTATTTGGAATTTGGAACTCTGATCTTGGTGCCCTGTAAAGTGTTGCTACTTTTCTTAGTCTAGCAATCCAGAAATGGGAAGGCAGGGAAGGATCAATGCAACTTTTCTGCCCCAGGAGAACCTCCATTCCTAGTGATTTCCCCAAGTACTTACAAGGATGTCTTAGTGTCAGGTGCTAGGTGTCTTGGCCATGAAATAGCTAAGAGGGCATGCTGGGGATATTTGTATTCCCCGCTCACTCGTCCCAGCAGGTAGATTCTGTTTTAACATTTGGTACTATGTGAAAAAGCAGGCTTGAGGGAAGTAAATGTAGCTTGCTCTCTGTTCTCTTTTACCTTTGTTTGAATGCTCTTGGTTGACTTCCCTACATATGTAAATTGGGAAAATGACTAGAATGTAGTTTTTAAAAAAAGTTCACAGATCTGATCTTATTTGAATAGGCATTGGAAAAGACTCAGGAAAATACTTTTGGCTACTTTCCTTAATAATCAAGCCAGAGAGCAAATATGTACTAAGTCTATTACCACTCTGCCCCTTCTCACCCTTCTGCTGGAAGACATCACTAATAGATCACTGTGCTCTTTCAGAGAGCCTCAGAATCCTTCTTAATATGGTCCAAGAAGCCACCACTAATTAGTCAGAATTGGAATATGGGATGGAACCTTACTTTCCAAAGCTGTTTTTATATATGTTGGATCTGGTTGGATCCAACCAGTCCATCCTAAAGGAAATCAGTCCTGAATATTCATTGGAAGGACTGATGCTGAAGCTGAAACTCCAAAACTTTGGCCACCTGGTGCGAAGAACTGACTCATTTGCAAAGACCCTGATGCTGGGAAAGATTGAAGGCAGGAGGAGAAGGGGACAACAGGGGATGAGATGGTTGGATGGCATCACCAACTCAATGGACATGAATTTGAGTAAACTCTGGGAGTTGGTAATGGACAGGGAGGCCTGGAGTGCTCCAGTCCATGGGGTTGCAAAGAATCGGACACAACTGAGTGACTGAACTGAACTGAACTGAAATATGAGACTCTTATTTCTTCCTTAGCTCCTCATGTGGTAATTGATCCAGGTCTTGAAGGTAGTAACTGAGGAGGCCTGGCAAACCAAGGCATTCTCAGCAGAGTGCAGAGCACAAAGATATTAGTGATCAGATGGAGTAAAGCAGTGTGTGCACTGGAAAGTCACATGAAATGAAGTTGGAACAGGAAAGAGAATCCAGATTTAGGTGGACATTGCAATCCAGGCCAAGATGTTTGAATGTGATTTGTAAAAGCAGTGTTCCCAAAGGACAGTCAATGTTCTCCAGAGAAACAAAATCAATAGGATAGAGTATACACACACACACACACACACACACACACAGGAGTGAGGATTTATTTTAAAGAATTAGCTCTTACGATTTGTGGAAGCTGCCAAGTTCAAAAATTGCAGAGCAGGCCAGCAGGCTGGAAATTCCAGCAGGAACTGATGTTGAGGTCTTGAATCTGACGCCAGTCTGAAGGCCAAATTCCTTCTTTGGAGGACCTGTCTTCTCTCAAGTCTTTCAGTTGATTGGGTGTGCCCCCCATACATTATGGAAAGTCATCAGCTTTACTCAAAGTATAGTGATTTAAATGTTAATCACATCTTTAAAAGCCACTATAATGGTAAACTGATATTTATCCAAACAGCGGGATACCATACCCCAGCCAAGTTGACATATTAAAATTAATCATCACAGTCAGCACAGATAATCTTCAGTGGTAGACAGATTTGTGTTTTTAAATTTGTATTATACATTTAAATCTCTTTTACAGAAAACTTCTGATTTCATAGAAATTATTAGTTAGAACAAAGGTAAATTTATTTAAGTAAAACAGAGTTGATTTAAAGAAAATTATTAAATATTGGGTATAGATGGTCTATGAATATGGTGAGCATATGAAGGTTGTACTGAAATGACTGACAATGGAAAACAAAAGACTTGCTATACTCCTGCAGCAAGGAAATGTCAGAAGAAAATGGAGTTTTAGGAAGATTAATTCTGTGTCCATGAACAAAGGCCACAGATAGATAAAAGTTCATCAACAAATAACAGATGTGAAAATGTTTGCTTTTGCCATAGTAGAAATAATGCATCTTTCAATCTCTTGTTCTTTAAAAGAAATTGGTTATGCTACACTCTTTTTTACAAATAGAAGTTTTAAATTTTATGTAATCTAAGCAGTTGTCTTTTATGATTTCTTAAATGGATTTTAAACTTAAGAAGTCATCCATGATTTTAAATTCACAGATCTAAAAACCTTGTTTGAGTGGGCACTTGGGAAAGGATGTTTTAAAAAATTTAACTTTTTAATGTATCTGAGATTTATTTTGTTATACATTATGAAAGGTGGTTCTAATTAATTTTATTTTGTAAAAAAGTCTTACCTAGTTATTCCCAAACAAGTTAATGAATAGTTCTTCCTTTCTAGTGATGTCACTTTTGTTTCCTAGCAAATTCTTGTATGGAAAAAAAAAATCAATTCTGGACTATCTAGTGTGTATTCTGTGTATTTATATTTTTTCTTCTTTCAGTAGAGTCTTATTTTAATTATCACAGCCTTATTTTTTTTCACCATAGAGAGTTTATTTTGCATATAAAAGGGCAGAAGCTAGCATATAAACAAGAGCAAAGAACAGAATTCACGTGGGAGACAATGACAGTGACTTGAGGCTGAGAGTGGTGAAGTCTGGTCCTAGGGGAGAACTGGAGGTTGTCATGAAGAGATGGGGTCAGATCCAGGACCTGTCCTGCAGGCACAGACAATGAGATGTGTTGATGCCAAAATGTATGGAACATAGCAAAAGCATTTTTAAAAGAGGTTTCTCATCAAAAATGCTACCTAATCTTGGAGAGTCTCCTGGAGAGGCAGGGGGTGGAGGTGGGTGGCAACTACAGCTCACCAGGACACAGACGCTGGTGGCAGCCACCCTTGGGCGCTCTCTCCACCACGTGGACACTGGTGCTGGTGGTGGTGGGCATCACTGCAGAAACCTCCTTCCAGCTCAGCCTTACGATATATTTAAAAATCTTGTGTGGCTAGTCCCATACATGTTCTACAAATTCATTCAAAAATTTCTTTGATAAACATTTTCTTTCTTCCTGACAACATCAGAATCTAGTTAGATTCTCTGAAATTTTTATAGAATATTTATTGGACTTTTGTAAATCATCATAAGGGTTGTAATGAGTTTGTGTATATTTCATTTATGTATGAGTTTATGTCCACTTTCAATTAACTTTTGATGTTTGTGACAATAGAATTTAGAGTCAACAAATTAGTCTAAAATAATGACAAAGACATTTTAATCTCAGTTGCCTCCTTTACTTGAGCAATTAATAGCCAAATTGAATTTAATCCCCTTTCATTTTTGCACCTAAATATCTGGTGGAAATGTAATCCAACAATCAAAGATCCAATGCCTGGCTTCAAGGAGCAGAATAATAGAAACAATGATAAATATTGTCAGTGAATGGATTTAGAAACTCTTGAAGTGTAATTCACATTTCAACTTTTATTTAAAATTTCATTTTAATTCCTTAGTATTTTAAATGGAAACCCATGATCCCCTTGAGCAAGATTTTCCACCTTGTATGTTTATAATTTTTTTCTCTTATTTCCTTTGCCCCCTTCATGATTGTGTTATCTGTACAGCAAGTTCTTCTGACCCTGGCTAATTCTTGGTACCCTCGAAATTCTCCTGACAGCAGACAGCAGTGATCAGACAGGTTGAATGATTCAATGGAAATTTAATCTGATCTCATTTTAGCCACATGTAAGAAGCAACCTGCTGTGAACTAGAATTGTAATGCTGGAAATTATCTGATTCCTGCAGGCCTCTCTTCCTTCTCTGCCCTGGTGAATGACTGCTAAAGGAATTTAAAGCATGTAAAACACGATAAATGTTGATTTGTTGCCTTGGCCTTCTTGCAGGTAAAATTAAAGAGGAGTATCACAGATTCTAGATTTTATTTATAAGGACAAAACATTTAAATGTACTCACTTAAGTTGCTTTTTGAGGCAGTAATGTGCTATTTCCTTTATATTAGACTTCCAGATTTGAACCCACTTTGAAAAACAACGCAAAACGAAACAACCACCAAAACAAAGAAATCTCTGTCAATAGAACATGTTAGCTGCAAAGACTGATGATCTGAAAGAGAGCTGACCAGATGCGATTGGTCAGTTCAGTGATCTGAAGGGGAGGCATCCTTTATTTGTGGCTGGCTAGGGAAGGCCAGTTACAATGTGGAAAAGCTAAGAAATGATAGGGAGAGTGGAGAAACAAGCAGGAAAAGAGTGAAAAACTGAACTTAAGAAAAGCATAAGGTACAGATGAATCAGCAACTTTTAGAGTTGATTGGACCAAAGTTTAAGAAGATCGTGGTGACCACTGTTAACATTGTTGACCCCCAATGGTCCACATCTCCCAATATTTGCCTTTGTATAGTTCTCTCTCTTTGAACCTGAGTTGTGACTGTGATTTATTTTAATTAACTGGAAGTGGCAGAGTGATGCAGTGTTAGTTCTTGTTCTAAGCCTTAAGCAGTTTGTGTTTTGTTCTCTTCAGAGCCATGATCTGCTTTACAAAATTCTGTTTGCCTGCCAGAGCTATGTGGAGAGGCCATTGGAGAAGCCACATAAGAGGGAGAGGCCCTGAGAGACAAGCCTGGTCATCCCAGCATCCCAGCCAAGTCCAGGTCCCTGATGACCAGCTGGATAATCCACATGAGCAGCCATTGGTAAGATCAACAGAAGAGTCACCCAACTAAGCCCAGCCCAGACTGCAGAATTATGAGCAGATAAAAGGTCCATTGTTTTGAGCCACTAAGTTTTGGGGTGATTTGTTATATAGCAAAATATAGTTGCTGGCATGATAATCAAGAGTCAGGGATCAAGACCCAGTGACTCTGCTCTCTGAGACAGTATCTTGGGGACTGAAGATGCATGCCTAGGACCAAAGCAAGTTTGGATCAAATCCTTTACTTCATCACTTTTTAGCTTTTATGGCCTTGGACAAGTTATTTAATCTTTCTGGGGCTCAGTCTTGTTATCTGTGAAGTGAGAGAAATATTTCTTCTCTCACAAGATAGTTAAGAAATGAACGAAAGTTTGGGTAACAAATGAAGTACCCACCAAATCTTAGTTCTATTCCATTTCTTTGCTAACTCCCTCACTCTCTACACCCACACTGGGGGATAAAAGTGATCCAAACTACATTAACTACTTAGGGTAACCATGTGATCTACTAAAGGCCGTTCTCTTCTGCACTGTGTATGTATATTTGATGAACAGTCATTGTGTTTATATGAACAAGAAGTAAACACCTTAATTACAGGTGATGGATTTTTTAACTGATAGCAGGCTTGGGAGGCGTTGCTGGAGTCAATGCGTATTTGTGTCCATGTCCCATACCACCTACACCTGCTCCTCTGGAATGCTACAGCTGTTTATTAGACTAAGCTGGGGTCATAAAGGAATGTTGAAGTTACATTCAGCTTACTTTATTACAGAAGGTATGAAGGCATATGTTGTATTTCCATTTGGTTTTCACAAAGAAGCATTAGCATGTCAGTTGCTTGTGAAGTTCATTTAGGCAAAAGTTACAGATTTTTGAGGTAGTACTGGATAAAATTTGGTGTTTGTTGAGTCCTTATCTTCATACTAAAAAGGAAAAAGCCCTATAATGTCTAAATTATGTGCAGATACCAAGTTTCAAAGTCTTCCAAGAGAAAACACACACATACACACACATACAAAAGAAAGGATTAAGGAAAAAAGAAATAAACCTGCTCTGGCCTCAGTTTCCAACTTTTAAAATGAGAAAGCCAGACTAGAAGGTTCTCCAAGGTCACTTCCAGATCTGAGTGTTAGCAGACATCTCAAATCCTGTGCCTGTATTAGCCCTTTGTGAGATTAAAAACACAGGTTGTTCTCAAGCAAAACTTTAATTGCAAAGCTTTAATTAGGAAAAAAAATCAAAATACTCATTCAGATTATGCTTTTTTAATTTTATTTTTAATTGCATTTTTACTGTTTCCATTTTATTTTAAAGGAGAGATGAGAACTGCAATTTGCCAAATTGCCACACACGTTTCCTTGCCATACAACTGCCCTAGCAAGTTAACTTAAAACAATTTTCTAAAATGCATTTTTAATGAGAAACTGAGACCCCTGAAATTTGTCTTAAACACTTTTTTTTTTCCCTTCAGACCTCTTATAGGGTTGTAAAGTTTCCATACCTCAGTGCCAAGAGCATGGCAGAGAAATTTGGCTCAGCTTAGTAATTACCTTGTGTTAGTCTAGCTCAAAGTTGTTTTTCTTTTAATGGTTAAAGAGAGCCATTCAAATGCTTTGATTCTAGTAATAAAAGTCCCAATGGGCAGGATAGGTGAATGCCCATGTAATGTTTAGCCTATTAAAATGGCCATATCCAACGCTTATGCAGAGTAAATGTTGCTAGGACAGGTCAACATAGAAAAAAATATGAGAAAATAAGAGAACTAAAGTAAGTACAGGGAGTGTCCTTCCTCTCTCCAAATGAGATCCCACAATTATAATGGACATTTATTTTTGCCTTCTTTCATGGCGAGAGGGAAGGATCTCCCCAGAGCGTCCCTCTGTGCTTCCAGAATGCTGTCACCTACAGGCTTCACAGCAGCGCACTCTACCTGAGGGCACAGACTGTTTTTGGCGAAGGACCAGTTTGTTTTGTCTCCCACACACCCATCCACGGAGGACTGGCACTTGTGTAAAATACAATGAAAACGAATCACTGGAAAAATGACTTTCAAACAATGACATATAAAATATATGCCTCAATTTTTTTTTATTATTAGATTTAATTACTCTGTCAAATTGTAATAAGTTTCTAGCCATTCTCAGTTAGTCATCTTGTTGCAGATGCTAACAAAAACGTGGAAACAGGCACTGGTCCATACTTTGAGTAGCACTGACCTAGACTAAGGCCAGTAGTATTCTTTGATTCCCACTAATTATTTCAGGGGTGTTTTTATGACCTGAAAGTGTGAAGGTGTTAATTGATCAACCGTGTCTGATTATTTGCAACCCCATGGACTGTAGCCTGCCAGGCTCCTCTGTCCATGGGATTCTCCAGACAAGAATACTGGAATGGGTAGTCATTCCCTTCTTCAGGGGATCTTCCCGACCCAGGGATGGAACCTGGGTCTCCTGCACTGCAGGAAGATTCTTCACCGTCTAAGCCACCAGGGAAGCCCCTGGTGACCTGAGCTGATCCCAGTCACTTGAATGTTTGGGATTTAATTGAGAAACTGGGACAATTCTGTTTTCCCTGGCTGGATACCACCTTGAGACTACAAGAGAAGGGATCAATACCATGAAAGCAGAACCAAGAGATAGTGAGTCAGAAGATGAATCTGCTCCTGTGTTGTGGAGAAACAGAAGCCAATAAATTAAAATTTTTTCTTAAGCTAGAATTCAGGTTTTCTATTATCTGCAAGAGAAAGAGTGCCATATGATAGAGTGATTGATATGCATATTTCCCTCTAACTCTCAATCAGCTTGCCAGTCATCTTTCTAAAACAGAGATCTGGGAAAACCATTCTTCTGGTTATGAAAACCTTAGCTTCCCACTGCCTTGATACAGAATTTCAGCTTCTTAAACCATCACTTAAAGTCTTTCACAATTGAGTACCCTTCTTTTTCAGCTTTTTTTTTTTTGCTACTCTCATCCTCAAACACATGCCTGATGCTTTAGTGTGACCAGATATGCACTTTTATATATGTTATAGGTCTACGTGTTCCCTTTGGCTGAATTGCATTTTCTCTTCCTACACCTTTTTCTGTTTTTCTAAGGATAGAAGCTTGAGAACATTAGGTATTCATTACTTTTAAATGTTAAGCATTATGCATCACCACCATTCCTGCTGATTCAAGGGCTAATTCTGAGAGTGCTGGCATAAGGGCACCATGACATTTGATAAAAACTGCATCTAGACCCCAAAGATTTCATTTCATAAGGAGTCTGACATGGTTATATTACCAAAATCTCAGAAAAACAACAAACTTAGATAAAGTGTGAGTTTAAGTTATGGCAAAAATAAATAAGAAACGAAAACATACATTTGCACCAGAATGTGTACACATGTTCAGTCAGTTCAGTTGCTCAGTCATGTCCAACTCTTTGCAACCCCATGAACCACAGCACGCCAGGCCTCCCTGTCCATCACCAACTCCCGAAGTCCACCCAAACCCATATCCATTGAGTCAGTGATGCCATCTGACCATCTTATCCTCCGTTGTCCCCTTCTCCTCCTGCCCTCAATCTTTCCCAGCATCAGGGTCTTTTCCAATGAGTCAGCTCTTTGCAACAGGTGGCCAAAGTATTGGAGTTTCAGCTTCAACATCAGTCCTTCCAATGAACACCCAGGACTGATCTCCTTTAGGATGGACTGATTGGATCTCCTTGCAGTCCAAGGGACTCTCAAGAGTCTTCTGCAACACCACGGTTCAAAAGCATCAATTCTTCGGTGCTCAGCTTTCTTTATAGTCCAACTCTCACATCCATACATGACCACTGGAAAAACCATAACCTTGACTAGACAGACCTTTGTTGACAAAGTAATGTCTCTGCTTTTTAATATGCTGTCTAGGCCTTAGGAAGCATCACTATGAACAAAGCTAGTGGAGGTGATGGAACTTGAGTTGAGCTATTTCAAATCCTAAAAGATGATGCTGTGAAAGTGCTGCACTCAATATGCCAGCAAATTTGGAAAACCCAGCAGTGGCCACAGGACTGGAAAAGGTCAGTTTTCATTCCAATCCCAAAGAAAAGCAATGCCAAAGAATGCTCAAACTACTGCACAACTGCACTCATCTCTCATGCTATCAAAGTAATGCTCAAAAGTCTCCAAACCAGGCTTCAACAATATATGAACCATGAACTTCCAGATGTTCAGCATGGATGTAGAAAAGGCAGAGGAACCAGAGATCAAATTGCCAACATCCGTTGGATCATCGAAAAAGCAAGAGAGTTCCAGAAAAACATCTATTTCTGCTTCATTGACTGAGCCAAAGCCTTTGACTGTGTGGGTTACAACGAACTGTGGAAAATTCTTAAAGAGCTGGGAATACCAGACCACCTGACCTGCCTCCTGAGAAATCTGTATGCAGGTCACGAAGCAACAGTTAGAACTGGACATGACTGAGCCACTGAACTGAGGGCTGGGGAGAGTGATGAGATTGAAGGGTGAAGGCTAAGTGTAGCAGAGTTTCTTTTTTAGAGTGATAATGATAAAAATGTTCTCAAATTGATTGTAACGATGGATGCACAGCATTGTGAACATACTAAGTCATTGAACTGTACACTTTAATGGGTGAGTTATGTGGTATGTGAACTCCGCCTCAATAATGTGGTCTTTAAAAAGAGTTTAGAGGAGCTATATTCATAAGTGTCAAAACTGAGAAGAAACAAGATGTCCAAGGTGAATGGATAAATCAACGGTAGTACACCCAGGTAATTGAATAGTATTAAGCACAAAAAGAAATGAGCTATTAAGCCACAAAAATACATGCAGGAGGCTTAAATGCATATTACTAAGTGAAAGAAGCCAATTTGAAAAGGCTACATGCACACTATATGATTTCAACTATATGACATTCTGGAAAAGGCAAAACTCTGGAGACAGTAAAAAGGTTGGTGGTTGCCAGGATGGGGTGAATAGGCAGAGCATAGAGGATTTCTAGGGCAGTGAAACTACTCTGTATGATACTGCAGTGGTGGATACATGTCATTAGACACTTGTCTAAACTCCTGCAAACTATGGGCTCTGGGTGATAATGATGTGTCAGTGTAGGTTTGGTTGGAACAAATGTCCCACTCTGGTGCTGGAAGTTGATAGTGGGAGAGGCTGTGTGTGTGGGTGGAGGGGTATGTGGAAGGTCAGATCACATATAGGAACTCTGTTTTCTGCTCAAATTTGCTATGAACCTAAACTGCTCTAAAAATAAAAGCCTAAAGGAAGAAGAAAAAGAGGATGAGGAGGAAGGGGGTAAAGAACAGAAAGAAGGCCAGGGGAAGGAGGGAAAGGAGGAGGCGGTGACCTCACAAGGCCCATCTCAGTTGGCACCAACTCTGAAATTTTCCCTGCCTCTTCTCGTTTCCCTCCTGGTGGAAGAATTAATTGCTCTCTTATCTGTATTTTTATTATGTTCTTAAAAAAACCCATTTATTTATTTATTTGGCTGTGCTGGGTCTTAGTTGTGACACACAGGATCTTTAGTTGTAGCATGCGAACTCTTAGTTGCAGCATGTGGGATCTAGTTTCCCTGACCAGGGGTAGAACCCGAGCCCCTACATGGTAAGCTCAGAGTCTTAGCCAGCTGACCACCAGGGAAGTACCTCATTGTGTTCTTATTCTAGTTCTTTTGTCATATCACTTTATTATAGTTGTTTTCAGGTCTTACTTACTGAACTCTGACCAGTCTGAGGGCAGAGGCAATGACTCATTTTCTTGATATTTCTACTAGAAATACTACAAGAGTTCAATGAGAGTATGGTGTGTTTATGAATGAAGAACATCTTAAAGCTACTGATTTAAGTGCAGTTTTAAAGGATCCTTCCCTAGAATCTGTTTTTCTTCAGGCTTTTTTGTAACCTAAAGATAACTCCCTCCATCCCTGGGACAGTGACCAGGATGTGAGTGAGAGTTCTGAGGGCACGTGACAATCCTAAACGAATGACTTATGACTACTGAGTCTCCTCCAATAGCAGCACATTATTCTAGTAGAGTTTTTGGAAAATACTCCTCCTTGGGGATAACATAACTATGTGCAGCCTGAAATCTGGGAGCAGGCTTCTGTCTGTGCAGGTCAACTGGGAAGATGTCATTGGGTAGAGAGGAGAAGATCTCACTCTACTGAAAGTCAGCACTGCCACCTCGGGATGGCTACCTGAAATGCTCTAGCGAGAGCTTTATTACAAGGGTTTGGTGTTAGATAATGGCCAAAATGTATGAAATGTGTTCCTGGGAGGAAGAACATTTAAAATTTTTATTTCTTACCATGAGTCATATGAAATAGAATTCTTGAAAGCAGGTTTTGAGAGGACAATATAGTAAACCTATCAAGATACTGGTGCTAAGAATGAAAAGGAAAAGGTACATAAGAGGGGGTAGGGTGCCAAATATAGTTTTCTTTCCAAATTTGGCAACATTTCATGGACAAAGTGAATATTCTCAGTCACATAACCAGCTTTAATTTTAGGACGAGGGAATATTTTTTATTTTTAAGAAGTCACTTATTTCTCCTTTTTAAAACAGAAGCATTGGGAAGGTGAGGAATTTGGTAGTCAGGGCTCTACTACTTACTTGCTGAATGATCTAGGGATGTCACTTCCCCCTCTGAGCTTCAATTTTTTCATTGATAAAATGGCAGAATAGTACCTGTTCTGTTTATATCACAGGATGTTTGTGAAAATCCACTGAGATCACTGAATGCAAAATGTTTTATAACTTAGACGAATTTATAATTGATGTTAGTCTAAGAAGGATAAGTGCTATAAACCTCTTCTATTAAATATCAACAGAGTTTATTTATGGTTGGTACAAAAAGTTAAAAACAAACTTAAAAAACATTGTACATTTAATCCTTTGTTTCTTTAAATTTTGAAGGATTCTGAAAAGGAATCATTAACATTTTGGGAAAAGCCTTTTTACTGAAATTTCTTGTAGGTATAACATAAGGCATACAAATGTATGTAGGAATACCTCGGCAACAGGTGCTCCTTTAGAATAGAAAAGTTCTTCTTTAACCATCTTCTCAAAGAATCATTAATTTGTATCAGAAAACTGAAGAGGGTAGGCATGCAAGGATACTTTCCTAAGAAGCATATGTCTGGGCAGTTACCACCCACAGCATCTGTCCCTTCTCTGATCTATTCCAGAAATTACTTGGCAATTCACAAATGCCATGGGGACCTCACCTGGGCAGTTATGTAAATCTTGACCTGTTGTAGGGCTTTTCCCTAAAATTGTACCATGATGTCCTTAAGGACTAAGACCGGGACTTATAGGTACTTGTGTCTCCTAGTTTCCAGTAGTAAATATTTATTAAACGAAAACTAGACTGAGGCTGCATATGAAGGCGAGGAGGAAGTAGCCCCTCTTTGCAGATTTTATACTCAGGGCAGGTTACCTGTTCCTGCATAATTGAAAGAAGATTCTGCAGGTTTGAAGGTTGTCTCACCCCTTCACAGGAGATCAAGTAACTGTGTTAGGCCATGGGTGTTAAATAAAGGGCATCACAGTTTAAGAAAGATGTGAGAAATCAGGAGACAGTTCAGAGGACAGCTGTTATGAAGATAAAGAGATTAGAAAGGAAGATGTAGAAAGAGGGGAAGGAAATACTGGTATTATTTAAACCTGACAAGAGAAGCCTGAAAAAAACATGGTTAGTTGTTGATTTTCAACATATATGGGGATGCTTAAATAGAACAGAGCTTCTCAACCATTATGTGTATGTGTGTGTGTGGGGTGGGGAAGGCACTCTTAGGAAAAGATTATATTTACAGGGCCCACAAAGATAATCAGGTAATGCTGTCAACACTTGATTCTGCCCTAAGTTTTGATCCTCCTAGGTCCCACCCTGTCACTAGGGGACTTAGAGTGTAACCTGTATCACCATTCTGACAGAATGTTTGTGTCCCACCAAATTCATATGTTGAAATCCTACACCCAATATGATGGCATTAGTAGATGAGGCCTTTGGGAGGTGATTTGATCCTAACAGTGGAGGCTTCATGAATGGAATTAGTGCTCTTCTTATAAAAGAGACCTTACAGAGCTCTCTTACTGTTTCTGAAATGCAAGCTTGCAGGGAGATGACAGCTGTATATGAACCAGGAAGTGGGTCTCACCAGACACAGAATCTGCTGTTGCCTTCATTGTGAACTCTCTAGCTTTCAGAACTATGAGAAATGAGTATGTGTTGTTTAAGCACAAAGTCAAATGTATTTTGTTACGGTTGCCCAAACTGACTGGGACAGGGGTTTGTATACATGTTAGGAAATTGATGTAGAGTGCAGGACTGTCTGTATTTTAGGTAGAGTAAAAAAAAAAAGTAGAGTTAAAATAAAAGATGAAAGACTGAAGTGAAGAAACACTTTATTCTTAGATTTGATACCAATACCGGGTTGGCTTGTCAAAGGGTGTGTGTGTGTGTTTGTGTGTGTGTGTGTGTGTGTGTGTCTAGCATGTCCTAAAAATCTTTATGCAGCTTAAGCTTTACTAACTTCAGAAAAATAACTGCTACAGACTTA
Source organism: Cervus elaphus (assembly GCF_910594005.1). Taxonomy (NCBI): domain Eukaryota; kingdom Metazoa; phylum Chordata; class Mammalia; order Artiodactyla; family Cervidae; genus Cervus; species Cervus elaphus. Next base: position 55,263,666 of record NC_057843.1, read on the forward strand.
TCCTCAAGATCATGTGAAAGTTTATTTACATTTATCTTATAGGGACTAGTTTTGTGAATATTGAATGATGAATTATTCATTTTAATTATTTGAGTCACACCCCACTGACTCAAGATGGTAAAGGCTGACTGAAACAAAAAGCAAATTTTCCCATTCAACATTCACAAAACTAGATAAAAGAACTTTTAAGTTCTATATCTGGGTTCCTGTAGCAAAAACATTCTGTAGGAAAGAAGGATTTAAGGACATATATGATCCTGAGGCTTCCCTGGTAGCTCAGTTGGTAAAGAATCCACCTGCAATGCAGGAGACCCTGGTTTGATTCCTGGGTAGGGAAGATCTGCTGCAGAAGGGATAGGCTACCCACTCCAGTATTCTTGGGTTTCCCTGGTAGCTCAGTTGGTAAAGAATCCACCTGCAATGCAGGAGACCCTGGTTTGATTCCTGGGTCGGGAAGACCTGCTGCAGAAGGGATAGGCTACCCACTCCAGTATTCTTGGGTTTCCCTGGTGGCTCAGCTCGTAAAGAATCCGTCTGCAATGTGGGAGACCTGGGTTTGATCCCTGGGTTGGGAAGATCTGTTGGAGAAGGGAAAGGCTACCCACTCCAGTATTCTGGCCTGGAGAATTGCATGGACTGTCACAAAGACTTGGACACAACTGAGTGACATTTATTATTATTATTATGATCCTGAGTATAAATGTGTACAAGCAAAAATTCCAGACAGTATTTTAAGGCAGTGGAACTGGTGAGACCCAAGTCAAGTTTCTCAAACAGTAAAGGGAACCTAGGTAATATCTGGGTTATGGATGGGAAAGGCAGAAAATTTCATTAATGTGAATATATGAAGCCATGAAAGGATGAAGTTGGAAAATACAATGGCAGGGTAGGGCAGAGGGACCTGGAAGGCCCAGGAGGGGTGGGGTTGTCTGCTAGGCTGGTGGATGGGGGAGGGGCTGTGGATGCATTCTCTTCATGTTGTCCCCTCCCCCACCCTCAGAAGCCCTTTGTGACTCTTCAGTTCTCAGTGATGCAGGCCTGGGACTATAGTCAAGTGACTGCACTTCCAGCGCTCAGTAATCTCAGGCAGCCTTGTGATTCAGACAATGGAATTCAGAAAATGGAATGTTCTCTCATTTTTGAATAGCCCCACTGACCCATGTCTGAGCTTTGGCTCCACCTCCTTCGATATTGACTCTGACCTCCTTTTCCTGTGTGGGTTGGGGTTGCTCCTTCTGTTCCTGTGGTACCTGGTGGGGCTTCCATGTTTACCAACCTTCTGTAAAATCAAAGGCATCCAAAAGGTAAGGAAGTAACCCTGGGTGCACCCCCAACAGAGATTCTTTATTGCTGTTTCCATTTCTATTCCACATTTTAAGATGAGTTTGGTTGGTCAGAGAGACACCTAAGACAGGAATTTCAAGGAGAGGATAAAACTAGGCAGGGCCAGTGGTTCAGGGAGTACTAAGGCTTTCATTTGAAGCCCACAGACCAGCTGAATGTTTGGAGGATTCCAGGAGAAAATCCCAAACAGTAATTCTGTGGCCCTGGGCTGGGTTATTTAGAGAGTTTTGGATCTCTGCAGGAGAACAGAGTTCCCCATTGCTTGATCATGAGTTACCTTCTCACGTCAGGCATCACTTGACCAAGTCTTCCTTTGTGCTGAGCTGGTCAGGGCAGCAGTGCTGAGCCTCTGAGAGCCTCCAACGCAGAGGCTGGAGGCTGAGTTTTCAGGACCCAAGGTCCTATTTGAGGGACACAGACGTCGACTGTTAGCCTCAGAAGCTATGCCCTCCCTGGGCAGGTGACTTCTGACTGAGACGATCAAGGGAGGACTTCAGAGGCAAAAGTCTTTCTTTGGGTTTTTTTAAGGAAAAAAAAAGTTGAAAACATTTTAAACCTTTAAAATTGACAAAAGGAAGGAACACAAAGATCTATTAAGTAGAGTCATATTATTCCTGGATAATGAATATCTGAGTTTCCTAGAGAGGACTGAGAGAAATGGGCCCCAGCCCTTCATTCTTTTCTTTCTGTTCTCAGCATCAGGGCAGAACCAGGAGGAGAAGGAAAGGCGGCACACTGGCAGGTAAGGTCCTGCCTGTTTCAGCGGATCTCTCCAAGGGTGACCCTTCCTGCCTTTTCCCTGAGATCCCAGGTCCCTGATCTCTGATGACGTCAGTGGCTAGATACCGTTTCTCTCAGAAACCAGAGGTATCTGGGGAGAGGCTCATGGGGAGGCAGTCCAAGCCTGAGACACTTCTTGTATTCCCTGTTTTTCTCATGGCTCGGCATGAAGCCGTGATGGACCTGGGCAATGGGTGTTTCCCCACAGGTGGCCATGTGAGATGTCAAGAGTCAGAACTTCTGTGTCCTGACTTTGTGTAAGTCCTCTGACTTCCTGGATGATCAGACTGCTCTCTGAGGCCACACTGCTGTCTGTGTTTCACATGGTGGTTTTGAGCATCACATGAGATATAAGGCATGTGAAGGTACTCAACAAGTGAAGCAACATACATATAAAATAATTGACCATTTGATCTCATCTATTAATTCTTGGGTCTTTCATAGTCTAATATCCCACGGGTTTCCCATAAGGGAACTCTTATATTATACCTATGCTACCTTCCTTACATGTAACCCACTCTCCTGGTTTCTCAGGTTGGAGATTTCACCAGATAGAAACAGATGAAAAAACGAAGCTGATTTCTATTCTGAAAAGGTGACTAGTCTTTCCCCTTCTTTCCTGATCCTCCGCTTAGCATGTTCTCTGCAATTCCTGGGATTCAGGGCAACCTACTGTAGTCACGGGAGGGGGTAGCATAGGAATGAGTATGTGATGAAGACCTTAAGGTGAGGGTTATTGAGCATGTTGTGAAGTCATGGATGTGGGGCAATGTAAAGGGGCAGCAGGCTCCAGCCCACCCCTGCCAGGCCAGCAGGTCCCCCTTTCCTTATTCTGGTCCTGGTTGCATCTTTGTACTTCCTGTCTCCTGCAGCCCCCTGGGCCGGCATGATGATACCATCCGCTTTCGTCAGCTCTTATGTCCAGATCCCTTCTGTGAGGTGTGTAACAATGCAACTGCTGAGGTCAAGCTGCTGTTCCCGGAGGCCCTGGAAGATTCTGCTTCCTCTATGTCCCCTTTGGCTTCCGCAGCTCCTGTGGCCGATTCATCATTGACTCTGTCCCCTGCCTTCTCAGCAGTCTCTCCAGGAGATCTACTACCAGCCTCTCTGCCTGAGCCTTCCCCATTGCCCCCCTCCATTCTTCCACCTAGCTCCATGACCCCCTTAGCTGACTTTTTTTCACCCTTACCACTGGGTCACACTCTGGCATTAGAGCCTTTTACGTCCTTGGATTCTGAATTCCCAGTAGATTATTCCTCACCCCAACCCCTTGCCTTTTCCCCTCTCCTACCACATGGCATGCAGACAGCAGACCCTGTTCTCTCACCAGAGGCCACTTTGTCTCTGAATACCATCCTTTCCCTTGACCCCACCCTTTCCCATGATATCAACCGCTTATCAGATTTGTCCCAAGCAATGAATCCCACTGATTCTTTTGCACCACCAACCCTGTCTGTTTTACCACAGCCAGACTGCACTTTAACTGTCACTCAGTCTAAATCAATTGCCATCTTACTGACACCTGTTCCTGAGAATTTGCCTACAGAAAGCCCTGGCATGCTGTCCACTTATGTCCCAAAACTCACAGGCATTGATCATTCAAGACTGTCAATTTCGGACTTCTCCTGGTGGCAAGCTCATGCCAAAGACTTAATCCCTTCCACGTTGGCACAATGTGATTTCAATCAAGAGTTTCTTGCCCTCCACTCTTCAGAGGCCTCTTTTGGGGGAGACCCTGCAGCCAACCTCATAGAGCCTGGTAATTTCTTAAGTCTCAGCCCTGATGTCCTGGCACTCCTGGAGAGACAAGTACAAAAGAGGAGTGATTTCCTGATGTGGAAAGAAAAGGAAAAGAGAAAAGATTCTTTTCCAGAACAATTGAGGCCAGACTATCAACTAAATTCCTCAGGGATAATGTTAGAGTCAGTTGCTGATAAGCCTGTGCATCAACAACCTCCATATCCTAAGACCTTGAAGGACCAATTACAGCAAAAACCTACCCAGCTCTTCTGGGGTCTCCCATCTCTACACAGCGAGTCTTTGCCCTCTGCTGTTCATGTCTCCAGTGACAGTTCCTCAAACTTTATTTTCAATAGAAACTCAAATGCCTCTACAGGCCAAGAATCCCCAGGACTTCCCCATCCCCGACCTCTGTCCTTGCCTGAGATTCAGCCTGAACCCTTGCCTCAAACCCTGCCTCAATCTCAGCCCCTACCTCTCACTCAGGTTCAGTCCCAAGCTGATCCAAAATCCCCACTCCTGGTCACACCACCTGGCCCTCTACCCCAGATTAGGATCTGTGGAGTGTATTTCCATAGACCTCAGAATGAATCAGAATCTCTCGCCAGAAGTGAAATTCAACAGCTGGAATGGAACGTGTTGCAGAAACAACAGGAAAGTTTGTGGGGTTTACCCTCTGTGATCCAAAGATCTCGGGAAGACTTTTGTCCTTTAGCTCCTAACACTTCTCACCACCAGCACCCTCAGGCCCATGTTTCAGTCTCCGTCCTTCCTGGGGAGTTTGCTCTCAGCAATGAACTTCGGAAGAAACTAGAGCATCACCTTCGAAAGAGGCTCATTCAACACCGGTGGGGCCTGCCCCGGAGAATCAGAGAGTCTGTGTCACTGATGTTGCCTCCAACTGGTTTTTCAGAGGCATCTAAGTCAGAGAGCAGCGATGGAATCTCACTGATCTCTGTGTTTAAGGGTCAGAGTAGCAAACAAGTAAATGTTGAATTGAGTCAACCTGGAAGCTTCCAAGAGAGAAGCTCGGACATGCTCCAGCTAGGGAAAGATGTGGGGAAAGATCAGGAACATAGCCAAGAGAATGGTCAGAAAGATCACCTGTTAAAAGACCCAAACAGCTCTTCTGATAAGGATCTGGGGTATGGCTCTGAGAAAAACATGAGCAGTCAGATAGTGAGTTTCTCAGAGAAAAATTTAAGGGTGTCAGCAGAGAGTCTACAACTTGAAAATGTCCTAAAAGTACATTTGAGTAAGAAGTTTGAGGAAATAAATGAGGGTCGACTCCCTGGGACTGTGCATAGTTCATGGCATGCCGTCAAGCAAACATTGATTCTTTCTGTGAAATCCCACACTGAAATAAAAGAGAGAAGCTTGCCATCACCAGTGGGTGAGTCCTACTCCCTGAATACCTTCCAGGACCTGACTTTTGTTGATCCCAGCGCACAGCAGATGCTGGAAGCACATATTAAAAGGTTTCGTATGAGGATGCTGTGGGGCCTTCCTTCCAAGGTCCTTGAATCCATACACATTTTTAAACTGAAAGATGCCTCATCCCAGTCCTTGTCCCATGCCAGCTTTCCCTCCTCAACCAATGCGATTTCTGAGGCAGACTCCAAATCTGGGAGCTCCAAGTCCTTTAGAAGAAGCTCTAAATCTTTCCATGGAGACGAAGTTGGAACAACCAATTCAGCCCCTGTCCTGGGTTACTCTCTCCCTGCCACCTCACCTGTGGAGAAAGGAGGAAAGAGGGTCCTAAGACAAACACACTCTTCTGTCAACTATGGGCTTGCAGAGGATGTTCAGAAAATTAAGGATCCCAGACAGATTCGTCGGCCTGTCTCACTCTGCATCACAGGGAGAGGAAGTCATAGACAGACACAACTAGCTGATAGATATCCCCGAAAGCCTCTTGCAAAGCAAGTTGGAGCCAGATATGAGCCAAAGTATAAGAGTGTGAGTTCCAGTGATAAAGGAAAAATGCAACAGGGCAAAAAGGTGGAGAAGTCAGAACCTGTTTCTATGACCAAATTGTCTAGGGAGATATTCAGGGCTGAGGAGCTTGACACTCTTCAATTAAAAACTAATGACATGTTGACAACCAACAAGTCAGGGAGCTCCCAAATAACAAATGTGAATGAGAATAAAGTAGAAACTACTGTGACCACTGAAAGCCTCCGACCCAAACTACCAGTTCCCCAAGATCCTAAATGCTTATCCCTTAAAGAACAACTGTTTGATGAGTTAAAGTTTAGATTGGAGAAGAGGGAGCATAGCCAAGCTCAAGGCCAACCCACGGACATGTCCCTTGCTTCGGATAACTTGACTCACAAGGCCTCACTGACTCCTGCCCCGGGTGTCCCAGGTGGGGACACAGGAGAGTCCCAGGTGCTGCATGTTCATGTGGAGGACAGAGGAATCAGGATGGAACAACAGCAGGAACCTTGGGTCCCTAAGCATGGCTTCCAGAGGGGCCAGGATAAGAATTTCCCACCAACTGTGAAGACAGTGAGCTCCCCAGGGTGCAGAGCAGAAGAGCTAGGTGGAGGGGATGCAGGGCTGGGGACATCCCAGCCTAGGAAGAAGAGTTTCCCTCCTCAGGAGACAGTTCTAGAGGAGATGCTTGTGAGCAAGTCTTCCCAGACCCTTTCAAAGAAAGGACAGCCTCTTCCTGAAGGCCATATCAGAAAAAGAATGAAGCACTTTTTGCAGTGGCTGTATCCTGGGGAAAAATGCAAAAGGCAAGAAGATCCCCAGGAAAAGGGAAGCCCTATACCAAGCGCACAGAGCAGAGGCTTAGCTAAAAGCAGAGCTGCTGTTACTGGATCAACAGAGGCTCAGAAAATCGTGACAGACATCGGGAAGTTCCTAGAGGAGAAACTGGGCTATCGGCATGCATTAGATGCCACCAGCTCTCAAGAGGACCCCCCTTCCCCGGTGCACTTTGAGCAATCTCAACAAAAGGCTGGAGTACAGGTCCACCCAGAGCCTGTCCGGGGACATCCTTTCAACTCCAAGGCTCCCTCTAAAGTGACAAATACCAAGTCCTGCCACCAAGAAGCGATCTTGGCTGGCCAGAGCTATCCTCCAAGTACAAGACAGATCAGAAGCAAGAAAAGACAGCCCCAGAAAGCTGTGGCATTTAAGGACCAGCAAGTGTGTCAGAAACATCCCCTACCAGGGCCCCACAGGGAGCCTGGGCCCTACCCAAGCCCCACCCACAGGTGTCAAGCTGGCCAGGCCCATCCAGCTGCGCCCGCCACTGCTGAAGGCACTGTGTTCAGAGATCTGTCTCTACTGTTTAGACAGAAAACACTTCTCCAGAATTTCCAAGGAGGAAAACTTCCCATCCGAAAATAATTCCTTCCTTGTGGAGAATGTTGATCCTCCCCAATAAATGTTTCTCTAATAGTAAGATGTCTTTTCTGTGTACTGTGTTGAGGGCACGGGTTTGGGTAACTCAGGGATTATATGTAAGGGAAGAATATAGTTTAGCTCTTACTTACTGCTTCCTTTGGCTTTGGCTCAAAGGCGACCAGTCCTCTGGAGTTCTTGTTGAGAAATAGATATCATGTGCCCCCCATCCCTGCCCTCTGCAAAAGATCATCTCCTCCTTGATTATGTTTGAGGAGATGGGCTTTGTCTCCTGCCTCTTAGCTTAGCCTTAAATAAAATATATAGCAGCCCACACACTTCCCTCACTGAATGTTTTACATCCTTTAAAGAAGTAGGAAAGACAGGTCTTCTATATCTGAAGAGCCTTAAGGATGGGTTTACTTTCTGAAAATAATCCTGAAGAAGAAATAAATCTTAATTGTTATTGAGAACTCAGTGACCAGAGGCTCCTACACGGGGCTGAATCCCTTGAATGGCAGTGTTTGGGTGTGGATGTTACTGTACTGGATGCTGGGCTGGTTGCCGAAGGGTCCAGGAACAGCATAAAAGCTGCTTAAGAATCTGTTTCAAGTGGGTCGTATTAATGTAATGTGCTGGTCAGGAAAGCATACTTTAAACTTGACATTGAGGTTTCCCTATGAGAAAGACACTTTGGGGAAGTGGTTCCCTTCCTTGGGTATTTTTTTCAGGCTGCTCAATTGATGAAGTTTTTTTTACAGAGCAAAATCACCACTCAGCTGTCAGTGGTAGGAATGTTGACTAGGCAGTCACCTACCTTCCAGGGTAAAATACAGCTGAGAGTAAGGAAAAGATGTCTTAAAGTGAGACATCTTAAAAAATGTCCTTGCTGGTGGAACAAAGGTTAATGCCTCAGTATTCCCATATTGCGATCCTGTCCTGCTCCCCTACTCCTCAATCTGATCCAAGCACCACATCCTTGAGGCTGACCAGAGAACAGCACAGCACACTGATGCTTTATACCAGAAAGGCATGAGGGCATCTTAGAGTACTGAAACAGCATCTCCAAGGACGTCATCAAGATGGCATCCCCCTCTTTGGGGAAGGTGATGAAGGTGATTGTGGCGCTTTCCTTCCATCTGTGTTTGGTGGCAATATACAAGATACTGCCCTTAGTGTGTACAGTTCACCAATCAGGATGAAGGTGCCATCTTTGATATTAATAGCCTTGGAGCCATGGTTGACTTCCCTGGGAATACCTGCAGCTCATGAACCAGAGGTGAGTCCTAGAACTATGCCCTGGGGTTACAGATATTTGGAGTTCACCATGGACCTCCTTTTTCTGGCCAAGGCTGCACACCCACCCACCCTTATAAGGAGGTCTAGAGAGAGAGGGCAACTCCACTTGTACAGACTGGGACTCAAAAATTTGGTGAGTATCCTAGTGAGCACTTAAGATAGTTTTCCCAGAAAGACTTGAAATAAAATAAATGTCCACTACAGCCTTCTCTCAGTACTTCTATCTTATCCAGAGTTATGACATTGATCCTACAATATCTGGAGCTTATGGTCGCAGAAAGAAGGCAGATTATGTGGAGGCCCCGGGAGAGGGACAAAAGGTGGCCTAGGGTGGGGAACATGAAGAGGTGAGGGCAGTGGAGGGCTCTAACCTCCATGTAGATATACCTGCCAATAACTCAGCTTCCCTGTTCCTACAATATCTCATTTCTGCTTCCATCCCGGTGCAGTCACTGCACACTGTAGAGTTTACTACCAGAAACACTTCTGCCATCTGGAATAATTCAGTCTGACATGCCACCCTTTGGGCTCATCCCCCTTATCCTTCCAGCTTATATACCAATTGCTAATTTTTCAGCATCAGGTCATTTTTCCACTTATTCTTCATCTGTTCCTCAAGCTCTTGCTTCTTTTTCTCCCTCTCCAAGGTAGGTTTGATGGTCTATCATGTAAGGGACATTTAAAAAGCTCTACTACAAACAGGCCCCATCCAATCACCTTTAATCCTTCCTGCCTGGCAAAATTAACTCTCTCTGCTTTTTTTTCAGATTCCTATAAGTAGCAGATCACTATTGGATTAAATCTCACAATCAGGTCTACTGATGCCACAATAAATTCAGCCCTCACACTACTTGGAAATAACGCCTCCATTCCTCAAATTCTTGTATCATGCTTACTATCATGTGAACAAAACAAGTGGAGTTTAGCTCAGTTTCCTTAGTCCATTTTCTCTCCAATGCTACTCAAATCTATTTCAAATCTCCTTCACTTTTTTCAAATCTCCACTTGCTCAGCAGTTGTGACAAACCCCATTCACAGAGGAACTAGCAGCCATGAGATGGGAACTTTTCATCAAAAACCTTAAATAAAAACAAACCCCAAAACCCACTCTCCAATTTCTACTTTCCTTCTTCTTTCCTGTTACATGGAAATAAATTTTTCTCCCCCAACCTCAAAGGAATTACACCTCCTGAGATTTTCTTATTGAGACAGCTAAACTCTAGTCTTGATGGACTGATTCAACCCGGCCAGGTATCCTTTTGTTCCCTCCTGTTCTTTAAGAGTTACTCAACATCTTTTATTATTTTCAAAGCTTTTCATTACAAAAATGTTTAAATGTGCACAAAAGCAGAATACTGTAACATCCCATATATCCCTCACCCAACTTTCATAATTATCATTGGCATGTGTGATACATCCCATCTTTTACACTATGATTAAAGTGTAAAAGCCCATTTAAACATCTTCTTATCCACCTCTTAGATATATGCTATATGCCCAACTAAAGCTCTCATAGTTGTTTGATCTTTATCACCTGTGGTAACTCTTATTCACAACAGATGTAAACAGCATTGGTTACAAAAAGGCATTGTGCTTTATACGCTCTGGCAATCAGTTCTGCTCTGCCTTTTAGTCAATGCTGAGGAGTCATTTGAGTGGATCCCTCCTTCAACCCCATAAAAGAAGCAATCTCATAGACCAAATTCAGCACACAATATTGCTGTCCCCTAATCACACAGTAACTATACCATGCAAAAAGTACAGAAGTATTAAACTGTGCATGTTGATAAAGATTTGACATTGCTATTAGTTCAGTTCAACTGAACTGTTGTTGAACTTGCTCAGTTGTGTCCAACTCTTTGCGACCCCATGGACTGTAGCACACCAGGCTTCCCTGTCCATCACCAACTCCCAGAGCTTGCTCAAACTCATGTCCATTGAGTCCATGATGCCATCCAACCATCTCATCCTCTGTCGTCCCCTTCTCCTCCTGCCCTCAATCTTTCACAGCATTAGGGTCTTTTCCAATGAGTCAATTCTTAGCATCAGGTGACCAAAGTACTGGAGTTTCAGCTTCAGCATCAGTCCTTCCATGAATATTCGGGACTAATTTCCTTCAGGATTGACTGGTTTGATCCCTTGTGGGCCAAGAGACTCTCAAGAGTCTTCTCCAACACCACAGTTCAAAAACATCAATTCTTCTGCACTCAGCTTTCTTTATAGTCCAACTCTCACATCCATACATGACTACTGGAAAAACCATAGCTTTGACTAGATGGATCTTTATTGGCAAAGTAACGTCTCTGCTTTTTAATATGCTGTATAGGTTGGTCATAGCTTTTCTTCCAAAGAGCAAGCTTCTTTTAATTTTACGGCTGCAGTCACCATCTGCAGTGATTTTGGAGCCCAAGAAAATAAAGTCTGTCATGGTTTCCATTGCTTCCCCATCTATTTGCCATGAAGTGATGGGACCAGAAGCCATGATCTTTGTTTTTTGAATGTTGAGTTTTAAGCCAACTTTTCACTCTCCTCTTTCACTTAAGAGGCTCTTCAGTTTTTCTTCACTTTCTGCCGTAAGGGTGGTGTCATCTGCCTATCTGAGGTTATTGATATTTCTCCTGGCAATCTTGATTCCAGCTTGCGCTTCATCCAGCCTGGCTGGATGTATTCTGCATTTAAGTTTAAAGCAGGGTGACAGTACACAGCCTTGATGTACTCCTTTCCCAATTAGAAAGCAGTCCATGTTCCATGTGCGGTTCCAACTGTTGCTTTTTGACCTGCATACAGATTTCTCAGGAGGCAGGTAAGGTGGTCTGATAGTCACATCTCTTTAAGGGTTTTCCATAGTTTGTTGTGATCCACACAGTCAAGGTTTTGGTGTAGTCAATAAAGCAGAAAAGTAGATGTTTTTCTGAAACTCTCTTGCTTTTTCAATGATCCAACAGATGTTGGCAATTTGATCTCCATTTCCTTTGGCTTTTCTAAACCAGCTTGCACATCTGGAAGTTCACAGTTCATGTACTGTTGAAGCCTGGCTTAGAGAATTTTGAGCATCACTTTACTAGCCTGTGAGATGAGTGCCATTGTGCAGTAGTTGCAACATTCTTTGGCATTGCCTTTCTTTGGGATTGGAATGAAAACTGACCTTTTCCAGTCCTGTGGCCACTGCTGAGTTTTCCAAGTTTGTTGGCATATTGAGTACAGCACTTTCACAGCATCATCTTTTAGGATCTGAAATAGCTCAACAGGAATTCCATCACCTCCACTAGCTTTGTTCATAGTGATGCTTTCTAGGGCCCAGATGAATTCACATTCCAGGATGTCTGGCTCTAGGTGAGTGATCACACCATCATGGTTATCTGGGTCACGAAGATCTTTTTTGTGTAGTTCTTCTGTGTATGCTTGTCACCTCTTCTTAATATCTTCTGCTTCTGTTAGGTCCATACCATTTCTGTCTTTTTTAATGCCCATCTTTGCATGCAATGTTCCCTTGGTATCTCTAATTTTCCTGAAGACATCTCCAGTCTTTCCCATTCTCTTGTTTCCCTCTATTTCTTTGCATTGATCATTGAGGAATGCTTTCTTATCTCTCCTTGCTATCTTTGGAACTCCGCATTCAGTTGGGTATATCTTTCCTTTTCTCCCTTTGCCTTTAGCTTCTCTTCTTTTGTCAGCTATTTGTTAGGCCTTCTCAGACAACCACTTTGCCTTTTTGCATGTCTTTTTCTTGGGGATGGTCTGATCACTGCCTCATGTACAATGTCACAAACCTCTGTCCATAGTTCTTCAGGCACTCTGTCTATCAGATCTAATCCCTTGAATGTGTCTGTCCCTTCCACTGTATAATCGTTAAGTGATTTGATTTAGGTCATACCTGAAAGGTCTAGTGGTTTTCCCTACTTTCTTCAATTTAAGTCTGAATTTGGCAATAAGGAGTTCATGATCTGAGTTCAAGATCAGCTCCTGATCTTGTTTTTGCTGACTGTATAGCGTTTCTCCACTTTCGGTTGCATAGAATATAATCAATCTGATTTTGGTACTGACCATCTGGTGATGTCCATGTGTAGAGTCTTCTCTTGTGTTGTTGGAAGAGGGTGTTTGCTATGACCAACCAGTGCATTCTCTTGGCAAAATTTTGTTAGCCTTTGCCCTGCTTCATTTTGTATTCCAATGCCATACTTGCCTGTTATTCCAGGTGTTTCTTGACTTCCTACTTTTGCATTCCAGTCCCCTATTATGAAAAGGACATCTTTTTTTTAGTGTTAGTTCTAGGTCTTGTGGGTATTCATAGAACCGTTCAACTTCAGCTTCTTCAGCATTAGTGGTTGGGGCATAGACTTGGATTACTGTGATACTGAATGGTTTGCCTTGGAAATGAACAGAGATCATTCTGTTGTTTTTGAGACTGCACCCAAGTACTGCATTTTGGACTCTTTTGTTGACCATGAGGGCTACTCCATTTCTTCTAAGGGATTCTTGCCCACAGTAGTAGATATAATGTTCATCTGAATTAAATTCACCCACTCCAGTCCATTTTAGTTCACTGATTCCTAAAATGTCGATGTTCACTCTTGCCATCTCCTGTTTGACTACTTCCAATTTACCTTGATTCATGGACCTAACATTCCAGGTTCCTATGCAATACTGTTCTCTACAGCATTGGACTTTATTTCTATCACCAGTCACATCCACAACTGAGTTTTTGCTTAGGCTCTATCTCTTCATTCTTTCTGGAGTCATTTCTCCATTCTTCTCCAGTAGCATATGGGGCACCTACCGACCTGGGGTGTTAATCTTTCATGTCATATCTTTTTGCCTTATCATACTGTTCATGCACTTTCAAATACATACAAGAAAATATTTTTCTTGTCACACAGTTAAAATGTTATGTTATGATTAAACATAGTAGATCAAAGTATATTTGATATTATTATAATACCTCTTCCCTCAAATGGCATTAAAAGAGTAGATGAAAAGAGGCTCAACATCACTAGCCATCAGAGAAATGAAAACCAAAGTTGCTATGAGATAACATTTCACACACACAGGAACGGCTAGAATCAAAAAGTCATATTCAAACAAGTGTTGGTGAGAATTCAAAAAAACTTGAACCCTGATACACTGCTTCTCAGAATGAAAACTGGTGCAAATGTTTTGGAAAACAGTCTGGCAGTGCCTCAGAATATTAAACATAGAGTTACCATGAAGGAAGTGAAAGTGAAAATTGCTCAGTTATGTCAGACTCAGAATATTAAACATAGAGTTACCATGAAGGAAGTGAAAGTGAAAATGGCTCAGTTATGTCAGACTCTTTGTGACCCCATGGACTATACAGTCCATGGAATTCTCCAGGCCAGAATACTGGAGTGGGTAGCCTTTCCCTTCTCTAGCAGATCTTCCTAACCCAGGGATCAAACCCAAGTCTCCCACACTGCAGGTGGATTCTTTACCAGCTGAGCCATCAGGGAAGCCCAGACTTACCATATGACCCAGCAATTCCACTTCTAGGTATAATATATACTCAAGAGAAATGAAAATATATGTCTGCAAAAAACCTGTAAACAAATGTCTATAGCAATCATATTCATAAAAGTTAATGGTAGAAATAACCCGAATGTCCATCAACTGATGAATAGGTAAATCAAATATGTTCTATCTATGCAATTAATATTATTTTGGCATAAAAAGCCACAAACTGAAATATGTTTCAACATGACTGAACTGTGAAAACATTATGCTAATGAAAGAAGCCAGTCACAAAATGACTACATATGACTCCATTCATATGAAACAACCAGATTAGGGAAACCTAAAGAACAGAACGTAGATTAGTGGTTGCTTATAGCTGCAAGATGGGGGAAGGGGGTTATGAGGCTAAAGGTTATGAGGTTCTTTTCAAAGTCATGAAAATATTTTAAAAATTGACTGTAGTAATGCACATATCTGAGTATAATAAAAATCATGGAATTACACACTTTAAATGAGCGAACTGTATGGTGTGCTCTAGTGTGTGCTTAGTCACTCAGTCATGTCCAGCTCTTTGTGACCCCATGGACTGTAGCCCTGCCAAGCTCCTCTGTTCACGGGGATTCTCCAGGCAAGAATACTGGAGTGGGTTGCCATGCCCTCCTCCAGGGAATCTTCCTAACCCAGGGATCGAATCCAGGTCTCCCACATTGTGGGCAGATTGTATACCATCTGAGCCACGGGGAAACCCAAGCATACTGGAGTGGGTAGTCTACCCCTTATCTAGGAGAACTTCCTGATTCAGGAATCAAATTGGGGTTTCCTGCATTGGAGGCGGATTCATTACCAGCTGAGCTACCCGGGAAGCCCTAATTGTATGGTATGAGAACCATGTTTCAATAAACTGTAGAAGCAAAGGATTCCAAAGAAATGCTTGAGGATGACAAGAAGGAGAGAGGATCTGACAATAGACATCAACACATTTTTGGAAGATGGAAATCTGGTAGAGGGATGGTAACTGACAAGCAGAAGAGGCAAAGTGCTGGCAAACCAATTCACACCAGAAAACCCTGGAAAATGAATGACCTGGTGGCACCAGATAAGAAAAAAATCAGTGGATCCATGCTGTAAATATGTTGACCTTTTTTTTTGTTCTGCATTGGGTATAATTAAAATTTTTGTGGGGGGTGGTACTCTTCTTAATATTTTGTAAAATCCTGTTGAAATGTGCAGAGGATCCCAGATGTCTTGCTGGTGACAGAGCCTGAGATAACTTTTATGCTTGCATTGTATACTTCTGGGGTCTGAAGATGATGATGGTGGTAGCTGCAGGAATCAAAGCTAGAAATCTCAACAGTTAGGTAAAATCCAGGACAGCGGGCAATGTTCTGTTATTTAAGTGTATTTATTTGAAAATAATTAAACTTGTGGAAAAGTTGCATGGATGGTAAAACCATGTACCCTTTATTCAGACTTACCTACTAACATTTTGACCCATTTGAGATCCCTCCCTTTCTGTCTCTTTGACTCTGCTTTTGTCTTTTTCCCTCCCTTCCTCTCCTTTCTGTTTATATATGAATATACATATATACACTTATATGAAAAATATGCATATATTTCTGAAAATTTGAGAATATACTTTATGTATTATGCACCTTCTTATTGACTATTTCATTGTGCATTTAAGAAAAAAAGATTCTCTTACATATAGTACAATTATTTATCCTCTTCAGTAAATGTAACAATGATTTAACAATGGCATAAAACTTTTAACTGATCTATTAATATTTCATTTTTTTCAATTTATTGAGTAACGTCCTTTGTAATTTGTTTTTAAACCTTCATTAAAGGATTCAGTGTAAAATCACAGATTGCATTCAGTTGTCTTGTGTCTTTAGTCTCCTTTAATCAGGATTAGTATTTTTTAGTCTTCCTTTTTCATGACAAGGCCATTTTTTGAAGAATATATTTGATGTGTCATCTTTACACCCTCTTTTTTTTTTGGTGGAGCTTATCTTGATCAGACTTTAGAGAATGTTTTTACAGTTGGGAATCCTAGGGACCCCAGGGACAGTCAGGACCAGCCTTCCTCTGGGAAAAAAAAAAAGAAAAAAAAAACCAAAACCAAAATGGCCCCAGAGATACAAAGATATGTGGAGGGATCTTCTGAACAAATATACCTCCTGTGGTCAAGGAAGGCAGGTATGTGCAATGGAGTGGGCTTGAAGTGCATCTTCCTTTTGGGTAGAAGCAATGGTGGCACTGTGGATGCAGGAGAAGACAGGCGAAGGAAGGAGCTGCCATTGCTGGCAAACCCTCCTTAGAGGGGAGGGAAAGAATTAGGTATCTGGGGTCAAGACTGATTCATCAGACTCAACGAGGGAATGCAGGCAAGCAAAGTAAGGAAATGACACAGGGCTTAATTTCAGCAGTTTATAATCTAAGGAAGCTATAAGGGGTACAACTAGTAAATGACTAATAACTACCATAAGGAGATGAAATAAATACATATACACCATCAACAAAAGTGACGTTATTGTCTACAAAGGTATGGACATGCCAATAGAAATTTTAGTGAAAAGAAAGTAGATGAGAAAAAATTCATAAAAATTTTCATGGAAGAAGTAACTATTGATGTGAATCAAAAAAGTCAAAAAGTATCACTAAATATAATTGTGTTCATTAGAAGTTATGCTAAAGAGAAGCCCACTCCTTAAATCAGAGTGTATTTGGTCCTGCAGGTTCTGTAAAATAAATAAAAAATTTTAAATGTTGTGAGAGGAGAAGAAGGGATTTGTCAGATGAAAGAGGGAGCAGCAGGAAGACACTCTATGGGAGGAGGGGGCTAGGTTTGAGAACCTTAAGGGGCTGAATAGCTTAAGAGGGATTTTGGGGAAAAAGAATTACCCAAGATTTCTAAGTTGTTTGCTATAGGGTCATGAGTATGCCATGCCCTTGTTTCTTTTCTTGTCACGCTTCCTGTTTATTAATATAGGCCACTCTGCACACTTGTGCTTTTTGGTGAATTCTTTTGAGGAGATACAGGGGGAGCGGGTGACATATATTTGTCCTGAGTATATTTCTGGCTCCATGCAGGTAAAGACACATTATGTATGAGGGGAAGCTGTAGCTGAAGGCAGAGTAGACCTTGGAGGTGTAAATCCCTTGGCACAGCAGAGTTTTATATATTATGTGGGATCCAAAGGGTGACCACTAGGCAATAAGAGGGTCTCAGGTAATATCTAGGTAACAGGTGGAATAAATAGGAATTTTCACTAAAGTAAATATATGGTATGTGAATGTGTGGTTTGGAAGGTAGATCAGAAGTATCTAAACGGCCCTGGAGGGATGGATGGATCTGCTGGGTTGGGTGGTGGGGGAAGGACTGTGGTTTCATCTTTCTTGTGTTGTCCCCTCCCCCACCCTCAAGAACCTTTGGTTTATGCTAAACCTCTGTGATGTGGGTCTAGAACTCTAGTCTAGAATGTGCACTTTCAATGCCCAGATGCCTGAGGCAGCAATGCACTTCTGATGATTTGGGTCATCTTCTTTGTCTGAGGAACCTTACTGCACCATGGCTGAAGTCCAGCTCAACTTCCTAAGTTTTCCCATCCTTACCTTTGTGTGTTGGGTGGGGCTCCTTCTTCTGTCACTGTGCTACCTAAAGGGGAACTCAAGTTTCTCAATATTTTGGAAACAGGAAGACATCGATCAGGTCAGTAAGCCAGAGTCCCTCAAAGATATTAAATCTTTCTTTTCAAATGGATGCATTCAGTGCTATCAGTTTCCCTCCAGGTACTGTTTCTTTTGTATCTCACAAACTTTGACAAGTTGTGTTTTAATTTTCATTTAGTTAAAAAATTTTTCTTTTTCCTCCTGAGATTTCTTCCTTGACCCATTTGTTAGTAGCATGCTGTTTACTCTGCAAACATTTTGGCATTTTGGCCTTTCTATCTTTCTGTAAATGATTTCTAGTTTAATTTTATTATCATCTAAAAATACATTTTGTAGGATTTCTAGTTTGCATTTGTTAAGATGCATTTCCTGGTCCAGAATGTGGTCTATTTTGGTCAATGTTCCACGTGTGCTTGAGAAGAATGTGTATTCTGTTGTTGGATGAAGTATTCTATAAATGTCAATTAGATCAACTGACTGATGGTGCTGTTTAGGTCAACTCTACCCTTACTGATTTTCTGCCTGCTGAATCTGTCCATTTCTGATAGAGGGGAGCTGAAGTCCACCAAAATAGCAGTAGATTCATCTAACTGTCCTTACAGTTGGGCCAGTTTTTGCTTCACATATGGTGACAGTCTGTTGTTAGACTGTATACATGTTAAGGATTGTTGTGTCTTCTTAGAGAACTGACCCTTTTGTTGTTACGTACTGTCCCTCTTTATCCCTCATAACTCTCCTTGTTCTGAAGTCTGCTTTGTGAAATTAATATAGCTCCTCCTGCTTCTTTCATCAGTGTTAGCGTGGTACAGTATCTTTATTTTTAAAGTGGGTGTTTGGTAGGCAACATATAATTGGATCTCATTTTACCCACTGACAATCTAGCTTTTAACTGGATGTATTTAGACCAGTTACATTTAGCAATTTTCTATATAGTTGGATTAATATCCACCATGTCTGTAACTGTTTAGTATTTATTGTAAGTATTCTTCTCTTCTTCCCCTCTTTTTCTGCCTTTTCTGGTTTCAAACAAGTACTTTATAAGATTCCATCTCTCTCTTCTCTTAGCATATCAAGTATTCTACAAAAAAATTTTAGTAGTTGCCATAGAATTTGCAATATATTCAATACATTAACAACTAATGTATTGACAACTAATACATTGACAACTCAAATCTACTTTCATATAAACACTATACCACTTCATAAGTAGTACAGGTTCTGTTATAACAGAGTTCCCAATTCCTCCCTCCTATCCCTTGTAACACTGATGTCATTTACTTCACCTATCCATATACTATGATCACTCAATACATTATCAGTAGTATCATTAGGTCAATTGAGAATAAGAAAAATAAAAGTGTTTTTTTTTTCCTTTTACCATCATTGATTCCTTTTCCTCTCTTTCTTTATGAAAACTTGAGATGTTATTTGTATTCTTTCTATAGAACTTCTTTTAACATTTATTTCAGGGAAGATCTGCTGTTGCTGACTATCTCAATTTTTGTTTGTCTTGAGACAGTGTTTATTTCTCCTTTACTTTTGAAGGATAATTTCCACTAGATAAAAAGTTCTGGAGTGATTTTTTTCTTTCAATACTTTAAATATTTCAGTCAATTTTCTTTTTGCTTGCATGGTTTATGATCAAAAGTGAAAGTCACTCAGTCAACTCTTTGTGTCCAACTCTTTGAGACCCATGGACTATATAGTCCATGGGATTCTCCAGGCCAGAATACTGGAGTGGGTAGCCTTTCCCTTCTCCAGGGGATCTTCCCAACCCAGGGATCAAACCCAGGTCTCCTGCATTGCAGGTGGATTCTTTACCAACAGAGCCACAAGGAAAGCCCAAGAATACTGGAGTGGGTAGCATAGTCTTTCTCCAGCAGATCTTTCCGACCCAGGAATCAAACCGGAGTCTCCTGCATTGCAGGTGGATTCTTTACCAACTGAACTATCAGGGAAGCTCTGGTTTATTATGAGAAGCCCATAATTCTCATCCTTGTTCCTCTAGAGGTACGGCATTATTTTCTTCTGTTTTCTCTCAAGATTTTATCTTTCAGGTTCCTGCAGTTTTAATAAAATATGTCCAGGTTTAGACTTTCTTAGTATTTATGCTGCTTGGTGTTCTCTGAGCTTCCACAATCTATGGTTAGTCTATCATTAATTTTGGAAAATCTTGGGCTGTTACTTCTTCAAATGTTTCTTCTGCTCTGTTCTCTCTTTCTTTTCATTTTAATATTTCAATTGCATGTATTGATATACTATACATTTTGAAACTGTCTCACAGTTCTTGGATATTCTGGGTTTAAATATTAAATTTTTTTCTCTTTGCATTTCAATTTGTAAAGTTTCTATTGCTATACATTCAAAGTCACTTATTTTTTTAAGAAGAAAAAATTGAAAACATTTTAAACCTTTAAAATTGATAAAAAGAACATAAAAGTCTACTAAGTAGAGTCATATTATTCCTGGATAATGAATATCTGAGTTTCCTAGAGAGACTGAGAGAAATGGGCCCCAGCCCTTCATTCTTTTCTTTCTGTTCTCAGCATCAGGGCAGAACCAGGAGGAGAAGGAAAGGCGGCACACTGGCAGGTAAGGTTCTGCCTGTTTCAGCGGATCTCTCCAAGGGTGACCCTTCCTGCCTTTTCCCTGAGATCCCAGGTCCCTGATCTCTGACGACGTCAGTGGCTAGATACTGTTTCTCTCAGAAACCAGAGGTATCTGGGGAGAGGCTCATGGGGAGGCAGTCCAAGCCTGAGACACTTCTTGTATTCCCTGTTTTTCTCATGGCTCGGCATGAAGCCGTGATGGACCTGGGCAATGGGTGATTCCCCACAGGTGGCCATGTGAGATGTCAAGAGTCAGAACTCCTGTGTCCTGACTTTGTATAAGTCCTCTGACTTCCTGGATGATCCTATTCCTCTTTGAGGTAAATAACCATTGACCTATATTCCTCAAAGGGTGGTTCTGAATATTACATGGGAGAATACATATGAAAGCCCTTTGTGAATGATCAGGCAACATATATATTTGAGCCTTGCTATTATTATCACCGACCATGTGATCTTATATTCTAGTTCTTGAGACTCTCCAATCCACCAAGGGTACCACTAAAGGACATTCTACTTAGCCTCCTATAAGTCCTCTTTGTTCCTACCTTCATCACTCTCCTGGTTTCCCAGGTTGGAGAACTTGCCAGAGCCAAGCAGAGGAGGCAAGGAAGGAGCTTTATCTTCTGCAAAGGTGACTAAACATTACCTTCTTTCCTATATCCCACTTTTTTAGTGGAGTCTTTGAATTTCTAGGGCCTCAGTGAAGCCTGGGATTGACATGGGAGGGAAAATCCTCAGATTCAGAATGTGAAAGCCTTGGGGAGAGGGATTAAAAGATACATTGTGAGATTAAGGAAGTAGAAGAATGTGAAAAGATAGTATACATTGGGCAGCCATACTTTTGCCAGAGGTACCAGGGCCTCATGTTTTTTCCTGATCCTGGCTGTAGTTTTGTACTTCCTATCTCCTGCAGCCCCCTGGGCCAGCATGATGATACCACCTGCTTTCGTCAGCTCTTATGTCCAGACCCCTTCTGTGAGGTGTGTAATAACGCAACTGCTGAGGTCAATCGGCTGCTGTTCCCGGAGGTCCTGGAAGACGCTACTTGCTCTGTGCCTCCTTTGGCTTCCACAGCTCCTGTGACTGAGTCATCGTTTACTCTGTCCCCGGCCTTCTCAGCAGTCCCTCCAGGAAACCTACCACCAGCCTCTCTGCCAGAGCCTTCCTCGCTGCCCTCCTCTATTCTCTCTCCTAGCCCAATGACCCCCTTAACTGACTTTTTTTTACCCTCACCAATGGGCCACTCTCTGGCCTCAGAGCCTTTTTCTTCCTTGGATTCCAAATTCCCAGTGGATTATTCCCCACCCCAAACCTTTGCTTTCCCCCACCTCCTACCACATGACACTCAGACAGCAGACCCTGTTGCCCCACCAGTGGCCACATTGTTTCTGGATACCATTTCCTCTCTTGACCCCACCCTTTCCCAGGATATCAAGCCCTTATCAGATTTGTCCCAGGCAATGAATCCCACTGACTCTTTTGCTTGTCCTCATGCACCACTGACCCTATTTGTTTCACCACAGCCAGACTGCACTTTATCTGTAACTCAACCTAAATCAATTTCCACTGTACTGAAGCCTGTTCTGGAGAAGTCATCTCCAGATAGCCCTAGTGAGTTGTCCACTTGTGTTTCAACAATCAGAGGCACTGAACAGTCAAGCCTGTCAATTTCAGACTTCTCTTTGTGGCAAACTCAGGCCATGAACATGCTCCTCCCAGCATTACCACACTCTGATTTTCAGCGAGAGCATGTTTCTCTCCATCCACAAGACACTTATCTCTGGGGAGACTCTGTTACCAAGCACAAGGAGGCCAATAGCCATTCTTTCTCTGGCTTTAACATCCATGGACTCTTGGAGAGACAAATAAAAAACAGAATGGCTTTCCAGAGTTTAGAGAAGAAAGAAAAGGAGGAGGGACCATTTTCAAAACAAATGTGGTCAGAATACCAACGGACATCTTCAGGGAATTTGTTGCAGTCACTTGATGTGCAGAACACTACAGCCCCCCAAACTGGCTGGAACAGTGAAAGCAAACCAGAGAAGCTTCACATTTGTCAGCAGCTCTTATATATCAAGACTTTGGGGGGAAACTTGCAGCAGAAATATAGCCAGCTCTTCTGGGGTCTTCCCTCTTTGCACAGTGAGTCCCTAGTGGCTACTCTTCTGGTTTCTAGTAGGAGTTCCCCTCTAGAGTCTCACTTTGTCTTATTCAATGGAGTCTGTAATGCTTCTGCAGTCAAAACTCGGGATCAAGAATCTCCACCACTTCTTCATTCCCGTCCCCGTCTCCTCCCCCATGGATATCCACCACAACCCTTGTCTCAAACTAAGCCACAATCCCAGTCTCTACCTTTCACTCAGGTCCAGCCCCAGGCCCACCTTCAATCCCGACTCCCAATCCTATCATCCTCTTCTCCATCCCAGATTAGGGACTGTGGAGTGTCTTTCCACAGATTCCAGAATGAGTCAGATTTTCATACTGTGACTGAAAATCAACATCTGGAGTGGCATGTGTTACAGAAGCAACAGGAAAGTTTGTGGGGTTTAGTTCCTGTGCTCCAAAAATCTCAAGAAGCCACTTGTTCTCAAGCTCATAACGTCCCATTGGTCAACCAGCCATCCCATGCCTATGTCCCAGTCTCCATCCTTCCTGGCCATTTTCATATCACCAGCGAACCCCAGGAGAAACTGGAGCTCCACGTTCCAAGGAGGCTAATTCCACGCTGGTACCTCCAAGCCTGCAGGAATCTAGAGTCTCTAGCACTGATGGGGCCTCAATACAAATTAGCAGAAGTACCTCAGCAGAGAGGCAGGCGTGTTCAGTTACAACTCTCTGAGCTTCAGGGCCAGGGTAGCAACAATATAGAGAAGACGGAATTGGGTCTCCCAGGAAATTTCCAAGAGAGGGTCTCAACAAAGTTTCAGCTAAGGGATGACATGAGAAAGAATCTTGGCTATATCCTTGAGAAGAGCCCAGAAGACAGCCCACAAGATGTCTCAGAATGTTACCTAGTGCAGGGTCTTAGGGCTGCCTTGGAGACAAAAACTAACTGTGTGTGTCACTCAAGGAATGAATTATTAAATGTCTCAAGAAAGGACATAGATAGGAATCAAATAAAAACCATTCTTAGATTACATGTGAGCACGAAGTCTTGGCAGATTAGTGCGGGTAGGATTCCTACAGGTGTGTGTCGTTCATGGCTGGCTGATGACAATACTTTGCTTCCTTCTGCAAGCTCCCAAACCAATGTGGAAGACCCACATTCAAAAAACACAACTGTAGGTAAAGTATGCCACCAGATTAGCACTCCAGAGCTTTCTTTTCTTGATCATAATACCTTAAAGGTGCTAGAAGCCCATATTTTAAGGTTTCGTGTGACTCAGAGATGGGGCCTACCCCTCAAGGTTCTTGAATCCATAAAATTCTATATGTTGAGAGAAGCCACAACATGGCCTCTTCCTCAATTTGACCTTCCCTCCTCAACCACCCATATTTCTGGGGTGGACTCCAAAGATGAGCTTTCCAAGCCCCTTGAAGAAAGATCTAAAACTTCTCAGGGAAATAAGGTGAGAGCCACAAGTTCAACCCCCATGCTGGATCATCCTTTCCCTGTTATCTCATCTGTGGGCCAAGAAGGACAGAGGGCCCCACAACCATCACACTCTGCTACCTACCAAAAGCTTGCAGAGGGCATTCAGACAATTGAGTGTGGCAGACAGACTTTTCAGCCCATCACACACAGAAACAAAGACAAAGTCAGTCAGAATAAGATTCTCCTGGACAACAGATGCAGCCCAGGGGTGCCCATAAGGCAAGCTGGGTACAGACCTGAGCCAAGGGATGAGACTGGGAACTTCAGTGATAGAGTAGAAATGATTCAGGGCCAAAAGACAGTGAGGAAGAATTCAGAACATTCCACAATGTTCAGCGTGTCCAGGGAGATATTCAGGGCCAAGGAGCTTCAGGCTCTTGAATCACAATCCTGTAACATCTTGACAACCAGAAAATTGAGAAGTTCCCAAATGACAAAGGTCAAAATGAATAAAGTAGAAACTACCCTGACCACTCAACGTCCCCCACCAAAAATATCTGCTCCCCGAGATTCTGAAATATCAGACTTTCAAAAACAGATCCTTACTGAGTTAAAGTTTAAATTCAAGAATAAGGAGCATAGCCAGGCTGACCACTGTCCCACAGACATGCCCCCGACTTCAAGTAGGTTGCCTTCCAAGTCTTCACTGACTCTTGCCCAGAGTATCTCCACTGGGGACATGGCAGCTCCCCAGGTGCTACACATCCACTCGGAGGACAGTGGGACCAGCGTGGAGCAGAGGCAGGATCCCTCTAAGAATGCACCATCGAAGTGCCAGGATAATAACTTCCTACCTGCTGCAGAGAGAGCACCTTTGGGCTCCAAAGCAGGAGAATACAGAAGTGAAGATTCAGGAGCAGGGATGTCTACAGACAGAAGGAAGAGCCACCTTGTTGAGGAAAGAGAATTAAAGGACACTTCCTCATCTCTGTCACAGAATGAGCAGCTTCCTCCTGAAAGTTACTTCAGAAGAAAGATGAGGCGATTTTTTCAGTGGATTGATTTCATGAGAAAAATCAAAGACCAAGAAAGTCCCCAACAAAAAGCCAAATTCATGTCAACCTTTGTACAGCACCAAGACTCAATTGAAAGTGCAGCTCTCTTTGTGAGTCATGGGCCCCTTGAAGCTCATGAGCTCATGAGAGCCATTGGGAAGATCCTAGAAGAGAAGCTGGCATGTAGGTTTGAATCTGAGACCTTGGGATTAAGTCAGCACAAGAAGGAACTGCAGACCCAAGTAGAGTCTGGTAAGGGACATCCCTCCAACTATGTTGCTCTCCCTGACTTACGGCAAGAGGAATGGGTAAGTCCCAAGTCCTCAAACCAAGAAGCTGTTTATGCTGATCAGAGTTGTCTTACAAGTGTCAGACAGAACAGAGATGGGGTTAGACATCCCCAGAAAGATGCGGCCTTTGAGGATCAGGTATTATGTCAGAATCAACCCTCTTCCCTGTCCTCCAGGGAGCTGGTAAGCCATCCAAGCCCCACCTGTGTGCATCAAGAATACCAGATACCTCCAGCCTCCCTCACTCCTGAAGAAGACACTGTGTTCAGAGATCTGACTCTTCTATTCAAACAGAAATCACTTCTCCAGCATTTCCAGGGAGAAGAAATTTCTCCAAAGAACTCATTCAGTCACTGAGAAAACTTTGCAGTTTTCATATAACACATCCTCAGATGAAAACAACCTTCCTTTAGTAAATTGAGAATATTGATCCTCCTCAATAAATGTTTCTTCTAATAGAGAAACACTAATGCTCTCTGTGTACTGCACTGGGGGCATGGGTTTTAGTTATCCTGGTACTTATATGTGGGAAATGGAAGGAGTAGTTCAGCTCATCCTGATTTCCTCTCTTGGTGTCTAAGAGGCTTCCTTGCAGGGAGCCTGACAGTGGTCTTCTCAGTTTTATCCTGGAGTCCTTTATTTGATCCTGCTCAGATATCCTCTACCTAAAAAACTTAATTATTTTTATAAAAAGTACAAAAATTTACTCTAGAAATTTTCAGGCTTTTGCAAAGCGAGAAAATATCTAAAAGTCTAGAACTTGGCTTAAACTATCTTTTCATCTGCTCTCAAACTATCCTGAACCATATACAGCTATAGGGTGGGATGAGTTACTCTAGCACAATATAGTCAGAATTGACTCTTCTTGCCTCAAAAAGTTTTGGAGAGTGTTTAGGCCTTGAGGTTAGTGGTAGACAGAAATCTTCCTCTTAGATCTCTTGGTGAGGAATAAATGTCCTGCAATGAAGAACCCTCTCATCCTTCATGAATTTTGTGGTGATGGGCCACATCTCCCACTCCTTACCTGACCCTAATGAAAATAAGTCGCAGTTCACCCTTTACCTTTCCTCTACCCTTACTGGAGCAGTAGGGAAGACAGAATTTGCAGCTCTGAAAAGGCCGAGGGATATGAATATTTTCTTGCAGACGGTCTTACTTTCGTTTAGAAAATGTTCCTGATTCCAGAGTAGGGAATCTTTGAATGGGGTGTGTATAGATAGATAGGCTTTACAATTGTGGACACTGGTCTGGCTAGGGTCAGAATTCAGTAGATTCTTCTGGCTGAAGAATCTGCTGCACGTGGGAAGTTTAATCTGGAAAGCATATTTTGAGCTTGACAATGAGGTCTCCCTGCTTGTGAAAGCACCTCAAGGAACAGGAAGAACTGCTCCTCAAGGAAATCTTTTCAGGGTAGCATTACTGCAAGACCAAGAGATCACCTGGCCACTGT
Organism: Cervus elaphus; assembly: GCF_910594005.1. Taxonomy (NCBI): domain Eukaryota; kingdom Metazoa; phylum Chordata; class Mammalia; order Artiodactyla; family Cervidae; genus Cervus; species Cervus elaphus. Next base: position 55,290,269 of record NC_057843.1, read on the forward strand.
TTGCAGGAATGGTCATTGGTCAGCCACCCAGAATTTTGAGGAGAAGGAGAGAGTAAAGAAAATGTAATGGTGGAGTGAGTGGGAAAAGAAGACAAAAATGAGAAGGGAAAGAATGACATCATCATCACTACTTATGATCCCATACTGACTATCCGTCCACTTCACCCAACACAACCCTACCTATGCCTCCAGCAGCTCCTGGAGACTAATCAGGGCTTTTAGAGTATGATGATACCATTTAAGCATAAGAGTATATGGGGTAATCTCTGGACACGAAGACAGTATTCTTAGGGATGTCATCAGAGGGATGTACTCCTATTCAGTGTCTGCCTTCCCAGTCATGCGACATCTTTCACCAAGATCACAGTAATTTAGGGGTGTATTAGTTATCTACTGCTGCATAACATGAAAGTCACTCAGTCGTGTCCGACTCTTTGTGACCCTATGAACTGTATAGTCCATGGAATACTATACAGTCCATGGAATACTATACAGTCCAGGCCAGAATACTGGAATGGATAGCCGTTCCCTTCTCCAGGGGATCTTCCCAATCTGGGGATCAAACACAGGTCTCCTGCATTGCAGGCAGATTCTTTATCAGCTGAGCCATCAGGGAAGCCCCCTGCTGTATAATGGACATCCTCAAATTTAGAGGCTTAAAAAAAAAACACTTATTTACTATCTCACAGTTTTTGTGGTCAGGAATTCAGGCAAGACCTATCTGGGTTCTCTGCTTTAAGGTCTCTCACATGGCTGCAATAAAGGTATCAGCTGGGGCTGGGGTATCATCTAAAGGCATGACTGTAGAAAGACCCACTCCAGTGATCACTTACATAACTGCTGGCAGAATGAAGTTCCTCAAAGCCTGCTGGACTGAGATCTTCAATTCCTTGACTGTTGGCGGGAGCTCGCTGGAGTCTATCTTCAGTTCCTTGCCATGTGGGCCTCTCCAATGCATCATCAGGGTCAGGAGATAGTCTGCTAGGAAGAAAGAAGTTACAATATTTTGTAAGCTAATAGTGGAATTGATGTTCCATTACCTTTTTCCTTATTCTATTAAAAGCAAATTACTAAGTTCAACCTACATTCAAGGGGATGAATAATTACACCAGGGTGTGACTATCAGGAGGTGGGGATCACTGGGAACTTCTTAGAAGTCTTCTTAAGACAAGGTTTTCTTCTTGGACACCCAACTCAGTTAACTGAAGCAAAACTGGCCAGAGGTATCAAGTGTATCCTTGCCTTCATTCACATTCATATCATCAAGGTCAAAGCTATTTAATGGCTAAGAAGAGCAGTGGCTGGTAAGAAAAACAAAGAGGCTGGGGCATCCAACGGAGGTGGGAAAATAGGCATGGAGGTAACGGTGGTGTGGGGTCACCTCGAATAATCAAGTGAGAGGAGGCCTTAGAACTACCCGACTTACTACTGCCAGTTTGAAGACTTAAGAGAGAAAAAAATTAGATGCAATATATTTCATCCTGCCTCCCCCAATCTCTCCCCTCTGCTCTAGCTTTCAGATCGTAGGGCTAAAGAAGCTAACTTCAACTTCTGTAGAGACAGCCGTGCTTACAGAGGAAGCAAACCCTACAGATTTCAAGGTTTAATTTCTGCTGTTATCAGTGTATTTAATATAGAGTCGGGAAACAACCACTTCACTTGCACATGGGCTGAGACTGTAAGTGGGGTTAGTTTCCCAGAGGACAAGAGAAGAACTGTTTACAGAAGGTGAGTGAAGGCTGAGTTTTCAAAACAAATTAAAAAAAAAAATCAGATGTCTATCATAGCCCTCCATATGTCTTTGCCTGGCAAAACCTAACTCTTACCTTTTCTAGTGCATGCAGGCCAGCATGCTCGGTGGCTCTGTCATGTCTGACTCTTCAGGACCCCAGGGATTATAGTCTGACATGTTCCTTTAGATTACCCTGGCAGGAATACTGGGGTGGGTTGCCATTTCCTCCTCCAGGGGCTCTTCCCAACCCAAGGATTGAACCCATGCATGAGGCTGCTGCATTGGGAGGTGGATTCTTTACCACTGAGCCACCTGGGAAGCCCTGCCTTCTAATAAACGTCTGATTCCTCTTGGGTAAAATCATACAATTAAGTATGTTGGTACCACCATAAATTGTTACTTATGCTCTACAACTAATGGTCAGCTCCAACACTGTCTGAAAAGAATCCATTCATTCTTTCCATGTTTACTGTGTATTTGGCACTTAGGACACACCAGGGAAGGACACAAAGCTCCTGTCTTTGTGGAGCTCATATGATGGTTTGCTTAGTCAAGTCTCTTGCCTACTTTCAGGTTCCTACAACTTCTCCACATTCTTCACTCTTACAGCATATGTGCTTGACCACCACTTGGGAATGAATACTCACAAAATGGGAACTTCATCATAAAAACTTCAAAACAACATGACCAAACATGAATCCTCATACTTTCTCTCCTCTTTCCTTCGTATTATACTGAAAGGTTTCACTCCGATGCTGTCTTTGATTCTCCCACACGGGGATCTGTCCTTGTTTTCTAATTCACAACAGTTTTCACATGGTGTAGAACATGTTTGGCATAATCACCTTCTCAAAGGACAGAGATAAAGTTTACCTCATCACAGCTGCACATACCTAGTGGAGCTCAGAAACCTGTGGAGAAAATGGAAAATAAAGGAATTTCTACACGGAGGCTCAGCCCAGTGTGCTCCGGGGATGGTGTCACGCCCAGGGGCGTGGACATGTTCAGAGGCGGGGCCACGTCAGGGGCAAGGCCTGAGAGGCTGTGGCGTATCCCTTTCTAATGGCGACTGCACCTGACTGTTTCGGGAAACGTCTTACCTCAGGATTCTGAGTCCTATTTCCATCGCTTCTGGAAGACAGAAGTTGAGATTTCACTCAAAGACAGGCTCTGACCAAGGTTTCAGGACACCTGAGTAACCTTCCCCTTGTCCTGTTTGAGGAGTCGTCAGCCATTTTCATTCCAGTCTGCGGGCCTCGAGGCGTCTCATTCCTGAAACCCCCGCGCCGGGACGCTGCCTCGGAAGCCCGGGGTGGGGCAGGGCTGCGCCTGCCAGAGACACGCCCCTCCCCGCAGCTCTCAGGGAACTCTTTGGGGGTGGTCTTAGTCCCAAATATGGTAACCACATTGACGACGGTTAAGTCTACACCTGGGCTTGCTCAGGTGACCTGAGTCTCAGATCTCATCCGTGAGGTGCTGAGATGCCAATATGAACTAATGGGGTTGACCGTGAAAACGAATGGACAAGTGAAGAGCTTCGAACAGTCTTAAGGGCCGATGTTAAGGAGTGGGCTGGGGGCCCCGAGGCAGTTACTATGGGAGCCTTGCCGGCGCTCAGAGTCCAGTGCCGCGCAAGTGCCTGCCCAGGATGGCGAGACACCCAGCGTGCCGCTGAGTCGCTTCAGTCGTGTCCGACCCCTATGAACTGTAGCTAGCCAGGCTCCTCTGTCTACGGGATTCTCCTGGCAAGAATAGGAGTGGGTGGCCATGCCTTCCTCAAGGGGATTTTCCCAACCCAGGGATCAAACCTGCTCTCCTGCATTGACGGGCAAATTCTTTGTACCAGCGCCTCCTGGGAAGCTCCTCCACGCACACCCACCTCTCCCCCTCTGCCCCCACCTCCAGTCCATACACTAAGAAATCATCTCTGATTCTCTGCAGGACCAGAGTATAAGAAGGATGCTCACAGTCCTCAGGTGGTGGTTTTCAGAAGTGCCCAAAGTGCTTTAATTCCCCCTGGGACTGATCAGTGTGGGGTAGTTTGTGGGAACCCCAGATAAATGCCAATCAAGGCGTTAGTCAAGGCGTTAGTGTCAGTGGACAGAGAGGGTAGAGGCTGAACTGTTCTCGTGCTCCGCAAGATGCAGGACGGCAAGGACGTGAGGCCCTCAGGAGAAAGGATTCGGCTTTTTGCAGGGCAGAAGATCTCAGGTGATGTGCTCAGTCTCTTCAATCATGGCGACCCCAAGGATTGTAGCCCGCCAGGCTCCTCTGTCCATGGTATTTTCCGGGCAAGTACTGGAGCGGGTAGCCATTTCCTCCTCCAGGGCATCTTCCCCACCCAGCGATGGAACTGGAGTCTCCGTAGTCTGCCGCACTGCAGGCAGAGTCCTTACCGTTGAGCCACCGGGAAATCCTGAACATCCCAGGTAATGTCTTCAATTGCAGATATTGATATGTTCTTGGATTACTGAGGGCTTAACAGTGTATTTAGGTTCTGTGTTAATTAGGAACTGTAGCCATGTTTACCTTAATAAGACGGAAGATCATCCCTTTTTTGGTGGCTATTTTCCCTTTTAGAAAGTATTATTTAGCGAATTTGAAAGATGTGGAAAAGTAGAAGAAAGAATCTCATAGATTCTTGCCATCAAAATAGTTACCGTTAGCTTTTTGATGCATCTGTTTCCCAGGTTTTGCTATGCCTAATTTTACATTGCTTAAATAATATGTACTTTAAAAGAAAAACAACCACTATCATAAACATTTTAATGTTATTATAAACTTTCAGAAGTAACGTTCATGACATCCTAAGTGCTATAGTATTAAATTCTACTTTTTGTTGACATTTGGAAAGTTTATAATTTTTAAAAAATTTTAATATCTGACCCTCCATGTTTGGTCATAATTGTACTTGTTTATAAACTTTCTTACTACAAATAGCATAAAGCTCTTCCTAAATGTCTGATTAACCCAGGGATTTGCCCTGGTATGGATGCTTTTTTCTTTCTCCAGCCTCTTTCAATGAGTAATTCAATTAACGTGGTTAGCTATTTCAGTGCTAGTGTCAAGTCAGTGAAATCACCTGCTTGGTAAAACATCCTCAGTGTGGAGTCTTCTAAACTTAACCCATTGACTGCCTTGTTCCCAGTCTGTTTCCTCCCTCTTATCGTCCCAGTATCAGTAGCATCTGGACATCCAAGCAAGAAACACAAGAGCCATTTTGTGCTCCTCCCTCTTCCTTTTCCCTGTTGTTAGGTAGCTACTACATGGGTGAACTGATAAAATATGCCGGGCAGAGACATTCTGGAGTTCTGACAATGAACTCTATCCTTTCTAAATAGATGGTAAGATCCTTCAGGTGCATTTTTGCAATTAATTTGAAAATATACCATTGGTAAACAAAAACAGATATTTGATTCCATGTCAAAATTTCTATGTATTTACTTTTTTTTGGTCTTAATTAAAACATCTTTATTTGTAAGACGAAAAAAATTTAATACAGTTTTTGAAGGTTACATTCCATTTGCAGTTATTTCAAAATATTGGCTATGTTTCCTTTGTTGTTCATTACATCCTTGAGCCTATCTTACACTCAGTAGTTCGTACCTCCCAATTCCTAACCCCTGTATTGCCCGTCCTTTTGCTCCCCCTCTGGTAACCACTAGTTTGTTCTCCGTATCTGAGTCTGCTTCTATTTTGTATTTACTACTTTGTTGTATTTTTTATATTCCACATATAAATAATATCATACAGTGTTTTTCTTTTTCTGTGTGGCTTATTTCACTTAGCATAATGCCTTCCAAGACAACCCATGCTGCTGCAAATGGCAAGATTTTATTTATTTATTTATTTATTTTAATGGTTGAGTGGTATTCCAGTGTGTGTGTGTGTGTGTGTGTGTGTGTGTGTGTGTGTGTGTGTGTACATACCACATCTTCTTTATCCATTCATTTCCTGATGGACACTTAGGTTGCTTCCATATCTAGGCAGTAGTAAATAGTGCTGCTATGAACATTGGGGTGCATATATCTATTCAAATGGTGCTTTTGGTTTTTTTTTGATATACACCCAGGAGTGGAATAGCTGGGTTATATGGTAGGTCTGGTTTTAGTTTTTTTGAGAAACCTCTGTCCTGTTTTCCATGGTTGTTGTTTAGTTAGTAAGTCATATCTGACTCTTTGTGCCCCCATGAACTGTAGCCTGCCAGGCTCCTCTGTCAACGGGATTTTCCAGGCGAGAAAACAGGAGTGGGTTGCCTTTTCCTTCTCCAGTTTTCCATAGTGGCTGCAATAAGTTACATTCCCACCAATAGTGTAGGAGGGTTTGCCTTTCTTCATATACTCCCCAACATTAGTTCTTTGTGTTCTTTTTTTTAATTTATTTTTTTTAATTGCAGAATAATTGCTTTACAGAATTTTGCCATTTCCTGTCAAACCTCAGCATGAATCAGCCATGGGTATACATGTATCCCATTCCTTTTGAACCTCCCTCTCATCTCCCTCCCCACCCACCCCCCCAGGTTGATACAGAGCCCCTGTTTGAGTTTCCTGAGCCATACAGCAAATTCCCATTGGCTATATATTTTATATAGGGTAATGTAAGTTTCCATGTTACTCTTTTCATACATCTCACCCTCTCTTCCCCTCTCCCCATGTCCATATGTCTATTCTCTATGTCTGTTTCTCCATTGTTGCCCTATAAATAAATTCTTCAGTACCATTTTTCTAGATTCCAATTATATGCGTTAGAATATGGTATTTATCTTTCTCTTTCTGACTCACTTCACTCTGTATAATAGGTTCTAGGTTCATCCACCTCATTAGAACTGACTCAAGTGTGTTCCTTTTTATGGCTGAGTAATATTCCATTGTGTATATGTACGACAAATTCTTTATCCGTTCATCTGTTGATGGACATCTAGGTTGCTTCCATGTTCTAGCTATTGTAAATAGTGCTGCAGTAAACACTGGGATACATGTGTCTCTTTCGATTTTGGTTTCCTTGGAGTATATGCCTAGGAGTGGGATTGTTGGGTCATATGGTGGTTTTATTCTTAGTTTTTTAAGGAATCGCCATACCATCTTCCATAGTGACTGCATCAGTCTACATTCCCACCAACAGTGCAAGAACGTTCCCTTTTCCCTACACCCTCTACAGCATTTATTGTTTGTAGACTTTTTGATGAGGGCCATTTTGACTGGTGTTAGGTAGTTTTGATTTGCATTTCTCTAATGATGAGCGATGTTGAGCATCTTTTCATGTGTTTGTTAGCCATCTATATATCTTCTTTGGAGAAATGTCTGTTTATGTCTTTTCCCCACGTTTTGATTGGGTTGCTTGTTTTTCTTGTATTGAATAGTTAGGGCTGCTTGTATATTTTTTAAATTAATCCTTTGTCAGTTGTTTCATTTGCTATTATTTTCTCCCATTCTGAGGGTTGTCTTTTCACCTTGCTTATAGTTTCCTTTGCTGTGCAAAAGCTTTTAAGTTTAATCAGGTCTGACCTGTTTACTTTTGTTTTTATTTCCATTACTCTAGGAGGTGGGTCATAGAGGATCTTGCTGTGATTTATGTCATCGAATGTTCTGCCTCTTTTCCTCTAAGAGTTTTATAGTTTCAGGTCTTACATTTAGGTCTTTAATCCATTTTGAGTTTATCTTTGTGTGTGGTGTTAGGAAGTGTTCTAATTTCATTCTTTTACATGTAGCTGTCCAGTCTTCCCAGCATCGTTTATGGAAGAGACTGTTTTTTCCCCAGTGTATTTGACTCCTTTGTCAAAAGTAAGGTACCCTTAGGTGCATGGGTTTGTTTCTGGGCTTTCTATCTTGTTCCATTGGTTTATGTTTCTGTTTTTGTGCCAGTACCATACTGTCTTGATAACTGTAGCTTTGTAGTATAATCTGAAGTCAGGAAAGTTGATTCCTCCAGCTCCATTCTTCTTTCTCAAGACTGCTTTGGATATTCGGGTCTTTTGTGTTTCCATATGAATTGTGAAATTTTTTGTTCTAGTTCTGTGAAAAATGCCTTTGGCAATTTGATAGGGATCACATTAAATCTGTAAATTGCATTTGGTAGTATAGTCATTTTCACAATATTCTTCCTACCCAGGAACATGGAATATCTCTCCATCTGTTTATGTCATCTTTGATTTCTTTCATTAGTGTCTCATGATTTTCTGTGTACAGGTTTTTTGTCTCCTTAGGTAGGTTTATTCCTAGATATTTAATTCTTTTTGTTGCAGTGGTGGATGGGATTGATTCCTTAATTTCTCTTTCTGATTTTTCATTGTTAGTATAGAGAAATGCAAGTGATTTCTGTGTATTGATTTTGTATCCTGCAACTTTGCTAAATTCACTGATTAGCTCTAGTAGTTTTCTGATACTATCTTTAGGGTTTTCTATGTACAGTATCATGTCAACTGCAAACAGTGAGAGCTCTACTTCTTTTCTTATCTGGATTCCTTTTATTTCTTCTCAGATCACTAATAATATGGTATATCACATTGATTGAGTATACTGAAGAATCCTTGCATCCCTGGAATAAACCCAACTTGATCATGGTATATGAGCTTTTTGATGTGTTGCTAAATTCTGTTAGCTACAATTTTGTTGAGGATTTTTGCATTTATGTTCATCAGTGATATTGGCCTGTAGTTTTCTTTGTTTGTGTTGTCTTTGTCTGGTTTTGGTATCAGGGTGATGGTGGCCTCGTAGAATGCGTTTGAAAGTGTTTCTTCCTCTGCAAGTTTTTGAAAGAGTTTTGGAAGGATAGGCATTAGCTCTTCTCTAAATGTTTGATAGAATTCTCCTTTGAGGGACTTCCCTGGTGGCCCAGTGGCTAAGACTTCATGCTCCAAATGCAGGGGTCCTGAGTTCGATCCCTGGTCAGGGAACTAGATCCCACATGCTGCAACTAAAGATCCTGTATGCCACAATGAAAATTGAAGATCCTGCCTGATGCTGCTAAAACCCAGCACAGCCAAATAAATAAATTAAATATTAAAAAAAAAAAAAAAAGAATTCTCCTTTGAAGCCATCTGGTCCTGGGCTTTTGTTTTTTGGGGAGATTTTTGAGCACAGCTTCAATTTCAGTGCTTGTAATTGGGTTGTCCCTAATTTCTATTTCTTACTGGTTCAGTCTTGGAAGATTGAACTGTTCTAAGAATCTGTCCATTTCATCCAGGTTATTTATTTTATTGGCATATAGTTGTTCATAATAGTCTTTTATAATCCTTTGTAGTTCTGCATTGTTTCTTGTAATCTCTCCTTTTTCATTTCTAATTTTGTTGATTCAATTCTTCTCTCTCTTTTTCTTGATGAGTCTGGCTAAAGGTTTGTCAATTTTGTTTATCTTCTCAAAGAACCAGCTCTTAGTTTTATTAATCTTTACTATTGTTTCTTTCATTTCTTTTTGCTCGGATCTTTATGATTTCTTTCCTTCTACTAATTTTGGGGTTTTTTTGTTCTTCTTTTCCCAGTTGTTTTAGGTGTAAAGTTGCTGGTGCTGCTGCTGCTTAGTCGCTTCAGTCGTGTCCAACTCTGTGGGACCCTACAGACAGCAGCCCACCAGGCTCCTCTGTCCCTGGGATTCTCCAGGCAAGCATACTGGAGAGGGTTGCCATTTCCTTCTCCAATGCATGCATGCATGCCAAGTCTCTTCAGTCGTGTCCGACTCTGTGCAACCCCATGGACAGCAGCCCACCAGACTCTTCTGTCCACGGAATTCTCTAGTCAAGAATACTGGAGTGGTTGCCATTTCCTTCTCCTGGTGTAAAGTTAGATTGTCTATTTGATGTTTTTCTTGTTTCTTGGGGTAGGATTGTATTGTGATAAACTTCCCTCTTAGAACTGCTTTTGCTGCATCCCATAGGTTTTGAGTTGTCCTGTTTTCATTGTTATTTGTTTCTATAATTTTTTTTATTTCCCTTTCAATTTCTTCAATAACCTGTTGGTTATTTAGAAACGTGTTGTTTAATCTGCATGTATTTGTGTTTCTTACACTTTTTTCCTTGTAATTGATATCTAGTCTCATAGCACTGTGGTTGGAGAAGATGCTTGATATGATTTCAATTTTCTTAAATTTACTGATGTTTGAATTGTGACCCAAGATGTGGTCTATCCTGGAGAATGTTCCATGTCCACTTGAGAAGAAGGTGTATTCTTCTGCATTTGGATGGAATGTCCTGGAGATATCAACAAAATCCGTCTCATCTAATGTATCATTTAAGACTTGTGTTTCCTTATTAATTTTATGTTTTGATGATCTGTCCATTGGTGTGAGTGGGGTGTTCAAGTCTCCTACTATTATTGTGTTACTGTCAATTTATCCTTTTATGTCTGTTATTTTTTGTCTTATGTATTGAAGTGCTCCTATGTTGGGTGCATAGATATTTGGAATTGTTATGTCTTCCTTTTGGATTGATCCCTTGATCATTATGTAGTGTCCTTCCTTATCTGTTGTAAACTTCTTTATTTTAAGGTCTATTTTTTTTTTTTTAAGGTCTATTTTGTCTGATATGAGGATTGCTACTCCAGCTTTCTTTTGCTTCCCATTTGCATGGAATATAGTTTTCCATCCTCTCAGTTTCAGTCTATATGTGTCTTGAGGTCTGAAGTGGATTTCTTAGTAGACAGCATATATATGGGTCTTGTTTTTGTATTCAACCAGTCTGTGTATTTTGGTTGGAGCATTTAATCCATTTACATTTAAAGTAATTATTAATATATATGTTCCTATTGCCATTTTCTTGGAGAAGGCAATGGAGAGTTGGGCACAACTGAGCGACTTCACTTTCACTTTTCACTTTCATGCATTGGAGGAAATGACAACCCACTCCAGTATTCTTGCCTGGAGAATCCCAGGGATGGAGGAGCTTGGTGGGCTACCATCTATGGGGTCACACAGAGACAGACACGACTGATGCGACTTAGCAGCAGCAGCAACATTGCAGTGACTCAAGAAAAACATTATTCTTATTTTTTGACTTGTTCTGCAGATTCTTTTGGATTTTTTTTCTTTCTTTTCCTTTCCCCCCCTCTGTTGTGATTGTAGATTTAATTGATACTAAGAAGTCAAATTAAGCTTTTGAGCTTTTTTTTTCCCTCAGTCACATTTTTTATCGTTGTCATAAACCTCTGCCTTGACGTTGGGCTTTTGCAGTTCTGTGGAGTTTTCCTCTCTTTTTTGCTTTCTTTTTTTTTAATTTTAATTTTTTAAACTTACTATTATTTTTCCTACATTTATTCCTTTGTTTGCTTTTCCTACTGCAGGAAAACTCATGCTGTCAGAGTCCTTTCCCTCGCTGGGAGTCACAGTCCACCTCATCTCCCTAGGATGCCCTCCAACACTGTGCTGGTCTCTGGACCTGCTGTGGGGGCAGCTCAGATTCTAGTCTGGTCCTGCTCCTGTGTGTTCTTGCCTCCAATGTCCACAGCTATCAGAGCTAGTGCGTTTCCTCTTGTGGGAGCTCTCAGTGACCTTTTGTATATTCCATAGACACACAGTCTGCTTAGTTGATCGTGTGGATTTAATCTGCAGCTTGTGCAGCTGGTGGGAAGGTTTGGGGTCTTCTTCCTTAGCCACACTGCCCCTGGGTTTCAGTTGTGGTTTTATTCCCACCTCTCCATGTGGGTCGGCCACTGGGGTTTGCTCCTGGGGCTGCCCTGGAGGGCTTGAGTTTGCCCGGTGAGGGCCAGGGGTGGAGGCCATGCAGCTGCTTGGGTCACAGGGGTTCTGGCAGCAAAGGTACTCAGGGGGGTTGGTGGCTAGGGCAGCAGGAAATATAGTGCTCTAGAAGGGTATGGCGGCCAGTATTGGCTAATATGCTCCAGTGTTCTTGCCTGGAGAACCCACTCTCTGATAGAGAAGCCTGGCAGGCCACAGTCTACAGGGTCGCAAAGAGTCGGACATGACTGAGGCGACCCTGTGTGCATAAATGCAAGACCTTTTTTGCCGGTGGCAGCTCTGCCCCAGTGAGAGTTGAGCGTGAAGGTGTCGCAGCTGCTTGGCTTGCGGGGACCCTGGCGGCGCCAATTGTGCAGGGACACAGACTGCCTTCGCCGGAGTTATGGCCCCATCAGAGTCTTTTTTCCAGCCTCTTGTAGCTGGCGATCAGAAGGCCTCTTTGGCCAGTCTTCCTCCGTAGCTCTGCCCATCCAGGCACTTAGAGGGCTCCCTTGCCTGGGGTCCTTCTCTGTTGTTCCACATGTCAGGCACATAGAAGGGCCTCCCTGGCTGGGGTCCTACTGTGTAGTTCAGCTCATCAGTCACTAAAAGGAGCACCCTGGGTGTGGTCCTACTCTATTTCAGTGCGTCAGGCATTTGATGGATCAGCCTCTCTGTTGTTCAGTGACTGATGCTGGCTTGTGGGGTGAGAGAGGCTATGGTCATGGCTCCACCCCCTACACGTGACTCAGCAGTATCACCTTGCTTCCTTGGCTGCCTGGTTTTCCTCCAACAGCATTTTCCACCGTGATCTCCTCCCTCACATCCCCTCAATCAGTCTCTCCGCAGTCAACAGCAGCCTTCGCCCTGGGATTGCTCCACAATCCCCAAACTCCAGCTCCCAGCTGCTGCGCCTTCCAGGAGGCCAGTGTTCCTGTCTGGGGTATGTATGGCTGTCTGATTCTCATCCCATTTAGGCTGCCACAGATCAGCTGTTTCCCACTCTCAGCCTTAAATGTTTCTCCTCTGACTCAGACAGTTGCCCTGCTGTGGGGATTGGACCCCTGCTCCCGTTCCCCGACCCACTGAGGGCAGGTCCAGTCCTACTAATACTCCTGTTTTCCCCCTAGATCCTACCAAGTTTTGTGTGATTCTATATATTCTTTCCACTGGTCAGGTATTCCTGTCCACTCTCAGCTGATGTTCTGCATGCACTTCTGTCTCTGAAGGTATATTCCTGATGTATCTATGGAGAGACATGTACTCCACATCCACCTATTCTTCTGCCATCTTGTTCTTCTGTCTTTGTGTTCTTTTTGATGATAGTTGCTCTGACGGATATGAGGTGATATGTCATTGTAGTTTTGATTTATATTTCTTGGATGATTGGTGATGTTGAACATCTTTTCATGTGCTTGTTGGCCATCTGCATTTCTACTTTGGAAAAATGTCTCTTCAGTTCTGCCCATTTTTAAATTGGGTTGTTATTTTTTTGTAAAAAAAACTTTATTACTTTATAGCTGTTGCTGTGCACAGACTCTCTCTAACTGTGGCGAGTTGGGACTATTCTCTAGTTGCAGTGAGTGGGGACTGTTCTCTATTTGAGGCACACAAGCCTTAGAGCACATGGGCATCAGTAGTTGTGGCACATGGGCTTATTTGCCACATGGTATGTGGAATCTTCCTAGACCAGGGATTGAACCTGTGTCCCCTGCATTGGCAGGCTGATTGTTAACCACTGGACCACCAGGGAAGTCCTGTTTGTTCTTTCGATGTTGAATTGTATGAACTGTATACATGTTGGATATGAGCCGTTTATTGGTCATATTATTTGCAAATATATTCTCCCATTCAGTATGTTGTCTTTTCATTTTGTTTATGGTTTTCTTTGTTGTGCAAAATCTTTTAAGTTTCATTAGATCCCGTTTGTCTATTTTTCACTTTTGTTCCTCTAGGAGGCAGACCAAAAAAGATTTTTCTGGGATGTTTTTCAGAGTATTCTGCCTATGACTTCTAGTAGTTTTATAGTTTCCGGTCTTATATTTAGGTCTTTAATCCATTGTGTCTATTTTTGTGTGTGGCATTAAGGATTGTTCTAATTTCTTTCATTTACATGTAGATGTCCAATTTTTCCAGCACCACTTATTGAAGAGACCGTCTTTTCTCCATTATATATACTTGCCTCATTTGTCATAGATTAGGTGACCATAGGTACATGGATTTATCCCTGGGCTTTCTGTCCTGTTCCATGGATCTATATTTTGGTTTTTGTGACAGTACCATGCTGTCTTGATGACTTTAGCTTTGCAGTATATTCTGAAGTCAGGGAACTTGATTCCTGTAGCTCCGCTTTTCTTTTTCAAGATTGTTTGGGCTATTTGGGGTCTTTTGTGTTTCCGTACAAATTATAAAATTTTTTGTTCTAATTCTGTGAAAACTGCCACTGATAATTTGATAGGGATTGCATTAAATCTGTAGTTTGCTTTGGGTAATATAGCCGTTTTCACAGTATTGATTTCTTTCAATCCACAAACATGGTATGCCTCTCCATGTTTATGTCATTTTTGTTTTTTTTCATCAGTATCCTATATCTTTTTCTGAGTAGAGGTCTTTTGTCTCCTTATATAGTTTTATTCTTAGGTATTTTATTCTTTTTTGTTGCAATGGTAGATGGGATTGTTGCCTTAATTTTCTGATCTTTTATTGTCAGTATATAGGAATGCATGAGATTCCTGTGTATTAATTTTGTATCCTGCAACTTTACCAAATTAATTAATAATAAGCTCTAGTGGTTTTCTGGTGGCCTTTTTAGAATTTTCTATGTATAGTATCATGTTATTTGCAAATAGTGACAGTTTTACTTCTTTTCCAATTTGGACTCCTTTTATTTCATTTTCTTCTCTGATTGCTGTGGCTAGGACTTCCAAAACTATGTTGAATAACAGTGGTGAGAATGGACATCCTTCTCTTGTTCCTGATCTTAGAGGAAATGCTTTCAATTTTTCACCACTGAGAATGATGTTTGATGTGGGTTTGTCATATATGGTCTTTATTATGTTGAGGTAGGTTCTCTCTATGTCCACTCTCTGGAGAGTTTTATCATAAATGGATATTGAATTTTGTCAAAAAACTTTTACTGCATGTATTAAGATGATCTTTTGGTTTTGTTCTTTAATTTGTTAATATGGTGTATCACATTGATTAATTTGCATATATTGAAGAATCTTTGCATCCCTGGGATAAATCCCATTTGATCATGGTATATGATCGTTTTGATGTACTATTGGATTCTGTTTGCTAGTATTTTGTTGAGGATTTTTGTGTCTATGTTCACTAGTGCTCTTGGCCTCTAACTCCCTTTTTTGTGATATCTTTGTCTGATTTTGGGTAATGGAAGCCTCATAGAGTGAGTTGGGACTGTTCTTCCCCTTGGCAGTTTTTTGGAAGAGTTTGAGGATAGGTGTTAGCTGTTTGCTAAAGAAGAATTAATAGGATTTACTTGTGAATCTGCCAAATCCTGAACTTTTTTGTTTGTTGGAAGATTTTAAATCACAGTTTCAATTTCAGTGCTTGTGACTGGTCAGTTCACATTTTCAGTTTCTTCTGGTTCAGTCTAGGAAGGTTGTACTTTCTAAGAATTTGTCCATTTCTTCCAGGTTGTCCATTTTATTGGCATATAATTTCTTGTGGTAGTCTCCTAATGAACCTTTATATTTCTGTAGTGTCAGTTGTAACTTCTCCTTTCTCATTTCTAATTTTATTGATTTGAGTCCTCCCTTTTTTTCTTGATGAGTCTGGCTAAAGGTTTGTCAATTCTGTTTATCTTTCAAAGAACCAGCTTTTAGTTTCATTGATCTGTGCTATTGTTTTCTTTATTTCTATTTCATTTATTTCTGCTCTGATCTTCATGATTTCTTTCCTTCTACTAATTTTTTGTTGTTGTTGTTGTTATTTATTTATTTATTTTTCACTAGTTGTTTTAGGTGTAAGTTTAGGTTGTTTATTTGAGATTTTTCTTGTTCCTTGAGGTGGGAACTTAGAACTGCTTTTGCTGCATCTCATACATTTTGGGTCATCATGCTTTTGTTGTCATTTGTTCCTAGGTACTTTTAATTTCATCTTTGGTTTCTTCAGTGATCAATTGGTTATTAGTAGCATATTGTTTAGTCTGCATATTTTTTTTTTATAGTTTTTCTTTTCTGTAATTGATTTCTAATCACATAGCATTGTGGTCAGAAAGGATGCTTGGTACAATTTCAGTTTTCTTAAATTTACCAAGGCTTGATTTGTGACCCTTATGATCACAAATGTGATCTATCCTGGAGAATTTTCTGTTGTGCACTTGAGAAGAAGAAAGTGTATTCTGCTGCTTTTGGATGAAATGTCCTATAAATATCAGTTAAGTCTCTCTGGTCTAATGTTTCAGTTAAGGCTTGTGTTTTCTTATTAATTTTCTGGATGATCTGTCCATTGGTTTTCATTCTGTGTTCTATTCTGAGAATGAGTTTGTAAACCCAATTTGTTTTTAAGTCCAACAGAGTTAGCTTAGGTATCCAACACAATCGGTTATATAGTACTGTATTGTAATAAGTTTTTAATACTTTTTGCACGAGTAGGACATAAAAAACAAACACAAAAATAAACATTTAAAATCTTATAGTAAAGTTACTTGAAAAGTAGGGTAGTACAATCAACAGCTAGCATACAGGGGCTGGCATTGAGTGAACAGGCAAGAAAAGTTACTGCTTAGAGGAGGGAGAGGAGGTGGAAGATCTTATAGCTGAAGGATCATCAGCAATAGGAGACAGAGGGCAAACTGCAATTTCACTCACGCCTGACATTGATGGCACTGGTTCTGGTTCCTTGATGGATTCAATTATATCTACCCTCTTGAAAGAACAATCCAGTGATGTCTGGGTATTCACTTTTTGTTTCTCATCATAGATGACACTGCAACAATGGATTGCACTCTGAATGGTTGTTGCAACCTTCATGTACCATTCTAGGTTTGGCTTCTGTGCCTCAAAAACTAACAATACCTCCTCAAATAAAGGAAATCCCCTTGTCATTTCCTGCGTTGTGAGTCTCTTCAGGTCTTCAGTTACTTCTTCCTCTGGTTGCTACACTCTCTCAATTATTTTCACTTTTGTTTCCATCATTATTGCTTGGCACTCCTTAGCAGTGCCAGCTACATCACCCTGGCTTTTATGCTTGTTTCCAGACAGACATCCTGGGCTTGAAATAAAGATACTGTACGATACTCTATGAAGTGCTGTACAGTAAAATACACAGAAACAGAGTCACTTGCATGCATGTGACAGTGTATGCCAGACATGTGAACTAACCTAGTGTAATTGGACATGTGAACACATAATCGCATCTTTTAAAGTTTGCAACTTGAAGGTTCTTATGTAGGGGACTTATAGTAGTCATGCGCCTGGACCTGCCGTGGGAGCTATGTAGGCAGTTCAAACGCTGGTCTGGCCCTACCCTGATGTGTATGTGCCCACAGAGCCCACAGCTACTGAAGTCAGAGACGTGATAGGCAGTTTGACTTGTGCTGTGGTGACCAGAGCTCTGCTCTGCATATTGGGTGGGGCCTTCTCTTTGCTCTGTGGTTGACACTGTCCTCTAAGTGGCAGAGTCTACTCCCTAGTTGTGGGAGTGAGGGCCCCCAGACCTGTTTCTCAGCTGTGTTTCTCATCTGTGGTGTGAGGTAGGCAGGGTTGGAGCACTCCCACTGGGAGGGAAGCTACTGAGCATTTCTCCTTTGGAGCTGTGCCCCTGCGCGTGTGGTCTGTTGTGTCACCTTTCACCCGTTGTGCAAGCTCTCAGATTACGCTGATGTTGGCACTGCTCTTGGCCCCACCGTAACTGTGGGTATGCTAGCAGGTGGCCCCAGTGTGTCTCAGATGTTGCTTTTACCAGTCACCAGAGTTAGATCCACTGAAGTCAAGTCCCGGGATGGTAGTAATCATGGATCTGTTGTGGGTGTTACGGGGGCAGCTCAGACTTTAGCCCGGCCCAGCCCCCTTGTGTATGGGCCCACAAAGGCTCCAGCAGCTAAAGCTAGGTCTGCCTTGGCTGTGAGGGCAGTTGTCCATTCAGATGTTTTGTGGGTGCTGACTTTTTACCAAGCTGGTTGTGGGAGTGTCAGTTCATGGTTTGAGCAGCTGTGAGGAGCGATTTCAGATTTTCTTCCTTAGTTGTATGGCCCGTGGGGCTCATCTGTGGTTTCAGCCCCACCTCTGCATGTAGACCACCCACAGGGGTCTGCTCCCAAGGCTGGCCTGGAGCACTTGGGTCTGCCCCAGTGAGGACGGAGCATGGAGGTGGCACGGCTGCCAGCTTGGGGAGCCCCGGTGGTGACAGGCGCGTGGGGCCATCAGTGGCTGTGAGAGGTCTGGTCCTGTCCATGATGAGGTGTGCGGGAAGGCCAGTAGCCATGGACATGAGCGATCTGGCCCTAGCGGGAACCTTCCCTCGCTCCCACCACCAGCTCAAGACGGCCAGCCCTGGTGGGGCCGTTTTTAGTGCCCAACAGCGAGTGCATGTGGGCCAGCCCAGGCCGAGCTCATGGTTTTCTATTATATTTGGTTAATTATGGTCTATAATCAATATTGATTTATTTTTCTTCTTGGCTGCACCGAGTGGCTTTTGGGAACTTAGTTTCCTGAGTAGGATTCAATCCCAGGCCCCCTGCAGTGGAAACATGGAGTCCTAACCACTGGACCATCAGGGAATCTCCATGTAGTCATATTTATTTTGATGTTTATATTGTCACATTTAGACAGTGGGAGCCCCGTCAAACTGGCTTCTGGATCCTTTCGACATATCTCTATCATTCTTTGAACATTTTCTTACTTTTATCATGCAACATGTATCAGGAGTAACTTGTATTTTCTGGCAACCAATCCTAGAATCATCCATCTCTCCAAAATGCCCTGGTTTAATTTGCTGGTGTATGGTATTTAGAAGCCATTATGTCAGTTCTCAGCGTGGTAAGTGTGTTCGTTGCTATTGGGGTGTTACTGTTTTCATGTCTTCTCAATGGACACACACATATATGTGTATATATATATAACATGTATAATACATAATGTGCATATAATATGCATCTATTTTTTGGTATCTATATACAAGATAAAACTATGAGTTCACACTGATACCTCCAATTCCAGTTAAACGCCCAACTCTGCAGAATTCATTTTAATTTTCTTCCTCCCCGCTCTCTGTAACTTCCTTCTCTAGTAGTGAGAAATCCGTCTCCCATTATTCTTAATATAGGAAACACTTGTGATGTTTGGTAGACCAGTATTAATTCTTCCTCTCTTAACTTGGAGTGTACATAGGATAGCAATCATGCAACATGAAAACATGGATAGTAGAGTTTTGTTTGATAGTTTAATCTGTGCTTGATAGTTTAATCTTTGAAAGTATCAAATGGAATAGAATCTCTAATTTAACATTTATAGGTGCTTATACTATGTTATCATTGTCAAGAGAAGCAAAATCTTAATTTGATATCTCCAGGAGATAATCATACTGTTTTACTTCAAATGAGGGAAATGAATTATATGATATGAAATTGTCTTTATAAAAACTTATTGACTTTATATCTTTAATGGTGATAAAACAATTAATTCCAAGTTGTAGCTATGAGCAAATCTCTGAAATTATTTAAAGCATTTATTTAAAAATATTTCTCTTTAGTTGGAAAAGCTTTTTGATAATTTTCTAACCTGCCAACTGCCAATTTATTTTCTAACATTCATGGTTAATATTAGAATCAGGTATAAAATGTTATACTTTTTTATATTTACATGTTTTAAAATTAAGGAATCTTTAATTAAAGGTGATATTTAATCCATTAATGGTTATATATATTTCTTCTAATAATTACAGGTATCTTAAATGTCATACCCACTATTCTTTCTCAGATCTTTGTCCTGAGTTCACTTTTCCACCCACACAGTTCCCTTTTCATGTCTTTAAATATTGTGTTATATGCTGAGTAGGCTGGGCTTCTCTTATCTTCAGTCTTGGAGATTCATTTTAGCTGTGAAATAGGAAGCTTAAACTCAACATTAGTAAAATGAAACCCTTGTTTTTGTTCTCCTTGTAGTTTTATTGAGATATAAATGATATACAGCACTGTATAAACTTAAGGTGTATAGCATAATGATTTGATTTACATACACCGTGAAATCATTACCGTAATAAGCTTAGTGAACATTGTCACATATAGATATGAAATAAAAGGTATTTTTTCCGTTGTGATGAGAACTTTTAGGACTTACTTTCTTAACAATTTTTCATACATATAGCAATGTTAATTATATTAATCATGCTGTACCTTACATCCTTAGCACTTATTTATTTTATAGTTGAAAGTTTGTATCTTTTGACCACTTTTATCCAATTTCACCTCCTTCCACTTCTGCCTCTGGTAACCATAAAATCTGATCTCTTTTTCTAAGTTTGTTTGTTTTTTAGGTATATTTGATCTGTAACACTATGTAAGTTCCCAGTATACAATATAGTGTTTTGACATTTTTGTGTGTTACAGAATGATCACCACTATTTCTGTAAGTAGCAACATCCTTTCTTAAGTTTCTGAGGTCATAAACTTTGCAGTTAGTTAACTTTTTCTTGCTCTCATACCCATAATTGGTCCATCATTAAATCTTTTATAGTATATCCAGAATCTGTCTAATGTTCCCTTACTTGCTTCTTACTACTCAATCTTAGTGATTCGAGCTACCATTATCTCTCGCCTACAATTCTTTTGGTAGCCTCTGAATTGTCTTTTTGGTTCCATGTTTGCCTTACCATCTATTCTCCTTGAAGCCAGACTGATATTTAAAAACAAATAACCATTTTACCCTTCTGCTCAAAGCTTCCAAGAGCTTCTCTTTTTAACGCAGAAAAAAGCCCTAAGGCCTCTGCATACCTTACATTTGATCTAAGTTTTTCTACTTCCTTGGCTTCTTTTCTAATGTTCTTTGCTTCACTTGTTCTGTTCTAGCCATACTACTGGCCTTGTTGTTTTTTGAACATACTGAACCTTTGCCTACCTCACAGCCTTTGCAGTTATTATTCTCTCAGGCTGGAATGCTCTTTACTCTGATATTTTCTTGGCTTAAATTCTTCATTTTTTTAGACATCTTGCTCAAATATTAATATCACCTTATCAGAGAAAGCTTTCCTGACTTCCCTAAGTAAAATAAACCTACCTGGTCATGGTCCTCCTCACCCTTTCCTATTTAATTTTTTCCATAGCATTTGTCACCATCTAACATATTTTATATACAGTTAACATTTTATTATATATATAATCTACCAGTATAAATTACACTGTAAATATTTAGTATAATTTATGTTGACTTAGAGCCCCCACTAGACTATAAAGTCCATGGAATCAGGGACTTTGATTTTTTTATTTTGTGTTTTCAGTGTTTTTAACAGTTCTTTAAATGTAATTGGCATTTCATTAATATTTGTGGGATAAGTAAATAAGTAAATCTACTATATTAGAGAAAGAATTTACTTTGTTCAGATTCTAGTAGTGCCGGTCAGGTTAAGACATTTCCTGACACTTCTCTCTTTGCTTAGTTCCATCCCTGTTGGAAACAGAAGTGATTCTGTGCGTTGAGATGGGAGTTGGGTGGGTTAAAAAAATGTAAGGGAAGAAATAGGGAAAAAGAAGACTATACCCTCCTCTTCCATGTTAAGTCTCCCAGCCTGAAACTACTACAAATTTACAAAGGGAAGAAGTTTTAACTTTAAATGAACTTGGTGTTTTGATTAATAAACTGGATTGAGGTAGATTATTCTTGGTACTACAGGTTTCTTAAAAGAAGATTGTCTAAGAAAATTATGGGACCTTCCCTTACCCAACATTTTCTTCAGAGGAGAAGAGAAAAAAATGAATCTGCAGGTTGGTTACAAATGACCTAGTGTAAGGGGAATGAATAAATGAAGTTGTTTGTTTGATTTTTGGTCTGCATCCTGTGGAGTTCTGCTTAATCAACACAAGTTACCTTTCTGTTATGCTCTTTAACACAATGGTTAGTAGTCAGTTGTTTACATGTCTGTCTCCCTTTCTAGACTATGAGTGCAAGAAGATAGGGCCAGTGGTTTTTCTTTTAAAATTTATTTATTCATTTTAATTGGAGGCTAATTACTTTATAATATTGTAGTGGTTTTTGCCAAACATCAACATGAATCAGCCATGGACACACATGTGTTCTCCATCCAGAATCCCCCTCCCACCTCCCTCCCCATCCCATCCCCCTGGGTCATCCCAGTGCACCAGCCCTGAGCACCCTGCCTCATGCATCGAACCTGGACCAGCGATCTGCTTCACATATGATAATATATATGTTTCAATGCTACCCTCTCAAATCATCCCACCATCCCTTCTTCCACAAAGTCCAAAAGACTGTTCTTTACATCTTTGCTATCTCGCATATAGGGCCATTGTTACCATCTTTCTAAATTCCATATATATGTGTTAGTATACTGTATTGGTGTTTTTCTTTCTGATTTACTTCACTCTGTATAATCGGCTCCAGTTTCATCCACCTCATTAGAACTGATTCAAATGAATTCTTTTTAATGGCTGAATAATATTCCATTGTGTATATGTACCACAGCTTTTTTATCCATTCATCTGCCGATGGACATCTAGGTTGCTTCCATGTCCTGGCTATTATAAACAGTGCTGCGATGAACATTGCGGTACATGTGTGTCTTTCAATTCTGGTTTCCTCAGTGTGTATGCCCAGAAGCGGGATTGCTGGGTCATATGGCAGGTCTATTTCCAGTTTTTTAAGGAATCGCCACACTGTTCTCCATAGTGTGGGCCAGTGTTTTATTAAGCTTATTTATCTAAGACCCGCCATGGTTCCTGAAACATAGCAACCAATTAGTGTTTGTTGAATAGCAACCCCCTCCACCAGCCTCTTTTGCTCTTCACCTCGATTCAAAAGTTACCATACCAAAATACCTTGATTGCAAAATATTGCAATCAAGGTTGAAATATTTTATGATATAAAAGAGGCTTATTGCTTTGATATTTAAAGAGATTATAATCTATTCCAAGGTTTAGATCCATTTACCACAATGAAAATTTAATGCCACTCCATTCTTCACTCTATGGGAAAACACTTTACTTTGGATGTATCACAGGGTTACCTTTATTCTTCCTTTCTTGCTCAAACTCTCAGCCACCTAATCTGTCTCCCCTGTTGCAGCAGGGTATGAATGTGGCTTTTGTAGAACCCAGTGTTGGAATAAATGCTGAAAATAATCTTCTTCTCTCTACATCTGGTATTGCTGTGATTCCTTTTAAAGGCAGAGCTTGAATCCTTCTTATTTAAAAGTTTAAAAGTTGGTCTCTGTATTCTTATGGAAATTGAAAAGAAAAGGACAATGTTTTGAAAGACTGTGGAGATAGTCTTTGTTTTAGTAGAAAAATTACAGCATCATTGTCACTATGATCCAGAGGTGAAAAGTTATAAAACATTCAGCTCAAAGAGATGGCACATGGATTTAATAATTTTCATGTGGATAATCATTTTCCAAACAAACTGTAGCCATGACTTAATCCCTCCTAGAAAGACAGGAGTGTATCTTCAAACAAACTGCCTAAGCTGTTTGTTCACAGTTTGCTTTTTGATTCAGCAAGATGGATTATGAGGGGTAACAACCAGAGCTGTGACAGCTTTGGCTAAATCCCACCTGGCGTTCAATCCCTTTCTCCTTTAAAAAACTCCAAATTCATAATTCTACAAAAGGCTTAGTCAAAGTCGTTGGAGGAGTGCCTTGGCTTAAGGTTAGTGGTAGTGGAGGGGGGTGGGGGGTGGCACTGGGGGGAGGGATTTAACATGCCAATTAAAAATCAATTGTTATTGAAAAAGTCTGGTGGTTTTATTTACATAGTAAAAGCAACCCAAGTATGAATCCAAATTGAAAAATGCAGTGCTTGGCTGACTATGAAGTAAAAACGCTTAAGTCCTATCCCATTGCTTTTAGTGAGTCTTTCTTGGTCAGTGACTCAGACGAAAAAGACTCTGCCTGCAGTGCAGGGGACCTGGGTACAATCCCTGGGTTGGGAAGATCCCCTGGAGAAGGGAATGGCTACCCTTCAGAATACTCCAGTATTCTGGCTTGGAGAGTTCCATGGGCAGAGGAGCCTGGCAGGCTACAGTTCGTGGGGTCACAGAGTCGAGCCCAACCGAGTGACTAAGACTATTTTTCCAGCCCAGTGAAGCTTCTGGGGCCTCAATGGGGCTGCCATTTTCCTGGCCTCTAGGCAGTGTTTCCTCCATAGCACTCATCCCCAGTCACATTATGTGTATAATACACACGTGAAACCTCCTCTATCATATTTATCAGCCTGTCTCCTTTCTTCTATAGTTACTCTCACTTTCATTTCCCTCATTCTGGCTAAAAGTCTTAGTAGGGATGGAAAGAAAAATGATGGTAGTCTTTCACTGAATATGAGAGTTCCTGACAGAGGAGTTGCAAAATATTGGACTAAATGACTGTATTTCTTTTTTCAGTTTAGAATGCCATGTTAGATTTCTCACAGTTCTTTGATTAGAATACGCAAGTTAGTGTTAATTATCTATAGTTAGGCACTACCTACTTTGAGATACCAACATATTGATCATTCTTCGTTACTCATGAAGTGGGGAGCAGATCATTTGCCATTAATAATTAAAATGCTGACATTTAAGAATAAATTTACTTTTAAAATGGGAACTAAATCAAAACTATCCTTATTTGCAACAAAATAAGCTTTTCTTTACTTGCATTGAAGCAGCAGCAGAAAGTGTTTAGTTAGCTTAAAGAATTGTTGACAGTGTCTATGGGAGTACAACATTCCTGGGAGGACAAAATGTTAGGGAGCACCAGTCTTGGTTTCAGAGCCCTAGAACGTGGCAAATCAGGTTGCCTTATACTCTTCCGTCCCTTGCCATCATTCCGTGTGTGGAGAAGTGGTCTTGTACCTGACGCGGCCTTCCTGAAGTCATCTTTGAGACTTGGGTCCTAACCTGTGTGCTCTGCTGTGCTGAGTTGCTTCAGTCCAGCTCTTTGCGACCCCAGGGGCTGCAGCCCACCAGGCTCCTCTGTCCGTGGAATTCTCCAGGAAAGAATACTGGAGTGGGTTGCCATGCCCTCCTCCAGGGGGTCTTCCTGATCCAGGGATTGAACCCATTTCTCTTAGGTGTCCTGCATTGGCAAGGAAGTTCTTTACCACTAGCGCCACCTGGGAAGCCCCTTCTAATGTATAACTACATAGAACACATTGATTACATATACTAACAAGAAAGGAAAACGATTACTTGGAAACCTTAAGTCCAATCTTGCTTTGAGAATGATCTTTGGATTTCAATTACTATATCAAACTTTATACCTGAATTGTTATTAAGCACTAGTGTTACTTACATCTAACTTCCTCTTCCTTTATCTGCATATTTATCATGAAAGTGCTAAGGAGGAGCACAGGGGCATAAGTGTTGTCAACCTATGGGAAAAGAAAATAAATTTAAAGAATTTGATGTTTGATCTCTTGACCATTTAAGTGTGGCAGTTCTGTTAAAACATTGATGTGGGGGTATTCTTTCTGCCCCCTTCTGATGTCTATGTCAGAAGCTTTCTCTATCTCTTTTATACTTTAATAAAACTTTATTAAAAAAAAAATTGATGTGTGCATATGGTGTCATCTCTTCGGAGTATCCCAGTAGTAACCTGTCTTTGAGACTCAGAGCTAGAAATTTAAAGGTTGCCTTTGTGGTTGTTCAGTCATTAAGTTGGGTCTGACTCTTTGTGACCTCACGGACTACAGCATGCCAGGCTTCTCTTGTTCTCCACTCTCTCCTGGGGTTTGTGTAATTCATGTCCATTGAGTTGGTGATGCTCTCTAACCATTTCATCTTCTGCCACCCTCCTCTCCTTTTGCCTTCAATATTCCCCAGCATCAGGATCTTTTCTAATGAGTTGGCTCTTCACATCAGGTGGTCAAAGTATTGGAGCTTTCGCTTCAGCAACAGTCCTTCCACTGAATATTCATGGTTGATTTCCTTTAGGATTGACTGATTTGATCTCCTTGCAGTCCAAAGGACTCCTGAGAGTCTTCTCCAGCACCATAATTTATAAGCTTCAATTTTTCAGCACTCAGCCTTCTTTGCTAGGTATTGAATACAATAAATTGAAGCTTTTTTGTCCTTTGATTAAACAGTTTAATTTTGTATTGTTTCAATATTTTCTGTGGTTTCTATATTTTTCATGTTTTTCACCATTATTTCAGATCTTTTGGACCTGTGATTCAAGTACAAGTCGTTGACATTATTGCATTTTTAACAATACCTTAGAAATATGTTGGAGTCTGGCATAATGTTATTTTATTATTTTATGTTGGGGTATTTATTAATGTCAGTTAAAAATCATGACCTTTATATATGTTTATTTATCTGTAACATATACAAATGTATTTGTAAATATATATATTGAAAGCATATTTATTTCTAAGTATAAACACATATTGTTTAGTTTATACATATATAACATTTGTTTTCAGTGCATGTGTTCATAGTCACAAATATTTTCCAGTGTCATTTGAAATGAAATTTTAATCTTTCATTCTGCTTATCTTTTAAATTGATCAGTATAGTTGATTAAGTAATAAGCTTTCATCTTTTTGTGTATGAAATGAACATTTTATTTTCTGCTTTTACCTGGTAACATACTTTTAGGGTAGCTGAGGTTTGGGGATAGGGAAGCAGCAGGGAGTTCCCAGATTGAAAGTGCTAACTCCCTGAAGAAAGAGAACTCTTAAAGAAATGTGACAGTTTGGCACTAGCAGAGCACAAGCAGGTTTTAACATGCAAATCCTGTTTTGTTGGTCTTATTTTCTTGGTATCCAAGCAAAATCCAGATAATAATTTTCATTCCACCTACAACTGCTCACAATGGGCTCTTATTCAATAAAGAAAATAAATACTTTTAAAAAATTTGTTTTTGAGGATCTGAGTTCTATAGAAATAGGCTGAAAACAGGGGGTAGAAAATGAATATTTAAGTGATAAGCCTGTGTCTAACATTAAATTATATGAGTTGCCAAAAAATGCTAATATTTCTTTAAACAATGACTGATAGATAAGATAGATAAGGCACATGTAAGAGTCAGTTAATAAACATAAACATGGCATTGTTTTCTATAGGATTGACCTTGTGCAAAATTCCAGGTCATGGACTCTTAAAATCTCTTAGTAGATAATACTTAGTTACATAGAATTGTAGGCATTTTTACAGAGGAAGGGAGTCCAAGAAACCCTAGAATAAAGAATAGGACAGTAATTTTAGCTTGTTCTTTCTTCATTATTTATTCAGAGAAATCCTAGATAAGGACATTACTACTCATATATTCTCTCACAGCACCACTTATCTCATCTTAGATGTTCAGTTATAGATTAACTTTTATTTGTGTAATTATTTGCTTAATGTCTGCATCCTTAACTTGACTGTAAACTTCATGCTTGCAGAAAAAGCCTCACTCACTATTTCACTCCCTGTTATGGGCACAGTACATAGTAATCACACAAATATAGGTTGAATGAATCAACAACTGATTGTGAATTTGATAGAGAAGATAGCTAGGTTTACATGTACTGGAATTGTCAGGGTGAGTTTGATGGAGGAGGCAGCACCAATACAATCTACATTTGCTTCCCTGGTGGCTCAGAGGTTAAAGCGTCTGCCTGGAATGCCGGAGACCCAGGTTCGATCCCTGAGTTGGGAAGACCCCCTGGAGAAGGAAATGGCAACCCACTCCAGTACTCTTGCCTGGAGAATCCCATGGAGGGAGGAGCCTGGTAGGCTACAGTCCATGGGGTCGCAAAGAGTCGGACACGACTGAGCCACTTCACTTTCTTTCACTTTCTTTCTATCATAGGTAGGGCCTTTAGCTCTGTGTAGGATGGGGGAAATATCTAGAGCTTAATTTTGAAAGATGGGAAGTTTTGATGGTCATAGAGACAGGGAAGAGGCGTCTTGGGTGAGGGGAAATAGCAAACTTAAAGAGTGGTGTGGAATAAGCACAGTGGGTGAGAAAAGTGGCATTGCTGGTGGATGTTGGGTAATTGCAGAAAAATGGTGAGAGGTTATGAACTGTTTTGACCAAGATGTTGCCTTGGGTTGCATTCTCAATAAACAGATCTCATGATGAGAATTCATGTGCAAGTGATTTCTAGAGAAGTACTCCCAGGAGAAATTAGTAAGGGTGTGAAGGAAACGCAAAGAAGCCAAGTAAATGTGTGTGTTTTTTAGGCAAAGTCCCAGTTTTAGCCTGATTCTGCCAGGGAGTTCTGAAGTGTAAATTACACCTCAGAATATGTCTAAATCCAGGCAAAGGTGCTAGGCGGTCACACTGTCACATTATTTAGGCATCAACTGCTGATTACCTCAGGGATGTAAGCTCCTAGGCTCTTTGTGTTTTCTCTGGAGGAGCAGGGACAAACTAACTCTAGTAGCTCCAGGGCAGTCACTGGAAGAGATGTGCTGATGACTCTTCAAAGCAAATCATTCCAAAGCCAAAGCATGTACAGAAAGGTCAAAAGGATGGGAAAGCCTCTGGGGAGAGCACCTGAAGTGTCCACTACGGGAGTTCTAGCTGGGCTTAGTAGGCAATAGAGATTCATTGCAGTGGTTCCCAAATCTGGCTGCATTTTAGAAACACCAGAGGAACGTCTAAAGAAAACTTAATGACTTGTTCTGACTCAGATGAGTTAAATCAGAACCTCTTTAGGTAGAATTTAGGCATCAGTGGTTTTTTAAAAAGTTCCTCCCTTGGAATCACAGGATTAACTGGATTAACAGACTTCTGGACAAGGAGGTGGCAGGATGTAAGTAGTATTTTTAGGGAGAGGGCAGAGTTTTATAGGCTGTATTTGAGGGAGAAAAAACTGGAAGAAGTAGAATTTTAACAAAAGGTGAGGTTATGGACTGTCGCAGTGGCAGAGAAAATGGAGATTAAAATAACAAATTTGAGAGAAATTTTAAGGAAAAATCCAGGAAATTTAATAACTGATTAAATGTAGAGATGAAGGAGTCAAAGTGGTTTGAAGATTTCCAGGTCAGGAGCCTGGCTTTGAAGCAGTGTTCTTTGAAGTACTATGAGGCTCACACTGTGGAAAATTATATTAGCATAGCCCTGTGACATTTTCTGGAGAAGAGAAGGTACTTCTTATTAATAAGGAAGATTGTTTTCCTATTATTCTTCAGTTATAACTTAAGATATTCTACTATCTTTTATGCTAAAAGTGATTGTTTAGATCATATGATGCATAATATAATGAGAGTAAATATATCTTATGAGGCCTGAGGAATTTGTTCCCATGAAACCTGAAACTTGGGTGTTCAGAAATGATAGTCATAATTCTGTCATATTCTGTTAGTTATTCAATATTCCAGTTGACAGGATTGGCACCAGTTACTTCTGCTATTAATACTGCTAAATATACAGATTTATAGCCATCTATCTTTTCTTATATCTTAGTTATAATTTGTAACCTTTGATATGACATGTAACTAGATATATCTTAAACATTTCATGCTTTTTATAATGTGGTAAGGACTTTCTCATATTTGTGGAGTATTAGAAAAAACTTTTCTCTTTTGATACAATAATTATGTAAGCAATTGAAGTTTACATATTTTGTCTTAATTGTATAATATTTCTTTATATATACAAAAACTACATATGGATATTTTGCTTTGTATATACACAAAAAAGTGATATAACTACTAGTACCATTCATTTTGTATAATACTTTCTCAGCACATCACATGAAGAATCCAGTAAGATGGTAAAAAAACGGACTGTTGTCCCTGCTTTATAGATGTTAAAGTTAGGTCTGATAGGAGTAAAGTGACTTGCCTGTAGTTGCTTAGGACATAAAGCGGTGGGAAAGAAGCATGAAATCAGGTCTTTTGTTCCCAACTCAAGTGTCTTTCCCTTGTGCATTGCTTTCTTACTCTAAAGCGTTAAAAAGTGATTCTTCGGGGTTCTGCTTTTCCTAGGTTGTGAACATTCATATTTGGATATCTCGCTTACTACATATGAGCTGTGGCTTTTAAATTTTGGGAAGCAACAGTGGCAACAACAAGTATCAATTTGATATTATCTGTTAAATGACAGACACTATGCTTGAGATTTTGCAAATGTTTGCTCTAATCTTCATAATAACATTGTGTAATACGTAGTAATAACCTCATTTTACAAATAAAAAACTGACTGTGGTGTTCCAGTGGTTAAGAATCAGACTGCCAATGCAGGGAACACAGATTTGATCCCTGGTCTAAAAAACCCCACATGCTGCACTGGAACTCTGAGCCCACGCACTCCAACTGCTGAAGCCCACATGCCCTAGAGCCCTGCTCCACAACAAGAGAAGCCACTGCAACTAGAGAGTAGAGACCCCACTGGCCACAACTAGACAAAGCCCATGCTCAGCAGCAGAGACCCCAAAATAAATACACATACATACATATTTTTTTTAAAGCTGAAAAAAATATATATAAAAAAATTAAAAAACTGAAACTTAAAATGGTGTTTATTCTTTAACAAAATGGTTGCATCATATTTTAGATTTCACATATAGGTGATATCATATGATATTTATCTTTCTCTGTTTGACTTATTTCACTTATGATGATGATCTCTGGGTCCATCCATGTTGCTACAAGTGGCTTTTATCTCATTCTTCTTTTGTGGAGATATATATATATATAGAGAGAGAGGCTTCCCTGGTGGCTCAGTGGTAAAGAATCTGCCTCCCAATGCAGAAAATGCAGGTTTAGTCGCTGAGTTGGGAAGATCATCTGGAGAAGGATATGGCAACCCACTTCAGTATTCTTACCTGGACAACCCCATGGACAGAGGACCTGGTGGGCTACAGTCTGTGGGGTCACAAGAGAGTCAGACATGACTTAGTGACTCAGGTCAGTTCAGTTCAGTTCAGTTGCTCAGTCATGTCCGACTCTTTGCGACCCCATGAACCACAGCACGCCAGGCCTCCCTGTCCACCACCAACTTCTGGAGTCCACCCAAACCCATGTCCATCGAGTTGGTGATACCATCCAACCATCTCATCCTCTGTTGTCCGCTTCTCCTCCTGCCCTCAATCTTTCCCAGCATCAGGGTCTTTTCCAATGAGTCAGCTCTTTGCATCAGGTGGCCAAAGTATTGGAGTTTCAGCTTCAGCGTCAGTCCTTCCAATGAACACCCAGGACTGACCTCCTTTAGGATGGACTGGTTGGATTTCCTTGCAGTCCAAGGGACTCTCAAGAGTCTTCTCCAACACCACAGTTCCAAAGCATCAATTCTTCAGTGCTCAGCTTTCTTTACAGTCCAACTCTCACATCTATACATGACCACTGGAAAAGCCTTGACTAGACAGATCTTTGTTGGCAAATAATGTCTCTGCTTTTTAATATGTTGTCTAGGTTGGTCATAGCTTTTCTTCCAAGGAGTAAGCGTCTTGTAATTTCATGGCTGCAGTCACCATCTGCAGTGATTTTGGAGCCCAGAAAAATAAAGTCAGCCACTGTTTCCCCATCTATTTGCCATGAAGTGATGGGACCGCATGCCATGATCTTAGTTTTCTGACTGTTGAGCTTTAAGCCAACTTTTTCACTCTCCTCTTTAAGTTTCATCAAGAGGCTCTTTAGTTCTTCTTCACGTTCAGCCATAAGGGTGGTGTCATCTGCATATCTGAGGTTATTGATATTTCTCCCGGCAATCTTGATTCCAGGTTGTGCTTCTTCCAGCCCAGCATTTCTCATGATGTACTCTGCATATAAGTTAAATAAGCAGGGTGACAATATACAGCCCTGATGTACTCCTTTTCCTATTTGGAACCAGTCTGTTGTTCCATGTCCAGTTATAACTGTTGCTTCCTGATCTGCATACAGGTTTCTTAACAGGCAGGTCCTGTGGTCTGGTATTCCCATCTCTTTCAGAATTTTCCATAGTTTATTGTGATCCACAAAGTCAAAGGCTTTGGCATAGTCAATAAAGCAGAAATAGATGTTTTTCTGGAACTTTCTTGCTTTTTTGATATCCAGAGGATGTTGGCAATTTGATCTCTGGTTCCTCTGCCTTTTCTAAAACCAGCTTGAACATCTTGAAGTTCACAGTTCACGTATTGCTGAAGCCTGGCCTGGAGAATTTTGAGCATTACTTTGCTAGTGTGTGAGATGTGTGCAATTGTGTGGTAGTTTTGTTGTGTGGTAGAAAGGCTTTGCCTTTCTTTGGGATTGGAATGAAAACTGACCTTTTCCAGTCCTGTGGCCACTGCTGAGTTTTCCAAATTTGCTGGCATATTGAGTGCAGCACTTTCACAGCATCATCTTTCAGGATTTGAAATAGCTCAACTGGAATTCCATCACCTCCACTAGTTTTGTTTGTAGTGATGCTCCCTAAGGCCCACTTGACTTCACATTCCAGGATGTCTGGCTCTAGGTGAGTGATCACACCATTGTGATTATCTGGGTCATGAAGATCTTTTTTGTACAGTTCTTCTGTATATTCTTGCCACCTCTTCTTAATATCTTCTGCTTCTGTTAGGTCCCTACCATTTCTGTCCTTTTTTGAATGCATCTTTGCATGAAATGTTCCCTTGGTATCTCTAATTTTCTTGAGAGATCTCTAGTCTTTCCCATTCTATTGTTTTCCTTTATTTCTTTGCATTGATTACTAAGGAAGGCTTTCTTATCTTTCCTTGCTATTCTTTGGAACTCTGCATTCAAATGGGTATATCTTACCTTTTCTCCTTTGTTTTTCGCTTCCCTTCTTTTCACAGCTATTTGTAAGACCTCCTCAGGCAGCCAGTTTGCTTTTTTGCATTGCTTTTTCTTGGGGATGGTCTTGATTCCTGTCTCTTGTACAATGTCGCAAACCTCCGTCCTTAGTTCATCAGGCACTCTGTCTATCAGATCCAATCCCTTAAATCTATTTCTCACTTCCACTGTCTAATCATAAGGGATTTGATTTAGGTCATATCTGAATGGTCTCATGGTTTTCTCCACTTTCTTCAATTTCAGTCTGTATTTGGCAATAAGGAGTTCATGATCCGAGCCACAGTTAGCTCCCGGTTTTGTTTTCGCTGACTGTATAGAGCTTCTGCATCTTCGGCTGCCAAGAATATAATCAATCTGATTTCAGTGTTGACCATCTGGTGATGTCCATGTGTAGAGTCTTCTCTTGTGTTGTTGGAAGAGGGTGTTTGCTATGACCAGTGCGTTCTCTTGGCAGAACTCTACTAGCCTTTGCCCTGCTTCATTCAGTACTCCAAGGCCAAATTTGCCTGTTACTCCAGGTGTTTCTTTACTTCCTAATTTTGCATTCCAGTCCCCTAAAATGAAAAGGACATCTTTTTTGGGTGTTAGTTCTAGAAGGTCTTGTAGGTCTTCATAGAACTGTTCAACCTCAGCTTCTTCAACATTACTGGTCGGGGCATAGATTTGGATTACTATGATACTGAATGGTATGCCTTGGAATCGAACAGAGATCATTCTGTCGTTTTTGAGATTTTTTGCATCCAAGTACATCGACAACAACTATATATATATATATGTACACACGCATCTTCTTTATCCATTCATCTGCTGAGGGATACTTGGGTTGCTCCCATCTTGGCTATTGTAAATAGTGCTGCTGTGACTATTTGAGAGTATGTATCTTTTAGAATTAGTGTTTTCTCTGGCTATATCCCAGGAATGGAATTGTTGGATCATATGGTAACTGTATTTTTATTTACAAAACAGAAACAGACTCACAGACATAGGAAATAAAGTTACACAGTTATCAAAAGGGAAAGGGGGAGAGGGATAAATTAGGAGTTTGGGATTAGCAGATACAAACTATTTTATATAAAATAAAGAAACAACAAGGTCCTGCTGTGTAGATTAGGGAACTATATTCAATATCTTATAATAAACTCTAATGGAAAAGAATACATAAAGAATATGTATATGGATAACTGAATCACTTTGCTATATACTAGAAAATAAAACAACATTGTAAATTAACATATTTCAATTAAAAACATAAAATGAAACAAACCAAAAAAGTTTGTCCTTAAAATAGGCATTGCAGTTCAAAGGAAAAAAGAATAGAAAAATGCATTATGATTTTAAAGTTTTTACTACAAATATTTATTGAAACCATTTTCTTAAAATAGCTTTCTTATATTCATTTTTAAAGTTTTACTTAGATTTCTATTTGATTAGTTTATAATCATAGGGTTTTTAGAATCGCTTCTTCATATGTCCTCTATGACTCCTATTAGTTTTTAAAGTTTGAATATTTTTAGATGATGAAGTAATATTTGTGACTAGTTTTAGTGGGCATCTGTGGCTCAGTCTGTTCAATGTATGTATTATTTTTGCTTTATGCTTATGGTTCTTTCTGGAAACTTTCTCTCCAGCATGTTTCATTCCTGCTCCTGGGATATAAACAGATCTAGTTTGGCCTATCAGATTATTTCATTCACTAAGCATTAGTGTTCAGTTCTTTTTAGGGATGGGCAAGTAGATCTGTGTAATAAAGAATTTGGCCTCAGCTCAAAGACATATCTGATCTTCATCTCTCGTTTCTAGGAGGCAACCTCTAAATCCATGTCATTTCATGCCAGAGGTGTCTTTATTAGTCATGATGGGCTCGTTAGACCATGTGATGTCAGACTGATTTCCAAAAAATTTGGCTAGAGATTGAACTAAACCATGTAGGTAATTATTCAGTCAGTCATGCCTACATATTAAGTCCTCATAAAAAACTATGGATGTGGAAGCTTGGGTGAGCTTCCTTAGCTGGGAGTACTCTTAGAGTATTGTCATATATAAGTGCTGGAAGAGTAATGTATACCTGAGGATGCTGAAAGCTTTGAATCTGGAACCCTTCTAGACTTTGCCCTGTGCATGTTTTCCTTTGGTTGACTCTAATTTGTATCTTTTTGCTGTAACAAAACTATGCTCTGTGCTGTGTGAAGTCACTCAGTCCTGTCTGACTCTTTGTGACCCCATGGACTATAGTCCGCCAAGCTCCTCTGTCCATGGGATTTTGGGCAAGAATCCTGGAGTGGGTTGTTCTCCAGGGGATCTTTCTGATCCAGGGATTGAACCTAGGTCTCCCACATTGCAGGCAGACCGTCTGAGCCACCAGGGAAGCCCTTAAGAAAACTGTAATGATGTCTAATGTTTTCCTGAGTGCTATGAGTTGTTCTAGTGAACCATCAAACTTGTGGGTGGTCATGAGAACTAGCCTGAATTTGTAGCTAGCTGGTCTAAAGTGAAGGTGTCCTTTTGGGATTCCTGAGCTTGTTTCTGGTGTCTGTCTCCTCTGATTTTGCACTCGGTGTTGGAAGTATTGGGCATATTTGGCAGTCTGGAAGACTATGCCCTTCACCTTGAGTTTGACCAGTTTTGGGTAAGGGTCAAGCCGAATACTGCATAGAATTAGTACATGGGCAGGTAGAGAAGTTCTCTTTCGAGAAATGTTAAGCTAGGGATGTTAAGGAAAGATCTAGTTGTCTTGCTGCTGGCCATGTTGTCTACCATGGGATGATCGCCTGCATGCAGAATGTAACTAGGTAGTGTTAGAATTGTGAAATGCAAAAAGAAAGCTCTGGTAATGTTGTTTGAGCCCGCTGGTTTCACTGTGCCAGATGCCATGTGTATCCATGACTTCCTGGTTCAGTAAATCATTAAATTTCCTTTTTGCTTAAACTAGTTTGAACTGGCTTCCACCATTACAATCTAAGAGTCTATCAAACACTTGTTCTTAGGATCCAGTGCTTTCCTGGAGGATCACAAAGCTCCACAGGTATTGCTGGATGAAATTTTGATAAAGAATTTCCTAATTTTCATGAATCCCTGATAATCACTTAGAACTTCGTTTCAAACATACTTTTAACTTTTATTTCATTAAGGAAGAAGTCTTACCTTTGTGAAAACGTTTATTAATAAATGACCTGATTTATGTTATCTAACTACAGTTTTTGGTATGGAAATTGAGAGTAGGGGGAAATTGTAGAGTCAAAAAGATTCTGGAAATACATATATTTTAAAAATATTCTTTGTTGGGTATATAACTAATAAAAGGAAATAATAAAAAATTTATGGTAGGTGCATGAACTTAGGTTTGGAGCAAATTCTTTTGATTAAAATTCTATGGTATGTAAATTTCCATATACAGAAATTAGCCTGTTTACAAAGTTGTATAGAATTTATTCAAGTACAGATTATATATATATATATACACACAATATATATATATATACACACATTTAAATAATTATCAAATTTTTCCTATTATAAAGCAATAAATACTTATTTTAGAAAAAGGAAAAAATAAAAATATCCATTCATTCAAGATACATGTCTTTACAGCCCTCAGATTGGGAGAAAATAATAGCAAATGAAGAAACAGACAAAGGATTAATCTCAAAAATATACAAGCAACTCCTGCAGCTCAATTCCAGAAAAATAAATGACCCAATCAAAAAATGGGCCAGAGAACTAAACAGACATTTCTCCAAAGAAGACATACAGATGGCTAACAAACACATGAAAAGGTGCTCAACATCACTCATTATTAGAGAAATGCAAATCAAAACCACAATGAGGTACCATTACACACCAGTCAGGATGGCTGCTATCCAAAAGTCTACAAGCAATAAATGCTGGAGAGGGTGTGGAGAAAAGGGAACCCTCTTACACTGTTGGTGGGAATGCAAACTAGTACAGCCACTATGGAAAACAGTGTGGAGATTCCTTAAAAAACTGGAAATAGAACTGCCATATGACCCAGCAATACCACTTCTGGGCATACACACTGAGGAAACCAGATCTGAAAGAGACACGTGCACCCCAATGTTCATCGCAGCACTGTTTATAATAGCCAGGACATGGAAGCAACCTAGATGCCCATCAGCAGATGAATGGATAAGGAAGCTGTGGTACATATACACCATGGAATTTTACTCAGCCGTCAAAAAGAATTCATTTGAACCAGTCCTAATGAGATGGATGAAACTGGAGCCCCTTATACAGAGTGAAGTAAGCCAGAAAGATAAAGAACATTACAGCATACTAACACATATATATGGAATTTAGAAAGATGGTAACGATAACCCTATATGCAAAACAGAAAAAGAGACACAGAAATACAGAACAGACTTTTGAACTCTGTGGGAGAAGGTGAGGGTGGGATGTTTCAAAAGAACAGCATGTATACTATCTATGGTGAAACAGATCACCAGCCCAGGTGGGATGCATGAGACAAGTGCTCCGGCCTGGTGCACTGGGAAGACCCAGAGGAATCGGGTGGAGAGGGAGATGGGAGGGGGGATCGGGATGGGGAATAAGTGTAAATCTATGGCTGATTCATATCAATGTATGACAAAACCCACTGAAATGTTGTGAAGCAATTAGCCTCCAACTAATAAAAAAATTAAAAAAAAAAAAATAACACACACACACACAAAAAAAAGATACATGTCTTTAGCACCTATTATGTATGAGACATTCTCTAAAGATTGCAGTGAACAAAACAGATGTATTTTTGCTGTCATGGAGATTAAATTTTGTGGTATAAAAGAAAATTATCAGTCCTACTCTCTGAAAAAACAAGGTTAGCATTTTAGTGTATTTCCAACATATATGCTTGAGTGGGATGTGTGTGTATGTCTAATGCAGTTGAAATAATGTTCTGCATGCAATCTTGGATTCTGCTTTATTCCTTAAGCTTTTTATCTTTAATCCTACTTTTTGTTATTTAACAGTCTTTTAAAGCATTAGTTTTTAATTACTACTAATATTGTAAGTCATATTTATATACCTCAAAATTATTTTTTTAAATTATCACACTGTGATGATTAGTTTTGTTCGTGTACATTTGTCTAACCCATGCCTATTTCATTAAGATACACTCTTGAAATGAAATTAGTGGCTAAAAATACAGGGATATTTAAGAGTTTCATGACACTCTCCAACATCAGTGGGTGGGGTGGTTCTGAACTAGATTCCTTTCAAATTACTTCTTCTGCCCTGGATCTTGGAGTAGGTGAGATGTTGTTGTGTGCTCTTTAAAAGTGGAGTCTATTTCCCACAGCTTTCTAGGTGGGAAGTAAGCCTCACTGTCCTTCAAAGCCAAATGTTCTGGGGACTTGGGTTCCTGGTGCAGCACCCCTTGGCTGGGGAGCCCAGTGTGGAGCTCAGACCCCTTACTCCTTTGGAAGAACCTCTTCAAGTGTAATTATTCTCCTGTTTTGGGGTTGCTCACTTGGGAGCATGGGTGACTCCACTTCTCCTGCCTATCTTGTGGTTCCTTGTTTATATCTTTAGCTGTTGAATAACTTTTCTGGTAGATTCCAGTCTTTCTCATCAATAGTTACTCTGTAAATAGTAATTTTGGTGTGCCTGTGAGAAGAGATATTTTTCTACTCTACCATCTCCTTTCACACCCACCGATCACTAATTTAGTATCTACCTTTTCATACTTGCCTGTTCTGGACCTTTCATATAAATGGAATTATATAATATGTAGGCCTTTGTGACTGGCTGTTTTTCTTAGCATGTTGTGAATGGCTTGCTATTTTTAAAAATTAGTATTTTATATCATTTTAATGTTAATTTTATAAGATTAATTGTTTCATTTGGCATTTTAAAATATTTGTGTATAATTTCTACAACAAGGGGATTATTAATTGCTTGGAAATTTCAAATAATTTACAGTAAAGTCATCTCATTTTGTAGTAACTTTCTGTTAAGCTCTTTTTTTTTTTCCTGAAAAGTTCAGCAAGTCCCGAAGACTGTCTTTGCTTCTGACACTAACTGCATATTCTGAGGGCTCCCAAGACCACCCTCAGATTTAGTAATTTGCTAGAAGGATTCATAGCACTCAGCAAAGCTGGTATACCCACTCACAGGTACAGTTTATTACAATGAAAAGCAATAAGTTAAAGTCAACCAAAGGAAGAGCCATGTGGGGCAGGGTACAGGAAGAGAGAACTACAGAGCTTCCAGTTGTCCTTCTCAGATAGAGTCATGTGGGCAGGGCTTCCTTCTCCCAGTAAAGATACGTGGCAATATAAATGGAATATTGCAGCCAAAGAAGCTCACCCAAGCCTTGTGTCCAGTTTTCATTTGGCCTTGGTCATGTAGATACGGCTGACCACCTCTGTGACTGATCTTCGTCTGTAGTTCCTCCAGGGCCCCTTAGCTGCTGTCATTGGCCCAAAGCACCCTCCGCCAGCCATCAATCGTATTATTAGCACAGACTGAGTGGCACCAGGGCTTCCCAGGTGGTGCTAATGGTAGAGAATTCACCTGCCAATGCAGGAGACGCAAGAGTTGCGGGTTCAGTCCTTGGGTCAGGAAGATCCTCTGCAGAAGGAAATGGCAACCTGCTCCAGTATTCTTGCCTGGGAAATCTCAAGGACAGAGGACCCTGGTGGGCTACAGTCCATGGGGTCACAAAGAGTGTGACATGACTGGTCGATTAAACAACAACAACAACAACAAACGTGTGGCGTGACCCAAGAACCCCAGGTAAACAAAGACGCTCTTATCAGACAGGATATGCCAGAGGTTGGGAGGTTACCGTCTAGGAGTTGGGGGCAAAAGGGCAAGACTGTTTTCAGGGCAAGGTTAATCTTTCACTGTGCACCACTTATAGCTGAAAAATCCATTTAGAATTTTTGTTTCGTTGTGTTAATTTTGTTTATATTTTCCAGAGAATTTTGTGTATCACCTTTTTCAAATTTTTGTTGAAATGTAATTTTATGTATTTTCTATTTTGATTCCCTGTTTTCTTAAAAATCCATTTTCTCATTTCTAAGCTTTAACTTTGTATTTTTAGTAATGTTTCCTAATGAAATTTGTCAATTTTGCTATAACTTTTCTTCCCTTAGATCTAAAAAAGTTAATTCAAGAGTTCCTACAGTTACTTATTGTTTTTATGCTTATTTTTAAATGTATTCTGTTTCTTAAGTTTGTTTTACTGTTATATTACCCTAAAATTCTTTTCAATTATCAATAATTGTGCCTCAGATAAACCTTTGGTAGCTACAATACTGCCATTGCATGGAGCTGAAAATTTTGAATGATATACCTTATTAACCAACACTTTTCTACTTATTTAGTAATAAAAGCCTTGGCAACTAGGAAATGTTCTGGAACACCACAGTTTTTTCCTAAAATTTTAATCTTGTTTTATTTTAATTAAACTTTAAAGTTTGGAGGTAATTATAGATTCACCTGTAGTTGTAAGAAATAATAAGAAGAGATCTCCCATGTATACTTTGCCAAATTTGACCCAGTGATAATATCTTGGAAAACTATAATACAGCATCATAACCAGGATATTGACACTGATACATTCAATATATAGAACATTTTCATCACCACTAGAATCTCTCAGGTTGCCCCTTTATGTACATATCCACTTCCTTCTGGCTTGGCACCCTTTGCTCCTGGCAAGTATTATAATTTCTGTAATTTTGTCATTAAAAGAATGTTACATAAATGGAGTTATATAATATGTAACCTTTTGGGATTTTTTTTCCCCACTCCTCTTAAGTCTGTGGAGATTCACCCAAGATGTTGTCTGTATCAGTAGTTTGTTCCTTTGTGTTGCTGAGTAGTATTCCACTGTAAATAAACCACAGTTTGCTTAACTGTTCACCTTTT
This sequence comes from Cervus elaphus, assembly GCF_910594005.1. Classification (NCBI taxonomy): domain Eukaryota; kingdom Metazoa; phylum Chordata; class Mammalia; order Artiodactyla; family Cervidae; genus Cervus; species Cervus elaphus. Next base: position 55,330,424 of record NC_057843.1, read on the forward strand.
GAAAGGCATTTGGGTTGTGTCCAGATTTGAGCCTAAAGCTGCTATGAACATTTGTGTGTAAGTTTTTGTGCGAACACAATCTTCATTTCTCTAGAATCAGTCTCCGGACGTGCAGTCGCTAGGTTGTATGGTCATTATGTGTTATTTTTTTCAACGTGTTTGTACCATTTTGTATTTCCATCAGGAATGCGTTAGTCTCGCTCTTCTGAACCCTTGTCAGTGCTTGGTGTTGTCACTATCTTCTCTGATATAATCTCTCATTGTGATTTTAATTTTCATTTCTTGAATGACTAATACATTGGGCATGTTTTCATTTGTTTATTTACCATCTGTATATGTTTCTTCATGTCTTTTGCCCATGTTCTAATTGTATTATTTAATTTTTTACTGTTGAGTTTTCTGGGTTCTTCATACATTTTAGATACTAGTCTTACATTACATATGTAGTTTGCAGATATTTTCATCCTGTCTGTACCTGTTTTTTTCATCCTTGCGATAGGTTCTTTTGCAGAGCATAAATTTTTAATTTTGCTGGAAGTTCAAGATTTGTTTTTTTTTTTGGTTATGGACCATGCCCTTCATATCAAGTATATGAACTCCTTGCCTATCTTTAGATTCCAAAGACATTCTTCTGTGTTTTTGTTTCCTCAGAGTTTTATAGTTTTATATTTTACATTTAAGTCTGTGATCTATTTTTAAGTTTTATATGAGGATGAGACTTAGGTTGAGGTTCTGTTTTTTTGGTTTGCTTGTTTTGTTTTTGCTTTTTCTCATGAACATCTACTTGCTCTGGCACAATTTTGTTGTTGAAAGGCTGTTTTTACCCCACGGAATTGTTCTTATATCTTGTCAAAATCAATTGGGCAATCTGTGTGAGCCTATTTCTGGGTTCTTTATTCTTTACCATTGATCTATGTGTCTTTTCTCCACTAATGCCACTCACAGTCTTGAATGTTGTATATGTTTTTATATACATGTATATATATATTCATAAATGTTTATACATACACATATATGTATTGTTCATTTGCCAAGTCGTGTCCAACTCTTTGCAGCCCCATGGACTGCAGCACACCAGCCCTTCCTGTCCCACACTATCTCCTGGAGTTGCCCAAGTTCATGTCCATTGAATCGATAATACCATCCAACCATCTCATCCTCTGTCGCCCTCTATACATACATGCATATGTACAGTTGACCCTTGAACAACACAAGTGTGAATTGTACCAGCTCACTTAAACATGGATCTTTTTTCAATAAATATGTGGTACAGTACTACATGATCTGCGGATCTGAAAATAAGAATCCAAAGACAGAGAACCAGCTGTCAAATTATACACAGACTTTCAACTGCATGGGATTGGCAACCTTAACCCCACTTGTTTAAGGGTTAGTTTTAAAAGTGTGTAACAAAATTTACTATCAGATAGACTGTCCCTACCACTTTATTCTTTTTCAAAATTGCTTTAGCTATTCTAGTTCTTTTACCTTTCCATATATAGTTTAGAATAATATTGCCTATGAGATATCTTGCTAGGATTTTGATAGGAATTGTGTTAATGCTAGTGTATCAAGTCAGAGGGAAATAACATGTTTACTGTAGGTGAACTTCCTATCTGTGAATATGTTACTCTTTTCATTTATTCAGATGTTCTTTGGATTCTCTCATCAGTGTTTTGTAGTTTTCAGCTTACAACTCCTGTATTTTTCCTTGAGAAATTGCAAATAGAATTCTTTTTAACTTTGCGATGCATGTATTCATTGCTCTCATGTAAAAATACCAAAAAATGTTTATTTTTGTGTCCTGTGGCCTTGCTGAACTCATTTATTCATTCTAGGGGTTTTCTTTTGGTTCCTTGGGATTTTCTGTGTATATAATCGTATCATCTTCAAATATAGATAATTTATTTCTTCCTTTTTGATATATACTTACTGTTTTTGCTTCCTGCATTGGTTGGAATTTCCTTTATTATGTTGAGTAAGAGTAAGGTATGTGAACATCCTTTATTCCTAATCTTAGTCTTTCACCATAAGCATTATGTTAGCAGTTTTTGGTAGATGCACTTTATCAAGTTAAGGAAGTTTCCTCTTTTGTTTGTTTTTCTGAGGGTTTTTTTTTTTAAGCATGAATGGATGTGAATTTTGTCAAATGTTTTTTTGCATTAATTGATCTGATTCTGTGATTTTTATTAACCTGTTAGATTATATTGATACATTAGATATTAAACCATTGATAGACTTTTTAATGTCAAGCCAGCCTTTCATTCATGACATAATTTTCACTTAGTCATCATGTACAATTCTTTTTTTTTTTTTTTTACTGCTGAATTCTGTTAATATTTTGTTAAGGATTTTTCTCCTATACTCTTGAATGGTATTATTCTGTAGTGTTTGTATGTGTGTGTGTGTGTGCTTTGTCTGTCTGGTTTTGTATTAGAGTAATTCTAGCTTCATAAAATGAACTGAGAAGTACTCTCTCCTCTTCTGTTTTCTGGAAGAGTTTGTGTAGAATTGGTATTAATTCTTCTTTGCGTCTTTTATTGATTTCTCCAGAACAACTGTCTTGGCCTGAAGATTTCTTTTATGGAAATTTTAGTTATAATTCAAGTTCCCTAGTAGTTATAGGATTATTCATGTAATATTTTAAATTGTATGAGTTATAATAATTTTTGATTTCTGAGGAACTGGTCCATTTCATCTAAATTATCAAATTGTCATATTTATATGCTTAGAGCTCTTTATATTATTTCCTTACTTTCTATTTGATATCTATAGGATCTGTACTTATGTCCTCTGTTTCATTGATGGTATTAAATTTTGTGTCATCCTTTTTTTTCTGTATCATTCCTGTTAGAGCATTGTCAATGTTATTGATGTTTTCAAAGGGCCAGCTCTTTGTTTCATGGATTTTCTCTATTTTTTTCTGTTTTGTATTTCGTTGATTTTGCTCATATTTTTATTGTTTACTTCTTGCAATTGCTTTGAGGTTTGTTTTCTTCTTTTCTAGATTCTTGGGTTGGGAACTTAGATTATTGATTTGTACTTTTTCTCTTTTCTGATATGTGTTTAGTTTTATAAATTTCCCTCATAGCAATGCTTTAATTTTGTCTCAAACATTTTGAGACATTTTTGTTTTCTTTCATCCAGTTTATTTTTTATTATTCTCTTTCAGACTTCCTTTTTTACCCACAGTTTATTTAGAAGTGTAGTATTTAGATTCCAAGTGTTTAGAGATTTTCCTGTTATCTTTCTGTTATTTATTTCTATTTGATTCTCTTGTGGTCAGAGAATACACTCTATGGATTTCAATTATTTTAAATTTGTTGCAGTTTATTTTATGGTCCTGGACATAGCTTTTCTTGGTATATTTTCTGTGAGTACTTGAAAAGAATGAATATTCTGCTCTGGTCAGGGGAAATGTTCTATAAATATTGATCAGGTCCTATTGGTTGATGACATTGGTGAGTTCTTTTGTATCCTTTCAGCTTTTCTGTCTAGTTTTTCTATCAATTATTGAGAGAGGAGTGTTGAAGTCTTCAACTATAAATGTACTTTTTTCTATTTTTTTCCAGTTCTGACAGTTTTTACTTTATGCATATTGCAGCCCTGTTTGGTACATACACATTTAAGACTGCTAATCTTGGTGCATTGATCCTTATATTATATAACGTTCCTCCCTGTTCTGGTAATTTCCTTTGTCTGAAGTTTATTTTATCTGATGTTAATGCAGCCACCTCTTGTTTTCTTCAGATTAATATCTGCCTGTTTTATCTTTTTTCATCCTTTCACTTTCATCTGCCTGTGTTGTTATATTTGAAGTGAGTTTCTTGTAGATAGCATGTAGTTAGGTCATGTTTCTTAATCTGCTGTCCTAGTCTCTATCTTTTAATTGATGTATTTGGACCATTCACATTAATATAATTTTAATATATTAGAACTTAAGTCTGGATATTTTACTTTTTTTCTATTGTTCCTTTTTTTCCCATCTCCTTTTTCTTTTTCCTGTCTTAAAATATTTTGAGAATTTAATTTTGATCTATTTATGGTGTTTTTGTTTTATTTTTTGGTGCTCTGAACATGATATTTATAGTGGTTTTGAGTATGTCTATTTACATAGCTTATTAATGGTTGTTCTAATTATTACACCACCTATACATAATTATCAGTCTATTGATGTGCTTATTTATCTAGTTTTTATGAAACTGTAGAAACCTTTTCTCCCTTTACCTCCTCTTGCCTTTACCACTTATAACAAAGTTGGCTTAAATATTTCTTATGCATACATTTAAAACCACATTAGATAGGGTTGTAATTTTGTTTCAACCATCAGTCATATTTTAGGAGACTCAAGGAGAAAGAAAGTCAATCCTGTTTATCAATGTTTTTACTTATGGTCTTCTTTCAAGAAGACATTGCTGCTGTTTCATGATTCCTACTTTAATCATTTGAATCCATTTAATGTCTTTTTAGCCATTTTTAAAGGTTATATCTATCTGATGACAACAGATTCTTTTAGTTTTCTTTCCTTTGAGAATATATTGATTTTCTCTTCATTCCTGAAAGATATTTTCACTGAACATAGGATTCTGATATCAGAACTACTATCTTGATTCTTAAAAAAAAATGTGCCACCTCCTGTGGTCTCCATGATTTCTGAGAAGAAATCTACTGTCATTTGAATTGTCTACCTCCTCTAGTTAAGGTGCCATTTCCCAGCTGCTTTGAGGATTTTTGTTTTGTCTTTAGTTTCCAGAAGTTTAACTGTGTTTTGCCTTCATAGGGATTTCTTTGGCATTTTCTCGCTTTCAGATTCTTCAGCTCCAAGTTTGGGGTATATGAAGCAATAGGAAAACCAAGGGAACTCACTGTCAGGTATTCCCTTCAATCCTGGGGTCCCTACCTGGCCTGTCTTATTTTCACTTCTCTTTATGAGTGCTTTTATATTCGCTTTGTATAAAACATATCCTGAATTTTTTACTTGTACTTATTAGCAGGAAAAAAGGTGAAAATACATCTATTCCATATTCTCTAAATATGGAATAGGGAAGTCTAATAGGAAGTCAAAGTGGAAGTCTACTGGCTTCATTTCAATAATTATTCACTTTAAAAAATTTCTTCTTGAAATATAATATTTAGTCTAGTATCTGCTCACATAGTATGTGTAAGGATAGATTTTTTTTTTCAATTATCTACTTGGGAGTTGACTGACACATTTAATTGCAAGATGGCTAGATATATCTTAGTTTCTGGCATAAATTCTAGTGTCTAGATTGTAGGCATTTACCAAATTGCTTCTGACTAAACCATGATAGTATCACCTCTTAGCTCCAAGTCTGATTCCCTGGCAGTCAGAGTTAATAAAGTATATAGTAGTCTCCTAAATACTTTGAAAAGGTCTTGTAGGCTCTTCTCCCTACCAGATAAAACTTAGAGGGGTCACCCCACCTAGGATATAATGTATGACTTCTGAGCCTCATGTACTCGCCTTCTTTATCTTCACATTTTTGAGTGTTGCAGGATGTAAAAAGGCATTGGGGAGACTGAGGAGGGAAAGTGGAAACAGTGTTATGATTGTATCATATCTCCTTTCCCTCAGTTGAGAAATAATCATTTTTTTCTGGTTGGATGTAAGGGTATCTCTCCAAGTCAGAGAGTCAGAGAGTGAATGAGAAAGAAAATTCTTCACCCTTTAGGAGGGCCATCCTTGTTTTCAGAGCCGTTCATGGATCAGTCATTTACTGCTTTGCTCATTACAGCTCCATCGGTTTAATACTTAAAGGAAATTCCCTCCAACTTTAGACAATAGTCAGCTTTTAGTGTTGCTGTTTTTAACCTTTTTTTTCTGGGTACTTTTAGGTATTTTTGGAGAAAGGAGCAGCACCCGGCCAGATGCCATTTAAAACTAAAATCTCCCAGACTAAAATCTTAAGGGAAATTTAAAAGTAAGTCAAAGTGAAAGCAAGTTTTTAAAAATTGAACAGTGAAGTTGCTAAAATAATCTCTTCATTTAAAAAATCAGTGACATACAAGAATAATTTTATTGTTTGAGTTTTTAAATCTTTTTAACTCTTTAAATCAGCGTCCTCTTGGTACTTGAATAGGTGCCATCTGCTGATCTGTAACTGAGCCAGTTTTTGCATTTGGACCTAAATTTAAAGCTTAATTCTGACAGAGACACATGCAGGTCTTCATTAGAAACAAATCATTTGTAGATTTTATTTTAATACTTTCCTAAAACTTAGATTTATTAGTTTGTAGCAATTTACATGGAACTGCCCTGGTGGCTCAGGTGGTAAAGAATCTGCCTGCAGTGTAGTCCATGGGATCGCACATAGGTAAATTTCTCAAAGATACTTGCTATTAATTACTTAAACTATTCTATCAGTTTAACAAGGAGGTAACTTGAGTAGGCGAGAGGTACTGGCCTTTCTAGGTGGCTCAGATGGTAAAGAATCTGCCTGAAATGCAGGAGACCTGGGTTTGATCCCTGGGTTGGGAAGGTTCCCTGGAGAAAGGAATGGCTGCCCACTCCAGTATTCTTGCCTGGAGAATCCCATGGACAAAGGAGCCTGGCGGATTACAATCCATGGGGTCACAAAGAGTCGAACACGACTAAGCAACTAAACAACGTACACGCACACACACAAACCAGTTAGCTATCGCTACATTTAAAGAAATTCAAAGTTAGAAGCATAGAACAGCAACCGGAAGCTTAGAGCAGCTGTCTACAACTCAGCTTGTGGTTTCTGATGATTTGAACTGGGCCTGGTGAGGCTTGTGTCAATGGTCAGCTGTGAATTGGCTATTGGACTTTTCCAATCTTGGCCCTGCTCTCATATATCTGGGGCCTCCCTGGGTCACTGGACTGATCTACCTCTGTTCAATGTGTCTCATCCTCCAGTAGACTAGCTCAGGTACATTCTTGTGATGGGGGTGTTGGGGAACAGAGCACAGAAAGTGTACCATATCTCTGAAGGCCTTGATTTTGAACTGGCAAAAATATCTCTTCCTTTGCATTTTATTAGCTAAGCAACTCACAAGGGTTGACAAAATAGACTCTATCTGTGGAGGAACCACAACGTAACATTTAATATGTAGATATAGGGAGGGGCGAATAATTATGGCCATTGTACTCAATCCACTCTTTTAGAAAAGGATGGAAATGGAACTAGGACCCTGTATCATGCCTCCAGACTAGGTTTCTTTTTGTTATACTAGCTTTCTTCCTGCTTACCTGGTGTACAATGAATCAGGGTTTATAAGGGGAAAAACCTTTGTGTCTCAGGGTATGTCAGTCCTCAAGTACTGATCTAGCCAGTTGTGATGAATTCACATTCTTTTTATCTATTGAGTTCTTAGTGGTTCTTTACAAAATCAATTTAGAGTAAATAGATTTTATGCAATAGAAATGTCTATTGCTTTCCAAATGATATTAGTAGAGTGAATCTTTTGCAGGTTAAGAGAAATTTTTACATTCTTTACCTGTTTATTCCTTTTGACCGCAAGTCTCAGGGAACCAGAGTGATGATATCAGGATTGTATTACTCTAGTTATCAGGGTCTTAAGTTCACTTCACATGTTATAGTCTAGAAAAATTATTACTATGAGTGAGTGATTCTTTTTGGAAAGCAGATTATAGGGTAAGATATAAAACTTCAAGGTATAATTTACCTCATGTTGAAATTTTATCAGAGCCCACTCACCCCTCATTATTGCCCTTGCCTTTATGGATCTGAAGATAGATGAAAAAGATAAAATTGTTATTGGAGTTGTGGCAGCTTCAAGCTGTCCTGTTTGTTTGTCCCTGAATCCTTCAATGCTGGTTCCAAAAATCCTCTCCTGCCAAAATTAGGCTTGGAAAAATAACATATTTCGTATATGACATATGTTTGAAATTAGTGGGAAATGCAGCCAAGATTTGGAAATTAACAAGGAAAAAGTTATTTCTGAAAACATTTGGGAGCCAAAGAAGAGTGTTTGGCTTAAAACATTAGGGCATTTTATTGTTTAGTAAATCAAATAATTTTGAAAAGTCCCAGAAGGAAAACATAACATTTCATTTTTAAAAGTATGTATGAATAATTCTTATTTAAAAACTCTTTGTTACAAAGAGTAACAAATTAAAGCAAGTAGTCTAAATGTATCATGTATAGGATAACTAATATTCTGATAAGCTATTAAATATTTTTCTCTATGGATTTTTTATATTAAATCATGTGCATCTATTTTCTCATATGTGAAAAGGATTTCTCTTAATCTGCTACCTGCAAATACACAGGAATAGATGAAGGGATCAGAACAAGAATCAAATTTTCCCCCTCTAATACAGAGCACTGTTTAGACATAACTTATTGATAAGTACACTGTCATGTCTGTGCTGAATGTACAATTATCTTCTTTGTCACCTTTTCTCTTTGAATTAATCTAATTCAAGGCAAGGAACCTTCACGAGGCATTTTGTCTTCGCAAGGCAGAGAGATGCTAAGGAAAGATATTGGTAGATTTACAAACTGGTCCCCAACCACAGGAAACTTCAAATGTAGTTGAGAAGAGCAGAATTTCTTAAATTGGAGGTATTGTTCTTGCCAGGGCCCTACTTATGGAACTTGCATTCCAGAATCTTAGAGCAATTTATAAAAAGATAAAGGCCTATCTGGGTTAAGAATCTCAGAGCTGATTTGTTGATTCCATGATTCCAGGCTGGACTCATAGAAATGAGGCCATATGTGTTTTCAAGCTCCTCAGAATGACACATTTTAAATAGATTTTCATAAATTAGAGGAAAAATCTGTTTTGTCATAGTGTTTTGCCCTGTCTTCCTGATTTGTTTCTTCCTATCATTATCAGATATGATATTATCAAGGAATTTTCAGCTTGGCATGACCTTTGCCTCTGAAATAGCGGTGTTTGTTTTTGGAGATGGCTTTCTATATCTTCTTTGTTCTCAGCATCCTGTGACGTTGAGATGGAGTCGTCAATAGATTGGACAATTCACTAGAATTATGTAGAATTAAATGTCAACTTAGATCTTCACCTTTGAGAGTTTTAACTGAGAGATCCAGATCCTGAGAATTGGTTCCTAGTTTTCCCTAAACCGGAAGTTCCTTCTTGAGGTCTGGTTCTGTTTCCTGGTCTTAGTTTCCATGAGCTATCTTTGAATCTTGATAATAAACCTCCCTTTCTTTGAGTAATAAATTAATAAATGTCAATTTGAGGAAGGTGAGGAAACAAGAGTGCAGCATATTACTAGGTGGTTTGTTAATAGATAAGGAAATCCAGGGTGCTGAAGACTATAATGTCTAATTCTGTAGCACAATGAAGAAGAAATACTGAGTGCATGGCTTTGCCAACCACTTTAGTAAGGTTGGGCTTCCCTCATGGCTCAGCTGGTAAAGAATCCGCCTGCAATGTGGGAGACCTGGGTTGGGAAGATCCCCTGGAGAAGGGAAAGGCTACCCACTCCAGTGTTCTGGCCTGGAGAATTCCATGGACTGTATAGTCCATGGGGTCACAAAGAGTCAGACATGACTGAGCGACTTTCATTTTCACTATGGTAAGGTATCCTATAGAGTGCCCCCAGTTTTTATTGATGATGCCATGAGCAGAAAGTAATGAGTGGAATTTAGAAACTGGATTAGCTAGTTATCATTGTAAGACATTCATCAGGCCCCTTAACTCTAAGTACTTTCATTTGTAAAATAGAGCTAGTAAAAATAATTGTCTTTCAGAATTCTTCTGAGGACTAAATGAGAAGCTACATTAGATATATAATGCAGAAAGTTAGAAGAACTCAGAGGCCAAATGTAACCAAAGTTTCCTCTGGGATTACTAGGGACACGTATCTTTTGCTTATAAATATCCTGAATTTCATAGATCTTTTCATCTTATATGAACATTATTTGAATAATATGAATAGCTGAAGCCCCTGATGGAAAGTGACAAATGACATGAGAAAATTACAGGCAAAGATTTTAAAAAGAGTTCAGAGAACCAGGGCTTTGGGGAAGGGCTTCTTTGTGAGGCAGTGCTTTAACAGGCAGTTTAGAGTGAGCCTCTAGGTACTGGGTGGATTTCAACAGGTGAAGATGAAAATGTGAGATAGGAAGATATGCCAGACACAGGGGTGGATGTGAATAGAGTTTAGTGGGTGAAGGTGTTGAGGAGGCTCTTTAACAAGTCAAAAGAAAGGAAGCTGTGGCTTGTGATGACACCAGTACTGAGACCCCCTGTCTGGGAATTCTGTTTGTGTGCTGTGTGCTAAGTTGCTTCAGTTATATCTGACTCTTTGCAACCCTGTGGCCTGTACAGCCCGCCAGACTCCTCTGTCCATGGGATTCTCCAGGCAAGAATACTGGAGGGGGTTGTCGTACCCTGCTCCAGGGGATCTTCCCAACCCAGGGATTGAACCTGTGTCTCTTATGTCTCCTGCATTGGCAGGCAGGTTCTTTACTATTAGCACCACCTTGGAAAATTCTAGGAGTGGGTTAAAAGTAGGAATGAAGGTGCAATAAGAGAGGCAAATGTGATAAGAAATGAGAGGAATGGGGCCCCAAGAGCATGGGTAAGGATTGCCAAATAATAAAGATCAAAAGAACTTAAAAAAAACAAAAATGAATCTGTTTGTCAGACAGAACACACACCAGTGAAAAAAAAATCACCAAAGTGAACACAGAGGGGGAAATGTGTTATAAAGGGAGTTTCATGTGGTTATGCTAAGGACTGAAAACTAGCCGCTCTGGGTAGGATAGAATGCTCTTTTATTTGTGCTTTTTGTTGGTCATTTTGCTGTTAAAATCTTCCCAAGCATTGTGTTGAAATGCTGTCTAGTGTCCTTAATCACAAGAAGGCTATGATGTGCCTTATGGAGAAAATATGTACGTTAGATAAGCTTCCTTCAGGCTTAAGTTATAGTTCTGTTGGTTATGAGTTCAACATTAGTGAGTCAACAATACAGTATGTATTAAGTAAGTTATTTTTAAATAGTAACACACATAAAACAAGGTTATGTATTGGTGTGACTGGGGGCTTGCAAGAATGTGACTGGGGGCTTGCAAGAACCCAATCCTGTATTTCCCTTAGGGACAATGTTCAATATTTACCAATTTAGTAGCTATGTGACTTTATAGAACATAATTACTGTGAATAATGAGAATAGAATATACTCTTTCTTTCTGTGGGTTCCTTTTTCCAGAGAGGTGTGCTTTACAGTGTAATTATTTTTAATTTTGATGAAGTCTAGTCAATTTTTTTTTCTTTTATTGCTCATGCTTTTGGTGTCATATCTAAGAATCCTTTGCCAAACCCAAAGTCATAAAGATTTTACTCCTAATGTTTTCTTCTAAGAGTTTTATAATTTTAGCTCCTACATTTAGGTCTTTGATCCATTTTGAGTTAATTTTTTATGTGATGTGAAGTAACAGTTCAATTTCATTCTTTTGCATGTGGTTATCCAACTGTCCAGGGGCTTCCCTGGTAGCTCAGATGGTAAAGCGTCTGCCTACAATGCGGGAGACCCGGGTTCGATCCCTGAGTCGGGAAGATCCCCTGGAGAAGGAAATGGCAACCCACTCCAGTATTCTTGCCTGGAAAATGCCATGGACTGAGGAGCCTGGTAGGCTACAGTCCATGGGGTCGTAAAGAGTCGGACATGACTGAGCGACTTCGTATTCACCTGATCCAGTTGTCCAGCACCCTTTGTTTGAAAAGACTGTTCTTTCCCATTCAGTGGTCTTGGCACTGTGGATGAAAATCAGTTGACCATAAAGGTAAGGGCTTCCCTGGTGACTCAGATGGTAAAGAATCTGCATGCAATGCCGGAGACTTGGATTAGATTCCTGGTAAGGAATATCCCCTGGAGAAGGGAATGGCTACCCACTCCAGTAATCTTGCCTGGAGAATTCCATGGACAGAGGAACCTGGCAGGCTACAGTCCATGGGGTCACAAAGAGTTGGACATGACTGAGAAACTACTGCTAATAATTTCTGCCAAGAGTTTTGTAGTTTTAGTTCCTACCTTTAGATCTTTGATACACTTTGAGTTTTTTTTTAATATGGTGTGAAGTAAAGGTTCAGTTTCATTCTTTTGCATGTGGTTATCCAGTTGACCAACACCCTTTGTTTGAAAAGACTATTCTTTCCCCATTTAGTGGTCTTGGCACTGTGGCTGAAAATCAGTTGACCATAAATGTAAGGGTTCATGTCTATGTTCTCAATTATTTTCTGTTGATCTGTATGTTTATTCTTACGCCAGTGTGAAAATGTCTTATTTACTGTTGTTTTGTAGTAAGTTTTGAAAGTCCTACTTTGTTCTTATTTAAGTCAAGGCTATGGTTTTTCCAGTGGTCATGTATGGATGTAAGAGTTGGACTGTGAAGAAAGCTGAGTGCCGAAGAATTGATGCTTTTGAACTGTGGTGTTGAAGAAGACTCTTGAGAGTCCCTTGGACTGCAAGGAGATCCAATCAGTAAATCCTAAAGGCGATCAGTCCTGGGTGTTCATTGGAAGGACTGATGCTGAAGCTGAAACTCCAGTACTTTGGCCACCTCGTGCGAAGAGTTGACTCACTGGAAAAGACCCTGATGCTGGGAGGGATTGGGGGCAGGAGGAGAAGGGGATGACAGAGGATGAGATGGCTGGATGGCATCACTGACTCAATGGACATGAGTTTGGGTAAACTCCGGGAGTTGGTGATGGACAGGGAGGCCTGGCATGCTGCGATTCATGGGGTCACAAAGAGTCGGACACGACTGAGCGACTGAACTGAACTGAAGATTGTTTTGGCTATCCTGGTTCTCTTGCAATTCCATGTGAATTTTAGAATCAGCTTGTCAGTTACAAAGAGTTCATCTGGGATTCTGATAGGGATTGCACTGAACCTGTAAATGAGGTTGGGGAATATTACCATCTTAACAATGTTAAATCTTTCTGTTCATGAAGATGGGGTATTTTCTCCACTTACCTAGATTTTTGTTGTTGTTGTTGTTTTTACTATCTTTCCACAATATTTTAGAAGTTTTAGTATATAACCTAATTGTTTTTCATCTCTCAATCATGCTCTGTTGTTTTATGACTCTTAGGCCCTCAAAAATACTGTTCCCTCTACTTGCAAAGTCTCTCCATCTCCAGTCTCACTGTTGAATTCTTATGTATCATTCAAAATTTAGTTCATCCTCTGTAAAGGATTCTATGATTCTTTTCACTACCTTTCTTTTTTTAGACAAAAGACAAAGAAATTCGAAATGGATTTTTTTTTTAAATCAAATGTGAGTATTCAAGTAGTCTAGTTCAGCGGTTAAGAGGATAGATTTTTGATCAGATACAGTAGAAGAGGGTTAAAATCCTACATTTATCTTTGATTTGGGGGCCATTACTTGACCCACTGAACCTCAGTTTTCTTATCTATGAAATGAGGACAAAATGTGCATCTTTTTGCATTAATTCCCTTACTTCGCAGGCTGTTGACAGTATTATATATGTTAATATAGGTAAAGCACTTAGAACAGTTCCTGGCTCATAGTAAGTCCCAATTATTTTTATCAACCCACTTCTGAAACCTGTGCTGTTTTCACCAATTCATACTGTTCATGTAAACTGTGCTTGATAAATATTTGTTACTGGAAAAGCCATGGTAGTGGTTATGGTAACAGTTATGGTGGCAGATGTTCTGGCTGGAACTTAGTCCTGAAGGCGAACATCAAATGCATTTCTTTTCTAATTAAAGTATCAGGATAAGACCCAGTTACCTCATCATAAGCCAAATGTCAAGCTTTTCCAGCCATCCTCTGAGAATTACCTTATTGGAAATGTCTGCCCTTTCATTAAATACACTTTTATGCTACTATTTTTTGACTTTTTTTATTGTCAGCTGTACTGAGAATTCAAATGGCTATTATAAACCAGTAAAATTTACAGAGCATAAATGCTTTGAGGTCTAGTTCTGAGTAATATTCACTTCCCATGAATACCTTAGCACCTAGTAGAACCATAGGCATGATGAGATTAAGAAGTGTGATGATGATTTAAGAGCCATAGATATAAAATTCTTAGAGTTTTCTCAAGAGCAAATAATTTGGAAGAACATTGGAACATTGTCAAAGGCTTTCTCTGCATCTATTGAGATAATCATATGGTTTTTATCTTTCAATTTGTTAATGTGGTGTATTACATTGATTGATTTGCAGATATTGAAGAATCCTTGCATTCCTGGGATAAAGCCCACTTGGTCGTGGTGTATGATTTTTTTAATATGTTGTTGGATTCTGTTTGCTAGAATTTTGTTAAGGATTTTTGCATCTATGTTCATCAGTGATATTGGCCTGTAGTTTTCTTTTTTTGTGGCATCTTTGTCAGGTTTTGGAATTAGGGTGATGGTGGCCTCATAGAATGAGTTTGGAAGTTTACCTTCTTCTGCAATTTTCTGGAAGAGTTTGAGTAAGGTAGGTGTTAGCTCTTCTCTAAATTTTTGGTAGAATTCAGCTGTGAAGCCATCTGGTCCTGGGCTTTTGTTTGCTGGAAGATTTTTTATTACAGTTTCGATTTCCTTGCCTGTGATGGGTCTGTTAAGATCTTCTATTTCTTCCTGGTTCAGTTTTGGAAAGTTATACTTTTCTAAGAATTTGTCCATTTCATCCAAGTTGTCCATTTTATTGGCATAGAGCTGCTGGTAGTAGTCTCTTATGATCCTTTGTATTTCAGTGTTGTCTGTTGTGATCTCTCCATTTTCATTTCTAATTTTGTTAATTTGGTTCTTCTCTCTTTGTTTCTTAATGAGTCTTGCTAATGGTTTGTCAATTTTGTTTATTTTTTCAAAAAACCAGCTTTTAGCTTTGTTGATTTTTGCTATGGTCTCTTTAGTTTCTATTGCATTTATTTCTGCCTTAATTTTTAAGATTTCTTTCCTTCTGCTAACCCTGGGGTTCTTCATTTCTTCCTTCTCTAATTGCTTTAGGTGTAGAGTTAGGTTATTTATTTGGCTTTTTTCTTGTTTCTTGATGTAAGCCTGTAATGCTATGAACCTTCCCCTTAGCACTGCTTTTACAGTGTCCCATAGGTTTTGGGTTGTTGTGTTTTCATTTTCATTCATTTCTATACATATTTTGATTTCTTTTTTGATTTCTTCTATGATTTGTTGGTTATTCAGAAGCGTGTTATTTAGCCTCCATATGTTTGAAGTTTTAACAATTTTTTTCCTGTAATTGAGATCTAATCTTACTGCACTGTGGTCAGAAAAGATGACTGGAATGATTTCAATTTTTTTGAATTTTCCAAGACTAGATTTATGGCCCAGGATGTGATCTATTCTGGAGAAGGTTCCGTGTGCACTTGAGAAAAAGGTGAAGTTGCTTGTTTTGGGGTGAAATGTCCTATAGATATCAATTAGGTCTAGCTGGTCCATTGTGTCATTTAAAGTTTGTATTTCCTTGTTAATTTTCTGTTTAGTTGATCTATCCATAGTTGTGAGTGGGGTATTAAAGTCTCCCACTATTATTGTGTTACTATTAATTTCCTCTTTCATACTCGTTAGTGTTTGCCGTACATATTGCGGTGCTCCTATGTTGGGTGCATATATATTTATAATTGTTATATCTTCTTCTTCGATTGATCCTTTGATCATTATGTAGTGTCCTTCTTTGTCTCTTTTCACAGCTTTTATTTGAAAGTCTATTTTATCTGATATGAGTATTGCAGAGAAAGCCTTTGACAAAATTCAACACTCATTTATGATTAAAACTCTCCAAAAAGCAGGAATAGAAGGAACATACCTCAACATAATAAAAGCTATATATGACAAACCCACAGCAAGCATCACCCTCAATGGTGAAAAATTGAAAGCATTTCCCCTGAAATCAGGAACAAGACAAGGGTGCCCACTCTCACCACTACTGTTCAACATAGTGTTGGAAGTTTTGGCCTCAGCAATCAGAGCAGAAAAAGAAGTAAAAGGAATCCAGATAGGAAAAGAAGAAGTGAAACTCTCACTGTTTGCAGATGACATGATCCTCTATATAGAAAACCCTAAAGACTCTACCAGAAAATTACTAGAACTAATCAATGAATATAGTAAAGTTGCAGGATATAAAATTAACACACAGAAATCCCTTGCATTCCTATATACTAACAATGAAAAAACAGAAAGAGAAATTAAGGAAACAATACCATTCACCATTGCAACAAAAAGAATAAAATACTTAGGAGTATATCTACCTAAAGAAACAAAAGACCTATACATAGAAAACTATAAAACACTGATGAAAGAAATCAAAGAGGACACAAACAGATGGAGAAACCGTGTTCATGGATTGGAAGAATCAATATTGTCAAAATGGCTATTCTACCCAAAGCAATCTATAGATTCAATGCAATCCCTATCAAGCTACCAACGGTATTTTTCACAGAACTAGACCAAAGAATTTCACAATTTGTATGGAAATACAAAAAACCTCGAATAGCCAAAGTAATCTTGAAAAAGAAGAATGGAACTGGAGGAATCAACCTGCCTGACTTCAGACTCTACTACAAAGCCACAGTCATCAAGACAGTGTGGTACTGGCACAAAGACAGAAATATAGACCAATGGAACAGAATAGTAAGCCCAGAGATAAATCCACGAACCTATGGACACCTTATCTTTGACAAAGGAGGCAAGGATATACAATGGAAAAAAGACAACCTCTTTAACAAGTGGTGCTGGGAAAACTGGTCAACCACTTGCAAAAGAATGAAACTAGAACACTTTCTAACACCATACACAAAAATAAACTCAAAATGGATTAAAGATCTAAATGTAAGACCAGAAACTATAAAACTCCTAGAGGAGAACATAGGCAAAACACTCTCCGACATAAATCACAGCAAGATCCTCTATGACCCACCTCCCAGAATATTGGAAATAAAAGCAAAACTAAACAAATGGGATCTAATGAAACTTAAAAGCTTTTGCACTACAAAAGAAACTATAAGTAAGGTGAAAAGACAGCCGTCAGATTGGGAGAAAATAATAGCAAATGAAGAAACAGACAAAGGATTAATCTCAAAAATATACAAGCAACTCCTGCAGCTCAATTCCAGAAAAATAAATGACCCAATCAAAAAATGGGCCAGAGAACTAAACAGACATTTCTCCAAAGAAGACATACAGATGGCTAACAAACACATGAAAAGGTGCTCAACATCACTCATTATTAGAGAAATGCAAATCAAAACCACAATGAGGTACCATTACACACCAGTCCGGATGGCTGCTATCCAAAAGTCTACAAGCAATAAATGCTGGAGAGGGTGTGGAGAAAAGGGAACCCTCTTACACTGTTGGTGGGAATGCAAACTAGTACAGCCACTATGGAAAACAGTGTGGAGATTCCTTAAAAAACTGGAAATAGAACTGCCATATGACCCAGCAATACCACTTCTGGGCATACACACTGAGGAAACCAGATCTGAAAGAGACACATGCACCCCAATGTTCATCGCAGCACTGTTTATAATAGCCAGGACATGGAAGCAACCTAGATGCCCATCAGCAGATGAATGGATAAGGAAGCTGTGGTACTTATACACCATGGAATTTTACTCAGCCATCAAAAAGAATTCATTTGAACCAGTCCTAATGAGATGGATGAAACTGGAGCCCCTTATACAGAGTGAAGTAAGCCAGAAAGATAAAGAACATTACAGCATACTAACACATATATATGGAATTTAGAAAGATGGTAACGATAACCCTATATGCAAAACAGAAAAAGAGACACAGAAATACAGAACAGACTTTTGAACTCTGTGGGAGAAGGTGAGGGTGGGATGTTTCAAAAGAACAGCATGTATACTATCTATGGTGAAACAGATCACCAGCCCAGGTGGGATGCATGAGACAAGTGCTCCGGCCTGGTGCACTGGGAAGACCCAGAGGAATCGGGTGGAGAGGGAGATGGGAGGGGGGATCGGGATGGGGAATAAGTGTAAATCTATGGCTGATTCATATCAATGTATGACAAAACCCACTGAAATGTTGTGAAGTAATTAGCCTCCAACTAATAAAAAAATTAAAAAAAAAAATAAAAAATAAAAAATAAAAAAAAATAAAAATTAAAAAAAAAAACAGGTTTGAGGAGAAAAAAGTTAAAATTAAAATTAGTTATACATTTATACTTCATATGAATTTTTTAAAATAAAATGCTTAATGCTTTAAAAAAAAAAAAAAAAGAACATTGGAACATATACCTTTTCATAAAGAAAGTCAAATTTCTTTTATGGTTAAATAATCATCTCACTTTTCTAGAACCCTAAGACTTCAGAACATTTTCTATGACCCTGTGCAAATGAGCAAGTTGCTGCAAAAATTATAACCCATTAAGCTCATTTATAAAATATATTTGATTTACACTGACTGTGTGTGATTTATACCAAGAGCTATCAGAAATGACTACCTATTTTTTGGACAGCAAACCACAAGACTATGCCAAAAGGGGTCTTAGCATTATGTGTTTCAAATGTTATGCAGTATGTACTTTAGAAATCACCTTAAACAACTTTGACTTTTGAAACAAATTTCAAAATAGTATGTCCAATGTATTCATAAATTCAGTAAATATATAATAAATAAACATTTGTCCACCATTTTTCACCCGTCTTTTTTTTAAAAACTAGAGTACTAGTTATATCTTTGTAATTTACTAAAACCCCATGGACTATAAATTATAGATTGTATTTATGTAAACCAGCTGAGCTTATAATCTCCTACTGTACCATGCATGCCACTAGGAGATTGAATATTGTAAGTGGTATAACCAGTGTAAGTGAAGATGCATTCACCCCCTCCTCTGCTACTCATGTTCACTCACGTACACACTTAGGTCCCTACTCTCTTTGCTTTCAAGGTGTTATTCACCTGGACATCATTTCTTATGACATTTTTTTCTTTTCTTGTCCAAAGACTCATTTTACAATGATCAGGTTAAGCTGCTTCTTGACAAATGTTTGTGTACCTAATGTTATTTTTTACTAGGATGTTAATGACATTGAAGAATTATATCATTAGGTTTTGCCTTACATTTATTCTTGCAACTTGAACAAACTCTGGAGTTTCTATGATGTAGATTTCTTGTATTCATTTGTTTGTTTATTCATTTAGTCAGTTTCCCATTAAAAATAGCTATTTTTGTGTACCCAGTACCAGGCATTTCTAAAAGACTCTGAAGACACCTTGATAAACGAGAGAAGGCCTGCTTTGTTTAGATAGTTATTTACCTCTAGGGACTTGTTTTCCTACTAGACTGTACATATTAGAAGGCAGAGACTATGTTTTGTCCTCCTGTGTCTTGTTCCTAATACTGTCACTTAATAAATAATTGTTGATTGAATGAGTTGACAATCCATAGAGAATTACTCAATTTTATATATTTTAATGACTGAAAAAGGAAAACAGTTATTCTGTAATTTATTAGGAGGAAGGATATATTGGGCCTAAAATAATCTTATATGTATTCATTTGTTAAACTCCACAGTTATCTTTTGTAGGAAACTTGGAAAAGAATATTAGAGCTGAGAATGTCTTAGTAATCAATTAGGAAAATCCCTCCCATCTTTTGAGTGAGGCTAGAAAAATTAAAGGATTTATCCGTGGTCCCAAGTTGTCATGAAGTAGCTCTGGGTCTTACCCCAGGTTTTAAGAGTGTCAGATCTTTGATCTTCTTACTACTATGACACCATGTGAGGGGCACTTTAAGACAGTAATTCTGTATTTTATACTTCAGCCTTCAGACATCAAGGTGAAATTATATCACTGAAGATAAAGATCTTAACCCTGGAGAAATTTCCTTAAGCAAATCATGATAATCAGTTGTGGCAGATGCTAGTTGGCATCACATTTCAGGAAAAATTAACTCGAGCTGGCTGAGTCCTAGAGCTTATGCGTGTCTCTTGCATGAAAATGTTGCATGGAAATGTGTTGGGGCTTTGACATGTGTGGCAACCAGTTCTCAAAAGAGTGAGTCACACCTCCTCCTACTCTGCAACTGTCATTGCTGGCTTCGGGCAAAAGGTTGGAAACACTGTAGTCATGTGGCTTGGCTCACAGGGAGAGAAGAGGCCATGAGCCAGGGGAAAGCAGCACTAGAGAAAAGTCAGGACGAATGTGAGACAGGATGGGGGTAAAAATGGAACCCCAGAGGAGGGGACTAACCACTGAACATAGAATCCAAGAAGGAATGAGGCTAATTTAGAGCATTATTTACAAAGATCTGTCAGCTCTAATTCTTGCAAAGAGGAAATGGAGATGCATACTTGAAGATGCTCAGTCCAGAGAAAGAGTTTGAGTGGATTGCATTAGCCAAGGCAGTTGTTTTCAGGCCAATAAGAGAGAACGAGAATGGGGCAGGCAAATTGATTCTAGACAGAAAACTGGGGAACAAGTTAGAATACCTCTTAGGGAATAGTGCTTTGGTTTGGCTTTCACTGGATGTTAACTTGGGAGTGTCTAGACATCCCTCTGTCAGCCAGAAGCAATAAACTCTTGCTGCCTGTGCAGCATACTGCTAGGCTCTTGTTACCAGTATAGGCTTATGACAGAGGGGTGTGTGTGTGTGGGTGTGTGTGTGCGCACGCTCAGTCGCTCACTCGTGTCTGACTCTGCGACCTCATGATCTATAGCCCGCCAGGCTCCTCTGCCCATGGGATAATCCTGGCAAGAATACTGGAGTGGGTTGCCATTTCCTCCTCCAAGGGATCTTCCCAACCCAGGGATCAAACTCATGTCTCCTGCATTGCAGGCAGAGTCTTTACCATTTGAGGCACCAAGGAAGCCTGTGACAGAGGTAATCATGCCAAATAGCTTAGATACAGCTAGGTTTTCATGAGAGCTGACTATGTAGTACAAATAATAATCCTGGAGCATTTTGGATTGAGGTTTCCATGGCTACTGTTTGTAAGGTCACCTGAGTTAGGATCCTAGGGGAAGGTATGAACTTTTGAAAATAAAAAAGATAACTATACACAAAGAGACAAATTAGAATATATGTATAGGAGGAAGTAGTAATGACAGCTCTAACTGCCATGAGTAAGGGGGATGAGGGCAGTGGAAGAGGAGTGGACAGTTGAGGGCAGCTGCTACTCATAATCAGAGGTGGCTGAGCTCTAACCCAAGCAGGAGCACAGATTTTTGAGTAGAAGCAGCACAAATATATGACTTTCCTGTGAGAAAGGAGCCAGAATTATGAGACTGGTCACATAACATAGTAATAATTCATTACACTTGTGTGAGATTTTGCTCTTTAGAGTTGTTTTCATATGCTTTCCCTATTCTTCCTTTTGCAAGACATGTGAACAGATATTAGTTTATTCCTGTTTCACAGATGAGGATGTTGAGCCTCAGAGTCATATATAATCATCCAAGAGCATGCAAATACTGAATGAAGGACCAAGCTCAGGTCTTTCAGTTCCCAATTCTGAGTTTTCACTCTTAGATTTTACAGCTTCACTCTAGTGAAGTCGGAGCATCACTCTGGATGATCTTGCCCAGGGCCATTGCTATCTTGATCACCACTGTAAACCCAGTGCCTGATGTGATGCCTGGCATGTGGTGGGCCCTCAGTACATGTGTTTCAGGGAAGAATAAATGAATAAATGGGATGCGGAATATAATGATGTTTAGCGATGGTGTGACATCTAATAGACATTTGCTATAGTCCTAGAGATAGTGCTTTTTCATCTACCACCACTGTTGGCTACCTGACTCTTTCCTTTTCAGTTACAATGAGTAAGAAAACATAAGGGGCTGGGTATGGAAAACTAATCCAAAGTTCAATTAGTACCTGCCTGGAATTTGCAGTTAAATGTTAGTCCATATTAAACCACATTTTTATTTTAACAGTTTTATTTATTTTGCTAATACTTTTCTCCTATTTTGTTTGCATTAATACTCCTTAATGTTATTGTATAATACTATACATATTTTTGGCATTTTAAAGTTGTTTTGAAACCTCCTTTGGAAAAGAAAGCCTGTTTTCTGCTTCTTTATTTCTTCCACAATTCTGAATACAATGCTAAGCACTTAATTAGCTCTTAATAAGTACCTGCTGATGAAGTAATTATATATAAAGAAAGTGGATTATTCTCCTTAATTTTGTTCTTGTCTGTCATTGCATAAAAGTTGTACATGCCTTAGAAGTATTTGTGTCTTTTATGGGAGAAATCTAGTTTTTGATATCAAACACAACTAGATTTTCATCCCTTCTCAGCACTTAAATACCTATGGGACTTTGGTACGTTTTATAAAATTCAGAGCATCAGTTTTGTTACCTATGAATGGAAATAATAATTCCTGTTTTATAGAATAGTTATGACAATACATGAGCTAATGAGAATGCACTATAATACTGTATAACATTTAGCAGGCATTTCATCTTCCTTCTACTCTACTCTTAAGTGCTGTTCTATGTGAAAGGTGAATTTTAACTTTAGCTCTCACATTTAAAGGTATACAGTTGTGGACAAACAACTCAACTTCTCCAAATTTAGTTTTCTGTAAAATGAGAGTGAGAGAGAGGATCAAACATAACAGCTAATGAGAATGGATTTTTTTAAAACTGTAAACCCTTATACAAATGAAAAGTATTTACTACCATCTATATTTTACTGACTGTGATGAGACCCTAAGAAAGGAGATTGTGTTTTTAATTTTCCTGAGTAGAGGAAACTTGCCCAGTGAGTTTAAAGGTCTTTCAACCTAACTCACTTTTAGGACACCTGGCCTCAAAGTAGAGTGTTATCCTTTACCTCTTAGGTACAGTGCTTAATTATGATGGAGTTCTAGTTGTTACCATATACATTCTTTTATAGAAATGTTAAATATATTCCCAGTTGTTTGCAGCTTTTATTGGCTTCTAGATAAATTTTTAATCCATTGACATAATTCTAGAACCATTTTTTCTCTCCCTCTCATCACATCTTCTAAAAATAACTGATTACAGTAATAAACACATAATAGCTAATAGACATTAAACATTGGATAACATATTTGTAAAGTTTAAATTCAAGAATGAAATGGACAACACTCAGAGCAGTCATAGAAAGCGGATACATAATGCACATTTCCTTAAGTCATTATAGGGAAGACTTGTATATGGTGCAAATGCAAGGTTAGTATTAGGCTTTTCTCTTTCTGAACTCAGATGGTAGCATGAATATGTGGCTTCCATTCATTGAACCTCCAGAACTTGCCCTTAGCAAGATTTATCTTTTCATATGGGGGCTTTAATCAAGACAAATTTCATCACAACGATTGCCACACATTTCTTACTACGTGCTGTGTAGTTAGTTTACCCAGAGCCTACTTCAAAGGACTACAGTTTCAGCATTTCATCTGTCATTCCGGCAATATTTGATGCCTCTTTTATCCTTCAGCTTTTTCCCCATATAAACCATTAATATATATGAAAATGCATGTGTCTCTCTTAGGCTCTCATTACCTCCTGCCTGCACTGCTAGTTTTGCATGCAGCTTGCAGTAAATTCAGTGTGGATGATCTAAGTAAGTTATGGAAAAGCCAAATGTGATTGGACAGATTCATAAAATGTAGTCAGGTTGTACACTAGTGAATATATATTTCTTTCTCCTTCTATTATACCTACATACAAGGCAATGTGTTTGCATATATACATGTTCTATGAGAGAAGTCTTGGCTACACATAAATAGGTTGATAAAGTCCAGGAGTCACATAACACTTACCAGACATTGAGTTGCAGCTCATGAATCAGCTAGAGTTAACTATAAATAAATGGCCATGGGCTCATTACTGTACTGGTTATGGGCTTTTTCCAGTGATTGGTTTTTAATCTAAAAATAGGGACCAGTGGGCTGTTTCAAATATTTCATGTCAAGGGAGTGAAATATCCATAATCAGCTTCCTCTTTTTTTTATTTCTTGAATCAGGACTCATTGTTAATACATAATGGCTAGGAAAAATGGCTTCAGGATTTCTGGAATGTAAATTCACCTTAGATTCTAGAGCACAAATCCTTATATGACCCTAAATTAATGATTTATTGTTCCTGTATTTCTGTTTACTAATTTTATGAAATAAATTTGCAATCATGTTATAATGTCATAAAATTATTCTCAGCTAGTTGGTTGGTTTACTTTCTGGGCACCCATTCTATTTTTCATGATTCCTAATTTCTGTCTTCTTGTGCAGTGTGTTTATCAGAACTCTTTTGGTTGCAAGTGATACCAATGCAATTTTAAAAGGTTTAAACAGGAAATTGACTGACTGACTTGCTTCTTTCATCTGATGATGCTCCAACCAAGAACAAGGCTTTGGAGAACAGTCACATTATGTTCTTTCTTTCTCTCTCTTTTTTTTAAACAAAGGAGAATCTTCCTTCTCTCGAAATTTAGTCAGAAGACCTAAGTTCTGCCAGGTCTTCCAGGCATTCTCCAGAGCTTTATCCTAAAATTCGTGAGTGCTAAGTCACTTCAGTGATGTCTGGTTCTTTTCAACCCTGTGGACTGTAGCCTGCCAGCCTCCTCTGTCCATGGGATTCTCCAGGCAAGAGTACTGAAGTGGGTTGCCATGCCCTCCTCCAGGGGATCTTCCTGACCTGGGGATCGAAACCACACCTCTTATGTCTCTTGCATTGGCAGGCGGGTTCTTCATCACTAGCGCCACCTGGGAAGCCCTTATCATAGAATACTCAGGATCTTTAAGCTCCTTATATAAGAATTTTCAGGTAGAAGAAACAGATTACAGTGGGAGAAAGATTTCCCTTGTTTCCTTCTGTGGATGGAAAGAAACCATTTTTCCTTTTTCTAACAAAGACCCTGTATGACTGGAATCAGTTAAGCTTGTTAGGCATGGTCTGTAAGTAGGACCCTTCCTCCTTCTTTTAGAATGACATAACCAAAATTCTAAAAGGTATTTCAGTTCCACAAGACTATGTGGTCACACAGTTTATCCCTTCAGGATTGTGTATACTACTTTGTTTCCAAAAGAGTTCTAAAAATGTAATTTGATGAAAATAGGAATTTTGGTGACCAATATGCTTTTATATTTCCTGTTACCCTCTTTCCTTTCCCATACCATTTTTAAGTTCTGTCATAATTTTCTCTGGTTTGCGATGACAGATTGACAGATGGAGAATGGGCCACATGCTTTTCTTCTTAGGGCTCAACATCCTTTGTCAACAAAGAGAAGACCTCTGCCTCCTTCTTATAGCTACTGGCTTTACAATGTCCCCAATAGATGTCCTCTCACTGTCTTTTGGTCAGGAGGCACCATTTATATTCCCAGCCAGGGAACCCTTCTAGTATGGATAGCTTTGTTCATAGAGTTGTCTTGTACCCACCCTTCAATCTGCAGCTGCTTCACATTTGGACTTAAATCTGAGACCAGATGGTCTCTGATGTGATTTGTTTCATCTTAAGTTTCCTTGTGTAGCTGGGGTCCTTATATTAATCTGAGTAGGGATTCAGATATGTCTACGGAATGTCTAATGAACTGGTAGGGCAGCCTGCCAGGAGACTATTTGGATGGGCCAGTTAGTATGAAAATTTCATTTTTCTTTTTTTAGCTGGAAGAGACTGAGGAAGTATGTTTTTGAGATGGAAGCCTAGGGAATGAGAGAATAAGGATTACAGCAGATTGATCCCTAGGCCTGACTTCATGAATATTTGTCTAAGCACTTTGGAGAAGAGGCAGAGAGAAAGAGAAAAAAAATAGAGAAAGGGAGAGGGTTGATTTTTACAGAATGGTTGACCATAGAATGATACCAATTCAGATTATCTTGATGTACTTTCATCTCTTTACTGTTTTTTAGAGACATATGCTTTGCATAACACAGATATTTGGGAATATCACTGTATAGCGTACTTGTGTTATAGTCAACTTTTGATTTTCTATGTAGGAGATAAGCTATGTGTGCCCCAAGAAATATTCTCCAATTCCTGAGAATGTTTATTGAGGGAAACCACATATCTAACTAATATCTTTACATACCTGTGGTTTGAGGGAAGGAAGTTATTTTGCTTTTTTCCCACTGACATGAGTTAGGGCCATTGTATTTATTATCTTTTACCTCAACTCTTTCCTTTCGGGAGGAACTATTAATAAAAATCTGATGGCATCAGTACACTCCATAGTTTCATGAACTTTATTCAATTTAGGGTATTTAATTCCACTCACTAGAAGTGCTTGATTTGTTTCACAAACAAATCTGTACTAACCCATCTCATAGCAGCTCTTTTCCAGCACATTCTTGGGTTTTGATTTAGACAGCCTATTAAGCAAGTCACATTTGCAGCCTGACCACTGTTTTACAATCTTAGCAATGTCATCTTCATTATTTATTTACTATGGAGGCTCCTAGAGAACATGATATTTTTCCTGTGGTTGCCTGGAGTTTGTGTTTGAACACACTGAACTGATTTCTGCTTCATTGGCTGTGACTTGCATTTATGTGAATTTTTTTTTTTTTTTTGGTCAAATATTCCAAAGATTTATATAAACACAGCCAAGACAAAGCCTTCCTTTACTGAAGGACATCCTCTAGGAATAGTAATAGTAATATTTATG
The DNA here is from genome assembly GCF_910594005.1 of Cervus elaphus. Taxonomy (NCBI): domain Eukaryota; kingdom Metazoa; phylum Chordata; class Mammalia; order Artiodactyla; family Cervidae; genus Cervus; species Cervus elaphus. The sequence continues at coordinate 55,356,985 of NC_057843.1, forward strand.
CTTTCATTTATTTCCCTTTCTTCCTTGGGAGTATGCTGACAGCCATGAGAAATCTGTTTTCTTTAGAAGGATCAGATATCATTCTTCTCAAGTCATCAGAGCCACCTCCTACAGAACTTTGGCTAGTTTGCTTACCTTGAATTTCCCATTGATATTTCATTTAACTATAAGTAGGTCAAGCAAATCTTACTGGGTCTAGACAGGACTTCATTTTTCCCTCCGTTGGCATGCCTACTTTAAAATTTTTTTATTAACAGGTATTTCTAAGTACTCTCCTGTCTCTTCAAACATATGATCTCTTTAAGAGATGTAAAAATAAATAGCAGGAATGAAAAAATACATTTAGTGAAGTTTGAAAGTCATTCAAACACAGAGAGCTTGACACAAGAAACCAAAACTCAGTCTTCCTATGTTCAGAGATTTTTGCTCATGATAAAATGTGGCTTCCTGTTTTTAAGACTAATCCAAGTGCATGAAAATCAACTTGTTATCAGAGGGTTCTTGCCAAACTGTGTTTTGGGTTATGTAAATTTAAGTGATTAAATGATACAGTCATAGAAATACTTAGTTAAATGCAGGACTGGAATATTTGAAATATTCCTTGGTGAAATGTATTTGAACAAATTATTCCTAGAGAAATACATATCATTCTAGCAGACCTTACTAGACATTAAAAAATATTAACACATTTATTCATCTCTCTCATTTTTAACAATGAACACTAATTTTTTCAGATTCATTACTTAATGTGTTGAATAATCAAACTTCCTCAAGAGCAACTTATTGTTCATGGCAAATGCAGATTTTGGAAGAAGATTCTTTTAAAGTCTGCCCCTGTGCAGACTCAAAGCAAATTAAATACAGAAAGTTCAAAACAGGGTACATGTATTTAATATTATATGTAGAAATTTTATATTCAGTGTAAAAATATTATGTTAATAAATGCTTCACAATGCATATGATAGTCAGTAATCATAAATTAACTAGTTTAAGTGTAGTGCTTTTATATTTCTTAATATGGAGTGATCTTGGGGAAACCAGATCTACTTGCCCTGTGCAGAATAGCATGCATAAGCGTTTTACAGAAAATAGATGACCTTCTGGGGATAGGTAAAGGGCTCTGGGATGCTGGGAGGGGTCACTGTTTCAGGACACAAAGACATAAGGGTACTGGACAGTCAGGGGCCAACAGAGCTGGACAGTATTCCTTTGTGCAGTTCCGTTGTTTATCAGTTTTACTGAGTTGAGGGTGGGGCCCAAGAGTAGCAGCAGCAGTGGGAGTGAAAGTAGGTGGAGTTTTGCAGGCTTTTCTTAGGAAGATACTCCACCTCATGCCCTAACCTTTCCCCACTCTGCCCGATTCACATTTTTTTCTTGACTGTGTACTTTCAAACACTCTAGTAAACAGATTTATCAATTATACTTTAAAAAGAAGTAATAAGAGTATGACCTTGAGTTAGTATATATTAATATTAAAAGCATTTTTATTGAGATATAATTCATATATGATATTTTCCCAAAGTATACAATTCACTGTTTTTTTAATATATTCACCAGGTTATGCTACCCTCACCAGAATCTGAGAATACTTCCATCTTCCCTTAAAGAAATCTTATATTCATTAGCAGTCACTTGCCATTTTCTCATACTTTCTCCTACCATCCTTAATCAACCATTAATATAATCAACCATTAATATACTCTGTCTCAATACAGAGATTGGCATATTATATATTTTTCATATAAAGGAAATTATGTGGTAAATATTAAGAAAAGGTGGCAAGAATACACAGAAGAACTATTCAAAAGAGATCTTAACGACCCAGATAACCACAGTGGTATAATCACTCACCTAGAGCCAGATATCCAGGAGTGCAAAGTCAAGTGGGCCTTAGGAAGCATCACTGTGAACAAAGCTAGTGGAGGTGATAGAATTCCAGCTGAGCTATTTCAAATCCTAAAAGATGGCTCTGTGAAGGTGCTGCGCTCCATATACCAGCAAATTTGGAAAACTCAGCAGTGGCCAAAGGACTGCAAAAGGTCAGTTTTCATTCCAATCCCAAAGAAAGGCAATAACAAGGAATGTTCAAATACCACACAATTGCACTCATCTCACACACTAGCAAAGTAATGCTCAAAATTCTCCAAGCCAGGCTTCAACAGTATGTGATCCAAGAGCTTCCACATGTTCAAGCTGGATTTAGAAAAGGCAGAGGAACCAGACATCAAATTGCCAACATCCATCGGATCATAGAAAAAACAAGAGAGTTCCAGAAAAACATCGATTTCTGCTTTATTGACTGTGCTAAAGCCTTTGTGTGGATCACAACAGAAAATCCTTAAAGCGATGGGAATACCGGACTACCTTATCTGCCTCCTGAGAAATCTGTATGCAGGCTAAGAAGCAACAGTTAGAATAGGACATGGAACCAATGGTCTGGTTCCACACTGGGAAAGGAGTACATCAACGCTGTATATTGTCACCCTGCGTATTTAACTTCTATGCAGAGTACTTAATGCAAAATGCTGGGCTGGATGAAGCACAAGCTGGAATCAAGATTGCTGGGAGAAATATCAGATATGCAGATGACACTACCCTTATGGCAGAAAGCTAAGAGGAACTAAAGAGCCTCTTGATGAAAGTGAAAGAGGAGAGTGAAAAGACTGGCTTAAAACTCAGCATTCAAAAGATGAAGATCATGGCGTCCGGTCCCATCACTTCATGGTGAATAGATGGGGAAACAATGGAAACAGACTTTATTTTCTTGGACTTCAAAATCACTGCAGATGGTGACTGCAGCTATGAAATTAAAAGACGCTTGCTCCTTGGAAGAAAAACTATGACCAACCTAGACAGTGTATTAAAAAACGGAGACATGACTTGGCTGACAAAGGTCCATCTAGTCCAAGCTATGGTTTTTCCAATAGTCATGTATGGATGTGAGAGTTGGACCATAAAGAAAGCTGAGTGCTGAAGAATTGATGCTTTTGAACTGTGGTGTTGGAGAAGACTCTTGAGAGTCCCTTGGACTGCAAGGAGATCCAACCAGTCCATCCTAAAGGAAATCAGTCCTGAATATTCATTGGAAGGACTGATGCTGAAGCTGAGACTCTAATACTTTGGCCACCTGATGTAAAGAAATGACTCATTTGAAAAGACCCTGGTGCTGGGAAAGATTGAAGTTGGGAGAAGGGGACAACAGAGGATGAGATGGTTGGATGGTATCACTGACTCAATGGGCATGAGTTTGAGTAAACCCCGGAAGTTGGTGATGGACAGGGAGGCCTGGCATGCTCCAGTCCATGGGGTGGCAAAGAGTCAGACACGACTGAGTGACTGAACTGAACTGAACTGAACAAAGATTAGTGTACAAATTGTATACTTGTACATCTAATGTACTAGATGTATTTGAATATCTGGTTTTACTTCTACTACCACTTGTTTTTATGAATAAAGCCTTATTGAAAAATATCCACACCCTAGGTATGGAGATGTCTTTTATTTTAAATAAAGTCAGTTCCTTCAAGCAGGGCTCTTTAACCTTATGGTCTGCCTTTCTACCTGGCCAGAACCCCAGAGCTACTGGACTAGAGTTATAGCTGGGGACTTGCTTCTCTCAAGTAATTCCTTCCATTTACTGTTTTTACAGGTGAGGAGGGATAGCAACCCTTGGTATTATTAAATGGAATTTCCATCATACAAGTGAACTGGGGTGGGACAGTTGTTGTCCCAGTATCCTTGGCCTGCCTAGAATAGAGTCTACTCTGAGGAAGGGAGCTGGTTGAAAGAATGACCTGGTCTTCTTGGCTGTGTCACCTGAAAAAGAGCTTCTGCAACGCAGGGCTGAGGGGCGTGAGAATAACCAGAAGCCTGCTTGGCATTAAAACTGTAGCCTCAGCCAAGGAGGTGGGGGAGGGAGTGTCTCTGTCTTCTTGGCAGGACATGCCTAGAGTCAGCCTAGGAGGTGAGGGGTCCTTGCAACCTGGAGGTGAGGGGTTGGGTGAGTGCCTGATGGAGTGAGTTGTGGCTCAGACCCCATAAACTCCTGCTGTTCTTACTAAGACTTAATATATTTCCTTGAATGACTATTTCTCCATTTGCTTTATGCCTTGAGGACAATTTTCAGAGTCTTCATATAATTGCTTTTTATAATTTTTGCTAGTTCACTTGCTGAGAAGTGGGTCTCTTGAGCTCCTTACTTCACCATTCTGGAATTCCTGCCTCTCTCATTTACATTTAAGTGCAAATATTCATGTAATTCTGACAAAATGATAATTCTTGTATATTTAATTTATTATAACTTTTTGGATTCCCAGTGATTTTTCTTCTTATTGTTATTTCTTACATGTTTTGACACATGGAGCCTGAAGAGTTTAGATTTGCCTTTACTGTTGTGGGGAAGAGAAGCTCACTTTAGGCTTGTGTGTTTGCCAAAATAGCGTGCCTCATATTCCTTTACCTGTATTTAGTCTTTTTGAGAGAAAAATATGACAATTCTACAGTTATTTCTCTCTGTATGCATCATTTGATCCTGAGCAATAGATTATTTCTTTAATGGCAAGTGATAATACTGTGCTTTTCTGTGAAAGATAGCTGATATCATTTTTTTCCCCTAAAGACTGAAAAGTGAAAATAAAATGATATCCTTTTAGTGGAAATCTCTTGTCACTACTTTAGTATGGGATAAAAGAAAATAAAAACATGTTATGGCTAGGGAAAGCAAGATAAATTGTGACTGGTAACATTATTTGAAATTTAAATGGTATATGGGGAATAAGCTGTATGACACGAATCTGGTGGTTATTCATGATAACCATGGTCTTTGGGAAAACACAGACCACTGAGGAATGATTTTGAAAGTATTTCTTTATTGACTTCATTTTGAGTGTGGAACTTCTATAAGACCCTATAGCATGATCCCTCAAAATCATCCTTATTGCTTCTGGTTCTACATAGCAGCCCTAGAAGTGGGCCTTAGAAGTATCCAAATTATAACACCAGGCTTTTTTTATGTACATGGTATTTCTTCCAGATACTTTAGTGATTCTAAGTTTGTGGATTTTTCCCACATAAAAGGATGAAAATGGTGATTTTTGTAATCACAGTACCCCAGGGACTCCTGTTTTTATGGACCTGAGCATCTCTACTTAGGCAGTCAACCACCATTCCAATAGGCTAGGCAAATAGTGTTTTACCGCTCTTGCATATGGGATTATTGTCCATTTCTTTTACTATACTAGAATTAAAGTGGATTTCTGCTCATGAACCTTTTGTTTTAGAGTGAATGTTATGTCTCTTAGTACTTTTAATCTTTTCTATGAATAATTTCAAAAATACTTTGGAAGAAAAGCATCCATTTTCATCTCTGTGCATGAACTTTGTTGCAGAGGCAAAGCTGTCTATGAAACACTTTGAGAAAGGATCTGCAGATGCATGTCTAGTGGCACTGGCAACTGCAGCAAAAAAAGTTCCAGAATCTCCCTAAGTTCCTGACTTGAAAGGGCTTAGAATCAGAGAAGGAAGAGGAAAGGATAGCAGCTGGAGTTTCAACAATTATTTTCTGTTTATGTTGCTGTACCCTCTTCATTGTTCTTCCCCAACTGGGAATGCCTATGTGTTAAATAATTAGAATGTGCAACATAGTGCTTCTGTATAAACATTCATTCCAAATACACTATTTAATTTTGAAAGATAGCCAGTGAGGATAGCATAGCTTTTCCATTAGGAGAAATAGCCTGATAGCAGCCATGCAGGACAGAAGTAGCAGAATTGGAACTTAATTCAGACATCTTATTCCAAGTTGGTACTCTTTTCACTATAACATACAGGAAGATCTGGGGGTGAGGACAGAGGCATCCATGGGATGTAAGAGAGGCCGGTGGGAGAAGAGAAATCACCCAGCTTCCAGGAAATGAGGTGGAGGTCATACAAGTATGAGGTAGAGAAGATTTTTCCCTTCTTTTATTTATTTTTGACATAAAATGCATTACACTTAGGATCCAAAATTTTAACTTTCTGAATTCTTAGTAAGCAAAGTTTTAAGTTGTTTACTAATGCTGATATTTCTTCAGTTGATTTAGTGAAGTTTTCATCCTTTCAGGTGTTTATTGTAAAAGTTTACCAGAGTTTGTTTTTAAAAAACATTTTAACCTAAAATTGAGAAGTACAGATGGCTTGGAGAATCTTCTTTGTAGTTTGCTATTATGAAAAAGAAAAATGATCAAAACTCTGTGTACATAGCTAAGAAAATTAATAGGATAGAATTATTTTTGCTGTTCTACCTTTTCTTATCCTGGGCCAGAAGGATCAGGCTATGTGTTTCATCTCCTGCAGAAGCATTCTATGTTTTTCATTTTACATTTCTAAGTAAACATATGTTGATGATAAATTCTTGAGTTTTTATACTTAACCTGTATTCTTGTATGACAGATAATAGATGATATATGATGACTGAGCTCCCTTATTCCATCTCCCACCTTTATTTTTCCATGTTTTCTTAATTTTTGATAATTATATCATTATTCAAAGCTTCTCATTTTGTTGTCTGTATAAAGTCACCCATTTTCTAATGACCTCTGTTTTTTTTTAGTTCTTCATTTTGTTAATTTTAGATAGTTTCTCTTGACTACTTGCTTTATATGATGATTATATTAACCCCCTACCTGTCCTTCCACTTGTGCTTTCCTCTTTCTATCTCCTGGCTTCTGATAGCTCCACTTTGACGTGACCATTAATATTTTCATACCATCTATAACTATTATTAAATCATCTATACTTTGTGGGTAATTCTAGATGTTGAAAATGAACAAACACCATTAAAATAAAGAAGTATAATAACTAATATAAATTGAGTATTTACAATATGCTGAGTACCATTCTAAATTGCTTTACATATAATTCAAAATTCTTTACATATATTTGCATATATTAATCCTCAAACAATACCATGAGGTAATATACTTTACTCATATTTTACAGATTTGGAAACTGAGGCAATAGGAGGTTAAATAACTTGCTCAAAGTCACATAGCTAAAAGTAGTGGAGCCAGGCTTTGCATTTATGTACTCTTGAGTTAGAATACATTTTTGCTAGAATTAGACTTTGCCATATACCAAACCATACTACAATTTTAGTGACTTAATTAAAGCAGCATCTATTTCTTTACCTTGAGATTCTGTGGGCCAAAGATCTGTGGTGCACTTAACTGTGCAGTTCTTTGGTGTTTGGCTTGTTCATTTCAGGACCTGTGGTCAGTACAGTAGCCCTGCTTTTGGAAGTTAGATGGATGTAGGTTAGGGCCGGGAGGATCAGGCTATGTGTGTTTCATCACTCAGCAGGCTGGTCTGGTCTTGTTCACATGACATCTGGTGGTGTTCAGGGAGAGAGAGAAAGAGAGGGAGACAGAGGAAGGCAAGGCCCAGGCCTGGAAATGGCACCTGTCACTTCTGCTGTGTTCTATTGGCAAAAGAAGTCATACACTCAGCCCACATTCAAGGGGAAAGGAAATAGACTCCATCTATTGTTGGGAGCTGCCGGAAACAACGAGTGTGCTTACAGAGAATCATAGTTAATTGTGGCCATTTTCACAATCTATCACACTTCTCTTGACCATTACACATATTGCTCTTTATTATGTAAATATTATTCACTAGAGAGCCAATATGTACTATGATTACATTTCATTCTCTAGAATTCCAGTGTCATCACTCAACATAAAAAAGGAAATTGATAAAAAGAGGCTTATTTCTTAGACTCCATCATTTGCTCAATTATTATGTTTTAATTTGTTTTATACTAGGTGTTTTCCTTCATGTATGTTTTTTCTGGGGCTTATGATTGCCATCTCCCCCTTAAGAAATACATGCTTACTTTACTATGTCTATAATAGTTTATAGCTTTTTATTTACTTTTTCTAATATTTATAATCCATTTTTTCCCCCTTGAAGATGTCCCTGGATCCAGATTATTCTGGTTATAATTTGCACAGATAGCTTTGTAGGCTGACATTATGGGACTTCATTTCATGTATTTTTGTTTTTTTGTTTACTCTTTGTATCTTACAGCTTTCTTGGCTTTCACTCTTGTTTTACTAGGGGCTATCTTCAAACATCTTCTGCAGAATACAAGTAAATTTCCCCAGGCCTTATGTGTCAGAAAATGGATTTATTTTCCTTTTACATTTACCTGAGAATTTGTCAGGGTGTAGTTTTCCAACATCAAAATATTTTCCTTCGGTGTTTTGAAAATCTTGCACAACTGTCTTCTAGCTTCTATTATTTCCAGTGAGAAATGTGATGGCAGCAACTCTCTTGTTCCTTTATAGGTTCTTTTTTTTCTCTTTCCCTTTTCTTCTCAGATATTAGATTTCTCTGTTCTTTTTGTTCTGAAATTTCACAAAAAATATGTTTAAGCATGGATCTTCTGTTAATATTTGCGAGATCCCTTTAAATTTTAAACATAAATTTTAAATATAAATTTTTTATTTCAAGCTCTCAGAACTTTTTTTTTTTTTTATAATAGTTGTCCCTTTGTTTTTTCTGTTCTCTTTAGAATTCCTGTAGGTAAAATGTTTGACTTCTTAGATTGAGTCTCTCTATGTGTCTTTTAAATCTCTTCTCTACCTGCCTCCTGTGAAACCTGTATGCAGATCAAAAAACAACAGTTAGAACCAGATATGGAACAACTGACTGGTACCACGTTAGGAAAGGAGTACGTCAAGGCTGTATATTGTCACCCTGCTTGTTTAACTTATATGCAGAGTACATCATGCGAAATGCTGGGCTGAATGAAGCACAAGCCAGAATCAAAGATGGCTGGGAGAAATATCAATAACCTCAAATATGCAGATGATACCACCCTTATGGCAGAAAGCAAAGAAGAAGTAAAGAGCCTCTTGATGAAAGTGAAAGAGGAGAGTGAATAAGTTGGCTTAAAACAACATTCAGAAAACAAAGATCATGGCATCTGGTCCCATCACTTCATGGCAAATAGATGGGGAAACAATGCAAAAAGTGAGAGACTTCATTGTCTTGGGCTCCAAAATCACTGCAGATGGTGACTGCAGCTATGAAATTAAAAGACACTTGCTCCTTGGAAGAAAAGCTATGACAAACTTAGACAGCATTGTTGAAAAGCAGAGACATTAATCTATGGTTTTTCCAGTGGTCATGTATAGATAGGAGAGTTGGACCATAAAGAAGGCTGAGCGCTGAAGAATTGATGCTTTTGAACTGTGGTGTTGAAGAAGACTCTTAAGAATCTCTTGGACTCAAACCAGTCAATCCTAAAGGAAGTCAATCCTGAATATTCATTAGAAGGACTATTGCTGAAGCTGAAGCTCCGATACTTTAGTGAAGAGTGTTGGAGCTGATGTGAAGAGCCAACTCATTATAAAAGACCCTGATGCCAGGAAGGATTGAAGGCAGGAGGAGAAGGGGATGACAGAGGATGAGATGTTTGCATAGTGTCACCGACTCAATGGACATGAGTTTAAGCAAGCTCCGGGAGATGGTGAAGGATAGGGAAACCTGGCGTGCTGCAGTCTGTGGGGTTACAAAGAGTCAGACACGACTGAGCAACAACAACTTGCTTTTGTTCCACATTCTTAAAGATTTCCTTACCTTTATCTTTTAAAATTATAATTGAATTTTTAATAATAATACTTTTAATTTTTAAGCATTTTTTTCTGAATTTTTTTCTTCACATTGTGTTCTTTTGTAGATTACATCTTCTTGAATGTTTTGGAATATATTTATGACAAATTAAAATTTTAAAAAATCAGTTTCTTTTAGGTTCAGTTTTTCTATTTCTTTACTTTGGTCTTTTTCATGTAGTTAGTTTTCTCCTAATAACCTCTGATTTCTGATTGTTGGTTCATGTATCGCTATTGTTGTTCAGTTGCTAAGTTGCGTCTGAATTGGCCACCCCACGGACTGCAGCACGCCAGGCTCCTCTGTCCTTTGGTTTCTCCTGGCATCACAGTTCAAAAGCATCATTTCTTTCGCACTTAGACTTCTTTATGGTCAAACTTTCACATTTGTACAGGACTACTGGAAAAACCATGGCTTTGACTATATGAATCTTTTTTTTTCTTTGGCAAAGTGATATCTCTGCTTTTTAATTTCTACACAGCATGTTGAAAAGCAGAAACATTACTCTGCTGACAAAGGTCTGTATTGTCAATGCTATGGTCCTCCCAGTGGTCAGGTACAGTTGTGAGAGCTGGACTGTAAAGAAGGCAAAATGCCAAAGAATTGATGCCTTCTAACTGTGGTGCTGGAGAAGACTCCTGAAAGTCCCTTGGATGGCAAGGAGATTGAACCAGTCAATCTTAAGGTAAATCAACCCTGAATACTCATTGAAAGGACTTATGCTGAAGCTTCAGCTTCAGTAGTTTGGTCATCTGATATGAAGAGCTGACTCACTGGAAAAGTTCCTGACGTTGGGAAGGACTGAGGGCTGAAGGAGAAGAGGGCATCAGAAGATGAGATGACTGGATGCATCACCGATGCAATGAACATGAACTTGGGCAAACTTTGGGAGGTGGTGAGGGACAGAGAAGGTTGGTGTGCTGCTTTCCATGGGATCACAACAAGTTGGACATGTCTGGGCAACTGAACAACAACTAGCTTTCCTTCCAAGGAGTGTGTAAGTGTCTTTTAATTTCATGGCTGTAGTCACCATCCACAGTGATTTTGGAACCCATGAAAATAAAATCTGCCACTGTTTCCACTTTTTCCCCATCTATTTGCCATGAAGTGATGGGACAGGATGCCATGATCTTAGTTTTTTTGAATGTTGAGTTTCAAGCCAGTTTTTTCACTCTCCTCATGTGGTTGAGGGAATAGGTGAGTCCTCTGTGAGCTTTGTGTATACAGGGAATACTTGTAAACCTGCAGGCTTAGCTCTTATATGAGTAGATGGGAAGTTTATTGCCCTGTGTGAGGCTGTCAAAGAAGAGTTGAGGGGTTGACCATTCACATGTAGAAACCTTTCATTACTCCAATATTTTCACTTTAAAGTTTAAGTGAAAAATTTTAAGGTTCCATTCACTTATCTACTGATTTGTTATTTCACAATAATACCAGGAGTCGACTCCTTCCACATTGAAATTCCTTCCACAGATATTTTTAGTTTGCAGCTTTCTCCTTCCTATTTCACTTAGTGACATTCTTTTATTTCTCTATCTTAGATATTTGTTGAAATTCACTCCCCTGAACCTCTTATTTTCTATTATAGATTTGTACCTCTGTTATAACTTCAGCATAATTTTAATAGATTCTCAAGAGGGAGGAGGAAGAAGCATGTAACCTCAGTTGGATACTTCACCCAGTAGTTTTCTCCATACCTTACTTTATCCGCCTGCAATGTGGGAGACCTGGGTTCGATCCCTGAGTTGGGAAGATTCTCTGGAGAAGGGAAAGGCTACCCACTCCAGTATTCTGGCCTGGAGAATTCCATGGACTATATAGTCCCTAGGGTTGCAAAGAGTTGGACATGACCGAGCAACTTTCACTTTTTCTTTTACTTTTCAAAAAGGAAAAATCCTAGCTTTATATACTCTGCTCAGGAGGAATATCATTCTTCTTTAACTGATGAAGGAATACTCTTTATGTAGTAGCATCTATATTTGCTATACTTTTAGGTCCTTTTAGCTAAAGCTCTTAAAAACAATGATGTTGTTTATGGTTTAGCACCTACAGGGATGGGAATGAAATCCTTATGTTGGTGTACTGATATACTATCCATATATCACTATATTATGGAATATGATAGGTCTGTTATAGTTCCTTCTTCCAGCTCTCCTGGGATTATCTGATATATTGGACAGGAACTCTTACAATACATGTATATAAATATGCTTAATTAACATAGACAGATTTCTAGTCAGTGGTTGGTATATTAATCTGGCAAATCCTTCTTCTCCCATCCTGCCAAATTTTTGATTCCATGAAAATCTGCCAATCTAGTTCTTAATGGGTCTAAATATGGGGAACCCTTCATTTACACTTCCTTGAAGCAATGGCCTGTCTTCTTGCTCTCATTCTAATTCTTTTGGAATGTTCTCTTCTTTTTCTCCCCTGTTCAAACCCCTGGAAAGTCACTGCCTTCCTCATTGGGTAGATTTGACTGGTTTCCTCTCAAGTCCAGCTCATGTTTTATTGAACTCACATTGAATTCTCCCAGGGACGTGATTTGCATGTCCTCACCATCTTTTCTTTCCTGTAAATTCTTCTAGCTCTGTGTCTTCACCATCAGCAAGAGTGTCCTTTAGACTCCCCCTGAGAGTTTTCACACGTTTTCCCTGTGTCACTTTTCTCATGCGAGGCATTGGAGGTGTTTTCTTTGTTGTCTTGGTAGCTTTCTAGAAATACAGGTTAGATAAACAAGAAGGACTTTAGAAACCATTTGGACTTAAATATTCAGCAATATTAGATCAATTTTGGTGTAGATCAAGGTGCAAGAAGGATTATTATTTTTATAAGTCTAAAGTATTTCATTCTATTAATTGTACATATATCTGTTCAACTGTATATAGTATCACTAAAAAGTGTTTCACTGCCCTAAAAGTCCTCTGTGTTTCACCTGTTCATTTCTTTTCCCCCACTAATCCCTGGCAGCCAGCAATGTTTTTACTGTAGTTTTGTTTTTTTCCAGAATGTCATGTGGTTTAAATCATATAGCATGTAGCCTTTTCAGATTGACTTCTTACACTTAGTAATACGCATTTAAGCTTCTTCCATGTCTTCTCATGACTTGATAGCCTATTTCTGTTCAGCACTGAAATAATATTCCATTGTCTGGATGTACATAGTTGATTTATCCATTCACCCACTGAAGGGGACATCTTGGTTGCATCTAAGTTTTGGAAATTAGAATGAGCTGCTATAATCATCCAAGTGAAGATTTTTCTGTGGATTTTGGGCTCCAAAATCACTGCAGATGGTGACTGCAGCCGTGAAATTAAAAGACACTTGCTCCTTGGAAGAAAAGCTATGACAAACCTAGACAGCATATTAAAAAGCAGTGACATTACTTTGCTGACAAAGGTCTGTCTAGTCAGAGTTACGGTTTTCCCAGTAGTCATGTATGGATGTGAAAGTTGGACTGTAAAGAAAGCTGAGCACCGAAGATTTAGTGCTTTTGAACTGTGGTGTTGGAGAAGACTCTTGAGGGTCCCGTGGACTGCAAGGAGATCAAACCAGCCAATCCTAAAGGAAATCAATCCTGAATATTCAATGGAAGGAGTGAGACTGAAGCTGAAGCTACAACACTTTGGCCACCTGATGTGAAGAACTGACTCATTGGAAAAGACCCTGATGCTGGGAAAGACTGTGGGCAGGAGGAGAAGGGGACGACAGAGGATGAGATGATTCAGTATCATCACTGCCTCAATGGACATGAGTCTGAGCAAAGTTCGGAAGATAGTAAAGGGCAGGGAAGCCTGGCATGCTGCAGTCCATGGGGTCGAAAGAGTTGGACATGACTGAGTGATTGAACTGAACTAAAATTTTAAATTCTTTTGGGTAAATATCAAAGAGCATGATTACTGGATGAGATGTCTAACTTTATAAGAAAGTATGTTTAGTTTTATAAGGAACTGCCAAACTCTCTTCCATAGTGGCTGTAACATTTTGTATTTCCACGGAGAGTTTCTGTTTCCCCACATGCTTCCCAGTTGGTGTTATCAGTGTTCTGGGTTTTGGCCATTCTGGTTGGTGCGTAGTGGTATCTCATTATTGTTTTGGTTAGCATTTATCTAATAACATATGATGTTGGACAGCTTTTCCAATGCCAATTTGCCATGTCTATATCTTTTTTGGTGAGGTGACTGTAAGGTCTTTGGATCATTTTTTAATCAAATTCTTTGTTTTCTTATTGTTGTGTTTTAAGAGTTCTTTGTATACTTTGGATAACAGTCCTTTTTCAGGTATGTCTTTTGTAAGTATTCCTTCCAATCTGTAGCTTGTCTCCTCATTCTTTTGACACTGTCTTTCACATTAAGGTTTACTTTTGATAAAGTTTTATGTTCTGTGCTGTCTGTCTCTTTGTGCAAAAAGTACTTCTGGAATCTGGAAATTCTTGTCTAGAGGTGAAATAACTTTTGTGAATTTTGGTGTAGTCTCTAGAGGGACATTCCAAACTTGATGTCTTAGCTTACCCTTGAAGGCTCACATTATATTAATATCTGTCAGTCAGTTCTCACCTCCTTAAAGGGAATTCTATGCTCTTGACCTTGGGCAGTTGTGGAGTTTTGGCCATGAAGTGAGAGCTAAATATTCTGTGGGTTCTAGATCTCTTATTGGAAGAAGTGTAAATCTTATTCCCACAAAATTGAAAACTACTACAATAATGTTAGAGGCAGTGTGATTATTGGAATGTACATGTAATGAGGAGTAATGAGATCTGGTTTCTAGTGTGAGCTAACACGGTAGCTAGTAATTTTGGCTAAATAATGCTAACAAAAGCCCTTTTCCTTATCTGTAAAGTTGGAACAATAAAGCTTAGTAATATTAATTACTAATAATATTCTTTCATGGTTTTAATGGCTTGATAGCTCTTTTCTTTTTAACACTGAATAATAGTGAATAATTTTGTGATGGTTAATTTTACGTGTCAACTTGGCTAGGCCATGGTACACAGATTTTGGTCAAACAGCATTCTAGATGTTACTGTGGAGGTATATTAATATTGTAGATGTGATTACCATTTAAAATCAGTAGGCTCTGAGTAAAGCATATTACCCTTCATAGTATGGATGGGCTTCATTTAGTCAGCTGAAAGCCTTAAGAAAAAAGATTGAGGTCCCCCAAAGAAGAACAAATTCTGACTCTTGACTGCCTTAGACTTGAGACTGTAGCATCAGCTTTTTGCCAGATCTTCAGCCTACTGGTCTGCACTGCAGATTTTTGTCTTGCCAGTGTCCATAATTGAATGAGCTGATTCCTTAAAATCATTCAGTCAGTTAATCAGTCAATGAATCAATTAATCAGTCTCTCTCATACACAGATACACAGCACACACACACAGTCACACACATACTATATTGGTTCTATCTCTTTGGAGAACGCTGACTAATAAAACTATGCAACTGTCTAGATACTATGACAGTAGGATAAAATCAGTTAATGAGTGCAACTGTGCTATGTAAACTTTAGGGCACCACACTGAAATATAAATGACATAAAACCCAAATATAGATACAGAGGCTTTTCTGTATAAGGGAATGATTATTTCCTTGTTTTTTTTAAATTTGTTCACCCACATTATACTAATTAAAATGGTTGCAAGGTTAAAGAGCAGATCTGGAAGCAAAACATGAGCTCTGGAGGTTGAGTGAAGATTTGGAATAAGGGTCAGTTAGAATGTACTGAATCTCAGAAGGGTAAAACAGAGAGGGGGTTGGTTATGAACACAAAGAAGGGGGTGAAATAAGGGTTTCTGGATTTGGTCATTAGGAGGTAACAGATGGCATTTCATGAAATGGGTTTCATAGATTGATGGTAGAGGATCTCCATTTGTATGGGCAAATCCAAGGTCATAAAATGTTTTCAAGAAGTACACTCTAGAAAAGAAGTAAAATCTTGGGCTCGTACCCTGTACAGTTATTTTAGAAACACTTACTTTCAGAGGAGATCATGCATCATCAAATGGCCAGAACAGTAACTTAATCCAGCAGGGTGGGAGGTCTTTTTGTGAGTTTAAAAGCAGAGAAGACATTTTAATATCTTACTTCTTTGTTCAGATTTCTCTTCTGATTGTGTGGGAAAGTTCTTAATAAAGAAATTAAATAGAGAGATAAGAACTTTACGTAATATACTGTGTACATTTGATGCTATCAAGATTGGCAAATTTTCTAGATTAAAAGCTGCTATTAGCTCACTGTTTTTTTTTAGCCAACTATTTTCATTCAAATAATCTACTGTGCACTGACATGCAAGAGAAACATCAGTTCCTAATGAAATAAGCCCCCTAGTTTTCTGATGTTTTATATCTAAGGGTAATCTCACGAATACAAAGTTTAATGGAACTCAAGTGCTGTACTAAGTAAATATCCCCTTTTTGCAGTAATCTCATGACCATATTTATTTTAAATTGCTGGAATAAATGATTTCTGTTCAGATGATTTTTAGGTAGACCTACCCAGAGTTGATTCCCTGATGCAAGTGCTTATGTGCAAACAGCAAGAGTCTGAATGCATGCATAATCAATAATGCATCTAGAGGCTCTCAGCTGAGTTCACTCAGAGTATCTATTAGATGTTGTCTCTCAATATCTCATCTCTCTAGCTAATTAGGCAAGCATTCCAGGGAACCTTGGCTGCAGTAACCCACCTTACTTTGAGCAATAAGGAGAAAGAAATTATCCCTAGAGGGGTGAAGGGTAGTTTTCTGTGGTGGCTCCATACATATTTGAACCTGTGCCTCAATGATTTTGCACAACTGGCACATATTTTAGAGTCCTTTATTCTTTCAACATTTATTCAAAAACATTAACTGAGTGCTTCCTAGGTGTCAATTATTGTTGGGGATAGAAGACAGGTTTTCTGCTGTTTGTAGACTGTTTAATCGGAGAAAATAGAAAATATACAGGTAAACCAATAAATAAATGAGATAGTTTATAGCTAGTACCTACAAGTCCTAAAAAATGAAGTGGGTATGTATTATAGTGTGGGTAGTGAAATTGGCAGGGCTAACTATATACAGTAGTCAGGGAAGGCCTGTTCAAGGAAGTGACTTAGGCTGAAGATTTAGAAGAAGAGATATTCCAGGGCAAAGGGAATTACAATCCCAAAATTCTGAAGTAGGATTTTGAAGTGAAAGTGAAAGTTGATCAGTCGTGTCCGACTCTTTGCGACCTCATTTACTATATGGTCCATGGAATTCTTCAGGCCAGAATACTGGAGTGGGTAGCCTTCTCCAGGGGATCTTCCTGACCCAGGAATTGAACTGGGGTCTCCTGCATTGCAGGCAGATTCTTTCCTAACTGAGCTATCAGGGAAGCCCTGATATTATATATATGATATATAGGATTTTAATATGTTGAAATAAAAAAGGAAGTCTTCCCGGCCATAGTGCAGAGATTAGTAGTAAGAATGATATGAAGGAAGATCCTGCACAATCTTAAAGATTGTGATTGGGAGTTTGGATTTTATTCTAACTATATTTGGAAGCCACTGGAATATTTTGAGTTGGGTGTCAACATGATCTACCCTCTGTTTGTTCTGCCATTCTTTCTTACACTTTTTGAAGCACTTAACTGTTTGCTTTCCATGGGTTTTCTGAGTCAGTATTTCAAGTAATGTGTTCTCTAGATAGTTCTTGTTTGTTCAAAAGCCCCATTCCATGAAGTGTTAGTAATAGTATTATTACTGTTTTTTAATTGCATAACTGCCCCAATATTTTTTATTTACTCTCAAATGAATTGTGATACTATAACATCTCATGAAGTGAAGTTAAATTGATTCCATTATATTAGAGTTTGCACACACACAGACCATGAGGCACATTCAGCCCATAGACATGTTTTATTTTTTTCATTTGGGATTTTACAAATTGGGAAACTTAACATAAACATCTAGAGTAATGGGAAAGTATCATATATACACAAATAGGTAAAGTATATACTCAAATAAGCTCACATTTGGAAAATAACATTAGAGAAAGAACTTAACAGGAAGGGACTTAATCAGACCAAAAGACAAAGATGGTGGGGAAGCAGGTTCACAAAGCCAAAGAGGAAAGCCTGGAGACCAACATTCAGTGTGTGTGGCTTGCGGTATTTGGGAAACTGTCATATTACATATAGCTTGTTGTTGTTCAGTTGCTAAGTTGTGTCTGACTCTTTAAGACCCCATGGACTGCAGCATGCCAGTCTCCTCTGTCCTCTACCATCTCGTGGAGTTTACTCAAATTCATATCCATTGAGTCAGTGATGCTATGTAACCATTTCATCCTCCGCTGCCCCCTTTTTCTTTTGCTTTCAATCTTTCCCAGCATCAGGGCCTTTACCAATGAGTCAGCTCTTCACATCAGGTGGCCAAAGTATGGGAGCTTCAATATCAGTACTTCCAATGAATATTCTGGGTTGATTTCTTTTAGGACTGACCGATATGATCTCCTTGCAGTCCAAGGGACTCTCAAGAGATTTCTCCGGCACCACAGTTGGAAAGCGTCAATTCTTTGGTGCTCAGCCTTCTATATGGTCCAACTCTCACATCCATCCATGACTACTGGAAAAATGGCTTTGACTGTATGGATCTTTGTTGGCAAAGTAGTGTCTTTGCTTTTTAATATGCTGTCTAGGTTTGTCATAATTTTCCTCCCAAGGAGCTAGCATCATTTAATTTCATGGCTGCAGTCACCATCTGCAGTGATTTTGAAGCCTAAGAAAATGAAATCAGTCACTGCTTCCAATTTTTACATAGAGCTAGAGGGATCTAATACATATTATGAACCCATATTGTAGGAGTTCAAGTTTCAGATCTAGTGCTTTTTATATATATGATCTTGGACAAGTTACTTAATCTTTCTCTGTTTCCATTTTCTTCTCTGTAAAATGGGGATAATAAACTCCTTTTTCATAGGGCTGCAATGAGTATTTTTTAAAATCAGTTTTTGTTTTTCTTTTATTTATAGTTGATTTACAACTTCCCTTCCCTGACAGCTCAGTTGGTAAAGAATCTGCCTGTAATGCAGGAGATCCCGAATCAATTCCTGGGTTGGGAAGACCCGCTGGAGAAGGGATAGGCTACCCACTCCAGTATTCTTGGGCTTCCCTTGTGGCTCAGCTGGTAAAGAATCTGCCTGCAATGTGGGAGACTGGGTTCAATCCTTGGGTTGGGAAGATCCCCTGAAGAAAGGAAAGGCTACCCACTCCAGTATTCGGTCCATGGGGTCACGTAGAGTCGGACATGACTGAGCGACTTTCACTTTCACTTTTGATTTACAGTGTTGTGTTAGTGTCTGCTGTTCAGTTCAGTTCAGTTGCTCAGTCGTGTCCGACTCTTTGTGACCCCATGGACTGCAGCTCACAAGACTTCCCTGTTCATCACCAACTCCTAGAGCTTGTGCAAACTTATGTCCATAGAGTCAGTAATGCCACCCACCCATCTGATCCTCTGTCGTCCCCTTGTCCTGCTGCCTTCAATCTTTCCCAACATCAGGGTCTTTTCCAGTGAGTCAGCTCTTCACATCAGGTGGCCAAAGTATTGGAGTTTCCGTTTCAGCATTAGCCCTTCCAATGAATAGTCAGGACTGATTTCATTTAGGAATGACTGGTTTGATCTCCGTGCAGTCCAAGGGACTCTCAAGAGTCTTCTCCGACACCACAGTTCGAGTAGTCATGTATGGATGTGAGAGTTGGCCTGTAAAGAAAGCTGAGCACCAAAGAAATGATGCTTTTGAACTGTGGTGTTGGAGTTTCTGCTGTACAGTAAAGTAAATCAGTTATACATAAATATATCTACTTAAAAAATTCTGTTCCTGTATAGATCATTACCGAGTATTGAGTATTGTGCTGTGTAGTAAGTTCTCATTAGGTATCTTTCTTATATATGATGATGTGTATATGTCAGTCTTAGTATCCCAGTTTATCCTTCCCTCTCTTCCCTCTTGGTAACCAAAAGTGTGTTTTCTACATCTGTAAACTCAATTTCTGTTTCATAAATAGGTTCATATATGTTGTTATTCAGTTGCTAAGTCTTTGCGACCCCATGGGCTATAGCATGCCAAGCTCCTTGTCCTTCACTATCTCTGGGAGTTTGCTCAAACTCATTTCCATTGAGTCCCTGATGCCATCCAATCTAGATATCCTCTGTCACCCCCTTCTCCTCCTGCCTTCAATTTTTCTTAGTATCAGTGTCTTTTCCAATGAGTTGGCTCATTCAGATCAGGAGACCAAAGTATTAGAGCCTCAGTTTTAGCATCAGTCCTTCCAATGAATATTCAGGGTTGATTTCTTTTAGGATTGACTGGTTTGATCTCCTTGCTGTCCAAAGGACTCTCAAGAGTCTTCTTCAACACCACAATTTGAAAGCATCAATTCTTCGGTGCTCAGCCTTCTTGATGGTCCAACTCTCACATCCATACATGACTACTGGAAAAACCATAGCTTTAACTATACAGATATTTGTTGGCACAGTGATGTCTGTGCTTTTTAATATACTGTCTAGATTTGTGATATCTTTTCTTCCAAGGAGGAAGCATATTTAATTTCATGGCTGCAGTCACCATCTGCAGTGATTTTGGAGCCCAAGAAAATAAAGTCTGCCACTGTTTCCACTTTTTCTCCATCTATCTGTCATGAAGTGATGGGACAAGATTCAATGATCTTCATTTTTTGAATGTTGAGTTTTTAAGTTAGTTTTTTCACTCTCCTCTTTCACCCTCATCAGGACGCTCTTTAGTTCCTCTTCACTTTCGGCCATTAGAGAGGTATCTGCATATCTGAGGTTGTTGATATTTCTCCTGGCAATCTTGATTTCTGCTTCTGATTAATCCAGCCTGGCATTTCACATGATGTACTCTGCATATAAGTTAAATTAGCAGGGTGACAATATACAGCCTTGCTGTACTCCTTTCCCAGTTTGAACCAGGCAGTTGTTCCTTGTGCAGTTCTAACTGTTGCTTCTTGATCTGCATACAGTTTCTCAGGAGGCAGGTAAAGTGGTCTGGTATTCCCATCGCTTTAAGGATTTTCCATAGTTTGTTGTGATCCACACAAAGACTTTAGCATAGTCCATGAAGCAGAAGTAGATGTTTTTCTGGAATTCCCTTGCTTTCTCTATGATCCAGTTGATTTTTGCAGTTTGATCTCTGGTTCCTGGTTCTAAATCCAGCTTGTACATCTGGAAGTTCTTGGTTCACGCGGTATCAAAGCCTAGTCTGAGGGACTTTGAGCATTACCTTGCTAGCATGTGAAATGAGTGCAGTTGTGCGGTAGTTTGAACATTCTTTAGCACTGACTCTCTTTAGAGTTGGGATGAATACTGACCTTTTGCAGTCCTGTGGTCATCGCTGAGTTTTCCAAATTTGCTGGAATATTGGGTGCAGCACTTTCACAGCATCGTCTTTTAGGATTTGAAATAGCTCAGCTGGAATCCTATCACCTCCACTAGCTTTGTTTGTATTAATGCTTCCTAAGGCCCAGTTGACTTCACACTCATCTTTAAATTTTAATTTAATTTTTTGTGACTCCTTTTAAAACATTTTTTTACTTTTTTTTAAAAAATGGAGTGCAGTTGCTTTATAATGTTGTGTTAGTTTCTGTTGTACAACAGCAAACACCAGCTGTGTGTGTACATGTGTCTTCTCCCTCTTGAGCCTCCCTCCCCCCCACCCCTATCTCACCCCACCCCCTGCCTCACCCCACCCCTGCCTCACCCCACCCCTGCCTCACCCCTCCCCCTGCCTCACCCCTACCCCTGCCTCACCCCACCCCCTGCCTCACCCCACCCCTGCCTCACCCCACCCCCTGCCTCACCCCACCCCTGCCTCACCCCTCCCCCTGCCTCACCCCTACCCCTGCCTCACCCCACCCCCTGCCTCACCCCACCCCTGCCTCACCCCACCTCCTGCCTCACCCCACCCCTGCCTCACCCCACCTCCTGCCTCACCCCACCCCTGCCTCACCCCACCCCCTGCCTCACCCCACCCCTGCCTCACCCCTCCCCCTGCCTCACCCCTCTGAGGCATCCCAGAGTACGGAGCTGAGCTCCCTGTGCTATATGACAGCTTCCCACTGTTATCTGTTTTACACATGGTAGTGTGTATATGTCCGTGCTAGTCTCTCAGTTCGTCTCACCCTCTCCTCCCCTTTTCCCCTTGTCTACAATTCCATTCTCTAAGTCTGTACCTGTATTCCCGTCCTGAAAATAGGTTCAGCAGTACTGTTTTTTCTGGATTCCACATATATGCATAATATACTATACTTTTTTTCTTTTCTTACTTACTTCACTCTGTATGACTCTAGGTTCATCCACATCACTGCAGATGGCCCAGTTTAATTCCTTCTTACAGCTGAGGAATCTTTCATTGTATATACGTGTCACTCTTTATCCATTCCTATGTTGATGGACTTTCAGGTTGCTTCCGTATCCTCGCTATTGTAAATAGTGCTGCGATGAACACTGAGGTGCGTGTGTCTTTTCGAATTGTTGTTTTCACCGGATATATTCAAGAGTGGGACTGCAGGGTCCTTTGGTGGCACTTTTTAGTTTTCAGAGGAACCTCCATACTGTTCTCCGTAATGGCTGGACCAGTTTACATTCCCGCCGGCAGTGTGTGAGGATTCTTTTGTTATGAGGCTGAAGTTACTAACACATATGAAGCACTTAGAATAATTCCTGATACTCAGTAACATTTAGTAAGGATTAGCTATTGTTAACGATCATCCTCACTTTATCAATGAAAAAACTTGACATACTCAAACAACTAATTGATCTCATAGAAGTTACCCAGAAGTTCTCCTGGAGAAGGAAATGGCAACCCACTCCAGTATTCTTGCCTGGTGAATCCCATGGACTGAGGAGCGTGGAGGGCTACAGTTCATGGGATTGCCAAGAGTCAGGTACGAATTAGTGCTGTCTTTCTTTCTTTTTACCCAGAAAGTTAATGGAAGACTCAGATCCTGAGACCAAGTCTCTCTTTTTTTTTTTTCATTTATTTTTATTAGTTGGAGGCTAATTACTTTACAATTTTGTAGTGGGTTTTGTCATACATTGACATGAATCAGCCATGCATTTACATGTATTCCCCATCCCGATCCCCCCTCCCACCTCCCTCTCTACCCAATCCCTCTGAGTCTTCCCAGTGCACCAGGCCCGAGCACTTGTGAGACCAAGTCTCTTATGATGCTCTACTGGGGATAAGTGTTTCAGGGATAATTTGAATAGTTTATCTTGAGTAAATTTTAAAAAATAATTTACCTCTGTTAAGTCCAAAAGTTTATCTAAATCAGCAGTTCTCATTTTTGCTTAAATTTCAAGATGCTTTAACATTCTTAAAAATTATTGAAGGCCCCAAAAGAACTTTTGTTTTTGTAGGTTATATCTATTAATATTTACTATATTAGAAATTAAGGTAAGATAACTTATTCATTAATTCATTTTAAAAACCAAAAATAAACCTATTACAAATGATCATAAATAACATATTTTTATGAAAAATAACTATTATCAAAAATAAAAGTATTTAGTGAGAAAGTGAAATTATTTTACATTTTTACAAACCTTTAATGTCTGGCACAATGACATCTGGATTCTCATATCTGCTTATGCATTCAATCTGTTGTGATATTACTCTGGAAAACTCCAATGTATATGCAGTTCCTTGTTTATATGAAAGTGGTTTTTACTTGACTGACTCTCTTATAATCTCAAGGACCCCCAGAGGTCCTGAGAACCACCGATCCAGGTGAAAATGGAGACTTTAGATGGAAAAGATACAAAGCCCTCCCAAGTCCCAAAACTTAGTTTAGAGGTAGAAACTTAGTGGCCAAGAGCAAACTTTCCCAGGGAACAAACAGTAAAATCAAACATTTGTTGCCTTGCATACTCTAGGTACATATCTTTAAAGCAAATGCCCACAGCCACCCCAAAATATTTATTGCTTTATCTAATTATAAAATATTGTCTATCTAACCCCACTCCCTCAAACTACATGTCCGAAAGAGCTTGAGTGAAACAGAGATGGTGCTCAGTTGCTCTAAAGTAAATTAATAAGTAAACGTATGTTCTGTGAATTCATAGGAAAATGAGAAATAGTCCATGTACTCACCTGTCTTCCTTCTTGTCCTTCCAAGCTTCTTGGCCCTCCTAAATATATGGTATTAGTGCTTTGTGATAGGAGTTGGGTTACTCCAGTGGCTCCTTTCTGCAGTTGATAGGGATAGATGGGGCATTTGAAGGATAATTTCTACTTGATAACAGACCCAATGACCTGTAAAGTATTCATTTTTCTTCTTATCCATTAGATCTTCACAGTTCTGAAGACTGGTTATTACACAGACTAAATTTAGAAGAAGAAAATTATTTATAATCAACCTAGCAAAGCACTGATATTTTAGGCAGGTACGTAGAAACACTTTGAATGAATCATTTCTTATAATGAGATTTATTCTGATTAAGTCTGAGTATTTGTGGACTCTTTAACAGGCCAAGTATTTCATTTCTTCAGGCAAAGCTTGAAGTCCCACATCCTCTGTGAGAGACGTCTATAATGCATTCATTTACTCAATTGACACCGTTTTCTAGCTATAGACATAGTGCCAGATATAGTGGCAGATACTAGTGACCTAAAGATAAATGTTCAAAATTTATGTACTTGAGACGGTCAGGAGATATGTATATAAGTAAATTATTCACATATATGTGAAAAAACACCATAATAGATATAGGAACAGTACTTTGGGAGATGAGCAAGGGGAGACTGATTCTACCTGGATAATTTGTGAAAAGGTACTCACTGGAACCTGGTCCTGATGAAGGTACAAGAATTCAAGGCAAGCAAGGGGAGGATGTTATTAACAAAGGGGATAGAATGGGTAGAGGCTTGGAGTTGTGAAAAAGCATGAGGTGTGCAGGGAATGATGAAAAGTTCCATGAGACTGGAACGTAGGTTGCAAGTGAATGGAGGCTTGGCAAGGCTGGAAAGGAAGGCTGTGGTCTCACTTTGACAGGTCCTGGGGGTTGAAAAAGGAAGATTTACATTTTATCCCTTAAACTGCAAGGAACCTTCTGTGGGCTGTTTTCTGTTGAGATGTGTATTTTAGGAAGATTTCTCTGGTAGTGAATGGACAGGTAGGTGAATGAGTTAGGGAATGGGAGCTGTAGTCCAAGTGAGATAAAATGTTTCTGTCACTAAGACAATCATTGTGGGAATAGAAGGGAGATGTGGGGTTAGACTTGAGAAGTATTTAGAAGTGGAAATCAGTCATCATGGAGATTGGATGTAGCAAATGAGAGTGACAACCTTAAGGGCAACTTGTAGGAAACTGAATTAGTGAATTAAAATGGAAATGACTACTAACGTGATATAGAAAACTGGAAGAACAATAGGAGGTGGTAGAAATGATGATAATGATTTTATTTATTTATTTTCCCAATTATTTTTATTAGTTGGAGGCTAGTGGTTTTTGCCATACATTGACATGAATCACCCATGGATTTACATGTGTTCCCCATCCTGAACTCCCCTACCCTCTCCCTCCCCATCCCATCCCTCTGGGTCTTCCCAGTGCACCAGCCCTGAGCACTTGTCTCATGCATCCAACCTGGACTGGCGATCTGTTTCACACTTGATAATATACATGTTTCGATGCTGTTCTCTCAGATCATCCCACCCTCGCCTTCTCCCACAGAGTCCAAAAGTCTGTTCTATACATCTGTGTCTCTTTTTCTGTCTTGCATATAGGGTTATCGTTACCATCTTTCTAAATTCCATATATATGCGTTAGTATACTGTATTGGTGTTTATCTTTCTGGCTTACTTCACTCTGTATAATGGGCTCCAGTTTTATCCATCTCATTAGAACTGATTCAAATGTATTCTTTTTAATGGCTGAGTAATATTCCATTGTGTGTATGCACCACAGCTTCCCTATCTATTCGTCTGCTGATGGGCATCTAGGTTGCTTCCATGTCCTGGCTATTATAAACAGTGCTGCGATGAACATTGGGGTGCACGTGTCTCTTTCAGATCCAGTTTCCTCAGTGTGTATGCCCAGGAGTGGGATTGCTGGGTCATATGGCAGTTCTATTTCCAGTTTTTTAAGAAATCTCCACACTGTTCTCCATAGCGGCTGTACTAGTTTGCATTCCCACCAACAGTGTAAGAGGGTTCCCTTTTCTCCACACCCTCTCCAGCATTTATTGCTTGTAGACTTTTGGATAGCAGCCATCCTGACTGGCATGTAATGGTACCTCATTGTGGTTTTGATTTGCATTTATCTGATAATGAGTGATGTTGAGCATCTTTTCATGTGTTTGTTAGCCATCTGTATGTCTTCTTTGGAGAAATGTCTGTTTAGTTCTTTGGCCCATTTTTTGATTGAGTCATTTATTTTTCTGGAATTGAGCTGTAGGAGTTGCTTGTATATTTTTGAGATGAATCCTTTGTCTGTTTCTTCATTTGCTATTATTTTCTCCCAATCTGAGGGCTGTCTTTTCACCTTGCTTATAGTTTCCTTTGTTGTGCAAAAGCTTTTAAGTTTAATTACGTCCCATTTGTTTATTTTTGCTTTTATTTCCGATATTCTGGGAGGTGGGTCATAGAGGATCCTGCTGTGATTTATGTCAGAGAGTGTTTTGCATATGTTCTCCTCTAGGAGTTTTATAGTTTCTGGTCTTACAAGATGATAGTGATTTTAAACATGCTAAATTTGACCTATGGTTTATGTAGGTGGCATTTGGAAATATGGATCTCAAAAGAGAGGTCAAGGAGAAGTTTGTGTTTTATTTCTAGAAATTTCTCTAACATGATCCATCTATACTGCATATGAAGTTGATGACAGATCTTTTGTGTCATTCTTGGATGTCTTGTGTCTTCAACTATAAATAAAATTTTCAAATGCTTCCAAACATTTTGGATATCTAGTAGTAAGCTTTTAAAAGATAAAGATGATGGATTCTACCTCTTTTGTTAACGTTCTCTGCCCAACATGGAGCTAGGCATGAATTAGAAAGAAACAAAACAAAACAAACACCTAACAATTTTAAGGTCTGAAGAGAGAATCAGAGATGAAAGGCAATGAAGAATATTTTAGAAAATTGAGCAATTAAAGATATTCAGGGAATTTATAAAAAGAATAAAAAATCCCTCATAAGGATTCTTAGTAAGACGTAGAAAGAAATACAGAATCCAGAAAGTATGAGGAAAGATGAAGAATATGAACAGTGATGGTTTTTTATTTCTGGTACTAACACTGATTGAAGGAACAGTACTAGCTAGGAGGGAAAATTTTTAGAAGAGTATTTAAAAAATATAAAATATTTGTAATGTTACATAGAGAAAACATAAACAAAGATGTCACTGAGGGTTAATAAGGTGATGAACTTGATGATTACGGTAAAAAAAATTCTTGGGATATAGGGAGCCAAGATGGCGGAGGAGTAGGACGGGGAGACCTACTTTCTCTCCTACAAATTCATCAAAAGAATGACTGAACGCAGAGCAAACTTCGCAAAACAACTTCGGATCACTAGCTGAGGTCATCAGGCGCCCAGAAAAGCAGCCCATTGTCTTCGAAAGGAGGTAGGACAAAATATAAAAGATAAAAAGTGAGACAAAAGAGCTAAGGACGGAGATCCGTCCCGGGAGCTCTTAGGCGGCATTGCTTGGGGTAGGGTCCGGGCCTGAGTGCCCTGAGGACAATCGGAGGGAACTTCTGTGAGTTGCCAACTTGAACTGTGGGAGACCAAAAGAGAGAGAGTAAATTAACCGGCCCGAACACACTGCCGGCCGTTCGCAGAACAAAGAGACCGAGAGGGTCCAGAGAGGAGCTCGCAGGCTGCGGACCGGCCCAGCCCCGCCGGAGGCAGGAGGCAGGGGGGAGGGGAAGGTCGCGGCGAGACACAGGGCGCAGGCACCCAACCGGCGCGGGCGGGGACTGGGGCTGGGGACGCGGAGGGCGGAAGGCGCACGCATCCGACTGGCGCCAGCGGAAACTGAGACTGGGTCCGCGGAAGGGAGGGGGCGCGCCACACCTGGGTAGAGTGCGCCCACCAAGCCCTTGGCTGCCTGGACCGCTCTGACGGGGAAGGCACAGAGAGTGGGCGCAGCTTTTCGTTCCGCGCTTTTGTGGAACACCCGAGGGCTGGAACCTCGCGCAGCGCTGGGCGCGCTCCATATAGAACAGCCGGGAGCCTGAGCAGCACAGACGGAGAAAGCAGCGTCAGCCGCTCCCGGCAGCCCCAGCCCATCCCCGCGGCGCAAGCCTGTCCCCACAGCGCCAGCCTCTCCCTGCAGCGCAAGCCCCTCCCTGCCCCGCAGAGCGACGGAACTAGCTACCTGAATAAGAGTCCACCTCCGCCCGCCTGTGTCAGGGCGGAAATGAGGCTCTGAAGAGACTGGCAAACAGAAGCCAAATAAACAAAGGGAACCGCTTCAGAAGGGACTGGTGCAACAGATTAAAATCCCTCTAGGAAACACTGACTACACCGGAGGGGCCTGTAGATATCGAGAAGCGTAAGCTGGAACGAGGAGCTATCTGAAACTGAGCCGAACCCACACTGACCGCAACAGCTCCAGAGAAACTCCTAGATATAATTTTACTTTTTTCTCTTTTTTTAAAATTTTTTCTTTTTTTTCTTTTTTCTTTCTTCTCTTTTACTTTCCTTTAAAATCCCCTATTACTCCCCCATTGCTCCTTAACTTTCATTTCCACAGACTTTTACAATTTTTTAATTAGGGGGAAAAAAAAATTTTTTTTTTTTCTTTTTTCTTTTTTTTCTTTTTCTTTCTTTTTTTTTCTTTTTTTTCTTTCCTTTTTCTCTTCTATTTTCTATTTTTCTTTTTCTCTTATTCCTTTTAAAGTCCTCTAGTACTCCTCTACTACTCCTTAATTTTCATTTTCAATACACTATAACCTTACAAAAAAAAAAAAAAAAAAAGAAGAGAAGCCCTATTTTTAAACTGAAGATTATTCTCTCCCAATCTTGACTCTCTGTTTTCTACCTCAGAACACCTCTATTTCCTCCTTTCCCCTTCTCTTCCCAATCCAATTCTGTGAATCCTTGTAGGTGACTGGGCTACGGAGAACACTCTGGGAACAGACAGCTGCGTAGATCTGTCTCTCTCCTCTTGAGTCCCCCTTTTTCTCCTCCTGTTCATCTCTATCTCCCTCCTCCCTCTCCTCTTCTTCACGTAACTCTGTGAACCTCTCTGGGTGTCCCTAACGGGGGAGAATCTTTTAGCCATTAACCTAGAAGTTTTCTTATCAGGGCTGTATAGTTGGAGAAGTCCTGAGACTACAGGAAGAAGAAAACTGAAATCCAGAGGCAGGAGACTTAAGCCCAAAACCTGAGAACACCAGAAAACTCCTGACTACATGGAACTTTAAGTAATAAGTGACCGTCCAAAAGCCTCCATACCTACACTGAAACCAACCACCACCCAAGAGCCAATAAGTTTTAGAGCAAGACATACCACGCAAATTCTCCAACAACACAGGAACATAGCCCTGAACGTCAACATACAGGCTGCCCAAGGACACACCTAACACATAGACCCATCTCAAAACTCATTACTGGGCACTCTATTGCTCTCCAAAGAGAAGAAATCAA
This sequence comes from Cervus elaphus, assembly GCF_910594005.1. Classification (NCBI taxonomy): domain Eukaryota; kingdom Metazoa; phylum Chordata; class Mammalia; order Artiodactyla; family Cervidae; genus Cervus; species Cervus elaphus. The sequence goes on from NC_057843.1 coordinate 55,386,267, forward strand.
GTTCCACGCACCAGAACACTGACGCAAGCTCCCCTAACCAGGAAATCTTGACAAGCCAATCGTCTAACCCCACCCACTGGGTTAATCCTCCACAATAAAAAGGAACCACAGACCTCCAGAATACAGACAGCCCACTCCAGATACAGCAATCTAAACAAGATGAAAAGGCAAAGAAATACCCAACAGGTAAAGGAACATGAAAAATGCCCACCAAGTCAAACAAAAGAGGAGGAGATAGGGAATCTACCTGAAAAAGAATTTAGAATAATGATAATAAAAATGATCCAAAATCTTGAAAACAAAATGGAGTTACAGATAAATAGCCTGGAAACAAAGATTGAAAAGATTCAAGAACTGTTTAATAAAGACCTAGAAGAAATAAAAAAGAGTCAATTAAAAATGAATAATGCAATGAATGAGATCAAAAACACTTTGGAGGGAACCAAGAGTAGAATAACGGAGGCAGAAGATAGGATAAGTGAGGTAGAAGATAAAATGGTGGAAATAAATGAAGCAGAGAGGAAAAAAGAAAAAAGGATCAAAAGAAATGAGGACAACCTCAGGGACCTCTGGGACACTGTGAAACGCCCCAGCATTCGAATCATAGGAGTTCCAGAAGAAGAAGACAAAAAGAAAGGCCATGAGAAAATACTCGAGGAGATAATAGCTGAAAACTTCCCTAAAATGGGGAAGGAAATAGCCACCCAAATCCAAGAAACCCAGAGAGTCCCAAACAGGATAAACCCAAGGTGAAACACCCCAAGACACATATTAATCAAATTAACAAAGATCAAACACAAAGAACAAATATTAAAAGCAGCAAGGGAAAAACAACAAATAACACACAAAGGGATTCCCATAAGGATAACAGCTGATCTTTCAATAGAAACCCTCCAGGCCAGAAGGGAATGGCAGGACGTACTGAAACTAATGAAAGAGAATAACCTACAACCTAGATTACTGTATCCAGCAAGGATCTCATTCAGATATGAAGGAGAATTCAAAAGCTTTACAGATAAGCAAAAGCTGAGAGAATTCAGCACCACCAAACCAGCTCTTCAACAAATGCTAAAGGATCTTCTCTAGACAGGAAATGCAGAAAGGTTGTATAAACGTGAACCCAAAACAACAAAGTAAATGGCAACGGGACCACACCTATCAATAATTACCCTAAATGTAAATGGGTTGAATGCCCCAACCAAAAGACAAAGATTGGCTGAATGGATACAAAAACAAGACCCCTATATATGCTGTCTACAAGAGACCCACCTCAAAACAAGAGACACATACAGACTAAAAGTGAAGGGCTGGAAAAAAATATTTCATGCAAACGGAGACCAAAAGAAAGCAGGAGTCGCAATACTCATATCAGATAAAATAGACTTTCAAATAAAGGCTGTGAAAAGAGACAAAGAAAGATACTACATAATGATCAAAGGATCAATCCAAGAAGAAGATATAACAATTATAAATATATATGCACCCAACATAGGAGCACCGCAATATGTATGGCAAACGCTAATGAGTATGAAAGAGGAAATTAATAGTAACACAATAATAGTGGGAGACTTTAATACCCCACTCACAACTATGGATAGATCAACTAAACAGAAAATTAACAAGGAAACACAAACCTTAAATGACACAATGGACCAGCTAGACCTAATTGATATCTATAGGACATTTCACCCCAAAACAATCAACTTCACCTTTTTCTCAAGTGCACACGGAACATTCTCCAGAATAGATCACATCCTGGGCCATAAATCTGGCCTTGGAAAATTCAAAAAAATTGAAATCATTCCAGTCATCTTTTCTGACCACAGTGCAGTAAGATTAGATCTCAATTACAGGAAAAAAATTGTTAAAACTTCAAACATATGGAGGCTAAATAACACGCTTCTGAATAACCAACAAATCATAGAAGAAATCAAAAAAGAAATCAAAATATGTATAGAAATGAATGAAAATGAAAACACAACAACCCAAAACCTATGGGACACTGTAAAAGCAGTGCTAAGGGGAAGGTTCATAGCATTACAGGCTTACATCAAGAAACAAGAAAAAAACCAAATAAATAACCTAACTCCACACCTAAAGCAATTAGAGAAGGAAGAAATGAAGAACCCCAGAGTTAGCAGAAGGAAAGAAATCTTAAAAATCAGGGCAGAAATAAATGCAAAAGAAACTAAAGAGACCATAGCAAAAATCAACAAAGCTAAAAGCTGGTTTTTTGAAAAAATAAACAAAATTGACAAACCATTAGCAAGACTCATTAAGAAACAAAGAGAGAAAAACCAAATTAACAAAATTAGAAATGAAAGTGGAGAGATCACAACAGACAACACTGAAATACAAAGGATCATAAGAGACTACTACCAGCAGCTCTATGCCAATAAAATGGACAACTTGGATGAAATGGACAAATTCTTAGAAAAGTATAACTTTCCAAAACTGAACCAGGAAGAAATAGAAGATCTTAACAGACCCATCACAAGCAAGGAAATCGAAACTGTCATCAAAAATCTTCCAGAAAACAAAAGCCCAGGACCAGATGGCTTCACAGCTGAATTCTACCAAAAATTTAGAGAAGAGCTAACACCTATCTTACTCAAACTCTTCCAGAAAATTGCAGATGAAGGTAAGCTTCCAAACTCATTCTATGAGGCCACCATCACCCTAATTCCAAAACCAGACAAAGATGCCACAAAAAAAGAAAACTACAGGCCAATATCACTGATGAACATAGATGCAAACATCCTTAACAAAATTCTAGCAAACAGAATCCAACAACATATTAAAAAAATCATACACCACGACCAAGTGGGCTTTATCCCAGGAATGCAAGGATTCTTTAATATCCGCAAATCAATCAATGTAATACACCACATTAGCAAATTGAAAGATAAAAACCATATGATTATCTCAATAGATGCAGAGAAAGCCTTTGATAAAATTCAACACTCATTTATGATTAAAACTCTCCAAAAAGCAGGAATAGAAGGAACATACCTCAACATCATAAAAGCTATATATGACAAACCCACAGCAAGCATCACCCTCAATGGTGAAAAATTGAAGTCATTTTCCCTGAAATCAGGAACAAGACAAGGGTGCCCACTCTCACCACTACTATTCAACATAGTGTTGGAAGTTCTGGCCACAGCAATCAGAGCAGAAAAAGAAGTAAAAGGAATCCAGATAGGAAAAGAAGAAGTAAAACTCTCACTGTTTGCAGATGACATGATCCTCTATATAGAAAACCCTAAAGACTCTACCAGAAAATTACTAGAGCTAATCAATGAATATAGTAAAGTTGCAGGATATAAAATTAACACACAGAAATCCCTTGCATTCCTATATACTAACAATGAAAAAACAGAAAGAGAAATTAAGGAAACAATACCATTCACCATTGCAACAAAAATAATAAAATACTTAGGAGTATATCTACCTAAAGAAACAAAGGACCTATACATAGAAAACTATAAAACACTGATGAAAGAAATCAAAGAGGACACAAACAGATGGAGAAACATACCGTGTTCATGGATTGGAAGAATCAATATTGTCAAAATGGCTATTCTACCCAAAGCAGTCTATAGATTCAATGCAATCCCTACCAAGCTACCAACGGTATTTTTCACAGAACTAGACCAAAGAATTTCACAATTTGTATGGAAATACAAAAAACCTCGAATAGCGAAAATAATCTTGAGAAAGAAGAATGGAACTGGAGGAATCAACCTGCCTGACTTCAGACTCTACTACAAAGCCACAGTCATCAAGACAGTATGGTACTGGCACAAAGACAGAAATATAGATCAATGGAACAGAATAGAAAGCCCAGAGATAAATCCACGAACCTATGGACACCTTATCTTTGACAAAGGAGGCAAGGATATACAATGGAAAAAAGACAACCTCTTTAACAAGTGGTGCTGGGAAAACTGGTCAACCACTTGTAAAAGAATGAAACTAGAACACTTTCTAACACCATACACAAAAATAAACTCAAAATGGATTAAAGATCTAAATGTAAGACCAGAAACTATAAAACTCCTAGAGGAGAACATAGGCAAAACACTCTCCGACATAAATCACAGCAAGATCCTCTATGACCCACCTCCCAGAATATTGGAAATAAAAGCAAAACTAAACAAATGGGACCTAATGAAACTTAAAAGCTTTTGCACTACAAAGGAAACTATAAGTAAGGTGAAAAGACAGCCGTCAGATTGGGAGAAAATAATAGCAAATGAAGAAACAGACAAAGGATTAATCTCAAAAATATACAAGCAACTCCTGCAGCTCAATTCCAGAAAAATAAATGACCCAATCAAAAAATGGGCCAAAGAACTAAACAGACATTTCTCCAAAGAAGACATACAGATGGCTAACAAACACATGAAAAGATGCTCAACATCACTCATTATCAGATAAATGCAAATCAAAACCACAATGAGGTACCATTACACGCCAGTCAGGATGGCTGCTATCCAAAAGTCTACAAGCAATAAATGCTGGATAGGGTGTGGAGAAAAGGGAACCCTCTTACACTGTTGGTGGGAATGCAAACTAGTACAGCCGCTATGGAGAACAGTGTGGAGATTTCTTAAAAAACTGGAAATAGAACTGCCATATGACCCAGCAATCCCACTTCTGGGCATACACACTGAGGAAACCAGATCTGAAAGAGACACGTGCACCCCAATGTTCATCGCAGCACTGTTTATAATAGCCAGGACATGGAAGCAACCTAGATGCCCATCAGCAGATGAATGGATAAGGAAGCTGTGGTACATATACACCATGGAATATTACTCAGCCATTAAAAAGAATTCATTTGAACCAGTCCTAATGAAGTGGATGAAGCTGGAGCCCATTATACAGAGTGAAGTAAGCCAGAAAGATAAAGAACATTACAGCATACTAACACATATATATGGAATTTAGAAAGGTGATAACGATAACCCTATATGCAAAACAGAAAAAGAGACACAGAAATACAGAACAGACTTTTGAACTTTGTGGGAGAATGTGAGGGTGGGATATTTCAAAAGAACAGCATGTATACTATCTATGGTGAAACAGATCACCAGCCCAGGTGGGATGCATGAGACAAGTGCTCCGGCCTGGTGCACTGGGAAGACCCAGAGGAATCGGGTGGAGAGGGAGGTGGGAGGGGGGATCGGGATTGGGAATACATGTAAATCCATGGCTGATTCATATCAATGTATGACAAAACCCACTGGAAAAAAAAAAAATCATTGGCAAAAAAAAAAAAAATTCTTGGTCTTTATGCACACTAAATCAACAGAGGTGTTTTACATTCCATAAAGAGAGAATACAGACTATTGATTAACTGAAGAGTAAATTCTTACTGTACAGAGATAGACATAAGCTCAGTAGAATATACTGTGTTTTCCTATAGCTTGATGATGACTTTGTCAAGTAAGTTTTTATTTTGTTTTATTTTCAGGCTATATGTTGTTTTCTCACTATTTCCTCTCCACCCCATATAGTATCAGTTCAGTCACTCAGTTGTGGCCAACTATTCGCGACCATATGGACTGCAGCACACCAGGCTCCCTGTCCATCGCCAACTCCTGGAGCTTGCTCAAACTCATGTCCATCAGGTCAGTGATGCCATCCAACCATCTCAACCTCTGTTACCCCTTCTCCTCCTGCCCTCAATCTTTCCCAGCATCAGGGTCTTTTCTAATGAGTCAGTTCTGCACATCAGGTGGCCAAAGTATTGGAGCTTCAGCTTTAGCATCAGTCTTTCCAATGAATATTCAGGCTTAATTTCCTTTAGGACTGACTGGTTTGACTCCTTGCAGTCCAAACAGTCTTATTCAGCAACACAATCTTCTCAAGCACAAGCTTCACAGTCTTCAACACAGCACAAGCTGTCTTCTCCTGCACCACAGTTCAAAAGCATCAATTCTTCGGTGCTCAGCTTTCTTTATTGTCCAGCTCTCACATCCATACATGACTACAGGAAAAACTGTAGCTTTGACTAGATGTTATTTGTTGGCCAAGTAATGTCTCTGCTTTTTAATATGCTGTTTAGGTTTGTCATAGCTTTTCTTCCAAGGAACAAGCATATTTAATTTCATGGCTGCAGTCTTCCTCTGCAGTGATTTTAGAGCCCAAGAAAATAAAGTCTCTCACTGTTTGCATTATTTCCCCATCTGTTTGCCATGAAGTGATGGGACCGGATGCCATGATCTTCGTTTTTTGAACGTTGAGTTTTAAGCCAGCTTTTTCACTGTCCTCTTTCACTTTCATCAAAGAGGCTCTTTAGTTTCTCTTCACTTTCTGCCATAAGGGTGGTGTCATTTGCATATCTGAGGTTATTGATATTTCTCCCTGCAATCTTGCTTCCAGCTTGTGCTTCATCCAGCCTGACATTTCGCATGATGTACTCTGCATATAAGTTAAATAAGCAGGGTGACAATATACAGCCTTGATGTACTCCTTTCCCAATGTGGAACCAGTCCATTGTTCCATGACCTGATCTAATTGTTGCTACTTGACCTGCGTACAGATTTCTCAGAAGTCAGATAAGTAGTCTGGTATTCCCATCTCTTTAAGGTCCCCACAGTCTCTTGTGATCCACACAGTCAAAGGTTTTGGCATAGTCAATGAAGCAGAAGTAGATGTTTTTCTGGAACTCTCTTGCTTTTTCTGTGATCCAGTTGATATTGGCAATTTGATGTCTGGTTCCTCTGCCTTTCCTAAATCCAGCTTGAACATCTGGAAATTCTCGGATCATGTACTGTTGAAGCCTTGCTTTGCTAGCATGTGAGATGAGTACAGCTGTGCGGTAGTTTGAACATCCTTTGGCATTGCTCTCCTTTGGCATTGGAATGAAAACTGACTTCTCCAGTCCTGTGGCCATTGCTAAGTTTTCCAAATTTGCTGGCATATTGAGTAGAGCACTTTCACAGCATCATCTTTCAGGATTTGAAATAACTCAGTTGGAATTCCATCACCTCCACTACCTTTGCTTGTAGTGATGCTTTCTAAGGTCCACTTGACTTTCATTACAGGATGTCTGGTTCTAGGTGAGTGAATACACCATCAATCTTATCTGGGTCATTAAAATCTTTTTTGTACAGTTTGTCTGTGTATTCCTGCCACCTCTTCTTATTATCTTTTGCTTATGATAGGCCCATACCATTTCTGTCCTTTATTGTGCCCATCGTTGCATGCAAAGTTCCCTTAGTATCTCTAATTTTCTTGAAGAGATCTCTAGTCTTTCCCATTCTATTGTTTTCCTCTATTTCTTTGCATTGATCATTGAGGAAGGCTTTCTTATCTCTCCTTGCTATTCTTTGGAACTCTGCATTCAAATGGATATATCTTTCCTTTTCTCCTTTGCCTTTTTCTTCTGTTCTTTTCTCAAAAGTAAAGCCTCCTCCGACAACCATTTTGCCTTTTTGCATTTGTTTTTCTTGGGCATGGTTTTGATCACTGCCTCCTGTACAATGTCACAAACCTCCATCCATAGTTCTTCAGGCACTCTATCAGATCTAATCCCTTGAACCTGTCTGTCACTTCCACTGTATAATTGTAAGGGATTTAATTTAGGTCATACCTGAGTGGACTAGTGGTTTTCCCTACTTTCTTCAGTTTAAGTCTGAATTTGGTAATAAGGAGTTCATGATCTGAGTTCAAGTCAGCTCCCAGTCTTGTTTTTGTTGACTGTGTAGAGCTTCTCCATCTTTGACTGCAAAGAATATAATCAATCTGATTCAGTATTGACCATCTGGTGATGTCCATGTGTAGAGTCATCTCTTGTGTTGTTGGAAGAGGGTGTTTGCTGTGACCAATGTGTTCTCTTGGCAAAATTCTGTTAACCTTTGCCCTGCTTCATTTTATACTCCAAGGCTAAACTTGCCTGTTACTCCAATCATCTCTTGACCTCCTACTTTTGCATTCCAGTTCCCTATATTGAAAAGGACATCTGTTTTTGGTGTTAGTTCTAGAAGGTCTTGTAGGTCTTCATAGAACCGTTAAACTTCAGCTTCTTTAGCATTAGGGGTTGGGGCATAGACTTGGATTACTGTGATATTGAATGGTTTGCCTTGGATACAATCTGAGATCACTCTGTCATTTTTGAGATTGTACCCAAGTGCTGCATTTTGGGCTCTTTTGTTGATCATGAGGGCTATTCCATTTCTTTAAGGAATTTTGGCCACAGTAGTAGATATAATGGTTATCTGAATTAAATTTGCCAATTCCAGTCCTTTTTAGTTCACTGATTCCTAAAATATCGATATTAACTCTTGCTATCTCCCATTTGACACTTCCAATTTACCTTGATTTGTGGACTTAACATTGCAGGTCCCTGTGCAATATTGTTCTTTGCAGCATCGGACTTTACTTCCATCGCCAGTCACATCCGCAATTAGGTGGTGTTTTTGCTTTGGCTCTGTCTCTTCATTCTTTCTGGAGTTATTTTTCTACTCTTCTCCAGTAACATATTGGGCACCTACCAACCTGGGGAGTTCATCTTTCAGTGTCATATCTTTTTGCCTTTTCACACTGTTCATGGGGTTCCCAAGGCAGGAATACTGAAGTGGTTTGCCATTCCCTTCTCCAGTGGGCCATGTTTTGTTAGAACTCTCCACCATGACCCATCCATCTTGGGTGGCCCTACATGGCATGGCTTATTGTTTCATTGAGTTAGAGAAGACTGTGATCCATGTGATTAGTTTGGTTAGTTTTCTGTGATTATGGTTTTCATTCTGTCTGCCCTCTGATAGAGAAGGGTAAGAGGCTTGTGGAAGCTTCCTGAATTGAGCACCATTTAACATTTAATAATGCTCAATTTTCCCTACTCGTATTATTGACATAGTGTTCCACGTTTCATCTGTCATACATAGATATATTCCTATTTGAGCCTCTGGGCCAAATTAACTCCATGTACTAAATTTTGTCATGTGCTGTTCAATTTTTCTCTTATTTAGTAGATCATTATTAATTTGACGAACCTGGCCCTACATGGTGCTATAGGTGTGGAAGAATTCCTACAGTATTGATGAACATTTTTTCTTTTTTTTGTCGTTTGAGTGCTGCACAAGCTATTCTGCAGCCAGAATTCTTGGTGGCCAAATATAAAGCCTACTAATTAGAAGTATGTGATGCTATAATGAAAATATTATCGAACCAGCTGTACTGTGTATACAGATTTTCTGTTTTTATTCATGTGTGTGCATCTATTACAAACATAGCACAAATAGAATATAAAAATAAGTTGACACTCACAGCCAAACCTGTTAAATTTAGTTCAGCAAATTGTATGAAACCCTCCATCTGTTTGCTACATTATCCCCACAATGATAATAGGCAAGGCAGATTTGCTAGCTGAGTTTTATAGAGCGAATGGCTTGTTCAGAAAATATATAAGCTTCCCTAAATGAAACCAAACCAAACAGCATTATTTTCTTTTCTGTGGCTTTGAGTGTTTATGTTGTGATATTACATTTACACAGATGTTATTGTTGATCTGTTGTGCCAAAGGATGACTTTGAAGCTCTTTATCAATAATTATTGCTTTGGCCAATAGGTGTGTACCAAAAGAGCAAACAAGTAGGAGGAACAGATCTTTCGATTTCTTTAGTGACGGTCATGAGCTGAATTCTGCCTTTTGTATCTTTTTTCTATGGTTTGCTCTTGGCATTGCAAATACAGCATTTATGTTTTCAGATAGAAGAGGGTCACGAAGGTCTTTATCATGTAATATTTTGTAAATGGAATACTATTCATATTGTAGGATTGTTGAGGATTGCATGAGACAAGAAGTGCCTAGCATCAGTGCTAACTTCTTAGACAGTGAAGAACTTTGCTTATTCTCCCAGCACCCACATCTCTTTTAGCAGTAATTAGAAATTGTTGGGGATATTTCAGAAATCCCATGACACGTCTTTCTAGACTTGTGACTATAGTTTTCTGAGAAGCAAACTTAGTTCTAAGATATCTCTCTCATGATAATTTTAAAAACCTTTTTCATTTTAAATGCACAAAAATTAGCTAGCTGCTATTACGTGTGAAGCATCTGTGTTCTGGCTATATAGGGGCCAAAGATAAATGAATCATACAACCTATACAGGTTCAAATGTTTACTTGGAGCACACTTTTATTTCATAAAAACAAATTTCCCTTTCAGTTATTGAATATTTTGATTATTTGCTTGGAGAGACCTTAACACCTGTCAAGAAATCATAGCTACATGTCACACATCTATCACTATTCATTAATTTACTCATTTTAAAACTTATTATTATTAGCTTTTTAAAAAAATATAAACAGGATTGAGACATTTCAAGAAATAAGAACTATGTAGAACCAAACAGGTTTCATTATACTCTATATTCATACTAAACCAGTGTTCCCCAATTCTCCAGGTGTTAGGGCCATATCTCCCTTTTGCACTGAAATTCTAGTAGTAAACCTCCTCACTATCACACTTATTATAACCAGAGGAATGCATCCCTCACAAATCTGGGAATTCCTGGGGAACATGTGCATGCTCTTGAAATTGTATTCTGGGAGGTTTTTGCTGTCTTAAACTCTGTCTGATTTTCTCAAGTCACATATGGAGATCTTGTGGCAAGCTTCTCCAAGCTGCTGTCACCTTCCTTTCCTCTTCTGTTCCACATGTGAACACAAACATTCGTCTAACTCTCTGTAGTACAATTATAATTAGATTCCCTTTAAGAATTTTGAATTATTAGGTAGAAGTGTTTAGCATCTGGCTTTTTCAACCTACCTACTTCTTTTTTTAAAAAAAAAATGATATATTTATTTTAATTGGAGGATAATTACTTCACAGTATTGTGGTGGTTTCTGCTATACATCGACTGGAATCAGCCACAGGTGCACATGTGTCCCCCTATCCTGAAGCCTTCTCCCAGCTCCCTCCCCACCCCATCCCTCTGGGTTGTCCCAGAGCACCAGCTTTGAGTGCCCTGCTTCATGCATTGAACTTGCACTGGTCATCTGTTTTCTGTATGGTAATATGCATGTTTCAATGCTAATCTCTCAAACCATCCCACCCTCACCTTCTCCCACAGAGTCCAAAAGTCTGTTCTTTACATCTGTGTCTCTTTTGCTGTCTTGCACATAGGGTCATTGTTATCGACTTTCTAAATTCCACATATATATGTTAATACACTGTATTGGTGTTTCTCTTTCTGACTTACTTCACTCTGTAGAATAGGCTCCAGTTTCATCCACCTTGTTAGAACTGACTCAAATGCATTCCTTTTTATAGCTGAGTTATATTCCATTGTGTATATGTACCACAACTTCCTTATCCATTTGTCTGCTGATGGACATCTAGGTTGCTTCCATGTTCTAGCTATTGTAAACAGTGCTGTAATAAACATTGGGGTACATATGTCGCTTTCAATTCGGGTTTCCTTGGTGTGCATGCCCAGCAGTGGGATTGCTGGGTCCTAAGAAGAGAAGTGAAAAGCAAAGGAGAAAAGGAAAGATATACACATTTGAAAGCAGGATTCCAAAGAATAGCAAGGAGAGATAAGAAAGGCTTCCTCAGTGATCGGTGCAAAGAAATAGAGGAAAACAATAGAATGGGAAAGACTAAAGATCACTTCAAGAAAATTAGAGATACCAAGGGAACATTGCATGCAAAGACGGGCACAATAAAGGACCGAAATGGTATGGACCTAACAGAAGCAGAAGATAATAAGAAGAGGTGGCAAGAATACACAGAAGAACTGTACAAAAAAGATCTTCATGACCCAGATAATCACAGTGGTATGGTCACTCATCTAGAGCCAGACATCCTGGAAGGTGAAGTCAAGTGGGCCTTAGGAAGCATCACTATGAACAAAGCTAGTGGAGGTGATGAAATTCCAGTTGAGCTATTTCAAATCCTGAAAGATGATGCTGTGAAAGTGTTGTAGTCGATATGCCAGCAAATTTGGAAAACTCAGCAGTGGCCACAGGATTGGAGAAGGTCAGTTTCCATTCCAGTCCCTAAGAAAGGCAATCCCAAAGAATGCTGGGACTACCGCACAATTGCACTCATCTCACACGCTAGTAAAGTAATGCTCAAAATTCTCCAGGCCAGGCTTCAGCAATATATGAACCCTGAACTTCAGATGTTCAAACTGGTTTTAGAAAAGGCAGAGGAACCAGAGATCAAATTGCGAGCATCCACTGGATCATTGAAAAAGCAAGAGAGTTCCAGAAAAAACATCTATTTCTGCTTTATTGACTACGCTAAAGCCTTTGACTGTGTGGACCACAATAAACTGTGGAAAATCCTGAAAGAGATGGGAATACCAGACCACATGAGCTGCCTCTTGAGAAACCTGTATGCAGGTCAGGAAGCAACAGTTAGAACTGGACATGGAACAACAGACTGGTTCCAAATAGGAAAAGGACTATGTCAAGGCTGTATCTTGTCACCCTGCTTATTTAACTTATATGCAGGGTACATCATGAGAAACGCTGGGCTGGATGACGCACAGGCTAGAATCAAGGTTGCCAGGAGAAATATCAATAACCTCAGATATGCAGATGACACCACCCTTGTGGCAGAAAGTGAAGAATAACTAAAGAGCCTCTGATGAACGTGAAAGAGGAGAGTAAAAAAGTTGGCTTAAAGCTCACATTCAGAAAACTAAGATCATGGCATCTGGTCCCATCACTTCCTGGCAAATAGATGGGGAAACAGTGGAAACAGTGGCAGACCTTATTTTCTTGGGCTCCAGTATTTCTTCAGATGGTGACTGCAGCCATGAAATTAAATATTCTTGCTCCTTGGAAGAAATGCTATGACCAACCTAGACAGCATATTAAAAAGCAGAGCTGTTACTTTGCTAACAAAGGTCCATCTAGTCAAAGCTATGATTTTTCCAGTGGTCATGTATGGATGTGAGAGTTGGACTATAAAGAAAGCTGAGCACCGAAGAATTGATGCTTTTGAACTGTGGTGCTGGAGAAGACTCTTGAGAGTCCCTTGGACTGCAAGGAGATCCAACCAGTCCATCCTAAAGGAGATCAGTCTTGAGTGTTCTTTGGAAGGACTGATGTTGAAGCTGAAATCCGATACTTTGGCCACCTGATGCAAAGAGCTGACTCATTGGAAAAGACCGTGATGCTGGGAAAGATTGAAGGTAGGAGGAGAAGTGGACGACAGAGGATGAGGTTGTTGGATGGCATCACCAACTCAATGGACCTGAGTTTGGGTAAACTCCGGCAGTTGGTGATGGACAGGGAAGCCTGGCATGCTGCAGTCCATGGGGTTGCAAAGAGTCGGACATCTATGGCTGATTCATATCAATGTATGACAAAACCCACTGAAATGTTGTGAGGTAATTAGCCTCCAACTAATTAAAAAAAAAAAAAGAGTCGGACATGATTGAGCGACTGAACTAAACTGAACTGAACTAATGGCAGTTCTAGGTCTAATTTTTTTTAAAGGAATCTCCACACTGTTCTCCCTAGTGGCTGTACTAGTGTGCATTCCCACCAACAGTGTAAGAGGGTTCCCTTTTCTCCACATCCTTTCCAGCATTTATCGTTTGTAGACTTTTTGATGGTGGCCATTCTTACTGGCCTGATATAGGACCTCATTGTGGTTTTTGATTTGCATTTCTCTGATAATGAGTCATGTTGAGTATCTTCTCATGCGTTTATTAGCCATCTGTATGTTTTCTTTGGAGAAATGTCTGTTTAGTTCTTTGGCCCACTTTTTGATTGGCTTGCTCATTTTTCTGGTATTGAGCTGCATGAGCTGCTTATGTATTTTGGAGATTAATTCTTTGTCAATTGTTTTGCTTGCTATTATTTTCTCTCATTCTAAAGGCTCCCTTTTCACCTTGCTTATAGTTTCCTTCATTGTGCAAAAGCTTTTAAGTTTAATTAGGTTTATTTCTGTTTTTATTTCCATTACTCTGGGAGGTGGGTCATAGAGAATCTTGCTATGATTTATGACAGAGAGTATTCTGCCTATGTTTTCCTCTAAGAGTTTAATAGATTCTGGTCTTACATTTAGATCTTTAATCCATTTTGAGTTTATTTTTGTGTATGGTGTTAGAAAGTGTTCTAGTCTCATTCTTTTACAGGTGTCAACCTACCTAATTCTGAAAAGCAGGATTTACAACCTCAAATACCTTTGGAATCTGTTAAATATGAATATGTGGGATGAAGTAAATATAAGAAAAATTATGCAGTTCTCAATTTTTATTGAAATATACGAGTGGACTTCCTAGGGTATCTCTCATTATTCAGCCTTTGATAGAATTGCTACTGCTACTGCTAAGTCACTTCAGTCGTGTCCGACTCTGTGCGACCCCATCCCTGGGATTCTCCAGGCGAGAACACTGGAGTGGGTTGCCATTTCCTTCTCCAATGCATGAAAGTGAAAAGTGAAAGTGAAGTCGCTCAGTCATGTCGGACTCTTCGCGACCCCATGGACTGCAGCCTACCAGGCTCCTCTGTCCATGGGATATTCCAGGCAAGAGTACTGGAGTGGGGTGCCATTGCCTTCTCTGTTTGATAGAAGAAGGTATAAGAAATATTAATCTTAATTGTGAAGACAATTGTCATCTGATACATATAACAGCTAAAGATAGGACTGTGGTGAATGGAGAGTACATCCTTCATTGTGGAGAGCTTGGTAACTCAGCTTCAGTTGATTATACCAGGAGAAAGCATTGTGCCACTGTTTCCTACTCTTCCAACATTTTGAGAGATACCAGAAATTTACATTTTGATGTGATAATTACTTATTAAAATACTGTTGCTTTTTAATTTGTCAAAATCCAAGATCTTAAAAATGATAGGAGAGTCAGTGGTATATATTTTAGTTAAACATGTCTGCAAACCAGATCTGACTTAAGGCTGCCATCTTGCAACCACTGTTGAAAAGAATTGGGGGCTTCACCTTTGCAAAACCAAGAGGCCAAAAGGTCAGTGAAAGTTTTTGTTTTTTTGCCAAACTGTCTACCCATTAATAGTGTTTCCATTCTCCTTTGGAGCAACAGGAACAAAGAGCTATGACATTATCATAGCATTAAGTCCCTGGTACATCGACAAGATGAAGATTTTAGGGAAAAACGGTTGTTTACCTGAAAATGTTTAATTTGGTGATAGAAATCAGTATGGAATAGTGGAAAGGGTGTGAAGGGGTTGGAATCAGAAAGATTTAAGCTTAAACCCAGCTTGGATATTGATGTGTAACTTGGTATAAAAGTCAAACTCTGTGACTCATCTTTCTTGTTTGTTAAATGGGGATAACAAAATCTACCTTACAAGTTATAATAAGGCCAGATAATCTTTACAAATGACTGATGCATAGTAAGCATTAAAAATATCACTTTCCTCCTTTCCACCTCCTATTTTCTTTAATTTAATGATCACCTTTACCTTAATTCTAATGCCAGAACTCTTAAGTTTGTTTTGTTTCTGTGTAGGTTTTGCAAATGTGTTCAAATGGGATGGCTATCTTGACAAGTTCCAGTAGATTATTAGTTTCATCAAATGGCAGACTTCCTGGTCTCTTGCCAGGATTAATTATGGCACTTCCCCAGTACATTGTCATATTTCAAGTACTGAGTTAATCCAACTCACTGTGCTCACTTGTTGCCTAATGGCTGGTCCTGCTGTTATAGCCTTAGCAACCTTATTCTGCATCCAGAGCAGCCAGGTAGCTCGTTCACCAAATTTACATTTAATTGTTTTCATAGTTGCATGTATTTCTCCCTTACATCTCCATTTATATCATTCTTGTGGAATTTGGGGCAGAAAAGCTATGGTCTCTTTGCCTGTCGTTATTCATCTATATGAATCAGTGCAAAGCAGTCTGGAGAAGGCACAGGTTTGGTATCAGGAACTCTGTGTTCTAGTAGCAGAAGGTCTGACATTAGCTGTATGCCATTAGGCAAGTCACCTGATTCTTGGGTGTTTGGTTATCTCTTTTGCAACTCAGAGTTAATAGCTTTTGCCCTGCATATCTCTTTGAGTTGTCATGAGATAATAGACATCAGGAATTTCACTGTACAAATATAATGTGATTGAAAAAATAAAGATCATCTTTTTAGACTTTCAAGGAATAGAGCTTAAAAAATAAAGAAGGCTGAGAGCCAAAAAATTGATGCTTTCTAACTGTGGTGCTGGAGAAGACTCTTGAGAGTCCCTTGGACTGCAAAGAGATCAAACCAGTCCATCCTAAAGGAAATCAACCCTGAATATTCATTGGAGGGACTAATGCTGTAGCTAAAAGCTCCGATACTTTGGCTACTTGGTGTAAAGAGCTGACTCATTGGGAAAGACCCTGATGCTGAGAAAGATTAAGGGCAGGAGTAGAAGGAAGCAACAGTGGATGAAATGGTTGGATGTCATCACCACCTCAATGGACATGAGTTTGAGCAAACTCTGGGAGATCATGAAGGACAGGGAAGCCTGGCGTGCTGCAGTCCATGGGGTTGCAAACAGTTGGACATGACTTAGTGACTGAACAGCAACAACTAAACAGCAACAACAAAAAATAAAGATCATAATTTTCGACTTTTAAGGAATAGAGTGAAGTTCTCAGAATTTGGGAAACTTTTTAATCACTTGAGGAGCTTCAAAATCTCCCCATAGCCAAACATAGCTGTTGATAAGCCATTAAACTAGACCCTGGGGATGGCACCAGGTATTGACATATTTTTTAAACTCCCCAGGTTATCTAATGTGCAGCCAAGTTTAAGAACTAGTGCTTTAGCATCTTGCTCTTACAATGTGATCCTGGACCAATAGTTACCAACATTGTCTGAGAACTTGTTAAGATTGCAGAATGTCAGTTCCAGTCTAAACCAGAGTTATTCATGAACATATTAAAATTTGATAAGCAGTAATTTAGAGGTTATTTCATCTTTTATTTCACAATTGAGGAAATCTAGAGATAGAGATTTACAGAGGGTCACAATTCTAGATTGTGAAGCCAGAACTAGAATTCAGCTTTCTTGAATTCTAGGCATGTACACATTATCCCACATCTGGATGTGGATGAACATTATTCTCCATATAGAAAAAAAAGGTGTGGATAAAATTGTCATTAGTGTGTACACTCTAACTCTACTTTGAGTGTTTTTCAGATGTGGTTAATGGACTTGCTATGATCCATCTTATCTTCCCAGACTCTTCACCTTTGAGAAAAATGTTCATGAGATGGAGAAAGTGACTGAAATTGCACTTAGGTTGCTTTGAATATTTTGGGAGAGAGTGGAGTAGTTGGCAATTCGTGCTTATTATTGAGTTTCTTACTAAAATCTCCCAACCCCAGAGCATAGATTCTAATACTAGTATTTATAAAATAAGACTTTTCTGTTTATCATTAGCTGATTTATTAGTCTCAAAAGACCATGGCATAGGATAAGAATACTAATATGCAGCATGTTTAATAAACATTTTTTTTTTCTTTTTTTAGTTACCAACTTGAAGCTTTTGCAAAGAAAGAAAATCTAGAAATTTGAGGATGCAGATGGTTCTGTAAGTAGTTGACTGAAGGCGGAGTTTTTGCTGGTCTCTATGCCCTAACTTATCTAGTCAGAGTATAAAGGAAGCTGGAGAGAAAATGCAGGCTGGGTTGTTGTTGAATTGTCCAATCAAACACCACATGGTTATAGCAGATGTATGCCATGCACACTGAGATGTGCAATATTAAATTTCCTGGGGCACTGCTTGTTGGAGACAAGCAGTGTGTTGGACTCATCAGGCCTCTTGGTAATATGTACCTAGCTCTCTCCCCCTCTCTGCATCTGCTGTGCCACTGATTATACTGTAAGTAATGGCAGCTTTGCCCTGGGAGGTTATGGATGTGCTACAGATGGGGGCAACCCATCTGTGAAGGTGTGCGAATTTCAAATTGCTAGTTGCAGTTCCTTGCAGGAGGGCCATGGGGAGCAGAAGGGAGAGAACCCCAGTGGGAGTGACACCCAAAGCCACAATAATTTCGGACGATTAACCTCCTGTTTTTCACATCAGCTATTATGTATGTTTCTAGGATCATAGACAAAATGCTTGCTTTGCTGTATGGAAAATCTGGTTCTGTAAAACTATCTAATCTTCCTCACATGGTATCATAATACCTCTGGTAGCACTATTTGTAGCTAAAACTTCTCTCTCTTCCTCGGGGCTTCCTGTTTTTTCCTCTGTTTGATGTCCCTTCCTTTCATTCATTAATTGCCAAGGGACATCAGCCTAAAGGGAGGTTGGAGAGTAGTGTGACAGCGGTAGTGTGAAGGCCTCAGAGCTTCTTGTCTCCCTGGTAAGAAATGTGCGTGTGCGTGTGCTTGTGTATCTGCTTGGGAGAGGATTCCTAGACACCAAGAATGGTGTTATAAGAGCTAACATGCACTTAGAGAACTCTAATCACATGAATGTAAGGATTGAGGCAAGTAATTTAAACGAGTGACTGGGCCAAGAGTCAGCAGTAAGTAATAGGGTCTGTGGTGGCCTTGATAGCTCCTAGTCTGTCTTAGCAAACCACCAGCCAGCTCCACCAGCTTTTGCTTTAGGGAGTTACAATCCAGTGCTGTGAGATTGTATCATTTTTAAAGAGAAGCTGAAAATTCTAATCCCATGTGATACTTTCTGCATCTGAATGTTCATAATTAATTGAAGTTTGTTTTTAACACCGTGGATGCTAAAACTATGCAGGGTGAAAACCATGTCTCTGGGGGCTGGACTGGACCTGTGGGGCAGCGGTTGGCAAACTTGATTTAGTCTGATGTTCCTGTCATAGAAGAAAAGGGATTTGTTCAAGATTATGGCATTGGTGAGGTGCAGAGCTGAGAGAAGAATGCAAGTCAGGAGGCTTTCTATTCCTCTCACCTTCTAACATACCTGCAGGAGGATTTATGTTCTGGTCACAGCAAAGTCAGGGTTGTGTTGACAGATATTGCTCCAGCCCTTAATGAGCTTACAGTCTGATGAAGTGACAGACAAACAAATAATTATATCCGCTGGTGTATGTGCAACAAACAAGTAGCTACATGATGCAGAGGCAGCAGTCAGAACAAGTATGTTTTGTCAGAAGAAGGAGTGATATGGGGTGGAGAGTCAGGGATGGCTCTCCAAACAAGGTGATGCTTGAGTTGGGTATTTACAGCTAAATATTTTAATAACAGTTTTAGTGTTTGGTTTGTTTGTTTGCTTGCTTCTTTTACTTCAGTTGGACAGCTGGTTTATTACTGTGATTCTGATGAATTTTTGGAGGTAAAAATCAACAATAATTTTTTTATATTGGGTTTTTGACTTAAAGCTCACACATATAATCCCTCTTGAACCTCAGAAACTTGGGGGGGATAAAGGAATAAGACAAGAATTAATTCTGTTTTATAGATGAGATAGAATTTAGGTCTGGCCAAGTTCAAAGAACATATCATAAGAAGCCTAAAATAAATGAATTTTCCGTGTAACAGAGATGAATTTATTTCATGTCATGGTTTCATTTGGAGGTGTGTGTGTATATGGATGTTTATGTATGATGAGGTGGCAACAGAGTAAGAATGCTGGAAGAAATAACCAGATGGATGAGTTGGCTTCTAGACCAATTTATTATGTTGGCTATTCACCTTCCATTTCCCTGTGTTAATGGAGGTAAAGAGTCTGGTGGCAAATCTCAAAAGTGAACAAGTGAAATTATTTGTATTGGCATTGGGTGTGAGTGTGTGTAATGGTTTAGAAAATTATAAAACAAATAAAGAGACCATTTAGTCAATATTCAACATGGGAGGAATAGGAAAGCTGTGCATTTCATCAGCTCTGTTAAAACGACCTCTCTCTCCTTTCTTCTCCCACATAGCAGTGTCTCTTAGGTAGGCACAGGTTAGGCATATAAAGGAAACTGGTTTCTCTCTCTCAGTTTGCTTTTTGGCTTTTTTCAAGCCTTGGAAGAGTTAAGGTAGCTAAATAGCTTGGTGTAATGGAGGAAATTTCTAGCCTTCTTTTCCAGTTTCTGTTAGTCCACAGCCTACAGTTGGGAGGGAGAAAGACTACCAGTTCATTCAGTCTACCGTACTTTTATTTAACACCTAACATACACGTATAAAAATGACACAGGCAGATATGCCACTAACTACATTGTGGTTGGATTGTAACAAAACAGACCCAGACCAGGCCAGGTGGGAATCATGGGGAATCTAGTAATTTGATGTCCTTAGAACACGTGTTTAAAAACTATTTTTTAAAACATTTGTTTAGCTGAGAGAGGATTATTACCAGCGAGATTTTTGTTGTTGTTGTTCAAGTGTATCATCAGCTTTGATGAGCAAGATCAATTTATGTGTTACCATGGTACCATTTTATTCCAGTGTAACCCCCTTTATGGATTATTGTTTTTGGCCACCACTCAACTGGTCCAGCCCTTTATTCTGCTTTCCAGAGAAAAATGGGGCTTATAGATACAGGCGAGGGAGACAGAGGAGGGAAAGACTAATTTTGACTGGGGACTGAGCCAGGCCTCAAACAATGAACAAAGTTTCTAAAAGCAGGGAAATTCAGGGCCAGGGCAGGAAGGGCCTGGCAGGAAGAGAGGGCAGCAAAGAGGGGGCAAAGGCTGACCCCATGAAACAAAGGTGCTAATACTACACATTGAAAGCAAGATTTAGGTAGTCTCTTGCTGACTGCAGAGATTGCCCTGATGAAATGTGTCTGGCAGATTCAAAGGTTTTATTTCTCATGATACAATTCTACTCATGAAGAGAAAAAAATTGAAGTTGAGATGAAGTGGGTGAGGGCAAGGCTGAAGTGTTTCTCTAATTGGTGGTGATGGTCATTCCCTTTAGGATATGCCTGTTCTTAAGCATAAGCATTCTGGGCCAGCTTCCAGATTACCCCAGCTGCCCTTCACCTTGCTTTTCTTAAAAGCTTCTCTTGAAAGGATGTGACATTTGCTGGCTCTCTGTTACTTTTTTTTTTCACATATCTTGAGATTACTGAGTTTATCTTTTATGACAAGTATACTAATTGGACCAATTTATGAAGTTAATGAAAGGGTGGGGAGAGGACCAGGCTGAGAGCCTAGAAGAAGTGAGATGTCTGTTGGTTCTGCTTGAAGCAGTCTTTCCTTATGAGAAACCCCTAGGGACATTAGAGGAGTTGAGCTCTCTAGGCTTAAAAAATGCCTGGACCTTTGGAAATGCAGACTTAAGGAGAAGATCTGCCAGACCAGTATGCAAGATGGGAGACATTACTTATGTAATTATAACTCCATGTTAGCTTTTGGCCTTCACCTTTAAGAACAAGGGCTTCCCTGATAGCTCAGTTAGTAAAGAATCTGCCTGCAATGCAGGAGACCCTGGTTCAGTTCCTGGGTTGGGAAGATCCTCTGGAGAAGGGATAGGCTACCCATGCCAGTATTCTAGGGCTTCCCTTGTGGCTTAGCTGGTAAAGAATACGCCTGCTTGCAGGAGACCTCGGTTCGATTCCTGGTTTGGGAAGATTCCCTGGAGAAGAGAAATGCTACGCATTCCAGTATTCTGACCTGGAGAATTCCATGGACTATACAGTCTGTGGGGTCACAAAGAGTCAGACACGACTGAACGACTTTCACTTTAGGAACAAGTACATATTTTAATGTTTCTTGGTTAAGCATTAAGACAGCTATAGTTTTACCCTTACACTCTGGCCACAGGTACAACACAGACATAGTAACTCAGGATTTTTAGAGAAGAGGGCATTTAAGGAGGAGAATATTTAGAGAGTGGTGTTACATGGGGTGTTGCGCTAGCAAAGTAATGCTTAAAATCCTCCAAGTCAGGCTTCTACAGTACCTGAACCATGAACTTCCAGATGTTCAAGCTGGATTTAGAAAAGGCAGAGGAACTAGAGATCAAATTGCCAACATTCGATGGATCATCAAAAAAGCAAGAGAGTTCCAGAAAAACATCTACTTCTGCTTCATTGACTATGCCAAAGCCTTGACTGTGTGGATCATAACAAACTGTGGAAAATTCTTAAAGACATGGGAATATCAAACCACCTTACCTGCCTCCTGAGAAATCTGTATGAAGGTCAAGAATCAAGTTAGAACCAGACATGGAACAACAGACTGGTTCCAAATCGGGAAAGGAGTACATCAAGGCTGTATATTGTCACCCTGCTTATTTAACTTATATGCAGAGTACATCATGTGAAATGCCGGACTGGATGAAGTACAAGCTGGAATCAAGATTGCTAGGAGAAATATCAATAACTCCAGGTATGCAGATGACACCACCCTTATGGCAGAAAGTGAAGAATAACTGAAGAGCTTCTTGATGAAAGGGAAAGAGGAGAGTGAAAAAGTTGGCTTAAAACTCAACACAGAAAACTAAGATCATGGCATCCGGTCCCATTACTTCATGGCAAATAGATGGGAAACAGTGGAAACAGCGGCAGACTTTATTTTCTTGGGCTCCAAAATTACTGCAGATAGTGACTGCAGCCATGAAATTAAATATGCTTGCTCCTTGGAAGAAATGCTACGACCAACCTAGACAGCATATTAAAAAGCAGAGACATTGCTTTGCCAACAAAGGTCCATCTAGTCAAAGCTATGGTTTTTCCTGTAGTCATGTATGGATGTGAGAGTTGGACTATAAAGAATGCTGGGCACCGAAGAATTGATGCTTTTGAACTGTGGTGTTGGACAAGAAGAAGAAGAGGACTCTTGAGAGTCCCTTGGTCTATAAGGAGATCCAATCAGTCCATCCTAAAGGAAATCAGTCCTGAGTATTCATTGGAAGGACTGATGCTGAAGCTGAAACTCCAATACTTTGACCACCTGATGTGAAGAACCCGACTCATTGGAAAAGACCTTGATGCTGGGAAAGATTGAAGGCAGGAGGAGAAAGGGACGACAGAGGATGAGATGGTTGGATGGCATCACCAACGTGATGGACATGAGTTTGAGTAAGCTCCGGGAGTTGGTAATGGACAGGGAAGGCTGGAGTGCTGCAGTCTATGAAGTTGCAGAGTTGTACACAACTGTGACTGAACTGAATTGAACTGAACTGTTACATGGGGAGTTTTTTTTTTGTCACCTAATTTTCTATCATTTTTGATGTTTATTTTTTCCAAAGGGTATTTTGTAAAACGATAAATGGTTTTGTTTAAAAATAAAAAACCTCTCTGGCTACATGTATTTGGGAAATGTTTGGATTAAAACAGTTAAACAGACTTTTAAAAAATAAAGTACAGGACTTATCTAAGCTTTAAATATGATAATATACTTTTTGAGTTTATAAGAAGAGTATGTGGTACTCATTGTTTCCTCTTGTATAGTAAACCAAGATCCATTGTACACAACATGCAAAGTATTGCTCTAGATCTTAATTTACATGTTTTCTTAGAGAAGCTACTTGACTGCTAAACTGCAGTTTGCAGTATGAAAATTGACAATGAGAGCACTTGGGATCATGTGACAACCAACTGAGATTTTGCCAACCTTAAAGTGCTAAGCAAATGTTAGTTACTAGTAGTCTATAAAATTTATATCTTCAAAGTAGAACATTTTAGAATTATTATTCAATGCAATAAAATTTTAATGGTATTTCCACTGTTTTATTGATTTCAAAAAACAAAAAAAGTGAGAATGGAGGAGTTTAGAGAATATGAATGGATGTTTGAGTACCATGTCATAGTATTGTTATTTCTTTCTTAAAGTTAATAAAGGGGGTACTCTTAAGTGTTTCAAGATAAGGTTTATTTAATATAGGAGAATAATAATAATGCCTTTCAGGGGCTGGAAATAATTTATAGATATTAAATCTTAGTTTGTTTCAACAACAGCATTTTAAGGACCCAGAAAAACTAAGGAGTTCAGGTATTATCATACAATCAAATTCCCTCATCATACATCACAAGATGCATCAGTATAAACTGAAGGAATGTGACATAACTGGACAACAACAAAAAAAGAGAAATAAAAGAGAGCCCTTTATCTCCTTGATTGTTAGTATGAAATATGGTATGTTTAAGCTGTTTTAGATTGGGGAGTGTATCTCACATCATCTTGGAGTGTTTTTCAAGAACCTTTAAAAGTGCTAAGCAATTTCTATTAATATAAATTACAGATTTGGTTCCATGTCTTAATTCCTGGAAAAACATGGTTTAAATTAGGTTACCATTAAGTGGTTCATACCTAGTTGGCAATGAGATTTTTAATGATTTACTGTCAACATAAGAGCATTTATTAGCTGAATGAAACTCCACAATGGTCAGTCTTTGGGCAACTCAGTGGGGATTCCATTCAGACTAATTCACTTAAAGAAAGAAAAAGAATCTCAAGAAGATAAATTCTTTACTATTTTTGAATAAGTATGTAAGAAAAAGGAGCTGAGTATCAAACATCCCTTCCTGACACTAGGCAACAAAGCTGATTGTTACCAAATTAAGACATTTAAGATACAGTTAATGGCGGTCTTTGCCTATAAACGTGAACTTCTGAGGCCTTTGGATATATTATCTTCCAAGAACATAGATAACTTCTTCTGGAGCTGCCCTCTTTTATCCAGGCCTTTTTATATTAGGCCAGGGTAGTGCTTACATTTTATTCATCTTTGTTTGTAGAGCTAATATGCTCCCATGTCATTGCACTGGCATCATGGCGCTGCTCTGTGTAAAATAGCTTTTAGAATCAGCTAGGTCTTCATTGGGCTATTTTCTGCTTTCTGGGGATAGCATAATGAAATCAGACAATTAGGAAATTAATACTGTCCGAGCTGTATCATACGTATGCTAGCCTCTAGTGACATGTGTTTATTTAAATTTGAATATAAATTAATTAAAATTTAAAAATTCAGTTCCTCAGTCTCACTGGCTAAATTTTAAATGATCACTTGTCACATGTGGCTAGTTTCTACTGTATTTGGACAGCAGAGATATAGAACATTTCCATCATTGCAGAAAGTCTATTGGGCTGTGGTGTTCTAAAGAATAGCAATATAGATATTGAGATACACCTCTATTTGGGAATATTTGGGTTATTTAGCCTCAAGAATAGGTGCGTGAAAGAGACGATGACAGCCATCGGCTATATGAAAAGCTATAGTAAGCATCTTGTAACTTCAGAAAGGAACAAAAAATTAAGCTCAGGTAAAATTGAAGCAGGAAAGATTTAGATTAGACCCTTAAGGTTGTTCTAGCCAATGAGGATTAAGAAGCACTGGAATCTAGTGAATATGTAGAATGTGCAAATGTTTTCTGGATTGTTGATAAAAATGTGTAGAACAATAATTTCTAATGTTATAATGTAAAAAAAAAATCACATGTATGGATATTATCCTTTGATAAAAGTAAATTTAAAGAAATCCACATATCATTGTCCCCAGCACCCAACCCTGAGTGTAATGTTGCCATTAGTGTCTGTGGTTTGAAAAACCACCTAAGGAAAGAGAATTTCTGTGATCAGTAATGCTTTGAAATCAGTATCTAAATGTCATTTTAAAGTGGTGTTTTATATTTGTGTGAGACATATTGTTCAGTCAGCCCCAGTTAACGTTTGTTGCTCATGTGGCTTCTTTGACTTCTCTTAATAACTCTGAGTCTTGCCAGAGGTTTGTGGTTCATGCCTGGGAACCACTGGTTTACACATTTACCTCAGAGGGAGTTAAAAGGAGTTTGACTGGAGACTATAGGCAGAGGCAAATGACTTTTCACTGTTCTTTCTGGACCTCAACTTTGTGATTAATTACTTCTGCTCATATGTTTGAGCTTTGTTACTTTTATTTTCTGGTCTCTCTCCAGATTTTTACTGGTTTGATCTGAAATGAAATTTTTCATTTGATTTAAAATCAAGTCATTGTACACTTTTGAAAGCTCAATGATAGCTTCTCATGTCTTATCTTTAGTACCCTGAAGGATCATTTTATTAAATATAAAACCAGATGGTGTCCATCAGAATTAGCAATGTATACACGTTCTACTTCCAGTAGGACCTCAATTATGAACATTTAAGCATGAAAATTTTGTTTCCTTTTCAGTCATGCATCCTTGAGTTCCTTGAGAATTAATTCTTCTTCCTTCCTTTCTTCCTCCCTCCCTCCCTTCTTTTCTCTCTTTCTTTCTTTCTCTTGCACTCTCCCCCTTCCTTCCTTCTAAATTAATAATGTAAGTCTATGAACATCTCATTGAAAAGGATTAGCTCTTAGGAGAAAAGATATTTGAATTCTTGATTTGTATTCATCAGTCTAGGATGGGGAGTTTGGGACCATTGATTATGGCTCTGGGAAAATTGGTTATCCTGTGCATAATCTCATGTGGACAACAAAATCTGCTAGGGAAGCAATTATGAGTTCATTTTGTTTTAATCTTGCTTTATTCTGAAGACCAAACTCTGGTGGCAAGCAAACATTCAACAGTCTAGCCAAGGAAGCCTGCATCATGGTTCAGTGAAACCCTCAATCCCTTTAGTCAGTTTAAGAACAATGTTTCTTTCAGAAGTGCCAGAGGCACAGCATGTAGAAATCAACATTCAGGTCATTTTAGCTATAGGAATTGCCCTCTCTTTAACTGAAGATGAACATTTCTCTCTAGCCTAGCGTAGGAAAAAAGAAATTCTTTTACAACTTGGGCTATAAAGACATGTTACTGATGAACATCATCTTTAAAATTTTAGGGTCCATAAATTCTTAAGAATGGGGAAGAAAAAATATTTTATTTTTATTTATTTATTTTTTTAATTAATTAATTTTTTTACCATACATTGACATGAATATACAGTGGTTTAAGGAGCACTTACTGAGTATCAGCTCTTTGCCAGACACTGGGGATATGATGATTTTTCATGGGAAAGCCAAACAAGTCAACCTGTGTTTACAACATAGTGCAGTTAGTTTGGTATTAGAGTGGTACAAATATTTCCATGGTAGTGCAAAAGAGAGGCACCCAGCCTGCCTGTGTCAGTGAGAGGGGGTTAGGATTAGATGAGTTTTCCTAGAAGATGTAGTGTTTAAGCTGAATGGTGAATGATTTTTTTCAATGGTAAGGAGATAGAGTTGGGGAAAATTGAGGTCATAAGGAAGATATGTGTAGAGTGCTACGAGAGTCCTGTTTAGGTAGAATGTAAATAGCAAATTATTGAGTATCAGGACATCTAGAAACAAAGAATGTCAGCAAACTGTCCTTGAATGTCACATGATCATTTCTTTCCTCTTAGCTCAATATCCCAAACAAAAATAACTGAAGTAAAATACATACATATGCAAACATGTACACAATTTTCAAATATAAGGAAAGCAAGTGCTGTGAAAACAATACAGTATTTGAAAGAAGTTTAGCTGAGGTCAAAATTAAAGCCATCAGTCAAGAAACTAGACTTCAAATCTTGTCAGAGCCAAAGAGAGCAAAGAAAGAAATTTCGAGTTCCGATCAACTTTTGAAAACCACAATTTCACCCCAATAGCTCCTCCAGTAGCCTAACAAATATTTATGGAGTTATTGATTATTTATTTTGATGGTTGTGATGCAGAAGCAAGTTTGGAAACATCAGAAAGAGTAATTGTTTCCTCAGTTCATAGAGGACAAGCTTTGTCCTTCTGCTGATGAAGTCTCTAGAGCAGACAGCTAACCACATGGTGTGCTCAGTCTCATTTACAACTTGCTGCTTGCTAGGCTCAAGCTACAATGTAGTCTTGGCCTGAAACACTTTGTTCTGTACCCTCCCTGAAAAAATAAAAATAAAAGGTATTCTCTATGTAAATAAAATACCATTCTGTTACTTAAGGATTTGGGCATTTTAGTTCTTCATTAACCCTTCTTTGAAGTATGGGTCACAGCACATCTGTAAAGTGTCCTAGGTTTTTATAAGGCTATTTTTAGATTTTGAACAAATTTAACAATTTCTACTGCAAGAATGTCTTCTTCTTTTTTTTTTTAATTAGGATTAGAAAAACATCATTTTAATTTTCTTCTGTTTTAGTCAGGAGCTGAGATTTTCATATTGGTCAGAAAAGAACATTTCCCGAAAGCAACAGATTTTTACCAAGCCAGGGGTAATTTTTATTTTCTTTCTTGGCACAGTATGAGGAGAATTGCAAAACTCATATGAGAACTGATAAAGAGTACAGAGCATGTTCTTTGTTTCTTGGCAAAAGAAGCTTCGTCCGTCCCAAATGCTGTAGTTGAAAGAAACATAAATCCACCCCCAAAAGAGCCAAAATCATATTTGGATTCAAGTGAGAAACCACTTTTCTGGTTACGCTTGGGTGGCATCCTTTGGCTGGTTCTTAGAACACTCCCCACAGTAGAAGGCTTATGAGTTCGTCTAAGTGGGTTGAATATGCAGTGCCTTTTCATTCAAAGAAACTCAGTCCACGTATTTTACAGAAGCAGGAGGCTGTCCTTCGAGGCTGCTTGGGAAAGAATGTCTTGTGGTGAGTATCAAGCCACCTGAACAAACGTGAGCACAGTAAGGGTCTCCCCACGAGGACTTTCTCAGGATGGAAGGTGGAGAAGCCACCGTTTTCATCTCTAGGAAAGCTGAGAGTTTACTTTCTTAAGAGAGATATGACTCCATCTGGGCCTGAGTTCTGCCCTGTTTAAATCTTTGGAGTGAAGGAGGTGGCAGGCATGTGCATAGATCTGCTAATACAAGTCATAGAGCCTTACTTCAGGAGGGATAGCAATGCCAGACTTCGGAATGAGCACATAGACCCTGTTAATTTCTCATCAGCTCCATTTTGGATGCCAGAGAGGAAAGGGGGGATGGGGAAAGTATAATGGATTATTGCAGTGAGGAAAGGAATGCATACTGCTGTTTATTTGAACATCTGTGAAAAAACACACAAAGGAGAAGCCGGCATGAAGCATGACAGGCCTTTGTAATTGGGAGATGTCTTAGGTTAATATACTTTTATGCCTAGGATCATTGTGATATTTAGTCACAGGTATTCAAATAGAATGATACCCTAACTTGCTAGTGAACAATACTTTTGGTTTGAGATTGAATAATACATTTGGTTTGAGGTTGGAATCATATTACCCAAGGAAGTTCTTATAACAGGCTAAAAATACCTCCCTCCCCCCAAAAGATATCCACCTCCTAATCTCTGTATACTATAAATGTTATTTCAAAAAAGAATTTTTGTGGATGTGATAAAGTTAAGGATCTTGATATGAGATTATCCTGAATATTTATGTGGGTCCTAAATGCCATCACATGTGTCCTTATGAGCAGAGGGAAATTATCCAAACAGCAGAGGATGAGGCAGTGTGACCACAGAGGCAGAGATTGGAGTGATATACTCACAAGCCATGGAATGCCAGCAGCCCCCAGAAACTGGAAGAGGCAAGAAATGGATTCTGCCCTAAAACCTTCAGAGGGAATGTGGTCCTACCAACGTCTTGATTTGGGGCAAGTGATACTGATTTTAGACCTCTGGCCACCAGAGCCAAAGATAATGCATTTCTGGCATTTCAGGCTACCATGTTTACATGATTACTATAATTGGTTTTTTTTGTTTTTTGTTTTTAACAACAGACATAAGAAACTAATGCAGTTCTGGTATCAGACCACTGACAAATTACTGAGAACTCAGGACTATTAATATGGAAATGCAAACTAGGGAGAAAAGACAACAAACAGTTCATGAGCTGGGCACCCTGGTCCTCTGGAGTCCAGGATCAGGGGTGGGAAGTCTTCCGAGAAGGCTGGAAGAACTGAGCAAGAAGAAGAAGGATGTGGTGCAGCTAAGGGACAGGACAGAGTCATGAAAACAGTGGATTCTAGCAGCTTATGTGAGTAGTTTGGCCTGTCCTTATAGGACTGAAAGAAGACCCTAAGTCACATGCCATCATCTCAAGACACTGAATTCATAGGGCCACGTGGAATACAAAATAGTGCTGTCTTTCCTGGATTGCCACCAGAAGGAGTGCGTCAGCAGAGTAAGAGGGAATTTGGTGAACCTAAAATACTCACAATGCCTTTTATCTTCTATCGTCCAAACCCTGTCTTTACCATACCCCTCCATCTCCACTGCTAGAGAAGAGTGAAAGGAGAAAGTTTGATGCCTGAGGACGATTTGGACTGAAACAACTTCATCCATGAAGTGAGCCCATGACTCAGGTTGCTTATATATTTTCCTCTGCTACTTTCATTTATTTTCTGTTTTCCTCACTTCATGCAGTTTATTGCTACGTTAAAGGAGTTGATATTGATTTTCAAAATACACAGCATTCTGAGTCATTTTAAAGAAAGCATATTATTTATCTATCCATTGATTATCTATATATCTATCTATAATGAAGTCTTAATGAAAATGAAATCCCTTAGAAAAACTAATTTAGGGATTATTATAGGTTTGGAAATGTCTCAGAGACAGTTTTGAGAACAAAGAAACTCAGATGAGTGAGATTTACCCATACTGTGAGGGTACAATCTAAATTGTCTGTTTCAGCTCTCTCACTTAGCTTTATTTGTTTACGTGAGTCATCAATTCAAGCACCTACTAAGAGCAGATAGTGTGCTATGTGTGTGAGCTATAAAGCTCGAGAAGCTGCCATTCTGTCCTTAAGGACTGGAGAGGCTTAAGGAGAGAAGGCTGGTGGCCTGCTCAGCTTTCTTTTTTAAAATTGGAATTTGTATGCTTTCTCTGTTTTACCATAGACCTCATCTCTCCCTACTGTGTTACACATAAATAGCTTTATATATTTACTTTACCTGCCTGATCCCTGAAGACAACAGAGTTTTAGAGACCTGACTTGAATTTTATTTGGGAAGAATAGTCTCTGGGGGCTGTCCTCATTTCAGACTTTAATTCTTGAATCATTATCAACCTTTCATGGCAACCGGAGACATGGAGTCTGGGAACCATGACTAGAATGAATGAGCTGATGGAAAAGGCCTGTACACGGACTAAATGGGGATACAGCGGCAGCATTGATGTCCTGGTTGGATACTGGAGCCTGGTAACAAAAATTCAGAGTGCTGAAAGTCTGATTTTGAGTCCTGAGAGAAAAACATGATTCCTTAGGGAGAACTGGGAGTCACATTTACTTTTAGGGATATAAGAATTCCATGGACAGAAGACTAATCCAAATCCTAGATGGACGGCACTGGCGTGGTCACCTAGTAACTATTAGGACATTAAAGAGCCAGTTCCTGAGGATTATTTATGACCTGAGGCAAGTCGGCAGACTTGGTGTGTCAGATGACAATCCCCAGGATATTCTGGATGTGAAGAAAAATGACTATGAAGAAAAAAGCATTTAAGTTTGAACCAGTACTTATTCTTATTGTAATCAATGCCTAGAACAGCACTTGGTACAGAGTAGTTACTTAATAAATATTTGTTGGATTGAGTCATTCTGTGTACTTGGACTGGGTGAGTTGGAGGTGGAGTGAAGCAGGGCTGTGGTTTGAAGCTCATGAAACTTTTTTTTTTAAACAAAAGTTTATTTCTAAAAGATAGAATAGCCAGGGGGTTAGGATAACTTAATCTGTTGTTCAGAGCTTTTAGGTGCAAAGACTTCTTGACTTGTTCCTCTATGTGTTACGATGGATGAGAGGAAGTTCCTTAGGAATGCTGCAGCAAATTGTGACTTTCAAAGGAAAAATGGAGGGGGTGTGTGTGAAATGTGTTAAGGTGGTCAAAGGGCACAAACTTTCAGTTAGAAAATGAATCCTGAAAATAGAATAAACTACATGGTGTCTGTAGTCAATAATACTGTATTATATATTTGAAAGTTGCTAAGAGAGTAGGAAAGATATTCCCATTTGAATGCAGAGTTCCAAATTAGCCAGGAGAGAGAAGAAAGCCTTCCTCAGCGATCAATGCAAAGAAATAGAGGAAAACAACAGAATGGGAAAGACTAGAGATCTCTTCAAGAAAATTAGAGATATCAAGGGAACATTTCAGGCAAAGATGGGTTTGATAAAGGACAGAAATGGTATGGACATAACAGAAGCAGAAGATATTAAAAAGGGGTGGCAAGAATACACAGAAGAACTGTACAAAAACGATCTTCACAAGCCAGATAATCACAATGGTGTGATAACTCACCTAGAGCCAGACATCCTGGAATGTGAAGTCAAGTGGGCCTTAGAAAGCATCGCTACGAACAAAGCTAGTGGATGTGATAGAATTCCAGTTGAGCTATTTCAAATCCTGAAAGATGATGCTGTGAAAGTGCTGTACTCAATATGCCAGCAAATTTGGAAAACTCAGCAGTGGCCACAGGACTGGAGAAGGTCAGTTTTCATTCCAATCCCTAAGAAAGGCAACCCCAAAGAATGCTCAAACTACCGCACAATTGCACTCATCTCACATGCTAGTAAAGCAATGCTCAAAATTCTCCAAGCCAGGCTTCAGCAATACGTGAACTGTGAACTTCCAGATGTTCAAGCTGGTTTTAGAAAAGGCAGAGGAACCAGAGATCAAATTGCCAACATCCGCTGGATCATCGAAAAAGCAAGAGAGTTCCAGAAAAACATCTATTTCTGCTTTATTGACTACGCCAAAGCCTTTGACTGTGTGGATCACAATAAACTATGGAAAATTCTGAAAGAGATGGGAATACCAGACCACCTGACCTGTCTCTTGAGAAACCTGTATGTAGGTCAGGAAGCAACGGTTAGAACTGGACATGGAACACCAGACTGGTTCCAAATAGGAAAAGGAGTACGTCAAGGCTGTATCTTGTCACCCTTCTTATTTAACTTATATGCAGAGTACATCATGAGAAACGCTGGGCTGGAAGAAGCACAAGCTGGAATCAAGATTGCCAGGAGAAATATCAATAACCTCAGATATGCAGATGACACCACCCTTAAGACAGAGAGTGAAGAGGAACTAAAGAGCCTCTTAATGAAAGTGAGGGAGAGTGAAAAAGTTGGCTTAAAGCTTAGCATTCAGAAAACTAAGATCATGGCATCTGGTCCCATCACCTCATGGGAAATAGATGGGGAGACAGTGGAAACAGTGTCAGACTTTACTTTTTTGGGCTCCAAAATCACTGCAGATGGTGACCGAAGCCATGAAATGAAAAGACTCTTACTCCTTGGAAGGAAAGTTATGACCAACCTAGATAGCATATTAAAAAGCAGAGACATTACTTTGCCAACAAAGGTCCATCTAGTCAAGGCTGTGGTTTTTCCAGTGGTCATGTATGGATGTGAGAGTTGGACTGTGAAGAAAGCTGAGCAGCGAAGAATTGATGCTTTTGAACTGTGGTGTTGGAGAAGACTCTTGAGAGTCCCTTGGACTGCAAGGAGATCCAACCAGTCCATCCTAAAGGAGATCAGTCCTGGGTGTTCATTGGAAGGACTGATGCTGAAGCTGAAACTCCAATACTTTGGCCACCTCATGCAAAGAGTTGACTCATTAGAAAAAACCCTGATGCTGGGAGGGATTGGGGGCAGGAGGAGAAGGGGACGACAGAGGTTGAGATGGCTGGATGGCATCACCAACTCGATGGGCATGAGTCTGAGTAAACTCCGGGAGTTTGTGATGGACAGGGAGGCCTGGCGTGCTGTGATTCATGGGTTCGCAAAGAGTTGGACATGACTGAGTGACTGAACTGAACTGAACTGAAGAGGGTAGGTCTTAAAAGTTCTCATCAGATGTAAAAAAATTTGTCACCATGTGTGGTGATGGATGTTAACTAGATTTATTTTACTTTGTAATGTATACTTTGCAATATATACATATATTAAATCATTACATTACATACCTGAAACTAATACATCAATTATATCTCAATAAAATAACAAATAAAAGTCTTTTCTCTAGGAATGCACAGCATACTTTTAAAAAACATATCTGCCTTAGCTATAGTGTTAGAGCTTTATGAGTATTAGAAGATAGTACTTGGGAAATGGTGTTTTTCATATCTAATTTTCCAAATCTCAGCAACTAAAAAATGGAAGAAAACAGCTCTGTGTGTTGTCCAGATTCAGTTTAATTCAGAATAATTTACTGAGCAGTAATGGTTTAAGATAGTACAAAACTGGATGCACAACTCCCC
Source organism: Cervus elaphus (assembly GCF_910594005.1). NCBI lineage: Eukaryota > Metazoa > Chordata > Mammalia > Artiodactyla > Cervidae > Cervus > Cervus elaphus. The sequence continues at coordinate 55,420,245 of NC_057843.1, forward strand.
TCAGGTAGCTCAGAATATAGTTCTAAACTGTGTTCATCTGGGAATTCCCTGGTGGACCAGTGGTTAGAACTCAGCGCTTTCACTGCTGAGACCTAGATTTGATTCCTAGTCAGGGAGCTAAGATCCTTCAAGCCACTTGGCACAGCAAAGAAAACAAAATAAAAACAAACCTCTAGGTTTTGATAGGTCAGGCCCATCAAGAGATAACCACCGTTTATATAATGATGACAATAAAAATAATAACTACTAGTGGTAACAGCCACCACGCCTATGGAGAGTCCACTCTAAGCCAGTTGCTGTGTTAAGCTCCATCCCCACGTTCATCGCTGTATTTAAACCTTGCAGCAACCTTGAAAGGTGGGAGTAGTTGTTCAACGTCAATAAATATGGAAGCCAGAACTCAGAGTAATTAAAGAACTTGTCAAAGACTACACAGCTAGGAAAATATAACCAGGTCATAAATGCAGGTCAGTTTTGTTCTGGATAGATGCTTCTTACCTTTCATCACATTGCTTCCCCATCCCAGACTCGTTCACGGAAGAAGATGAGCATCTTTTTTTAAATCACATAATATATATAGGGTAATATAGGATCGTCTCTGGGCTCGGCACAATACTAGATGATTTTTTGGAACATAATCACTAATTCTCACAAATACTCCGTAGGAAAGATATTTTGAGACCCATTTTGTTGATGAGGAAGCTGTTCAGAGAGTTTAAGTAAGTGGACCATCATCAAAAGTTAATAGACACAGATCTGGCATAATCCCTGAAGCCTCCTGTGTAGCCGTATTAAATGATTATACAGCATGATTTGTAAAGAACTGAGTAGTCCTCAGAGAATTTCCACTTCCCCTTAAGCTTGCTACAAGGATCATAATTCCACCATTAGAAATTTATTTATTTGAGCTAATTAACTTCTCCCTGGTATGAGAAAAGGTTACTATGGAGATAGGGATTCTGGTGGAGAAACTAAGAAGTGGATCTTTTTGTAATACGGGGTCTCACTATCAGAGAACTAGCCTGAATGAAGAGCTCCAAAGGGGAACTCTTGGAAACCACAGGCCAACAGAAGGCATGGCAGTGTTGTGGGACAGTAGGAAAGTATCCGACTCTGCCAGTGGGGCATATTGAAGGGCAGGTCGGTTAGAGCAGTGATTCTCAAACAGGAGAATCATCTGGAGGGCATCTTAAGACACAAAATGCCGAGCTTGACAGATTTCTGATTCAGCAGGCCTAGATTGGGGGTCTAAGAATTTGCCTAGCTGACAAATTCCCAGGTGATGCTGAGGTTGCTAGTTTAGGGACCACACACTGAGAACCATGATTCTATAGCCTGGTACAGAGAATCATGAGGTATAATGATATCTGGAGGAGGAGAAATGTCTGGCATTATTTGGTTATCTTCTGCTTGATATTGTATCCAAGGGATGGTAGGGGAAGAGACATAAATAGGGGAGGGAGAAACCAATGGGAAATTTAAGATTTTCTTTGTATTAGCACCAGATATTTTATATTATCTCTCATTTATTAATCTCTATGGAGCGAATTTAAAAAATATGTAAGTCCATCACTTCGTGGCAAATAGATGGGGAAACAGTGGAAACAGTGTCAGACTTTATCTTTTTGGGCTCCAAAACCACTGCAGATGGTGACTGTAGCCATGAAATTAAAAGACGCTTGCTCCTTGAAAGAAAAGTTATGACCAACCTAGACAGCATATTAAAAAGCAGAGACAATACTTTGCCAACAAAGGTCCATTTAGTCAAAGGTACGGTTTTTCCAGTAGTCATGTATGGATGTGAGAGTTGGACTATAAAGAAAGCTGAGCGCCAAAAAACTGATGCTTTTGAACTGTGGTGTTGGAGAAGACTCTTGAGAGTCCCTTGGACTGCAAGGAAATCCAATCAGTCCATCCTAAAGGAAATCAGTCCTGAATATTCATTGAAAGGACTGATGCTGAAGCTGAAGTTCCAGTACTTTGGTCACCTGATGCGAAGAACTGACTCATTGGAAAAGACCCTGATGCTGGGAAAGATTGAAGGCAGGAGGAGAAGGGGACAACAGAGGATGAGATGATTGGATGGCATCACCGACTGAATGGACATGAATTAAGATAAACTCTGGGAGTTGGTGATGGACAGGGAGGCCTAGAGTGCTGCAGTCCATGGGGTCACAAAGTGTTGGACACTACTGAACAACTGAATTGACCTGAAAGAGCAAGCTTAAAAAATATGTAAGGAAGACACAGTTAATAATGCTTCTATGAGAATATGTTCAAACAACAAAAACAGAATTGGCATTTAATGCATGTATTAGAAGTAACTCAGAAGCAACATACACACTCCTGGAAAGAACTGAAACATTAATTAAAGAATTAAAAAAAAATTCCCAATTTCTTCCTTTTGTGTATGGTCTACATGGTTGACTAAAAAGTCAGAAAATGGACCTTAATGATAACACATTTGTGTGAAAACACAAATTAATTTTGTCTTTAATTATATCACTTACACTTAGCAGAATTTAATTTAGTCCTAAATTTAAGACACTTTGCTTGACCATGTGAATTTAAGGTACAAACAGGTGGCTCAGAATTCTTGGCTGTTTATTTCCTTACTCCCAGAGAGTCATGTGCTTAATAACTGATGATGTGTGATGAATTTTCAGTGAATGCCTCTGGGTGAACTGTTCTGACTTGCAGCTCAGAGAGAAGCTGGAACAGAAAGCAAAGGAGAAGGTTGCAAATCCCTTAATGAAATTTTTAATAAAAGCAGCTTTGAATGCATGCCTTTTCAAATCATTGCATCCGACCATTTTTGAGAGTCGACGTAACTCATCAAGAGAGTGAGTAGTAAGAATGCTAAAAGACGGCACAATTAAAGAGAGAGGCACATCTAGGAAAACATTATGGCCAGAAAGTAACTTTGCACCTGGATCAGGAAATCTTCATGGTAGGCATTTCTCATGGGGATTTTTCAGGATGCCTATCTTTTAGTTCCTTCACCTTGAAGAATAAAAAGTGTGTAGTAGAAATTTGTATGTACCACTGCCATGCCACCATGACCGTGTATTTCTAGAGTTTTCATAGTGAGAGGAAGAAAATTTTGTACAGGAACATTACAGGGCCGGGATTTTGCCAGGATCACAACGCCAGGTGAGAGATGGGTGAGGATATAAGCTATGTGAAGGTACTTCTTGAGAGTTTAGTGGTCAGCCTCACTTCCGTCTTAGGCTGTCTTTGCTCTCCACTCCACTGAGAGCCTTTTTCCCAGGTGGTACTGAGGTCACCTCATGGACGTTATTGCTCGTCGAATGCCAGAATCTCCTGGTCAAAAGGGATGATCAGAAGATGGCAAGGGTCTATTGGACAGACATTTGTGATATCTGGACCGCTAAGCTGTTCTCACCCCTCACAGCAAAAAAAGCAATGGTGTTGCCTGAAACGTGCTAATGGACACTTCTTGCCTTTCCTTTCTTGAAAAAAATAGGCATTGTTTTTAAGGCTTCCTCAGAGCCAGGACTCAGGAAGCATTGACCTCCAAGGTCCTCATGGTATTCCCTAACAAATGTAAATTAAATAAAAAAAATCAGTATGGCAAGCCCAATGAATGAGAAAGACAGTGAGAGCAGGCATAATTGTCCTCTCAACAATTATTTGCAGACATCATTAATAAATTTCCCTCTGAAGCAGCAGTCAAGCCAATCCTTCCCTTTGGTAAGATGTTTAACTGCTACACAGAAATAGCTGTAAGCAGACCAAGATTAGAACATAGGGAGTCTTACTTTGTGTGTTTCCTTTCTCCTGTAGTTTTTGAACAAGTGTTTGTGGTACTAGGCAAGTAGGTTTCCCAGTGATCCTGTGTATATGCCCCTCGGGAGTCCTCATTCGTTGACATATTTATTATATGTGCAATGGAAAGTTCCCCTTATCCCATTTTTGAATCTTTTGTGTTTTATCAAAAACAGAATGAAGTACCCTTTCTGTATGTTTACACTGAAAGTGTGTGGAGAGGGTGTATCTCAAAAGACCCCACTGAGGTGTAATTCATTGCAGGTTTTACTGGGGAGGGAAAAGAAAGGGGATGAGAAGAAAAGATTTTTTTTTTTTTTCTTCAAGAAAGGATTTTGTGGCTTTTGGCACTGTTAATAATTTGTGTGGAAAAATAATGTTTTCTTGTGTGTTTAATCCTGTGCCAAGGCAGCTGCTGGTGCAGTAGCGTTCTGCAACAAATTAGGGGGCAGTTAGAGCGAGATTTTCCACCATCAAGAACAAAGCAAGGCCAGTTAGCATGAGGACAGCTTGTTCTACTTGCTAATGTGCTTAAAAACTTGCTGCACATAATTTGAAACAGCTTTTGTGTGAGGATGCTGCAGCTCCGGTTTCTGAGGTCTAGTTCTAATTCCAAATCAAATGGAAGCAGCTGAATTAGAAAATGACAAGTTATGCTCTGACATCGTCTGCCCAGGCTACCAAGATAATTTTTTCATCATTGCTATTGATTTGAAAGTTAATTCCTCTCAATATTAAAATATTTAATGGATGACAGCTGTCTGAAATATGAAACCTGCAGCCCCTATTTACAGAAGGAGCATTCTCAGTAACTGTGTGGCAGCTCTAACACACTTACAAATTATTTAAAGATGTATTACCTTTGCTGGTAAGGAAGCAGATGTTAAAAAGATTCAGGGCTTCCTTAAAACTTGATCTGAATCTCAAGAGTTTTAATCAATGTAGCTCTTTATTTCACTGACTTGGAATTAAATGGGATTCCTTGGTTGAAATGCATTGGAAAAGAGCATGCTGTAGTCCAAATACCTTTCAATGCCTAGAATTTAAAACTTTCATTTGTAACTCTGATAGGCTGTAGAGAATTAAATCTAGGTGGGAGAGAAATAGGAGAAGGCGGATTTTCAGTTGGAGTTTTTGCCTACTTAAACACGGGCTGGGCACAGCTGTAGTGGTGAGGTTTCAGACCCTGTGTGAGCAAGGAATGAGGATTCAGCTCCTAAATTCACATTCATCTGGCTGAATACTAAGTTCTTCTTAAAGGCCACGTGCACTGCTGACACCCTCACTAATAGGATTTCAAACGCTATTGTTGTAGCTATACTAAAAAATACTAATGAGGGACATTAAGGTTCAAAGACGGCCTTGAAGAAATCTCAGAGGTCAAAAGTTCTTGGGACAGTGTATACACTTGAAGAAAAATCAGAGGATTTTGGCTAAAAATAATTTAAATAGCAGAATTTTATTCAAAGGAAGCTTGGGAGCCCTCTCTTGATACCACTATGCCATTTATACCATCAGCACCTGGGGTTGGAAAACAATATACTTTTTAAAAACTACCTAAAGTCAAATATAGGCCTCTTTGGGTTCATTTTCTTTTGGGGGAAATATAAATTGACCACATATTTAGTATTTATAAACATACATTTTGAACTTCCCTGGTGGCTCAGACGGTAAAGATTCTGCCCACAATACGGGAGACCTCGGTTTGATCCCTGGGTTGGGAAGATCCCCCTGGTGAAGGGCATGGCAACCCACTCCAGTATTCTTGACTGGAGAACCCATGGACAGGAGCCTGGCAGGCTACATACAGTACATGGGGTCGCAAAGATTTGGACACGACTGAAGCGACTTAGCAGCAGCAGCAGCAGCAAGCGACTTAAGCACACACACATGCATTTATCTCTGGTTGAACTGAAGTGAACCAGAAATAAGGAATTAGAGTAGAAAAAGGGTGGGTTGGACCTCATAACACACAGGAAAATGAACAGCTGTGTATTGGTAAAGAGCTACTGTGTGTGGTTGTATTGGTTGTGCACTGTACAACTGAAGGGGGAACTGTTCGGTTTGTAGTCTGTGTGAATGATATCAAAAGAGTTATGTAATATACAATTTGTATGGCTACCTGTGGTCATACCTGAATTGGTGGATTTTAAGGTACCTGGACAAACTCATCTATCTAAATCAGTAGTCCCCGACATTTTTGGCATCAGGGACCAGTTTTGTGGAAGACAATTTTTCCAAGGACTCGGGTGGGAGATTATTTTGGGGTGATTTTTTTTTTTTTGTATTTTATAAGTTTATTTGTGATTTTCAAAAAGCTAGAGAAAGAAAGACCTTAGCAACCAAGAAGACACAAAGAAAAGAAAATCCATGAGGGGATTTTTAGGGTAGGCTTTCTCAATTATTTAAAGCTAACATGCTGAAATGTGAATTCAGCATGAATTCAGGGTACTAACTTTGCATCTATAGGTGCTTGTATATATATTGCACCTTAGGTTTGTTTCCGAAATCAATGTGTGTATTACTGATTTTTTTTTCCAGTTGAGCTACTTAAAATCTTTTTTTTCCCAGTTTATTTATTTATTTATTTATTTTCTTTACAATATTGTATTGGTTTTGCCATACATTGACATGAATCCGCCACAGGTGTACATGTGTTCCCCATCCAGAACCCCCCTCCCACCTCCCTCCCCATCCCATCCCTCTGGGTCATCCCAGTGCACCAGCCCCGAGCACCCTTGTAATGAGTGCGCTGTTTGATCCCTTTCACATAGTAGTTCACAGTAGGGTTCGTGTTCCTATGACAATCTAATGCTCCCACTAATTGTACTGGAGGCAGAGCTCAGGTGGTAATGGAGAGAGGGGGAGTGGCTGTAAATACAGGTGAAGCTTTGCTTGCTAGCCAGCTGCTCACCTCCTGCTGTGTGGTCCCGTTCCTAACATGCCACAGACTGCGACTGGTTCGTGGTTCAGGGTTTCAGGATCCCTGGCCTAACTTTTCTGTTATGGATAATCACAGTACCTGATTTTCTTGTATAAGTAACTTGATAAGGGATAACGTTTAAATGATTTATATCAAGGATAGTAGCAATGAAGAATCATACTTTAGTAAGCTAACATATGTTAACGTCCCCACAAATTTTTGGTAAAAGAGGCATTGTTACTGTCTCTATTAGGATTCAGAATGCTATAAGAAAGGAATATAGGAAAGGTCAGTATTAATGATGAAATAGGAAAGTATTAGAAGCTTGAGGAGCTATTTGGTTTAGGAAGAAGCATAATATGGTAGGTTTGGCAGCAAAGAAACAGTTTGAGAGCATTGAGGACCTGGGTTGAAAAGGTACAGAAAGAAGGAATAAAAGCTTGGCATATTTCAGAATTTTTCATAAGGGTATCCTAATTGAAGAAACAAGTATTCACTTGAAATTTTCAATTAGTTCTGCATCCAAATTAGTAGGAAAAGGCTTGAAGAAATATTTTAAAATAATTTCTATTCTTATCCATTTTCTACAAAGACTAATTGGTCTTCCCAAGATTCAGCATTTCAACAAATACTTAGTGGGCACCTCTTACCAGAGAGAAGTGAGGTAACATGCAATGGTACATGTCATAGTTCCTGATCTAGCTGTTGACATTTAAGTAAGAGACATAATATAAACCAAATGCATTAACATCAGCATAAAAAGTTCTGAGGATTTAAAGAAGGCAGAGATCATGTATGGTTAGGAATAAGATCAAGAAAATTTTTCTGGTGAAGGTGGTATATTAGATGGGCCTCAGTGAATGATACCAGTAGCCACTCGGACTAGAACTGAATCCCAGGGCCCTAAAAGTCCTGAGAGTTTTAAGGATTTAGACAGGTTGAAAATTTTCCTAATATCTTTTGTTTTCCCCCTAATATCTTAAAATTAAGTTTGATTAGAATTCCATTTAATTTGTTCATGTTTTATGCTAGCTATTTTTGTTACCTTTTGGAGAGAAAGATGTTAAAAAAAATAAGATATTTGTAGTGACAAGGAGTAAGGATAATATTGCATAACAGATATTTTGTGAAGCAACTTGAATTGTTCATGTCCTCTCAGGAAAATATAGTTGTATCTTTTCCAGCCACTTTCATGCTGAATCTAAGCCACCTAAACTTCTTGAGCAACATCATTCTGAACAGACAGCACACAAGCTGTCTTTTGTCCCTTTTGCTTTATTTTGTTTTGCTCAATTCTGTATCTTTGAGATACTCTGTGGAACATAACTCAGAATTATCCTACTGAGAGTTAAAGGGGTTGGAGTAGCTATTTACCAACTCTTCCTCTTACAGTCCATGGGGTCGCAAAGAGTCGGACACAACTGAGCGACTTTCACATCACGTCGTATCCTCTTATAGGTTACTCCAGAGAGTAACCTCCTGGGGCTTCCTGAACTGATGGACGTGCTGAACATGCTCCAGTGGCCAGAGCACGCCTTCAGACAGAGAGATGTAGGAAGTGGCTTTTAAGGAAAGTTTCCCCAGGTGATCTCTAGGAGGGCTCCAGGATATATAGGAGACGAAAGAGTGGTGTCTGTTATAGTGTAATCCTTACCAAAAAAGAAAAGAAACAAAGAGCAGGACTCTGTGGTAAATAAGAAGCTGAGGAGTACAGTTAGTTTCTTTACCATTAGACTTCTTAGTAATTTTAATATTCGTTATGAATATTCTAGAAGGAATTATGTCAGTTTTATCAAGTTTAGTTGAACAGAGAACACAGCTTTTTGAGAAGGAAATTACAAGGCTATTGCATGGAAGATATTTTGTAAATATTTGTATTGATAAATACTTTGTAAGTATCTTATTCCTACATTTATATAATATCTCTATATTGAGGTTACCCTCCAAGGCTCTAGATGAGAAAAGGGAGATGTAGAAGTAAATCTGACTTAAGTCTTGGCTTTCGGTTGCTTGTGATCCATTAGAGAAGATAAGATATGTATGACAGTTATCATTGTCATTGTTGTTGTTCTGTCCCTCAGTCGTGTCCGACTCTTTGCAACCCCGTGGACTGCAGCACGCCAGACTTCCCTGTCCTTCACCATCTCCCCAAGCTTGCTCAAATTCAAGTCCATTGAATCAGTGAGGCCATCCAACCATTTCATCCTCTGTCATCCCCTTCTCCTCCTACCTTCAATCTTTCCCAGCATCAGAGTCTTTTCCAATGAGTCAGCTCTTCATATCAAGTGGCCAAAGTATTAGAACTTCAGCCTCAGCATCAGTCCCTCCAGTGAATATTCAAGACTGATTTCCTTTAGGATTGACTAGTTTGATCTCCTTGCAGTCCAAGGGACTCTCAAGAGTCTTCTCCAACACCACAACTCAGAAGCATCAGTTCTTTGGTGTTCAGCCTTCTTTATGGTCCAACTCTCACATCCATACAGGACTGCTGGAAAAACATAGCTTTGACTAGCTGACTTTTGTCGACAAAGTAATGTCTCTGCCTTTTAGTATGCTGTCTAGGTTTGTCATAGCTTTTCTTCCAAAGAGCAAGCATCTTTTAATTTCATGGCTGCAGTCACCATCTGCAGAGATTTTGGAGCCCCCCAAAATAAAGTCTGTCACTGTTTCCATTGTTTCTCCATCTATTTGCCATGAAGTGATGAGACCAGATGCCATGATCTTCATTTTTTAAATGTTGAGTTTTAAACCAGCTTTTTCACTCTCTTCTTTCACTTTCATCAAAAGGCTCTTTATTTCCTCTTCACTTTCTGCCATAAGGGTGATGTCATCAGCATATCTGAGGTTACTGATATTTCTCCCATCCATCATGATTCCAGCTTGTGCTTCATCCAGTCTGGCATTTCACATGATGTATTCTGCATATAAGTTAAATAAGTGTGTGACAATATACAGCCTTGATGTACTCCTTTCCCAATCTTGAACCAGTCCATTGTTTCATCTCCAGTTCTAACTGTTGCTTCTTGATGTGCATACAGGTTTCTCAAGAGGCAGGTAAAGTGGTTTGGTATTCTCATCTCTTTAAGAACTTTCCACAGTTTGATCTGATCCACATAGTCAGACATAGTCAACGAAGCAGAAGTAGATGTTTTCTGGAATACCCTCACTTTTTGTGTGATCCAACGGATGTTGGCAGTTTGATCTCTGGTTCCTCTGCCTTTTCTAAATCCAGCTTGAACATCTGGAAGTGCTCGGTTCACATACTGTTGAATCCTCGCTTGGAGAATTTTGAACATTACTCTGCTAGTGTGTGAGATGAGTGCAATTGTGCAGTAGTTTGAGCATTCTTTGGCATTGCCCTTCTTTGGGATAGGAATGAAAACTGATCTTTTCCAGTCCTGTGGCCACTGCTCAGTTTTCCAAATTTGCTGGCATACTGAGTGCAGCACTTTCACAGCATCATCTTTTAGGATTTGAAATAGCTCAGCTGGAATTCCATCACCTCCACTGGCTTTGTTTGGAGTGATGCTCCCTAAGGCCCACTTGTCTTCACATTCCAGGATGTCTGGCTCTAGGTGAGTCATCACTCCATCGAGGTTATCTGGGTTGTTAAAATCTTTTTTGTATTGTTATTCTGTGTATTCTGCTTCTGTTGGGTCCATACTACTTGTGTCCTTTATTGTGCCTATCTTTGCATGAAATGTTCCCTTGGTATCTCTAGTTTTCTTAAAATTGTCATCATTATCCTAATGTAAATTAATAAGGGATGAATAGGATATCACAGATTAAAAGAAAGAAGGATTTTTTTTTTTCCTAGCTGGGACATAAGGAGCCTTCCTGAATGAAGCAGCATTGACCTGAACCTTGAATTTAAGGTGCTTTTGGCTTTTTAAGAGAGAGAATAGTAGCAAGTTATTCTAGGCTAAGGAAGCAGTATCAGCAGAAGGCATGGAAGGTGGAATTACTAAAGAATAGTGTTGAAAATGTCCTTCTTTTATAGATCCTCTAGTCTACAAAAATTAGACTAGAGGCATGAACAATAAACTATGTGTGTGTGTGTATACTGTATATACACAGTAGTTACTAAGCTTCTGAAAAGCCTTTCCATGTTGACATGCAACCTCATGCTCTTTGTTGCTGAATCTAGGAAGTAGTTCAAAATGTCATGAAACTGCCTGGTGTTCTCTAGGCATCTCCTGTGGGATCTCTTATGATTTTTATTACATATGAATCTGTTACAGCTGCTGTCTCAACCCTTCAGAGGGCTTCCCTCATGAAAAATCTGCCAATTCTAGCAGGTACTGCATTCCATAATCTGTCCATTTAACCCTGAAACTCAAAAATGTTTCTTCTATCCCTTTAACTTAAATTCTTCCAAGTGCCTAGGTGACTGCTTGTAATGGAAGGCGAAGGTGATTAGTTCAGTTGCCATGTAAACCAGACTGATAACAGTGAAGCTCTCTGCTCCTGGTAAAACAATTCGAAATTATATAATTATGTTGTTAAAAATATACCAGAAGTTTCAAGGAAAAGCTTCAATAAGACTACTTTTCATTTTCAAAATGTTGCCTTCTAATTCTTATCCAGATGTGTGCATATTTTTCTTATTACCATAAAGTGTTTCCAGTGTTACATTCTTATTTATTAAAGTGCCTTATTTTTTTGTTCCTCCATATTCTTTTTAACTTTAGTCAAAGCATATATTTTTAAAGAATAATTTGATTGTGTTTGCAAAAACTTTTAAAGTGCTCGTTATAAAAGTGTCAATCAAAACTCAAAACTACAAAAAGAAAGTTAAAAAAAATTCTAAAAATTCCACTTCCCAAAATAACTACCATTAACAGTTGTTATACATCATTCTAGGCATATTAGCATTATGTTTCAGCAAGAAAGGTTAAAACTGAGGTAATTGCTTATATTTAGATAAACCTCCTTTTAATGCAAATATGGGGCTTCCTAAAGTGTCCCTTTAAAATTTTTCATCAAAACAATATTGATAGAGTAAAAAAGACTTGATTTTGTTTTTTAGCTCCGTGTTTCAACTTTGCCTTTGCCTTTAAAGATGAGAAAATTAGACTTTCCATTTTCCCCTCCCACTTCTTTGTATTATTGCATTGTCATTGTAATATCTTCAGGTTATATTTGCATTCTTTTCCATAACCATAACTTTTATAGTCCTGAGTGATTTATTTTGATTCTCCTTTTTGTTAATTGGATAAATAGCTCTTGTGTTTTATATACTTGAGCTCTTTCATACTGTCCTATATAGTAACTATGTGGGTATATTTGGCTACTGAATACTTGAAATGAGGCTAGTGCGACTGAAAAACTGAATTTTACATTTTGTTTAATCTTAATTAAGTTAATTTAAATAGCTTTGTGTGGCTAATGGCTGCTATATTGGATAAAAACTCTTATCTTTAATGTTTTAGCATATTTTCATATCTTTTATATCTCTATATCAAATGTATAAAATCTTGAAATACAAGTTTTCCTTAGAAACTTGTATGCATCAAGGATTACTATGAAAAATTCTAAGGCTATTATTAGTTTTTCTTTCTTGTTTGATAATATTTAACATTTTGAGAGATCCCAGGGGCAGGTGGAGGAGGCTGCCTAGAGCAGCCTCTTATAGTGGGCAGGATCCGTGATATTTTGAACTGTTGTTCATATTTACCAACCAGTGGTTGCATGTCCTCATGGATATGTCAACATAGGAAAGTTATTCTATTGCAAGTTATTGGTTAATATTATCCCAGTTTCACAAAAGAGAAATTTAGAGACATTAAATAATTTTTCTAATGTTACATTGATAGTAGATGGCAAAATAGGATATGAATCCAAGTTTGTTACTGTTTTTTCCACCACTCTAGTGATTTAATCTTTTCAGCAGCAAAAATTCTTACCTAAAAATGAAATTTTGTGTAGAATTCTAAAATACAGTTATTTAAAATTGCTTATAATTCTATAATATCTTAAATCCCAAATTTGAAACATTAAGTATTAAAAAGCCAACATATGAGAATAATGAAGTTATATTAATCAACACCAAAACTTGAAATCTGAGCCTATAACTAACATTTGTAGCTTTACATTACTCAGCATCCAACTTATTTCTGTCTAGTTTAGTTTACCACGTCATGGAATCATGACTCATGCAGATACATGGTTGTAATGGTCACTGTTTTTAGTGGCATGCATTTAGCTGAGGACATTTTTCAATTAAGCTGATCCAGAAACTTAAAAGAGAAGCAGTAGAAAAAGTCTCTGGCTTTAAAATTGAGTCATAACCACATCTAATAAGTGCTTGCCTTTCTAAACTTTAATAGAAAGGTCAACCTCAAACTTACAGCAAACATCAAAGCTATCTGTAGAATGCTACATGTCACTGGTTTAATTATAATTGAATAAGTGACTACTGAGATATGCCAAGGGCTTGAGCCAAATAGACATGTGTGAATCTTTCCTGGTACATGACTGAGCAAACATTCCGTGATGTAGTGAATATTCACCTAGGTGCTATTACATGAGTAAATTTTTTAAAAAGATGATAATTGACCTATAACTTTTCTGACTAATGGTACATTTTTAAGCTCACAGAAGTGCATAAAGGTAGTCAGGGAGGCTCCCTTCTGATATATGTAAAAAATAAAAAATAGATTAATCCGGCAGCATGAGTTAAATTTTTGTGATCTTCTGTGTCATATAATTTAATGATTATATATTAAGTTCTGTATCTTATTTTTCTAAATGCAGTTTAAATTATTTGGATGTGATTGAAAATCTATTTGAACAAAATAACCCATAGAACACTATTGTATACAGTTGACATAGTTTCATAGCCTCACTATCAAGTCTTATAAACCTTTATAGATGCAAATATTTATGTCTGGATAGCATCTATCAAAAACATTGCCACAGGCTTTCATTATTTTGTTCCTAAACTCATTATTCATATTATTTCTTTTGTGGCCAAGGTAAAAATGGTAGTCCACTTGGACCTGCTTGCTCTGAATTGGCAAAGAGTGAAAAAAGATCACTCTTCCTGGTGTAGATCTTGTAGACCTTGAAGCAAGAGGTGTTTGGGTGTGTTACAAAAAACTGGTATAATTTACTAGAGCCAGTGGCCCAAAAAATGGTCTAGGCTGATTATATTGCATCTTAACAAAAATCTTGTGTAGAGATCCTGGTCAGCTCTGGAGTCGGTCAGCTCTTGGTCAGCTGGTCAGCTCTTGCTGGGAAGAGTGCCTGATTTTTCTTTTTTACTATCATGAATCACCTTTTGGCAACTCTGGAAAGAAATTCCAGAAGTGGATATTACTCTCCTCTGATTTTTTTTTCTTTAGTTGAAATTCCATGCTTCTGAGGTTCCTCATCTGAGCTCTAGTCTTTGGCTAATTCTTACCTCTTACAAAAGTAAGACAGGTCTATGCAGTCAATCACAGGGAAGAGGGATCAGATATGTGCAGACAATAAAATTTGAAGGATACACAAGGTGAATCACACACCTTAACTTTTGTGTGTGTGTGTGTGTGTGTGAGAAGACTTGCTCTTCTAAATTTAGAAACATTCCAAGTATTGGTCAAGACTATGAAATTCTTTTCCAAAATATGGGGAGAGTAAGTTATCGAGGTAGAAGGAAGTTAATATCCCTTAAAGATGCCTCCCATGTAAAATATGAGATATAGATTAGTTTCATTCATTGAATGAAGGAAGGCAGGGATCTTGGAGGAACTGTAGTTCACCACCTTCATGGATTGATGGGGAGAATGAGGCATGGGGAGGTGCAATGGATTCTCTAAGGCCAAAGGCCAAGTGAGTGCCAGCTCAACTTTCACTTGTATACTTACTATTCAGGCAGACATTATCCTTGACTCTGCAAAGTAGATATGGTCCGTAATCTCAAGATGCTGCTTATATACTGTGGGAGCAGGCACTTGAGGAGAAATTTTAGTACAGTGCACTTATATAAGGATAGAATAGATTTACCTAAAGTAATTTTTTCACTTTGTTTAATTTCCTAAGGATCTGCTTTGTAACTGGTTCTGCATCTGTAATTACCAGCCAACATTTATATGTATGATTATTTTATTACTCAGAAAACCCATTAAGGTAGATACTATTATCTGCCCCATTTTATGGATGAGTAAACTAAGGCTAAGGAAAATAAGCTGTTTGTCTGCAACAGTTTTATTTTATAATATCCTAAAATAAAAGCATGTGACAGATTCAAATTCAAAACAAAAATCAAAACAAAATCCCGCAAACCAAAAAACTTTAAAGAGAATGAGAAGACGAGTCACCGACTTGGAGAAAATATTTGCAAAACACACATATGACAATGGACTATTGTCTAAATATACGAAGAACTCTTCAAACTCAACAATAAGAAAATGAACAACTCAATTAAAAAAATAGAAGATACCTCACTAAAGTAAACGACAGATGAGCATGTGAAGACGTGCTCAATATCATATGTCCTTAGAGAATTATAAGTGAAAGCAGTGACATACCACCACCCAGCTATTAGAATGGCCCCAATACAAAAGCATTGACAACACTAAGTGCTGGGAAGCTTGTAGACCAACAAAAATTCTTGCTCATTGCCTCTGAGAATACAAAATGGTACCGTCACTGCAAAAGTCAGTGTGGCAGTTTCTTATGATTCAGCAATAACACTCCTTGGATATTTACTCAAAGATGTTGAAAATGTGTATGCATGGAAAAACCTGCTTATGGAGGTGTGAAGCAGCTTTACTCATATTTCGGTAAACTTGGAAACAACCAAGGTGTCCTTAAAGTATGGTACATCCAGACAATGGAACATTATTCAGCACTAAAAAACCCCAATCTTCCCTGAAAAGACATGAAAGAAACTATTCTATATACTAAAATGGTGGATGCTTGCCGCTGTACATTTGCCAAAATCCATGGGGTTTGCCCAGTTGGACATGACTGTGCAACGAAGCATGCAGCGGTGCGTAGAACGTACAAGAACAAAAGTGAACCCTAATATAGACTATGGACTGTGGGTGATAATGATGTCCCAGTGTAAGTTCACTGATCGCAGCAGACATATCACTTTGGTGAGAGATGTTGGAAGTGGGGAGGCTGTGCATGTGTGTGGGCAGGGCATGTATGGGAACTCTTAGTACATTTCACTCAGTTTTGCTGTGAACCTAAAACTTCCCTGAAAAAATAGTCTATTAAAAAATACTGTTAGGCTCCTTTGCCCAAATGCAGGATTAATTGAGAAGGTTGGCTTAGCAAATGATTGGCCCCTGATTTATTACTTTCTTTTGATCCATATTGGTGGGTAATATTTTACTCAGTAGAGCTCTAGGTAACCTTGAACCTTCTTATCAGAAGAAACTAAGGAAAAAGCCTTCAACCAAGAAGAAAATGCTTATGTACCTTACACATTTTTTTACTTCATTAACTGTCTCTGTATTCCATTTCCTCATTTGAAGTGTATTGTTAATGGCCTTTTCCTTCCCACAGTTGAGGGTGGGCAGATGATTACTAGGTCATACTGACTTTGAATGGGGCATACATTATGGGAAGGCCCCACTGAGTTTATTATTAATCCCTATATATAATAGGAAACAAAACAAAATCCTCTACACAACCCTGACCCTCTGTTTCTTGTTTGCATTATTGTTTGTTGTGGTGTGCCGCTGCCTGACCTGATGTAAATGCCAAGTTCACAGCCCCTTCTTTGAATTTAACACTGCAACCATAAATTGTTTGTCCATTTATAAATAAAATAAAATGTGGGAGATGATGGAGCTTGAGAGAACATACTGTCTGAAACGCTTGGATCTCGTTCTTACACAGATGTGCCAAAGCTAAACGTTTGGCAAAGTATAAATTGAACTGGATGTTAAGGTTGTTCATAGCTCTCTCGGGGCAGGTGGGCTGGGTACTTGGCTGTGAATGCCTCAGAGCATTAGAAAATGGCAGTTGCCTGAGACTTTTCATGCTTTTTCCTGAAACATTTCTCTCTTCCCATTTCCCTAGTATAACCATTAAGGTTGATTTGGATTAGCTAGGAGTGTTACTGGTTGAAGGAAAAAAAAAAACCCTTAGAAACTGACATATTCAGGGGCTTCCCTGGTGGTCCAGTGGTTAAGAATCCATCTGCCAGGGGACATGAGTTCAGTCCCTGCTCTGTGAAGATCCCACATACCATGGAGCAGCTGAGTCCATGTGCCACAACTGCTGCCCAAGAGCCCGTGCCCTGCAACAAAAAAGCCATTGCAGAGAAGCCGGTGCGCTGCCGGCTGGAGGGTAGGCCCCACGCGCTGCAACTTGAGAAGCACCGCTGCAACAACAAAGACCCAGCCAAAAGTAAAATATAAAAAAATCTCTAAAAAATAAATTCACATGTTCAAATACTGCATAAAGAGGTGACTTGTTTTCTCTGCAGGGACAGATACAGAGAAAGCAAACTTTATTTCTCATTAAAGTTTACTTTTCCAATTTTATTCAGTTTGGAAATGCCAAGAGGCTTTTGAAGATTAAATATGACATTGGATGTGCCACTCCTTTTTATGTGATTGATTTTTCCATGGAATTAGAGCAGGACATGTGACTTTATGAGTGAGTGTTAATTGGTCATTGAACAAGAATGGTGTGGAAGTGACTTGAGAGAGAATCTTGTATCACGAAAAGTGTGGTAGTGCCTAAAGACCCAGGTGCTGTCTCTGGTTCTGCTACTAATTAGTGTTCTTCATGAGTGGGACACTTGAATTTCACAGTCTCTGATGCATCTTTTGTGAAATCTATGAAGAGAGGAAGGTTGAGTAGTGTTAGCATATGGCTACCAAAGTTCCTCTTGATTCTAACTTTTTATAGTTCTGTGAATATGAGCTGGGACATGAGGGGTTGGCTTTGGACATTCTTTGAACAATTTCCCCTACAATCTTCTGTCCACTTCATGGAGGGAATCTACAAGAGATATTGACCTTCTTCTCTCTGCCCTCTACCACAGAACAAACAGACCACACTAGAATTCTGACTCTCCAGCCCTTGGTATTTTGTAGATGAAAGAGATCGTCTCCATGTATTATCCTCTCAAAATTCTCTAAGATGTGTACTGCCATTGTCCAGAGCTTAAAAGTGAGGAAACTATCTCAGAGGCAAAGAATGCTTGCCCAAACCATATAAAATCATCCCAGGCTGTCATGAACTGGTAGTGAAGTGTAGCCTTAGGAATAGAAAAGACTGGTTTTGAATCCTGACTCTGCCATTTTTTCTTTCTGTAATCTTGTGCAGATTACTTTATTTCAGTTTCTGCACTTATATAAAGACAATCTTAATACTCAATGTTTTTATATAATGTGTGTGTGGTGGCAAAAGCATGTTTTTATATAATGTATGAAAAATGAATTGTACAATACCATCCATGGAATAAATATTTAAAAATTACAGCTCTGATTATTATTTTATTACTAAGTAATGTTATTATGAAGGCTCCAGGCCTTCTGATTCATGATCTTCCTACTATACCCAGCATCATTTGGGAGCATAGACATTTTTATGATCTCGATCACTTTAATGTTTGGAGATCAGTTTCTCTAAAAATGTCAATTTATGGCCAAAAAGATCCTATATGAATCAGTACCTGCTGGGAAGGCTTCATTTTCTTGCTACTTAATGGAGTGAAAATGGGCCATAGGTCAACCTTAAAAGAACTGGGGTCATCCTTTTCCACAGTTTCCAAGGAAAACAAAAGCAAGAAATACCAATGCCCAGTTGTTGTTTTTTTTAAAGTTATCCTTATAAAAATAATATAGCTTATTTTAAAATTTTTTGGGACAATGGTGTAAATAAGGAAGAAATGAAAATATACTGCATATGGTTCTATCTCTTATGAACAAATGCTTCTCACCTAATGGTATAATTTGTTTTCTTTGCAGGGCATTATTGTTAATATCATTCTTATTGGCCACAGTTACTATCAGCTCTGGTAGAATAAGTATCCTAAAAATATGAACTTTAATTCCTTCTAATCCTAATTATTTGTAACATTTTCATAGGCTTGAGAGAATGAAGGGAAGTGGGAAACACAGTACTGGATGACTGTCTTGGCAGTTTTTAAAAAAGGTTTAACTTCCTTTCAAAAGGAAAAACCGTAAAGTCTGAAAACAAAACTCAGGTTTTAGAAACCTGGTTCTAACCTGTTACTGATACTATGTTACCATGTTTTCTTTGAGCCTCAGTTTTCTTTTCTTTTTTTTTTTTTTATATTGTAGTGGTTTTTGTCATACATTGACATGAATCAGCCATGGATTTACATGTATTCCCCATCCCGATCCCCCCTCCCACCTCCCTCTCCACCCAATTCCTCTGGGTCTTCCCAGTGCACCAGGCCCGAGCACTTGTCTCATGCCGTTACACGCCAGTCAGGATGGCTGCTATCCAAAAGTCTACAAGCAATAAATGCTGGAGAGGGTGTGGAGAAAAGGGAATTCTCTTACACTGTTGGTGGGAATGCAATTTAGTACAGCCACTATGGAGAACAGTGTGGAGAATTCTTAAAAAACTGGAAATAGAGCCTCAGTTTTCAATCAAAGAAATCACAGAATTGGTTGTAGGACTTCCTGAAGATTTATTCTTAATTCCTAAAGTCTCCTGAGGTATGACTCTAGAAAGTAGTTCTTATCAACCTCACAGGTCTGTTCAGATTTCAATTCTGTATGGCTGTGGATGCCTCCTGCTATTTGCCAAGTCCTGGCTACCTAAGATAACATTATGGCTGCTACATCATTTTGCTATTGTCACAAAACATGCTACATGAAAACCCTGTCAGACTCAGTGGCTAATCTACAAGTATTTATTCTTGTATATCTGTTGTCAGTCGACTGAGGGTTGACTGAAAGAAGCTGATCCTAGCAGGCTGGCTCTGTTGCTCTTGGCTAACTCACTCAGATGTCTGGCGGTCGGTTGGCTGATGTAAGCTGGGCTCAGTCTGGCAGATAGACCTGGCTTCCCAAGTCTCTCACCCTCCTTTTGCTGAAGCCAGTCAGCTAGCAGGGGCTTGTAATAAGAGCCACAAGAGAGGAGGTCAGCAAGGCAAGGACTTTTCAAGCCTTTGGTCACAACACACCTGCTGACATCACATTGGCCAAAGAAAGTCATGTGGTCAAACCCAAGGCCAAAGGATAGGGAAATATACTTTGCTTATCTAGCAGGATGAATTGAAAAATCATATGGTATAAAAGAGATACATACAAAGAGGGCTGAAGAATCGGGCCACTGATGCAATCCACTGTGTGTGTGTGTGTTCAGTTGCTAAGTTGTGTCCAACCCTTTGCATTCCCATGGACTGCAGCATACCAGGCTTCCTTGTCCTTCACTATCTCCTGGAGTTTGCTCAAATTCATGTCTGTTGAGTTGGTGATGCTTAGCCAACCATCTTATCCTCTGTTGTCCTCTTCTCCTCATGCCTTCAGTCTTTTCCCAGCATCAGGGTCTTTTCCAATGAGACAGCTCTTCACATTAGGTGGCTAAAGTATTGGAGCTTCAGCTTTAGCCAACAGTCATTTTAATAAATATTCAGAGTTTAATTCCTTTAAGATTGACTGATTGATCTCCTTGCTGTCCAAGGAACTCTCAAGAGCCTTCTCCAATACCACAATTCGAAAACATCAATTCTTTGGCACTCATCCTTCTTTATGGTCCAACTCTCACATCCATGCATGACTAGTGGTAAAACCATAGTTTTGACTATACTGACCTTTGTCATCAATCTACTACATATCTTTCTTTTTTGAAACATGAAGTTGCACTGTTGCCTCCCAGACACATTTGTACTGATTGGTCTCAAGGAAGAGATTTTCTGTACGTGATACCTGTCTTTTAGGAGATGGCAATATCTGGGTCTACCTTTCCTGAGACTCATTTTGCCTTCTAATTAGGTATCTAGGATTGCATAGTCAGTGCTACTCAAAGTGTGGTTTGAGGGCTGGCAGTATTAGCAACACCTAGGGTTTTGTTGGAGCAAATTCTGGGTCCCATCTGAGAACTACTGATTCAGAAACTCTTTGGTGGGGCCCAGGAATCTGTCTTGTGACATGCTCCCCAAGGAATTTTTATGCTTACTGAAGTTTGAGAACCACTCAGTTCAGTCAGTTCAGTCATTCAGTCGTGTCTGACTCTTTATGACCCCATGGACTGCAGCACGCCAGGCCTCCCTGTCCATCACCAGCTCCCGGACTTCACCCAAACTCATGTCCATTGAGTCAGTGATGCCATCCAACCATCTCATCCTCTGTTGTCCCCTTCTCCTCCTGCCAATCTTTCCCACTGTCAGGGTCTTTTCAAATAAGTCAGTTCTTCGCATCAGGTGACCAAAGTATTGGAATTTCAGCTTCAACATCAGTCCTTCCAATCAACACCCAGGACTGAACTCCTTTAGGATGGACTGGTTGGATCTCCTTGCAGTCCAAGGGACTCTCAAGAGTCTTTTCCAACACCACAGTTCAAAAGCATCAATTCTTCGGCACTCAGCTTTCTTTATAGTCTAACTCCCACATCCATACATGACTACTGGAAAAACCATAGCATTGACTAGACGGACCTTTGTTGGCAAAGTAATGTCTCTGCTTTTTAATATGCAGTCTAGGTTGTTCATAACTTTCCTTCCAAGGAGAACCACTAGAAAAGATCAGATCAAATCTTTGCTGTGGTGTTCCTGGCAGCTTCATCCCTTGTAACCTTGCCTTCTCTTGCTTAACTAAACTGCCATCATTCACTGCCTGACCCTGCTATTGGCGATCGCAGGGTAACAATTAATATCCCAAATTGGTAGCAGCCTTCTTTACTGGGCCTGAGGCCAAAGTGGTCTTTCTGATCCTTCTGTCCCACTTTGAGTCTCAACTTCTACACCAGTATGTGTGGATTAATACAGAGAAGACTGCAGATGACAGAGGATGAGATGGCTGGATGGCATCACTGACTCAATGGACGTGAGTTTGGGTAAACTCCAGGAGTGGGTGATGGACAGGGAGGCCTGGTGTGTTGTGGTCCATGGGGTCGCAAAGAGTCAGACACGACGGAGTGACTAAACTGAACTGAACGGATGACCGCCTATCCCTGTGTTTTTTATGCTTGACAGGAAGCCTCACTGTCGTCCCCTTCTCCTCCTGCCCTCAATCTTTCCCAGCATCAGGATCTTTTCAAATGAGTCAGCTCTTCCCATCAGGTGGCCAAAGTATTGGAGTTTCAGCTTCAACATCAGTCCTTCCAATGAACACTTAGGACTGATCTCCTTTACAGTGGACTGGCTGGATCTCCTTGCAGTCCAAGGGATTCTCAAGATTCTTCCCCAACACCACAGTTGGAAAGTATCAGTTCTTCGGCTCTCAGTTTTCTTTATAGTCCAACTCTCACATCCATACATGACTACTGGAAAAACCATAGCCTTGACTAGACGGGCTTTTGTTGATAAAGTAATGTCTCTGCTTTTTAATATGCTGTCTAGGTTGGTCATAACTTTCCTTCCAAGGAGTAAGTGTCTTTTAATTTCATGGCTGCAGTCACCATCTGCAGTGATTTTCGAGCCCCCCAAAATAAAGTCTGACACTGTTTCCACTGTTTCCCCATCTATTTGCCATGAAGTGATGGGACCGCATGCCATGATCTTAGTTTTCTGAATGTTGGGCTTTAAGCCAACTTTTTCACTCTCCTGTTTCAGTTTCATCAAGAGGCTCTTTAGTTCCTCTTCACTTTCTGCCATAAGGATGGTGTCATCTACATATCTGAGGTTATTGATATTTCTTCCGGCAATCTTGATTCCAGTTTGTGCTTCCTCCAGCCCAGCGTTTCTCATGATGTACTCTGCATATAAGTTAAATAAGCTGGGTGACAATATACAGCCTTAACATACTCCTTTCCAGATTTGGAACCAGTCTGTTGTTCCATGTCCAGTTCTAACTTGCTTCCTGACCTGCATGGAGATTTCTCAAGAGGCAGCTCAGGTGTTCTGTTATTTCCATCTCTTTCAGAATTTTCCACAGTTTTTTGTGATCCACACAGTCACAGGCTTTGGCATAGTCAATAAAACAGAAATAGATGTTCTTCTGGAATCCTTTTGCTTTTTCAATGATCCAACAGATGTTGGCAATTTGATCTCTGGTTCCTCTGCCTTTTCTAAAACCAGTTTGAACATCTGGAAGTTCACGGTTTATGTATTGCTGAAGCCTGACTTGGAGAATTTTGAGCATTACTTTACTAGCATATGAGATGAGTGCAATTGTGCAGTAGTTTGAGCATTCTTTGGCATTTCCTTTCTTTTGGATTAGAATGAAAACTGACCTTTTCCAGTCCTGTGGCCACTGCTGAGTTTTCCAAATTTGCTGGCATGTTGAGTACAGCACTTTCACAGCATCATCTTCAAGATTTGAAATAGCTCAACTGAAATTGCATCACCTCCACTAGCTTGTTTGTAGTGATGTTTCCTAAGGCCCGCTTGACTTCACATTCCAGGATGTCTGGCTCTAGATGAGTGATCACACCATCGTGATTATCTGGGTCATGAAGATCTTTTTTGTATAGTTCTTCTGTGTATTCTTGCCCCATCTTCTTAATATCTTCTGCTTTTGTTATGTCCATACCATTTCTGTCTTTTATTGAGCATATCTTTGCATGAAATGTTCCCTTGGTATCTCTAATTATCTTGAAGAAATCTGTAGTCTTCCCTATCATAATATTTTCCTCTGTTTCTTTGCACTGATCTCCAAGGAAGACTTTCTTATCTCTCCTTGCTATTCTTTGGAACTCTGTATTCAAATGGGTATATCTTTCCTTTTCTCCTTTCTTTTCACAGCTATTTGTAGAGCCTCCTCAGACAGTCACTTTGCTTTTTTTCCATTTCTTTTTCTTTGGGATGGTCTTGATCCCTGTCTCCTGTACAATGTCACAAACCTCTGTCCATAGTTCTTCAGACACTCTGACTGAGCCAAAGCAAAAACAACACCCAGTTGTGGATGTGACTGGTGATGGAAGCAAGGTCCAATGCTATAAAGAGCAATATTGCATAGGAACCTGGAATGTTAGATCATTCAGGTAGTCATCAGTTCAGTTCAGTTCAGTCACTTGGTCGTGTCTGACTCTTTGCGACCCCATGAATCGCAGCATGCCAGGCTTCCCTGTCTATCACCAACTCCCGGAGTCCACTCAAACTCATGCCCATCGAGTCGGTGATGCCATCCAGCCATCTCATCCTCTGTCGTCTTCTTCTCCTCCTGCCCCCAAACCCTCCCAGCATCAGGGTCTTTTCCAATGAGTCAACTCTTCACATGAGGTGGCCAAAGTACTGGAGTTTCAGCTTCAGCATCAGTCCTTCCAATGAACACCCAGGACTGATCTCCTCTAGGATGGACCGGTTGGATCTCCTTGCAGTCCAAGGGACTCTCAAGAGTCTTCTCCAACACCACAGTTCAAAAGCATCAATTTTTTGGCACTCAGCTTTCTTCACAGTCCAACTCTCACATCCATACATGACCAGTGGAAAAACCATAGCCTTGACTAGATGGAACATTGTTGGCAAATGTCTCTGCTTTTTAATATGCTGTCTAGGTTGGTCATAACTTTCTTTCCAAGGAGTAAGGTGGTCATAGGCATATGCAAATCTTAACTTTGAGTCCAATTAATCAATATGTGCCAATAGACATCACATCAATGCTATCTCATTAATTACATGAATCATTCAACTTTATAGCTAGAGATGAAGAGGATTAAAGACTGCTTCTTAATACTTCTAAAAGAGTGAAAGTTATATTCTTCGTGGTTGCAGAATTACTGGAGAGGTAGAATAGTGATGTTCCCTTTTGTCAGAGAAACTTCCCTATTGGATCAGACAGTAAAGAATATGCCCACAATGTGGGAGACCTGGGTTCAATCCCTGTGTCAGGAAGATTCCCTGGAGAAGGAACTGGCAACCCACTCCAGTATTCTTGCTTGGAGAATTCCGTGAACAGAGTTGCCTGGTCAGCTGCAGTCCATGGGATCACAAAGAGTTGGACATGACTGAGCAACTAACACTTTCACTTTTCTTTCAATCTTCTTAGCAGTTTTATGACTCTTTTGAGATGAAAGTTTTACATCTTGTTTCCATTTAGCAACTAGTATATATTATTTATTGAAAATGGTATTTGTGATCATATAATATAATGTAATATCTAAAAAAATACTACTTTCTCATTCTCATTTCACTTTGAGATAGCAGAGCTGAGTTTGCAAAGTTTAGTATCAGCACTTAACATTCCTAAGATGAAAATATCTAGTGTCATAACTCAGCACAGCTGTATGTTAGCTATGCATATGGTATGTCACAGGGAAAAAGACGAAAGGAAATAAAGGAAAAGTAGGGAATTGCTCTGGAGAAGGCAATGGCACCCCACTCCAGTACTCTTGCCTGGAAAATCCCATGGATGGAGGAGCCTGGTAGGCTGCAGTCCATGGGGTCACGAAGAGTCGGACACGACTGAGGGACTTCACTTTCACTTTTCACTTTCATGCATTGGAGAAGGAAATGGCAACCCACTCCAGTGTTCTTGCCTGGAGAATCCCAGGGATGGGGTCGCACAGAGTCGGACACAACTCAAGTGACTTAGCAGTAGCAGAGAATTGCTCACATGATAGAGGAAAATATTATCCTGCCAATTCCTTCCTGGAACCATATGCATCATATCCTGTGTTTGTGATATAGCACTAGGAATCATTGCTGACAGTGAATAACATTATTGGGATGACACCAGTTTAAGTGAAAGAGAAATCTGAGTTCTAACAAACTAGGCATACACACACAACGTGAAAAATATGTAATGCATTACCACGACCAGTTGTGTCTGTAGTGGTTAAGATACTGATACTGATTGGGAGGCTTATCTGTACATTTGATTGTGACTCATTGTTTAAATCTCTCTGAAGAGTGGAGGGTGCTGGAAAGAGCTAGTTTGCTCTGATTGATGGTGCAAAGAGGGAGGTTTCATCTGCTTCTCATATATTTGTAAGAAATAAGCTTCTCTGAGCTTGTATTGACTTTATTATCAGAGATAATCAACAAATAGATTCTAAAAAATTAAGAGGAAATCTAAAAGCCTTGAAAGCTTTGGAAATTGCTGTGTTAACACAAAGCCAGTTACTGATACCTTTGCCAGTGTTGTTGTCATTGTTTATTTGATAATTTGCTTTCTTCCATAAACGTATGGAAGAAAACATGGAGCTGTAATTGATACATCACTTTTCTCTTACACTCAAATTCATGGGAATTGTCATCTTTTATTCTCAGTATTTCTAGAATATTCCCTTTTCTCTTTATTCTTGCTGTCACTGACTTGCTCATCCTTAGTCTAATTCTTGTTCAGTTTATCCTTTGCCAGAGCTTTCTAATTGGTTTCCCACCTTCAGTATTGGATGTCCTTCTTTGTAGCTGCCATCAGTGATCTTTTTACTCTTTGAGTCATGAACTCTTCCATGGTGCACCGTCTATCACTGTGGCAGTGTTTTTCAAAGAGAATGTTCAAGGTGACTGGATTGGGTAAAGGAAGAGATGCTAGCACATACAAACATACATAGTTGAAAATAATTAAGAAATAGAGATATATTATCATTTAATATAGAGTGACACTGTCACTCATACTCTGTCTCTGTGTCATGTTTGGATTGAGGTAACCAAAGGAAAGAGGGGATTCTACAACAGAGTGGTAGAAAGCAGTGCCTTTGTGAATCTGCTTAACTGTATTTATAGGTCATACCTTCCAATTTTAACCAAATGATCTCCCCACAAAATGGGCAAGTGACTTGCAAAAAAAACAATAAGACAATAGTGGAACTCGAAGTTTGCTTTTTCTTAGTACATACTCTTTATCAACTATATTATGGGCAAATGCAATCAGAATCTAATTAGATCTGACAAATAGCCAAAAAGAAACAGAAATTATCAAGAAGACTATTTGCGTTAACAAAGAACCTCTCCCACAGTGTAATCATGCTTTGAGATATTAGCTATGAGAGTGATAGGTGTATGTAGTAAGTACAAATTATGCTTATATATGTAATTTTTAAAGCCAACTTAAACGTAAATTTCAAGCTCCTCAATGTAGAATGCTAAACTATCACACTCTGGCCTCTAGCTTCAGTCCAGTCTAGTTTATCTTCTGTCCACTCCTTCATCTCACTGGACTTCCCAGATGTCCCGAATAACCTGTAGTTTCCTAGACATTTGATGATGGCTCATGTCTCCAAGTCTGAGCTTTTTGCCCGAATAACACTTTTCTCATTCATCTCCTGTCCAAATACGTTGTGTCTCTTAACTTCCACAGACCAGAGGGCTATTTTGGTAGGACATTTTTGTCTATTGTAGTACTTCTCAAAACTTGGCCTGGGGAGCTTTAAAATATACCCACTGCTCAGGCCCCACCCCTAGAGATTCTGGTTATTTCAAAAGGTCCTCTTGTAATTCCGATGTGCAAATTTGATCCTAGCATTGATCATATTGATTTATGGTGATCAGTTCATATGCTTATCTGCTAGATGTAAGCATTCAGAGGGTAAGATCTGTGTTATTCTTTCCTATATCCCCAATGTTTAAGACATTACATGGCTCTTAGTAGATGTACCATAAAATTATTATTGATCAGTGGTTCTTAACACATCAGAATCACTTGAGGAGCTTTAAAAATATTAAAGTCTGGTGTGACTTAAGCATTATGATTTTTGAAAGCTCCCTATGATTTTAAAGTTGAGATCAAAACTGGTCTCAACCAATTGATAAAACTATAAGCATTTTCAGTAACTATTCAAGGCTCAAATCCCAGCTCTGGTACTAATTAACTATATGACTCTGGATAAGTTAACCTTTCTGAGTCTTTGTTCCCTTACCTTCAAAATATAGGAGTGGGGCCAGAGGAATTTTTAAAGACATTACAAACCTATAATTTGATTTTTTCTCTGTGTTATCATCATCTAAAAATTAGATTTTTAAATATATAAGTGGAATTTATTTTTTTAATTACCATAAATTTTAGAACTTTATTTTTGAAAGGAAATTTTATTTAAAATATTTCATACTTCCCTCACTTCTTAAACAGAACCCTGAACGTAATTTGACTTTCTTTTGATGTTTTAGCATCATTAATATACAATTCCCTATTGTACTGTTTTCTTATATAGTATTAGCTTTAAGTGCCATTGAATTATGCAGTTTATTTGCCCTTATATTAAATGGTTCCAGACTGCTATAATTTCACTCACATGTGACTTTGTTTTTTTGTTACCACCAAGTTGCTCACTGGTACTTTGTACTGCTTCATTGTACGTGCCCTCCACTTCCAGTCTCACAGTTTCAATTTGCTGACTGTAAGGTATCATAGGCTCGGAAGAGAGACGTATGGTTAAAGTAATAGCAGTAACAGAACCATTTAATCACTATGAAGAGTAAGGGAGTTGAAGCAAGACTGAAGTTCGGATTGTATTAACTTGTGTGTGCTTTGGTATCCTCATCTGCCAAATGGAGATAATAGTGATGATATTCAGATCAAGGGTTTTAAGATACGGCTTGCAACATGCTAGGGTAATACCCTGCAGTACTAAATACATTTTAGCAACAACAATTAGTAATGATACCTAATGTTTATTAAATGATCACTATGGCAGATGGTGATGGCAGCCATGAAATTAAAAGACGCTTACTCCTTGGAAGGAAAGTTATGACCAACCTAGACAGCACGTTAAAAAGCAGAGACACTACTATGTCAACAAAGGTCCGTCTAGTCAAGGCTATGGTTTTTCCAGTGGTCATGTATGGACGTGAGAGTTGGACTATAAAGAAAGCTGAGCACTGAAGAATTGATGCTTTTGAACTGTGGTGTTGGAGAAGACTCTTGAGAGTCCCTTGGACAGCAAGGAGATCCAACCAGTTCATCCTAAAGGAGATCAGTCCTGGGTGTTCATTGGAAGGACTGATTCTGAAGCTGAAACTCCATTACTTTGGCCACCTGATGCAAAGAGCTGACTCATTGGAAAAGACCCTGATGCTGGGAAAGATTGAGGGCAGGAGGAAAAGGGGATGACAGAGGATGAGATGGTTGGGTGGCATCACCGACTTGATGGACATGGGTTTGGGTGAACTCCGGGAGTTGGTGATGGACAGGGAGGCCTCGCGTGCTGCAGTTCATGGGGCCGCAAAGAGCCGGACACGACTGAGCGACTGAACTGAACTGATGTTACAGTTACTGTCCCAGACACTTTATATAGATCAACACCTACAAAAGCCGTGTGAGGTTGTGTTTCCCATTAATCCCATTTAACCTTCTAGTAAAGTAAGATCAGAGTGGTGAAGTAACTTGTCCCAGGTTGCACACTTTGGTTCACTGGGATTACACCCTGTGCTGGCTGTCACATGTGGGGAAGGTGCTTTTTCCACCCCTGTGTCTTCAACCAGGATTCAACAGGCCTGGTGGACTCTCCTTGATCTTTTATCTTCCTTAGGGGTAGTTACTCTTTCCACCTGGGCCACTGCTAATCACCTACAGTGATGTTTTAGTTGACTTTTAAAAACTCAGAATAGTCATTTGACAGAGATGTTCAAGGCAGGGTCTGTGTTTAGTCACATCTCTAACCTCGGGAACTAGAAAACTGTCTGGTTCATACTGTTTTGAATGAGAAGAAACTTTTAAGTTAAAGTCAGTTTCCAAATATGTTTTTCCTATGTTCTAAAAAATTACTCCACATCTCACCAGTTCTTGACATTGCAAGAGGTTGAGGGAAGTTGTGATCCCAGAAAGAAATCTTCTGTCAGGAAGCAGTGTCATTCCCATTTTCCACTGTGGGATTCCACTGCTGCTCTACAGGACAGTGAACAAATCGGGGAGTAGGAGAGAATGTTTCAGACGGGCGTTTCCCAAGTTTTGGCCTTGATCCTTTGGCCAGGGAGGACAGGAGAAGGAAAATTGTGAAACCACTATTCAAGAATGTATCATATTTTAGAATTGTTGTGTAAAATGCCAAGTGAACCCAGACACATGATGTAGAATAGTTCGCAGCTGGACTTACGAATGACAGCAATATATGGCCAACTGTTTTGGGGGGGGGGATGAATAGTCCTCTTGATATATCAACCCAGAGCCTGATAACATTCTCTACCTGTCCTTTCAGTTGGAAAGCTGGAGAAGCAGAAAGGACTCCTTCACGGGGCTCCCTGTAGGGAGCTGTGAGTCAGGATGAAACAGGCAACATTAACTATCAGAAAGTGAGCTTTGAGGAGTGATATGCTCAATTTTTCTCCCTTTGGCATCTTCCCTTTCTCCTTTCCTTCCTCCTCCCTTTTTCTCTTACTTCCTCCTTCTGTTCCTCCTTCTTTCTTTCCTGCCAAAATAATTAAATGCAAAAGTTTCTTGAATGCAGTGACAGGTCAAAAATTTAAACCCTCAAGAGTCAGTAAGTGTAGAACTGAAAGCTTTTAGGGGGACATTAACTTTTCCACTTTTATATCATATAGTAAAGCTCTTCATTTAATAGTCTAATTTGTAATCACATAAACCGTGGGAAATTTTGCTATGCCAACCTCTGGCTTCCCTTGTGGCTCAGCTGGTAAAGAATCTGCCAGGAATGAGGGAGACCTGGGTTCCATCCCTGGGCTGGAAAGATCCCCTGGAGAAGGAAAAGGCTACCCACTCCAGTATTCTGGCCTGGAGAATTCCATGGACTGTATAGGCTATGGGGTCACAAAGAGTCAGACACAACTGAGCGACTTTCACTTTCAACTTCTAGCTTCAGTTTTCCTGTCTTGGTTGGTGATTCTGAATGTTGTAACCTTTAGAAATGCATATTTTTAGTATTTAGCAGTCCATATCACTGGCAGATTAAATTGCTTATTACTCACAATCTTCTCACCTCTATACTTTTCCTGATACATAATAAACTTGGTAAAATTTAATGAGGACACATCTATAAAGATAAGAATAACTAACTCCATTTGTGCTATTCCCCTTTGTTTAACTTATATGTGGTCTAATGAAAGTGTATTCCACTTATTTTAACCACAGGAAGCCATGGCTCAACCACTGTTAATGATTCTGTTTAGAATTAGTTCTTAAAAGACCCCTTGTCCATTGAGTGCACTAAGGTCCCTGTGTGTCCTTACTCTTTTTTTCTGTGACTTTGTAGCCCCTTCTCTGATGGTTGGCTTGATCATGTGATTTATCTTGGTCAGTAAATTTGCTTTAGCAATTGTGACTCAAACGGATGCTTGACAAACACTTGAGATGTCCACCTGTTCTCCTGAGAACATGCCTAGGCTAGTCTTCTGGATTTATAAGAGAGAGCCAGACATCCCAGCTAAGGCCACCTAGACAGACCAGCTCCCAGCCCACACACTGGCTGACTATACTCACATGACTGAGCCTGGCCGAGACCACCAGAACCTGAGCCAGATCAGCAGAATCACCCAGTCAATCCATAGACTCAGGACAAATAGTAAGGGAATATCTTTTTAAGACAAGTAGCATTGGTGGCATCTGGAACACAGCATTATTGTGATAACAGATAACTTATACACCTCTCTGTAAACTTTTTTTAACATTGGAAATGGGTGGGAAGTATTCCTTACTCACTTCTTTAAAGCAGTTTCTTTGAAGTTATGAGCCTCCTGTGGTAGAATCAAAACTTTTGTGTTTAATCCCTTATACTGTTGTTTTACAGCGTCTAGTCATGTGGTGTGTTGCCAATTATATTTCTACTATTTCTTAAAGAGAGAATTGCATTCAGAAACACCTGGTGGAAGCTCTGCTTCTCACAGTCTGTCTCCCAGACCCCCAAATTCTGTTTTCATTATTTCCCATTTGAGTGTTGGCTAGGGAAAGCAGCAGCTCTCTGAGTCTTAGATAATCTCATGAATAAGGTCTTCAGTTCCCCCATCTAAAGATGTGTTAAAGGCAGGAGAGTTTCCCGACATACACCAGTAAAGAAGAAATCCCTGTAAGAAGCAGCCTTCCACTTGACAATGCATCTTGAAAGTCCTCATCAACAACCCCCAACTGCTGTTAAGATGCACCCTGTCTCTTCAGAACGAGGACAGATTGTCTCCTCTCAGCCTGATTCAAAGGTCCCGAAGCACCAGATTATACACCAGAAATATTCAATTCTGAGTACAGAGGTTTTTAATGATTTTATTATGTGCCTCACAATCTGTTCCTAAATCTGTTCCCATATAGTTTACATTTACCAATTAATAGGTGAAGTAATGGACCTTTGTATGGGACATTAAAGATGATAACAGAGAATAAGCTCTATTAGAATGATCAGCTTTGATGAAAATGTAATTTGAGGATGTCTGATTAAGTGTACTGGATTCATTGTTGTGTATATTATCTGAGTCAGGAGAAAACTCCAGACTGGACAAAAATAAACATAATCTTTAATAACCGATAGTACAAAATTAGCGATTAGAAATCTATGGTAAGTCGCTATTCATTATTGTTACTATTATTTTTAGCCATGCTGCATGGCATATGGGATCTTAATTCCCAGATCAGGGATCGAACTTGCACCTTGCTAAAGTGGGCGCACAGTCTTAACTGCTGGAGGATCAGGGAAGTCCCTATGAGTCTCTATTTAGATAGAAGGCATCCTTCTTCCATTAGTTGAAAGTGCAAATACTGGAAGTAGAAAATTTTTAATAAAACAGTAACAGTGCTCCAAAGGTGAGTGTGAAAGTTACTTGGGCATTTGGCTGATGGAGGTTTGCTAAATACTAATCATGGGTAGGATAAGAAGGAAAGAATGGCCCACAGACTGACTTTGGAACACATGCCTGCAAAATATAGAAGTCTTGTGCTGTCTGATTGAACTTTATATATATTTTTTTCTTGCTACCAATTTGTTAACTGCACTTTATACTGCTTCTTTTTGCACACTCTCCTCTTTGTCTCTCAACTTTCTATTTACTGACCGTAAAGTGGCGTGGGCTGGGAAAAGAGGCCTGTGAGTCTGTGCCCACACATAGCTGATAGGTAGGGTATAGAGTTAGCCAGACCTGTGTTCAAATTTACTATTCACCATTCATTAGCTGCGTGACCTTGGATGGCTTTGAGTTTCACGAATCTTATTTGTAAAATGTTGAATGGGAAAATAATAGTTAACATGGCTTGTTATAAGGATTAAATTAAATAATACTTGTGTGTCTGGCATAGGGTCTGGAATAGAATAGGCACTTGATAAATATTCAAGCCCCCTCTTGTCCCTCCCTTCCTCATCATGTTCTAACTTTAAAGAAGTTTATAATATGCTATGACAGGGAAGACAGGGAGTATGGGACATTTTTTAGTACTCAGAATCCTTAGGGCAGCTCTGTGTGAAGCTGGCAGCTAGCTAATGAGGCCTGATTTCTTGGGCATTTGCCTCTAATGGCTGACTGACCTGGTAACTGAATTATTCAAAGATTTTCATAATATGTTTGAATTTCTTATATCCATTCAGTGGCTAATGATTCCTAGCCAGGCCTAGGGCCTCAGTTGAGAGAGAAAAACAGCTCTCTTCTGAAGTGAATTTTTTTAATTTAAGAAAATAGTTATAACATTCTGATGAATACCTGCAATTATTAGTTTGGGATTTATTGAAATTGGATGATTTGATAGTAACAGTGAATTTAGGCAGACGGTGTGGGAGAAAGTTGGTATATTGATTTATTCTCACAGGGATTCCAACAGCTGATGATCACAAAACTAGTAGAAGTGCAATACCAGAGTATTACGGTTTATAGGGGGAAAGTTATGTTGGTCATTTTTAAACCAGATAGCACAGTCTGAACCTTTCCCACTTGTCTAACCTTTCAGTAATGCCATTACTTTATATTACTATTAAGTTTTAAAAAATGCCATTTGTGTAGATGTTGTGTCCATTTAGGATATTTCTGTTATAAGCTTTCATCTCTGTGCTAAGCTCTGAACTATCAGTCACCAAGAGGTGCTCCTTAGATTCCTCTAAAGTGTTATGTGCCTGCTTTTAAATACAAATATGTGTTAAGATATTCTTTGGGTTATCACCAGAGAGACACCTGTATAACTGAAAAATGACCCTATTTGAAGTAACTACTGGATCCACATTAAGCATACAGTGAGGAGAAATTATTTCTAAGTTTATATGGGTAACATTTTTTTATTTTAATAAGTAATAGTGAATTAGACATGTTCTCAAGAAGGAAGCTATTCCTTTCTTTTAATTATTTTTTCTCACTATCAAAAATGTTCATGAGATACAAAACAACTCCTGTGTGCCCCCCTCCCCCCGCCCCATCCCTGCAAAAGTCCACCTTTTAAATTCTGGCATCCTCTCAAACCCTAAAGAAGTCATTTTTTTTTTCCTTTGGTGGTGGGCCAGTTGGCCAAATAGGAAAAGGTCTGTCTGTAGATGCCTTCTTATTTATAGGAAGGATGTGGGAAGGGAAGCGGCCAGATTGAGGGACTATCCATGGTTAACCATTAATAGCATTCATAAATATCTTTGCTTCTATGATTCAGGTGCCTTGTTATCAAAACTTTGATACCAATTCATCTCCAAAATGTTGATTTCCCCCATCACCCCATTCTTTGAAGATGGTATCTTGGAATTTTTTAAAAAAAATTATGTGTTTATTCTGTTCTCAGTGATATTATCTGTCCAGAGCTACAGCGTCTTCCAGATTGTTTTTCTTTCCCAAGAAATAGTGTATTTTGGGAACCACTTCATCTCAAGGGAATGTAAAAGAGAAATGTGTGCCGACTAAGTGGCTCCCATCCTCTGGGATGTGGACTTTGAGGGTGAGGAGCTATGGAAAGAGTCCAGACATTTGTAAACTTCCTAAGGACTAAGTAAGTAACATGCTTCTACATGGATGTTTTGTTTTTTGTTTTTGAATGTATGTCTGTGGTTATTCTGAAGGATAGGCACATCTTCTTAAAGCTGTTTCTGAATTCTTAATTGCTTTTTGCCATTTTATGTTTTTTAAGTCAGTGATTACTAAAAGTACACCTGCTACATGCAATTTATTAAGTAAAAATGAAGTACTCATGTTTGAAATGTTGGGGAGCCCCTACCTACAGTGAGAAAAAGTGGAGATAATTATATTTAGAAAGCGATCAATGAATCAGGAGAGAGAAAATAGGTTTGCATAAAAACTAATGAACTGAAGCAGGAAAATTAGAAAACTAATCAGTAAATCAGGAGATAGAAAAGAGGTTTGTATAAAGAGTAATAAACTGAAATGAGAAAACTAGAGAACTAGTCTCATGAAATCATGAAATGGGAATAGCTAAAATAGGCTGGCAAACTGATTACTTAGAGCTGTAGTTATTTACTACTGTGTAACAACACTAAGACATAGTGGCTTTAAGAAACACCATCTCTATAGGTTAGGTGGGCAGAGCATGGCTACACTCATTTGAACACTGAACTGGCTGGATGTCTAGGACTTTACAAGCTGGACACTTTGACAGGGACAGCTGAACTGCCAGGCCTTTCTTATTCTCTGTCATCTTAGAGCTTCTCCCTCTGAACTGCTGGGCCTTTCTTGTTCTCTGTTATCTTAGAGCTCCTCCCTCTACCTGTGGTCTCTCCAGTAGAGTGACCAGACTATTAAATGATGAGCCAGGGCTCCCCAAAGATCAAAAGTAGACTATCCCAGGTCTTTTCAAGGTGCAGGTATCGAACTGGCATAGCATCACTTTCTCTACATTCTGTTGGTTGAAGCAAGTCACAGGTCAACCCACATTCACTGTGCTAACTCGTTTCAGTCGTATCTGACTCTTTGTGACCCCGTGGACTGTAGCCCGCCAGGCTCCTCTGTCCACGGGATTCTCCAGGCAAGAATACTGGAATGGATTGCCATGCCCTCCTCCAGGGGATCTTCCCAACCCAGGGATCGAACCTGCATCTCTTATGTCCCCTGCATTGGCAGGCAGGTTCTTTACCACTAGCTCCACCTGGGAAGCCCTACATTCATTGTTTAAGTGGGGACTATTATAAGGGGTGAAATACCTGTAGGTGAGGTTTATTGAGAGCCATTTGGGAGACTAGATACCACAACCAGGCGTGGCCATATACAAAGAACAGTGTGGCTAGTGGTATGTTTTTGCTGGCCCTGTGGCCCCTGGGTACTCACATGTCTAGTAGTGACAAGGGCTAGTGATATTCTTTAATAGCCACTGCATTTTTACCTTATTTCTTCGAGGAGTGTCTGAGTGAACCAGTAAAGGTGTCCTAAGTGTCAGGCAGCGGGGAGAGGGATTGTGTCTCTTGATGGTTCCTATTGTAGAAGGCAGAGACTGCCTTTTCCTGGGTGTGAGCAGCCAAATGCCCTGGCTTGCTTGGAGCAGTCCTCGTTGATATTGATTATTGCAGCATAATTATTAACAATGCCCATTTAACTCTTAATAGCTTTTCCATGTGGGATAATGAATCATCTGTTCATCCTATGGCTGACCTGCACAATGGAGAATCCTCTAAAATTAAGACAGGATTCAGATCGCAGATAACCAAAAAAATAAAAAATGCCTCCTCCTTCCAGTCATTTCGTTGGCTGTCCAACATCCACATACTTCTTCATGTACTTCATCTACACTATTCTTTATGTGTGTGTATTAGTTGCTCAGTCATGTCTGACTCTTTATGACCCCATGTGACCCCTGTAGCCTTCCAGGCTCCTCTAGTCCATGGAACTCTCCAGGCAAGAATACTGTAGTGGGTTGCCATTCCCTTCTCCAGGGGATCTTCCCAACTCAGGGATGGAACCCGGATCTCCTGCATTGCAGGCAGGTTCTTTACTGACTGAGCCACCAGGGAAACCTGTTCTTTATGTACTTTAAAAAGATAAATGTCTCCAGTTACAGTGAACCTAGGTCTTCTTTGTAGAACTGGCTGTATAGTCCATCTTCACATATAGGGTACTAAGTCTTCTCAGTTACTTCATCCTGTTAAAAACTTAGAATCTCCACAGTTTGACCATGTTCTGTCATGACCCTCTTTCCATTTTCTGTGATCTAACGGATAAGCTATAAAGTTAACTATTTCTAACACAGTCCATATACAATAGTTAGGGAAAAGTGAGAGAAAATGAGTTAAAATATGTAAGCATGCATATAACACAACAAAGAGGAAAGAACATACATTAGAGGATACACTGCTTATATCTGCATCTGGCATCTTACCCTGGACTTTCAGTCCTGAGTTAGGAATACTCTTTCACTGTCCTTTCACATTCACCTCCCTCCCTAGAGACTCAAAGTACAAGGCAAGATTGGTGGAGCCTCACATCATGAGCAAATGTCTAAACTGCTACAAGAAAGACAATATCTGCCTTTCTCTCTCCAGGGGTAGGAGGCATGGTACTGCTTTCCATAAGACTCACGTAATAGTGGATGCTTCCTGAGTAGAAAAGGGAACAAATGCTTATCATTCACTTTCATCTAATACTTTATTGAACATTGTGAAAAAGGACATTGATAGGTATGGATGAAGTAGGGGCTTTAGATTTTAAACTTAGTATATAGGGAATTTGCTGGCCAAAAGATTATTAGCTGAGCCCAGGGGCTACTGTCTTGGGATAATCTAAATCAAAATGTTTGTACAGGGGGAGAAGAATCTTTGCAAGGGCAACAATGGTGAGAAGTGTGATAAAGTAGGGGAGGAGGGAACACTAGCTGTGTTGGAGAGGCAGAGGCAAGGAGTGTTCTGAGGGGTGTGTATTGGCAGAATATTTAAAGGATGATGTAGATTTTAAGAGATGTGGCATAGAATCAGCGTATATCTCTCCTTCAGTTTGATAAATGCCTGTCTGAGCCAGGCTGAGAGCAAGGTGAGAGGATTGGCTGGTGCTGGAAAAAAAAATGGAGGAAACATAGGTCATATTCTTGTGATGGGTTAAAAAATGATCTCAACACTTAGAAGTCCCTTGTGTTGAATTCTGAAATCTAAATTCTAGTCTAAGCCTGCCTCAGATTAGATGTGTTACTATTGTTGTCTGTTACCACAGATAGGGCTTGTTTCTTAATTCATAAACTAGAGGGTTTAGATCAGAGTAGTGAATCTTAATATAGAATCTCCAAATTCCAAGAGATCCTCAGTAAAAGCTGGGGGTGGGACAGAAGTCGGTTCACTATCTACAATATTGATTCGTAGGTTAGCTAAAAAGGTTAATTCCTGTAGACAGAATGTGATGAGAAATGCCATGGGGAAGTATAGAGTGCTATGTAAATACACTCTGCAAGACCTAACCTGTTCCAGGGGTCTGGGAAGGTCTCCTGGAGGAAGTGGTACTTAAATAAAAGGGGAAAACAAAAGTGGGGTGTTTCCAATAATGTTTAGAAATAATTCAGTTGTGGGGCATGATAAAGAGCAGCAGATGTGGAGCGTGGATATTTCTTTATAAATGTCCTAGTTTATAACTGCAAGGAATCAAGGTTGTTTGAGAAAGGTTTGCTGCTGATATAGTAATGCTGCACAAACTGTGCAGGAACTTAAATTTTTCTTGCAACTTGGTAATTTTTCCAGCTCCTGTCTCCTTTAATGAACCACAGTCCCAGATTATGAACAGAGCACTTCAGCCCTGAGATGCTCTTAGACCTCCATATAGAAATGTACCTTACTTTTGAACTTGAAACCATCACTAAATAATTGTTGAGATGCTTTAAATAGACCTCATTAAGGTTAGCATATAGCTCTGTGCCTTTCTGTCATGCCTGTGTTAGTGAAGGATGGTTTTAGATGTACGATTAAAGTTATTCCAAAAAACATGATGTATCAGTCACCGATTTTATTAGAATTTCAAGAATTTGGGCATAGACCTTCCTTTGCCTTGTGCCTGCTGCCACTTCAGTGAAATTTTTTTTTCTTGAATATTTTGCTGATGAAGCTTGAAGATTCTGTAGTTTGTCTGTTAGAGGTACTATTATAGCAAGGTTGCCATGGGAAAATAGCCGTCCTTCCCTTAAGATTAATTATTGTTTAGTCTCTGTCACAAGCATGAGGAGAGATGATTCAGAAATTATTAATTCTGGTCTCCCAGGTTGCCACTGTG
The DNA here is from genome assembly GCF_910594005.1 of Cervus elaphus. Classification (NCBI taxonomy): domain Eukaryota; kingdom Metazoa; phylum Chordata; class Mammalia; order Artiodactyla; family Cervidae; genus Cervus; species Cervus elaphus. The sequence continues at coordinate 55,459,013 of NC_057843.1, forward strand.
CCTACAAATCTATTGTATAAAATCCTATGGGACTAGTGAAAGAGCACTTCCCATGTCTCTCCTACAAAACTCAAAAGTCCAAAGTATCAAAGAAAAATATTTACTGTTTTTATGAAATGCAAAATACTTTTGGTTTTAAATCCCCAGAGTTTTGTAATACTGAACACCCATTATCTTTTTTCTTCTGCTCAAATCTCTTTCTCGCCTTGTCTATGCATTTTGAACACTCTGCATCAGCTGTGGCCAGTATTTCCCGTTTTCTGTGTCAGGGCGGTAATAAGTGCCTGTGTCATACTCCCCAACCCAAACTATGGACTTTCTGCTCAGAGGGACAAGCAAGCATAATGATATCCATCTGGGAGGGAGCTTAAAATAGCGTCCATGCGTCATTTTGCAGTTAGGAATCTGGATATGGCTAATGAGGTGTTATCAATCAAGAGATAAAAAAAAAAAGTTAAAATCCTACATTAGGAACTGCTCCTGCCAGAAACAGTGGATTTTGTAACAGCTGTTTTCTATTAGATGCTATTGTGTTCTTTAGCAACAAATTACATAGATCAGAAATGTACAGTTAACAGTTTCCCCAAGTGAGGTTGTAAATGAGCCTGTTGTCCTCTGTACAAAGTAGTGCAGGAAGGAGAGGAAGCTATGAGCAAAGTCTTGGTGGACTTAATGCAGTTTTCTGCTCCCTCTTGAAGGCTAGATAGCTCTCTCAGAAGGGAATATATATATGTATATATATATATACATATACATATATAAAATCCTAGTAAGGAAATGATCCTAGGGAAGTGATCCTAGTAGGGAAATGACCTTTTGAACTCTGGAGGGGATGATATTAAAGCTTTTACCTGGATAGTGTCTCCTACAACCTGAATTTGATTGGTTTCAGAATTCATTAAACCTTAAGGGGAAAAATTATATGGAGGTGGGGTAGAGGGCAGAGAGAGAGAGAGGAAGCCCTGTATCCAGCAAGCACCAGTGTTTCAGCTCCAAATGAAGATAAGTTGTTTGAAATTAACAGCTAAGAGACAATCGGTACATTCTCCTCCTTACTGTGACTCAGTAAATTAGACTTGGCATGCTCAAAGGTTGCTTCTATACTGATGTTCCTGCCTTATGGAAAATAACATGCTTCTTCCCCGCCCCCCCCCCCACCTTTTTTCTGTCTCTAACAGATGACAGTAATAATGAGAACTAAAATCACTCAAGTCAGTGTATGAAAGGGTACTGTCTATTTAAAAAAAATAAAAATTAAGAGACATCTCTTTGTACCATCTGCTGAGGTACAATAATGTTTTGTAACGGGTTTTGGAAAGCACATTAAAAGGCTTTATCTGTACTTGTCCTTTCCAGTTAGTCAAGATATAGTTGTGTTTCTTCTGTTTAATGTGGATTCTTGAATCATGTAATTATTTCTAATTTATCTCTAAATTGAAGCGTCTCAAATACAATTTTAATTGGGATTTCATTAAGCACTTATTATACCATGTGTCAAATGAAGTTGATTATTCTTAGCCTGGATATAGATTCTGAAAAAGATAGTAGGAGAATGATGGGTACCTCTGAAAGCTGATGGTGCTCAATAAATACGTCTTAAAAATAATCAGTTGATATATAATTAACATAAGTAATTACTGCAATTAAACTCAGTTTGTGGAACCCTGCTGTGTTGTTTTCCCTCCTGAGCTTAAACATGATTGTTGTTCTTTTGCCCAAATAAAATTAATGTAATGAGAGAAAAATAGAATAAATATAGGCCTGGATAACACAGAGATGAAAATATTTTCCCTTTATTAGAAAAGAATGGCATGAAGAGAAAATTTTCCTTTCATCAGGAAAAGGTATATGAGGCTTTAACTATATCCTTTTCACCTAAATGAATTAGACACATTCAATGCACATTGAAAAGTGCAGAAATAACTTGGAGATACTGTGGGTTTGGTTTTAGACCACTGCAATGAAGCAAATATCACAATAAATTGAATCGCATGAACTTTTTGGTTTCCCAGTGCATATAAAAGTTATCTTTATGCCATCCTTTAGTGAGTAGAACAAAGAGTTATATCTAAAAGAACAATGTACATAGCTAAATTTAAAAATACGTTGTTTAAAAAAAATTCCAGAAGAATTACAATAATAATATCAAATACCACTTATCACAGATTACCACAACAAATACAGTGATAACAAAAAATGTTTGAAATATTGCAAGAATTACCAAAGTGTGACATAGAGACACAAAGTTAGCAAATGCAGTTGGGAAAATGGCACCAGTAGAATTGTTCGATGAAAGGTTGTCACAAACTTTTGATTTGTAAGTGATGCATTATCTTCAAGGCACGATAAAGTGAAGGACACACAAAATGAGGTATGCCTATAATAGAGTTAGTAGGTGGGGTAAAAGTATATGGATCTAGATGAAGGAAGAAGAGAGATGTTGCTGATCTGAAAAGACTTGATGGTGAAAAAGTAGATTGCCCATAGACTCCTCATCATGTGGTTGCTGTTTTAATTTGTCTCTATATTCTCAGCACTTAGGATAGTGCTGGCTCTAGTGAGTATAGATAGTCTCTGCCTTATGATGATTCAACTTACAATTTTTCAGCTTCACAATAGTGTGAAAGTGATACACATTTCAGTAGAAACTGTACTTCAGATTTTGAATATTGATCTTTTCCTAATCTAGCCACAGGCAGTTCCATACTTTCTCATGATGTTGTCAGTGAGCCACAGCTCCCAGTCAGCCATGCGATCATGAGGGTAAACAAGCGATAGAGTTACAACCCATTCTGTATCAGTACATCCATTCTATTTTTCAGTTTCAGTATTCAGTAAATTACATGAGATATTTATTATAAAATAGGCTTTGTGTTAGCTGCTCTTGCCCAACTATAGGATAATGTAAGTGTTGTAAGTGTGTTAAAAGTAGATTAGGCTAAGCTGTGATGTTTAGTAAATTAGGTATATTAAATGCATCTTGGCTTCATATTTTCAACTTAAGATGGGTTTATTAGGACTTAATTCCACTATCAATTCAGTTCAGTTGCTCCGTCGTGTCCAACTGCAACCCGATGGACTGCATATGTTGAGGAAGACTGGTACTTAAGGACTACAGTGCTGCCTGACTATGACTAGGTCAAGTCTGTCTTGAGTGACAGTGACCATACCTGGTTTACAGAAGGGTGATGGAAAAGCAAATGAAGGGAAAAAAAGATCAACAGACTCAACTAAATGTGTTCCTATGATCAAAGTAAATGTTCCTAACTTTTGCTTCTGGGTAACAGGTATTGGGTTTACTTTCCTACCTGAATCAACTTGAAAAAGTAGCAGACAAATATATGGAACAATGGTTTCAAGACACTGAACATCAAGCAATAAATGACAACTTCCTGAGAAATGAGAAGCAGATGAGGAAGACCATCTGATTATCCCAGCTTGCTTCCTAGAGAGAGTTTTTAGGTTTTAGCAGTGAGGAAGAACTCAGGTAAAACTGGGTTGCTGCTGATAAGTCACTTCAGTCGTGTCCGACTCTGTGCGACCCCATAGATAGCAGCAGTCTCCCTTAATTAATGAGACAGAGCTGGGAATCTGGGGAGATCAAAGCAGCTAGAGTTTGCAGTGCAGGGAACAAGAGGAGAGATCTGTATAGAGAAAGAACTTCAGATATCTGCAACTCTCCTTTGAGGCTTCAGCTGAATAATGATCAGCACATGCTGTTGAGGAAACTTCTGAAGCCATGGAAAGCACCATCTGAAAGAAGGAGAAGGAATATTCACAAGGACACACATAGGGCTTGGAATAGTTCCTGACTTTACCAGATAAAATAGTTCCTATTATTACTCACTCTAGAAAAGGTAGATGGAGTATTCAGAGGATTTTAACTCAGTAATGTAGCAAATTGTACTTCAACAGTATGTGAGCCATGAACTTCCAGATGTTCAAGCTGAGTTTAGAAAAAGGAGAGGAACCATAGATCAAATTGCCAACATCTGTTGGATCGTTGAAAAAGCAAGAGAGTTCCAGAAAAACATCTACTTCTGCTTCATTGAATATGTCAAAGCCTTTGACTGTGTGGACCACAACAAACTATGGAGAATTCTTAAGGAGATGGGAATACCAGACCACTTTACCTGCCTCCTGAGAAATCTGTATGCGGGTGAAGAAGCAACAGTTAGAATCAGACATGAAACAACAGACTTGTTCCAAATAGGGAAAGGGGTACATCAAGGCTGTATATTATCACCCTGCTTATTTAACTTATATGCAGAGTACATCATGTTAAATGCCAGCCTGGATGAAACACAAGCTGGAATCAAGACTGCTGGGAGAAATATCAATAACCTCAGATATGCAGATGACACCAGCCTTATTGCAGAAAGTAAGGAACTGAAGAGCCTCTTGATCAAAGTGAAAGAGGAATGTGAAAAATTTGGCTTAAAACTCAACATTAAAAAAACTAAGATCATGGCAACTGGTCCCATCACTTCATAACAAATAGATGGGGAAACAATGGAAACAGTGACAGATTTTATTTTGGGGGGGGGCTCCCAAATCACTGCAGATGGTGACTGCAGCCATGAAATTAAAAGATGCTTGCTCCTTGGAAGAAAAGCTATGGCCAACCTAGACAGCATATTAAAAAGAAGAAACATTACTTTGCCAACAAAGGTCCGTCTAGTCAAAGCTATGGTTTTTCCAGTAGTCGTGTATGGATGTGAGAGTTGGACTATAAAGAAAGCTGAGCACCGAAGAATTGATGCTTTTGAACTGTGGTGTTGAGAAGACTCTTGAGAGTCCCTTGGACTGCAAGGAGATCCAGTCAGTCCATCCTAAAGGAAATCAGTCCTAAATATTCATTGTAACGACTGATGCTGAAACTGAAATTCCAGTACTTTGGTCATCTGATGTCAGGAACTGACTTATTGGAAAAGACCCTGATGCTGGGAAAGATTGAAGGCAGGAGGAGAAGGGGACAATGGAGGATGAGATGATTGGAAGGCATCACTGACTCAATGGACATGAGTTTGAGCAGGCTCTGGGAGCTGGTGATGGACAGGGAAGCCTGGCATGCTGCAGTCCATGGGGTTGCAAAGAGTCGGACACGACTGAGGGACTGAACTGAACTGAACTGAATGTAACAAAGTTAGCTGTAGACTGAAGCCTGCTCTGTTACCACATAACAAAGTTTTAAAGGAAGACCCAAGAAGACCATGTGTTAGTTTAGAATGCTATAACAAAATATCATGGACTGGGTGGCTTAAACAATAAACATTATTTACCAGAGTTCTGGAGGCTGGGAAGTTCAAGATCAAGGTGTGATCAAATTTGGTGCCTGGTGAAAACTATCTTCTCATTCATAGATCGGTGTCTTCTCATTGTCTCCTCATATGGCAGAGTGAGAGAAGTCTCTGGGGTCTCTTATAATTCCATTGACACTAATCTCATTTGTGGAGCTCTGTTCTCATGACCTGAGCACCTCCTAAAGGCTGTCTCCTAATTCCATCACTTTAAGGGGTTGAATTTCAATTTATGGATTTTAAGGACCTAAATATTCATCAGATTGTTTCCAATAAACTTGTGTCCAAGAACAAAGCTCAAGACTATGTATAGAGACACAAAGTTATCTAGCACCCAACAAGGTAAAATTCACAATGTTTGGCATCCAATTAAAACTTGCTAAGCATGCAAACAATCAGTAAAATATGACTCATAATAAACAGAAAAGACCGTCATTTGTGAAGCCTAACTTTATTCCAAAGTGAAGGGAGAGGCAGATTCTCTCCCTAAAAAAAAAAATAAAACCAGATAATTTGTCAAAAACAAACATCTTGTGGCTCTTGAAATCAACCAAAGGGGGAAAAAAAGACAAATTGAGAAGAACTTATTCATGAGAAACTGCTGAACTTCAGAGGAAAACATTGGGAATCAATCACATTCTTGCCTGGAGCTTTTTCCATCTTTCCTATTTTGGTTGGTATGGTAGTTTTACTATGTGGGGCAGGCTCTGAAGGCAATAGCTTTGCTGCCAGAAGGGACTCACTTGATTTTGGGTGAAAGGTGAAAAACCCACTCTCAAAATCATTCTCAGCAAAAGTAATGATCCTGGAAGTGTGCAAATGAGAAAGGCCAGCAAGTGTTCATTTGAGGTATAGTCCCATTTGAGAAAAGCAATAGGTTGGTGAACCAACCAGACGTTAAACAGAGAGATCCTAGATATGAGATAGCCACAGAGGTGGTCGGTAATATCTCTACACATCCCTGGCTGCCTTCATTGTGCTGCACATGTGGGATGAAAGACAGTCCAATATATCCAACTGTGAAAATGAAGTGAAAGTGTTAGTTGTGCACTCATGTCTGACTCTTTGCAATCCCATGGACTGTAGCCCGCCAGACTCCTCTGTCCATGGAATTCTCTAGGCAAGAACACTGGAGTGGGTAGCCATTCCCTTCTCCAGGGGATCTTCCTGACCCAGGGATCAAACCTGCATCTCCCGTGTCACAGGCAGCTTCTTTACCGTCTGATCCACCATATGCAAATAACCGTGGTGAACACACTTGTGAAGAGTATATCCAAGAGAACCCAGCAGAAAATAAATACTGGGGTAGGACAGAAAGCCTTTGAACTTTGAATGAACCCACACACAGAACCAGTGATAAAAGATAGAAGGCTTATAGGTTCAGAGAGATTGAGTGTAACTCTGATGAATCATTGACTGACTTTAAGCTTTGCAGACATAGAGATGACTTCAAGGAAGTCAAAGTTAAGAATAAAACAAGAATTTTAAAAATTACTGAGAAGAGAAACCAGAAACTACACATGGCAGAGGAAACCAATTCCACAGATTAAATATCTAAAACAAGTAAATGCAGAAAACCTACTACCAACAGCAAGGGAAAATATTAGAATCCAGAATTACTGTAAGACATTATCTAAAATGTCCAATTTTCAAAAAGTGAAACATTCAGAGAAACAAGAAAGGGTAACCCATACTCGGGGGAAAAAAGCAGCCAACAGAAACTAAATAGGTACAGATGTTAGATTTTTCCAAGAAAGGTTTCAAAGCAGCTGGTATAAATATGTTAAAAGAATTACAGGAAACCATGCTTAAAAATTAAAGAAAAGTATGATGCCAATCAGTTAGTAATTAGAAGATATCAATAAAGAGATACAAAATGTAAAAAAGAACTACATGGACGTTTGAGAGTTGAGAAGTATGATAACTGAGGACAAGTTCATGAGAAGGGCTCAGCAGAAGATTTAAGAAGAATCAGCAAATTTCAAGTAAGTTAGTAGAACTATTTCAATATGAAGACTAGAGAGAGCAAAGATTTAAGAAAATGAACAGTGTGCCAGAGAACATGAGTCAAAAGCAAGTTTATCAGTGTAAATATATTGGAACTCCCAGAGGAAGAAGAGAGAGAGGAAGGGGTAGAAGGAATATTTTTAGAAGTAACAACAGAAATTTTCAAAAATTTGAAATAAAAAATTACTCTAGAGATACAAGCTCAGCAAATACTAAGTAGAATGAAAGAGATATATACCTAGTCATGTCTTAGACAAACTGAAAGATGAAATCTTAAAAGCAGCAAGAACAAAAAAAAGACACTGAATATAAGGAAACCTTGATAAGATTAACAAATCACTTCTTATAAGAAATAATGAAGGACATGAGACAGTAAAATGATACATTCAAAATACTGAAAGAAAAAACAAACCTGCCAACGAAGAATTCTATGTCTAGGAAAATTAGCCTTCAGAAATGAACATGAAAAAAAGATATTCTCACATAGCTAAAGGGTGAGAGAATTTTTTACTTGCAGATTTGTCTTAAGAAATACAAAAGGAAGTCCTTTAGACTGAAAGGAATTACATTAGATGGTAACTCAAATCCATAAGATTTAATAAAGAGCATCACTCATGTTTAAAATATGTGGGTAAATATAAGATTGCACAAATATTTTTTACTTTTCTTAAATTCTTTGAATGCATTAGGCTATATGAAACACTAATTAAAACTATAGTGTTGGGTTTATAACATATGTAGATGTAATAATAGCACAAATGGAGAGTACAGTAAAGGTTCTGCATTTTACCAGAATTAAGTTTCTATTAGTTTGAAGTACACTGTGATAACGTATGTATTATAACCCTTAGATCAATCACTAAGAAAAGAACTAAAAAATATATATAGTGAAAAATCAACTTCTGCTTCTGCAAAAATGTAGAGAAACAGAGACCAGATTTACGCTGTCACCTGAAATAACCAAGGTAAAAGCCCCACTCAGTCCAAATGTATGAAACAATGGTTTTTAAGACACTGAACATCAGGAAGGGAGAAATACAAAAGAATATAAGGAACTTTTGAAGGTAATGGATATGATATGTTCACTATCCTGGTTATGGTGATGGTTTCATTTATGTGTATATATTTATTTCAAACCTTACCAAACTGTCCAATTTAAATACATGTGGTATATGTCAATAATATCAAAATAAAACTTTAAAAGCATTTTGCATATCATGGATGCTTAAATTTAAAACACATATACACAAACATGTACAATACATACACAACTTACTTCGGAAGGGACTATAAAAGTAATTCATGTTAACTTGAAATTCTCCTTATGGAACACTTATCCATAATTTAGAAATAATTTTGAAAACATTTAGAAAGTGGATAATTTAAAAGATACAGAAAAGTAGATGTAGTTAATATCCTGGTAAGTTTAGCCTTTAAAAACTGTTGTTGTTCAGTCACTAAGTCATGTCTGACTCTTCTCGACTCCATGGACTGTAGCAAGCCAGGCCTTCTTGTTCCTCACCATCTCCCAGAGTTCATCCAAGTTCATGTTCATTGAATTGGTGACGTGATCCAACACCTCATCCTCTTCTGCCCTCTTCTCCTTTTCCCTTCTGTTTTTCTGAGCATCATTCTGAGTCTTTTCCAATGAGTCAGTTCTTCACATCAGGTGGTCAAAGTATTGGAGCTTCAGCTTCAGCATCAATCCTTCCAATGAGTATTCAGGGCTTATTTCCCCTAGGATTTACTGGTTTGATCTCCTAGCTGTCCAAGGGATTCTCAAAATTCTTCTGCAGCACCACAATTCAAAAGCATCAATTCTATAGTGGTCAGCCTTCTTTGTGGTCCTAGTCTGACATCCATACATGAGCACTGGAAAGACAAAAACTTTGGCTGTATGGACCTTTGTTGGCAAGTTGATATCTTTGCTTTTTAATACACTGTCAAGGTTTGTCATAGCCTTCCTTCCAAGAAGCAAGTGTCTCTAATTTCATGGCTGCAATCACCATACACAGAGATTTTGGAGCCCAAGAAGAGAAAATCTGTCACTGCTTCCACTTTTATCTATTTGCCATAAACTGATGGAACTGATGACATTATCTTAGTTTTTTTAGTTGAGTTTTAAAACTTAACTTAGTTGAGTTTTAAAACTTAGTTGAGTTTTAAGCCAGCTTATTCACTCTCCTCTTTCACCCTCATCAAGAGGCTCTTTTGTTCCTCTTCGATTTCTGCCATTAGAGTGGTTATCATCTGCGTATCTGAGGATGTTGATATTTCTCCCAGCAATCTTAATTCCACCTTGTAATTCATCCAGCATGGCATTTCACATGATGTACTCTGCATAGAAGTTAAATAAACAAAGTGACAATATACAGCCTTGTTGTAGTACTCCTTCCTCAATTTTGAACCAGTCTGTCGCTCCATGTCTGGTTCTAACTGTTGTTTCTTGACCTGAATACACGTTTCTCAGGAGACAGGGTAAGGTCGTATGGTAGTCCCATCTCTTTAAGAATTTTACACAGTTTGTTGTGATCTTGTCAGACGCTTTAGTGTAGTCAATGAAGCAGAAATATATGTTTTTCTAGAATTCACATACTTTTTCTACTATCCAGTGGATGTTGGCAATTTGATCTCTGGTTCTTCTGCCTTTGCTAAATCCATCTTGTACATCAGGAACTTCTCAGTTCACGTACTGTTGAAGTCTAGCTTGAAGGAATTTGAGCATAACTTTACTAGCGTATGAAATGAGTGCAGTTGTATGGTAGTTTGAACATTCTTTGGCATTGCCTTCTTGTGATTGGAATGAAAACTGACCTTTTGCAGTCCTGTGGCCACTACTTAGTTTTCTTAATTTGCTGGCGTATAGAGTGCAGCAGGTTATTAAGACCATTTTTGTATAGTTCTTCTGTGTGTTCCTGCCACCTCTTCTTAATCTCTTCTGCTTCTGTTAGGTTTTTACTGTTCTGTCCTTTATTGTGCCCATCTTTGCATGAAATGTTCTCTTGTTATCTGTAATTTTCTTGAAGAGATCATCAGTCTTTCCCATTCTTTTGTTTTCCTATATTTCTTTCCATTGTTCATTTAAGAAGCTTTCTGATCTCTCCTTGCTATTCTCTGGAGCTCTGCATTCAGTTGGGTGTCTTTCCTTTTCTCCTTTGCCTTTTGCCGCTCTTCTTTTCTCAGCTATTTGTAAGGCCTCCTCAGACAACCAGCTTGTCCTCTTGCATTTCTCTTTTCCTTAAGGATGGTTTTGGTCACCACGTCCTGCACCATGTTACGAACCTCCATCCACTGTTGTTCAGATCTAATCCCTTGAATCTATTTGTCATTTCGAGTGTGTAATCATAAGGGATTTGATTTATCATACCTGAATGGCTTATTGGTTTTCCCTACACTTTTCAATTTTAGCCTGAATTTTGAAGTAAGGAGCTCATGATCTGAGCCATAGTCAGCTCCTGCTCTTGTGTTTGCTGTATAGAGTGCTTGCTATAGACTGTATAGAGCTTCTCCATCTTCAGCTGCATAGAATATAATCAATCTGATTTTGGTATTGACCGTCTGGTGCTGTCCATGTGTGGCATCATCTCTTGTGCTGTTGGAAGAGAGTCTTTGCTATGATCAGTGCATTCTCTTGGCAAAACTCTGTTAGCCTTTGCCCTGCTTCATTTTGTACTCCAAGGCCAAACTTGCCTGTTACTCCATGTATGTCTTGACTGCTCACTTTTACATTCCAGTCCCCTATGATGAAAAGGATATCTTTTTTTGGTGTTAGTTCTAGAAGATCTTGGAGGTCTTCATAGAACAGTTTGACTTTTCAGCTTCTTTGGCATTAGTGGTTGGGGCATAGACTTGGATTACTGTGATGTTGAATGATTTGCCTTGGAAATGAATTGAGATCATTTTGTTGCTTTGAGATTGCACCCAAGTACTGCATTTCAGACTCTTTTGTTGACTATGAGGGCTACTTCATTTCTTCTATAATGGATTCTTGCCAACAGTAGTAGATATAATGGTCAACTGAATTAAATTCACCCATTCCCGTCCATTTTAGTTCACTGATTCCTTGATATTCACTCTTGCCATGTCCTGCTAGACCACATCCAATTTACCTTGATTCATGGACCTAACATTTCAGGTTTTTATGCAATATTGTTCTTTCTCTGAATTTTCCTCTGAAAATGTTTATTCATTTAAAAATGACTTTGTGGATGTTTTGCCAAATCCTGAAACTGGTTCTCTTCTGTAGCAATGCTGGAGATTGAACTCAAGGATGAACTGTAGGTGATCTTAGTAACCAAGCAGTCAGCATATATTTGTTGAGACTTTATGCCAAGTTCAGAGAAAGGAGAAATATGGACAGTGTTGTTACCTTTATAGGCCCTTTTCCTGGAGATTTGGATATTGCAGAGGCATCATTCTGAAAGTTAAAATGGAACATTTCAACCCTTGATTTTGCAGTCACTGTTAGAGATGAAAACAAGTCGTATGGGGGCAAGATTCAGGAATATAGAATTGAATGCCTCCTGTGGTCAGGAATCTAACTTAGTGGGGCATATAACAGCTCTGATTCTGCTTCACTCAGCTTCAGTCTTTGCTTCATTTAAGTTAGGAAAATGCCTAGATTTCTTAATTACAAAAGGTAGGGGATAGTATGTGGAAATTCTGGGTACACTTAGTATTTTCTGTAGAATCAAATTATGGTATAAGTGCTACCACAAAACCAGACTGTATTTACAGCAATTAAAGTGATAGTTCTTTGAAAGGCAGAATGAATATGGTGCTCTTTGGTTCTCTGCAATAAGATTTCCCTCCACATTATTGACTTGATATCTGTTTATAAAATTTCTTTTATTGAAAGTATAGTTGATTTACAATGTTATGTTAATTTCTGCTTTACAGAAAAGTGATTCAGTTATATGTATACATTCTTTTCCATTATAGTTATTATAGGATGTTGAATGTATTTCCCTGTGCTATACAGTAGGACCTTGTTTATCCATTTTATATATAATAGTTTGCATCTGTTAATTCCAAACCTTCACTCCATCCCTTCCCCATCCCCTGTTTCTGTTTCATAGATTAGATTCTATGATTTATGGAATAAGTAATTTCTGTTTGATGTGATTGGTATCAGTGTTAAATTTGAGCTAAAAAATTTGGATTATGGAGACACTTAGTTCTAAAGTGGATTTTTCCTGATACTTTCTTGAATTTTCTTAATTAAGCATTTACCCTTGCTCCATATTCTGGGAGACGAAAGGTGATGTCATCATTTTAAATAATCTAACATTCATTACTCCCTTGGTAGATTTAATAGCACAGGAGCAATTATTAAAATATTATTTCTGTACAATTTTGACTCAGTAATTTAAAGAGTAAATTATTAAAGTGCTTTAAATAGGTTTTATCTAAGATTTAAATGGAATAAGACAAGTTTTATTTATTAAATGCTAATTATTTCAAACATGTTTTGGTTGCTTTAAGAATGGCATATGATTCCAGAAATCACAGCCTGCATTGAATGTTGAAAACAATGTATTTGCTTTGAATTTATGCTTTTTATAGCTATCCTAAATTTGAGTGCATTTAAATAAATGAAATTTTGTGGAAGATTTTTAATACTTCAAAATCATGGTGATATTTGGCACCAGTAAGAGGGTTTCATAGGGGTATAACTCTGACAATTAGTTGGAAAATAAGTTTTGAGATTCAGGTCACAAGTTCAAGCTGACATCAAGTTTATAATGACCAGTGTTGATACCATCTGAGAGCTACTGATTGGTGCTTAAAATGAGTGGATAGCCTCAAAATATTTTTTCTAATTCCTACATACTTTTAGTAAAATATTCTTCCTGCAAGTATTAAAAAGTGCTTTATTCATTGTTTAACAGTCAACTGTAAATTTGATAAACATTGAATTAAAAAGAATCATTCTTCACTTTTACTGGATAAAGAATTTTAAATACTATAGTTATTCAGGCCCAACTTTTAACAACTGGTAGGTTTTATTTTCTTGTCTTTTCCTGTTAGCGTAAGGGAGACTGTGTCAATTTAATCTATTTTTCAAGAAGGAAGTACACCTGAAATTACTTTGTCGTTGTTGTCGCTTAGTTACTAAGTCATATTAGACTCCTTTGCAGCCCCATGGACTGTAACTCGCCAGGCTCCTTTGTCTATGGGATTTCCCAGGCAAAAATGCAGTAGCGGGCTGCCATTTCCTTTTCCAGGGGACCTTCTTGACACGGGGATCATACTCGAGGCTCCTGCATTGGCAGGTGTGTTCTTCAGCACTGAGCCACTGAGGCTGACTTTACTCCAGAAAGTGTTGTATTTCGTCTTAATGCCTTCCGAGGTTCGGGGTCCAAGGGTGCGTGAGCATGGCCTGGAAGCCAGTGTTGGCCTCTCAAAGTGTTCAGTCACTAAAGTCAGGTCCAGCTCTTTGCAACCCCATTAACTGCAGCATGCTAGGCTTCCCTGTCCTTCGCTGTCTTCTGGACTTTGCTCAAACTTGTGTTCACTGAGTTGGTGATGCCCTCCAATCATCTCATCCTCTGTCACCCCCTTCTCCTGCCTTCAATCTTTCCCAGCATCAGGGTCTTTTCCAGTGAGTGAGCTCTTCGCATCAGGTGGCCCAAGTATTGGAGCTTCACCTTCAACATCAGTCCTTCCAATGAATATCAGGATTGATTTCCTTTAGGATTGACTGGTTTGATCTCGTTGCTGTCCAAGGGACTCTCAAGAGTTTTCTCCAGCACCACAGTGTAAAAGCATCAATTTTTTGGTGCTCAGCCTTCTTTATGGTCCAACTCTCATATCCACACATGACTACTGAAAAACCCATAGCTTTGACTAGATAGACCTTTGTCAGCAAAGTGATGTTTCTGCTTTTTAATATACTATTTAGCTTTGTCTTAGCTTTTCTTCCAAGGAACAAGTCTTTTAATTTTGTGGCTGTGGTCATTGTCTGCAGTGATTTTGGAGCCCAAGAAAGGAAAGTCTGTCACTGTTTCCATTGTTTCCCCATCTATTTGCCATGAAGTGATGGGACTGGATGCCATGATCTTAGTTTTCTGAATGTTGAATTTTAAGCCAACTTTTTCACTCTCCTCTTTCACCCTTGTCACCTTTTAGTTCCTCTTCACTTTCTGCCCTTAGAGTGGTATCATCTGCATATCTGAGGTTGTTGATATTTCTCCTGGCAATGTTGATTCCAGCTTGTGATTTATCCATCTTGGCATTTTCCATGATGCACTTGGCATATTAATTAAATAAGCAGGGTGACAATCTACAGCCTTGTCATACTCCTTTCCCAATTTTGAAACAGTTCATTATTCCAGGTCTGGTTCTAGCTGGTGCTTCTTGCCCTGCATACAGGTTTCTCAGGAGACAGGTGAGGTGGTTTGATATTCCCATTTCTTTAAGAATATTCCATAGTGTTTTATGATCTACACAAAGATTCTAGAGTAGTCAATGAAGCAGAAATAGATTTTATTTTATTTATTTTTGGAATTCCCTTGCTTTTTCTACTATCCAGTGGATGTTGGCAATTTGATCTCTGCTTCCTCTGCCTTTTCTAAATCCAGCTTGTACATCTGGAAGTTCTCAGTTCACGTACTGTTGAAACCTAGCTTGAAGGATTCTGAGCATTATTTTGTTAGCCTGTGAGATGATTGCAATTGTTCAATAGATTGAACATTCTTTAGAATTGCCTTTCTTTGGAATTGGAATGAAATCTGACCTTTTCTAGTCCTATGGTCACTGCTGAGTTTCCCAAATTTGCTGGCATATGGAGTGCAGCACTTTCATAGCATCATTTTTAATGATTTAAAATAGCTCAGCTGGAATTCCATCACCTCCACTAGCTTTGTTCATAGTGATTTTTCATAAGGCCCACTTGACTTTACACTCCAGGATGTCTGGCTCTAGGTGCGTGATCACACCATCATGATCATCTGGGTTGTGAAGATCAAGAGATGTCATAATATAAAACAATGACTTGCTTGGTGAATTTTACGATTCATATAAAGTTTAAAGACCATAGACATCAGTTTAGAATGAGTGAACTTTTATAGAGTAGATGGGACTTGCATGTTTCAGAAGCAGCATATTTTGATTTGAGTGACGAGTAAGAATAAGGATTGGTAAAAGCAGAAGAGACAGCTAGGGACTCTCAGAATAACTGTATAGAGGAATGGATTTTCAGCTAGTTACATGGTCATGGTAGAGGTGTGAGGAACCAGAAATCAAATTGCCAACATCTATTGGATCATCAAAAAAAGCAAGAGAGTTCCAGAAAACATCGACTTCTACTTCATTACACAAAAGCCTTTGACTGTGTGGATCACAACAAACTGTGGAAAATTC
Organism: Cervus elaphus; assembly: GCF_910594005.1. Lineage (NCBI taxonomy): Eukaryota > Metazoa > Chordata > Mammalia > Artiodactyla > Cervidae > Cervus > Cervus elaphus. Next base: position 55,474,684 of record NC_057843.1, read on the forward strand.
TTTAAGAGATGGGAATATCAGACCACCTTCCCTGCCTTCTGAGAAATCTGTATGAAGGTCAAGAAGCAACAGTTAGAACCGGACATGAAACAACAGACTGGTTCCAAATAGCAAAAGGAGTACGTCAAGGCTGTATATTGTCACCCTGCTTATTTAACTTCTATGCAGAGTACATCATGCGAAATGCCAGCCTGAATGAAACACAAGCTGGAATCAAGATTTCAGGGAGAAATATCAATAACTTCAGATATGCAGATGACACCACCCTTGTTGCAGAAAGTGAAGAAGAACTAAAGAGCCCCTTGATGAATGTGAAAGAAGAGAGTGAAAAGCTGGCTTAAAACTCAACATTCAAAAAACTAAGATCATGGCAACTGATCCCATCACTTCATGGCAAATAGATGGGGAAACAGTGGAAACAGTAACAGACTTTATTTTGGGGGGCTCTAAAATCACTGCAGATGGTGACTGAAGCCATGAAATTAAAGGACACTCGCCTCTTGGAAGAAAAGTTATGACCAAAATAGACAGCAAAATAAAAAGTAGAGACATTACTTTGCCAACAAAGGTCCATCTAGTCAAAGCTATGGTTTTTCCAGTAGTCATGTATGGATGTGAGAGTTGGACTATAAAGAAGGCTGAGTGCTAAAGAAGTGATGCTTTTGAATTGTGGTGTTAGATAAGATTCTTGAGAGTCCCTTGGACTGCAAGGAGATCCAACCAGTCCATCCTAAAGGAAATCAGTCCTAAATATTCATTGGAAGGGCTGATGCTGTATGTGAAACTCCAATACTTTGGCCACCTGATGCGAAGAACTGACTTATTGGAAAAGACCCTGATGCTGGGAAAGATTGAAGGCAGGAGGAGAAGGGGATGACAGAGGATAAGATGGTTGGATGGCATCACTGACTAATTGGACATGAGTTTGAGCAGGCTCTGGGAGTTGGTGATGGACAGGGAAGCCTGGCGTGCTGCAGTCCTTGGGGTCGCAGAGTCGGAAACAACTGAGTGACTGAACTGACCTGACATGGTCACGGAGGAATTATCTGGTGAGAACTAGGACCTGCCTTGTGAAGGAGGATCAGATTAGTAATTTTCTAGAGAGATGTGATTAGGAACTCACTGAAGAAACTTAAAGTAGACAGGTTAGTGGATAAAACTGAAATTAGGACCTTGACATTTGCCTTCATATCGCACATTAAATTCTTTAGTAAATTCCTTCCACTCTTTGTTCAAATTATGTCCCCCAGTACTTTTCCTCCTGCCATCTGCTCCAACCCAACACCATTTTTTAAGTTGGGGGCTATGGCAATAGATCCCATCTGGCCTCCTTCTTTTCATTCTCCCTCCAACTCCCATTCCCATGAAACCATAGTCTTTTACCACACAGTAGACATGACTTAGCAAGTAAACAACAACAACAACAACAGCAAAGCCTTGACTTACTTTCACAAAATCAGAACCCTTCAAATGGTTCATCATCCCACTAAGAATGAAAGCCCAAGTCCTTTCATGGTATACAGAGTCCCATATGACATGGTTGCCAGCTACCTTCTTAACTGATTTCTTCTCAGTGTCCCTGCCTCATTCACTGTTTGCCTGCCCTGCTCATTTTCTTGTTCTTGAACACACCAAACTTGTTCCTCCTCAAAGCTTTGGATGTGATATTCTCTTTGTTTGGGACACTCTTCTCCAGTTAGCTGTCTGGTTCGCTTCCATAATACTTCATAATACCTCCTCAGAAAGATATTCCCTGATTCCCCATCAAATATTCATGCTCACCACCCTATCACTTTCTAACCATTTATTTTTCTTTATATTTTTCCCATAGCACTTATATAGCCAAAGTGAAGTGAAGTGAAAGTCACTCAGTCGTGTCCGACTCTTTGTGACCCCATGGACAATACAGTCCATGGAATTCTCCAGGCCAGAATACTGGAGTAGGTAGCCTTTCTCTTCTCCAGGGGATCTTCCCAACCCAGGGTTCAATCCCAGGTCCCCTGCATTGCAGGTGGATTTGTTACCAGCTGAGCCACCAGGAAAGCCCTTTATATGCCTGACATAGTATATATATATATTTATTTATTTATCATCACCTCTTTCCACCAAAATATAACTCCATGTGGGCAGAGATTCCTTTTTCTTTGCTGTATCCCAAGCACCAGGAATGGTGCAAAATATATATTAGGTGTTCAAAAAATATTAAGTAAGCTGAGGGTTAACCCAATGGAACAGAGGTACCAGAAGAAGTAACAGCCATGATAACCTTTAAAGTGATTCGGTTCAGTTCAGTTCAGTCACTCAGTCATGTCTGACTCTTTGCGACCCCATGGATTGCAGCATGCCAGGCTTTCCTGTCCATCACCAACCCCTGAAGCTTACTCAGACTCACGTCCATTGAGTCAGTGATGCCATCCAACCATCTTATCCTCTGTCATCCCCTTCTCCTCCTGCCTTCAATCTTTCCCAGCATCAGGGTCTTTTCAAATGAGTCATTTCTTTGCATCAGTTGGCCAAAGTATTGGAGTTTCAGATTCAGCATCAATCCTTCCAATGAATAGTCAGGACTGATTTCCATTAGGATTGACTGACTGGATCTCCTTGCTGTCCAAGGGACTCTCAAGAGTCTTCTCCAACACCACAGTTCAAAAGCATCAATTCTTCAGCACTCAGCTTTCTTTATAGTCCAACTCTCACATCCATACATGACTACTGGAAAAACCATAGCTTTGACTAGATGGACCTTTGTTGGCAAAGTATTGTCTCTGCTTTTTAATATGCTGTCTATTTTGGTCATGACTTTTCTTCCAAGGAGCAAGCATCTTTTAATTTCATGGCTGCAGTCACCATCTGCAGTGATTTTGGAGCCCCCCAAAATAAGGGGATTAGAAGGTTTAAGGGGATTAGAAAGTTCAAATTCTAGATTGTGGGAATATAATATCCTGCTCTCATTCTCCTGGGAAGACAGATAGTAAGTAAACAATATGATGACTTTAGAGGAATAAGACTTATGAAGGTAGTCTTAAAAAGCTTTTCTTTTTAAGAAAATAGAAATAGAAAGCAGAGCAATAGAAAGTGATGGGTATGGAGTGTAGGGCATTAGATGGGGTAGTTAAGGATATATTCTCTGAGGAAATGATAGTTGAGCTTGGACCTGAATGATAAAGTACCAGTCAAGTAACTGTTTAGGGGACAAGAATTCTTTGTACTGGGAAGAATAAGCGAAGGTTCTAGAGTTCCCTTGGGTGCTATCCCAGGGCAGTCTTTTCTTGCTATGTATATGAGTGTGCTATACATGAGTGTGCTAGGGAGGAAAGACAGGGTAAGTGGGGACTCCTGGGAGTACTGGCTGTGCCTTTTTAGATTTATGAGTTCTCTTTGACTATTGTCTTTGGGATGCTGAAGACTTTGTCAAGGAGCCATATGCATGTAACTCTTGAGTGCTTCTAGACAAATGCTCATCTGCAAAATAAGAAAACGTTAATAGTACTGATAATCCCCCAGATCAGTCCAGCACACATTTAAAATAGGGACACACTGATAGAAATAAAACACTTCATTTGTTCTTTTATTAACCATCTCTTACCTTCTCCCAGTTACAGGGTTTCCAGGGTCTCAGATGTGCTCAAGAATAAGACCTATTGTTTTCTATATCATCTTTTCTCCATTTGTTCAAGTCTTTTTAGTGGTACTGTGAAGTTTTTTTTACATAGATTGTTCATATTTTGTTGTTTATCAATACTTTGGCCACCTCATGCGAAGAGTTGACTCATTGGAAAAGACCCTGATGCTGGAGGGGGGATTGGGGGCAGGAGGAGAAGGGGACGACAGAGGATGAGATGGCTGGATGGCATCACCGACTCGAAGCAGAGGAGTCTGAGTAATCTCCGGGAGTTGGTGATGGACAGGGAGGCCTGGCGTGCTGCGATTCATGAGGTCACAAAGAGTCGGACACGACTGAGCAACTGAACTGAACTGACTGATGATTTCATTTTTGGTTATAATTGTAAATAGGCTCTTTTATATATTCTATCTGGTTGTATAAATGCAGACTATTGATTTGTGTACATTTGGCCCTTCTTATCTGTAGGTTCTGCATCTGCAGATTCAACCAATTGCAGATCAGAAGTGTTAAAAAATCCAGAAAATTCCAGAAAGCAAAACTTGAATTTGCCACACACCAGCAAGTATTTACATAGCATTTACATTGTATTAAGTATTATAAGTAATCTAGAGATGATTTAAAGTATACAGAAGGGTGTGTGTAGATTATATGACAATACTACACCATTTTATATAAGGAATTTGAGCATCTGCAGATTTTGGTGTCTGCAGGGTGTCCTAGAACCAGTCCCCTATGGATGCCAAGGGACAATTGTAGGTTAATTCTGTAACTAGCCATTTTACAAATTTTCTAATCGTAGATAATAATTCTGGGACTTTCCTTTAAAATATTAGTCATTACTTCAATATAGATTCATAGGGTTAATAGGAAATTCTGATTCATTCACTAGGAAATATTCAATGAATATCTGCTCTATGTCAGGTAATCTTCAAGGCCCTAGATATCAGGGCTGTTATTCTGGAAGGTTTTTTTTTTGTGTGTGTGTGTGAGAATTAGCTTCCTCAAGAGATTTTTCTTATGGAAAGTTGTCATGATATCCTGATTTTATTGAAACATATTGCTTTTTCAGCATAAATTTAGTGTGTTCAGTCTCTAAGTTGTGGTTATGTCCAACTCTTTGCGATCCCATGGACTGCAGCTTGCCAGGCTTCTCTGTTCTTCACTATGTCCCAGAGTTTGCCCAAATTCATGTCCATTGAGTCAGAGTTGCTATCTAACCATCTCATCCTCTGCTGCTCTCTTCTCCTTTTGTCTTCAGTCTTTCCCAGCATCAGAGTCTTTTCTAATGAGTCGACTCTGCATCAAGTGGCCAAAGTATTGGAGCAGCAAAAGTAAACCTGCAAATCTACGTCTGTGAATTGAATGACATCTTCTTGGATGTCATGCCATTGTGCAGTGATAGCCTGCACATGCAAATACAGCATCCAAGGAAACAGCAATATGAATCAGATAGTCTAAGGATTCTGCTCTTACAGGGCTTACCTTTTGCCAAGGAGATACAGTTTTTGCCAGCGAAATGAACTTGTAGGTGTCATGGAATATATTCGTAAAATCATCTTTGTTTTGTCTGCTGCTCTTTAAACCTACTTAGAGGAAGTTATCCTTTCCCTGACTTCTTCATGAATACCTTGGTAATCCTATGACCTTTCTTGTCACTCTCAGGTTATAAAATATTTTATTCATTGGAAGCTGAGACCACAATCCCAACTTACATCTTCTCTATGTTCCCTAGATGAAAATCTGAAAGTGAAAGTCGCTCAGTCATGTCCGGCTCTCCAGGCCAAAATACTGGATTGGGTAGTCTTTCTCTTCTCCAGGGGATCTTCCCAACCCAGGGATCGAACCCAGGTGTCCCTCACTGCAGGTGGATTCTTTAACAGCTGAGCCACAAGGGAAGCCCAAGAATACTGGAGGGGGTAGCCTATCCCTTTCTACAGCGGATCTTTCTGACCCAGGAATTGAACCGGGGTCTCCTGCATTGCAGGCGGATTCTTTACCAACTGAGCTATCAGGGAAGCCCTGATGAAAACCTACCTACTGAGAAAAAGTATTGTTGGGTTCCTCTCTTTTTGTTGTTGACCTTCTCCTCTACGCATAAGTTAATTGCTGTTCTTGCGTCTCCAATGTTGGGGCATGGAGATAGAGGAGAGGAAAGGGTATCAGGAAACTGATGCTGTAAACAGCTTCTTTTCTGTCTGTGGACAATTTCTCATATAATTTTTTTTCTGACAAACTCTGGGAGTTTGGACTGATCATAACACAGTTACTGCTGCTATCAGAGCAGCCGGCAGCCAGCAGCCTTTAACCTGTTAGGTTTCTCAGATGACAGTCAGACTCAGACTCAGCTCATTTGCCATTCAAAATCTAAGGGTCACGTAGCAGACTCCAAGAGCTTCAGTTGAAGTCTCTTGTATTAGACTTGGGTTTGGGAAGCAGCGTTCCCTCACATGTATGTCTCTTCCTTATGAGAGTCAATGAGAAGGAATAAACATGGTTCAGCTCTCAGTAAAATAATCCTCCTCTCAAACCCCCATCTCCATTCTTTCATCTTTTTAATTTCATTTTTATAAATCTACCATCTTATCCCTTGCTACTAAAAATGTGGTTTTTGGACCAGCAATATCGGTATTACTGGGAGCTTATTAGAAATGCAGAATCTTGTGCTCTCTCCAGACCTGCTAAATCACATTTTAACAAGATCTCTAGGTGATTTATGTGCATATTCAAGTTTGAAAAGTACTGATCTAATCTATTTTTATTCTCTTATTTTAAAGTTTCTTTTAGTAATCTTTCTCATACTTCATGTTGATATCCAATATCTGTCATATCATGGTACCTCAAAGGAGACTTAAAATTTACCATCGTTTTACATAGACAAAGGGCAAAAAAAAAGTTTTTTTTAATCAGATTGGAATAACTTATATGAAGAAAATATATAAAGGTAATTGTTATGAGTTGAACTGTGTTCTCCCCATATTCATATCTTTAAGTCTTTATGCCTACTACCTCAAAATGGGACCTCGTTTGGAAATAGAGTCATTGTAGATAGAATTAGATAAAGATGAACTTGCATTGGAGTAGAGTGGGCTCCTAATCCATTATGACCAATGTCCTTATAAAAAGAGGAATATTTGGACACAGACACACACACTGGGAACACATCATGTGGAGATGAAGGTTCCAATCAGGGAAATGTTTCTACAAACCAAGGAATGCCAGAGATTGCAATATGTTGCCAGAAGCTGGGAAAGAGACAGAGAACAGATTTTTTTTTCTTACAGCCCTCAAAAGGAACAAACCTTGCTGACATCTTGATCTTGGACTTCTAGCCTCTAAAACTATGAGCCAGTAAATTTCTGTTGGTTAAACCACCCAGTTTGTGATAGTTTGTTACGACAACCCTAGCATGCCATGTGACTGGGACCTCAGTGAGTTACAGTTAGGAGGGGAACACAGGAGATGATCACAGTTTACAAAGGAAGGTCAAGAAACATGGAAGGGTTAAGTGAAGGCTTACTCAGAAGAGAGGGAGAAGCAAAAGTAGAACTCATTTCTGATTCTCATTGCTTGTAGCTTCTGCTGGTCCCACTGCAGCTTCCTCCAGAGCCTTTGTGGGCAGTGAATACATATTTGTTGATGTGACAACATCAAAACATTGTCTTGCTTTGGGAAATGTAAAGTGAAGAGAAAAAGGCAGTTTCTGGTAAATGGAAGTAATTCTTAGCAGGCTGAATTCTTACCCAGTGAACGCTAAGGAATTTTGCTCAAGTCGTGAGAATGAAAACATATTGAAACAAATAACCCAAGTTTTCCATTGCAGTTCCAGAAGATGAGGATTTGGCTTGTTATTAATATTCTGCACTTGATTGCTTCTTTCTGTTGTGCTAGAGATGAAAGTGCTCTGTGGTCCTATTCAAGCAGCTATTCATTAATCTGCAGACAGGGCTGGAGGAGTGACTGATGTGGAGCATAGCCTAGCAGGATGGGGACACGTGGGGCATTGGCGGGAAACCTGGAAACATGCTAACCAAAATGTGAGGCAGGTGAAGTTCCCTTTTCATGCCCTCTTTTCTCCCTTTTCTGCCGATATTAATACCTCATTCTTTCAATGAGGAAATTAGTTTTTAATGATTGCATATTCACATTAAATTCTCACAACACAATTTGATATAAGAATTTTTATTTCTAACTTCCTAAACAGACACTTGGGGCTAAAGGTTAAGTCACTCACATTATGGAACATCTTAAAGTTGACATAATTTGTTGAGGATTGGCCTCTCCCAGACAGGCTACCTATGCTCAAATTCCATCTTCACCCCTTACAAACTGTGGGACCTTGGGCAATTATTTAAACTTTTCTGTACCTCTGTTGTCCCATCTGTAAAGTAAAGGTAATAATGTTGATAGTTCTTATTTCCTGACGTTGTTGAGAGGATTAAATGGATCATTATGTATAGTATTTGAAACATTGCCCAACATACGAGGGTATTGTAGGAGGAGCATGAATCCAGTCCTTTTTGACTTCGAGACCAGCGCTCTTTTCATGATGCACAAGCTACTTCTCTCAGCACCCAGCTGCCCTCATGACCCTTGTCCATTCTTCAGATCTTTCTTTCCTTTTCCTCTCACCGCACTTACCTCCTTTGATCTCCAATTCCTCATAAACTACCAGGTATATGTATCAATTAATTGGATAAATCTCTGAAGGCTAAGCTGTTAATGAGTGCTCCTGGCTTGATGATATGCTTTTTAGTATGGTGTCAGTTTGAGTTGTGCAGACTTGGAATGAGCTCTCATATAAAGTAAAGATTGGAAAGTCACTGTTAGGGGGACTGGATAGGGGATACAGGATCTGGGAGAGAGTGAATCTACTTTTCTATGCAAAGGGAAGACCAACCAATGCCAGAAGTGCAGCCATTATTACTGCAGATTCGGAAACTAGACCTTTGGGCCATAGGCCTTTGTGTTGCCTCTCAAATCTTGCCATTTGTTAGAGATCTTTTGCACTTGCACATAGGTTAGCCGGACCTGGTGGGGAGCGGAGAGGAACAAGTCATTTAAAATAAAAGCTAGTCACTTCAGAATCTTAGTAGAAACTGATTTACTATTTCCATAGTCTTTTTTTTTTTTTTGACCATTCAAGGTTTCCATTCTTGGATTAATGTATTTTTCTGGGTGATTTTCTCAAGCCAAAATAATCATTTATTTTAAAATTTATATCAATACTAGATGCCGGAAGTTTAGTTTTCCAAGTAAACAATTCCTTGTTCAAGAGATTTTTTTCTGCCTAAATTTTAACAACCTAAAGAAGGTTTTAAATGCAAGCCTAACCTGACTTTCAATGATGGTGCAAGAAGTGCACTGAAAAGAAAAATTTTGGCAGGAATCAGAAAAGAAACAAACTGACTAGCACCATCCCCTGCTGCTAAAAACTGAACTAAGAAGGGGAACAGGCTAAAGAACCACAGATCTTTTAAGGAAACAAAGCTTGTGTGTGTGTGTGTCTGTGTGTGTGTGTGTGTGTGTGTATGTGTGCGCGCGCACTGCGCGTTCGTTCTTTATTTCTGTTGACAGATGGGTCTTAGCTACCAAACTTGGAAAAAATGTAGGCAGTAAATCAGTTTTCCCATTTCATGACAGACTTTATCATGAAAGATGATTCTAAATGTAAACACAGTGGGTAAAATGCCACTTAGAGGGAATTTAATAAACATACTAATTTAGACCTCAGCAAGAGAGCACCTAAATATCAAACATAATAATATACCACAAATCAAATATTCAGGATATCTTTTTTAATCTAAGAGGAAACAGAACTCTTTATTCTAATCTTGCTGTAAATCCTTTGGCTTCCTAAAGTATGTGATCTTGTTAAATTAAAGGATTAAAGTGAATGCATCCTTACTTTGGTATGTACTTACAACTAAATAAATAACATGCTTGTTATGACTGCAAACAAATGAATTAAGTGAAACAAGACAGACAGCATGGACTTGCTGATGTCTTTGTTTTTGACAGCCTCTAATCCTGGAAACAGGAAGATATCGAGATGAATAAACATTCCTTGCCTATGTGAGCTCCCAAGTGGTTAAGTCTATGCCCAGATTCGTGCTAAGAAGTTCAGAAACTGAAGTATCTGGGGACCTTGCATATGTATAAAGGAAATATCTCTCGTCCATTGTCTTCTCTGTTTCCTGCTTATCTGAAAACCCATCAATGCTTTAGCATTTGGGGCCCTCAAAATAAAGTAGGGGCAGTGGGGATGGGCAAGAAACGTTTCTCATTAGATGGTTTTGAAGAATTGTCCCCCTTGAACAGCTGTCCCAGTTTAGTCTCCACCAGCTGTCACTGACCCTTGTGAAAAAGCAAAAATGACATAGTGCTGTCAAAGTGAAACCCCATTCTCCACAACATTTAACCCAGGGGCCACAAATGTGTCCCCTTTCTTCATGGAATGTGGTCCTGAACCAAATATGCTAGCAGTTAAACAGCCCACGAACACACCACAAATATTTGTTTACTGGGAATCAAAATGTGGAGTGGGCTACAAAACCGGGGGCTGGCTTATTAAGACCAGATTTAAGAGTGCTGTGGTGGTGCTTGGGTAAATATCACTAGTGGTACAATATTGAAAAGATTGGGAAGTCATCAACCAGCCCTTCAGAACTGAAACACATGATTTAACCACAAGCTGTACTTTATGAAATCTTAAACTGTAACACGAAGAGTGACCTAATTTAATCCATGTGGGCTATATGTTTGATGTCAACAGACTTTTCTTTTTAAGCTGTTTGGGGAATGCAACAGGGTCTTTAGTCTTTAATAAAATCTGGGCTGTTTCCTGCTAAGTCACTTATCTTGAGGGATTAATTATTTTACTTTATGATTGATATTCCGTGGATTCCATGGGTCTTCCTGTACCTTTTGTGCATATCCTTTTTGCAAAAGATAGCTACCTATAAGTGTTAAAACATTAGTCTCCCACAGGTGTAAGAGGTATGGAAGTAGATCCTAAGGCAGACAGTACTTTTCTTACCCTGAGAGGCTTATGAGAGACAGAATGAAGACAATAGTTTCTGGTATACGTCATATACATGATACTTGCTTCATAGAGAGACTACTTGTTGACTTAATGTTACAGACGTGTACATAATATAGAAAAACCCTTCCTTAAGCAACTCTTCTTAAACCAGTTTGAGACAAAACTTGGAGGCTGGAGCCTTGCCATAGATTAAGCCCACAATATATTTTGTCACCAGAATGAGATTGTCTCGACATGATTATAAATTGTTTTTTTTTTTTTTCCTACCAGATGGACAACAAGTTAACCCTTCACTTTTGAAAAATACTGTGACCATTAACTGAAAATACCAGATGGGATTATTTCACAAGTGTGTCTTTTTAAACGCTCAGTGTGACTAAAATTTCTGAGATAATAGCCTTAGTCCACACTGGAGTAGTTGAAAGTGATACGGTGTCTGCCCTCAAGTACTTTTGAGGATTGCGAGCTTGATAAAAACAGGGATAACATAACTAGACTATTAAAAAAGAAATAAGCTAGGCAGAATTTAGGCCTGTGTCCCTTCCCTAAAAGTCAAAGTATTAGTTGCTCAGTTGTGTCTGACTCTATGTGACCCCATGGACTGTAGCCCACCAGGCTCCTCTGTCCATGGAATTCTCCAGGCAAATATGGAGTAGGTACCCATTCCCTTCTTCAGGTCCCTTCCCTACCTGTTCGCAATTATTTATGGCTTCCCTGCTCAATGTGATGGCTTGCAGACCCTGGCATTATCACCTGAAGGTTTGTTAGAAATGTAGACCGACTCAAAGTCTTCTCCCCAGACCTACTGAATCAGAATGCATTTTACCAAGAACCCTGGCACATTTATATTTGAGAAGCACTGCTTTAGCGTGTTTGGCAACATGATTATAGAACAGCTGAGCTCATCTCTTAAAAACTCCTAGCCGAGCTGATCTCTTAAAAAAATACCCCATCGAAGGGAAATTTCCTTTTACTGGATTCTGATATCAGAATCATTTTGACGTATCAGAACCAATGAGTTAGGACGAGGTTTATGTGAATATATAAAATCATATATCTAACTAAGTATTGAAGGATGGTGTTCAGTACAAAATGAGAATAAGAATAGACATGTATCATCCCTCTGTAAAAGCCTGAGGCTGAATATAGTAAGAAAGTAGACTGTGGGTATTCTTTCCTGTTTAATAACTTTAAAGTTGAACTCTGCTCTTTAACTTTCAATTTGAACAGTCAAATATTCTAGACCAGAAGTATCTTCACAATTTCTGGTTTTTCCTCTGAAATTAATTAGATAGGAGAGGACCTTTTTCATAGGGCCGGGCCTTTAACACCTTAAAAATACTTTGGTTCGTACTATGTAAAAAAAACACACGTTCTACTTATTGATGAAACTGAATATTCAATCCAAATTGTAAAATATTATTATGCATACTAACTTTGACATTTGTCTTATATAATAAAAGGAAATGTATTCTTATCAGATACTTGCCTATTTTTAATTTATTAAAAATAAACATAAATTTACAAGTTCAAAAATTCCAACTATAAACACAAAGTAAAAACAAAAACAAAACTTTTCTCCCTAATTCTTCAGGCTCCTCTTCCAATACCAAAAAAATTAATTATGGTTAATGGTTTATTTTTAGTATCTTTCCAGAAAAATTATTTTATTCTTCATTTGTTTACTTTCCTTTTTCTCTCCCGCCCACTTCTCCCCTCTTCTCTCTCTTTGATTGTAATGCCTTAAATTTCTACAATAGTGTTGTTTCTTACTGATATTATAGTGCTTTGCTTTATTCACATAATTTGTTTTGCATAATTTTCCATGTCATCACTTTCAGATATACCTCATTTTTATTTATTTGGAAACTTTCCCAGAGAAGTTGAAAGCATACAATTGTCCATGGGTATTCAACAGGGATAGGTAGGTTCCAGGAGCTCCTCTTGGGTACCAAAATTCATGTTTGCTCAAGTTCCTTATATAAAATGGCTAGTATAATGAATACAGTTAGCCCTACATATCCATGTGTTTCACATCACTGGTATTAGCCAACTGGGATTGGTTAGTTGAATCTGAAAATGTGAAGCCTGCTAATAGGAAGGCTAATAACTGTAGTACATTGTACCCTTTACTCAGATTCACTTATTAGTTAACATTCTACCTCATTTGACTTACAATTTGAGCTCTCTTTCCTCTGTATCATTTTCTGTGACTTAGTATCTCTGTATATGTATGTATTTACCCTTCATGGATCACAGCCTAGTAATGGCAAAGGAGCTAGGGCAACTCAATGAAGCTAGGAGCCTTGCTATGCAGGGCCACCCAAGATGGATGGGTCATAGTGAAGAGTTTTGACAAAACGGTCCACTGGAGGGGGAAATGGCAACCCACTTCAGCTTGCCTAGAGAAGCCCATGGACAGTATGAAAACGCAAAAAGATATGACACTGGAAGAGGAGCTCCCCAAGTTGGAATATGTGCAATATCCTACTGGGGAGGAGTGGAGAGCAATGACTAATAGCTCCAGAAAGAATGAAGAGGCTGGGCCAAAGTGGAAAAGATGCTCAATTGGGAATGTGTCTGGTGATGAAAGTAAAGTCTAATGCTGTGAAGAACACTGTTGCATAGAAACCTGGAATGTTAGGTCCATGAAACAAAATAAATTGGGTGTTGTCAAGCAGGAGATGGCAAGATTTAAGATTGACAGCTTGGAAATTAGTGAACTAAAATGGTCGAGAAAGGCAAATTTAATTTAAATAGCCATTGTATCAATTTCTGTGGGCAAGAATCCCTTAGAAGAAATAGAGTAGCCCTTGCAGGATACAAAAGAGTCTGAAATGCAGTGCTTGGGTGCAACCTCAAAAACAACAGAATGACCTTGGTTTGTTTCCAAGGCAAAACATTCAACATCACAGTAAGGGCATGGAACAACAGACTGGTTCCAAATAGGAAAAGGAGTACGTCAAGGCTGTATATTGTCACCCTGCTTATTTAACTTATATGCAGAGTACGTCATGAGAAACACTGGGCTGGAAGAAGCACAAGCTGGAATCAAGATTGCTGGAAGAAATATCAATAACCTCAGATATGCAGATGACACCACCCTTAAGACAGAGAGTGAAGAGGAACTGAAAAGCCTCTTGATGAAAGTGAAAGAGGAGAGTGAAAAAGTTGGCTTAAAGCTTAACATTCAGAAAACTAAGATCATGGCATCTGGTCCCATCACTTCATGGGAAATAGATGGGGATACAGTGGAAACAGTGTCAGACTTTATTTTTGGGGGGCTCCGAAATCACTGCAGATGGTGACTGCAGCCATGAAATTAAAAGACGCTTACTCCTTGGAAGGAAAGTTATGACCAACCTAGATAGCATATTAAAAAGCAGACAAATTACTTTGCCAACAAAGGTCCGTCTGGTCAAGGCTATGGGTTTTCCAGTATTCATGTATGGATGTGAGAATTGGACTGTAAAGAAAGCTGAGCACTGAAAAATTGATGCTTTTGAACTGTGGTGTTGGAGAAGACTCTTGAGGGTCCCTTGGACTGCAAAAGATCCAACCAGTCCATCCTGAAGGAGATCAGTCCTGGGTGTTCATTGGAAGGACTGATGCTGAAGCTGAAACTCCAGTACTTTGGCCACCTCATGCAAAGAGCTGACTTATTGGAAAAGACCCTGATGCTGGGAAGGATTGGGGGAAAAAATAGAAGGGGATGACAGAGAATGAGATGGCTGGATGGCATCACCAACTCGATGGGCATGAGTTTGAGTAAACTCCAGGAGTTTGTGATGGACAGGGAGGCCTGGCGTGCTGTGATTCATGGGGTCGCAGAGAGTCGGACACGACTGAGCGACTGGACTGAACTGAACTGATGCCTCAACCACTGATGAGAGATACCCAGGAATAACAGGCAAGTTTGGCTTTGGAGTACAAAATGAAGGAGGGCAAATGCTAACAGAATTTTGTCAAGAGAACAAGCAAACACCCTTTTCCAACAGTACAAGAGACAGCTCTACACATGGACATTACCAGATGGTCAATACTAAAATCAGACTGATTACATTCTTTGCAGCCAAAGATGGAGAAGCTCTATATACAGTCAGCAAAAAAAAAAAAAGGCCTGGAGCCGACTATGGCTCAGATCATGAGCTCCTTATTGCACAATTCAGGCTTAATTTGAAGAAAGTAGAGAAAACCACTAGGCCATTTAGTTATGACCTAAATCAAATCCTCTATGATTATAAGGTAGAAGTGACAAATAGATTCAAGGGATTAGATGTGGCAGACAGAGTGTCTGAAGAACTATGAATGGAGATTTGTGATACTGTACAAGAGTCAGTGACCAAAACCATCCTAAAGAAAAATGAGAGAGGCAAAGTGGTTTTCTGAGTAAGCTTTACAAATAGCTGAGGAAAGAAGAGAAGGAAAAGGCAAGGGAGAAAGGGAAGGATATACCCAATGGAATGCAGATTTCCAGAGAATAGCATGGATAGATAAGAAGGCCTTCTTAAGTGAACAATGCAAAGAAATAGAGGAAAACAATAGAATGGAAAAGACTGGAGATCTCTTCAAGAAAATTAGAGACACCATGGGACCATTTAATGAAAGGTGGGCAAGATAAAGGAAAGAAATGATAAGGACCTAACAGAAGCAGAAGAAATTAAGAAGAGGTAGCAAGAATACACAGAAGAATTATTCAAAAAGGTCTTAATGACCTGGATAACCAAAATGGTATGGTCACTCACCTAGAGCCAGACATCCTGGAGTGTGAAGTCAAATGGTCCTTAGGAAGCATTACTCTGAACAAAGTTAATAGGGGTGATGGAATTCCAGCTGAGCTATTTCAAATCCTAAGAGATGATTTTGTTAAAGTATTGCAATCAATACGCCAGTAAATTTGGAGAAAACTCAGCAATGGCCCCAGGACTGGAAAATGACAGTTTTCATTCCAGTTCCAAAGAAGGGCAATGCCATAGAATGTTCAAACTACTGTACAGTTGTGCTCATTTCACGTGCTAGCAAAGTTATGCTCAAAATCCTTCAAGCTAGGCTTCAGCAGTATGTGAACCGAGAACTTTCAGATGAACAAGATGAGTTTTGAAGAAGCAGATGAACCAGAGATCAAGTTGCCAATATTCACTGGATCATGGAGAGAGCAATGGAGTTTCAGAGAAACATCTAGTTCTGTTTCAGTGACTATGCTAAAGCCTTTGACTGTGTGTCTCACAACAAACTGTGGACAATTCTTAAAGAAATGGGAGTACCAGACCACTTCACCTGCCTCCCGAGAAACTGTGTGCAGGTCAAGAAGAAACACTTAGAACTGGACATGGGACAATGGTTCAAAATTGGGAAAGAAGTAAGCCAAGTTATATATTGTCACCCTGCTTATTAAACTTCTGTGCAGAGTACATCATGTGAAATGTTGGGCTGGATGAATCACAGGCTAAAATCAAGATTTCCAGGAGAAATGTCAACAACTTCAGATATGCAGATGATATCACTCTAATGGCAGAAACTAAAGAGCAGCTAAAGAGCCTCTTGATGAAAGTGAAAGAGGAGCATAAGAAAGCTGGCTTGAAACTCAATGTTCAACAAACTAAGATCATGGCATCGGGTCCCATAACTTCATGGCAAATAGAAGGGGAAAAAAAGGAAGCAGTGACATTTTGTTTTCTGGGCTCTAAAATCACTGCAGACAGTGACTGTAGCCATGAAATTAAAAGATGCTTGCTCCTTGGAAGAAAAGCTATGACAAACTTAGACAGAATGTTAAAAAGCAGAAATATCACTTTGCTGACCAAGGTCCATATAATCAAATCTATGGTTTTTCTGATAGTCATGTATGTATGTAAGAGACCATAAAGAAGGCTGAGTGTGAAAGAATTGATGCTTTTGAATTGTGATGCTGGAGAAGACTCTTGAGAGTGTCTTGGACACCCAGATCAAACCAGTCAATCCAAAAGGAAATCGAACCTGAATTTTCATTGAAAGGACTGATGCTGAAGCTGAAGCTCCAATACTTTGGCCACCTGATGTGAAGAGCTGACTCATTGAAAAAGATTCTGATGTAGGGAAAGACTGAAGGGAAAAAGAGAAGAGGGTGGCAGAGGATGAAATGTTTAGATAGCATCTCTGACTCAGTGGACAGGAATTTAAGGAACCTCTGGGAGATAGTGGAGGACAGAGGAGCCTGGCGTGCTATAGTCTATGAGCTTGCAAAAAGTTGGACATAACTTAGTGACTGAACAACAGTAGTCATATGAATGTGAGAGTTGGACTATAAAGAAAGCCGAGCACCAAAGAATTGATGCTTTTGAACTGTGGTGTTGGAGAAGAAGAAGACTCTTGAGAGTCCCTTGGACTGCAAGGAGATCCAATCAGTCCATCCTGATGGAAATCAGTCCTGAATATTCTTTGGAAGGACTGATGCTGGAACTGAAACTCCAGTACTTTGGCCATCTGATGCAAAGAACTGATGTATTGGAAAAGACCCTGATGCTGGGAAAGATTGAAGGCAGGAGGAGAAGGGGACGACAGAGGATGAGATGGTTGGATGGCATCACTGACTTGATGGACATGAGTTTGAGTAAGCTCTAGGAGTTGGTAATGGACAGGGAAGCCTGGAGTGCTGCAGTTCATGGGGTTGCAAAAAGTCAGACACAACTGATCAACTGAACAACAACAAATAGATGTTTGGTAATAACTAGTTTGTGTTTTAATTTGCAATTTCCTAGTAACATATGAAGTTGAGCATGTGTTTACATGCTTATTTGCCATCTGTATATCTTCTTTGGTGAGGTGTCTATTCAACAGGGTTTTTATTTTCCTGTTCATAAGTTGAGTGGTTTGCTTTTTATTTTGAGTTTTAGCTGTTATTTGTATATTTTGGATAACAGTTCTTTATCAGATATGTATTTTACAAATATTTTCTCCCAGTCTGTAGCTTGTCTTCTGAGCCTTTGATATTACCCTAGGTATATATTGCTTACTTCCCAGGTGGCACTATTTGTAAGGAACCCACCTGCCAGTGTTGATCTCTGGGCTGGGAAGAGCTCCAGGGGCTCCAGGGGCGTGGCAACCCAGTGTAGTATTCTTGCCTGAGAAGTCCCATGGACAGAGTAGCCTGGCAGGCTGCAGTCCATGGGGTTACAAAAGAGTTGATCATGACTTTGCGACTAACAACAATATATATTGCTGAGTTTGATTTGCTAACTTTTTTCAAAGGTTTAGCATCTATATTCACAAAGGATGCTGGTATGCAGTTTTCTTTTCTTTTGATGTGTTTGTTATTAGTGTAACAAGTGCTTATCTCATAAATGAGTTGGGAAGTGTTTCTTCTTTTTCTAGTTTTTGGAGAAGAGATTTTGTAGAATTAGTATTGTTTCCTTCATGAATGTTTGCTAGAATTCACAACTGAAACCAGTTGGGCCTGGAGTTTTCTTTACTGAAGGTTTTTTTTTACTATGAATAAAATTCATTTAGTCATTCTACATATAGGACTACTCAGTTATCTATATAATTTTGAGTGGATTTTTTTGTGTGTCTGATTAATGCTCTCTCTCTCTCTCTTTTTTTTTTTTTGGTCTTACTCCCTTGATTTCTGCTCTTATCTGTATAATTTTCTCTATTCTGCATGATTTCATTTCCTTTCCTCTCCTTTCTCTGGTTCTCAACATGGAGTTTTAGGTTACTGATTTGAAAATTTTTTTCTTTTTTAAAATAAAAACTTAGTGCTATAAAATTTCCTCTTGTTTTAGCTACATTCCACCAATTTTGACATATTGAATTTTCATTTCTTTTCACTTCAAACAGTTTCATTGATCTGTTTTGATTGAAATGTTATTTATAATTGTGCTGTTTAATTTCCAAATAATCAGGATTTTTCCATGTATTTTTCTGTTATTGATTTCTAGTTTAATTTGATTATGGTCAGATTATTTTTGGTTAGTTAATATTGTTTTCAATTTGGTAAAATTTATTCTATCACCCTGAATATGATTTCTTCATCAACATTCCAAGTGTATTTGAGAAAAATGTGTATTGAGCTGTTGTTTAATGTCATGTTCTCTAAATATTACTTAGATAAAGCTGGTGATAACATTGTTCATGTTATCTAGATCCTTACTGATGTCCTGCCTTCTTATTCTATCGATTACTGAAAAGAATAATAATATCTCCAGTTACAATTGTGAGTTTATCTGTTCTATTGTCTTTTGCTTTATATATTTTGAAACTCTATACACAATTTAGGATTGTTATATTTTCTTTAGAATTGATCCTTTTATTATTACATGATGTCTCTCTTTATATAACTTTGATTATATACCTTGTTCTGAGGTCTCTTTTGCCAGATATTATTATAGCTATTCCAACTTTCTTTTGGCTAGTGTTTACATTAATATCATATATTTCTTTCTATCTTTTAAAGTTTACTTTATCTATATCTTTATGTGAAAGTGGATTTCTTATAGATAGCATTTAATGGGTATTGCTATTTTATCCAGTGTGATAATCTCTTATTTTATTTGTTTAGACCATTCACACATATGTGATTATTGATATGAGTGGACTAAAATCTCCTCACTTGAAAGCTATTTACAATTTGTTCCATTTGTCATTTATCTCTCTTTTCTCTTTCTCTTCCTTCTCTTAGATGAATCAAGCATTTTTATCCTATTTTATCTCCTCTAATGAATAATTATTAATATTTATCTCTTTATAAAAGTTTTTAGCTATTACCCTAGAGTTTACAATATACATCAGAATCTATCTTTAAATATTTTAACACAGTTTCATTTGTAGTGTAAGGACCTTACAATATGACATATTGAATTCTCCATCCCATCCTCTGTGGTATTATTATGCCACATTTTATTTTTTTATGTGCTATAAACAACTGATTGCTACATTTTTTTCTATTTTTTGCTTTTCACAGGTATATTTTAGACCAATTAAAATAGAAAAAAATGAATTTTGTTCAGTTTGCTCTGTTTCAAGTACCTTTTATTTCTTTATGTATATACAAATTTGTCTTGCATCATTCCTTCTTCTTTAATATTTTCCCCCAGCATTTTAAAGAATTTGACCTGTAGCTGTATAAATTCAAAATGTACAGCACAATCATTTGATACACGTATTATTGTAAACTGATAACCACAGTAAGGTTAGTTAACACATGCATCACCTCATATAAATGCTATCTTTTTTTTGTAGTGAGAATATTTAAGATTTACTCTTAGCAACTTCCAATTATATAATACAGTACTGTTAACTCTTGTCACCATGCTCTATATTAGATCCCTCAAACTTACTAATCTTTTAACTAGAAGTCTGTGTCCTTTGATCAAAATTTCTCCATTTCCCTATCCCTCCCCCAGTCCTTTCTTCTCACCTCCCCTAACCCTGGTAGCAACCATATACTATTTCTATGAGTTTGGCTTTTTATATATTATGAGTTTGGCTTTTTATATACATGTATGTGAGATTATACAGTATCTATATTTCTCTGACTTATTTTATTAGCATAAGACCCTCAAGTTTCATCCATTGCAACTGGAAGGATTTACTTCTTTTAAAAATCCAAATAATAAATGTTTTCTGAATATATTGAGATGACTATATGATTTTTATCCCTCTTTTTATTAATGTGCTGTATCACAGTTATTGATTTGCATATATTATACCATCTTTGCATCCAGGGATATATCCTATTTGATCATGATATATGATCCTTTGAATGTGTTGCTGAATTTGGCTTGCCAGTTTTTTCTTGAGAATGTTTGCATCTGTATTCAGCAGGGTTGTTAGTCTGTAATTTTCCTTTCTTGTAGTGTCTTTATTCGCTTTGCTATCAAGGTAATGCTGACCTCAAAAAATAAATTTGGGAGTATGCCTTTGTGTTTGATTTTTTTAGAAGAGTTTGAGAAGTATTGGCATTAATAGTTTAAATGTTTGGACAAATTCACCAGTGAAACCATCTGGTCCTGGGATTTTGTTTGTTGGGAGGGTTTTAGTTACTGATTCAGTCTCCTTAGTTGTTATTGGTCTATCTGAATTTTCTATTTCTTCATGATTCACTCCTGATAGGTTATATGTTTCTAGGAATTTACTTATGTCCTCTGGTTTATCCAATTTGTTGGCACATAACTGTTTATAATTAAAGCCTCTTATGACACTTTATATTTTTGTAGTGAGCAGTTGTAATGTCTTTTCATTTTTAATTTCCTTTGTTTAACTCTTCTTTCTTTTCTTGGTCTAGCTAATGTTTACTAGTTTTATCTTTTCAAATAACAACTGTTTGTTTTATTAAATTTTTCTATTGTCTTTATAGTCTCTTATATTATTTGTTTCTATTTGATTATTTTAGTTCCTCTACCAACTTTGGGCTTAGATTTTTCTTCTTTTTCTACCTCTTTAAGATGTAATTTTTGATTATTTGCAATATTTTGAGGGGGGTCTTGGGTCTTAATATTAATGAAGTTATTTATTACTATATTAATAAATACCTGACTTAGACCTGCTTTTGCTGCATACCATACTATTAGGTGAGCTGTGGTTTTGTTTCATTTGCTTCAGCATACTTTTTAAGTCCCCATTTGATGTCTTCTTTAACCCATTGGTTGTTCAGGAGTGTGTTGTTTAATATAAAAGCATTTGTGATTATTTTTTCCATTTTTCTATTGTTATTAATTTCAAGTTTCATACCATTTTTGTCAGAAAAGATGCTTGATATATTTTCAGTCTTGTCAAATATGTTAAGTGTTGCTTTGTGGCCCAACACATACTTTGTCCTTGAAAATGTTCCATATATACTTGAGAAGATTTGTATTCTGGTGCTGTTGGATGGAATATTCTGTAAACGTCTGTTAGATCACTTCAGTCTATAGTGTTACTTAGGTCTTCTGTTTACTTACTGATTTTCTGTCTGGATGATCCACCTAATGTTTAAATTAGTGTTGAAGTCCCCTTCTATTATTTTATTGTTCCCTTAAGTTCTGTTAATATTTGCTTTAAATATTTAGGTACTCCAATGTTGGCTGCATATATATTTGCAGTTGTTATATTTACTTGATGAATTGACTCCTATATCACTTATTTTATGTGACCTTCTTTCTCTCTTTTAACCAGTTTTGACTGAAAATCTATTTTTACCTGATATGCCTAGATAATTCTGTTCTCTTTTGTTTACCATTTGCATGAGATATCTTTTTCTGTCTCTTCACTTTTAACTGTGTATGTCCTACAAAGCTAAAATGACTTCTCTTGTAAGCAGCATATTGTTGACTTTTGTGTTTTTTTTCACCCACTCAGGCATTTGGTTTTTTTATTGCAGAATTTGATCCAGTTATGTTTGAAGTAATTATTGATAGATAAGGACTTAATAGTGTCATTTTGTAGTTATTTTCTGACTATTTTTTAAAAAATCCTTTTGTTGATGTCTTTCATTCTTGCTATCTCTGTGTGTTTTTCCGTTTTTTTTGGAGTGGTATGCTTTTGTTCCTTTCCTTTGATCTTCTATGTATCTATAATAGGTGATTTTTTCCTTTTGTGGTAGCCATGAGACTTACATAAAACATTTTATAACTATAAGCTAATAACAACTTACCTTCAGACTCATATAAAACCTCTACCCTTTCACTTCTCCCCCATGTTTTGTGCTATTATATCACACTTCTATGTATTTTTAATATTGTGCATCCTTTAGTAAATTATTGCAGCTATGAGTATTTTAATAGTATTAAAAATCTTTTCTACTAGAAATAAAAGTACTCTATATACCATCACTACAGTATTAGGTATTCTGAATTTTACTATATATTTACCTTTACCAATAAGTTTTATACTTTTATACATTTTCACGTTGTTACTTTGTGTCCTTTTATTTCTTTAAAAACTCCCTTGAGCATTTCTTGTAAAACATATGTATTGGTGATGAACTCCCTTAGCTTTAGTTTATCTGGGGATGTCTTTAGCTCTCATTTATTTCTGAAGAATGATTTTTCCAGGTATATTATTCTTTGTAGGCATTTTTTTTTCTTTTGAGTACTTTGAATATATTCACTGTCTTCTGACATGCAGAGAAATCTGCTGATAACCTCATAATGGGATGTTTTTCTCTTGTTGATTTTAAAATTATCTATGTATTTTTTACTTTTGACATTTTGACCATAATGTGTCTTGGCATAATATTCTTTGGTTGATCTTACTTGGAGCTCTTTGAACTTCCTGTGCTTGATGGCATATATTTTTTCCCAAGATTTGGGATGTTTTCAAATATTATTTTCTTAAGTAAACTTTTTACATCTTCCTCTCCTCCTGGGACTCCCATGATGGGAATATTTGTTCATTTGAGTGTGTCTCATAATTCATGTTTCTTTACTTTTTTCTTTCTGTTTCTCTATTTGGTTAATTTCAAATGATCTGTGAGAGTTCAGTGATTCTCCTGCAAGATCAAGTATGTTGTTGAAACTCATTATTGAACTGTTCAATTCTGTCATTATTTAGCTCAGCTCTAAGATTTTGGTTTGTTTCTTTCTTATCATTCTCTTTTTTATTAAACTTCATTAATATTTTGTTCAAATATTGTTTTCCTAATTTTATTTTTGTGTTTGTCTATATTCTTTTGCATTTCACTGAGTTTCTTTAAGATTATTATTTTGAATTCTTTGTCAGGAAAATCATAAATCTTCATTTCTTTGGAGTTGGTTATTGGAGCTTTATTAGTTTCCTTTGGTGTCATATTTGCTTGCTCCTTAGAGATACCAAAGGAAGGTTTCATGAAAAGATGGGCACAATAAAGGACAGAAGTAGTATGGATTTAACAGAAGCAGAAATATTAAGAAGAGGTGGCAAGAATACATAGAACTATACAAAAATGACCTTAATGACCCAGATAACCACGATGATGTGATAGCCCACCTAGAGCCAGCCATCCTGGAATGGGAAGTCAGGTGGACCTTAGGAAGCATCACTACAAACTATGTTAGTGGAGGTGATGGAATTCCAGCTGAGGTATTTCAAATCCTAAAAAATGATTCTGTGAAAGTGCTGCACTCAATATGCCAGCAAATTTGGAAAATTCAGCAGTGGCCACAGGACTGGAAAAGGTCAGTTTTCATTCCAATCCAAAGAAAGGCAATGCCAAAGAATGTTCAAACTACCACACAATTGCATTCTTCTCACACACTAGCAAAGTAATGCTCAAAATTCTCCAAGTGAGGCTTCAACAGTACATGAACCAAGAACTTTCAGACATTCAAGCTGGATTTAGAAAAGGCAGAGGAACCAGAGATCGTATTGCCAATATCCATTGGAACATAGAAAAAAGAAGCAGAAAAATATCTACTTCTGCTTTATTGACTATGCCAAAGCCTTTGACTGTGTGGATTACAACACTGTGGAAAATTCTGAAAAAGATGGGAATACCAAACCATCTTACCTGCCTCTTAAGAAATCTGTATGCAGGTCAAGAAACAACAGTTAGAACGAGACATTGGGAAAGGTGTACGTCAAGGCTTATATTGTCACCCTGCTTGTTTAACTTCTATGCAGAGTACATCATGTGAAATGGGAAAGGTGTTCCAAATTGGGAAAGCTGTATGTCAAGGCTATATATTGTCACCCTGCTTATTTAACTTATATGCAGAGTACATCATGTGAAATGCCAGGCTAGATGAAGCACAAGCTGGAATCAAGGTTGCAGCAAGAAATATCAATAACCTCAGATATGCAGATGCCACCACCCTTATGGCAGAAAGCAAAGAGAAACTAAAAAGCGTCTTGATGAAAATGAAAGAGAAGAGTGAAAAAGCTGGCTTAAAACTCAACATTCATAAAACAAAGATTATGGCTACCAGTCTGATCACTTCATGGCAAATAGATGGGGAAACAGTGTGAGACTATTTTCTTGGGCTCCAAAATCACTGCAGATGGTGACTGCAGCCATGAAATTAAAAGATGCTCCTTGGAAGAAAAGCTATCACAAACCTAGACAGCATATGAAAAAGCAGAGACATTACTTTTCCAACAAAGGTCCATATAATCAATGCTATTTTTTTTCCAGTAGTCATGTATGGATGTGAGAGTTGGACAGTAAAGAAAGCTGAGCACTGAAGAATTTGAACTGTGGTGTTAGAGAAAAGACTCGAGAGTCCCTTGGACTGCAAGGAGATCAAACAAGTCAATCCTAAAGGAAATCAGTCCTGAACATTCATTGGAAAGACTGATGCTGAAACTGAAGCCCCAATATTTTGGCCACCTGATACAAATATTTTGGCCAACTGACTCATTGGAAAAGATCCTGATGCTGGGAATGATTGAAAGCAGGATGAGAAGGGGACGGCAGAGGATGAGACTGTTAGATGGCATCACCGACTCGATGGACATGAGTTTGAGCAAGTTTCGGGTGTTGGTGATGGACAGGGAGACCTGGCATGCTGCAGTTCATGGGTTTGCAAAGAGTCAGACACGGCTGAGCGATTGAACTGAACTTATGATCCATGTAGCCTTGCGTTGGTATTTGTGCATTTTAAGATAAAAAACACCTCTTCCAGTTTTTATACCCTGGTTTTAGTGGGTAAAGATTTCTTATTTGTTCCCTCGGCTGATAGGATTACCTCCAGAATCTTAAGTTGTACTGCCTTGGAGCTGGTTTATGAGGCTGTCACAAGTTTGTGGTGGGGTTTCTGGTTGGTGGGCTTGTTACAAGGGTTTCTGATGGGTGTGGATTTTGTCTGGTCCTTTGGTGCATTGGATTACTTTCAGTACCATGTTTAGTAGGGTGGTTCTTGGACAAGGATTTGCTTCAGGATCCACAGTTGGCTCACTTGTTAGTGGGCCTATTACCAGGTGCATGGCCAGGTGTGGGTTCTGCCAGCTTCCTGGAAAACCTCCTGCCTTGGTTACTGGATTGATCTCTAGATTGGCTGGTCTGGTCTTGGACAATAGCAAAAAGGGACTGGGGCCAAGCCCCAGGGCTCTTTCAGGTTCCATAGTCAAGATCGAGGTCTCTAGACTTGGTCTGAAGCCATGGATGAGCATATCTTCCTAACAGGCTCCTGCGTGGGTTCAACTGCTTCCCGACCATGCCTAGAGGGACTGGAACCAATAATAGGGCCCTTTTCTGGATCCCCTGAGGTGCAGTTCTGAATTCCCCGCTGGATCACTGGGTCAGCAGTGCTGCTTGTGAACTGTGACTGAAAGGAGCTGGAACTGAGTATAGCGTCCTTTCATGGTTTTTGGCAGCACAGATAGGAGTTTCTCCTGCTGGGTTCTTACGCTCACAGAATTGTTTGAGAAGTGTAGCTGGGGGTGGGGGGGAAGGAAATGGCAACCCACTCCAGTATTCTTGCCTGGAGAATCCCGTGGACAGGGGAGCCTGGTAGGCTGCTGTTCATAGGGTCGCACAGAGTCGGACACAACTGAAGTGACTTAGCATGCATGCATGCATTGGAGAAGGAAATGGCAACCCACTCCAGTATTCTTGCCTGGAGAATCCCAGGGGTAGAGGAACCTGGTGGGCTGCCGTCTATGGGGTTGCACAGAGTCGGACACGACTGAAGCGACTTAGCAGCAGCAGCTGAGAGGGACTAGAACTGAGCGTTGGCCCCTTTAGAATCTCTGGAAGCACAGGCAGTCACGTCTTCCACTGGGCCCCTGGGCACTCAGGACTGTAGGCAAACTGTAGCTGTGAAGGGCCTGGAGCCTTAGTGTAGGGCCCATTATGAATGTTCAAGGTTGCAGATGGGATTGTTTCCCACTGGGTCCCTTGACCTGCAAGACTGAGGCAAACTGTGGTTATGAGGAAGCTGGAGCCAAGTATAGTGTCCTTTCAGGATCTCTGGGGCACAGATGGGAGAGTTACCTTCCAGGTCCCTATGCCAGCAGGACTGTTCACAGAATATGACAGGGATGAACTGGAGCCCAGTTATAGGGCTCTTTCAGAATCTATAGTCTTACTTTCAGGGGCTCTCAGACTATGGCTGAGAGGAGCTGGAGCTGGTGTACAGGCTAATTCAGGGTCCACAGTTGAGACCAAGTTCTGTATGCCTATTACCCAGTGTTCACGTGGGTGTGACTTCTACTGGTTCCTTTGGTATGTGATGTCAGCCCTGGTGGCTCAGAGGGTAAAGAATCTGTCTGCAGTGTGGGAGACCCAGGTTCAGTCCCTGGGTTGGGAAAATCTCCTGGAGGAGGGAGTGGCTACCCACTCCAGTATTCTTGCCTGGAGAATTCAGAGGAGCCTGGTGGGGTCCAGTCCATGGGGTCACAAAGAATCGGGCATGACTGAGCAACTAACACTTTGATATACGATGCTTGTGATAGGACCGAATCAAATGGGGCTGCTGCCAAGTCCTCAGAGGATGGAGATTTTTCTGGGTCTGTAGCTGGGACCATGGTCAGTGATTCAGCTGCTTGGGTGACATCTTGCTTTTTCAATGTGGCTGTCCTCAGTGTTAGACTTCACTGAGGCTTTACAGTCTCCAACCTGGATTCTAGCACTCCCAGAAAGGCACTTTTGGGAGTGAATGGATGCCAAATTGTTTTTCAGAAGGGATACAATTGAAGGATGTCTTGTTTGACCATCCTGCTGATAATTACTTACATTATTTCTTGTAGAGTAGGGTGACTGGCAGTAAATTCCTACAGTTTGTCTGTGTCCGTGAAAAGTTTTCTTTTTCCTTCATTTTTGAAAGTTACTTTTGCTGGGGTTGAATTTTGGGTTGACAACTTCATCTTTTAGTATTTTAAAGATATTATATAATTATTTTCTAACTTGTATAGTTTCTGAAGAGAAATTCATGTTTTAAATATTTTTTTTTCTTTTGCATGTAACGTCTCTTTTTTTCCTCTGGCTACCTAGTTATCTCTTGTGTTTTGATTTTAGCAATTAAATTTTTTTTTTTCACTGTGTTACTTGGATCTGTGGTTTGGCATTTGTAATTAATCCTAAAAAATTCTTGGTCATTATTTTTCAAATATTTCACCCTGTCCTAGTCTCTCTCTCTTTTCCTTTCTGGGATTATAATTATGTGTACACTATACTGTTTGATATATTGTCCCACAGCTCTTAAATGTTCCATCCTTTTTTATTCTCTTTTTATCTCTTTATATTTCAGTTTGGATAACTCTTTTGACCTAGTTTTCTAGTTCACTGATTCTTTAGTCTACTTATGAGCCCATTGAAAGTATTCTTGTTCTCTGATACTATGCTTTTGATTTCACATTTCCATTTGATTCTTTTTTGCAGTTTCCATCTATGTGCTAAAATTATCCCTGTGATGTTAGGTATTGTCCAACTATTCCATTAGATCCTTTAACATATTAATTCCTACTTATTTAAAATTTTATGTCTGACATTTAACATCTTTGTCATATCTGACTTTGGCTATGATGATCACTTTGTCTTTTGGGAGTTTTTTTTTTTTTCATGCTTTCTATGCCTGTCCTTTTTGTTGAAAGCCAAACATCTTAAAAATTTTTTTATTTTATATTGGTGTATAGTTGATTAACAATTTTGTGTTAGTCTCAGGTGTATAGAAAGGTGACTCAGTTATACAAATGCCTGTATATATTCCTTTTCAGATGCTTTTCTCATTTAGGTTATTATAGAATATTGAGCAAGCTTCCCTGTGCTATACAGTAGGTCTCTGTTGGTTATCTGTTTTAAATATAGAAAGCTGAATGAACATTTTGTGTAGGACATTAGAGATTGATGTAAATAATTTTTATCTTTGGAAGTGGGCATGCATTTCCTTTAACCAAGCCTTTAGTACCAGGATTTGTGTTAATCTAATTAAGAGCTGGGCTAGGTTTGAGGTTTATTGTTGCTATGATAGCCCTATTACACCATGGATTTTACATTCTACTGGGGTTATTTTCTGTTTAAGATAGTAGTTAGTTATTTGGCTTTTTTCTTGTTTCTTGATGTAAGCCTGTAATGCTATGAACCTTCCCCTTAGCACTGCTTTTACAGTGTCCCATAGGTTTTGGGTTGTTGTGTTTTCATTTTCATTCATTTCTATACATATTTTGATTTCTTTTTTGATTTCTTCTATGATTTGTTGGTTATTCAGAAGCGTGTTATTTAGCCTCCATGTGTTTGAATTTTTAACAATTTTTTTCCTGTAATTGAGATCTAATCTTACTGCACTGTGGTCAGAAAAGATGACTGGAATGATTTCAATTTTTTTGAATTTTCCAAGACTAGATTTATGGCCCAGGATGTGATCTATTCTGGAGAAGGTTCCATGTGCACTTGAGAAAAAGGTGAAGTTGCTTGTTTTGGGGTGAAATGTCCTATAGATATCAATTAGGTCTAGCTGGTCCATTGTGTCATTTAAAGTTTGTGTTTCCTTGTTAATTTTCTGTTTAGTTGATCTATCCATAGTTGTGAGTGGGGTATTAAAGTCTCCCACTATCCATAGTTGTGAGTGGGGTATTAAAGTCTCCCACTATTATTGTGTTACTATTAATTTCCTCTTTCATACTCGTTAGTGTTTGCCGTACATATTGCGGTGCTCCTATGTTGGGTGCATATATATTTATAATTGTTATATCTTCTTCTTGGATTGATCCTTTGATCATTATGTAGTGTCCTTCTTTGTCTCTTTTCACATCCTTTATTTGAAAGTCTATTTTATCTGATATGAGTATTGCGACTCCTGCTTTCTTTTGGTCTCCGTTTGCATGAAATATTTTTTTCCAGCCCTTCACTTTTAGTCTGTATGTGTCTCTTGTTTTGAGGTGGGTCTCTTGTAGACAGCATATATGGGGGTCTTGATTTTGTATCCATTCAGCCAATCTTTGTCTTTTGGTTGGGGCATTCAACCCATTTACATTTAAGGTAATTATTGATAGGTGTGGTCCCGTTGCCATTTACTTTGTTGTTTTGGGTTCACATTTATACAACCTTTCTGCATTTCCTGTCTAGAGAAGATCCTTTAGCATTTGTTGAAGAGCTGGTTTGGTGGTGCTGAATTCTCTCAGCTTTTGCTTATCTGTAAAGCTTTTGAGTTCTCCTTCATATCTGAATGAGATCCTTGCTGGATACAGTAATCTAGGTTGTAGGTTATTCTCTTCCATTACTTTCAGGACGTCCTGCCATTCCCTTCTGGCCTGGAGGGTTTCTATTGATAGGTCAGCTGTTATCCTTATGGGAATCCCTTTGTGTGTTATTTGTTGTTTTTCCCTTGCTGCTTTTAATATTTGTTCTTTGTGTTTGATCTTTGTCAGTTTGATTAATATGTGTCTTGGGGTGTTTCGCCTTGGGTTTATCCTGTTTGGGACTCTCTGGGTTTCTTGGACTTGAGTGGCTATTTCCTTCCCCATTTTAGGGAAGTTTTCAGCTATTATCTCCTCGAGTATTTTCTCATGGCCTTTCTTTTTGTCTTCTTCTTCTGGGACTCCTATGATTCGAATGTTGGGGCGTTTCACAGTGTCCCAGAGGTCCCTGAGGTTGTCCTCATTTCTTTTGATCCTTTTTTCTTTTTTCCTCTCTGCTTCATTTATTTCCACCATTTTATCTTCTACCTCACTTATCCTATCTTCTGCCTCCGTTATTCTACTCTTGGTTCCCTCCAAAGTGTTTTTGATCTCATTCATTGCATTGTTCATTTTTAATTGACTCTTTTTTATTTCTTCTAGGTCTTTATTAAACAATTCTTGTATCTTTTCAATCTTTGTCTCCAGGCTATTTATCTGTAACTCCATTTTGTTTTCAAGATTTTGGATCATTTTTATTATCATTATTCTAAATTCTTTTTCAGGTAGATTCCCTATCTCCTCCTCTTTTGTTTGACTTGGTGGGCATTTTTCATGTTCCTTTACCTGTTGGGTATTTCTTTGCCTTTTCATCTTGTTTAGATTGCTGTGTCTGGAGTGGACTTTCTGTATTCTGGAGGTCTGTGGTTCCTTTTTATTGTGGAGGATTTACCCAGTGGGTGGGGTTAGACGATTGGCTTGTCAAGGTTTCCCGGTTAGGGAAGCTTGCGTCAGTGTACTGGTGCGTGGAACTTGATTTCTTCTTTATGGAGAGCAATGGAGTGCCCAGTAATGAGTTTTGAGATGGGTCTATGTGTTAGGTGTCACCTTGGGCAGCCTGTATGTTGACATTCGGGGCTATGTTCCTGTGTTGCTGGAGAATCTTCTTTCCTACTGTTCCACATAGTGTTGGAAGTTTTGGCCACAGCAATCAGAGCAGAAAAAGAAGTAAAAGGAATCCAGATAGGAAAAGAAGAAGTGAAACTCTCACTGTTTGCAGATGACATGATCCTCTATATAGAAAACCCTAAAGACTCTACCATAAAATTACTAGAACTAATCAATGAATATAGTAAAGTTGCAGGATATAAAATTAACACACAGAAATCCCTTGCATTCCTATATACTAACAATGAAAAAACAGAAAGAGAAATTAAGGAAACAATACCATTCACCATTGCAACAAAAAGAATAAAATACTTAGGAGTATATCTACCTAAAGAAACAAAAGACCTATACATAGAAAACTATAAAACACTGATGAAAGAAATCAAAGAGGACACAAACAGATGGAGAAACATACCGTGTTCATGGATTGGAAGAATCAATATTGTCAAAATGGCTATTCTACCCAAAGCAATCTATAGATTCAATGCAATCCCTATCAAGCTACCAACGGTATTTTTCACAGAACTAGACCAAAGAATTTCACAATTTGTATGGAAATACAAAAAACCTCGAATAGCCAAAGTAATCTTGAAAAAGAAGAATGGAACTGGAGGAATCAACCTGCCTGACTTCAGACTCTACTACAAAGCCACAGTCATCAAGACAGTGTGGTACTGGCACAAAGACAGAAATATAGACCAATGGAACAGAATAGAAAGCCCAGAGATAAATCCACGAACCTATGGACACCTTATCTTTGACAAAGGAGGCAAGGATATACAATGGAAAAAAGACAACCTCTTTAACAAGTGGTGCTGGGAAAACTGGTCAACCACTTGCAAAAGAATGAAACTAGAACACTTTCTAACACCATACACAAAAATAAACTCAAAATGGATTAAAGATCTAAATGTAAGACCAGAAACTATAAAACTCCTAGAGGAGAACATAGGCAAAACACTCTCCGACATAAATCACAGCAAGATCCTCTATGACCCACCTCCCAGAATATTGGAAATAAAAGAAAAACTAAACAAATGGGATCTAATGAAACTTAAAAGCTTTTGCACTACAAAAGAAACTATAAGTAAGGTGAAAAGACAGCCGTCAGATTGGGAGAAAATAATAGCAAATGAAGAAACAGACAAAGGATTAATCTCAAAAATATACAAGCAACTCCTGAAGCTCAATTCCAGAAAAATAAATGACCCAATCAAAAAATGGGCCAGAGAACTAAACAGACATTTCTCCAAAGAAGACATACAGATGGCTAACAAACACATGAAAAGGTGCTCAACATCACTCATTATTAGAGAAATGCAAATCAAAACCACAATGAGGTACCATTACACACCAGTCAGGATGGCTGCTATCCAAAAGTCTACAAGCAATAAATGCTGGAGAGGCTGTGGAGAAAAGGGAACCCTCTTACACTGTTGGTGGGAATGCAAACTAGTACAGCCACTATGGAAAACAGTGTGGAGATTCCTTAAAAAACTGGAAATAGAACTGCCATATGACCCAGGAATACCACTTCTGGGCATACACACTGAGGAAACCAGATCTGAAAGAGACACATGCACCCCAATGTTCATCGCAGCACTGTTTATAATAGCCAGGACATGGAAGCAACCTAGATGCCCATCAGCAGATGAATGGATAAGGAAGCTGTGGTACATATACACCATGGAATTTTACTCAGCCGTCAAAAAGAATTCATTTGAACCAGTCCTAATGAAATGGATGAAACTGGAGCCCCTTATACAGAGTGAAGTAAGCCAGAAAGATAAAGAACATTACAGCATACTAACACATATATATGGAATTTAGAAAGATGGTAACGATAACCCTATATGCAAAACAGAAAGAGAGACACAGAAATACAGAACAGACTTTTGAACTCTGTGGGAGAAGGTGAGGGTGGGATGTTTCAAAAGAACAGCATGTATACTATCTATGGTGAAACAGATCACCAGCCCAGGTGGGATGCACGAGACAAGTGCTCCAGCCTGGTGCACTGGGAAGACCCAGAGGAATCGGGTGGAGAGGGAGATGGGAGGGGGGATCGGGATGGGGAATAAGTGTAAATCTATGGCTGATTCATATAAAAAGAAAAAAAAAAAAAAGAAATAAAAAAAAAAAAAAAGAAAAAAAAAAAAAAAGATAGTAGTTAGTTTGAAAAAGTAATTTTTTTCAGTGTTTATTCTCAGCCTTAAGTCTTTCGTTTGTGCCATTCCTTAGAGTGATCTGGCTCTTGCATGTTACTTGTGACTCAGTGCTTCTTAGTCTGGCAGTGAGCACTACGGTTCGGTTCAGTTCAGTTCAGTTGCTCAGTCATGTCTGACTCTTTGCGACCCCATGGACTGCAGCACACCAGGCCTCCCTGTCCATCACCAACTCCCGGAGTTTACTCAAACTCATGTCCATTGAGTTGGTGATGCCATCCAACCATTTCATCCTCTGTCATCCCCTTCTCCTCCTGCCTTCAATCTTTCCCAGCATCAGGGTCTTTTCCAATAAGTCAGTTCTTCGCATCAGGTGGTCAAAGTACTGGAGTTTAAGCTTCAGAATCAGTCCTTCCAATGAATATTCAGGTCTGATTTCCTTTAGGATGGACTGGTTGGATCTCCTTGCAGTCCAAGGGACTCTCAAGAGTCTTCTCCAACACCACAATTCAAAAGCATCAATTCTTCAGCGCTCAGCTTTCTTTATAGTCCAACTCTCACATCCATACATGACTACTGGAAAAACCATAGCTTTGACTAGATGGACCTTTGTTGGCCAAGTAATGTCTCTGCTTTTTAATATGCTGTCTAAATTGGTCATAACTTTTCTTCTAAGGAGAACGCGTCTTTTAATATCATGGCTGCAATCACCATCTGCAGTGATTTTGGAGCCCCCCAAAATAAACTCTGTTACTGTTTCCACTATTTCCCCATCTGTTTGCCATGAAGTTATGGGACCAGATGCCATGACCTTAGTTTTCTGAATGTTAGCTTTAAGCCAACTTCTTCACTCTCCTCTTTCACTTTCAATAAGAGGCTCTTTAGTTCTTCTTTGCTTTCTGCCATAAGGGTGGTATCATCTGCATATCTGAGGTTATTGATATTTCTCCCTGCAATCTTGTTTCCAATTTGTGCTTTGTCCAGCCCAGTGTTTCTCATGATTTACTCTGCATATAAGTTAAATAAACAGGGTGACAATATACAGACCTGACGTACTCCTTTTCCTATTTGAAACCAGTCTGTTGTTCCATGTCCAGTTCTAACTGTTGCTTCCTGACTTGCATACAGATTTCTCAAGAGGCAGCTCAGGTGGTCTGGTATTCCCATCTCTTTAAGAATTTTCCACAGTTTTTTGTGGTCCATACAGTCAAAGGCTTTGGCATAGTCAATAAAGCAGAAGTCGATGTTTTTCTGGAACTCTCTTGATTTTTCAATGATCCAATGGATGTTGGCAATTTGATCTCTGGTTCCTCTGCCTTTTCTAAATCCAGCTTGAATGTCTGGAAGTTCATGGTTCACGTACTGTTGAAGCCTGGGTTGGAGAATTTTGAGCATTACATTACTACCGTTTAAGATGAGTGCAATTGTGTGGTAGTTTGAGCATTCTTTGGCATTGCCTTTCTTAGGGATTGGAATGAAAACTGACCTTTTCCAGTCCTGTGGCCACTGCTGAGTTTTCCAAATTTGCTGGCATATTGAGTGCAGCACTTTCACAACATCATCTTTTAGAATTTGAAATAGCTCAACTGGAATTCCATCACCTCCACTAGCTTTGTTCATAGTGATGTTTCCTAAGGCCCACTTGACTTCCCATTCCAGGATGTCTGGCTCTAGGTGAATGATCACACCATTGTGATTATCTGGGTCATGATCTTTTTTATATAGTTCTTATGTGTATTCTTGCTACCTCTTCTTAATATCTTCTTCTTCTGTTAAATCCATACCATTTCTGTCTGTTATTGTGTCCATCTTTGCATAAAATGTTCCCTTTGTATCTCTAATTTTCTTGCAGAGATCTCTAGACTTTCCCATTCTATTAGGGATGGTATTCTCCATTGTTTTATTTAAGCCTCTGTTTGAGGCAGTCCTATGTTCAGGTATCTTGGGGATGTGGTCTTAACATTGACCCTGCCCATCACCCCGTGATGTTCTGAACTTTGCACATATATTTTTCCTCCCTCAGGGATCCAGGTTTGTTTCTCGGTCTGTTCCCCCAGCTTCAGTGGGATTTCACTAATGTCCAAAGTGTGTTGGTGTTTTTTCTCCTTTCCCTTCAGATTAAAGCTTTTCCTCTTTTCTTCCCTTCTTTCCTTCTTTCAGTTTTCCTCCCTCCTTCCCTCCCCTCTTCCCTTCTTTCCTTTGCTTTTATAGGTGAGAAAAGAGAGAAGGGTTTGGACAAATTGCTTCCAATTTGTCCGCTGTTCTCCTTTTTTAGTTCTACACCAGAAGGGAGACTTTTTCATTACTCTCCCAGTTATTTCTGTGAGTGTCCAGTGCAGTCTGTGTGTGCGGGGAGGACGAGGGGGTGGGGGGAGGGTTTTACATTTGCTGCGCTTAAGAGTTTACCCTCTCTCCAGTGTATTGTTGGCCTCCAGAAATGTGTCTGCTTCCTTAGCTGAATTCTTCTTACTGGTGTTTGGCTTCCACTTTAATCCAATCAAATTAGATTAACTTCTTCCTGGATTTGACCTGGGTAAGTTAGTGTTCCTATGTTGTCTGTCCCTGTAAGTGCTTCTTTTTCCCTAGGTGCTGGGCCAGTTGGTTGCCCCATAGCATTGACACACTGCCAAGTTTAAGAACAGTCATGAATTTGTTTTTTACTCCAGCTTTTGTTTTTTTCCACCAAAATGTTGGGAGCAATACTCTTCCCTGCTTTATATATCTCCAAGTGGAGATTGGATATCTACTATTGTTTTTATTTATTTTTTTTTTTTACTTTTTTTTTTTTTTACTATTGTTTTTAAAATTATAATAATTATATATTTTCAAAAAGAAACAAACAGGACAAACTGCACATATTCCACAGGCAATCTTTCCACTGTCAGTAGGAGCTGAAGTAGAGAAAGAGGAAAGCAGATAGTGAGTACAGTCATGTTCACATAGGTTTACAGAAGTTGGACAGTTTATTCTGAAATACCAAAGTAAAAATATAAACAGCGCTAAGTCTTCCTTTGAGGTCTATTTATAAAACTTGTTAGAAATTAGTGTTTTCTAACCACATTGACAGATGTCAGAAAGGAGGTAGGACTTTATCACTAGCTTCCCAGTTTACATCATTTATGATTCAGTATTTTTCTACTTTATTTTCTGATCTCTAAATTATCCTCAAACTCTAAATAATAAATGCTATTTATTATTATTAAGTAATGCATTTGTCTTTCAAAATCAAATATGGACCCTCTAACAAAATATTACCATAATTAAAAATAGTATGAATGAAGAGAGCCCAAGATATAGAAGCAATAGGAAGAGGCATAGAAGATGTATTCAGAACTATGTCTATCTTTTTCAACAAAAAGAATACTTCTCAAATGCTGAGCAGATATGAACCATTCTTAACTGAGAACTGGTGGACTGGTGGCTAGTGGAGAAAGGACTGACCCAAGAACCAGGAAACTTTAGTTTGCTTCTCTGTGTAACTTTAAGCAAGTTAGTTAATATGTCTAGATCTCAGCTATCCCAAATATCAAATAAGAGGTGGGGTGGATTGGATTAAAAGGTCTTTAACATTCCCCTTACATTAATGATTGCTGGAGTATCTGTTGTGCTTCCTGATATCCGATATCTTTCCAAAACGTGCATGGATACCCATTTTAGGTTGTTGTCTACAATTCATTCTGGCTCCAGGAGCTCTGCCAGATTCCTGGGCTCTCCCACATTGGGGGCTCCTACCTTATGGCTCACTGGTTAGCATATTAAGTATTTTCAGCTCTAAGATTTATACCTGTGTTTTTTGGTCGATGTAGGAAGGCTCCTCCTGGAGTTAGATCCTCACTTAGTTTGGAACCCAGCTGAAGCTGAATTCCTTACAATTGTGAAGAGCCTTCCTCCAGTGGTGCTGAAACTGCCGTGGAGTTACTTCACTGCCTCAAGCCTTTGGGATAAACAGACTGTTGAGGCACATGTGCCCACATGATATAATGGTTTCTAGGCACCCAAATGAAACATACAGAATTACAAAGAAACCTTATTTAGGCACTTTCAAAGAAAGAGAAGTTTCTTTCTATGCTCTGAAACAAAATAAGGTGATCTCAGCTAAAGAAACACAAGGATTGGGTTGTATTATCCTCAGACCCAAAGGAAAATATTAGAGGTTGCACAAATTAAATATGTATTGTGTGAGTATGTGCTCAGTTGCTCAGTTGTATCTGACTATTTGTGACCCCGTGGACTATAGCCTGAGAGGTTCCTCTGTCCATGGGATTTTCCAGGCAGGAATACTGGAGTGGTTGCCATTTCCTTCTTAGGGAATCTTCCAGACCTATTTGCTAAACTTGAGGGAAGTGAGTGCTCTTTGCAGGAAAGGGCCAGAGGAGCAGATATCACTGTGGAAAGGGAGGGAAGGAGTTGGTTTTTCTGTAGATACTCAGAGTAGCATCAGGGTCACATGTATAGCAGCAAAAAGGGAGCATCCTGATAGGAGGCAAAGGGGAAGCCAGAGTCTTTAATTCATGGGACCAGCACTCAAATTTCAAAACTTTGCCCAATTTTTATAGAAATATGGACTCCCTAGAAAGAAAAGCTGGATGAGCAGCAACATTCTAGCCCACTTGCAAAGGGCATTATTTAATGGGTCTTATTTCGAGTGGGGCTGCTGAAAGATTTGTAGTGAGAAGGTTTGGGGGATTTCAGTGGATTTGGGAGGCTCTGTTTGGCTCAATGTGAAGAAGTTAATGATCAGTTAGTAATGCTTGCCATGAGCCTAGGATGGAGGTTATTGAAAGTCCCTGAGAGCATTGCATTTTATTATTGAAGGAAAGCTTGGTACATTCCAGTAAACCAGCTGGGGTGAAAAATCTGTTTTAATAAATCTTAGGTGAAAAATCTGTTTTAATAAGTCTTAGGTAAAAAATCTGTTTTCAGAAATCTTAACTGATTAGAAATATTTTTCTTTTTTTGGAGTACTGTTGCTTTACACTGTTGTGTTAGTTTCTGCTATACAACAAAGTGAATCAGCTATAAGTGTACGTATATCCCCTCCCTCTAAAGCCCCCCTTCCACCCCACCACACCCAGAGTCTTACCCATCTAGGTCGTCACAGAGCACCAGGCTGAGTTCCCGGTGGTGTAGAGCAGCTTCCTGCTAGCTGTCTGTGTTATACATGGTAGTGTGTATAATGTCAGCGCCACTCTGCCAGGCCTTCCACCCTCCCCTTCCTTCACTGTGCTCGCATGTCCATTCTCTGTATCTGTGACTTCATTCCTGCCCTGCAAATAGGTTCACCTGTACCATTTTAATAGACTTCATGTATATTCATTAATATATGATATTTGTTTTTCTCTCTCTGATTTACTTTACTCTAGTGACAGACTCTGGTCCATCCACATCACTTCAAATGACCCAGTTTCATTCCTTTTTATGGCTGAGTAACATGCCAGTCTCCTGCAGAGACGTGGGTCAGCAGTGGCTGGCTGTGGTGACTGGTGGCAGCAGTCCTGGGAGGCATGGTGTGTCGGCAGAAGTCCTCATGGAGGAGGTCGCCATTAGCCATGCAGTGGAGCCTATAGTCCTACCATAGAGCCATTGGGTTGGTGATGCACGATTTGGAGTATAATTGTACCAAAGGAGTTCCTGAACTGTTGCAAAGGTTCTAGGCCCCACATCAGACTTCCTAACCCGGAGATCCAGCAAAGGGACTGAGTATCCCCAGGGAATCTGGCTTTGAAGATCATCAGGAATTGATTACAGAACTTCCATAGGCCTAGGGGAAACAGAGACTCTTTGAGGGTGCAAACAAAACCTTGTGCACACCAGGACCCAGGGTAAAGGAGCAGTGACCCCAGAAGAGACTGAGACAGACCTGCCTGTGAGTGTTTGAGGGTCTCCTGAGGAGGTGTGTGTTGACAATGGCCTGCCACGGGCACAGGGGCACTGGTATTAGCAGCTGTGGGAGGTGCAGCATAAGTCCTCTTATGGGCTAAGTCCTCTTGGAGGAGGTCACCATTAGCCCTACCACAGAGCCTGCAGACTCCAGGACTGGGCCATCTCAGGCCAAATAACTAGCAAGGAAGGAGCAGAGCAAGACCTTTAAGCAGAAAATTGGATTAAAGGTTTACTGAGCATGGCCCTGCCCACCAGAACAAGACCCAGTATTCCTCACAGCCAGTCCCTCCCATCAGGAAGCTTGCACAAGCACCTTATCCCCATCCATCAGAAGGCAAACAGAAGAAGCAAGGACTACAATCCCATGGCCTCCAGAATGAAAACCACAATCACAGAAAACCAAAATGATCACATGAATCACAGCCTTGTGTAACTCAATGAAGCTGTGAGCCATGCCTTGCAGGGCCACCCAAGTCGGACAGGTCATAGTGGAGAGTTCTGAATGAACATGGTCCACTGGAGAAGGGAAGGGCTAACCACTTCAGCTTTCTTGCCTTGAGAACCACATAAACAGTATAAAAAGGCAAAAAGATATGACACCAGAAGATGAGCCCCCTAGGTTGGTCGGTGTCCAATATGCTACTGGGGAATAGTGGAGAAACAGCTCAACAAAGAATGAAGGGCTTGGCCAAAGTGGAAATGATGCCCAGGTGTGGATGTGTCTGGTGGTGAAACTAAAGTCCGATGCTGTAAAGAACAATATTGCATAAGAACCTGGAATGTTGGGTTCGTGAATCAAAGTAAATTGGATGTGGTCAAGCAGGAAATTGAAAGAGTTAACAGCAACATTTTAGGAATCAGTGAACTAAAATGAACAGAAGTAGGGGAATTTAATTCAGATGACCACTATTATCTACAATTGTGGGCAAGAATCCTCCAGAAGAAATAGAATAGCCCTCAGAGTCAACAGACGAGTCTGAAATGCAGTACTTGGGTGCAATGTCAAAAACAACAGAATGATCTTGGTTTGTTTACAAGGCAAACCATTCAACATCACAGTAATCCAAGTCTATGCCCAACCACTGATGCCAAAGAAGCTGAAGTTGAATGATTCTATGAAGACCTACAAGACCTTCTAGAACTAACACCAAAAAAAAAAGTCCTTTTCATCATAGGGGATTGGTATGCAAAAGTGGGAAATCAAGACATACCAGTAGTAACAGGCAAGTTTGGCCTTGCAGTACAAAATGAAGCAGGGCAAAGACTAACAGAGGTTTGCCAAGTGAACACACTGGTCATAGCAAACACCCTCTTCCAACAACACAAGAGATGACTCCACACATGGACATCACCAGATGGTCAATACAGAAATCAAATTGATTATATTCTTTGCAGCCAAATATGGAGAAGCTCTATACAGTCAGCAAAAACAAGTCCTGGAGCTGACTCTGGCAGCAAAATTCAGACTTAAATTGCAAAATTCAGACTTAAATTGAAAGTAGGGAAAACCACTAGGCCATTCAGGTATGACCTAAATAAAATCCCTTATGATTACACAGTGGAAGTGACAAATAGATTCAAGGGGCTAGATCTGGTAGATAGAGTGCCTGAAGAACTATGGATGGAGGTTCCTAACTTTGTATAGGAGGCAGTGACCAAAACCATTCCAAAGAAAAAGAAATGCAAGAAGGCAAAATGGTTGTCTGAGGAGGTCTTCCAAATAGCTGAGAAAAGAAGAGAAATGAAAGGCAAAGGAGAAAGGGAAAGATATACCCAATGGAATGCAGAGTTCCAGAGAATAGTAAGAAGAGATAAGAAAGCCTTCTTAAATGAACAATGCAAAGAAATAGAGGGGAACAATAGAATGGGAAAGACTAGAGATCTCTTCAAGAAAATTCAAGATACCAGGGGAACATTTCATGCAAAGATAGACACGAAAAAGGACAGACATGACAAGCACCTAACAGAAACAGAAGATACTAAAAAGAGGTGACAAGAAAACACAGAAGAACTGAACAAAAAAAAATCTAAATGATCTAGATAACCATGATGGTGTGCTCACTCACCTAGAGCCAGACATCCTGGAGTGTAAAGTCACATGGGCCTTAGGAGGAATTACTATGAACAAAGCTAATGGAGGTGATGGAATTGCAGCTGAGTTATTTCAAATCCTAAAAGATGATGCTGTTAAAGAGTTGCACTCAGTATGCCAGCAAATTTGGAAAACTCAGCAGTGGCCACAGGACTCCAAATGGTCAGTTTTCATTCTAATCCCAAAGAAAGGCAATGCCAAAGAATGTCCAGACTATTGTACAGTTGTGCTCATTTCATATGCTAGCAAGGTAATGCTCAAAATCCTTCAAGTGAGGCTTCAACAGTACATGAACTGAGAAGTTGCAGATGTACAAGCTAGATCTAAAGAAGGCACAGGAGCAAGAGACTGAATTGCCAACATCCCTTGAATCAGTCCATTAGTATTCACTAGTAATGAGGAAAAAAAGAGAATGTATTTCCAAAAGTAGCCATCCTTGCCCTCCCACAATGTTCATTACCCTTATGAAAGTCCCAAAGATGGAACATGCCTAATTCAAAGCTAAAAGACAGCAAGGCAACAGGAGCTGTTGGCTTCATTGTAGAGAGTATCTGAGATAAGGTCCTCTAATGCTGTGTTACTTCAGCATGGCAGATAAGTAAAGTGAAAAAAAAAAAAAGGTCATTAGGGAATAATCTAGTGGACAAATTCTTAGCTTTATCCTTGTCATTCTAATTAATTCCCTGAAAAGAGTTTACTGATTTCTGTTTTCTCTGGTTCACAAACAGAGCAAAGAACATTTCTGGATAGAGATATGGCTCTTTAGGAATTTGATACTTAATAGAAAGATGTTTGATAGTTATAATGACAGCAGTAAAAATAACTATAATTAGTTTGACAAGAATATAAATTATCAACAGTACTTGCCAACTTTGAAACGATCATCTGCAGTTGTCTTTTAAAATTATAATTCCAAAGCTGGTGCTCTGGGACAACCAACAGGGATAGGGTGGGGAGAGAGGTGGAAAGGAGTTTCAGGATTGGCGGGGGGGACACACGTGTATACCTATGGCCAATTCATTTTGATGTATGGCAAAAAAACACTCCCAATATTATAAAGTAATTAACCTCCAATTAAATTAATTTTAAAAACTATGTTTTAAGCAAATTATTTTATTATTTGATGGGTAGCATAAGTTCAAAAACTTAAAACCTACATTTCTCATAAGTCCCCTAGAAACAATTTTATTATAATACCAATGGGTTCTTGATTTTAAAAGGTGTTAAATCTCTTTTTAATTCATGAATGTAATCTATTATGCAGTAAGACACTGGTAGTGTGCTCATGTGCCCCAAATATCATTTGGGGGCAGCATTGTTTTAGACTTCATCATAGAAATAAGAGAGAGTGCTTTAAGAAATTAGGTATAATAGTTTAAAATGAGTAAATGAAATAAGGAAATTAAGAAAGATATTAGAAGGTTTTTACCTAATGGAACTGGTAATACTTGAACGTACTGTGCGTCACCTTATCTGATTTCCCATGGCACTATCTCAAGGAGATGATTAATTTGTTTGTCTGTCACTTAATTATTTGTTTGTCTATCACTTTCATTATAGAAAGTTCTCGGAGGGTAGGCACCATGCTTTATGCATCTGTACTTCCTAACTACTGCAATACCTAACATATGGAAGATAGTCAATGCGTCTTTATTAATAAATAAATAGAGCTATGGGCACATGGAAGAATGAGTATAAAATAAGTTTAGGGAATAGAATATAAGATGTGAAGGGAAAAATATTAGAGTGACAAAAAGAACATCCTCTAAATCAAAAGAAATTAAGAATTCTGAAGACCCTGTAGTTTGGAAGCTGAGAGTAGATAAAGGGTCTGGAATTTCCAGGAAAATACCTTGCAATACCTTGTACAAAAGATAAATATTCTCAGTGTGAGATGATTGCTTTTATGCTATATCATTGCATGATGAGTTGACTGGTGGTAGATTTTAATTTGAAAATATTTTTCCTCAGAAGTATAAAGTTACTACACCAGATGTTGTTTTTGGTGAAAAGTCTGATGCATATTTGATTATCATTCCTTTGTAGGTTGCATTTTCTCTCTGCAAACCTTAAGGTTCTTCTCCTTATTCTTTTTTTTATGTTTATTTATTTACTTTATTTTTGGCTGTGCTGGGTCTTTGTTGCTACGTGTGGGCTTTCTCTGGCTACGGTAAGCAGGGGCGACTCTGCAGCTGTGGTGTGAGGGTTTCTCTTGTTACAGAGCCCAGATGTAGGGCAGGAGGGTTTCAGTAGTTGTGGCGCATAGGCTGAGTAGTTGCAGCTCCCAGGCTCCAGAGACCAGGCTCGTTGGTTGTGGCACGTGGGTGCCATTGCCCTGCAGCATGTGGGAATCTTTCTGGGCCAGGGATCTAAGTGGTGTCGCCTGTATCGCATGGCTGATTCTTAACCCCTGGACCACCACAGAAGACCTCCTTATTCTTAATGTTTGGAGCTGTCACCGTGATGTGCCCAAGTAGATATTGTTTGTTGTGCTGGCTACTGTTGTGCCCTTGCATTTCGAGGACTTGAGTCCTTAAGTTCTGGAAAAGCATCCTGATTGAGTACTCACTTTCATTTTCTCTATACTGTCATTCTGTGACTCCTACCATTTGCAATTTAAATTCGTGGACTATAAGTTTTCCACTTTCAGTTATAAACTTTAATTTGTTCAGAATTTCTCTAATGTTTTCAGTCCTTTGGATCTACATTCTGAGTTATTTATTTTAGTGCACTGTATTTTTGGTAATAATATTCTTTAAGAGTCTGTTTTTTCTTCTGTTATTGTTTCTTTTTCATGTATATAGTACATGGTCGAAAAAAGGACCTCAATTCCAATATCTATTAAGTTAGGAAGTGCCTATAATATATATGGAATTAGCTTAAAGAATCTGGGTTCATCACCTGCAGCCTTAAGTACTACATTATAATGCACAAAGAGATAGAGACATGTAACAAAATTTTTATGTTTGCTATACATTTCTGTGAAAAATACAGATAGATGTTCAGGTTCTACAGAACATTAGCCCATATTCTGCAATCCAGACTGATATAAATGCAAGTAGAGAATCTGTGTGGTTTCACTTTTGGAACTGAGGCCAAGAAGGGAAGTCCTTCTTGTTTGCTTATGTATTATTTTGTTTAACACTGACATTCCTCCTGTAGATAATTCTCAAAGTTGCACTCTAGAGTGCTGAAGAGGGGGATACTTATAGCAGTTAAATTTTATCTCAAGCTATTTTAAAATGACTCTAAAAATGTGCTATGACTTTGTCTTGCACATCAATAACAGACATCTCTCACTCTATTCGAGCATTTATTCACTTCATTCAGATGTTGTTTATTTAAGTGATTTGGGGAAGGATGCTTTTCTTCTATTTGTGGTTCTAAAGGTATCTGTTGCACACTTTGCAGGAAGGAAATCACATAGGTTTCAGACAAAAGGAACTTCACGTGTAGTGAGGATAAGAGAAATGGGTAAGAGTCAGTGTTAATCAGACATGTCTGAAAAGGTCCCCCATGGGTTGACTTGTTATAGAAACTGTGGCAATGGAAAGAGACAAGTAACACTCAGAAATGCAGAACAGCAGGGTTTATTCAGCACTGGTGCGGGCTCAGTGGAGTTGCTTCCAGAGGCTGAGCACCCAGGCTTTGGTCTGGGTATCTTTTATATGGCACAGGCTTCTGAATTCTAGTGATTTTCCCACCTAGGCAGTTTGGCTGACTCAATAAGCAGATCAGTTCACAGAAGCAGAGGTAAGCAGTAATAAGCAGGTCAGTTCACGGAAGCAGAAGTGGTGAGCAGTGAGCATAGCAGTAACTTAAGAAACTATTTTAGTTTCTTTTTTTTTCCTGTCCATTCCCCCCTTTTGATGCTCAGGGTGTATCTGAAGCTGTCA
The DNA here is from genome assembly GCF_910594005.1 of Cervus elaphus. Lineage (NCBI taxonomy): Eukaryota > Metazoa > Chordata > Mammalia > Artiodactyla > Cervidae > Cervus > Cervus elaphus. The sequence continues at coordinate 55,519,538 of NC_057843.1, forward strand.
GAGAACATCATCATCTGCCAGCTGCTGGTATCATCTTATAAGTAGCAATTGAGTGGCCATCTTTCTTTCCACACGGTCTCTATGGAACTTTTTACAGTGCTGACTAGGAGGGCCATGAGGCAAGGAATAAGCAAGCATCCGGCGAGCATGGCCATGACTACCCTGATTATTGTCTTAGTTCCTCCTAGCCAAGAGAACCATCCTCTGAAGAAACTGTTTATGTCCCATCCCTTCTAGGTCTGAACCGGGACATGAACAATCTTTCTGATATTTTTAGCTATGCCTATTATGGCCTTTCCGTTTAACCACCTCTTTAACTGCTTCCTTCCTAGCCTGGTCCTGTCTCCTGCCACCCCCCTCCCCCCATCTGACATCCCAAAAGGAGTCTTTCGAGGCCAGCAGGCCATCTGTCTTGGGGTGCCATAGCACGTTAGGTCTTTCTCCCTGCAAGTTTTAATTTTTTCCTTCCAGTAATGTTTTCCTTCTCTAGTGAAGAGGCTGAACTGTAAAATGCAACCAGTTGGTAGGTATAGTAAGCAAATCCTCGGACCCATTTCCCCTCATGGTAGAAAGATTCCATACAGTCAAAACAATCATCCTGACTTTCAGATGAGGAGGGGATTTTACAAATTAACAAAACTGTAAGGCAAAAATACACTGTTTTCATACTTAAGCTGATCATTGTAGGAGGAGACTCCAAAAAATAAGAACTATGAAGAGGTAGGCAAAGCAGAGGGAAAGTTTTCGAATGATAGTCCACTCAAGGGGAGACACAGGGTACTGTCCTATTTCAAATAAGGTAAGTAGAAGGAATCCTGGTCCAATTAGTAACCAATACATGTGTTGTTCGCCAGTCCCGCTGGTTCCTCAAGCTTTAGCCGTGCATTGACTGACCAGCTTCCCGCATGGCCAGAGAAGGGATCGTTGTTCCCTTCTTTGCAAGGTCGGGTGCAGGGGTTCCTCCAGATTGAGGGCGGCTTCCTACTTCCTTTGGCTATCTGTTGGACTCGAGGGTTTGACTGTGCAGTTATGGATTCAAGCGTCTATTCCTGCCATTTTGAGGGCAGGGAGAGTAGTTAGGATTACAGAATAGGGCCCTGTCCATGTGGGTTTTAAGGCTCTATTCTCCAGTCCTTTACCCATACTTGGTCCTCTGGTTGGTGGGGATGTACTGTTTTGACTAAGGATATGGGTATCCTATCAGTTACCTACTTATGTATTAGAGAGATGGTGTGTCCTAACCCTTCCAGCTGCTTATGTAAGTCCAAGTCCCCCATTTCTCTGGTGTCTCCCCTTAAGTTGACTGGCAGAGGCAATTATCCATACAGGATTTCAAATGGTGAGAATCCTAGCCCTGCCTGGGGTGAGCACCTTCAAGAGGGCCACAGGTAACACATCTACCCAAAGTAAGCTAGTCTCTTGACATAGTTAGGCCATGTTTGAGGGTTCAGTTCATGCATTGTACTTTCCCTGAGCTCTGGGGACGGTAAGCAATATGCAGTTTTCACCAGATCTTCAAAGCCCTTGCCACCGGTTGTACTGTCTCAGCTACAAATGCTGGTCATTGTCTGACCCTATGGTCAGAGGCATTCCATATCTGGGGACAGTGTCTCTCAGGAGTGCCTTGGTTACTTATCTTGCCTTTTCAGTTTGAGTAGGAAAGGCCTCCACCCATCCTGGAAAGGTGCAGATAAAAGCTAAAAGGTATCTGAATCCTCAACTCAGAGTGATTTCAGTGAAGTCCACTTCCATATCCTCAAATTGGGATCAGTTCAGTTCAATTCAGTCACTTAGTCGTGTCCAACTCTTCGCGATCCCATAGACCACAGAACACCAGGCCTCCCTGTCCATCACCAGCTCCCAGAGTCTACTCAAACTCATCTCCATTGAGTCAGTGATGTCATCCAACCATTTCATCCTCTGGTGTCCTCTTCCCCTCCTGCCTTCAATCTTTCCCAGCATCAGGGTCTTTTCAAATGAGTCAGCTCTTCCCATCAGGTAGCCAAAGTATTGGAGTTTCAGCTTCAACATCAGTCCCTCCAATGAACACTCAGGACTGATCTCTTTTAGGTTGGACTGGTTGGATCTCCTTGCAGTCCAAGGGACTCTCAAGAGTCTTCTCCAACACCACATTTCAGAAGCATCAATTCTTTGGCGCTCAGCTTTCTTTATTGTCCAACTTTCACATTCTATATATGACTACTAGAAAAACCATATCCTTCACAAATGGACTTTTCTTGGTAAAGTAATGTCTCTGCTTTTTAATATGCTGTCTAGGTTGGTCATAACTTTCCTTCAAAGGAGTAACCGTCTTTTAATTTCATGGCTGCAATTTTCTTACATATTGCGGTGCTTCTATGCTGGGTGCATATATATTTATAATTGTTGTATCTTCTTCTTGGATTGATCCTTTGATGATTATGTAGTGTCTTTCTTTGTCTCTTTTCACAGCCTTTATTTTAAAGTCTATTTTATCTGATATGAGTATTGCGACTCCTGCTTTCTTTTGGTCTCTGTTTGTATGAAATATTTTTTTCCAGCCCTTCACTTTCAGTCTGTATGTGTCCCTTGTTAAAAAAAAAATAATAACAATAATAATTTCATGGCTGCAGTCACCATCTGCAGTGATTTTCGAGTCCCCAAAAATAATGTCAGCCACTGTTTCTACTGCCTCCTCCTCTATTTGCCATGAAGTGGTGGGACCAGATGCCATGATCTTGGTTTTTTGGATGTTGAGCTTTAAGCCAACATTTTCACTCTCCTCTTTCACTTTCCTCAAGAGGCTTTTTAGTTCTTCTTCCCTTTCTGCCATAAGGGTAGTGTCATCTGCATATCTGAGGTTATTGATATTTCTCCCGGCAATGTTGATTCCAGCTTGTACTTCATCCAGCCCAGCGTTTCTCATGATGTACTTTGCATATAAGTTAAATAAACAGGGTGACAATATACAGACCTGACGTACTCCTTTTCCTATTTGAAACCAGTCTGTTGGTCTAGTTCTAACTGTTGCTTCCTGACCTGTATACAGATTTCTCAAGAGGCAGGTCAGGTGGTCTGATATTCCCATCTCTTTAAGAATTTTTCACAGTTTATTGTGATCCACACAGTCAAAGGCTTTGGCATAGTCAATAAAGCAGAAATAGATGTTTTTATGGAACTCTCTTGCTTTTTCGATGATCCAACAGATGTTGGCAGTTTGATCTCTAGTTCCTCTGCCTTTTCTAAAACTAGCTTAAACATCTGGAAGTTCATGGTTCACATACTGTTGAACCCTGGCTTGGAGAATTTTGATTAATACTTTACTAGCGTGTGAGATGGGTGCAATTGTGTGGTAGTTTGAGCATTCTTTGGCATTGCCTTTCTTAGGGATTGGAATGAAAACTGACCTTTTCCAGTCCTGTGGCCACTGCTGAGTTTTCCAAATTTGCTGACATATTGAGTGCAGCACTTTCACACCATCATCTTTTAGGATTTGAAATAGCTCAACTGGAATTCTATCACATCCACTAACTTTGTTTGTAGTGATGCTTCCTAAGGCCCACTTGACTTCACATTCCAGGATGTCTGGCTCTAGGTCAGTGATCATACCATCGTAATTATCTGGGTTGTGAAGATCTTTTTTGTATAGTTCTTCTGTGTATTCTTGCCCCATCTTCTTAATATCTTCTGCTTCTGTTAGGTCCATACCATTTCTGTCCTTTATTGAGCCCATCTTTGCATGAAATGTTCCTTAGGTATCTCTAATTTTCTTGAGAGATCTCTAGTCTTTTCCATTCTATTGTTGTCCTCTATTTCTTTGCATTGATCACTGAGGAAGGCTTTCTTATCTCTCCTTGCTATGCTTTGGAACTCTGCATTCACATGGGTATATCTTTCCTTTTCTCCTTTGCTTTTCACTTCTCTTCTTTTCACAGCTATTTGTAAGGCCTCCTCGGACAGTCATTTTGCTTTTTTGCATTTATTTTTCTTGGGTATGGTCTTAATTCCTGTGTCCTGTACAATGTCATGAACCTCTGTCCATATTTCATCAGGCACTCCGTCCATTAGATCTAGTCCCTTAAATCTATTTCTCACTTCTACTATATAACCATAAGTGGTTTGATTTAGGTCATACCTGAATGGTCTAGTGGTTTTCCCACCTTTCTTCAATTTAAGTCTGAATTTGACAATAAGGAGTTCATGATCTGAGCCACAGTCAGCTCCCCGTCTTGTTTTTGCTGACTGTATAGAGCTTCTCCATCTTTGGCTGCAAAGAATATATCAGTCTAATTCTGGTGTTGGCCATCTGGTGATGTCCATGTGTAGAGTCTTCTCTTGTGTTGTCGGAAGGGGGTGTTTCCTATGACCAGTGCATTCTCTTGTCAAAACTCTATTAGCCTTTACCGTGCTTCGTTTTGTACTCCAAGGCCAAATTTGCCTGTTACTCCAGGTGTTTCTTGACTTCCTACTTTTCCTTTCCAGTCTCCTATAATGAGAAGTACATCTTTTTTGGGTGTTAGTTCTAAAACATCTTGTAGGTCTTCATAGAGCCGTTCAACTTCAGCTTCTTCAGCATTACTGGTTGAGGCATAGGCTTGGATTACCATGATATTGAATAGTTTGCCTTGGAAACAAACAGAGATCATTCTGTTGTTTTTGAGATTGCATCCAAGAACTGCAATTTGGACTCTTTTGTTGAATATGATGGCTACTCCATTTCTTCTAAGGGATTCTTGCCCACGGGAGTAGATAAAATGGTCATCTGAGTTAAATTCACCCATTCCAGTCCATTTTAGTTTGCTGATTCCTAAAATGTCGACATTCAAATGGGGATAGTCTACAACACTGTGTCCCTCCCGGCCTACTAGGCCCCTGACAAGCACTGTTTTGTTAACAGGTTGCACATTGCTGGGAGACAGAGGAGCCGAGTGCGGGGAGCTGAGCGATGAGATAGTACCAGACTAGCAAGGTCTCCAAGGCAGTCTTAGAGACCCGTATGGGTCAGTTCATGTTGTTGGTAGACCAGCTTCTAGGTTAGCTGCTCCAGAACATTGACTCAGTGGTGTTTCGTGATCCACCATGCTGTCTTCGCCTTGGTTCCCCCTTCCTTTTTTATCCATTCCTCCTCTTCAGGAGAGTACCTGGGGGCAACTGATATTTTCAGGGCTAGCAGGACTTTTGGTTTGTCTGGCGGCTGCCCTCAGGCAGCCTGCATTGGTGTGTAGGTTTCCTTTGTCCACTGGGTCTCCCCACTTCTGGTGGTCTTTGCAGTGGATGCCTGCCACTTCCTTCGGTCACCATACTACCTCCAGGAGGTCCCCGTACTACCTTCAAGATTTCAGCTTGGTTCCTGAGCCCCTTTCCTTCTGTAGTAAGGAGTCCTCTTTCCTTGTACAAGCCTCCATGAACTTGTAGAGTAGCGAAAGCATACCGTGTGTCTGTATAGATGTTGCCTTTCCAGTCTTGGCTGAGTTCTAGTGCTCTGATTAATGCCCACAACTCCACTCTCTGTGCTGAGCATCCTTGAGGACGTGCCTCTGCCTCCACCACTTCAGAGTCAGGCACAATGGCATACCCGGCCATCCTTTCCCCATGCTCCATGAAGCTGCTACCATCAGTATATAGGACCAGGTCTGGGTTTTGGAGTTTATCAGTCAAGTCAAGTTTATCAGTCAAGTCTGGTCTTCTAGAAAATACTTCATCTAGTATTTCTAAGCAGTCATGGTCCAGGGGCCCTGCTTCGTCTGGTAGGAAAGTAGCTGGGTTTAGAGTCCATACAACTTCCAGTTTTACTTGTGGATTTTCACATAGTAACCCTTGATACTGAGTCATCCATGCATGCGTGAGCCAATGGTGGCCTCTGTTATCCATCAGGGTTACAACTGAGTGTGGGACTTTAACACTGAGGTTTTGCCCCAGCGTTAACTTGTCAACTTCCCTCACTAGTAAGATAGTGGCCGCTAGTGCTCAGAGGCAGGGTGGCCCTGCAGCCACGACTGAGTCAATTTGTTTAGACAGGCTGGCCACTGGCCTTTGCTAGGGTCTGAATTCTTGGATTAGGACTCCCAAGGTCATTCTGTTCTTTTCATGAACAAAGAGGTTGACCACTCTGGTTACACTGGGAAGTCCTAGGGCTGGGGCCTTGGAGAGTTTGGCCTTAATTGTTTGAAACGCTGCCTCCTGGGTTGGTCCCCACTCAAGGGGGACCTTTTCCTCTCCTTTTAGAGCCTCATATAGGGGTCTGGCCAAGTCTGAAAATCCAGGGATCCATGTCCCTGCAGAACTCTGCTGCTCCCAGGAACTTGTGGACCTTCCTGTGAGTGGTAGGGGTAGGGATGGTGCAAACTGCTCGTTTCCTTTCTGTTCCCAGCATCCACTGGCCTGGCATGATGCTAAAACCTAGATATTTCACTTGTCTTTTTTTCTTTGATACCCGATACCCAGCTTCCATTAACAGGGAGAGGAGGACCTTTGTTCCTTCTAGGCATTGAGCCTGTGTCATGCTGGCCAGCAGAAGGTCATTGATGTATTGCAGCAGGACACAGTTTAACTCTTGACCAGGAAATTTAGCCAGGTTGGTGGCCAAGGCTCTGCTGTAGGGAGTAGGGGAGTTCTTGAACCCCTGAGGAAGCCTCGTCCAAGTAAGCTGTTTCTTGCTTCCCATGTATAGGTTTTCCCATTTAAAGGCAAATAGTGGTTGGCTGACAGATGCTACCCAGAGGCAGAAGGAGGCATCTTTTAAGTCCAAGCAAGTAAACCATTCGGCTGTGGATGGGATCAGTCTTTGTAGGATACATGGATTAGGCACTGCCGGGTACAGAGTAATTGTTGCCTGTTTACAGCCCTTAGGTCCCGAACCAGACAATAGTCGTGTGTTCCCAGCTTTCTTATGGGCAGCAATGGGATGTTCCATGGTGACTGGAATTTTATCAGGAGTCTGTGTTGGAGTAGTCTGTCTTAATGAGCCTGGATTCTCAGTCAGGCCTCTTGGGGAATCGAGTACTGTCATAGTTTTATAGGCTGAGCTCCTGGTTTCAGATCCATCAGGATGGGGACATAGTGTTTTGCTAGGTCTGGGGGGTTCTCCTAGGCTGAAACTAGTGGGTACTCAATCTCGAATTCAGGAGGAATGGTCCTCTCTTCTGGAAGGGAGGAATACAGGCTCCATTCTTCTCTCCTTAAAGCGAGAGTCATAATCAAAGAGGTGGGTGGTCCTTTAATTTTAGCTGGGCTGACCCATCGACAGAGAAGGAAATTTGGACCCCTATCTTGGCAGCAGTTCTCTTCCCCTCACGGGGACAGGGCAGTCAGGTAGGTAGAGGAATTCATGTAGTACCTCATGACCCCGTAATTGGCATTGTCGAGGACCACAGAAGGGCCTGCAGGTCTGAGCACCTGTGGCCCCAGTGACAGTGGTCTCCTTTTCTGAGATGGGGGGATACTTGTTGAGTGACCACAGAATGCCCAGCCCCTGTATCCACCATAAAGTCCACTGGATGGCCCCCTACTTGAATTCTGACCATAGGCTCTGGGGGCGCAATTGGAGAGAGCCTGGTCCCCTCTAGTCATATTCTGCTCCAGTTAGGCCAGTCAGATTAGTGCGGGGTGGCTCAGGTTGATGTCTGCTCAGTGGGCCTGCTGCTTTGGTTCTCTTCTCAGGGCGGCTGGGGACTCATTCTTCCAGTGATACTGCTCCTTGCAGTAGGCACACTGATTCAGCTGAGGAGTTCCTCTTTCTTGGGTCTGGGCCCCTTGACTTTGAGGTGGCCCCACTAGGGCTGCAGGCTTTGACAGGGCAGCCACCAGGAGTGCGGCTTTTTGCTTCATCCTCTTTTCTGCTTCTCGATGTGCTGTTTGGTCACGATTGACAAAGACTTTGTTAGCCATTGCTAGTAGTTCTGTGGCGTTTTTTCCTGCAAACCCTTCTAACTTCTGTAATTTCTTCTGGATGTCCAGTTGGGCCTGTCCCACAAAGGCCACATTTATCAGCCGTTGATTCTCAGGGGCTTCAGGATCAAAAGGGGTGAAGGCCCGGAAGACCTCATATAGCCTCTCGTAGAAGTCGGCCAGGCTTTCAGTCTGGTTTTTTGCAATACCTCAGTGGTCCTGGCCATGTTAGTAGGCTTATTAGCCCCAGCTTTTACTCCATGTAGGAGGGCCTGTCGATACCTCTCCAGCCAGTTTTTCTTTCCCTTGGTGTTGGGGTCCCAATGGGGCTCTTCTTCTGAAAGGGCCTTCCATGCCCAGTTATCCACATCTAATTGACCCCCTGGGGCATTGGCCTGGAGCCATTTTCAAGCCTCTATCACAACTCATCGCGCTCCTCAGCATTGAACAGGGTGAGGAGAAGCTGCTGACAGTCCACCCAGGTGGGGCGATGAGTCTGGAAAATGGACTCTAGGAGATCAACTGGTGTCTGAGGTTTCTCAGAGTATGAAGGAGTATGATGCTTCCAGTTGAGAAGATCAGTCGTGGAAAATGGTTGGTAGCAGAAGACAGTTCCTCCCTCTTGTAGAGTCCCACTGGGGACAATACGCTGCAGTCCCTGTGTCTCTCTTAGAGGCATTTGAAGTGATAGGGCAGCCGCCCCTTGAGCCAACTGGAGACCCTGCTCGTTGGCTCTGGGGTCTCTGATCATGGGGGCACAATAGCTTCAGGAGCATCAGGGGGAAGAGGTGTAACAGAAGCCGGTAGACTGCCTGGTAAATGCAGATCCGCTGCTCCCGGCTGGGGAGCTGTGGGGACGTAAGGTGGGGGCACTGGAGGCATGTCTTTAGCTTCACCCTGGAGGATAGGTGGTTCCTTTTTCTGACATGAAGCCTTTTTTTCGATTGAGCCATAGAACCTTACCTTGCCCCTGACCTGTCATGCAGAACCAAACCCAGGGAGGCCTTCGCTGGGCAATTTTTAACCATTGGTCAATATATGGAAATTGGTCTGGGTGGCCGGAGTCTCCAGTCATAACTCTATATACTGCTTGGACAGTGGGCACATCTAAAGTCCCCTCTGGGAGCCATCCAACCCTAAAGGAGGGCCATTCCAGGGTACAAAATTGCGCAGCTTTCCAGGGGTTAGTTTCACACCGTACTCTCCAGAGAATCCTTTCTTAAAATCTTAATCATGCTTTCTAAAACAATAGGTTTTGAGGTTGAACTGCCCATTATGTGAGAGTTCCTAACTTGTGATGGTCCCACACAATGAACAAAGGGAAACACTCACTTTCATCTGTCTGGCCGCTCCCCTCATGGAGATTTAGCTGCCTCTTAGCACTGGCAGGTCAGCATAAGCCCCTGACTTGACCAGCCTCACGGGGAGGAATTAGATCCTCCTGGAGACTGGCGCTGTCCTAAGTCATATGAGGTCATTACGGAACCACAGGTTGGGACTTAGGCTCCGTAGTCAAAGATGGTGGAGAGCGGTCTCTCATTCAACACAGGCACACATCCACAGCACCCAGGATTAATAGACCACCCAAGGGAACACATCCTATTCTGAGTGACCCTCGGGTCACTGGCTTCTGCTTCTGTAGCATGGCCAGTCCTGACTCGGGCAGATGTCCCCAGGGCACTGTCTGACATCCGGTCCTGGAACCCGCTTCTGCTCTCCTTCTGAGTCCATTCAGCAAGCAGCATGAGCCACAGCCGATGCAGCCCTTGTGAGGGGTCGGTCTCCAGCAAACGGCTGGTTGGCATCACCGGGCTGGCAGCTGTGGCTTCCCTCGGTTCCCTGACAACGGTGGCACAGGGGAGCAACTCAGTTGTCATTTCTCGGCCAATGTACCAGGAAATCTTATAGAAACCATGGCGATGGAAAGGGACAAGCAACACTTGGAGATACAAAACAGCAGGGTTTATTCAGACCAGTGTGGGCTCAGCAGAGTCGCCTCCAGAGGCGAGCACCTGGGCTTTGGTCTGGGTATCTTTTATATGGCACGGGCTTCCAGGTCCTCCTGACTTCCCACCTAAGCAGTTTGGCTCCCTCAATAAGTAGACCAGTTTACAGAAGCAGAAGCGGTGAGCAGTGAGCACAGCAGTAAACTTAAGCAACTATTTTAGTTTCTCTTTTTTTCTTCCTCTTCAGACTGAGCATGATATCTACATCTAGATAGTACAAGAAGGTAAAATAATACAGTAGCATTATTTTTTTAATTTAAAATAGTAGTTATTTTTAATTATACAAGTTATATGTGTTCAAGATAAAGAATTCAACTATTAGATGATTTAAGGTAAAAATAAAAAATTTTGACTCCATATCCATACCCTTGGTGACAGACTAATATACCTATAAACACAGTAAAGGAGTCTTCATCTTAGAGTCTATCAGAAATATTCAAAACCTTCCCAATACTGTAATTATCCTCCAATTAAAATTAATTAATTAATTAAAAAAGAAATACTCAACAATGAAATTGATTAATGCCTTACATTAAAAAAAAAAACAAAAAACCTGCAGTTGAATGATGGGAGAATATTAGACTTAGGTTTGGTAGTATTGGGCTTCCCTTGTGGCTCAGCTGGTAAAGAATCTGCCTGCAATGCGGGAGACATGGGTTGCCTTGTAATGGAGTGAATTGATTTATCAGTGATAACAAAGACACCAAGCTATAAGGTGTATATCACGTATTATACATCACAGGAAAGATGATGACAGCAACTACAGCAACCTTGATTATAATGCATAAGTTGTCACACTTTTCAATCACGTGTGTTAGTAGGTAAGTCTTATTGGAATTCGGTCAATTATATGTGAGCAGGATTGCGGCCTCTCTTCTGATATTCTTAGGTCAGGTTTACACCATAGTTGGGTCTTCCCAGGTGGTGCTGGTGGTAAAGAACCCGCCTGCTAAGGCAGGAGACGTAAGAGACACAGTTTGGGTCCCTGGCTCAGCAAGATGCCCTGAAGGAGGGCATGACAGCCCACTCCAGTATTCTGGCCTGGAGAATCCCATGGACAGAGGGGCCTGGCGGGCTACAGTCCATAGGGTTGCACAGAGTCCAACGTGACTGAAGCAGCTTAGCATGCACACACGCACACCATGGTTAACAATTTTTCGGATTTTGGAAAGGCAGTGTAGTATACACACCATGTATTTTGTAACATTCATGGAGGAGTTGGACCAAAGTCATATAATCAAATACCTTAATATTTCTTCAGTGAAATGTAGGAATGGTTGGGTTTTGCTGCCAAATATATCATGAAGAAATTTCCAAGTTTCAGAACATTTTCTATTTCAGAATCATGGACTGGTGAGATATCCTATTCTTTAATCCTGATAATGCAAAGAAAAATTAAGATAGCATATCCAAAAGATGTTGGCACTAGACTGAATTTGTTTTTCAAATAGTGTGCTCTTTTGGAGTTAAGAAGTGGGAACTTCAGAAATATCATTATCTAGAATAGGTCATATGTTAGTCATTCAAGTAAATTCTGTATGAATATAGAAAATAAAAGATAAACAGAGAATGGGTGAATTCAGAAGCTTGTAGTGAGTAACATACCTGGCAGGGAATTTAAGAGTTTCACAGAACAGGATCTTTTTTAAACAACAGAAGCTACTTGTGATGGGGTAGCTTGAATATTTATTTGGAAATTAAAGAAGTTCCTTCTGTGAGGATTTTTGGCTGAGAACAGTGAAGTTTTCAATGGAAAATTTTCTTAACTCTGCTTTTGTAACTGAGACCGAGTGTGTCATATGTTTAAATGAAATGTCTCATGTAAAACCGAAGCTTCCTTTTACATTTCAAGTAGCTATTTAGATACCTGGTCTCTATTGTATGATTTTTTGATTTGCACATAGTTTGTCTTTCATTCCTACCGGGTTTCCATGACTCAAACCACTATGTTAGGCCAGAATGTGGTAATAGAGGCAATTATGCCATTGAGTATGTGGCCCAGCCTTCAGATTAAGGTTTCACACCTGGGTATCATTATTCTTTCCCGTATCAATTTATTATTTAAGGACTTATTGTTTGAAAGTCCTTATAGCACATAAGCAATTAGAGTAGCTGAGAGTCTGCCTGAATTCAGTGTATTTATTTTGCTTTCCCTAGCTTTTTCATGCCAGAATAATTAAATCCCCTTCTAATGTGTCAGGAGCAGACTGTTTTGAAATTGACAGCACTCTTTCCTCTCCTCTTCAATAAGAAAAGAATCACAGAAACCTGGCAGATAAATAATAAACTTTACAAAAAGGGAGGAGAAAACAGAACACATTCATTGAAAGGATATTCTCCCCTTCCACCTAAAGCAGTAATTGGTGAATGTAACTGATTAATTTTTTTTTACTAAACAGAGTTTACAAATGCTGCTATTTTGTTGACTGCATAAGAAACAACCTACTTCTTAGAAATGAATATTTCATGTAGCAAATTTGTTTCCTGTAGTGTGTGAGTAACAAGATGTTATACTGAGCTTTTACAAATGAAGTGACCTATTCCATAGGACACTTTTGGGAGAAGGAAATGGACTGGCTAGACCTCATGGAAATATTTATTTGCATATGCTTCAATGCAGTGAGCACTTTGCAAATTTTGAATTTTACCATGTGGTTGTTGTCGCAGAATAGCTAGTCTCTTTCTAAAGAGTATATTTGCATATGATAGTTTAACAGCTTTCCCCTTTTGTTCCTAGAAGATTAAGTCTCAGTCTGAGGAGGAGAGAAAATAAAAGTGGTTCCTTACAACTTAAAAAAAATATAATTTGAAGATAAGAGCAAACTCTGAAATGCACTTTTTACTTCAAAAGTTCAGTCTAAGAAGTACAGTTTTTCTCTGTATGTGCCAGCAGAGCTGTTGGTGATTCTTGGTGGCAGGTGTGTTATCAGGAGCCCTGTGAAGTTGAAATAACTCATCAAAATTTCCCCAAACTATTTTTTTGCCTACCTAGTGAAATTCAGGCTTCAGCATTTCATTCCTTTGGTTTAGGTTTGCATCCTTTGTTTAAAATTAAAATTTTCTCAGGGAGTGGATGAGGAACAGAGATGAGTGCTTTCCAAACATTATTGATCACTTTAAATGCTCTGTGAATAAAAAGGCTGTGAGCTTTAAAAAGATTAGGAAACTGCGAAGTGTATACCTTTGAAGGATCTTCCCCCGCTCCCCATATAATACCTATTCGAGTCCTTGAAATTGATAACCCCTGGGATACATTTGGGGATATTATACAATTTCCTGGGTAGTATCTTAGAATTGTTTACTGATTGATCAAGGATATTCATATTAATTTCCTTGGAGTTCTACACAGTGCTGATTCCCATTAGACTGTGGGCAGCAATGGACTATAGAATTCTGTGTCTCTGCAAGTGAGCAAACAGATGGGATGTAGAGGCACTGGTTTGCTTCTTAAAGGGTCTTAGGTTAGTAATCAGGAAACTGGCTGACTGACAGCTTTACTTTTGCTTATGTTTGATCAATGTTATGTGGGGAAAGCTTTACTAAGATTTTAGCAGAATGTATATTCCACTGGAGCACTGCCAGTTCTTTGGGGTGACATTGTTCTTTACCAAACTTTGTCTCCTTAATTATTCTGAGAGACAAAATGAGATTTAGAAATAGCATACAGAAACAGGAGGAACAGGAGGACTACATTTTAAAAAATCTCCGTTAGGTCTTCTTGTGTAGATATTTGTGATTATTTTCTGCTACTGTTGACTCAGTTGTTTATTTCCCTGATTTTTTCCTTTCAAATTCTGAAAAGCAATCTAAGTAACACTGAAGCAATTTTTCTGTTAGCAAAAATAAAAGGACCCAGCAAATTCATCTGTATTCTGTGATTTGTTTACAAAGGTACTTAGAAATAATAATTTCTTCCCCTAATTGTTGCTAAATAGGTCTGCAGTGGATGCAGAGTCCTTCCATAATTGCAGATTAAACAATATTGCACTTTTGAATGAAATTAGGGAATTGAGGACTCAAAATTGGCAACATAACAAATGTCTGTTATCTCTGAGGAAATTTGTGATGTTGATTCTAACTAAAAGTAGAAACTAAAAGTAGAAACACACTGGGATATCAAGAGAACAGTTTAAAAAGCCAATGGGATGGTAGTTGTGGTGGTGATACAGATTTATGATTATAAAATTACAGAGTATAATACTTTGAAAACACCTGTGATTTTTACTTAACTATTTTAGTTGAAAACTGTCACTGACAACACCGTTGTTCTCTGAACAAGTTATTTACTACATTATTAAAATTTAATGCACTGTGGCATGCTCTTGAGAAATCCATTCCCTCAAAACAAACAAATTACACTTAAAGAGTTCTTTCTAGCACACACCTGGGAGTTAACTTCTATATGTCTTTAATTGGTAAAATTAGATTAATAACACATATTGGTCAAGTGACATAGAATCAAAAGAGTTGAATATGTAAACAACAATATCCTCCTCTACCTATCACTTCCCAAATGAATGCAAATGAGCATTTCAAGAAAAGCAGTGTAGACCATTTAAGCAGTGTTTACTTTTCGGTTCAGAGTATGTTTATAGTATATCACATATCCAAGGAGATTTAAAATGTAGCCATGTATTTAGATGTTTGAAATCATTATGCCATTAGGACATAGAGTCTTTTCTCACCATTGTATTCCCTGCATGCATCATTTAGGTTGTCTCCATGTCTTGGCTAATGTAAACCCTGCTGCAATGAACATTGGGGTGCATTTATCTCTTTGAATTATGGTTTTCTCCAGATATATGCCCAGGAGTGGACTTGCTGGATCCATTATTAGTCCGTTTTTAGCTTCTCAGGGAACTTCTGTTCTCCATAGTGGCTGTGCTAATTTACATTCCCACCACAACACAGGAGGGTTCCCTTTCCTCCACGCGCTCTCCAACATTAATTGCTTGGAGACTTTTTGGTGGTGGCCGCTCTGACAGGTACAAAGTGATGCACATGTGCAAGCTAAGTTGCTTCGGTCGTGTCCAACTCTTTGCTCCCCAGGGGACTGAAGCCCACCAGGCTCCTCTGTCTGTGGGACTCTCCAGGTAAGGATACTGGAGTTGGTTGCCATGCCCTCCCTCCAGGGGATCTTCCCAACTCTGGGACTGAGCCCATGTCTCAAGTCTCCTGCACTGGCTGGAGACACTATTTATTTACCACTAGAGCCATCTGGGAAATATTTTTTTTAAAATACTCATTGTATTTTTTTAAAATTTATTTATTTTTAACTGAAGGATAATTGCTTTACAGTATTGTATTGGTTTCTGCCAAACATCAACAACCTCATTGTATTTTTAAAATATTTTATATTTAATCCTCATTGTATTTTTGAGTTGCATTTCTCTAATAATTAGCAATGTTGAGAATATTTTCATGTGCTTTTTGGCCATATGTATGTCTTTAGAGAAATGTCTATTTAGATCTTTTGCCCATTTTAAAAAAAATTTTGGTTGTTTGTTTTTTGATACTGAGCTACAGGAACTATTTCTATGTTTTTAGAGATTAATCTCTTGTGAGGTCAGTCATATCATTTGCAAATATTTTCTCCCATTCTATGGGTTGTCTTTTCATTTTTTTATTTTATATTTATTTATTTGTATTTTTTTTTGGCTATGCAAAAGCTTATAAGTTTAATAAGGCCCCATTTATTTATTTCTGTTTTTACTTTCATTATCTAGAAGGTAGATCCAGAAGATATTGCTATAATTTATATCAGAAAGT
The DNA here is from genome assembly GCF_910594005.1 of Cervus elaphus. NCBI lineage: Eukaryota > Metazoa > Chordata > Mammalia > Artiodactyla > Cervidae > Cervus > Cervus elaphus. Next base: position 55,535,179 of record NC_057843.1, read on the forward strand.
GTTCTGCCTATGTTTTCCTCCAAAAGTTTTACAGTATCCAGCCTGTGTTTCCTTACTGATTTTCTTTCTGGATGATCTGCCCTTTGATGAAAGTGTGTGTTAAAGACCCCACTATTATTGTGTTACTGTTGATTTCTCCTTTTACGGCTGTTAGTACTTGCATTATATATTAAGGTGCTCCTATTTTCAGTTCAGTTCAGTTCAGTCACTCAGTCATATCCAACTCTTTGCGACCCCATGAACACAGCACGCCAGGCCTCCCTGTCCATCACCAACTGCCGGAGTCCACCCAAACTCATGTCCATTGAGTCAGTGATGCCATCCAACCATCTCATCCTCTGTTGTCCCCTTCTCCTCCTGCCTTCAATCTTTCCCAGCATCAGGGTCTTTTCCAGTGAGTCAGCTCTTTGCATGAGGTGGCCAAAGTAATGGAGTTTCAGCTTCAGCATCAGTCCTTCCAATGAACACCCAGGACTGATCTCCTTTAGGATGAACTGGTTGGATCTCCTTGCAGTCCAAGGGACTCTCAAGAGTCTTCTCCAACACCACAGTTCAAAAGCATCAATTCTTCAGTGCTCAGCCATCTTTATAGTCCGACTCTCACATCCATACATGACTACTGGAAAAACCATAGCCTTGACTAGACAGACCTTTGTTGACAAAGTAATGTCTCTGCTTTTTAATATGCTATCTAGGTTGGTCATAACTTTTCTTCCAAGAAGTAAGTGTCTTTTAATTTCATGGCTGCAATCACCATCTGCAGTGATTTTGGAGCCCAGAAAAATAATATCAGCCACTGTTTCCACTATTTCCCCATCTATTTGCCATGAAGTGATGGGACCAGATGCCATGATCTTAGTTTTCTGAATGTTGAGCTTTAAGCCAACTTTTTCACTCTCCTTTTTCACTTTCATCAAGAGGCTCTTTAGTTTTTCCTCACTTTCTGCCATAAGGGTGATCATCTACATATCTGAGGTTATTGATATTTCTCCCGGCTATCTTGATTCCATCTTGTGCTTCCTCCACCTCCTATTTTGGTTTTATGTATATATTACAATTGTTATATCTTCCTCTTGGATGATCCCATGATCATGATGTATTGTCTTTCTCTGTCTCTTGTAACAGCCTTTATTTTAATGTCTATTTTGTTTAATATAAGTATTGCTATTCCAGCTTTCTTTTGGTTTTTATTTGTATGGAATACCTTTTTCCATCCCCTCACTTTCAGTCTGTATGTCCCTAGATTTGAAGTGGGTCTCCTGTAGACAGCATATATATGTATGGGTCTTGTTTTTGTATCCATTCAGCCAATGTTTGTTTTTTGGTTGAAATGTTTAATCTGGTTACAATTAAGGTAATTTTCGATATGTATGTGCCTATTGCTGTTTTGTTAATTGTCTTGGATTTGTTCTTGTAGGTGTTTTCTCTTTCCTTCCTGTTTTGTTCTCTTGTGATTTGATGACTACTTTTAGTGTTGTGTTTGGATTCCTTTTTCTTTTTTGTGTATGTATCTATTGTAAAAGTTCCATCTGCAGTTACCATGGGGTTTTTATGTAGCATTCTTTAAATGAATGAGATTATTTAAAGTTGCTGGTCTCTCTTAATTTCAAATGTATTTCCAATATTCTACATCTGTACTCTACTGTTTGCATGATTCCTGGCTTTGATATCATATTTGTGTGTGGATGATTTCCTACCTTCACCATAGGTTTACGTAATCAGTGAGCATTTCCATTCTTAGTTTTTTTGTTTCTAGTTGTGTCCTTTCTTTTCTACCTAGAGAAGTTCCTTTAGCTTTTGTTGTAATGCTGATTTGGTGATGCTGAATTCTCTGAGCTTTTATTTATCTATAAATGTTTTGATTTCTCCATTGAATCTGAATGAAAACCTTGCCAGGAAGAGCATTATTGGCTGCAGGGTTTTCCTTTTCATCACTTTAAATATATTTATGCCACTCCCTTCTGCCCTCTAGAGTTTTTGTTGGAAAATCAGCTAATAACATTATAGCGATTTCCTTATATGTTATTTGTTGCTTTTTAATATTTTCTCTTGTCTTTAACTTTTGTTAACTTGATTAGTGTGTATCTTGGCATATTCTTCCTTGGGTTTATCCTGTATGAGACTCTGTGCTTTATGGACTTGAGTGACTATCTTTTTCCCATGTTAGGGGACTTTTTAGCTATTATCTCTGCAAATATTTTCTCAGGCCCTTTCTCTCTCTCTTCTCCTTCTGGGACCTGTATAATGTCAATACTTGTGTATTTAATGTTGTCCCAGAGGTCTCTTACACTATCCTCATTTCTCTCCATTCTTTTCTTTTTTTCTATTCTGTAATAGTGATTTCCACCATTCTGTTTTCCATTTACACTGGTGTTCTTCTGCCTCATTTATTCTGCTATTGATCCCTTCTAGTGTATTTTTCATTTCAGTTATTGTATTGTTCATCTCTGTTTGTTCTTTATATCTTCTAGCTCTTTGTTAAAAATTTCTTGTATCTTCTTGGCGTGTGTCTCCATTATTTTTCTGAGATTTTTGAACCATCTTTCTACTCTGAATTCCTTTTCAGTTAGATTGCCTATCTCCACTTCACTTAGTTGTTCTTCTAGAACTTTATCTTGTTCTTTCATCTGGAACATATTTCTCTTTTGTCTCATTTTGTCCAAATTACTGTGATTGCACTTTCTGTTCCACTGGCTGAAGGGTTGTCAAGAGTGTAAAATTTACAGTGGCTTGGTGGAACTTAGGTTTGCTGCTTCTAGTAATTATATACAGTGGCACTGGTTAGTTCCAGGGCCCTGAGGCACACTGCGCAGTTTTTTTTCTAGAAAACTTCTGCCTGGTCCATAGGAATGAGCCAGTGGGCAGGAAGAGCCAATTGACTCCAATTTTGAAAGAAATTCTACCAGGAGTAAAAATGCTATCAAACTGGGTTGCATACTACAGAGAAGTTGTTCATGAAGGAAAAGTCAGTGATGTGACAAACTTCACTATTGTCTTATTTTAAGTTGAGGGAAAGGATAGCTTGAGATTGACATGTACACACTGCTATATTTAAAACAGAAAACCAACAAGGATCTACTGTATAGCACAGGAAACTCTGCTCAATACTGTATAATAATCTAAATAGGAAAATATTTAAAGAAGAATAGTTTATATATATATATATATATGAAAACTGAATCACTTTACCATACACATGAAACTAACAACATTGTTAATCAACTATCCTTCTGTATAGTAATAAATTTTTTTTTTGTAATAAAATTTTTAAAAAATTAAGAAAAAAAGAAATTTCCACATCTACTCAAACCATTAGCAACTTCTACCCTGATCAGTTCAGAAGTCCCTGGTGGCCCAGAGTGTAAAGAGTTTGCCTGCAGTATGGGAGACCCAGGTTCGATCCCTCTGTCAGGAAGATCCCCTGGAGAAGGAAATGTCAACCTACTCCAGGATTCTTGCTTGGAGAATCCCATGGACGGAGGAGCCTAGCAGGCTATAGTCCACGGGGTCACAAAGAGTCGGACACGACTGAGTGACTTCACTTTCACTTTTTTCACCCTGATCAGTCAGCAGCCATCAATGTCAAGGCAATAACTAGCAAAATGTTTATGACTCACAGAAGGCTCACATGTTGCTTAGCATTTTCTAGCAATAAAGTATTTTAAAATTAAGACTATGTACATTTTTTAGATATAATGCTATTACACACTTAATAAACTGCATATACTATATCCTATAGTGTAAACATAACTTTTACATGCACTGGGAAACCAAAAATTTGTGTGACTTACTTTACTGCCATATTTGCTTTGCTGCAGTGGTCTGGAACTAAATCTACAATATCTTTGAGGTATACCTCTAAGTACTGATTCTAGATAGTTTAAGGTAAGTCCAAGAATTAAGTGAATTTGAGCACTTAAAAACAGCAAATAACAGGGATAAAGAGTTACATTTGGAACAGGATTTTGGCTTTAAGTATAGCCAGGTCTGGGTCCAAAACCTGGTACCACTGGTTATTAGCAGTTTGGCTTTGAGGAAATATCTTAATGTTTCTGAGCCTCATTTGTAAAGTGGGACTAATACTAATAGCTATCCTAGAGAACTGCTGTTGGAAAGATATGAAGTAAAATCTGTAAAGAGTCTATAGCATAATACCTGGTATATTATAAATACTTAGTGTCCCATGGATTCTCATCCTGTGCTCAGAATTTAATTCACATTAATAGCATATTCTTGCTAAGTCTAAGCTCTCTGTTTCATGAAAATTCAGTCACTTGCCGAGTTCTGTTGTCAAAGTATTTCTGAGAATCCCCAGAATTGTAACTTACATGTGTGAAGTAGTAGTCTTATTGCTATTATGGTACAGTGTACAAGGACTCCCAGACAATGACCTTGAGTTATCAGTAAAAATCTGCTATTGGTTGTAAAACTACCAGGATTAAACTTTGCTGCTTATAAGGAGAAAGATTATATGGCATACCTTATATGTGGACTCTAAAAGGAAATGATACAAATGAACTTACAGAGCAGAAAGAGACTCACAGACTTAGAGAATGAATTTATGGTTGCCTCTTGTTTTTGTTGTTCATTCCCTCAGTTGTGTCCAGCTCTTTGTGACCCCATGGACTGAAGCATGCCAAGCTTCCCTGTTCTTCACCATCTCCCAAAGCTTGATCAAATTCATGTCCATGGAGTCGGTGATGCCGTTCAACCATCTCATCCTCTGTTGTCCCCTTCTCCTCCTGCCTTCAATCTTTCCTAGCATCAGGGTCTTTTCCAATGAGTTGTCTCTTCGCATCCGCTGGCTGAAGTGTTGGAGCTTCAGCATCAGTCCTTCTAATGAATATTCAGGATTGATTTCCTTTGGGACTGACTGGTTTGATCCCCTTGCAGTCCAAGGGACTGAGCCATTGAACAACAGCAAGTGGCAAACAGCCTGTTAAGAGGTGTAAAGTACCCGCATATCTGCAGCCTCTCAGGGATCTGCATTCTCCCATGAGCCCATATTTGGCCTGTATCAATTTCCTAAACATTTTTGTTTGAATTCTTTCCAGTATCTGACTGCATTTTCCTTGGATAAACAAGTGTTGGTGTCCTGACTCTTCTCAGAGATACCTATCTTTCCTTAAATTTCCAATGAGTTGGGTGTCCTGAAGTTTCAGCTCTCTGATGAGTTCAAGAGGAGTTATGAATCTTTCCAAATTGTTCATTACTTTTTGTATTTATTTTCGTGTGTGTGTGTGATGGTAGGAACATTTCTTTCCAACTTTCTAAATCCCAGGCAGGAATTAGAAGTCCCAGACATCTCCCAGGGTAACTTTTTACCTCGTTGGTAGGAGGTAGAACCAGAATACAAATCATGCAGTTGACTCTAGGCTCCATATTTGTAACTACCAGGCAACTGAGTTGCTTTCCCTTGGTGACAGCGACGCTTCACAGGCAGTTTATTGTTGACTGTGATGCTTTAATCTGTGCTGTCTAATAACAGTAGCCACTAACCACATATGACTATTTAAAGTTAAATAAAATGAAATAAAATGAAACATTTATTTCCTTAGTCACACTAGCAGCCATACTTCAAGTGCTAATTAGCCACATGTTTTAGTGACAACCATCTTGGACAGCACAGATAAGAACATTTTCATCACTGTAGAAAGTTCTGTTGAATAGTTCTTCTTTAGTTCCTCTCAACAACAAGTTTGTCTCTTGAAACAAGAGGGAAAAATGCACTTCCTCTTCTTCTGGGGTATGCTTAAGAAAAGAAAGTGTTACGGAATTTAATGAAATGATTTATTCATGTGTTGAACATAAGTCTTTCTGTTTGGCCACCCTTATGCCACCAGGATATGGGCATAACAGAATGAATTTCCAGGAAAGCTGAAACACTGCTCTTGAATCTACTAGCTGCTTATAACTTTAGGCCACTTTGGTACACTGTGATTTTTCTGCCCTCACCGTGAATTCTCCTTCAGAGGCTCTATCATAGTTGACTGAAATTTGGCTTTCTTTAGGTTTCCTACAGTCAGTCAGACACATGGATATGAACGTCTGTGTTGGGCTGCATTGCAACAGTGCTCTGAAGTCAGGTAATTTTCCTAGCAGCCTCCTTAGCTCCCATGCAAATCAGTGGACCCAGACACAGAGCCCGGGAAGCCTTCTCCCTAACCCTACTCAAATACCAAGACTAGTCTTATCATTAGAGAACATCTAAAAGCAGTCAACCACAAAGGAAATCAACCGTGAATATTCATTGGAGGGACTGATGTTGAAGTTGAAGCTCCAATACTTTGGGCCACTGATGCAAAGAGCAGACTTGCTGGAAAAGACCCTGATGCTGGGAAAGATTGAGGGAAGGAGGAGAAGAGGGTGACAGAGGATGATATGGTAGGATGGTATCACCAACTCAGTGGACATGAGTTTGACCAAACTCTGGGAGACGGTGAAGGACAGGAAAGCCTGGCATGCTATAGTCCATGGGGTTGCAAAGAGTTGGACATGACTAAGCGACTCAGTGACAACAACAACATCATCTAAAATGTGACGCAAAGTCTATTCACTCAAGCTTTCTTGACTAAGATTTTGTTAAGGGTTCTTGTGATACATATACTTTTAGTTTCGCCTCTGAAATCTGGAACGCAATACTAAACTTGGAATTTCCGTTGAATATTTTTATCACTACTTGTTAATAAGCTCAACTAATCTAAAAACTTGCTTGTATTTAGTTCTCTTTCTCATTATTTCCCCATCTGCTTTAGATTCCCCCCCCCCCCAAAATCCTCCACATCTTTTGGGCAAAATAATAATGATGATAGCACAAGTGTACACAGTCAACACATGCTAGGCATGTACCCATTTACTCCTCAGCACAGTTCTACCAGAGAGATACTAATATCATTCTTTTTTCTGGATTAGGGAAATTGAGGCATGGAGAAGTTAAAGTTTGCAACACTAATATGATAAAGCTTAGGGATCTGAATCAAGATTGGCCTGGTATGGTCTAGAGGCCAAGCGTTTAACCTAGATGTTAATTATCTAAGGTTACTAACGGGGACTTCTCTGGTGGTCCAGGGGTTAATCCACCTGCCAATGCAGGGGACTTGGGTTTGATCCCTGCTCTGGGAAGATTCCACATGGTGCGGGGCAGCTAAGCCTGTGTTCCATGACTACTGAGCCTACACTCCAGAACCCAGGAGCTGCAGCCGCTGAAGCCTGCATGCTTTAGAGCCCGTACTCTGTGGCAGGAAAAGCCCCCACAACTGGAGAGTAGCCCCCACTTGCCACAACTAGAGAAAGCCCACGTGCAGCGATGAAGACCCAGTGCAACGTTAGATATGTAATTTAAAAAGCAAAATCACTAATTACCTGCATAATATTTCCCTATTTTTCTTGAAGACTAATTGCGCTGAGTATCTTCCTTACTAAAGAAAACTACTGGCCATGTTGTCCAGTCTGGGATGTTCCTGACCCATTAGTCAATAGCTCCTCGTTTTGCTCTGACCACTTAACTTTCAAATAATCCCTTCCCTTGGTCTACCCTCTGACTGTCTTTCATTTCTGACATTGCCATGACCCAGATGTTTCTTTTACCGGGTTTTTCTTTTTTTGCTGTTGTTGAATGAAGCTAATTTCCAGTATATCCCAAAACACACTTTTTCTTAATACTTTAAACCCTCAAACTAGGTAGAATTTAAATGAACATATGGTGTTTTTTTTTTTTTCAGAGTATAGAAGGTGTTTTTTTCTTTCCATATATATAAAAAGGTAAAAATATATCCATGTAATTAAAGTCATATTAGTTTCCATGTCTTTGCTAGAAAACTTGATTGCTATGATTTAGGGAAAATTATTCATCCACTCCATGTATGCAATTCTCTCAATTCTGAAACCCATAAAATAATTTTTTTCTAGCCCACCATTATCCATCTCTTCCTTCTGCCACCACTATCTTCTGTACATCATACACTTTGGTTGCATCAACCTTTACAAGTTATTGCTAATGAAAAATTTTAAGTGCAATAGTTGTCGTGTTAACAATATAATATATGATAATAATGGGACCTAATGAAGAAAAATGACATAAGTAAGCTGAATATTCATAATTGCCTTTTAAAATGAATAAATACAAGAGAATTGAGGTGCTAAGCATGCACAGTTTATACTTACTGAGTATGTGTACTTGGTGACATTGCCTTCTAAGACATATTAAGGCAGATTAGTCACTGTGCTGTGTTGTTTATCTAAACATGATTTGTGACCTTAAACTTCCCATTTGTTCTGATCAAAGCTCACCTTAAGAGCCAAATTTAATAATGTTTTTTCCCTAGTACTAGTGCTTACAGAAACCCATATTCTCTGACATTTAGAAAACAGTATTGCCCACAAAATCCATTAACATCTAAAGAGATTAAATTAAAATTCATTTAAAGGCCTCACACGTTCATGGAACATTCTTGTTTTAAGATTTCAGTTTAAAATGAATTTTTCCCAAATTCCTGATAATTTTTTGTTTTTATCTAATAGGAGTTAATCTCAACTATACCCAACGTTTCTTCCCCTTTTCTTCTTCCTACTAAATACTGAAATAGTAGCCCAGTTGGAAAATTTGGCTAATTCTTCAGGTAGACATTCTGATATAAAAATGTTCTTATTAATCTAGATACCACTGGGAAACTAGTTTCCTTTCCCTTCTCTTCCTTTTGGCTGGGGGAGGCCATGGAGCTGAGAACCATAAACTTAATATCCTAACTACCAATCTACAGGCTTTTTAAAAAAAATTCTGAAAGTGTTGTATATTTACTTTTGCCAGATAATTACTTTTCTATTTGTCTAGGCTATTAAAATGTCAGAAAAAATGCAAACTGCCAAAACAGATATGTTAATATCCTTATTCATATAGCACTGGAGCTAAGATCATCAGTCAGTTCAGTTCAGTCGCTCAGTCCTGTCCGACTCTTTGTGACCTCATGGACTGCAGCATTTGAATGTAAAAATCACATTAACTAAAATCAGTAGGAGATGGAAGGAGAAATTGGGATTAGACTATGTAGAGACATCATTTTTGTGGCATTTGTAAGGTGATGTTTTATCATAGGATCAGAAAGGTAATGTGAAATATGTGCAATAAACAATCTGGCTAGAATTATGCAGTCTCTGCCACAAACATATAAAGAACTTTCTTGTTCGAGGGGCCAGAGAATTTGAATGAGAAGAACAATGCTGTTTTACTAAAGAGCATTAGTTGTAATTTAGACTTTAATATTAAAATAGAAACTCTGAAATCAGACCTGTATTCAGATCCCATCTGTCTTTTCTAAGTGTGTAACCTTCTGACTTCACTTTCATAATCTGTGAAATGGGGATTAAAATAGTACCCATTTCACATGGCTTTTATGTAGAGCACTTCAGATATTGCTTGGCACATGACAAACACTCCATAATGGTAACTGCTGTAATAATAACATTATTAATAGTCATAGCAATTATTATAATGTTAATATATATCATTATTAAAATCCTAAGGTGAGAGGATTGTTCTTTTGGTGTTTTTTTTTTTTTTAAGTGTATCAAGTTGCTTTTTCTATTTTCTGACTCTGCAGAACTTTGCCAACTGGAGTCCTTTGTAGAGCTAGGATAGTTCTACCATAATTAGCCAAGATAGAGTAAAATGGGTTTGCCCTTGGAATTGCCTTCCACCATCATCAATTCCTAAATTGGTACCCTTTAATAAAATTTATGGCATTGAATGTATATTCTGCCAGATCCAGATTTAATGCTCTCATTAAAAAAAAAGTGTTTTTTCTTTTCTTTTTAAATCAAGGAACCAAAAAGATCCAAAGGCAGAAAGACTTCCCTCCCTGTTTCTTGTTCCCTTGTACTGAAATGTCCTTTCCTACTGTTCTACCATAACTTGTCCATCTGACTAACTCCTTTTTGTCTTTAAAATCATAGTGTTAGAGTCACTGCCTTTAAGAAACCTTTTTCAATCTGCACAGTTGGATTTCATGCCTCTTCTCTGATTGCCTATCGTCACCTTTATACCCTAGATCTTAACCATTTGTTTATTTGTATACCTCTATCTTTAATTTAAAGACTTTCCAGGCGGTGCAGTGGTAAAGAATCAGCCTGCCAGTGCAGGAGATGCAAAAAATGGGTTCGATCCTTGGATTGGGAAGATTTCCTGGAGTAGGAAATGGCAACCACTCTACTATTCTTGCCTAGAAAACTCCATGCTCGGTGGAGCTTGGCAGGCTACAGTCCATGAGGTTGAAAGCATCAGACGAGACTGAGCACGCACACTAATGCACGCTCTTTAGTTCGTGAGTTCTTTGAGGGCAGAATATTTAATACTTGTACCTCATGTAGACAGCAGATTCTTAATAAATATTTGTAGAATTAAAGAATTTAGAATGAAAATAGAGATCAAAGTAGAAACTAAAATAGCTGATAGACATATGAAAAGGTGCTTAACATAATTTCTTATCAGGAACATGCAAATTTAAGCCCAGTGAAATACCCATGCATACCTAACAGAATAGTTGAATTCAAAAAAATTGATCATACCAAGTTTTAGATAGTTTGAAGAGCAACTGAAGCTTTTATATACTGCTGGTGGGAGTGTAAATTGCTTTGACCACTTGGAAAAACCATTTGGTAGAGCCTATTAAAGCTAAACATCTGTCTACCTAATGATCCAGCGATTCTACTTGTAGGTATATACCCAAGAGGAATGAATAAAAAGACAGTATAAAAATGTTCATCATATCTTTATTCATAATAGTTCCCAAATGGAAGCACCAAAGATGTTCATCAGTAGTAGGACATATAAACAGACAATGGTATATTCTAACAATAGGAGGAAAACAACAACAACAACAACGCCTTATATACACAGCCTGCAATGCAGAATCTGCCTGCAATGCAGGAGACCCGGGTTTGATCACTGGGTCGGGAAGATGTCCTAGAGAAGGAAATGGCAACCCACTCCAGTATTCTTGCCTGGAAAACCCTATGACAGAGGAGCTTAGTGGGCCACAGTCAGTCCATGGGATTGCAAAAGAGTCGGACACTACCGAGCACACCACATTACTTGTGAACACAGGTTCTCTCTACCCATCTTACAGGTAAAATCACGATTACCTTTACAGGAAGAGTGTAGACAGGGAATGAGATTGGAGGAGCACCCTTTGGGGTGCTGGAGATATTATACCTCTTGATTTAAGTGGCGGTTACATAGCGGTGGGCTTCCCTCATGGCTCAGTTGGTGAAGAATCTGCCTGCAATGCAGGAGGCCCAGATTCAACCCCTGGGTTGGGAATGTACCCCGGAGAAGGGAATGGCAATCCACTCCAGTACACATAGACAGAGTTTGTCAAGCTATACACTAAGCTTTCTACACATTACTGTATATAAATTATGTCTTGAAGAAAACATTAAAAAAACTTTTAGAACCTTAAATCCCTAATAAACAAACTTAAGCTTTTCTCCATGTTCTTTTGCAGCTCTTGTTCATTTATTCAGTTATATATATTTCAGCAACCCTGTTAAAAATACATTTCACTCCAAGGTGGTTAGATGTGGTAAACCAACATGTAGTAAACATATTTTAGAATTATCATCAGCAGAAATGGCAAAATAAGGACCTTCGAAAATCTCCTGCTCAATAAAAGCTATGAGAACACTCTATGACAAAAAATTGTCACAATCAGCATATTCAGAACACAAAATTAACCAAAGACTTGCAATATGAGGTATATTTATATAAGATAACTGGCTAAATCTCAGTAAGAACAGTGAGCTTTGTGGCATTTTATTTTGTCTTAGGTCCATCCCCTTCTCTCCAGCAATGTGGTATCCTCCAAAATCAGTACCCTTGAAATCATGGGGGAAGCCATCAGCGTTGGTGCCTCTAGGGGACAAGGAAGAACTCTGGAGAAAGGATTAGAATTCTTCCAGAGTCCAGTTCCCATAAAGTTGTCATTATTTAATCTGTTTGGAAGTTCTCTAAAAAAATCCCACTTGGCTTTATTTGACCTAGCTCAGACATCAGCTCATAGAAAGTCTCTCCTACAGTAGCATTTATCAGAAACAGTCAGTCTCAATAATACAATATCACACCTGCCGAAGGTGAGGACAACAGTTGGAGCAAATCACAAGCTGATGAAAACATTTAAAACAAACCCAAGGGAATGGAGATGTCACAGGGAGCTTTAAAAGCTCTGACGTATTCCTGAGGATCTAGAAAACTATGCACGTGTGTAAGGGTTGTTGCACATGCCCAGAAAGACCAGAGAATACCCTAAGAAGGCTCTCACTTCTAGCTGACTTTGAGGATCCATGAAAACAGGAAATGAAGGCCAAGACAAAGTAGTATGTATAATGCCTGCCTGTGCATTAGACTCATGCCCCAGCACACACACAGAGCTCCTTAGCAAGGACTATGGGCTTTAGGGAATTTAAGGAAATCTCTTCCAGTCATTAATTAGCCACTAAGCCAACTGAAGGGCTTTCCAGGGGGCTCAGTGGTAAAGAATCCGCCTGCTAACGCAGGATAGGTGGTTTAACCAAGGGATTGGGAAGATCCCTTGGAGAAGGAAATGACAGCCCACTCCAGTATTCTTGCCTGGGAAATCCCACGGACAGAGGAGCCTGGCCGGCTATAGTTCATGGGGTCACAAAAGAGTTGGACGTGACTTAGTGACTAAACAACAATGACGAGTCAACTGAACAGACACTTCAGTGGCCACCTATGTCAAAGAATACTGAGTTTACAGAATTAATTTCACAAAGAAACTAAACAAAAAACAGCAAAAAGAAACGGCCACAGCAAATGCTAGAGAGAGAGAAATCTGATTCTGTAATTGCCACATTATTTAGAATGTATACATTATTTAGAATGTATAGTTAGAAAAAGAGATAGATGCAAAGAAAGAAAAAAGTATGACCCATACACAGGAAAAAATAGTCAAATAAAATTTTCTGAGAGAGTCCAGCTATTGGAAGTACTAGACAGAGTTCAAAGTTCTTTGACATATATTCCATTGTATACTATATACCATGGGAAGAGCTGACTCATTGGAAAAGACCCTGATGCTGGGAAAGATTGAAGATGGGAGGAGAAGGGGATGACAGAGGATGAGATGGTTGGATGGCATCACCGACTCAACGGACATGAGTCTGAGCAAGCTCCAAGGGTTGGTGATGGACAGGGAACCTGGGGCACTGCAGTCCATGGGGTCATATAGAGTCAGACATGAATGAGTAACTGAACACAGTATACCATATCTTCTTTATTTGTGATGGACACTTCGGTTGTTTCCATATCTTGTCTATTCTAAACAATGCTGCTGTGAACATTTGGATGTTATTTTTTTTTTTCAAATTAGTGTTTTTGTTTTCTTTGGTATATACCAATGAATGGAATTGCTGAAGCATATGGTAGTTCTATTTTTAGTTTTTTGAGGAATCTCCATCTCCAATAATGGATGCACCAATTCACATTCCCATTAACAGTATACAAGTGTTCCCTTTGCTTCACATCCTCAGCCACATTTGTTATTTGTGGTATTTTTAATGATAATCATTTCCACAAGTTGAAGGGGTATCTCATTGTGGTTTTTATTTGCATTTCTCTGACAATTAGTGATGTTGAGCATCTTTCATGTGCTTGTTAGCCATTGTATCTCATCTTTGGAAAAATGTCTGTTTAGGTTTTCTGGCTGTTTCTCAATCAGGTTGTTTGTTTCATGTTGAGTTGTATGTGCTGTTTATATAGTTTGAATATTAATCCCCTATGGATCATCTTATTTGCAAATATTTTATCCCATTCCAGTTGTCTTTTCTTTTTGTTGATGATTTCCTTTGCTGTGTGAGAGCTTTTAAGTTTAATTTGACCCAATTTGTTTTTATTGGGTTGGCCAAAAATTCATTTGGGTTTTTCCATACTATATTACCTGAGTGAAACTTTTTGGCCAAACTATTTACGTCCTTTGCCTTAGGAGACAGATCCAAAAAATATTCCTAATATATGTCAAAAAGTGTTCTGCTTATATTTTCTTGTAGGAGTTTTATGATTTTTGATCTTACATATAAGCATTTAATCCATTTTGAGTTTATTTCTGTATATTGTGTGAGAAGTGTTTTATTACATGTACCTGTCTAGTTTCACAGCACCAGTTATTGAAGAGACTTTTTTTCTCCATTGTATACTCTTTCCTCTTTTGTCTTAGATAAATTGACCCTGAGTGCATGGGTTTATCTCTGGGATCACCATTCTGTTCCATTGATCTATGTATCTGTTTTTATGCCAGTATTATCTTGTTTTGATTACTGTAGCTTTGCAGTACAGTTTGAAGTCAGGTAACATGATGCCTCTAGCTTTTTTCTTTTTTCCCAAGATTGTTTTGGCTCTTCAGGGTCTTTTGTGTTTCTATAAAAATGTTAAAATAATTTGATCTAGTTCTGTAAAAAATTCCATTGATATATTTTTTATAAAGATTTGCATTGAGTCTTTAGATTGCTTTGGATACTATGGTCATTTTAACAGTATCAATTCTTCTGGTTTTTGAACATGATATATCTTTCCATGTATTTGTGTTAGCTTCAGTTTCTTTCATCAGCTTCTTACAGTTTTCCAACTATAGGTCTTTACTTCTTTGAGTAAGTTTAGTCCTAGATATTTCATTTTTTTGATGTGATCATAAGTAGAATTGTTTCCTTAACTTTTCTTTCTGAGAGTTCATTCTTAGTGTATAGAAATGCAACAGATTGCTGTGTATTAATTTTGTGTCCTGCAACTTTACCAATTCATTGATGATATCTGGTAATTTTCTGGTGGCGTCATTAGGGTTTTCTGTGTATGTAGTATCGTATCTTCTGCAAGCAGTAGCAGTTTTACTTTTTCATTTCAAATTTGGACTGCTTTTATTTCTTTTACTTCTCTGATTTCTGTGGCTAGGACTTCCAACACTGTGTTGAATAAAATTAGTGAGAGTGTGAATCCTTGTCTGATTCTTGACCTTAGAGAATGCTTTCAGCTTTTCACCTTGAGCATGATTTTAGCCGTGGACTTTCCACACCTGGCCTTTATTATGTTGAAGTATTTTCCCTCTATACCCATGTTTTGGGGGAGTTTTTTAATCATAAATGGATGTTGAAGTTTATCAAAAGATTTCTTTTGCATCTATTGAGATGATCATATGGCTTTTATTCTTCAGTTTGTTAAAAGGGCAAAGGACCCTCAGTGTTCCATTAACTGAAGAGTGGATAAATAAAATGTGGATTATGGATGAATCTTGAAAATCTTAGTCCTTAGTTAAGTGAAAGATGTCAGACACAAAAAGTTACGTAGTATATGATTCCTTTTACATGAAATGTCCAAGATAAATAGATTCATAGAGATAGAAAGTAGATAAGTTGATTTCTAGGATCTGGGTGCAGGGGGAATGAGTAAAGCTACTAATGCTTATGGAGGTTTCTTTTTGGAGTGATGAAATATTCTGGAATTGCATATTGGTAATGATTGTGCAACTTCACAAATATGCTGGAATTGACTAAATTGTAGACTTTAATTGTAGAATTTTATGATATGTGAGTTACATTTCCGAAAGAACCACCAAAACAAAACCAATTTAAAGATACAACTTGCCACTGGCATAACTTGAAGCCACCAGCCTATATCTATCTAGATCAAAAGTGGAATTCCATTCTGTATGGAAAACGTTGTTCTCCGTATAACCGACTGCAGTAAAATAGTGCCCTGATAATGTGCTTTGGGGTGGCAGAGTGCCTAAAGTGCCCAGCACCATCCAGGAACGTTCTGTCAGTGAGTTGTCAGAAAGGAATATGAAGGCACTGCATGTCATGGTTCAGGTTTTTGGTTCGTTTGTTTTTATTTTTTGGTTTAAACTACTTAATGACAGTCATTATATTTCTGATATCTCCTTGTTCAAAGTGTATGGCATAGAGAATGATTGAAAGTTTGCCCAGTAAATGTTTTTGCCAGTAATTACTATCCCTTACAGTGTTAGAATTTTCTATTTTTAAAAGAACTTTCTATTGAAAACACAGCAAAGCCTATTTTGAAGTGCTTAAATATTGTTCTTAATTTTATTGATTAAAGTTTGTCACATGAAGCATATATGTTTTTAGCTTTATTTCTAGAATTAATTTAGAGAATTATGAGTTTTTATCAATAACCAATCAACAGAACCACCAGGTTCCCAATAAACAATTAATCTTGGTTTTGGGAGAACACATGTAGCAACAAAAATGGAACTGAGTCCTGTTCTGCCAACTCAAGTGCCTACTTGAAAAGAATATCTGTTATGCCCTCTACGAAAAAGAAATTATTATATTTATAGTGGGAACTTGAAATTTTTTATGCATGGCAGAGGCCACTTAGAAAATCCATTAGAAGTTATCACTCAGATTCAATGTTATGAACATCACTCACATTCAATGTTGACTGCTCGGCAGTCAAAGGATAGATGGTCCTAATGGTAAATTGGATGTATGGGATGACCTTAGATGTTTGTCTTTATTGCACTTATTAGTATAAGTAAGTAAGTATTAGTTGCTCAGTCATGCCCGACTCTTTGCGACCCCATGGACTGCAGCCCACCAGGCTCCTCTGTCCATGGGATTTTCCAGGCATTTCCTTCTCCAGGGGTTCTTCCCAACCCAGGGATCGAACCCAGGTCTCCTGCACTGCAGGCAGATTCTTTACTGACTGAGCTACAAGAGAAGCCCATTGCACTTATTAGACAATCCTAAATTCATGATTTTAAGCAATTTGAGAAGTAGTATAAGATTCAGTTATTGTTATTTTCAATTGTTTTAAAAAACTAATGTTAGTTGAATTTCATTCGTAAATGTAAAACTAAGGGAAGCATTAGTTTGGGATTTCAGACTGAAAATGAACTTGAAACCCTATGCTGAACAAACAAATCGGAATAGTATTAATGGGTGACTTCTAGTCTAGAAACTGTCCTTTCATGAGAAATTCAAGACAGCAAGGCTAGTTTCCCTAAATGCAGCACATTCATTGCAACCTACAAAGCCCCTGAAATAATGTCAAGCTTTTCCTCTTCTGTGAAATAAAAAAAATGTCCCCAAAGGAAAGAAAAAAAAATGTGACTGTAAATGAAATTGAAATACCCTTTCAAACTGTTGCATATAGTGCCTTTCAGCTTATCATTCTGCCTTATTTCTTTTTCACCAACTGACAGTTTAGGTAATAACTTAGAGTCAACTCACCTGCTTTTACCAGTGCCCTGTGATGCTGTGGAATCACAAAATGAATCTGAGTCTCAGGATTTGAGAGAAGAGTACATTCTAATAATGCTTTAAGGGTTGACCAAGAAAATCCCCAAAATTTTGGTTTTCTCTTAAAAAAATTACTGTAAATAAGTTCAGTTTATAAGCCTTTTCAATTTTTTTCTTTCTGTTAACTCCCCGACAGGTTTAAACAGTTTTTGATAACCATTATCATTCAAACTAGGTGGAAATATCTATCAAAATGCAAAGGGTTGGGTTCACCGTTCCCGAAACTATGGGGGATTAGATATCAGTAGTTAATTGCATTATCATGTTAAATATTTATTTGTTATTTTTCTCACATATTGAATCACTTTAGTATAAGTGGCAAGGATCCAATAAAGCATAAAATCAGAAGTTTCAAATATGTAGCCAATGCAATGAAAGTCAGAGTGAGGAAAACCAAGTTGTTCCAAAACAACATAAAATTCATAATGGGAAAAAGAGGCTTTTGCCCCAGTCATTTAAAGACCTTTTCTGAAATGCATTTGCTATTCCTCCAAAGTCATTTTCCTACTATTTTGTTTCTAGATTTCCCATTATGTAAAACTTCACCTTTACTTTAAATTATTGTGCTATTGGAAATATTTTTAATCTTGAGGATAAATTTTCTTAATGTTCTAGGTTATAGTAAAAGGGTAATATTTTTGTCAATCTCAAATACCAAAATCAAATAGGAATAGATCAAACTTGAGATGTTCAACAGATGATGGCCTTGGCATATTCTCTCCAGAAAAGACTGATAGAAAAACCATCATTTCCTGTCTGCTCTTACCTCACTAAACTCCCCTAGTTCCCAACTTTTTAGTATTCTCTTGGGGAGATTTCCTTTTTACACTGGAGCTTTTGCCTTGGAAATTTTCAGTTTCTTAAGTGCTGTCATCTATTAAAATCATTTCAATGTTACATTCTTCAACACTATGAAGTTGATACTATCCTCATCTCTCACCTTGGAAACTGAAACCTAAAATGTTAATTGAATTGCTCAGGATCACATAGTAATGGACAGCCTTGCAATTTAATTCTTCAGACCTGATACTAACTTACCTGGAATGTTGCCTGTAGTGTAGATCTTCACAATTTTCAAGCAGCAATATAATTTCTTGGTTCCTGTCAGCCCTTCCTTCTTCCTTGTCCACTTTCTTTGAATTCTCAGCTTTCACCCATGTTCAAAAGACTCGTGTTTCTATTTATTGCTTCTTCTTCTTCTCTAATTAAACTGTTTCTACTGTTGCATGCGTTACTCCACCCAGGCAATTTGGTTTCCATAATTTCTGTACAGTGTTAAGAGAGCAAACCTCAGGGTTTAAATTTGGTCAAATTGACTGCTTTTTGTTTTCATCCTTTCTAAAATCCCCTTGACTCAAGTCTAATAAAGTTCTTCAAAAATCCACTGGCTTTTTGCTTTTGTACCATGGGAGTAGTAGCTTCCACCACTGTACAACATCTAGGTGGCTTTCTGTCTGAAAAGGATGAAACTTTCAGGATTCTGCCATGGAGCTGTGCAGGGATCACATTGCTTACAACAGGTCTCTCTCCATTCCTAATCTCAAATAGTATTTCACTGTGCCTTCCTGCTTTTTAAAGCAGCTTTAAAAAGGAGCTTTTATTTTACTCTCTCCAGGATGTCTAACTTTCAAAATGTATTGAAAATTTTACATTTTTCCTGAAATAATAAACACATATTTTTTTAAAGTATGATAAACACATATTTTTTTTAAAGTATGAAGAGAAACAAGAAGTTCTTATTTCCATCCCTCTTTATTCTTCTCAATAACCATTTCTTCTCTTATTCACCTAGATATTAACAACTAAAGATATGTACTGCTGTTTTTGGAATTATAAGTATTTGGGTATCAGGTGCTAACTTTTTGATATAATAGTTTATCTCTTTTTATTATTCTTTTAATTTCTCTGTTTCCATTATCCTATTGTCGTCTACCACAGCTTTGTTTAAATCAGTTCCAGTGTTCATAGTACTATTGCCTTGTTAAAATTCTACATTACAGAGCCAAGGAATATACTGTGACTTATTTCAGGGTACATATTTTGTAGTTAAAAACTTCCTAAAATACTCATTTTAGTTTTCTATGAATTTGTTAGTTTTCCAAATAATCCAATAGTTCTGTTGTAGTGCTAATATTTCTGTGTGCCAAAACATTAATTGATATATTGGCTATTTTTCCCAGGAATCCTCCTTTGACATCCTTCTAATTTACTCTAATATAGTCTTTCATTTTCTCCTTCAGTCAGAAATGCAGCTTTTATTCTGGGCTGTCCTTTTATTATTAATACCCTCCTGTGTTGTAATCCTTATTTCCTGGGTTTCATCTAGATAACTTTTCCATATTTTGTAGCATATTCTTCAGGAGATTTCTAGTAAAAGATGCACTGAAATTATTATTATTATTCCTTGCATGTCTAAAAATGTTGACTGGCAATAGGGCTTGATAGAGAATTCTAGTTTGAAAATAATTTTTCCTTAGAATTTTAAAACCATAGCTTTATCACATTCTAGATTCTATTGTTGCTAAGTATAATAAAAGTCAATTCCTTTTCCTATATGAAAATTTTAATGATTTCTCTTTACCCATGATGTGCAATTTCATGATGATATACTTTGGTACTTTTCCCTTTCATTGTTCTGGGCTTTTAGTGGGACTATATGATTGAAATGCATGTCTTTCAGTTCTGGGAAATTTTCTTATATTATTTGGCAGTTTTCAGCTTTCCTTTTGTCTCTTTCTGTAATTACTCTTAATGAGAATGTAAAACTCCCAAATTAATTCTCCAATTTGTTATGTTTCTCACTTTTCCCAGCTCTATTCCCAGCTCAACTATCCGAGAGACTTCTCAAGTTTGCTTTCCAACACTTATAATATTAACATATTTGTTTTGCTTAGCATATTTTTAATCTATGAGAACACCTTCTTGTTCTAGTATTTCTGCTTCCCTGTTTTACATACAATGTGGTTATTGTTCTATAGACACAGTATTTCCTTTTATTACTCTGAATATTTGAGAAAATTTCCTTTTATTACTCTTGTTTTTCATTTAAAATTTTTAAAATGTTTCCTTCATATTGGAGCTTTTTCTCAAACACCTGGTGAAATGTGTCAGTGAACAGAGGCATTGGAAAAATAAAGTTTATGGGCTACTATATTTGTCAGAAGTTTTTCAGTTGTGATTGACAGAAACTCAGTTTAAACTAGCTCAAGAGAAAAGAGAGATCTAGCCTCATACACAACCATAAAGCAGAAAGCAGTCTTTAAACATGGTTGTATTCATAAGCTAATATAATGCTGTCACAATTATCTCCATTTTTCATATGGTGGGGTCAACTCTTCTGCCACATGAAAATGAGTGAAAGAAAAGAGGAATTCTCTGATCAAAAGAAGGTTTTAAGGGAAGGGAGTAATTGAAAGAGAAAAACCATTACTGTCTCCTAAAGCCTCTTTGGGGCTTCCCTGGTGGTTCAGCTGGTAGAGTCCTCTTGCAGTGTGGGAGATCTGGGTTCAATTCCTGGGTTGGGAAGATCCCCTAGTGAAAGGAAAGGCTACCCACTCCAGTATTCTGGCCTGGAGAATTTCATAGACTGTGTAGTCCATGGGGTCGCAAAGAGTCGGACAGGACTTTCACTTTCACTTTCAATCTTTCACTTTCACTTTCAATCTTGACTACAGGGAGCTGCTTTCATAAGCTTCAAGACTGAGTCAAGTCCTTCATAGCTTAGGCCTTTATGTAGGTAGGCTAATGCATCCAGGATGAATAATTTACACTGACCAGAGTGAAAAAGCAAACAGTGGGGGGAAAAAAAGAGACTTTCTGGGAGGGATGTACATTTTCTAGGGGCTTCCCCAGTGACTCGGCAGTGAAGAATCCACCTGCAGTGCAGGAGACACAGGAGACGTGCGGTTCAATCCCTGGGTCGGGAAGACCCCCTGGAGGATGATGGCAACCCACTCCAGCATTCTTGCCTGCAGAATCGCATGGTCAGAGTAGCCTGGAAGCAGAGTCAGAAATGACTGAAGTGGCTGAGCATGCACATCCGTTTGCTAACTCTCCAGTACCTCAGGCTTTCTCTGCTTCTGTATGAACATAGACCTAGGGGAGGGCTATAGTTTATACTTGTGACTGCAAATGAATGTGAGATTGGCCAAAGTCAGTCCTCTGCAAACAGATGCTAACTAGCTTTTAAAAAATACAGTCTGAAGTCCATGAAGTATCAGAAGAACAGATAAAAATTAAACCATAAGCTCAATACCTGGTAAGAGAATTTGTCCATAATGAAGGCATGGGTATTCACAAATAGTAAGAAATGTGTGTCTTCCTGTGGCACTGCTCCCCAATGTATACAGTTCTTTCATTATTCAATAGTAGTATTTCAGTTCTACTGCATTATTACTCTCAATTTTAGCTATGTATTTTTATCTAGAATAGAAACTTGAATAATGGCAACATTTATTTTTCACTGAAGTCCTGAGTCTTTTCCATATTTTTATATCTCTTAGAACTCATGTTTAGTCATTCCTCACATGCCTGGGATCTTTAAATAATAAAAATTAAAGCAATGCTGTGAGTAATTTGGCACCAGAACAACCTTAGGCTTTGGTAGAGAGGTGTGGAATGATCAAGGCTTAGGGACTGGGGAACCCCTGTGTGCTAAACCTGGGTCTGATATTACCTTCTTCAGGAACTGGGGCAAATGCTCAGCTCAGTTGCTCCCAGCTGAAATGGTCAGGAGGCTAATAATACTTAATCTACCTTTCCCATAGAGAATTAATTAACTGGCAAAGCACTTTGGGTAGAGGTGGGGGAGAAAGGCCTATTAAATACTCAAAATGGTATGTATAAGTTCTGCAAAAATGTGTTCATTGAATCCCATCAGCTCCAAAAGTGGTTTGCAGTTCCTGTCCAATGAATGATTGCTAAAGTTTAAACACCAGTTAACACACTATATTAGAATTACAATCATGAGTATGTTTATACTTTGGACACATATTTATGTAAACCAGAGGGTTGTTATGAACACTTGTGATATCCTTTCATAATTCATGTATTTACACATGGAGCCAATCTTAAAAATTGACTAAATGATTCCATCCATTTTAGAAAAACGGAAGGTGAAGAACAAGATCAATTAACTTGGAGTCATAGACTATGACTGCTTTATGCCAGAGGCAGGACAAGAAAAACAAAAAAGAAAAATGTGCATTTGTTGAGGGTCTCCTAAATACTAGAATCCTGCTGATATTCTTCACATAAGTTATTTAATTTAATGCTCACAGTAAATCTTTAGGGTATTATCCATAAAGGTTTTATTTTGTCCAAGGCATCACAATTAGCAATGTAAGAGCTGGAGTCCTACTGGTTGAAAGAGCATGTTTTGCTTCTTTATTTCTTTGCTTCTTTATTTTACACCTAGCTATCTCTGTAAAACAGAATTATCAATGCTTAAAAAGTCTAGGTTTTAGGGACAAGAAGCCCAGGAAATCTGGACGTAGTCCTCTCAGACGTGCTCTGGGATGTTGACTGGAGAGTCCCTATTCCCGTAACAGGTCTCATGCTCTCCATTCCAGACATGATGTTAGTTCTGGTCTCCAGGTGCAGTTATGCCACCTCCCTATGTTCCCGTTACCACCCATCTCTCCCAAAATTCTTGACACTTCCCAAAGTGTATCTTTGAACTTCTCTGTTTCTTTCACCAGGTTTTAGAGACCCTCCTCCTCTTTATAAATAAACTCTACAAGAGTTTATTCAGTATTTTTTAATTGATAAATGGTGACCATCATATTTTGGCTTCCCTGGTAGCCCAGTGTTAAAGAATCCACCTGCCAATGCAGGAGATGCAGGTTCAATCCCTAGATCAGTAAGATCCGCTAGAGAAGGAGATGGCAACACATTCCAGTATTCTTGCTTGGGAAATCAGATGGACAGAGGAGTCTGGCAGGCTACAGTCCATGGGGGCACAAAAGAGTTGAACGTGACTTAGCGACTAAACAACAACAGCATTAGCCATCACATCTGTAGGATTATGCATGAGCCAAATATTCCACAGAGAGAACACAGGAGCTATGCTGACATCTCTGGCTTGCACAAACCACACTGCAGGATAATTTACGCCTTTGGCTCTTGTGCTTAGTCCTTCAGTCATGTCCAACTCTTTGTGACCCCACAGACTGTCGCCCACCAGGCTCTTCTGTCCATGCGGATTCTCCAGGCAAGAATACTAGAGTGGGTTGCCATGCCCTCCTCCAGGGGATCTTCTCAACCCAGGGATTGAACCCCGGTCTCCCACATTGCACATGGATTCTTTACCCTCTGAGTCACCAGGAAAGCCCGTGTTCACCTTACTAGCATACTTATGAAAACATCAGAAACCCAAGTGCAGAGGCTTCACTACTTCAAAACCTATAGTCCATTAGTGGGTGTATTTCACTAATGCTAACTGGTAGCATTTTAGTAGTGTTATAGACCCTGTCAGTCAATTGTGGAAAATCAGTTTTCCATGTAAGAGCCTTTACTTGTATTTACAAGCTGAGAAAAATTTAATTTGCCCTCTGAATCCCTTTTTATGAAACTTCTTACACAAAGCACATGTGCTTCATGGTTTTCATGGCTGTGTATATTCTAAGACTTATTATTAAAAGTTTCTAAAATAATGTGAGCAATAGTCATGAACTTGGATTTTTTGTTTTCTCTTAAGAAAGACATATTGGCAATATAGGCCTTATTAGAGTATAACACAGTCTTGAGAATGACATAGAAAAGCTAGAATCAAGATTTTCATAAACTTGGGACATGATATACCTATTAATCTTATAATTCATGTATTAACTACTTAGCTTGACAATTAGCTTGTTTAATAAAGCCCCACTTGTATTTTGTATTTGTAAACCAAGAGAAAATAGTTTGTAGGAACCTCAGTCAAAACAGTCTCTTTACAAACTCACTATTTCTATTAGTTTTTCTATAAATCATCATCAAGGCGCTTTTTTAATTAGAGAAAGTGGAGTTTTGTTAGGAATTATTCAGTGATCTGATCTATTTCTCATAACATTTCCTTTTTTTTCTTTTTAAGGATAATTGCTTTACAGCATTTTATTGTTTTCTGTCAAACCTCAACATGAATCAGCCATAGGTATACACATATCCCGTCCCTTTTGAACCTCCCTCCCCATCCTATTGCTTTAGGTTGATACAGAGCCCCAGTTTGAGTTTCCTGAGCTATATGGCAAATTTCTCATAGCAATTCTTAATATTCAGAGAAATACCAAAATAGTCCAATTGGTTGTTAGGACAGCCCAGAAATTTAGAATCTTTTAAACTCACTATTAAGAAAGTCACAAATTCACAAGTTAAATACATAGCGCATTCATTTCTTGCTTTGGTATACTCACAGAAGAAATATGTTTGAGAGTGAGTATTTGGGGTTTTGGCATTCCTATATTACTATATCTTTTACCTATGTCTGTTGACAAGTTCAGCCCCAAATATAATGGTTTTAAATAACAACCATTTCTTTGTTCATGAATCTGTTGGTTGGCAATCAAGGCTGGGTTCAGTTGAGAGGGCTTGGCTCTGTACCACCATATATTTGGCTCTGCCGTATGTTTGGCTAAGCTTAATCTTATGTTTGGGCTCATGATGTTCCCCAGTCATATGTTTGGGGAAGCTTAGGTTACTCTCTGCTTCCTCTCTCATCCTCCAGAAGGCTATCCCATGCTTTTCCATATAGTAATAGAAAAGCAAGCAAAGAACATAACCCCCCATGTTCAAGCCTTTTTCTAGCTTCTGCTTGCTTCATATTTGTTAATATCCATTGGGTTCAAGATCCAGATGGAGAATCTTAACCCCGGGATCTGGAACCAGAAAGATGAGCACCCGTAGCTAGCTTTGAAAACTGGTGAAACTTACTTCCAGGACAACCTGAGGACAGTAGTTAACTGAGAATCAGTTCTTAATGGAGTTGCACACAAACTCATTCACCCTGAGTCCCAGTGCAGAAACAGCAAATTGAAAAGCATCTGGTGATCTATCTGGCCTGCCAAGATCGCCCCAGCAACCACACTGGCTCTGCTGTTCTCTGGTAAAAGTCACGGTCCGTGCTCAGTTCGAACTCCAGCCCCCTGCCAAAGCAGCAGCCTCCAGTGTACCCTAAGAAAAGCCCAAGAAAAGCCCTGGTCAGTGTCCAGCTCTGGTTCCAGTCCTCTTGCCAAGATGTAGCCCCTGATGCAGCCCAGAAAAAGCCCTGGCCTATATCTCTTCCAGCTCCAAGTCTCCTGCCAAAGACACTGGAAACGTGCAACTCTCTTAGGGATGCTCCTACACAAGGGATGCCACATCTTCAAAACCTGGGTAGGTAACTATTTCAAGTAATTCATAGAAACAGTTAGAGAAAGTCAAACAAAATGAAAAGACAGAGGAATTTGTTTCAAGTTAAAGAAAAGATAAACCCCCAGAAAAACCCTGAAGAAATGGAGATAACTGATTTATCTGATAAAGAGTTAATGTCATAAAGATTCTCACCAAATTTGTCAGAGAAACAGAGAAATACAGTGAGAATTTTGACAAAGACTTAGAAATTGTAAAGGAGAACTAATCAGAGATGAAGGATATAATATCTGAAAGGAAAATGCACTGCAAGGAATCAAAAGCTTATTAGATGATACAGAAGAAAGCATATGTGACCTGGAAGATAGAATAGTGGAAAACACCTAATCAGAAAAGCAAAAAGGAAAAATATTTTTTTTTAAAATGAGGATAGTTTAGGGACCTGTGGAACAACATCAGGCATACTTTTAATAGCGTCATATTATAGGGGTCCCAGAAGGAGAAAAGAGAGAGAAAGTGGCAAAAAACTTCTTTAATGAAATAATAGCTGAAAACTTCCTTATCCTAGAGAAGAAAACAGATATTCTGATCCAGAAAGTACAGAGTTTGAAACAAGATGAATCTAAAGCGATCCATAGCAAGTCATATCCCAATTAAAAAGTTAAAAAGGAAAAATGTAAGGGCAGCAAGGAGAAAAAACACTGAGTCACATACAGGGGAACTCCAATAAGGTTATCAGCTGATTTTTCAGGAGAGATTTTCTAGGCAAGAAAAGAGTACCTTAATGAATTTAAAGTGCTGAAAGAAAAAGACCTTCAAACAAAGGTACTCTGCCTAGCAGGACTGTCATTCAGAATTAGAGGAGAGAGGAAGAGTTTCTTAGATAAGCAAAAACTAAAAGCTTATTACCACTAAATCAGCCTTATAAGAAGTGTTAAAGGATGTTCTTTAAATTTTAAAAAGGGCCATAACTAGAAAGAAAAAAAAATATGAAAGAAAAAGACATCATAGACTCTTGGTAAAGGCAGACTCAATTACTTAAAAAGCTCCTAGGAAGGTTAGAGGATAAAAGACATAAAATCAACTATAGCTACAATGAAAAGTTAAGGGATGCACACAGAAAAAAGATGTAAAATATGAAATCAGAAGCATGAAGCAGGGAGTAAAAAATGTAGAACTTTTAGAATGTGTTCAAACTTAAGTGACCATCACCTTAAATCAAATAGCTATGTGTGTGTGTGTGTGTGCGCGTGCATGTGTGTGTGCATGCTCAGTAGTGTCTGACTCTTTGTGAACCTATGGACTGTAGCCTGTCAGGCTTCTCTGTCCATGGAATTCTCCAGGCAAGAACACTGGATTGGGTTTCCACTTCCTCCTCCAGGGGATCTTCCCATCCCAGGGATTGAACCCACATCTCCTGCAGTGCCCGTGGATTCTTTACCATCTGAGCCAGCAGGGAAGCCCAAGCCCATACATATACTCACATACACACGAACGTTATAGTAACCATAAACCCAAAGTCTGTAATAGATACATAAAAAACAAAGAGCAAGTAATACAAACTAAAAAAAATAAAATAAAATAACCTGGCTCTTCTGCCCCTTTTTTGATTGGATTTTTTTTTTTTTTTTAGTTTCCTTAATACTGTATTTCAATAAACTGATAATAGTGTATCAGTATTTTTTTTTTATATTGAGCTGCATAAGCTGTTTATAAATTTTGGAGAATAATTCCTTGTTTTCGTACTGTTGAGTTTTAAGAGTTCTTTGTATGTTTTGAACACAGTCCCTCATCAGATATGTGGTTTGCAAATATTTTCTTCCAATCAGTGGCTTGTCTTTTTATTCTGTTAACAATGTTTTACACAGAACAGAAGTTTTTAACTTTTAGAAATCCAGTTTCTCAATTTTTCTCTCTTATGAATCATGCTTTAGATGTTCTATCAAAAAGATCATCACCAAACTAGTCACCTATATTTACTTCTTCATTGTCTGCTGAACATTTCCTACTTTTTTTTTTTTTCAGGGAATTATCCTTGCATAGCAAAACCTTTGTCTTCCTTGATGTTTTCCTCTCATCACATAATGCCTTTTCCCCCCTTCTGTATACTTATCTAGAGAAGTCTTAACCATTCTTCAAAGAATCAGTTCAAGGCTCACATCCTTCAAAACTTGTCCTGGCCATATCACTCCACTTTGATTTTGTTCTTCTTTGAACTCCTAAAGCTGTGGGAATCTACATATATTGTTTAGTACTGCATTATACTCTGTTTAGTTCTATTTAGGAAATTATTGCCATATGATAATCATATATTTCAGGCAAGAGAAGTTGGGAATTATGCACCCTTTATAACTACCAGAAAACTTAGTATAGTTTGGATCCAGTGCAGAGTCTAAAAAAAAATGCTTGGAATCAGGAAGCTGTAAGGTGAAATCATTAAGACCCTGAGTTTTGAAATCACTTTAATAAGGTTTTATTTCGCCTGTGAGACTGATGCCAGTGTGATATTTGGCAAACAAGTTACTGGACCTTTCTGCCTTGAATATGTTTATCTGTAAATAGAGGATTAAGATAATACCTATCTAATATAGTTGATATCAACAGGAGAAAAATGCAAAAATGATCTTAGCAGGCATCAGGACACATGCCATGTGCTTTATATTGTCCTTGTTATTATTATATTAGTATTTAATAAATATAGTAAAATATGAGTATGAATAACTAGAATATGAATGGGCTAGGTTACTTATAATGAGGATACAAATATGAAAATACTTTGTGACTTCTATGTCTGATTTTCATTTTTCATGCTATCAATATTATGCTTAAAGGCACATGTTATATAGAAAAATATTAAATTGAACTAAGAATCTTGGAAAACCCATTTTATATCTTAATTTTACCTTTATTCTTCTAAATTGGATTCAGCTTTCTTGACTGCTATAGAGTATACAACTTAGTGATCACATTTACTAGCTCTGTAATCCTCGGAAAGTTGTGTTCCTCCTTCCATTCCCTTCACTAGAGCTGTTTCCTCCTTTTAAAAACCTATCAAAAACTACCTCTCAAAATTGTTATAAGGGTTAAAAAGATTATTATGTGAAAGTAGCACAGTCTCACATTTTGTGGCTGTTCAATAAATATTACATTTTGATTTCCTCAGAGTGGGTGCCCTTTAAAAAATCTTCATAAACTTCTCCCTTACATTCTTCTACGCAGTTGTCATAATGGGTTACCTGAAGTGCCAGACAGGCCAAGCAGCTTCTATTTCAGTGGCTTCTTGCCACTGGCTACGCCACAATAACATTCAACTGGAGACTTCAGCTCCTGTCTTCCCATATGGTCTCAGTGTCTGCTTTTCTATCTCATTTTAATAATATGAAGCTCCAGTAATTTCTTCTTTCTATATTCCATTCTTCCTGCTTTTATACCTGGCTAGTTCTTTGAAATGGCAACCCACTCCAGTGTTCTTGCCTGGAGAATCCCAGGGACGGGGGAGCCTGGTGGGCTGCTGTCCATGGGGTCACACAGAGTCGGACACGACTGAAGTGACTTAGCAGCAGCAGCAGTTCTTTGAGACTCAGTTTAGTTATCTCATTCAGGAAGATCCTGGGCACACACCTTTCTGTAGCCAGGCTGGTGTAAATCTTCTGTGTTTTTCCATGGCATCAGTCTTACTCATAGATCTTCTTCCCAGGACTGTAATCTCTTCAAAGGCCATGATGATTCCCTCAGTATACAGTAAATAGTAGGTGCTTATTAGTGAAGAATAAATAGAAGAATTAATTCTTTATTGAGCTCTATTTTAAAATGGGTCCTAATACAGTGTCTTCTGTACTCTAGTCATCTTATAGATTTGGTGAATGAACCAACTGGAAAATATAAGAATGAAGATGACATTTTACGTGAGGACAGGATTCAGATAACCTCTCAAGATTTTCTTAGCTTTGTTTTTATATAAAATATCCACATAATACCAGTGTGGTAGAGGCTTTAACATTAAATGTAAAACATAAAAAAGATATGCAGTAATTACGTGGCTATAGAAATTTGGGACCATAACTCTATCTTCAACAAAATCACTAGAATGAATAACTTCTTAGAATCAGACATGTTTTATGTAAATAAAATTATCTTTTTATATGTCTACTCAATGGGAAGAACTCCAAAGTGTTTCATAAACATTTGTCTCACCTGCTGTGTGCTCTTAGTTGATTAAGTCCCTTCCTCTTACATAGAACTCAAAATGTGGTAAACTATCCACTCCCTAATAGTGCATGTCATTCAAGAGTCATCAAGTTATCTCCAGCTCCAGGGGTGGGTTTGGATAAATCATTCAATACATTCTCAACACCTTTTGCCATGATTGGTCCTAGAGATCAAGCTTAAGCCAATGAGCATATGATATTCCCTTGGGGACTGTTGGTGTGGCACATGACCCCAGTGAGCTAAGTCAGACTGGAGGCAGCCCCCTTTTCTCCCTGATTTAGGGGGGGCTTTCTCTCTCTTGCTTGCTGAACAGAAATGAGAAAGAACAGAGTCTCATTTGACCCCAGAACCTCGAGGGGAACCAAGACCAAGAATTGCAGAACAGAGAGGTGGACAGATTCTGCATACTTTATATAAGTGAGTGTCTGCATAGGTGAGATAATTGTGCTTTTTGTTTAAAATAATTTTGAGACAGACTGCCCTATTGCATTTCCCAAAAAAAATCCTAACTAGTACCTTTTCATAATTTTTCTATACTTTATATAGACTAAGATATAAAGTAGTCTTTTTCTTTTTTTAATTTTAATTTTATTTTTTAATTGAAGGATAATTGCTTTACAGAATTGTGTTGGTTTCTGCCAAACATCAACGTGAATCAACCAGAGGTATACATATGTCCCCTCCCTCTTGAAGTCGTCTCTTTCTGACTCAGCAGTGAAATGAGTATAAAAGCGTATAACCAATTCCCTATGAAACGATGGCCTAACTTACAGGTAGATACATGAGATTTAATCAGCAGTCCACTGGACCTGAGGGAAGAAGTGTAAAGAGGAGGCTTTGCACCTGAAGGTGATAAGAGGAATCACCAGTGGAGAGCAGAGAGTGATGCATCTTTTCTGATAGCCAGAAAAGCTGAATGTAGTCTGTCTTGAGGTCATTTCCCTTTTTCCTCTGGATTTTCTAATGATAGGTGAGAGCAAAATGTCTCCCTTAAGATATAACCTCCCATAAGCTGAGGAGCCAAGTATTAACATGAGAGAGAGAAAGCAGGGAAGAAAGACTGTGTGCTTTCCTGGAGCTGTTAATAATATACTGGACAAGGACAATAAATAATTGATAGTTGTCACCTTTCTGCTTCTTAGTTATTCATGGGCTTCAAGATGGTCCTTTATCTTAGCGCCATCTAATCGTGTTACATCACATGCACTCCTTGTCGCCAACATTAATATGTCTGCCAGTGACATGTGCTGCACACGGGCTTTTCAGAGCTATCACAAACTGCTGATCTGCGCCAGTCAAGAGCAATGTAATTGTCACCAGTAGACAGAAATATTACCGCCAGACAGAATAGTGTAAATAATACAAAAAATAGCCTCCACCACCACCGACAAATTTCCATAATTAGGGAGCGGTCTCTTCCATCACATCCACTGTACTACTCTCCTGCTTGAGAATTGCTGTAGTCTGGAGGGAAGCAGGCTCAATTCAATCAGGCTGAGCACCTGCACTCTTTTGATTATATATGTTGCAGAGACAGAGTAGGTTGGATTCTGGAGCAAAGCAGTGGGGGACTGCGAGTGAGTATTTTAGATTTTTGTTCCTGAGACCTTTACATACACCTGCAGAGGTACCACAGCAACCTAGCAGTGATTGCCTTCCATGGCAATGTGGCCGCATTAACCCACATATACGGCATTTCCTAAATCTTGATTATAGGCAGAATGAGAGTACTAAGTACAGAGGGAATAAATTCAGAAAGAAAGAGAAGGCAAAATATGTGCTTTGACTGGAAGCTGAAACTATCTAGACATTACACAGCTTACATTTTAGTCTCAAGTGTTCAAGGGAGCATTACCTAATGAATTCTTTTTATCAGATGCTGCAAGATCCCCCATGCACCTGTGGCAAACATTATCCATTCCTCTCTTCATTGCCAACAGGATTCCAATTTTGAACAGGATGGCAGAATGCCCAGCTAAAGAAAAACTTCCTCAGCCTTCCTTGCAGCTATGAGCGGAAGTGGCAGAGTTCTGGCCAATGAGACACAAGTGGAGGACTGTTGGAGATTTCCGGGATTTTTGTTTTCCTAATAAAAAGAGCAGATGTTACTGGAGCCACCCTTCTCTTTTCCACCCTCTACCTGCCTTGAAATTCTGAAGCTAAAGCAGCTCTGAGGACAAATCAAGAGATACACAGATTCAGACTCTGACCTCAGCTAGCCATGAATTATGCTAGTGGTCCCTTAATTCTGGGTTTCTTATTTGAGGGAAAGAACCCTCTATTTTTTTGTTGTTGCTGTTGTCCCACAGGTGATATTTTGTATTGTTACTTGCTGATGAGCACATTCCTAAGTATAGGACCCAATCTAAAAATCCCTTGCTACATCCCCAATATTAAGACAAATCAAAAATTTAAAAATTCTTTTGAAAGTCACATTGAAAAGTGAGAAGAGATAGGAAAGAATACGGTAATAAACTAACATCTATTGAGGATATACGCTGTGCTAAGCACTTTTGTAGGACCTTTATATGCACCAATTCATTCAACCTTTACAGCAATGTTATGAAGTAGGTTCTGTTATAAACCCATTTAATAAATGGAAGAGAGGCATATCAAGGTTAAGCAACTTTCCCGTGGGCCGACATCTAAGAGAGGATGGAGCCAAGATTCCAGATTCCAGAGTCTAGACTTTTAACTATTATATTTTCTGGTTTACATTTTCCATGTCATAAAAGGGGAAAACTAAATGAAAGGTTTTTTTTAAATTTTTTAATTGGAGGATAATTGCTTTATAGAATTTTGTTATTTCTGTCAAACCTCAACATGAATCAGCCATAGGTACACATATATCCCCTCCCTTTTGAACCTCCCCCCCATCTCCCTCCCCATCCCACCCCTCCAATTTGACACAGAGCCCCAGCCTAAGGCCCCGGAGCCTCATAGCAAATTCCCGTTGGCTGTCTACCTCACACATGGCAATGTAAGTTTCCGTGTTACTCCTTCCATACATCTCACCCTCTCTTCCCCCTCCCCATGTCCACAAGTCTGTTCTCTATGTCTGTTTCTCCATTCTGTCCTGCAAATAAATTCCTCAGTACCATTTTTTTTAGATTCTATATGCGTGCGTTAGAATAAGATATATATCTTTCTCTTTCTGACTCACTTCACTCCGTATTATAGATTCTAGGTTCATCCAACTCATCAGAACTCAAATGTGTTCCTTTTTATGGCTGAGTAATATTCCATTGTGTATATATACCACAATTTCTTTATCCATTCATCTGCCAATGGACATCTGGGTTGCTTCCATGTTCTAGCTATTGTAAATAGTGCTGCAATGAACAATGGGACACATGTGTCTTTTTCAATTTTGGTTTCCTCAGGGTATATGCCTAGGAGTGGGATTGCTGGGTCATATCATGGTTTTATTCCTAGTTTTTTAAGGAATCTTCATACCATCTTCCATAGGGGCTGTATCAATTTACATTCCCACCAACAGTGCAAGAGTGTTCCCTTTTCTCCACACCCTCTCCAGCATTTATTGTTTGTACTTTTTGATGATGGCCATTCTGACCAGTGTGAGGTGATATCCCATTGTAGTTTTGATTTGCATTTCTCTAATAATGAGAGATACTGAGCATCTTTTCATGTGTTTGTTAGCCATCTGTATGTCTTTGGAGAAAGGTCTGTTTAGGGTTTTTTCCCCACTTTTTGATTGGGTTGTTTGTTTTTCTGACATTGAGTTGTATGAGCTACTTATATATTTTGGAAATTAATCCTTTGTCAGTTGTTTCATTTGCTAGCATTTTCTCCCATTCTGAGGATTGTCTTTTCACCTTGCTTATAGTTTCCTTTGCTGTGCAAAAGTTTTTAAGTTTAATCAGGTCCCACTTCTTTACTTTTGTTTTTATTTCCGTTACTCTAGGAGGTGGGTTATAGAGGATCTTACTTTGGTTTATGTCATCGAATGTTTTCTCCCTATGTTTTCTTCTAAGAGTTTTATAGTTTTTGGTCTTACATTTAGGTCTTTAATTCATTTTGAGGTTATTTTTGTGTATGTGTTAGGAAGTGTTCTAATTTCATTCTTTTACATGTAATTGTCCAGTTTTCCCAGCACCATTTATTGAAGAGGCTGTTTTGCCCCATTGTGTATTCTTGCCTCCTTTGTCAAAAATAAGGTACCCATAGGTGCGTGGGTTTATTTCTGGGCTTTCCCTCTTGTTCCATTGGTCTATATTTCTCTTTTTATGCCAGTACCACAGATATACTGCTATTGATTCCTTCTAGATTATTTTTAATTTCAATAGTTGTGTTGTTTGTCTCTGTATGTTTATGCTTTAATTCTTCTAGGCCTTTGTTAACTGATTCTTGGGTTTTCTCCATTTTGTTTTCAAGGTTTTTGGTCATCTTTACTATCATTATTCTGACTTCTTTTTCAGGTAGTCTGCCTGTTTCCTCTTCATTTATTTGGACTTCTTTGTTTCTAGTTTGTTCCTTCGTTTGTGCAGTATTTCTCTGCATTTTCACTGTTTTGTTTTGTTTTTAACTTATTGTGTTTGAGGACTCCTTTTCCCAGTCTTCAAGGCTAAATTCTTTCTTCCTTTTGGTTTCTGCCCTCCTAAGGTTGGTCCAGTGGTTTGTGTAAGCTTTGTATAGGATGAGATTTGTGCTGAGTTTTTGTTTCTTTGCTTGTTTATTTTTCCTCTGATGGGCAAGGCTGAATGAGGTCGGAATCCTGTCTGCTGATGATTGGGTTTGTATTTTTGTTTTGCTTGTTGTTTAGATGAGGCGTCCTGCACAGGGTGCTACTGGTGGTTGGGTGATGCTGGGTCTTGTATGCCAGTGGTTTCCTTTGTGTGAGTTCTCACTGTTTGATACTCCCTAGGGTTAGTTCTCTGGTAGTCTAGGGTCTTGGAGTCAGTGCTCCCACTCCAAAGGCTCAGGGCGTGATCTCTGGTCAGGAATGAAGATTCCACAAGTGGTTTATTATGGCACTAAGTGAGATTAAAATATCCAAAAATGAAAAACCAAAGAGGAACCCCAGACAAATGGTGGTTATAAAATCAGGCAAATAATAATTAAAATTATGGAATAAACACATATACATGTACACCCATGAGCAAAGTGAAAATAGTCCAGCAAAAATAAAGTACAATAGATTGGCCTGTTGAACAAAGAAAATAAAAAATTATATCTACCAGTTAAGAACAAAACTAGCTAAAGCACAAACTGGAAAACAAAACTAAAGCAAGGTGCCAATTGGGGAATAAAGCAATGAAAATAAAACTAAAATATGTTGAGAGGAAAGGAAAGAAAGAAAAGAAAGAAAGAGTAGATATGCAAAGTTAAGTAGAGGTAGATAAAGATTTATGTACATTATGGATTAACTGCAAGGGGAAAAGAACAGTAGGAAAAGCAAACAAAGGAATAAATGTAGAAAAAATAATAATAGGTTTAAAAATGAAAAGAAAAAAAAAAGGAAAACTCCACAGAACTGCAAAAGCCCAACGTAGAGGCAGAGATTTATAATAATAATAAATAATGTGACTGAGAAAAAAAGAAAAAAAAAGTTCAAAAGCTTAATTAGATTTCATTGTGCCAGTAAAATCGACAGCTACAACAGAGGGGGGAGAAAAGGAAAAAATCCAAAAGAATCTACAGAACAAGTCAAAAAATAAGAATAATGTTTTTCTTGAGTCCCTGCTGTCAGAGTCCTTTCCCTTGCTGGGAGTCACAGTCCACTTCCCCTCCCTAGGATGCCCTCCAACACTGTGCTGGTCTCTGGCCCTGCTGTGGGGGCAGCTCAGATTCTAGTCTGGTCCTGCTCCTGTGTGTTCTTGCCTCCAATGTCCACAGCTGTCAGAGCTAGTGCGTTTCCTCTTGTGGGAGCTCTCAGTGGCCTTTTGTAGATTCCATAGACACACAGTCTGCTCAGTTGATCGTGTGGATTTAATCTGCAGCTTGTGCAGCTGGTGGGAAGGTTTGGGGTCTCCTTCCTTAGCCACACTGCCCCTAGGTTTCAGTTGTGGTTTTATTCCCACCTCTCCATGTGGGTCGGCCACTGGGATTTGCTCCTGAGGCTGCCCTGGAGGACCTGGGTTTGCCCCGGTGAGGGCCAGGTATGGAGGTGGTGCAGCTGCCTGGGTTTCAGGGGTTCTGGCAGCACTAGGTACTCAGCGGGGTTTGGTGGCTAGGGCAGCAGGAAATATGGTGCTCTAGGAGGGGATGGCGGCCAGTATTGGCCAATACGCTCCAGTGTTCTTGTCTGGAGAGCCCCCCTCCCTGACAGAGAAGCCTGACAGGCCACAGTCTACAAGGCTGCAAAGATTCGGACACAACTGAAGCGACCCTGTGTGCATAGATAGAAGACTTTTTTTGCCTGTGGCAGCTCTGCCCCAGTGAGAGTTGAGTGTGAAGGTGGCGCAGCTGCTTGGCTTGCGGGGACCCTGGCGGCGCCAATTGTGCAGGGACACGGACTGCCTCCACCACAGGACTTACGGCCCTATGAGAGTCTGTTTTTGAGCTCTTCTAGCTGGCAATCAGAAGGCCTCTTTGGTCAGTGTTTCTCTGTAGCTCTGCCCGTTCAGGCACTTAGAGGGCTCCTGTGCCTGGGGTCCTTCTCTGTTGTTGGGTGCATCAGGCACATAGAGGGGCCTCCGGGGCTGGGGTCCTACTCTGTAATTTGGCACATCAGTCTCTTAAAGGAGCACGCTGGGTGGGGTCCTATTCTGTAGTTCAGTGCATCAGGCGTTTGATGGGCCAGCCTCTCTCTTGTTCAGCTGTGAATGCTGGCGTGTGTGGGGGGAGAGAGGCTATGATGATGTCTCCACCCCTTGCATGTGACTCAGCAGCATTGCCCCTCTTCCGTGGCTGCCCAGCTTTCCTCCACAGGTATCTTCCCACCACAGTCTTCTCCCTCACCCCGCCCCCACCCCCCCGATCTGTCTCTCTGCAGTCAACAGGAGCCCTTGCCTGGGGATTGCTCCACAATCCCCAAACTCCAGCTCCCAGCCACTGTGCCTTCCAGGGGGTCTGTGTCCCTGTCTGGGGTATGTGTGGCTGCGGCAAGGACTGTCTGATTCTCATTCCATTTAGGCTGCCACAGATCAGCTGTTTCACTCTCAGCCTTAAATCTTTCTCCTCTGACTCAGACAGTTGCCCCGCTGTGGGGATCGGACCCCTGCTTCATTTCCCCCACCTGCTGAGGGCAAGTCCAGTTCTACTAACACTCCTGTTTCCCCCCTAGTTCCGTTGTCCTACTGAGTTTTGCGTGGTTTTATATTTTCTTTTCTGCTGGTTGGGTACTCCTGTCCGCTCTCAGCTGGTGTTCTGCATGCACTTCTGTGTCTGAAGGTGTATTCCGGATGTATCCGTGGAGAGCGATGTACTCCATGTCCACCTACTCCCCCACCATCTTGTTCCTTCCCCTAAGTCAAAAGTTTTAATTGATGAATCCACAGTTATAGAAAGCTCTTTTTTGAGATATAGTTTTGCTGTGTCTTCAGTATTACCAGGAAAAGATTCTTTTGTGAGATATAATTTCAAGCAGTTTTTGCTTTATGTAGTATTTTTGTTTTCAGAAGCTCAAAACAAAAATTTAATCTATCCATCTATCCATCATATGGAAATTACCATGGAAACGATCCACACTGCATCTAACATATTTGCATTGATATGTGTTGAACTTGCCCAGTTTTTGAACTGTGGCATTTAAAACAATATTCTTTAAATTTTGGTTACCCTAAAGTGGATTTGAAATCCAGCTATGTTGCCGTTCTGTCCCCCCACCCCCACCCCCGCTGGAAGCTAAAGCATCCTTTTGTGTATTCATTATCATTGAAAATGATAATGCATGTCAAAATATTTTGGAAATTATAGAAATTATAGAGGTATTTTGATGTAGTACAATGAGAATTAGGAAACCTGAATTCTTCTGGCTGTGTGTCTTAATTTCTGTGTGAAATGGGAAGAGCTCACTTATCATTTCTGGGCATTGTTGACCTGACTTTTGTTCTCTGGGCCAATATAACGCCATTGTTCCATGTATCTACCAGTTAATAAAAGTAAGATAAGAACATTAAT
Source organism: Cervus elaphus (assembly GCF_910594005.1). Taxonomy (NCBI): domain Eukaryota; kingdom Metazoa; phylum Chordata; class Mammalia; order Artiodactyla; family Cervidae; genus Cervus; species Cervus elaphus. The sequence continues at coordinate 55,573,117 of NC_057843.1, forward strand.
CATATGTTTGGAGGCTCTCATATTGACCTCATCCTTCTGTATTTATTTACATCTTGCTTTTATTTGATCTCATCTAATGGTAATTGGACTGTGAAGAAAGCTGAGCGCCAAAGAATTGATGCTTTTGAACTGTGGTGTTGGAGAAGACTCTTGAGAGTCCCTTGGACTGCAAGGAGATCCAACCAGTCCATCCTAAAGGAGATCAGTCCTGGGTGTTCATTGGAAGGACTGATGCTGAAGCTGAAACGCCAATACTTTGGCCACCTCATGCGAAGAGTTGACTCATTGGAAAAGACCCTGATGCTGGGTGGGATTAGGGGCAGGAGGAGAAGGGGACGACAGAGGATGAGATTGCTGGATGGCATCACCAACTCAATGGACGTGAGTTTGAGTAAACTCCGGGAGTTGGTGATGGACAGGGAGGCCTGGCGTGCTGCGATTCATGAGGTCGCAAAGAGTCAGACACGACTGAGCGACTGGACTGAACTGAACTGAATGGTAATTGGGCTTCCCTAGTGGCTCAGCTGGTAAGGAATCCGCCTGCAATGCAGGGGACCTGGGTGTGGTCCCTGGGTTGGGAAGATCCACTGGAGAAGGGAAAGGCTACCTATTCCAGTATTCTGGCCTGGAGAATTCCATGGGGTCGCAGAGAGTAGGACACAACTGAGCAACTTTCACTTTCACTCACTTTCAGTGGTAATAGTTCATATTTATTGAGTGCTTGGTCTGTGTCAGACACAACAGGTAATCCTTTGCTTGTACAATCTCATTTAACATATACCACAACTAGGACATTTACCTATAGGCAATAGCATGACTAGACTGATTCTTTTTACCACTGGTTCCAAGCTGGGTTTAGAAAAGGCAGAGGAACCAGAGATTAAATTGTCCACATTCACTGGATCATAGAGAAAACAAGGGAATTCCAGAAAAACATCTGTCTCTGTTTCATCAGCTACACTAAAGCCTTGATTGTGTGGATCATAACAAACTGTGGAAAGCTCCTAAAGAGATGGAAACACCTGTCTTCTGAGAAACCTGTGTGCAGGTCAAGAAGCAATAGAACCCTGTATGGAACAACTGATTGGATCAAGATTGAGAAAGGAGTATGACAGGGCTGTCTGCTGTCACCCTGTTTGTTTAACCTATACGCTGAGCAAATCTTGAGAAATGCCAGGCTGGATGGGTTACAAGCTTGAATCAAGATAGGCAGGGGAAATATCTACATCCTCAGATATGTGGATGATACCATTCCAATGGCAGAAAGCAAAAAGGAACTAAACAGCCTTTTGATGAGGGTGAAGGAGGAGACTGAAAGAGCCAGATTAAAACTAAATATTAAAAAATTTAAGACCATGACATCTGGCCCTATTACTTCATTGCAAATAGAAGGGGAAAATGTGGAAGTAGTGACAGATTTCCTCTTCTTGGGCTCTAAACTCACTGCGGAGTGTGACTGCAGCCATGAAATCAGAAGTTTGCTTCTCGGCAGGAAAGCTATGACAAACCTAGACTGTGTGTTGAAAAGCAAAGACATTTCTCTGCCAACCAAGGTCTGTGTAGTCAAGGCTATGGTCTTCCCAGTGGTCCCATACGGTTGTGAGAGTTGGACCATAAAGAAGGCAGAGCACCAAAGAGTTGATGCCTTTGAACTGTGGTGCTGGAGAAAATTCCTAAAATTCCCTTGGACAATAAGGACATCAAACCAGTCAATCTTAAGGGAAATCAATCCTGAATACTCATTGGAAGGACTGATACTAAAGCTAAAGCTCCAGTATTTTGGTCATCTGATGTGAACAGCCTACTCATTGGAAAAGTCCCTGCTTCTGGGAAAGATTGAGGACAGAAGGGGAAGAGGGCATCAGAGGATGAGATGGCTGGATGGCATCACCAATGCAATGGACATGAACTTGGGCAAACTTCGGGAGATGGTGAGGGACAGGGAGACCTGGCGTCCTGCAGTCATGGGATCACGAAGAGGTGGACGCAACTGGGTGACTGAACAACCACTGATTGACCGCTGCCTGTGTTCCTGGCTGGTGCCGATTTACTGTTATTTTTCATGTCACCCCTCATCACAGCTTAGGAAGATAGGTTTGACTGTTATTTCTATTTTTTTTTTTTATTTTTTTTATTTTTTTTATTTTTTATTTATTTTTTTTTTAATTTATTTTTTTTTTCCCAATGGGTTTTGTCATACATTGATATGAATCAGCCATGGATTTACATGTATTCCCAATCCCGATCCCCCCTCCCACCTCCCTCTCCACCCGATTCCTCTGGGTCTTCCCAGTGCACCAGGTCGGAGCACTTGTCTCATGCATCCCACCTGGGCTGGTGATCTGTTTCACCATAGATAGTATACATGCTGTTCTTTTGAAATATCCCACCCTCACATTCTCCCACAAAGTTCAAAAGTCTGTTCTGTATTTCTGTGTCTCTTTTTCTGTTTTGCATATAGGGTTATCGTTATCACCTTTCTAAATTCCATATATATGTGTTAGTATGCTGTAATGTTCTTTATCTTTCTGGCTTACTTCACTCTGTATAATGGGCTCCAGCTTCATCCATCTCATTAGGACTGGTTCAAATGAATTCTTTTTAATGGCTGAATAATATTCCATGGTGTATATGTACCACAGCTTCCTTATCCATTCATCTGCTGATGGGCATCTAGGTTGCTTCCATGTCCTGGCTATTATAAACAGTGCTGCGATGAACATTGGGGTGCACATGTCTCTTTCAGATCTGGTTTCCTCAGTGTGTATGCCCAGAAGTGGGATTGCTGGGTCATATGGCAGTTCTATTTCCAGTTTTTTAAGAAATCTCCACACTGTTTTCCATAGCAGCTGTACTAGTTTGCATTCCCACCAACAGTGTAAGAGGGTTCCCTCTTCTCCACACCCTCTCCAGCATTTATTGCTTGTAGACTTTTGGATAGCAGCCATCCTGACTGGCGTGTAATGGTACCTCATTGTGGTTTTGATTTGCATTTCTCTGATAATGAGTGATGTTGAGCATCTTTTCATGTGTTTGTTAGCCATCTGTATATCTTCTTTGGAGAAATGTCTGTTTAGTTCTTTGGCCCATTTTTTGATTGGGTCATTTATTTTTCTGGAATTGAGCTGCAGGAGTTGCTTGTATATTTTTGAGATTAATCCTTTGTCTGTTTCTTCATTTGCTATTATTTTCTCCCAATCTGAGGGCTGTCTTTTCACCTTGCTTATAGTTTCCTTTGTAGTGCAAAAGCTTTTAAGTTTCATTAGGTCCCATTTGTTTAGTTTTGCTTTTATTTCCAATATTCTGGGAGGTGGGTCATAGAGGATCTTGCTGTGATTTATGTTGGAGAGTGTTTTGCCTATGTTCTCCTCTAGGAGTTTTATACTTTCTGGTCTTACATTTAGATCTTTAATCCATTTTGAGTTTATTTTTGTGTATGGTGTTAGAAAGTGTTCTAGTTTCATTCTTTTACAAGTGGTTGACCAGTTTTCCCAGCACCACTTGTTAAAGAGGTTGTCTTTTTTCCATTGTATATCCTTGCCTCCTTTGTCAAAGATAAGGTGTCCATAGGTTCGTGGATTTATCTCTGGGCTTTCTATTCTGTTCCATTGATCTATATTTCTGTCTTTGTGCCAGTACCATACTGTCTTGATGACTGTGGCTTTGTAGTAGAGTCTGAAGTCAGGCAAGTTGATTCCTCCAGTTCCATTCTTCTTTCTCAAGATTATTTTGGCTATTCGAGGTTTTTTGTATTTCCATACAAATTGTGAAATTCTTTGGTCTAGTTCTGTGAAAAATACCGTTGGTAGCTTGATAGGGATTGCATTGAATCTATAGATTGCTTTGGGTAGAATAGCCATTTTGACAATATTGATTCTTCCAATCCATGAACACGGTATGTTCCTCCATCTGTTTGTGTCCTCTTTGATTTCTTTCATCAGTGTTTTATAGTTTTCTATGTATAGGTCCTTTGTTTCTTTAGGTAGATATACTCCTAAGTATTTTATTATTTTTGTTGCAGTGGTGAATGGTATTGTTTCCTTAATTTCTCTTTCTGTTTTTTCATTGTTAGTATATAGGAATGCAAGGGATTTCTGTGTGTTAATTTTATATCCTGCAACTTTACTATATTCATTGATTAGCTCTAGTAATTTTCTGGTAGAGTCTTTAGGGTTTTCTATATAGAGGATCATGTCATCTGCAAACAGTGAGAGTTTTACTTCTTCTTTTCCTATCTGGATTCCTTTTACTTCTTTTTCTGCTCTGATTGCTGTGGCCAGAACTTCCAACACTATGTTGAATAGTAGTGGTGAGAGTGGGCACCCTTGTCTTGTTCCTGATTTCAGGGGAAATGCCTTCAATTTTTCACCATTGAGGGTAATGCTTGCTGTGGGTTTGTCATATATAGCTTTTATTATGTTGAGGTATGTTCCTTCTATTCCTGCTTTTTGGAGAGTTTTAATCATAAATGAGTGTTGAATTTTGTCAAAGGCTTTCTCTGCATCTATTGAGATAATCATATGGTTTTTATCTTTCAATTTGTTAATGTGGTGTATTACATTGATTGATTTGCGGATATTAAAGAATCCTTGCATTCCTGGGATAAAGCCCACTTGGTCATGGTGTATGATTTTTTTAATATGTTGTTGGATTCTGTTTGCTAGAATTTTGTTAAGGATTTTTGCATCTATGTTCATCAGTGATATTGGCCTGTAGTTTTCTTTTTTTGTGGCATCTCTGTCTGGTTTTGGAATTAGGGTGATGGTGGCCTCATAGAATGAGTTTGGAAGCTTACCTTCATCTGCAATTTTCTGGAAGAGTTTGAGTAAGATAGGTGTTAGCTCTTCTCTAAATTTTTGGTAGAATTCAGCTGTGAAGCCATCTGGTCCTGGGCTTTTGTTTGCTGGAAGATTTTTGATGACAGTTTCGATTTCCTTGCTTGTGATGGGTCTGTTAAGATCTTCTATTTCTTCCTGGTTCAGTTTTGGAAAGTTATACTTTTCTAAGAATTTGTCCATTTCATCCAAGTTGTCCATTTTATTGGCATAGAGCTGCTGGTAGTAGTCTCTTATGATCCTTTGTATTTCAGTGTTGTCTGTTGTGATCTCTCCATTTTCATTTCTAATTTTGTTAATTTGGTTTTTCTCTCTTTGTTTCTTAATGAGTCTTGCTAATGGTTTGTCAATTTTGTTTATTTTTTCAAAAAACCAGCTTTTAGCTTTGTTGATTTTTGCTATGGTCTCTTTAGTTTCTTTTGCATTTATTTCCGCCCTGATTTTTAAGATTTCTTTCCTTCTGCTAACTCTGGGGTTCTTCATTTCTTCCTTCTCTAATTGCTTTAGGTGTAGAGTTAGGTTATTTATTTGGTTTTTTTCTTGTTTCTTGATGTAAGCCTGTAATGCTATGAACCTTCCCCTTAGCACTGCTTTTACAGTGTCCCATAGGTTTTGGGTTGTTGTGTTTTCATTTTCATTCATTTCTATACATATTTTGATTTCTTTTTTGATTTCTTCTATGATTTGTTGGTTATTCAGAAGCGTGTTATTTAGCCTCCATATGTTTGAAGTTTTAACAATTTTTTTCCTGTAATTGAGATCTAATCTTACTGCACTGTGGTCAGAAAAGATGACTGGAATGATTTCAATTTTTTTGAATTTTCCAAGACCAGATTTATGGCCCAGGATGTGATCTATTCTGGAGAATGTTCCGTGTGCACTTGAGAAAAAGGTGAAGTTGATTGTTTTGGGGTGAAATGTCCTATAGATATCAATTAGGTCTAGCTGGTCCATTGTGTCATTTAAGGTTTGTGTTTCCTTGTTAATTTTCTGTTTAGTTGATCTATCCATAGTTGTGAGTGGGGTATTAAAGTCTCCCACTGTTATTGTGTTACTATTAATTTCCTCTTTCATACTCGTTAGCGTTTGCCGTACATATTGCGGTGCTCCTATGTTGGGTGCATATATATTTATAATTGTTATATCTTCTTCTTGGATTGATCCTTTGATCATTATGTAGTGTCCTTCTTTGTCTCTTTTCACATCCTTTATTTGAAAGTCTATTTTATCTGATATGAGTATTGCGACTCCTGCTTTCTTTTGGTCTCCGTTTGCATGAAATATTTTTTTCCAGCCCTTCACTTTTAGTCTGTATGTGTCTCTTGTTTTGAGGTGGGTCTCTTGTAGACAGCATATATAGGGGTCTTGTTTTTGTATCCATTCAGCCAATCTTTGTCTTTTGGTTGGGGCATTCAACCCATTTACATTTAGGGTAATTATTGATAGGTGTGGTCCCGTTGCCATTTACTTTGTTGTTTTGGGTTCACGTTTATACAACCTTTCTGCATTTCCTGTCTAGAGAAGATCCTTTAGCATTTGTTGAAGAGCTGGTTTGGTGGTGCTGAATTCTCTCAGCTTTTGCTTATCTGTAAAGCTTTTGAATTCTCCTTCATATCTGAATGAGATCCTTGCTGGATACAGTAATCTAGGTTGTAGGTTATTCTCTTTCATTACTTTCAGGACGTCCTGCCATTCCCTTCTGGCCTGGAGGGTTTCTATTGATAGATCAGCTGTTATCCTTATGGGAATCCCTTTGTGTGTTATTTGTTGTTTTTCCCTTGCTGCTTTTAATATTTGTTCTTTGTGTTTGATCTTTGTTAATTTGATTAATATGTGTCTTGGGGTGTTTCGCCTTGGGTTTATCCTGTTTGGGACTCTCTGGGTTTCTTGGATTTGGGTGGCTATTTCCTTCCCCATTTTAGGGAAGTTTTCAGCTATTATCTCCTCGAGTATTTTCTCATGGCCTTTCTTTTTGTCTTCTTCTTCTGGAACTCCTATGATTCGAATGTTGGGGCGTTTCACAGTGTCCCAGAGGTCCCTGAGGTTGTCCTCATTTCTTTTGATCCTTTTTTCTTTTTTCCTCTCTGCTTCATTTATTTCCACCATTTTATCTTCTACCTCACTTATCCTATCTTCTGCCTCCGTTATTCTACTCTTGGTTCCCTCCAAAGTGTTTTTGATCTCATTCATTGCATTATTCATTTTTAATTGACTCTTTTTTATTTCTTCTAGGTCTTTATTAAACAGTTCTTGAATCTTTTCAATCTTTGTTTCCAGGCTATTTATCTGTAACTCCATTTTGCTTTCAAGATTTTGGATCATTTTTATTATCATTATTCTAAATTCTTTTTCAGGTAGATTCCCTATCTCCTCCTCTTTTGTTTGACTTGGTGGGCATTTTTCATGTTCCTTTACCTGTTGGGTATTTCTTTGCCTTTTCATCTTGTTTAGATTGGTGTATCTGGAGTGGGCTTTCTGTATTCTGGAGGTCTGTGGTTCCTTTATATTGTGGAGGATTAACCCAGTGGGTGGGGTTAGACGATTGGCTTGTTAAGATTTCCTGGTTAGGGGAGCTTGCGTCAGTGTTCTGGTGCGTGGAACTTGATTTCTTCTCTTTGGAGAGCAATGGAGTGCCCAGTAATCAGTTTTGAGATGGGTCTATGTGTTAGGTGTGTCCTTGGGCAGCCTGTATGTTGATGTTCAGGGCTATGTTCCTGCGTTGCTGGAGAATTTGCATGGTATGTCTTGCTCTAAAACTTATTGGCTCTTGGGTGGTGGTTGGTTTCAGTGTAGGTATGGAGGCTTTTGGACGGTCACTTATTACTTAAAGTTCCATGTAGTCAGGAGTTTTCTGGTGTTCTCAGGTTTTGGGCTTAAGTCTCCTGCCTCTGGATTTCAGTTTTCTTCTTCCTGTAGTCTCAGGACTTCTCCAACTATACAGCCCTGATAAGAAAACTTCTAGGTTAATGGCTAAAAGATTCTCCCCCGTTAGGGACACCCAGAGAGGTTCACAGAGTTACGTGAAGAAGAGGAGAGGGAGGAGGGAGATAGAGATGAACAGGAGGAGAAAAAGGGGGACTCAAGAGGAGAGAGACAGATCTACGCAGCTGTCTGTTCCCAGAGTGTTCTCCTAGCCCAGTCACCTACAAGGATTCACAGAATTGGATTGGGAAGAGAAGGGGAAAGGAGGAAATAGAGGTGTTCTGAGGTAGAAAACAGAGAGTCAAGATTGGGAGAGAATAATCTTTGGTTTAAAAATAGGGCTTCTCTTCTTTTTTTTGTAAGGTTATAGTGTATTGAAAATGAAAATTAAGGAGTAGTAGAGGAGTACTAGAGGACTTTAAAAGAAATAAGAGGAAAAGAAAAATAGAAAATAGAAGAGAAAAAGGAAAGAAAAAAAAGAAAAGAAAAGAAAAAAAAAAAAGAAAAAAAAATTTTTTTTTCCCCCTAATTAAAAAATCGTAAAAGTCTGTGGAAATGAAAGTTAAGGAGTAATGGGGGAGTTATAGGGGATTTTAAAGGAAAATAAAAGAGAAGAAAGAAAAAAGAAAAAAAAGAAAAAAAGAAAAAAAAATAAAAAAAAAAAAAAGAGAAAAAAGTAAAATTATATCTAGGAGTTTCTCTGGAGCTGTTGCGGTCAGTGTGGGTTCGGCTCAGTTTCAGATAGCTCCTCATTCCAGATTACGCTTCTCGATATCTACAGGCCCCTCCGGTGTAGTCAGCGTTTCCTCCTTTCGAAGACAATGGGCTGCTTTTCTGGGCTCCTGATGACCTCAGCTAGCGATCCGAAGTTGTTTTGCGAAGTTTGCTCTGCATTCAGTTATTCTTTTGATGAATTTGTAGGAGAGAAAGTGGTCTCCCCGTCCTACTCCTCCGCCATCTTGGCTCCTCCCCCCTGTTATTTCTATTTTAAAGTTAAGGAAACACATTAATATTTGGTATTCATGTTTAGGGCTTTTTTCCCCTAGTGAATTCTGGCTTATTTCACTCCTTTCACCACTAGTGGCTATTTTTAGTTTTTTAGCAACTGCCTATCCATGCGAGCCCCATTCCCTTATTCTAACCTCCGGCCCAAGGAGCCCATTTTCACTTTTGGCATTTTGTTTGGACACACTTGCTTGTATGTGGATTAGTGACTGAGTGAGTTTGGTCTCAGTCCCTGGGTTTTAGAGTCTTAGAATAGAGTAAAACACTTCCCCTTTTAACCTGACATTTCTGACTCATCTTGCTTGAGCTCCACTGCCATCCTCAATACAGATATAACCTATCAGGGACAGAAAGTGGGGAGTGTGTATGCTTCCTGCGTCTGTATGTGTATTTATAAATAGAAAAACATAGGCATACATCTGTCTTCTCTATATTTTCCAAAGTTTATTTTCTTTTACTTACAGTAAAGAATTAAAGTTCATTAAAGTTCATTCTGAGATATGAATTAAAAAATACTTTGGCCCTTTAGTTTTAGAAAGATATGGTCTAAGCCAATATAACAATACTGTCACTGCAAACTCTTAGACACTAAGAAGAATAGAGGAATTTCTATAAAAATCCATGGTGGAACTAGTAAGCAAGACAGGAAAATCAACAAATACCAGAAAAAAAAAGCATTAGGTATATGAACCAATGCCACAACAGTCCTAGACTGGAGGAAGATGAGAGAAAGATAATATTGTACTTGGTAATAGCTTGGGAAGATTCCCTGGAGAAGGAAATGCCAACCCACTCCAGTCTTCTTGCCTGGAGAATCCCATGGACAGAGGAGCCTGGTGGGCTACAGTCCATGGGATCACATGAGTCGGACACGACTTAGCGACTAAACCCCCACCACCAATAGGTAACTACTGAGGTTTTAGGATTCTACTCAACGACACAGAGAAACAACAAGGAAACTTGCCTTTGTTTAGGATCTCTGTTTTTAAAAAGCTTCACTCGGAGTCTGATTTAATGCCATCAGTGTGGTAAGAAAACCCCTGCTAAAAAATGAACATAAAGATTGGTCCCAGGCTATTAGGTGTAAAGCACCTGGCATAGGCAAACAAAGTCACCTTGGAGAGACATTTTTACAAATCATCTGTGCAGAATTCACACAGAAAAGCTCAAGCTAAAGATGGACTCAAAAAATTAGGAGACACATAGATTATACCTGTGATTGAGAATCAGCAAATACAAGATGTATCAAGCTTTGTCCCTCAGAATATTTGGGATGAACACTCTTAACTAGATACTATAAAGTATTTTAAATTATTGGTAACTCAACTATAAGAAAAGAACAGTAGTATGTTTGCAAAAGTATATAAAAGTAATTTTGCAAAAAGATAAAAATATAACTTTCAAGAATATGAGATATAGTCATGGAAATTAAAATTAAACTGGATGGATTATATAAAACAGTGGATTGGACATAACTGAAAAAAAAAAAAAAGGGTTGGAAAAACAATTTAAAGAAATTAAGAGGGTGCTTCCCTGGTGGCTCAGTGGTAAAGAATCTGCCTGCCAATGCAGGAAACAAGAGTTTGATCCCTGGTCTGGGAAGATCTCACTTGTCGCAGAGCAACTAATCCCACATGCCACAACTATTGAGCCTATGCTCTAGAGCCAAGGACCCACAACTTCTGAAGCCCAAGAGCCCTAGGGCCCATGCCACACAGCAAGAGAAGTCATCGCAATGGGAGGCCTGCACACGGCAACAAAGACTTGCCCCCACTTGTTGTAACTAGAGAAAAGCCCATGCAGCAGTAAAGATGGCCCAGCCAAAAATAAGCAAATAAGTAGCTTGCACTTCAGATGATGATATGGAAAAGAAGAAAGAGCTTTACAAATATGTAGAGTAGAATGGAATAGAAAGTTCTAACATTTGTCTAAAAGGAGTTTCCGAAAGGGAGAAATGTTCAATTGGTTATAATTTTCTAGAACTGAGGAAAGATATCAACATTATTTAAAAAAACATAAGTTCTAGCAATGAAAATAAATCCATACCTGGAAATATCTTAGAAAAATATCCAGAAACAAAGAAAGAATCTTATTAGCTACTACAGAATAAAAAGCAGATTACTTACAGAAGAAACAACAATTAGTGTGAAAATATATATAAAAACTACAGTAAAGGGCAGAAAACAATGGAATGATATATTCAAATGCTGGTTTAGGATAGCTATTTTAAATTACTTTTCTGATAATTCTAACATTTCTGAGTCCAGTTCTGACACTTCATTAAATTGTATTTTTTATCTTCTGGCATGCTTTGCAGATTTTTTTGTTGTTGTTGTTCAAAACAGAACATGTTACAGTGGATAAAAGCACTGAGGTAAATAACCCTTTACTGAGGTTTTATATTTATCTGACTAGGAGTTAGACTTTGTTTACTGTTTACTTTAGTTGTAGGTTTCAGAGGCTAAAATTTCCTCTGGTGTCCTTGTTTTTGTCTCACCTGTTGTCTTTGGATTTATCTAGAGACGTCTTAAAAATTCTCTGGGATGCATGGTTTTTTCACTTGAGCACATAGTTCTTTTCACTGTTTCACAGGAGCCTACACAGATATGGGTAAGGTAAAGAGGATGGGGAAACAGAATTCTATAGTCCTGGTAGGCTTCCATGGTGGCACAGACGGTAAAGAATCCACCGGCAACGCAGGAGACCAAGGATTGATTCCTGGGTCAAGAAGATCCCCTGGAGAAGGAATGGCTATCCACTCCAGTGTTCTTGCTGGAAATTTCCATAGGCAGAGAAGCCTGGCGGGCTACAGGACTGAGTGACTAACTTAACACTTGATTAGTTTTCAGCGTTGTGGTGAGCCTGTACCCCTGGGCTGTGATCTTCACAGATGCTTCTGAGTTTTGTTTTATTTTTTCCTCCTTAGGTGGGACAGGAAGGTCAAGGCAACCGGGGTGGATATTTCTGTTCCGTCAGGTTGGTTAGTCTTTGAATAAATTCCCAGTCAGTTAGGCTCTGGTAAAATAGTTTCTCATGAGGGCAAGACTTGTTACAAAGATTGCTCTGGGCACTTTTCAAAATGGGTGTTTTCACCCTCCTCCTACTAGAAGTGAGACATTTTTCACCAATCTTTGCTGTCAGAGGAACCTGGCAGGGCTTGTGGAGATTCACACATGCAAGTGTGGATCCCCCACTCCAGGACTGGACCTCCATGAGTCTTAACCTCTCGAACTTCTCTACCTTGATCCTCTCGCAATTCATTAGTCACCGTTTAGGTTTTTCTACTTTGGTGCTAGTTCCCACAAAGATTTCTGATTTGGTAAATTATGATTCTCTCTATCAGCCTGTGTGTCTCTTCATTTTGGGGGGCAGTGGTTTGCCCTGGGGCCTCAGTTCTCTTGTGAATCTAAGAGGAGTTGTTGACTTTTAGTTTTTGCAGCTTTTTCCTTGTTACGTGGTTGGGAGTGACAAGTTCCAACTTCTTACTTGCTGGAAACTAGAAATTTCCACAGTTTTGACTATAGTTAATAAAGTACCACTCAAAAATAAAAGAATATAAAGAAATTTTATATGGCTCTCTAGAAAAAAACCACAAAATTGCTAACACCAAAAACACGATAAAAAAACCAAAAGATTAAAAACCCCCAAAAAAGTGTTAAAGCTATTTATTCACAGATCCTTAAAGAAAGAACTAAAGAGTATATTTTAATAAGAAGGAAGGAATAGAATATGAAAAACAATAAAAATAAACCTTTAGGCTCATTCTGGTCACTGTATTTAAAATACAGCAGATTTTTCTAATTGTTGGGGGAATAGAAACTTTTTAATAAGAGAAATTATTAGTTATTATCATTATTAGTTACATCTATTTTTATTAATAGCAGAAGCTTTTGGTTTGGTCCTGTTCTACTTATTCAAATGTATTTCCATGATTTTTCAATATAAACTGTCCTTTCCCATTACACAGAACTCCTCCCCATCCTCTCTTTATCTCCAACTACTGTGCCCATTCTCACCAGCCTATTCTGTGCCCTGACTTTGAATAACTTATTTTCCCCTGAATTTCTTAACTGTACTTATACTTCAAGGTCCAGATCAAGTTCTGCCCCCTCTATTTGATGCTGAATCATTTCCAAGATGATTCATCATATATTGTCTTCACCCCCACAAGTGGAGTGAAAGCTTCTTGAGTTCACCAGGCATGTTTTATTTACTTATATATAAGACCTGTCTACCAATATCATAAAATGGGAGTAGTTGTCTAATTTTCCTTCCCCGACTAAAATTAGACATAGAGACCTCAACCAAATGAGTCAGATACTTGCCAGCCTCAACATTTGGTCAATTTGACTTTCAGTTCAGTTCAGTTCAGTCGCTCAGTTGTGTCTGACTCTTTGCAACCCCATGAATCGCAGCACGCCAGGCCTCCCTGTCCATCACCAACTCCCAGAGTTTACTCAAACTCATGTCCATCGAGTCGGTGATGCCATCCAGCCATCTCATCCTCTGTCGTCCCTTTCTCCTCCTGCAGGCTAACTGAAATTTAAAGCACTATGAAGTCAAGTGAAGTGAAAGTCACTCAGCTGTGTCCAACTCTTTGTGATGCCATGGGCTGTAGCCTGCCAGGCTCCTCTGTCCATGGAATTCTCCAGGCCAGAATACTGGAGTGGGGGGATCTTCCCAACCCAGGGTTCAAACCCAGGTCTCCCACATTGCTGGTGAATTCTTTACCATCTAAGCCACCAGGGAAGCTCAAGAATACTGGAGTGGGTAGCCTATCCCTTCTCCAAGGGATCTTCCCGATCCAGGAATCGAACCAGGGTCTCCTGCTTTGCAGGTGGATTCTTTACCAGCTGAGCTACCAGGGAAGCCCCTAAAGTGATTTTAAAGATATAGTGTCAGCTAATGTATAGCTTTTCAAACACATCCTTGTGGCTACAAGCCTTTGCATTAATATTTGTGAGTATGAGTTGCTTTCCTTTGAATGGACAGTTGGCAAGGGATTAAAAATTTCTTACACAGAATGACTCAATTTTTCTTTATGTCAGTTGAAGGTTTGAATTGTTCTCAAAACTAAAAGATTACATACCTGTGACCACATGGTAAGAAAACAGATATTCAAGTGCACATATACAGAGTATTTTTAAATTTGAAATCTCATGTTAAGCCACACACACACACAATTAAGAACTTGTTCATATTTGTAATCACTTTGTATTATGTACATGTTTAGGTGACTGTTTGACAGCTTGAATGTCTTTTTTTTTTCATTAAGAGATTCAGAGTGAAAATCAACCACATTAGTGAACATTGAACTATCTCTTTTATTCTCACTTCTGAGAAGTGGATAATAGCCCAAACTGTCTCTCTTTGGCTTTTCATGAGTATGGTGAGTGATTCCTTTTACCCATAGGCAATTGTAAGACGGGAGGTAGTGGTTTGGTAGGATGCTGGTGTGATTACTGATTCTAATGTTGAAGTTATTTATTGCTGTGATGCCACTGTACAGGTGCCGACCTCACCACCCTGGCATCCACTTTGTTTCTCTTTATTGATTTTTCCACTGCTGTTGTGCTTCTTTGCCTAGATGTGAATAGTTTTCATTGAGAGGTCTTAGAGTCATAGACCATTTGTGCATTGGTGTCTGAAATCTTTCATTTAGGATTTCCTTCCATATTCTTGGAGAAGGAAATGGCAGCCCACTCCAGTACTCTTGCCTGGAAAATCCCATGGACGGAGAAGCGTGGTAGGCTACTGTCCATGGGGTCGCAAAGAGTCAGACACGACTGAGCAACTTCACTTCTATATTCTTGAAAGATGTCAGTTTCCCCCCAAACATCTCCATTACCAGCCTCCTCTCCGTACATGCAGTGTTTTAAGTGTTGACTGAAAAATATAGTCACAACCTGAAAGTAGAGAGTTCTTTTATTTGGTGGGAATGTTTTGGACTCAGATCCCAGGAGACAGCACCTCAGTAGCTCTGAGAAAACTGCTCCAAGAAGGCAGGAGGGGTAATCAGTCAGGCTATGTAGGAGTTTGCAACAAAGGGAGCAGGCAGTCTGAACATCAAAGATCAGGTATCAAGTTAAGGAATTTAGCATTCTTTGTCTGGGAAGATGCAAGCCTCAGGGCTCACTGACTTTATTCCTTTCATATGCACCTCAGCTATCTGGGGCCAATCCTGTTTCCTTGTTCACCTTGCTTCTTGCATTCCCCCAGCTCCTCAGCAATCACCCTGGGGAATGGCAGCATCCTCTGGATTGCAGTTTTGGGAGCCCTCTTTCACATTTGAAGGCCAGAAATCACTGATGGCTGTGACATTTCTTGTTTATTAATATGGCAGAAGATATTTTCATTTCACACAAAGCTGTAGGATTCCCATCAAGAAAAGAAGGTTATTTCCTGCTTTTGCCCAGCTAAAAATGTTAGTATTATTCTTAAAGGATGCTTGATTTACAAAGAAGGTTTACTACTGCATATCCGGGTTTTTGGTTTATTGGCTACTTGATCAAACACCTAGAAAGGAGATAAAGCACATTTGAAGGTTTCATCAATAAGAAAACAAATAAACAAAAAACAAAAGTGTTGTCAGTTAATATGTAGTTTCACAAATATGTCAAAATCAACATATAACTCTTTCAGGAGAACATCTGTTAAATAAATCAGAATAATGTGCACTGCTTTAGTTTAGCAAGAAAATGACTTTCTAACTTAATAACATTTTCTTTTTCAGGCTGAGAATGTATAAATCTACATTCTCTTTCTCTCTCTCCTTGTCTCTCTCTCTCTCTCTCATTCACTCCTCCTCCCTCTCCTTCATTTCCAATATGCAGCCTCTAATTATGCATGTGAAGATTTTATTTCAGTAAATAAAATTTTAAAAGCCCTTGAGAATAAAATGTCAGGGAGATCTTAGAAAATTAAAGTTCTGCCTAAGATAGTTTGGGTCAAGTCTATTGGAAGTAATTATTCATAATACAGGCACAAGTTTAAATGATCTTTTATCTGACAATGATTGTTTAGGAAGTACTTTTTCTTTACACTGATTAAATAAGAATTAAAAACTTGATAATTCTTAATGGGCCAATACATGGAACAACTCTGTGGTTAAGTCCAGTATGGCATAAGGTCTATGAATGTAGCCCGTGAAGCCAGATTACGTGGGTCAAATCTTAGCATTACCCCTTATAAACTGTATAAGTTGAGTAAGTTACTTAACTTCTTTGTGCCTCAGGTTTTTTACTTGTCAAATAGTGTAGAGGATGACATACCCCAGAGAGCTGTTCCGAGAACTCATGCATTAATATCTATAAATTACTTAGAGTGGTGTGGGGAACTTAGTAAACACTCAATAAATATTAGCTTAAAAATTCCCAAATCATAGATCTATATGCTTTTGAAGACTTTGTTTTTCCTTCAGTATAGTTAGTAACTGCAAATCTTTAAAATATATTTGGACTTTGCTAGCTGACAATTTCTGTGATAATATATCATATCATTATAAATTGTGATCCTATACTGTGAAATATAGAAGGCACATAAAAGCTTAAAATTTATAGGGCTATCTCAGGTACCTATCAGTAATACCATAGACAGCACAGTACGTTAAAGTGACAGCAAGGTTCACTATATCTATAGTAGCCACGGAATTCAAAGTTGTCTAAAAATTTTTCATCTACTGGGTTTCATAGAACTGTATATATGGTGTGGTGGTGGGTTACTTTAATAAACTCATATGTTATTAGTCGAAAATGTATTTCCTGCAAGAAGTAGCTTGATATATTTAGGACCTTAAGATCAGAAGCTTGAGTTTGCTTTTTGGGTCTAGCAGTATCCATAAACCTATCTAGACCTCAGTTTTTCTTAGCTATACAATGGAGATAATAATACCTGGTTTTTAAGACTCAAAATAGATAAGGTATGTGGAAGTACTCTTTATAGTATAATATTCGTTAGGGCACTGTATGATTTTACTATTTCCAAAACAATAAAGTTCTAATGTAAATTATTTAGTGCTCCATAAAAAAAGAATTCAGTTCAGTTCAGTTGCTCATTCGGGTCCAACTCTTTGCGACCCCATGGACTGCAGCACGCCAGGCCTCCCTTTCCATCACCAACTACAGGAGCTTACTCAAACTCATGTCCATTGAGTTGCTGATGCCATCCAACCATCTCATCCTCTGTCGTCCCTTTCTCCTCCCGCCTTCAATCTTTCCCAGCATCAGGGTCTTTTCCGATGAGTCAGTTCTTCGCATCAGGTGGCCAAAGTAAAGAATTAGGTCATCAATTAGTTTGGGAAACACTTGTACCTGTAGCAGCTGCTCTCAGAGCTCTTCACGTATTCACAGGCCTTCCTCCCTCTGTACTGGGCTTGACTTCCCACCCCTTGTGTTGGAAGTACCCAGAATTCACACCTGTTGGAGCAGACTTCTTCCAGTGACTGACAGCAGTTGCGATATAGAGTTTTCCTGCCCTCCAGATGTGACAGGTCTGCAGCATGGTTTCTACCTTGTGTCCCAGAGGTCCCACATGGAATTGTGCTTTGGTTGTGCTCAATGAAACTGTCCTAAAATTACACTCTTAATTAGTTGCCTTCCGTTCCTTTCTCACTTTTCTATTCCCTACATATCATTTCTGCCTCTCCCTCAATGTCACTAGTATTCAAATCCTCTTCTTGGGATCTGCTTCTTAGACAAACCGTGATGATAGAATAGCTTCTCTTATGGAAATTTGTAGTTGCTTTTGCTTGTTGAAGCTCAGAAAGAAGCTCAGAAAGACTGAGTGATCTTTTATAGTATCTTAGTCTTTCCATACTTTTTAAACCTTTTGTTAGGGAGGAGTTTGGGTCAGGTCAGTGTCATTTCTAGCAGCATTAACCCTTTAAGGACTGAAACCTTATGTGGAGTTGCAAACAAAAATTAAAGTCCTTTCTTATATGTATAACATTACTTTATGCTTACAGTTTATAACACTGACTTGCTATAAATAAATCAGTGAGAACAACCTGGCTATTTGGATTAACACTTAAACTTTAAAATTGGGGGTTTGGATGACAATCATAGTTTTTTATGAACATCATCACCCAATTTATTTCTGTACTTTGTTTGGCTCCACAGTATTGCAGTCATAAAATTCAGTACTTACAAGTAGTAGTAAATGGTTTGCTTTGCAATTTCAGAACTATTTTCAACTGAACTGAACCAGAACCTTAAAAAGGATGTGGTAGAAGCAGTTAGCACCAAAGTTGAGTTAATGCCAGTGTATAAAAACTACTTACACACTATCATTGTAAGTGTTCAATTAAGAGAAAATTCATACTCATGCACCTAAATGTTCACTCTTCTATGGGGAAAATAGTTTTCCAATATTCTTTATGTCATTAAAGATGTTTAAAATTCTAATTTACTTCATTTTAGATACTTCAGTGCCTGCCTTTGTCAGAAATTCACAACTTTTCAACCAGTAAAATTTATCTGTTTATTTTGCTTAGCATATGAAGTTCAACGATTTAGTTTATTACATTGCTCAAAGTATATCTGTAGTACTGTGATACTATAACCCTAACAAGCCAAACTGAACTTGTTTCACTTATTAAAACTATCAGGTAGTAGAATCATATCATGTTAAAAATATATTTAGTTAATGAGGTTTATTTTATAAGCAAACAAATGTATTCTCATTTGAAATATTTGTACAATGAATATTCTTGTTTTGGTTCAGAATAGCCAATAAAGTTTAGTATAAAAGGCAAACTACTCTCTGCTACTGTAGTTATAAATAATTCCTAAACTAGGAAATATAAAGAGACATGTTAATTTGTGTGGTTGCCCAACTCTGTTTTGAAGCTCCCAGCATTGTTTCAGCATAGGGCTCACCTATACAATGCATATTTGAACATCCTGGTTATTTTAGCAGCCTCTTTAATAGGGACTTTAGCTCCTGTTTTTTTTTGTTGTTGTTTGTTTGTTCTATTTTGGGCATTCTTTTTGACTGTCATTACAGATGTCACATCATTTTCCGATGGATGCTATGGCAAAACGGACATAAATGCTTAAATTTTGTTCTCCTGTTGTGTTTATGTAGTATTCGTACAAAGCTACAAATCTATCTTATATTTTCGTCCATGAACCTTCTCAAAAAGAGCAAAAAGAGTTCTGCAGTATCTTTCTCCTTGGTCAATGATTTGTAAAGAAATACATTAATGGGGACTTTAATTCTTCATGTACATTTTAAAATTTTGACTAGATTGCATTTTTCATAAAAGGATATTAATTTTATTATTTAGCTCTGTGTCCCCAGCATAGCACGCCTAAGAATGCCAACACAGTAGGCTTGAATACATTCAACTTGTATCACCTCAATGCTGTGATTTTCATTGTCATGTGGATTTTCATTGTCAGGTTTTACTTTTACTTGTGTGTTTTACATATGTGTCTACATATCTGCAAAACACATTCACAAAGTCCTTGAGTTCCACAAAAACAGCTTGAGATTTCCTTCTTATGAGGAAGTACAAACGGAACTGAAAGTCAGGATTTTCGGGGTGATCCCTTTCACCCTTGTTCATGAACTACTCTCATTTTGGGAGGCTAGATATAGAAGGTTTTGCCATAGGCTTGTCATCTGTGAAATGGAATTAATGCAGTGCTCAAAGTAAAATATGGATAGCAGCAAATAAAAGCCTTATAAAATGCCCTTTGAAGCCACAGAGGGTCCACCTATAATGTTTGTAAACTAGGGGCCAGAGACGGCTAGATTGTTTGGAGAGCCAGCAAAAGTTATCCAGTACTAATTTTGGTAACAGAGTCATGAAATAAAGTTAACTTATTTATGTGTGTATTGAGGAAATATTTATTATGTATTCCATGCACTGTCTAGGCTCTGAAAATACAATTGAGAACAGGGTAGTCACCATTCTTCCCCTCTCAGATCTTAACAATCTTCAGTGTTATGATCAGAAAATAAAAAAGTACTGTGGGAGCACATAGGAGGAGAAATTAACATGGTCCAGCTGGACAAGGTGATAGGAAAGATTATTTCAAGATCAGAATATTTACACAGCAAGTCCCCCCTACATACAAAAGAGTTCCATTCCATGATCACATTCATAAGTCCAATAAAGTTAGGCTAGATATCCAACTAGTGTGGTTGTCTAGGTAGTACTGTACTATAATAGGTTTATACTTTTCACATAAATAATACATAAAAACAAACACAGAAGATAAAGAAAACATTTTTCATCTTATAGTTCAGTACCTTGAAAAGTACAGTAATACAGGACAGCAGCCAGCCTGCAGGGGCTGGCATCAAGTGAACAGGCAAGAGGAGCTGCTGACTGAAAGAAGGAGAGTAGGTGGGAGATGGTAGAGCTGAGATCCTCAGCAACAGGAGATGGAGGGCAAACTGCAATTTCACTCACGCCTGACGTTAATGACACAGGTTCTGGTTCCTTTGCCGGATGCAATTCATTTGCATCTTTGAAAGTTCACAACTTGAAGTTTTATATGTAGGTGACTTACTGTATCATGAAATTTTATCATACAGTAATTGGGATTCATATGTTACAAGCAGTTTTCTCAGGAAAGAATGTCTATACATTTTACATCTTGACAGAGTGAAGAGTTTTGATGTCAGCACTGTGTCTGGGTTCACTTATGTTACTAACTCAAAACCAAGTTTGAGAACTTAGATCTCTGTTTCAAATGCAGATGCCAGTCGCTACCTACTTTGCATACACTTGGAAAATGAGCAATTGTGAAATAACTATAACCATACTGTAGCAGTTACACTAGAGAGAGAGAGTTGCTGAATAATAGTTTTGGTACCTAAATATCTTCTATCAGAGCTATTTAATACTTAAATATATTCTATCAGAAGACAGTAGGCCTTCCCAGAAAGAGTTGTTTCAGATTCAGGGTATCAGCCATGTTATGAATGAGAAAATTTTCTTTATAAAGAATTCTTCAGTGGATATTCAGTCTGATGCTGATGGTACTGGTAGTAACCTTTCCTCACTTTAATAATCAGGATTTAAATATGTAATAAAATGCCTTACCTTACTCCTTCCAGTTTCTAGTCTTGTAATTTTAAACTTAATTCTTGATGCTTCCTGATTGTCATAAACCAGTGTTTTTTAAAGTCCACATGACTTCCTATTTATGAAAGAAATCATCACCTGCTGTATAGGTCAGCCCTTAGTGTGAGTTCCCTATTGGGCTACTTTATGCTTTTGGGGTGAGTGAGGGCAGAGGTGCTTTGTGGTGGTGTTCCATGGGGAGAAGAGGGATAGAAAATGTGAATGGTAGATACTTAAGACCCTTTCTCACTTGCTCTGAATTTTTCCTGGGGCCAGGCTTGGATAATAGGATATTGTAATGCTTAATGTTTAGATCTTGTTATTATTGCTGTAAAAATGTGCACATGCCCAAATTAGAAAAGGAAGGATGAGGAGGAGGAGTAGATGAACAAAATGGTCAGAGAGTAAAGACATTTTTGAGCATTAACAAAATCAATCAATCCACTTTCTACATTTTATAGACGAGAAGACCAAGGCCAACTAAGTAGATATGTAGTTATTCTTGAAATCAGAAATCAGAATCAAAAGTCTGTTATTTATTTTGAATCACCAGTCAATCTACCTTCCTTCTCTTTTCCTCTTTTCTGAAAACATTAGAAAAATCATCGTTGAATTAATCTAACCTTGGGGAAAAAGCTACAAATTTCCCATAGTGTGTGGTCTTACCATTTCTGGGTTTCTGGGTTATGCAGTGAGTGAATGTTTGTATGTGTGTGTTGGGGTTGGGGTTGGGTGGGAATGTTACTGGTAATAGCCACACACATATGTTTAGAAAATCCAAAATGCATTTGGCCTTAAGCACTTCCCTCCTCACCTTGTTTCTAAATCCATGTGTATTTCAAGAAAATCTTAATCCATATGTTCCCGATTTACTTTCACTAAGTCATCTGCGTGTTGTTGGAAAGAGTCCTTTGATGTCTACAAAGACTTATATGAGCAACTTTTATGACCTCTCGGAGCCTTTGTTCTTTCAAGAAGCAAGATGTGCTTTGCCGGCATGGATAATGCTTTCATTGTAACAATCAAAAAATTTCCTAAAATTTGTAAAGGTGGTAGAGTGAATCCTAATCTTGACCAAAGCCCCATTCTTTACCCAGTGCCAGAACTATAGAGAGAAAGGTCTTGTCTGACTCACGAAAGGAATGTGCTGTCATCATTCAAGCATCCCTTTATTTTGTGCTTTGATCCTTCCGTGTTCAGGCAAATTGATTACTCTTGTTGGGAATGATAGTTTATTAAAATATTAATTTGTGCTCATTATTTTTTCATTTATTTTCCTTTTCTCATTTCACACGGGCAGTCAGGTCCTTTATAATTCCCTGCCTCAGAGAATTTTTTTTTAGTAGGACTGAAAGCAAATCCTAAATTTATTAAAGTCATTATGTAGGCTCCCTATTAAAGTCATTATTAGGTAGCCAGGAAAGTAAGAGAGGGAGTTGCCTTTCATAGCAGAGAGTACGGGGAGGTAATCCCTTTGACTGACACGGGAAAAGAGAATGATCTGATCCTTTTGGAGTGGGGCTCATATCTCACTCCTGGCAAAGTCCTGGGAAGATGAAAGAATCCCAGAAGTGATGGCCAAGCAAAACACTGGGAACTGTACTCTGAGCTCAGGCTTGAATTGTAGCTAGTCCAGTTGCCTACTATTCAATGCACGGCGGAGAAGAAACTCAGCTGCTGGTGACCCACAGGGACCATACAAGCTGGGTCACTGGGCGTGTCAGTAGTGACCAGTATGGAACAGTGTGAAAATTCCCTGAAGTTCTTGTGTTAAGAAGACCCTAGGATTTTTTCTCCTGGAATAGATAATCATGACTGACACTGAATTTCCTTCAATAAAGGAGGATGAATCATTTAAAATGATTTAAAGAAAATGTGAGTACATGATAATTCTGAAATACCTGAGTTTGTGTACTAGGGTTCATTTCTGCTATGCCTACTTATTTTATTTTAGAGTACCATAAATATCAGTCCACAAATATCTCCTGTGTGATGCTATCCTGTGTCACCTTCTGGAGTGAGGGAAGTGGTTAACGATATAAAGGAAGTTTCCATCTCTGTCTTCAAGTTGCTTCAACCTGAACTGTAAGCTGTCACCCTGGTTTTTATTAAGTTTTATAAAATGCCTTTAGTAAATTCCAAACACTCTACTAATTGCCTTAAGTAGATTGTCTTTTTAAATCTTTGCAACAATTCTACAAGACAGAAACTTTTATTTTACAGATAAGGAAGCTGAAGTTTATGAAACAACTTGCCCTATATCATACTGATAATAAAGAATCAAGCTAGGACCCGATATGAGTCTATTTATAAAATAGTTTATTTGATTAAGCCTGGGGGCTAAAAAAAGAGACTGACCAAGTTCAAAAAGAGGAGTCAGGGAAGGCTGAAGTGATCAGGGATGGGTTCAAGGAAACGTAGAATTTAAAACGAGTCTTAGAATAGTGAGGTTAAAATGTAACTTAGATGTCATTTAATCTGTTCCATACCCTCCTTTACAGATGTGGAAACTGAGCTTGTGTATATTGATAGAATATAGATAAGCAGAAGGTAAAGACAGAACAATATGTCTGAAGGTATAGCTGTGGGAATGATTATATTAGTCATTTTTACATTAAGAAACCAAGTCATAGGACAACAGAAAAGTGATGTGGGATGAGAAGTAAGTTACAGTGGGCCTCAGGGCAGCGTACTTCCTCTTGAAAGCCTTCCTTAACCACCATCACACCACCCAGACGGGATTATCAGGACGACTTACTGATATCCCCAGTATCAGTATATAGTGGAGAAATTACAGAGATCCATGAGTTCCAGGTTATAGCTCTGAACTTCATCTTGGATGTTTGTTTATAAGACTTATTTATGGATACCATACCATATCTAAATCAGAAATTTTATCCTGATAGGGGCTGGGCTTCTTAATTTGCCACAGGCTCCACACCCCAACATCTCAGTGATTGAGATTTTCACTTAAGTTTGAGGACTAGTGCTGTAGATAGTGGGGATCGAGTGCATGACAGGCACTGGAGATTGCAGAATAGAGAAGAGGCCTCTGAGGATTTATTAGGTTGTAGAACATGGGTTGGCGACCAGAGAGACTAGCCCAGATATAGAAGTCAGTCGCGATATAGCACAGGGCTTATCATTGTGGAAAGAGTCTTCAGTATCTGTGGGAACCAATGAGAGTAGCTGTATAATGCTTAGTTTGAAAAAAGAACCAATAGGCTTGGTGACCAGCTAGGTTAGGGCGATCAAATCAATCATTAGTCCTGTTATCTCTACTCATAAATAGTTCTCAACCACTTTCAGGTTTCTCCAGTCTCACAGCTCATGCTGTTATTGCCCTTGCCCTCTGGTAGTCTTCCTAACTTAATCATCATCCCATCTCTCCTACTGTTTTTCCCCCACTATTGTGAGAGTGATCCTTCTAAAATGGAGAACCCACCATGTCAATGTTCTGTTTAAAAGTATTTAAGTTTCCCATTGCTCTCAGAATCCCTTAAATTTCTTTATAAAGCATACAGGGCTTTTCACGGTCTGGCCTCTACTGCATCTAAACGTCTTCCTCTCCCTCACTCCCTACACCTCTTGGTCTCAGCTGTGCTGAACTTGGATCCTACCCTTTTTCCAGCTCTGAATCTCTGCAGCGCTCTGCTCCATTTTCCTAGAAGTTTCCCTGTCCTCTCCTCTCGTGACCTTAGGTTTCATATCCTCTTGGAAGTCTTCCTTCACTACCACCACCCTGCCCAGGCTGGATCAGGACTTCCTCTAATGTGTTGCCATTATCCTTTATTTTTTCATTTAATGTGCAAGCTTCTTGAGGGAAGGCCATGTCTGATTCATGATTGTAAACTAGTATCTAACACAGGGCTTAGTCCATGTCCTCATGACCTGTTGGCTGAATAAATGAACATATGAATGATTGAAAAAGAGGGAAGAGCTGAGGACGTTACCAAGGTATCATGCCTGACTACCTTGAAGAAGTGGTAATGTTAGAGTGCTCATTTACCTCTTCAATAATTCCACCTCAACCTTAAGGAGACACAGGGCCCTTTTCTTTCTCAGGACAAAAACAATAATGCCCTAAGCTCTGAGATCCAATCTATCTTAACTGATTTAGTTTTTTTAATGGTTAGAAGTCAACAGCTCTTCCAACCAGTATAATAATGACCAAACTGTGCCTAACAAGACTAAAACTAGTATTTATCAAATCTGTATTAGATAAATCATGTGAGAACAGAAAGCTATGCAGTCGTTCATTAAATGCTTTTTTTTTTTTGATTGGGGGGCATTTAAAAGGAACCCTTTTTCCACTGGGAGAGGGAGAGGTGAGGAACAGGATGTCTTGATCCTGGGGAGAAGCAGCAACCTACTTTGTGTGTTGACTTTCTGTTTGTGAGATATATAGTCAGCATTTCTAATGAATCTGCTGGAAGCGGCTGGAATATTATGATTTATAGCACCTTCCCACTCTCTATCATAGCATTTTATTAGATGGATGGGAAGCTGGTAGTAATGAGGTTAGGAATGAGAAAACATCCATCAAGCCCTGCTACATCTTCTCAGGAAAGACAACACACTATCTCATATGTCACAGGCAGTGATCTAGGTCACGATGATATAAAATGCGTGATTAAAACCAAGCATTTGACACTAGATAATAGGCATCTAGTTAAAAAATAGCTCTAGTGTTCCCGACTTTTAATTAAACCCAACTCGTAAATATGCACTGTGGTAAATATACTGCAGAATGGGGCTTGTTTATATTCCACCACATAACAATTACCTCCAGAATGGGTGCTTTATTTCACTACATAGTGTTATTAGTCAGGCGATGGACTGAAATACAAATGTTAAGCCAGTGATGTCAGACAGGCATGCCACCGCAGAGCCTCCACGCGACTCCTGCTTTTCCCTCCCACCTGCCCTGGTTTTCCTGCCTTTCTCTCAACCTCTCCACTGGAGCTGTCAATCTAAAATAAAACACATTTAATCATTTCCAGCAATCTCTTACTGTACGTTTGATTGCATCAGTAATGACTGGAAGAGAGAAGATCTTTTAAATATATAACCTTGGCATTCCATAAGTCTGCCCTGTTAACAGGTTTATTCTTTGACAGATTTGTTTATGAGAATTTTTTTTTTTTAAATACCAAATTCAGGACTATAATACTAGTATAGCATCGAATGGGGAGGAGTTAGGAAACAGGCTAATTGAGCAGAGTTTTTTCATATTGTTGGGTATTTGGAAATTTGGAGGGTAGTAATATGGATCATGGACAGGGCACTATCTAGGATTTAGATTTAACTCTGACATTAATTAGTTATCCGACATTTAATTGCCTTTTAGCCATGCAACTTTGGTGAGTGTTCACATTTGAAAAATGAGATTAGATATGACCTTAAGCAAGATTTCTTCCCCTCTGCTGGTTTATGAATCAGTTAAATCAGTGCATCTCAAACTCAGGTGTCATACAAATCTCTGGATCTTGTTAAAATGAAGATTATGACTCAACAGATGTAGGGCCTGTAATTCTATATTTCTGATGAACTTCTAGTGAATGCTGATCCTACTGATCTACAGATCACACTTTGGGTAGCAAGATGTTAAAATACAAGGATCACTTCTCATCATTGCAGGCTTTAAAGCTCTGGGTGTGTTTTCCCCTCTCTCTCCCAGTATAATTACTTATTATTTGTGTAGCGCCTTTAGGTAGAACACCTACCTTTTTTTGGGTAAAATATTGTTAGAACCGCTTTTTTTTGACCAGTGGTGTTAAACCAAGAACATTTCTGAATACACATCTACCCTCATGGAGTTCAATCCAATTCAGTTAATATTTCTCCAGTGTCACAGTCTAATTAGTAACACATTCCTGTGATCAGACAGCTCCCTGTCAGAGTGATTCGTAATCCCTTTAGATCCCACATGTTCACATTTAAGTTCTTTTTTCTTTCTCTGATTTCAAAGGAGATGAGGAACAGCTGATCACCTGTGGAAGTAATTTATATTAAATTGGCATGGGCAAACCATGTGCCTCAGAGCTAGAAAATTCTGTTAATAAACAGGAAGCCAACCAGTCAAGCCTCTCCTCCAAAACTTGTGTCTCTGCAGAGCCGGGGAGCAAAAGGTTTCACACCCAGGACAGTCGAGCAGTTAACCAGCCACAAGCATCTGTGAACGGGCTGGTCTGAGTGCCTGTGTGCATTTGGAATAAGGAGTTTCCTCTTGCATGAGATTTAACTTGTTATTTTATTTCTTCTTAATATGAAGATCAGATCTCTATTCTCTTTCCTGTATTTTCATTCAGTTTTGATGCGATTGCCGTAATTATGTGTCAGCTATTACCAGCACATTCTAATTACTCCACTTATTGCCAGAATTGCTACTACTGCATACTGCTTTGTTCCCTAGTGAACTCTAAGGGGAATTCCTTGTACATGTCACACTTTAGAGACAGTTATATTTTCCATGTTGTGTGATACTCAAAATCATTATTATTTTGAACAAATTCACAAAATTAATATGTGATTTTCAATTGGATTTTTTTGACTAATGCAGCTCAGCATTTCCCATTTCTGAACATGTTGTTGCTAAGAAAAATAACCATCTCATTATTTGATAGGAGTACATAAAAAGGAGAAGATTTATGAATCAATATTTTGCTTCCAGCTTTTAAAGATAGCGCCATGGTGTTTTAATTTTCAAATCACTAAACTCCTTCATTGATTTTTGTTTTTAACTGCATGAATTAGATAGGCTTTGTGATTCTAAACCCAGCTTCTCTATTGACTTATGTTATCTTAAGCAGCTGGTCAGAGTTGAGCCTCCCTTTATCCATCTGTAAAAGAGTTTTAACAGAGCTATCTCTCAATGTCCTAATAATGCTGTGAATTTAACAGGCTGTTTGATATGTGAGACAGTGTCAGTATCCTCAAATCTTAGAAAAGCAAAGGCTATTAAATTTAACAAATTTTTACTGATTTTACATAATATATTCTAAGTTTCTCATTGAATATCAACTCTGTACCTTTTCACTCACTTTAGCATACATTTGTATACCCTTTGTAGATGCAGTTATTTCAGTTTTTATTATCTTTTATTCTAATTCTAAAAATTTCAGTAAAGTATTACTCTTATCTCTTCCTCTTATCACCCAAACATCCGATAGATTGATCAGAGAAAAATAAACTGCATCTGAAAACTAGGAATAAGTATTTACAGAAAGATTTTTCAACCTGGAAGGAGTAAAACATAACATCCCAATGCAAAGGAAAAGAACACAATTTTAAAATATTGTCTATAGAAGTAAACATGTGTTTTATATTTGCAATAAAATTTAAAGACCCATAATATTAAATGTTAAAGATGAGAGAGAATGATATATTGGCATGAAGAATTGGGAAGAAGAGGTAAGGAGAATTATATAGGATAGGGATCTAAGTACCTTTCTTACTAAAAGGTAAGAAAATAAAGTATAAGACTAGAATTAATATTATCAGAAAATAAATTGAGCAGTTTGGAGAAAACTTTGAAAAGCTCAATTAGAATACAGAAGAAATGGTTCAAAAGGCAAAGTATCTATGGAGGTGGTTATACTTATGGAGATCAGAAAAATTTAGTTTTTAGTTTTTATAGCAAAAAACATAATGCCTATAAAAGAGAAAAATGATTCTGACCAATAAAAGCTTGTACTGAAACAAAGGGACTCATTATAAATCAGAAAAATACATTCAATAAGAGAAGCCTCTAGGTTTAGTCTGAAGAAATGGTTAAATTTAAGTGTAAAGACCTCCTGGAAGCATCTAACTAGAAATAATAATAAAAAGAACTATCAGATGTGTTTCAGACTTTTCCTCTACAACAGGATTAGTGACAGGAGACCATGGAATTAAAGTTTCTTAGGAAAAGGATTCTAATCCAATAATTTCACATCAGTCAAACTGTTATTCATGGAGGAAACATAAAATTACTGAGAGTAGTTCAGACATGTATGTTTCCTGGGGGGAAAGTTAACCAAACACAGCAGTAAGCTGAGATGAAAGATGAATAGAAAACAAAGAACTTAAATATAGGGAGATCACACTTTGAGGAAGGTCAGAAGTAAATTTCAAACCAAATTTGCCATTAAATAAAATAAATTTACCATTAAAAAAATAATTTGCCATAAATAGAATAACAAATGGTAATATGATTTACTTAAAGAGAAGATATAAAGTGTGGAAAAAATGGTCTAGAGGATCAGTTGTAAAAATTAAAACAGAAAATTGTTGGAAAGAAGTTGAAAATTATTTTCTTGTTTTTTTCACGTAAGGAATTCAATGGGTACTGATCATTAGAAAATAATAATGTTCAACTATGCTTAGAAAAAACTTAAGCTTGTAATAAGATAGATAACTTTTAAGTTAAAGAGAAAAGATTTTTAAATGTCAAAAAAAGAACAGAAAGAGTAAAACAAGACAAAAGTCATTGATTATTTGAGAAAATAGATGAAATGAGGTAAAATATCACTAATAAGAAGTAACTGGAATTGAAAATCAGTTCTATACTTTGTACAAAAACTTTACCTAGAATAAAATTATAGGGAATAATTAACACTAATGGCTGTGTAGAGTTAATAGGCAAATGCAAAAGAATAAAGTAGTTGGCATTAAATTAATATTAGTGTGTATTTCAAGGTATTAGTTCATTAAATGAGTATAAATGCAAGGCAGATAACCATTAAATCTTATTTACTTTACATTGAAAAACTGTTATAATCTGCAATGAAGTAGGGATGTTATAAACTTTATTTGATGAATAATATATACCTTAAAATGTGAATAAAAAGTATTAGAAATACAAATAGATGCTGACATAATTATGATGGTACCATAAATATTACCATGTTGCCTTTAGTTCTTGATAGATGATGTAGGAAAAATCCAACTAAGAAAACGCAAGATGAATAATAAAACAATAATATTGACTTAATAAAACATATCTAACTCAACAACTTAAACAAATAAAATATATTTTCTTTTGCATTGACCTAAACATTTCTACAAAGTTGATCATGTGTTCTACAACATGGTCTCAAGAAATTCTCAAATTATAAATTTTACAAGACTGAATTACCTGACCAAAGTGCAATATAAGAAGTAATAACATCAATAGTAAAGAATGCAAACAAACAAAAAGTTAAGAGACTTTCTTAAATATGTTATGGTCAAGAATAACATGAAATTATATACTCTTTAGAAAATAATAATAATGAATAGTTTATATAATGTTCCTGATAAGTGGAAAATTGTAATCCGGAAGTAAATTATTTATCTAAATTACTCCATTATTAAACAAATAATGATCATAAATTTTAAAATTTAATGTATGAAGTAAAGGGAAACAAAACTGTAGCAGAAACAGTTATTAAGAATAAATTTAAGAATTAACATCTGTAAAAGAAAAAAAAGAAATCAAGAAGTGATTCTTTTAAGAAAAATTATTGATGGTCCCTAACTAGCAAGCAAGATGAATATAAATGAGGGGAAAAAACCCAATACACACAGCTTGCAATTGATAACTTCCTCAGACCAGTTTTCATTTGGATTTTATAATGCTCCACTACACTAAATTCCCTTGTAGTTCTCTAGTCATCCCTTTGTTTCTTTTGAAATTTGCTTTTCCTTTGTGAATTCCAAATATTGGAGCTGTCCACGGTGGACCCTTAGCCCTCTTCTCCTGAGGCTTTGAATTACTGTTTTTCAGTCCCTATATCCTGTCTGACTCTTTGCCACCACATGAAATGCAGCACATCAGGCTTCCCAGTCCTTCACTAATGGAGTTGGCTCAAAATCATGTCCATTGGGTTGGTGATGCCATCCAACCATCTCATCCTCTGCCGTCCCCTTCTCCTCCCGCCTTCAGTCTTTCCCAGGATCAAGGTCTTTTCTAGTGAGTCAGTTCTTCGCTTCAGGTGGCTGAAGTATTGAAGCTTCAGCCTCAGCATCAGTCCTTCCAATGAATATTCCAGATGAATTTCCTTTAGAATTGACTGTTTGATCTCCTTGCAATCCAAGGGACTCTCAAGATGTCTTCTCCAGCACCACAATTCAAAAGAATTAGTTCTTTGGCGCTCACCCTTCTTTGTGGTCCAGCTCTCACATCTGAACATGACAACTGGAAAAACCATCGCTTTGACTCTGTGGACCTTTTTCGGCAAAGTAACGTCTCTGCTATTTAATAGTGTCTAGGTTTGTCATAGCTTTTCTTCCAAAGAGCAAGCATCTTTCAATTTCATGGCTGTAGGTCACTGTCTGAAGGGATTTTGGAGCCCAGGAAAATAAAATCTGTCACTGTTTCCACTTTTTCCTCATCTATATGTCATGAACTGATGTAACCATCTGCCATGACTTTAGTTTTTTGAATGTTGAGTTTTAAGACATATTTTTCACTCTCCTCTTTCACCCTCATCAGAAGGCTCTTTAGTTCTTCTTTGATTTCTGCCATTAGAGTGGTATCATCTGAATATCTGAGTTTGTTGATATTTCTCCCAGCAATCTTGACTCCAGTTTGTGAGTCCTCCTGCCCAGCATTTCACATGATGTGCTCTGTATAAAAGTTAAATAAGCAGGGTGGCAATGTACAGCCTTGACATATTCCTTTCCCTACTGTGAACCAGTCCATTCTTCCATGTCCATTTCTAACTGTTGCTTCTTGTCCTGCATACAGGTTTCTCAGGAGGGAGGTAAATGTTAGTTGCTCAATCATGTCTGATTCTTTGCAACCCCGTGACTGTAGCCCGCCAGGCTCCTTGTCCATGGAATTTCCCCAAGAATACTGGAGTGGGTTGCCATTCCCTTCTCCAAGGGATCTTCCTGGCCCAGGGATTAAACCTGAGTCTCTTGCATGCATGCACTCCTGCATTATAGGCTGATTCTTTACCACCTGAGCCATCAGGAAAGATATCTCTTGAAGAGTTTGTTGTGATCAAAGGCTTTATTGTAGTCAATGAAGCAGATGTAGACTTATTTTTGGAATTCCTTTGCTTTTTCTGTGATCCATTTGATGTTGGTAATTTGATCTCTGGTTCCTCTGCCTTTTCTAAATCCAGCTTGTACATCTGGAAGTTCTTGGTTCATGTACTACTGATGCCTGGCTTAAAGGATTTTGAGCATTTCCTTGCTAGCATGTGAAATGAGTGTAATTGTACCATAGTTTGAACATTCTTTGGGATTGGAGTGATAACTGACCTTTTCCAGTCCTGTGGCCACTGCTGAGTTTTACAAATTTGTTGACATATTGAGTGCAGCACTTGCATAGCATCATCTTTTAGTATTCGATATAGCTCAGGTGGAATTCCATCACCTCCACTAGCTCTGCTTGTAGTAATACTTCCTAAGGCCCACTTAGCTTCACACTCCGTAATGTCTGGCTCTAGGTGAGTGACCACACCATCATGGTTATCCGGGTCATTTAAGAGAGTCCTATTTATTCCCCTTCCATATGATATAACCCAATGCATTCTCTTCACTCCTCAGCCCACTCTGGTCCAAGCAGTAAATCTTTCTCACCTAGATTATTCTAGCAGCCTCTTTACTAGCTTCAATTCCACATGTGCTCCTCTACACTGTTTTCTACACAGCAGTGACAGAGAGTCATCTTTTTAATATAGACATATTCTGGTTTTTTTTTTTTAATATTTGTTTATTTAGCTGCATTGATCTTATTCAGCATACAAGATCTTCATTTTCTCAGGCAAATATTCCATTGTGGTGCATGGACTCTCTAGTTGTGGCACAATGATTCAGTGGTTGTGGTGGAAAGACTTAGTTGCTCCCCAGCATATGGGATCTTAGTTCCCCTACCAGGGATCAAACCCACATCCCCTGCATTGCAAGGCAGATTCTTAACCACTGGAACACCAGGGAAGTCCAAAATAAACACATATTCAAAATTCTTTGATAAATGACAGTGCAAATAAAATAATACCTAGTCTGCACAAAAATCTGTGCAATAACATTTATACTAGCTTTATTAATAATTGCCAAAACTTGGGAGCAACTAAGATGTCCTTCAAGAGGTGAATGGATAAAGAAGTTGTGGTATATTCAGATAACGGAAGTGATAAAAAGAATAAACTATCAAACCATGGAAAGACATGGAAGAACCTTCAATGCATATTGCTAAGTTAAAGAATCCAGTCTGAAAAGGCTACATATTGAATGACATTCTGGAAAAGGAAAACTGTGGAGGCAGTAAAAAGATCAGTGGTTGCCAGGGCCTCAGAGGGAGGGAGGAAGGGAGGGATGGATAGATGGAGTACAGGAGATTTTTAGAGTGGTGAAATTATCCTATATGATACTGTAATGGTAGAGTCATGACATTATACATGTTTTAAAAGCTGCAGAATGTAAAGCACAAAGACTGACCCCTAATGTAAACTGTGGAAGGCAGCTGTGGTCACCACTGTATCACCGACACCCTGATGTGAAGTATGGATGTTAATAACAATGTACCATAATTTATTCTTAATTGCCAAAATTTTATCAGTTGTGGAAATTTACTGTATTAATTTAAGATGTTAATGATAGGAGAAACTGATTGGGATATGGAGTGAGGTGATAAAGTGGGGGAGTGAATGAGGGTGGGAGGAAAGGGGTTATATAGGAGCTTTCTGTACTTTCTGCTCAATTCTTACATAAAGTAAACACTGCTAATAGTAAAATCTAGAAATTAAAACAAATTATTTAAACTGGTTACAGTGACCCATAAAGATCCAAGTAGTCAGAGCTATGGTTTTCCCAGTAATGATGTACAGATCTACAGTGATGTGAGAGTTGAACCATAAGGAAGACTGAATGCCACAGAATTGATGCTTTTGAATTGTGGTGCTGGAGAAGACTCTTGAGAATCCCTTGGACAGCAAGGAGATCAAACCAGTCAATTCTAAAAGAAATCAACCCTGAATACTCATTGAAAGGACTGATGCTGAAGCTCCTATATTTTGGCTACCTATTGCAAAGAGCTGACTCATTGGAAAAGACCCTGATGCTGGGAAAGATTGAAGGCAAAAGGAGAAGGGGGCGACAGAGGAATAGATGGTTAGATAGAATCACTGACTCAATGGACATGAATTTGAGCAAACTCTGGGAGATAGGGAAGGACAGGGAAGCCTGGCGTGCTGCAGTTCATGGGATTGCAAAGAGCCAGACACGACTTAAAGACTAAACAACAACAATATGATCCACAAAATGCTTGTTACAGAGTACCGCATTCTTGGATATGGATTATTGATTTGTTCTCTAGTTTACATAAAGAACTTTGCAAAATTGGTTATAACTTCCCCTTTTGATTGGATTGCCAGCACCTAATCAGAAATTAAACAGAAACCTAAACAGAAACCTAAACAAAAATTGCCCAAAAGCCATTGAACGACCTACATTACCTGCTTGGTTTTCCAAAAGCTTCTCAGGGACCTCTCCTGTTTCAGCCACCTTGTATTTCTTTCTTCCCTTCCTTCAGAGCTGGTTCTTCCTAATCTTCCAGGTCTGGATAAATGTCACCTCATAGTGAGGTGTTCCCATACAACTCTCTTAACCCTATAGCTCTACTCCCAGTTTTTGTTACCTTCATAGCATTTATGGTGGTTTAGTTGCTAAGTCATGTATGACTCTTGCAACCCCAGGCTACAGTCCATGGGATTCTCCAGGCAAGAATACTGTAATGGGTTGCCTTTTCCTTCTTCAGCAGATCTTCTCAACCCAGGGATCGAACCCAGGTCTCCTGCACTGCAGGCAGATTCTTTACTGACTGAGCTACAAGGGAAGCCTAACAATTTGTAATTACTTGTTTGCTGACTTGTTTACCATTGTTCTTGTCCACTTGGCTATGTAATCCTGAAGGGCCTGAAACCATTTATGGTTTGTTTATTAGTAATTACTCAGTGCTCTGAGCAGGGTCAGACACAAAGCCGATGGTCAGTAATGGGGCAATTGGTAGAGACAATGGTTCTAAGATTCCAGATATGGAGAGAATGTCATAAACACATTTTTATTCTAATTAATATGACAAATTTAATAAAATGAACAGTTTACTAGAAAAAAGTGAATTTCTAAAAATAATTCAAGCAGGAATAGAAGATCTGAATATTTATGGAATAAACTGAGACGATTATTAAAACACTAACTCTGTGGAGGATACAAGGCTAAGAATATTTTAAGGATGAGTTTCCCTAAACCTTTAAGAAAAAAGCAATTCCTATGTTATTTAAAATGCTATTGAACTTAGAGAAAGATTAATTTATCCCTTATTAACTTTTTGAATCACAAAATATAGCCAGTTCACATAAGAATAAAGATTTAAAAATCCTAAATAAAATTAATGACAGCTCATATACAGACTGTATTAAAATAATATGTTATGAACATTTTATTAAGTCTAGGAAAAGATGGATTGATCCCCAGTTCATTTTATGAATTACAAAAATAGCTAGCTCACTTAAGAGTAGAAATTCAAAAAACCCTAAATAAATAATAGCAACTCAAATACACTATTTTATTAAAACATGTATGTGTTGACTTTGTCACAGAAGTGCAAAATATTTTTAAAGTAGAAAATTTATTAAAACAATTAATCGTACCAAGAGATCAAAGAAAGTGAAAAACTTATGTGATCATCTCAATTGATGCTAAAAGGACATTTAAGAAATTCAGCTTCAGTGGATGAAGAAAGGTTTTGCAAAATAGGATATATAGTCAGTGTGATAAGACCTATTCTAAAATCTGAAGCAAATATTTGCATTAAATGTCAAAAATTAAGAAACTGTAGAGTGATATTTGACAGTGCATTTTATCCCTGTAAGTCTTAATTTCCATATCTGTAAAATGGAGGTAAATAATATAATTTCCTTTATGGGGTTTTTTATTGTTTTTCTATGTTATTTATAAATAGATTTACCCAATACCTATTGGAGAGTAATAGAAATTAATTTTGTGTGTATTTCCCCTCTTCATTCCATAAGCATTAGGCTTAGTTTCATTTTGAATGGTGAACGCATAGAAGTCTAGGTAAATTACAAGGAAAGGACTGCAGCAAGACAGGACAGAAAAAAAAGTGTGATATTTATGATTTTGTGTTATGAGAGTTCAGAGGGCAAGCTAAGGAAGATAGGCCTTGGATCTAGGGTTTCAGATTCCCAAGCCTCAACACTGAATGGCCTCAGTAAATCCATAGCCTTGGAAAACTAGATGCCAGTGGACTAGAAGAAGAAGCAGCCATGAGCGTCCAGAGAACTGCATCTCTTTGCTTTGCCTGGCTCAGTTATACCTGGCATATGTCATGAGCCCTCATCTTGCTAGATTTTCTGAGAATGAAAGTCATTTGCCTGTGCCTTGAGATCTTTCCTGATAGTTATTCACTTATGGCTTGAGGTAATTTTATATCATTTTGATGCTTTAAGATCATACTCCAGTTGAGTCAGATTTCTAGGGAAGATGCTTCTGTGATATATCCCAGGATGCTGGTAACCCTAAGAGGACCAGTGGATACCATATCAGGATAGAAAATACAGTAGGTTCCGTTTTAAGATGTCTCAATTTGAGGCTAGCCTAGGGCATGTTGAACTGCGAGTGGTGGAGTATTGACAGCTCTGTGATAAATACTATATGCCTATTTATAATATCAATAGAATCTACCATTATCATTACTAATGTTTAGTTTTGCCTTGGAATTTCTATCCAGTGAAATAAAATGAAAAGAAACTGTAGCAGTTTCTTTTGGATTTTTTTATTTTATATTATTATTTAAAATTATACTTGGAGGTCTTATTATTTTTAAATAGGAGTATTAGTTACCTGGAAAAATCTAAAAGATTTGACTGTAAAGCTCTGAAGTTTAACAATAGGAACAGAGTTCAATAAGAGTACTTCTCACAAAATAGCTATATATAACTTCACATAGATCTTATAAATGAGTAATAACCCTTCATAAAATATAAAGGAAATATGCTGTTCCAAATAGCAATTTAAACTTAAAATCTGGAATATCTACATAAAAAAATTCTATAAAACATTTACTGAGAGACTTAAAAGAATTAAAGAATTGGAAAGACCTACCCTGTTCTCAGATAATCAAGGCTTGAAAGATGTCAGAGTTCCCCAAATGTATCATAAATTATATAACACAAAGAGTGCAGTGAATTTTTGGCTATATCTGATGAAATGATTTTGAAATTATGAAATACGTCCCACACTAATAACCAAGAAAGAAACATTAACCTAGAAACAATAATATATTTGATACCTGCACTATCGAATATTAAAATTGTTGAAATAGTTACAACAATTACAGTAGTGTGTTGAAAAGAGAACAATGAAATAAAGTAAAAATCTAGAAATAGACTTAAGCATGTGTTAAAAACAGCACAGTAAGCAGAATTTGGGCTTCCCTGTAGCTCAGACAGTAAAGAACCTGCCTGCAGTGAAGACCTGGGTTCAATCCCTGGGTTGGAAAGATACCCTAGAGAAGGCAATGGCAACCCACTCCAGTATTCTTGCCTGGAGAATCCCATGACAAAGGAGCCTGAAAGGCTACAGTTCATGGGTTCACAAACAGTTGGACATGACTGAGCGAATAACACTTAAGGAGAATTTACATGAAAAGTGGTGCTGGAAATTCTGGTTGATTAGTAAGGAAAGCAAAAAACAAACTGTATCTTATATGTATTATAGAATTAAATAGATTTAGATGTTACATGGTTATATATTTAATATAAAATTAGGATATAAATTAATATTATCTGAATCAAGGATGTAGAAATGTTTTCTAAACTTAAAGCAAGTCTTTTAAAAACGTCTTGATATAAAAAGATTGATGATTTGAATTCTGAAACTACTTGGAGTTTTCTTTACAAAAACTCACTATAATCAGGGTCCATGAATGGAATGGAGTGTTAGGTCCATAAATCAAGGTAAATTGGATGTTGTTAAGCAGGAGATGGCAGGAGTGAACATTGACATTTAGGAATCGGTGAACTAAACTAATGAGAATGGGCAAATTTAATTCAAATGACCATTATATCTACTACTCTGGGCAAGAATCACTTAGAAGAAATGGATAGCCCTTGTACTCAACAAGAGAGCCTGAAATGCAGTACTTGGGTGCAGTCTCAAAAATGACAGAATGATCTTGTTTCATTTAAAGGCAAACCATTCAACATCACAGTAATCTAAGTCTATGCCCCAACCACTAATGCTAAAGAACCTGAAAGTTGAACAGTCTGTGAAGACCTACAAGACCTTCTAGAACTAACAACAACAAAAAATGTCCCTCTCTTTGAAGGGAATTGGAATGCGAAATTAGGAAGTCAAGAAATACCTGGAGTAACGGACAAGTTTGGCCTTGAAATACAAAATGAAGCAGGACAAAGGCTAACAGAGTTTTGCCAAAAGAACACACTGGCCATAGCTAACACCCTCTGCCAACAACACAAGAGACAACTTTACATGTGGACATCACCAGATGGTCAATACCAGAATCAGATTGATTATTTTCTTTGCAGCTGAAAATGGAGAAGCTCTATACAGTCAGCAAAAACAAGACCTGGAGCTGACTGTGGCTCAGATCATGAGCTCCTTATTGAGTGGGTTGCCATTTCCTTCTCCAGGGGATCTTCCCCACTCAGGGATCAAACCTGGGTCTCCTGCATTGCAGGCGGTTTCTTTACTGACTGAGACATCAAGGAAGCTCCCTTATTGAAAAATTCAGGCTTAAATTGAATAAAGTAGGGAAAACTATTAGACCATTCAGGGATGACCTAAGTTATACAGTGTATATAATTATACAATTATACAGTGAAAGTCACAGATAAATTCAAGGTATTAGATCTGATAGAATGCCTGAAGAATAATGGGCAGAGTTTCGTGATATTGTACAGGAGGCGGTGATCAAGACTATCCCCCCCAAAAAAGAAATGCAAACGGCAAAATGGTTGTTTGAGGAGGCCTTACAAATAGAAAAAGAAGAGAAGCAAAAGGCAAAGGAAAAAAGGAAATATATACCCATCTAAATGCAGAGTTCCAAAGAATAGCAAGGAGAGGTAAGAAAGCCTTCATCAGTGATCAATGCAAAGAAATAAAGGAAAACAATAGAATGGGAAGACTAGAGATCTCTTCAAGACAATGAAGAGATACTAAGGGAACATTTCGTGCAAAGATGGGTACAAAAAAGGACCTAACAGAAATGGTATGGACCTAACAGAAGCAGAAGATAAAAAGATAAGGTGGCAAGAATACACAGAAAAACTACACAAAAAAGATCTTCATCACCCAGATAACCATGAAGGTATGAACACTAACCTAGAGCCAGACATCCAGGAATGGAAGTCAAGTGGGCCTTAGGAACAAACCTAATGGAGGTGATGGAATTCCACCTGAGCTATTTCAAATACTAAAAGATGATGCTGTGAAAGTGCTGTACTCAATATGCCGGCACATTTGGAAAACTCAGCAGTGATCACAGGACTGGAAAAGGTCAGATTTCATTCCAATCCCAAAGAAAGGCAATGCCAAAGAATGTTCAATCTACTGCACAATTGCATTCATCCTACATGCTAGCAAAGTAATGCTCAAAATCCTCCAAGCTAGGCTTCAAAAGTATGTGAACTGAGAAATTCCAGATGTTCAAGCTGGATTTAGAAAAGGCAGAGGAACCAGAGATCAAATTGCCAACATCCGTTGGGTCATCGAAAAAGCAAGAGTTCCAGAAAAACATCTACGTCTGCTTTATTGACTAAGCCAATGCCATTGACTGTGTGGATCGCAACAAACTGGAGAATTCTTAAAGAGAAGGGAATACCAGACCACCTTACCTGCCTCCTGAGAAATCTGTATGGAGG
The DNA here is from genome assembly GCF_910594005.1 of Cervus elaphus. Taxonomy (NCBI): domain Eukaryota; kingdom Metazoa; phylum Chordata; class Mammalia; order Artiodactyla; family Cervidae; genus Cervus; species Cervus elaphus. The sequence goes on from NC_057843.1 coordinate 55,612,830, forward strand.
TCAAGAAGCAGCAGTTAAAACCAGACGTGGAACAATGGACTGGTTCCAATTTGGGAAAGGAGTACGTCAAGGATGTATATTGTCACCCTGATTATTTAACTTGTATGTGGAGTACATCATGCGAAATGCCAGGGTGGGTGAAGCATAAGCTGAAATCAAGATTGCTGGGAGAAATATCAATAACCTCAGATATGCAGATGATATCACCCTTATGACAGAAAGTGAAGAGGAACTAAGAGGCCTGTTGATGAAGGTGAAAGAGGAGAGTCAAAAAACTGGCTTAAAACTCAACATTCAGAAAACTAAGATCATGACATCCAGTCCCATCTTTTCAGTTCAGTCACTGAGTCATGTCCAACTCTTTGCAGCCTCATGGACTGAAGCATGCCATGCTTCCCTGTCCATCGCCAACTCCTGGAGCTTGCTCAGATTCATGTCCATTGAGTTGATGATGCCATCCAACCATCTCATCCTCTGTCATCCCCTTCTCCTCCTGCCTTCAATCTTTCCCAGCATCAGAGTCTTTTCCAATGAATCAGTTCTTCTTATCAGGTGGCCAAAGTATCAGCTTCAGCTTCAGCACCAATCCTCCCAATGAATATTCAGGACTGATTTCCTTTAGGATGGACTGGTTTGATCTCCTTGCAGTCCAAGGGACTCTCAAGAGTCTTCTCCAACACCACAGTTCAAAAGCATCAATTCTTCAGTGCTCAGCTTTCTTTGCCATCCAACTCTCACATGACTACTGGAAAGACCATAGCTTTGACCTGATGAACTTTTGATGGTAAAGTAATACCTCTACTTTTTGATACACTGTCTAGGTTTGTCATAGCTTTTCTTCCAAGGACCAAGTGTCTTTTAATTTCATGGCTGCAGTCACTGTTTGCAGTGATTTTGCAGCCCAAGAAAATAAAGGCTATGACTGTTTCCATTGTCACTTCATTGCAAATAGATGGGAAACAATGGAAACAGTGACAAAGTGCTGAAGAATTGATGTGTTTTTTTAATATAAATTTATTTATTTTAATTGGAGGCTAATTACTTTACAATATTTTAGTGGCTTTGCCATACATTGACATGAATCCACCACAGGTGTACATGTGTGTGTTCCCCATCCTGAACCCCCCTCCCACCTCCCTCCCCATCCCATCCCTCTGGGTCATCCCAGTGCACCAGCCCCGAGCACCCTGTCTCATGATTCAAATCTGAACTGGCAGTTTGTTTCACATATGATAATATACATGTTTCAATGCCATTCTCCCAAATCATCCCACCCTTGCCTTCTCCTACAGAGTCCAAAAGACTGTTCTATACATCTGTGTCTCTTTTGCTATCTCGCATATAGGGTTATCGTTACCATCTTTCTAAATTCCATATATATGCATTAGTATACTGTATTGGTGTTTTTCTTTCTGGCTTACTTCACTCTGTATAATAGGCTCCAGTTTCATCCACCTCATTAGAACTGATTCAAATGCATTCTTTTTAATGGCTGAGTAATATTCCATAGTGTATATGTACCACAGCTTTCTTATCCATTCATCTGCTAATGGACATCTAGGTTGCTTCCATGTCCTGGCTATTGTAAACAGTGTTACAATGAACATTGGGGTACACATGTCTCCTTCAATTCTGGTTTCCTCGGTGTGTGTGCCCAGCAGTGGGATTGCTGGGTCATATGGCAGTTCTAAGAATTGATATTTGAACTGTGGTGTTGGGGAAGTCTCTTGAGAGTCCCTTGGAGTGCAAGGAGATCCAGTCAGTCAACCCTAAAGGAAATCAGTCCTGAATATTCATTGGAAGGACTGATGCTGAAGCTGAAACTCCAATACTTTGGCCACCTAATGCAAAAACTGACTCATTGTTCAGAAGAGGATGACAGAGGATGAGATGGTCCACTGACTCAATGGACATGAGTTTGAGCAAGCTCTGGGTGTTGGTGATGGACAGAGAAGCCTGTTGTGCTGCAGTCCATGGAGTGACCAAGAGTTGGACACTACTGTGTGACTGAACTGAACTGAATTGATACAGTATATCTTTGATACCTGAAACTAAGATAATATTGTTAATCAACTATACTTCAGTAAAACATTCAGTTCAGTTCAGTTCAGTTGCTCAGTCGTGTCTGACTCTTTAAAACATTATATACTTTAAAAATTCATGCTAGGAAAATATTTTAATTACATGAGAAATACTCATTTTAGACTATTAAGTGAAAGCATTATTTAGAAAAGACAGAAGAACCAGAGATCAAATTGCCAACATTCGTTGGCTCATTGAAAAAGCAAGAGGACACTAGAAAAACATCTACCTCTGCTTTATTGACGACGCCAAAGCCTTTGTGTGGATAGCAACAAACTGTGGAAAATTCTTAAAGAGGTGTGAATACCAGACCACCTGACAAGCCTCCCGAGAAATCTGTGTGCAGGTCAAGAAGCAACAGTTAGAACTGGACTTGGAACAACAGACTGGTTCCAAATCGGGAAAGGAGTGTGTCAAGGCTATATGTTGTTACCCTGCTTAATTAAGAGTACATCACGCGAAATGCCGGACTGGATGAAGCACAAGCTGAAAGCAATATTGCTGGGAGAAATATCAATAACCTCAGATACACAGATGACAGCACACTTATGGCAGAAATTGAAGAAGAACTAAAGAGCCTGCACTCATCTCACACACTAGTAAAGTGATGCTTAAAATTCTCCAAGCCAGGCTTCAGCAATACGTGAACCGTGAACTTCTAGATGTTCAAACTGGTTTTAGAAAAGGCGAAGGAACCAGAGATCAAATTGCCAACATCCGCTGGATCATCGAAAAGCAAGAGAGTTCCAGAAAAACATCTAATTCTGCTTTCTTGACTATGACAAAGCCTTTGACTGTGTGGATCACAATAAACTGTGGCAAATTCTGAGAGAGATGGGAATACCAGACCACCTGAGCTGCCTCTTGAGAAATCTGTATGCAGGTCAGGAAGCAACAGTTAGAACTGGGCATGGAACAACAGACTGGTTCCAAATAGGAAAAGGAGTACGTCAAGGCTGTATATGTCATCCTGCTTATTTAACTTATATGCTTATACTCATCATGAGAAACGCTGAGCTGATGAAGCACAAGCTGGAATCAAGGTTGCCAGGAGAAATATCAATAACCTCAGATATGCAGATGACACCACCCTTGTGGCAGAAAGTGAAGAACTAAAGAGCCTCTTGATGAAAGTGAAAGAGGAGAGTGAAAAAGTCGGCTTAAAACTCAACATTCAGAACACTGAGATCATCACAGCCAGTCCCATCACTTCATGGCAAATAGATGGGGAAACAGTGGAAACAGTGGCTGACTTTATTTTTCTGGGCTCCAAAATCACTGCAGATGGTGATTGCTGCCATGAAATTAAAAGACGCTTACTCCTTGGAAGGAAAGTTATGACCAACCTAGATAGCATATTAAAAAGCAGAGACATTACTTTGTCAACAAAGGTCCATCTAGTCAAGGCTATGGTTTTTCCAGTGGTCATGTATGGATGTGAGAGTTGGACTATAAAGAAAGTTGAGCGCCGAAAAATTGATGCTTTTGAACTGTGGTGTTGGAGAAGACTCTTGAGAGTCCCTTGGACTGCAAGGAGATCCAACCAGTCCATGCTAAAGGAGATCAGACCTGGGTGTTCATTGGAAGGACTGATGTTGAAGCTGAAACTCCAGTACTTTGGCCACCTGATGCAAAGAGCTGACTCATTGGAAAAGACCCTGATGCTGGGAAAGTTTGAGGGCAGGAGGAGAAGGAGACGACAGAGGATAGATGGTTGGATGGCATCACCGACTGAATGGACATGAGTTGGGTGGACTCCAGGAGTTGGTTATGGACAGGGAGGCCTGGCGTGCTGCCGTTCATGGGGTTGCAAAGAGTCAGACACGACTGAGTGACTGAACTGAACTGAACTGAAAGAGCCTCTTGATGAAAGTGAAAGAGGAGAGTGAAAAAGTTGGCTTAATAGTCAACATTCAGAAAACTAACATCATGGCACCTGGCCCCATCACTTCTTGGCAAATAGATGGGGAAACAATGGAAACAGTGACAGACTTTATTTTGGGGGGCTCCAAAATCACTGCAGATGGTGCCTGCAGCCATGAAATTAAAAGACGCTTACTCCTTGGAAGAAAAGTTATGGCCAACCTAGACAGCATATTGAAAAGCAGAGACATTACTTTGCCAACAAAGGTCCATCTAGTCAAAGCTATGGTTTTCCAATAGTCATGTATGAATGTGAGATTTGGACTATAAAGAAAGCTGAGCACCGAAAAATTGATGCTTTTAAACTGGTGTTGGTGGAGATTCTTGAGAGTCCCTTGGACAGCAAGGCAATCAAACCAGTCCATCCTAAAGGAAATCAATCCTGAATATTCATTGGAAGGACTGATGCTGAAGCTGAAACTCCAGTACTTTGGCCACCTGATGCCAAGAACTGACTTATTGGAAAAGATCCTGATCCTGGGAAAGATTGAAGGCAGGAGGAGAAGGAGACGACAGAGGATGAGATGGTTGGATGGCATCACTGACTCAATGGATATAAGTTTGAGTAGGCTCTGGGAGTTGGTGATGGACAGGGAAGCCTGGCATGCTGCAGTCCATGGGGTTGCAAAGAGTAGGATATGACTGAGCGACTGAACTGAACTGTATTATCTCCATAGAAAATTTGATGAAATAACATATCTTAAAATGTTCAGTTCAGCACGCCAGGCCTCCCTGTCCATTACCAACTCCTGGAGTTTACTCAAACTCATGTCCGTCAAGTCGGTGGTGCCATCCAGCCGTCTCATTGTCTGTCATCCCCTTCTCCACTACTACTAACTTTAACTCTAGATTGTGGTTATATGGGTGGTTCTAAGTATATATTTTATATTTTTATGTAACTTCCTTTTTTCCCAATAATCACATATAACTTTGTAATAAATGATAACAATAAATTTTATTTTTCAAATTATAAATAAAAGTTTACTAAAGCTTGAAAATGTATAGGAAATTATAAAAATGATAATAATACTAAATTTTTGTCCTAGCACCTAAAATTATTGTTCATGTTGAATTACCTTTTTCAATAGAATATGGCATAAAGAAGGAAAATGTAGCCAAAGGAACTCAGCTTTGGAAGAAATATAAAGATTCATTTTAGCTTTTTCTTAGGGGGTATTCTTTAATGATTATTGCAGATGGAGGTATATTGATGATTTGTTAAAAGAAACCCCATTTCATGAAAAATAATACTTGAATTGACAAAGTTTCATCTTTAATAATGTTAAAGACATATCTCTGTCATGCCTACTCTTAAATATCATGAGTATATAGGTTTGAGAGTTACTTTACATTAAAGACAGTATGTGGAAAGTCCAGCATAATGAAGTAAACGTCAATCACCTGGACCAAGTTTCTCAGACTTTAGTGAGCACACGCTCACCTGGGGGGTGTTATTACTGGGTTGGCCAAGACATTCATTCGGTTTTTACATAAGATGGCTGTTGTAGTGCTTTGTTATCTTTAACTTCATGCAGAACAGCTTTGTTAGATTGTTTTGTGAAAGCTGTCATTTCAGCATGCATTAAAAATATCTTATCAAAATTGGTGAATTTTTGTGTAGGCATTTTAATAATGAAGATAGAAGGAAAAAGGCAACATTTTGGTATATTATGCTTATTATTTTAAGGAAAGTAAAAACACATCTGAGAAAGATTTGTCTCGAATATGGAGAAGGTGCTGTGACTGATCAAATGTGTCAAAAGTGGTTTGTGAAGTTTCGTATTGGAGATTTTTCACTGGACGATGCTCCATAGTCAGATAGACAAGTTGAAGATGATAGCAATCACATCAAGACATTGAGAACAGTCAACGTTATACTGCATGGGAGATAGCTGACATACTCAAAACATGCAAATCAAACGTTAGAAATCATCTGCACCAGCTTGGTTATGTTAACTGCTTAACATAAGTGAAAATAAAAAACCTTATTGACTGTATTTTCACATGCTATTATCTACTTAAGCATAAGAAAAACATTCCATTTTTAAAACAAATTGTGATGGGTGATGAAAAATGAATATTGTACAATAATATGAAACAGAAGAGATTGTGCGGCAAGCTAAATGAACCACCCCCAACCACACCAAAGGCCAGTCTTCATCCAAGAAGGTGATGCTGTGTATATGGTAGGGTTAGAAGGGTGTCCTGTATTATGAGCTCCTTCCGGAAAACCAAGTGATTAATTCCAGTAAGTTCTGCTCCCAATTCCAATAAGTTCTGTTCCCAACTGAAAGGAATACTCAATGAAAAGCATCTGTTAGTCAACAGAAAATGCATACTCTTCCATCAGGATAATGCAAGACCCCTTGCTTCTTTGATGACCAGGCAAAAAGTGTTACAGCTTGGCTGGGAAGTTCTGATTCATCTGCTGTATTCACCAGAAATTACACTTTTGGATTTTCCATTTATTTTGGTCTTTACAAAATTCTCTTAATGGAAGAATTTTCAATTCCCAGGAAGATTGTAAAAGATACCTGTAAAAGGCATCTGCTCAAAAAGATAATAAGTCTTGGGGAGATGGAATTATGAAGTTGCCTGAAAAATGGCAGGAGATAGTGGAATAAGACTATGTTATTGAATATGTTGTTCAGTAAAGTTCTTGGTGAAATGAAAACAAAGTTCCTTCGTTTTTTACTTTAAAACCGAGGGAAGTTTTTGGCCAACCAATGAAATACAGATTCTTTTCCCGGATGAGGCATCAGATACTGCATTTCCAGGAAGTTCCTAGGTGATGCCTATGCTGCTGATCTGTGGACTCTTCTCAGAGTAACAAGCGTTTTTCTTATTCCTGGATCTGCAACTGATCCTGGTATTATTAGTTCTTGCCATCTTTTTTTATATATTAATAAAACTGAGACTAAAATTCAGGCTTTTTAAATAGGGAGGGGTGAAATTATATTTTTTTGGTTCAAAAAAATGAATTTCAAAGTACTTATTAAATTTCAAGTCTTACCTAATAGCATTCTCAGTTCTCTACATAATATTTTTCTAGGGGCATTGTTGCTTTTTTTTTTAAGTGACTAAAAAGGATTTGAACTTCCCTAGTGGCTCAGTGGTAAAGAATTCATCTGCAATGCAGGAGCTGCAAGAGATGCAGTTCAATCCCTGGATTAGGAAGGTCCTCTGGAGGAGGGCATGGCAATCCATGAACAGAGGAACCTGGCAAGTTGCAGTCCACAGGGTCACAAAGAGTCAGACATGACTGAAGCAATGTGGCATATGCACACATATGAAAAAAGATTTTTCCTACTCCTGTGTTATTAAAACAATTACAAAAAAGTAGTTATCAGTAAGCAACTTTGACGTTGTCAGTTGCCCTTTTCTTTAGTGACCTATACTATTATTTTTCCATATGCATCATAGATCTTAGCAAAGCTTATTAGTTGTTTTCTGCACTTTAGGAAGTGATACAAGTGTGTGACCAGTAGCACTAAGTCAAAATGTCCTAATTGTGAAGAGGATATGAAATGAGAGAAATGAGTTATTGATAACATTTTGTTTTCATGAGTTGCAGGAAGCTGAAATAATTTTGCAATGTGAACACTTCTCCAAATTAAGCAGCAACTTCCTTTCACTGAATTCTCTTGCCCTGTCAGCCAACTACTCTCCACAAATATCCCTAAGTAAATAGCTTAGCATGTGTTTCTCCAAGGATTTTTTTTTTTCCTGGTAAGATGTAAGATGTAAGACTGATAGTGGGTAGAGAGTGAACAACCAACACCTTTGTCGTGGATCTTTTACTCTGGTTTTCAAAGTTGTCATTCAGTGCTATAATTAGAGGACTAAAGGGAAATCTGTAGTTTTTAAGACTAGCTAAATTCTTAACAAAAAGTCTCAGCTTGCTTTTAGAATATATAATTCTGTTACTTAAGTAAAAACCTTTATATTTCATAAAAAGTATGATATTAACACAAAGATTAGTAACCTACTCAAGTATGTTTATCACCCACCCGAAGAAATAAATTACTACTAATATTATTTCTTGAGCTTCCCAGGTGGCTCAGTGGTAAAGAATCCACCTGCCAATGCAGGAGACTCAGGTTCGATTCCTGGGCCAGGAAGATCCCCTGGAGGAGGAAATGGCAACAAACTCCAGCATTCTTGCCTGGAAAATCCATGGGCAGAGAAGCCTGGTGGGCTACAGTCCTTGGGGTCTCAAAGAATCGGACAAAACTGAGCAAGCGGTGTTGTTTCATAGTACATGTATTCTTCTACAGCTTTCTTTTTTCTAACGTTACCTTTGTATGGTTCATTCTTTCCTCTGGTTCATTCATATTCACTGCTATAAAGTATTACATTGTATGACTATACCACACCTTAGTGATCAGTTCACTTACTGATGAACTTTTAAATTGTGTATTCATCAGGATGTAGGCTACATCCAAATCATAGTGGCCTGAGAGAAAACATTTACTTTTTATTTACTTGAATTTTGCCTATACTTCACGTCCTGTACTGCCCAGCCGGGGTGGAACCTAGCCTGACAGGACCTCCACCATGTGCAGGGTCCTGTTACTATGGTGAGGAAAATCACTGGGGTGAATCATACAGTCTCTTAAAACTGACTTGACCCAAGTTCCTTCTGTTCATATTTTATTGCCATAGAAAGTCACATGGTCACTCTTAATTCCAAAGTGTGTGTGTGTATTAGGCACTCAGTTGTGGCTGACTCTTTGTGACCCCCATGGACTATAGCCCACCAGCCTTCTCTGTCCATGGAATTCTCCAGGCAAGAATACTGGAGTCGGTTGCCATTTCCTTCTCCAGAAGGTTGCAATCTCCTTCTCGATCTTCCTGATCAAGGGATCGAACCTGGGTCTCCACATTACCGACGGGTTCTTTAGCAACTGAGCCACTAGAGAAACCACAAATTACAAAGGAGTAAGTTAAAACTGTGTAACCATGTCATGTAATCGAAGAAGGAGACTCATAATAATAGCCAGTAGCTATATGATAACTGCAAGTCATTTTCAAAGTTTTGTCTTGCTAACAATACTGATATGAACTTAGATATATTTAATTTCATATGCATATATGTAAAAGTTCCTAAGGCTAAATAGACTTAGAATTGGATTCACTAGGTCATGGGCACTCAACTTTCTGGAAGCTATCAGAATGCTCTTTAGAGTAATACAGATATACACTCCCACCAGCAGTGTATAAATGTTATCCATGTGCTGTATTCTCAGTAGCATCTTCTGTTTTCTGCCATTCTGATAGTTATGCATTGGCAATTGCATAATATCCCTTCATATTTTTACTAGAAGTTGAGGTATTTTTTTGGGTGTTTATTAGCCATTTAGGTTTCCTTTTCTGTGATTTGACTATTCAAGTACTTTGTCCATTTTTCAAGCATTTTTATCTTTTGCATATTAGTTCATGGGGGTATATCAGTTACTTTTGAATGCTAATCCCTTGTGATTATTGGTATGACAAATATTTTTCCCTAATTTACTAAATCATTTTTCCATTGATGAAAGTGGGGTGTTAAAGTCCCCAACTATTTTTGTGTTACTGTCCATTTCTCCTTTTATGGTGATTAGTATTTACCTTATATTTTGATGCTCCTATGTTGGGTTCATATGTATTTACAATTGTTGTATCTTTTTCTTGAATTGACCCTTGATCATTAATTAGTGTCCTTCTTTGTCTCTTGTAACAGTCTTTATTTTAAAGTCATTTTGTCTGATACAATTATTGCTCCTCCAGCTTTCTTTTGCTTTCCATTTGCATGGAATAATTTTTTCCATCCTCTCACTTTCATTCTGTTTGTGTCCCTAGATCTGAAGTGGGTTTCTTGTAGACAGAATATATATGACTCTTGTATATATATATATACAAGCCACTGCCTTCCCCCTTGTATATAGCCACCCCCCCAACCCTTGCAGGAGACCCTTCAATACTAGCAGGTAAGTCTAGTCCAGTCTTTTATGAGATTACCTCTTTTTTCTCTTGGCCCTGGTGTGCAAGAGACCCTGTGTGTGCCTTCCAAAAGTGGATTTTATGTTTCCCTCAGTTCTGTGGAATTTCTGCAATGAAACTCCATTGGATTTCAAAGCTAGATTCTCTAGCGGCTCTTCCTCCTATTGCCAGACCCCCTCAGGCTGGGGAGCCTGATGTGGGGCTCAGAACTGTCACTCCTGTGGGAGAATTTCTGTGGTATAATTATTTTCCAGTTTGTGGGTAGCCTACCCAGTGTGTGTGGGATTTGATTTGTATCATGATTGTACTGCTCCTACCATCTCATTGTGACTTCTTTGTCTTTGAAGGTTCCACCATTTTTTGTCAATGATTGTTTAGCAATTAGCTGTGATTTTAGTATTTCCATAAGAATAGGTGAACTCATGTGCTACTCCATCATTTTGTCTCCAAGCCCTGTTGGTGTTTGACTATTGGTGTTTTTGACTTGCCATTCTGCAAGTAGTAATTATTCTGCCATCTCTGGCAATGTACTTGCACTGTGCCCCCCAGCCTCAGGGAAGCTCCACCAGGCCCCTCCACCTATAATATCTTGATGTTTGGTAAGGAGTATAGATTTTTTTAGTGTTCCTTTCACCCATACTAGAGGGCCTTTTTAAAAAATAATTTTATACCCCCAGTATATAGAAAAGTACCTAGGATAGGGTATATGCCCTCTTACTATGAGTGGAAGAAAGTGTTAGTTGCTCGTTGTGTCCAACTCTTTGTGTCCCCATGGACTGAAGACCACCAGGCTCCTCTGTTGATGGGATTCTTCAGGCAAGAATACTGGAGTAGGTTGCCATTTCCTTCTCCAGGGGATCTTCCCGACCCAGAGTTGGACACAACTGAAGTGACTAAGCATGCACATCTCTTATACTATCTCAACTAAAGGAGGTGATGGTCCTAATCTACCTCTTTGTACAGATACATCTGTAGTTTTGGGTCCATTTATATCTTCTAGGCTTTATGAATAACAAAGGTAGACTTGAGTATTCTTGGAAGAGAGTTCTAGGTACAAGTGGACTCAAAATTCAGTAATATTGGCGCATGTGGAGGAGGAGATTGTTTTGATTGGAGTGGTTCAGGTGGTGGTGGAGAGGGGTGTCATTAAAAATGTGTCTCTAAATGGCATCAATAAGAGGAATGGATAATACCTGAAGGAAATTCTTTCTCACTGGCAGTGTTCAAGGATAGATTCACTAGCTGACCTAGTGAATTTTATACCAGGGATTCATTTCAAAAGTGGTGTTTGTCAGTATAACTTCTGTGGTTTATATACATTTCTTGAGACATTATATGTTTAAATTATTTAATAAATATTCCTTTGATGTTTAAATGGTTCTACCTCATATTTTGGATGTCTTATTATGTTTGGCTCTCACTTTTGTCCTGTATTATGAATGATGAAAAATAAGTTAAGCGTTCCCTAGCCTTCCAGATATGTGACTATAACCTCAGCCTAACCTACTAATTTCATTTTTAAAATTTATTTATTTTTAATTGAATGATAATTGCTTTACAGTATTGTGTTGGTTTCTACCAAACATCAACATGAATCAGCCATAGGTTTACCTATGTCTCCTCCACTTGAACATCCCTCCCACCTCCTTCCCCATCCCACCCCTCTAGGTTGTTACTGAGCCCTGGTTTGAGTTTCCTGAGTCCTACAGGAAATTCCCATTGGCTATCTATTTTACATATGGTAATGCATGTTTCCATGGTACTATCTCCATACATTCCACCCTCTCCTTCTTCCCCACCACCAGCCATATCCATGTCTGTGTCTCCATTGCTGCTCTGCAAATTGGTTCATCGGTATAATCTTTCTAGATTCCATATATGTGCGTTAGTATACAATATTTGTTTTTCTAACTTACTTTACCCTATATAATAGGCTCTAGGTTCATCCTCATTAGGACTGACTCACATGTGCTCTTTTTTATGTCTGAATAATATTCCATTGTATATATCTACCACAGCTTCTTTATCCATTCATCTGTCGATGGACATCTAGGGCTAACCTGCAAATTTCATTTTTGTTGTGCATTGATCACCATCATTCACCAGCCAACCTGTCCAGGGCTGCAAAAAGCAAACTAGGATATGTGATTACATTTTGAGTGTATTACTGAGTTTGTGTTTCTCTAAATAATAGTTTTAGAAACAAGGAAGAACAATGAAGGTAGAGAGTGAAAAGTTCTTGGGTTAGGGACCATATCCAGTTATGTCTGTTGCTTATCATATTGCCTGAAAAATGAAAGTGTGCAATTAATATTGGTTTAATTTAAAGAACTGTTATTTCTCAATAATCATAGAAACTGTTCATGTCATCAGTAGTAAGGATTACTTTAAATTAATATTAATTAATATATTTGTTCTTTGTATACAAAACTTCTTGTCCTCAACATTTACTGTGAACTATGGGGGCTAGGGAAACTGTATTAGGTTTGGGAGAAAACAGATTGAGAAGTCAGAAGTTTTGTTTGAGCCCAGGATAAACACATTATAAGTACTTTAAAACTCTGCAAACCAACACATATTCATTTTTCTACAGTGTAGGAGCATTCATGAAATACACCAAGAAGGAAATGATTGGAAATCATTGTATTAAAAGCCTTTAATTTTTGACTTTTGACAGCCAGTTCCTCTCCACTCCAAAGGGTAATATCAGTAATTTATATTTTGAATTGCAAATTATTTAAAGTGACTTTCAAGTTCATTATTAAGGGTTACTCTGATGGCTTCGAAAACCAAGTTTTACCAACCTTTTAACACTTGGGAATTATGGCTTTGAAAGGAATTTGGACATAATTCCTTTTTGGAGTTTACTAACAAAAATCATATATGAAGTCAGGTATTCATCCCAGACACTAACATAAGTTAAGTAGTCTTGATTTCATTGTGGGACCAGAATAGTTCTTTGAAAAGAATAAGTAAATTCCTAATGTGAGTGCAGGTTGCTTTCCTGATGCCACCATGATCCTCACAGCAAGAATGATTTATTATGTTGGATTATATTGTCCAACTCTTTTTTCAAAGGAATAAATCACATGCTTCTATTACTATGATAATATGGAAGCAGCTATGACCACTGTTGAATACTCTCTCAGCCACATTTTTTATACTGTGCCAATTAAGCAGAAGGTGGGGAATGTTGGCAGGGGATTTAAATGTCTCATTTAAAGGTCAACACCTAACAACAGGACAGCATTTATCCTGAACTGGACTGTAGAGTCAGCACTGGGTTGGAGCCCAGTTGCTGTTGGGGGACTTAAAAATACAGTCCTCCAAATGAGAGCAGGTGGTGTCAGAGGAGTTATACTGGTGTTCACGATATATCCTAAAATAGCTTTAAGCTTCTCCATGACCTCATTTTGCCATGCTGGCTTGCTTACGAGTGTGTTTTTGGGTGGTGTTAATGTTCTAGTGTTAGCCATTATAATTTATGGACTCACATAGTATCATTAACACTGAGCATGGATTATACTCAGTAGCCAAGGCATAACTTTTTCCCTTCCATGTTTCCTGCAGCTGGGTAGTGTTTTGTAACCAGGGCACCAACTCTGGAGTCATTTGGTAACTTTAGATGTTTGATTGGGTGTGCAGCTGGCATCAAAGATGTGGTTAACCAAGGATAATATTAGAGTATGCATGACAGTTTCAAGATTTCATACTGTTAGAACTAGTTTTAGCACAAGATGAAACCAGATAGCTGGATCTATAGTAAGCTTTTATTTGATAAGAATGTTTTATGAAGGTAAAAGTTGTTATTGTTCAGTCACCAAGTTCTGTCTGGCTCTTTGCGACCCCACTGACTGCAGCACTCCAGGCTCCTCTGTTCTCCATATCTCCTGGAGTTGCTCAAATTCATGTCTATTGAGTTGGCGATGCTAACTATCTCATCCTCTGCTGCCCCCTTCTCCTTTTGCCTTCAGTATTTCCCAGCATCAGGTTCTTTTCCAATGAGTAGGCTTTTTGCATCAAGTGGCCAAGGTATTAGAGCTTTGGTTTCAGCATCAGTCTTACCAATGAATATTCAAGGTTGATTTCCTTTAGTATTGACTGATTTGATCTCCTTGCAGAACCCCATGGGCAGTATCAAAAGGTAAAAGTAACTGTGACTATATGGCCTTTGAATACGTGAATGAGTTAATAATTTTTAAAATTAAATTTCTATTTTAATCAAAGCATGTCATGTATGTGGTGTGTTTGTAAAATGAATAATATTCTAAGACTTACAGTGAAAAGTATCGGACACTTCCCATGATCATTTCTTCTCTGCCTTAGGTCCTGCTTCCAAGGGACTTTCCATTCTTTTTGTTGCACCTCCTAGTATTTGCCACCATATTTTTAAATAACACCATTATACTTGTGGTTCTTGATTCTTCAGTTTTAGAAATTATAGATTGTGTTTCTGTTATGAAAGATGAATATTTAACTTTTAAACCCCTTTGCTTCCAACACAGATTCTTCTCTTCCTCCTATCCTTTCTGTCACAAATTTTGGTGAAATCAATATTAGATATTTTTCTCATTATGACCATATAAACTCGTTGGTTTCCAACTGGGACAGAAATAGTCATTAAGAATGAATAGTCATTAAGAGATTACAGTAATTTAGGTTAAGGAGTATGATGCTGCTAAAGCAATGCTGGGATACTACTATAGAGACAAAATGATATGCGGAACTTAAAGAAGTAAGTTGCTTCCTGGGCTTAAAAGGAAAAAAGCAATAGCATAAATATATGTGCCTCCAAACAGAAATCAGAAGTGGATGCTCTGCGGGAGAGGGGTCAGGGAGGTCTATAGTCCCTGACCTTGCTAACTCTAGCCACTTTTGTTTTAGTTTTATATCTGCAGAACCTAAAGGTCACTGCTCAAAATGGTCCTTGGCCATCTCTTTATGTCTCAGCCTGAGTCTGTGAAGCAATTTCTCCTCCAGTTGTCAGCAAATGGAGAGGAATGGTGTTGATTGAACTTCAGGTATTGATTGAACTTTAGGCAGCAGGTAAAGACTGGCACTATTTGAAGCTGTCGCATCCTTGGATAACATTTTGTTATTGGGAGCTAAGGAGAGACTGAGAAGTTGAAATTAAATATTACAAATGCTTTTACAAGGTTACTATAATCCAGGGCAGAGATCAAGCTTAATGTGTCATCACATACATTACAAACAGCAAAAACTCCACAATGTTAAGGTGTATTTTGTGTGTATCTGTTTAAAAGTCCTTTAACTGGCCTCATGAACTCTTGCAGTACTTTTACTAGCACCTAACACAATCCCTGTCACATGCTAAGAAATAAATAATAGTGGTTTGTTCGAGTCTCAGCTATTTGCATATAACTGTGTAAGGTGTAGTTTAACTTACTATTCAGGTGCAGTCCTTTCATTAGGGCTGTTCCCTAGCAGGTGTGCCCACTTGATATGCTAAACTCTCGATGGTAATTATCCTCTGTGTCATCTGATCAAGTTAACAATACCAAAAGGGCTCTTTTACTTGGAACATTACAGTGACAATAGACTTGGTAACTTGGGAATAAGTGAACACACAGGAGTGAATTATATCATGAAATACTTGATTTCAGCAGATATATACAGGTAAGAAGCTACAAATGATATACAGAGTGGGTTTGGATATTTAATTTATTCCTACCTGTAAGGGAATTAGTGAAATACTAAGCTAGATCATGTTAAGAGAAGTATCTCTGTCTTTACTCTCTTTATATCTTTGCCTTCTTTCTTTATCCTTTTCTTATTTTATGTGTTATTTTTTCTTCATGCCCTATATTGGTCCACATCCAAATCTATTTGTCATTATTCAAGTTTAGATATTAATCACTGAATGATTATAATCTAATGTCTTTAGGTGAATATTTTATTTAATAACTTTAAAAAATAAATATTCTTTTTTGAAACACTAGAAAATAAGGAAAAGTCAGATAATCAAACAAAAAAATCAATTCTCCTGCCCCAGAAAAAGCGCTTTTAACACATTGGTGTAGGTGCTTCTCTTTCTCTGTATGTGCATGTTTTTGTATATGGATTAAAAATTGGAATCATACTATTTTGTAGCTTGTTTTCTTTTTCTTAGCATTTGCCCATGTCAGAACTTTTCTTTAATACTATTACTGGTCATGGGTGTATTATGTTTATTTGTATGAATATACTACAATTTGGAATAATAAATTATACTGTTGAAACTTAAGTATGCTTCCAGTTTTTTTGGTCATTGTACCTATGATCTCTGCTATCCTTGTTCCATTGAATTACTGCATTGACTTGGGCAAAGCTGAGAACAGAGGTTTCCCATTAACGTACAGACTTAAAATATGTGAAGATTCCTAGGTACCCTGTATGCATGTCTCCTCTCTCTCTCTCTCTCTCTCAGTTTTGCTCTCACTCATTCTTCTAACATAAGGTGGTAAAGAGATTTTAACTATCTCCTAGGATTCATTTAGAAAGAGTCAAACTTCCTGGCTTGATTTTACCTAGGAGCATCCCCCCCGCCTTTGCACAAATGTTATTAGCTTTTAAATGGTGATTTGACCATTTCAAGCAGTCTTGTATGTTGTTCTCATGCTTTATAAAACTAGCCCCCATGGGCTTCAGCATTTCCTTGTCAACAGTGGATTATAGTGAACGTGCAAAAGAAACTTATAAGATGCAAGGGTTGAGGGATGCTGTGGAAGCAGGATAGTGTAATGAACAACCAGCCTGCCAGGACCTTTGCAAGCTAATTATTGCCTCTCAACTTCTGTTTTGTCATCCGTACAATGAATATATACGGATATATACAATGAATATATACGGATACCCAATCATAAGGTTTTTGTGGAGATTAAGAGGGAAAATATATTTATTTATCAGAACAGTGTCTTGTACAGAGCATTAATGGTATCGTTATTATGTTGTTCTGATGACACTGCAGATGGCAAGAGATATGCTGGTGCTGTGTTGAGGCGCATATCCAGATGGACAAAGCCAGATGGAAAAGGATCCTTAAAACAGATCTTCCATAGTCTTTATTTGCCTACCCTCCTTCATACATCTTGGAAAAAGCAGCTCTTTTTTATTCCAGTATTTTCCCTGTCCTGAGAGCCAATATGATACCAATGAAAAGAAAAACAAAACAAAACAAAAAAACCCCACTAACAGCCTGAAAACTGAGAGTGCTCCTGAGAGGCCAGCATTTGCTGGAGCTTTCCCAATAGATTAGTATTCATTTCTCCTACTTCCTACTGGCCCCAGACCCTCTACCAGCTTCAGTTTTACTTTGTTATTAACAATAAAGGCTTTGTTCATGAGCAAAGCAGATACAGGCTTCATCTTAACTGATTTGTTTAACCCTCATTTAAAGTTATTGCTTTTTGCAACCCAGGGCATTTCTGGTATTCGAACAGGAAAAATTCTGAGAAAATGTATCAACTAACACTTTGTCTTAAAATTATTCTTTATTACCAATAAGCTAGCTAGTAAGCATAGAGTAGCACAGTAATTGGGATTATATTCTTGAGCAGGGTCACCGCATTTAATTACCAAAAGTGTTATCAGCACAGTGTTATAAATGAAGATACTCTTGTTATAAATCTAAGTAGTAATTTCAAATGGTAAAATGTTGCAAGTCCCATAGAATAAATATAAATATACCTTATGCATTGATTATGCAAGCAATCTTTATGAACCATAGAGTGTACACGTAGCACATAAACATACTATGTCATAAATTTGGCCTAGCTCAAATTAATGTTTGCTATGACAAAAATGTTAACATTTAAGTCACAATTTTAAATTTAAATTCATTTGGAGACATTATTTGAATGATTAAAATAGATTCAAAAGCTATCAAATGAGGTTTGATCATTTTTTAAATAAATAAATTTTTGCTCTAGTAAGTAGAAGCATTTATAGTCATTTCATTGACCTCAAAGCTGCTGTCAAATTTGAAATGTTGATTTTTTTTTAAAAGAGGCATTGAAGTATCTAAATATTTCAAGGGTTCGCCAAGGATTTTCATTGTGAGAGTTTGAAGAGCAGTAGACTCTTAAGTCCTGCCCTTCTGTTCATCTTTCTTCTCTCAGCAACTAAGCAACAATAAGGGCAGAAAGGAATAAGAAAAGAAGCCACAGAACAGTCCCCGAAGCAACAGGGAAGGTGGGATTGGGGAAAGGCAGTCATGCCTCTTTCCTTTTAAGGTTGAAAGTATTTTCTGGCTGATCTATATATCTGTGTATCTATCTATTGCTATCTAGGTATATAACAATATGAAACTCTGAGGCATATATATATTTATCATGTTCTATGTATGTGTTTGTGTGTATTATTATATATTACATATACATACAAACTCACATATAACATATTGTGTGATATGTCATATGTGCCTATGTATATACATCTATATATATTTCAGCCTCAGGGTTTCAAATCTTTTGAGAGCTCACCTCACAGAGTTGCTGTCTTTTTCAGGTTTAGTTGCCTTCTAGTTTGTACCATGTTGCAAAAATTCTATAAGCAGATGTTGCTGAAAAGTAGAAAATATCCCTTTTCTATTACTTGTTAATTCTGTGAACTTGAGGATACTATTACTGTATTGAGCATGAATTTCTTCATCTATGAAATAGAACTCATAATACCAACTCTTTAAGGTGAGGATTACATAAAATATTAAAAAGAAACTGGTCATGATAGACGAGCTCAAAAAATAGTTTTTATAATTAATGTTTCTATTATGATTATGTCTATTACTAATAGTAGTGTCTAAGTAAGTGGAATTTATCAGGCAAAATGTTGACTAAAAGAGACTGACTTTATTATGGTTTATATATTTACTTGGGCTTCCCAGGTGGCTCAGTGGCAAAGAATCTACCTGCCAAACAAGAGATACACGTTTGATCCCTGGGAAGATGCCCTGGAGAAGGAAATGGCAACCCACTCCAGTATCCTTGCCTGGGAAATCCCATGGACAGAGAGACTTAGCGACTAAACAGCAACAGCATATATTGACTTATATTACTCAAGTTTCTTGAAACAATGCATGAAGCAAAGTTTCTATTTATTTCTAAATATATTTCTATTCTGAGTCTCAAATTAGAATTTTTTCTCTAAGCAATTCTTATCCACATTGTTAAGTATAGGCAAAGTCAGTGTAGGTGAGTTGAAAGGAGCTAGATCATCAGAGCTTAATATTTTTAGCCTTTGCCTATAACTAGCTATAACTAGTTATAAGGGCTATAACTAGCCCTTAGTAGCTAATGGGAGAGGCAAGAACATTTATTTTAAAAAGAAACTTTTCAGAGGTTGCCTAAGAAGAGTTTGGAAAGAATTGTAGTCTCACTTGTTCTGATGTTTATTAAAATGCCACAAAAATCCTATGCCGACTTTGATCTTGACTCAAGAGAATGTCATGAAATTGTCACCAAATGAATCAAATCAACTCTGTATTTGTCTACTTGGGTGCATCTTGCAGACAGATGAGAAGGAGGAACAGGAAAGATTTGATGGCATACATCTTTTTTGAAAGTGTAATATCAACTAGATGTTGGAAAGAAAATACATTATACATTCTGGCATTAGTAGTCAATGTCCATCTAATTATAAGAGCTTCAGGAACCTGGTATTCTGTTTGACATCAAACATGTTAAAGGCTAACCCTACTATAATATTTTCTGAGGATTTGGTCAGATCATTTTCTTGCCTCAAATATTTAATTGAACCAGTTGTGGGTAATGAGGTCAGCTTCTTGACATCTCACTAGTAGTTTTCACACTGAATTATCCTTAATCATATGTTATATGTCATCTGTGGCCTTCAGCACAGGCAGATGGGAGTTTGGTGGGACAGTCCATGAAAATTTGTTGTTGTTGTTCAGTCGCTAAGTCGTGTGTAACTCTGCGATGCCATGGACTGCAACAAACCAGACTTCCCTGTTCACCATCTCCCAGAGTTTGCTCAAATTCATGTCCATTGAGTCGGTGATGCCATCCAACCATCTCACCCTCTGTGACCCCTTCTCTTCCTGCCCTCAGTCTTTTCTGAGCATCAGGGTCTTTTCCATTGAGTCAAGTTTTCACATCAGGTCGCCAAAATATTGGAGCTTCAGCTTCAGCATCAGTCCTTCCAATGAATATTAAGGGCTCATTTCCTTTAGTATTGACTGGTTTGATCTCCTTGTTGCCCAAGGGATTCTCAAGAGTCTTCTTTAGCACCACAATTTAAAAGCAGCCAATCTTCAGTGCTCAGCTTTCTTTATGGTTCAGCTCTCACATCCATACATGACTGCTGGAAAAACCATAGCTTGGACTATACTTAAATAGCTATATTTAATTGAACTGGCTGTGGGTAATGATGTCTGCTTCTTGACAACTCACAAGTAGTTTTCACACTGAGTTATGCTTAATTGTAAGTTATATGTCATCTCTGGCCTTCAGCACAGGCAGATGGAAGATTAGTAGGACAGTACATGAAAATTTGTTGTTGTTGTCAGTTTAGCTATTATATGTAGCTTGGACCTTTGTCAGCAAAGTGATGACTCTTTATACACTGTCTAGGTTTGCCATAGTTTTTCTTCCAAGGAGCAAGCGTCTTTTAATTTCATGGCTGCAGTCACCATCCCCAGTGATTTTAGAGAACAAGGAAATAAAATATGTCACTGTTTCCACTTTTTCCCAATCTATTTACCATGAAGTGATGGGACCAGATGTCAAGATCTTAGTTTTCTGAATGTTAAATTTTAAGTCAGCTTTTTCACTCTCCTCTTTCACCCTTATCAAGAGGCTCTTTAGTTCCTCTTCACTTTCTGCCATTAGAGTGGTATCATCTGCATGTCTGAGGTTGTTGATATTTCTCCTGGAAATCTTGATTCCAGCTTGTGAGTCATCCAGCCCGGCATTTCACATAATGTACTCTGCATATAAGTTAAATAAGGAGAGTGACAATATACAGCCTTGATGTACTCCTTTCCCTGTTTTGAATTAGTCTGTTGTTCCATGTCTGATTCTAACTCTTGCTTCTTGATCTGCATACAAGTTTCTCAGGAGACAGTTATGGTAGTCTGGTATCCCCATCTCTTTAAGAATTTTTCACAGTGTGTTGTGGTCCACAGAGCTAAAGGCTTTATTGTAGTCAATGAGGCAGAAGTAGATGTTTTTTGGAATTCCCTTGCTTTTTCTATGGTCCAACGGATGTTGGCAATTTGATCTCTGGTTCCTCTGCCTTTTCTAAACTCTAAACCTTTCTAAAGCCAGTACATCTGAATATTCTCAGTCCACATACTATTGAAGCCTAGCTTGAAGAGTTTTGAATATTATCTTGCTAGCATGTGAAATGAACGCAATTGTATGGTAGTTTGAACATTCTTTGGCATTGCATTTCTTTGGGCTTGGAATGAAAACTGACCTTTTACAGTCCTGGGACTACTGCTAAATTTTCCAAATTTGTTGACATATTGAGTGCATCACTTTCACATAATCACCTTTTAGGATTTGAAATAACTCATCTGGAATTCCATCACTTCCACTGGCTTTGTTCATAGTAATGCTTCTTATGGCTCACTTGACTTCATACTCCAGGATGTCTGGCTCTAGGTGAGTAACCACACCATCATGTCCTGCCAACCAAAGCAAGACCCAGTTTTCACCACAGCCATTCCCTCCCATTAGGAAACTTGCATAATCCTCTTATCCTCATGCCTCAGAGGGCATACAGAAGAAGAAAGAACCACAATGGCATGGCAGCCAGTATGAAAAAAACCACAGTCTTAGAAAGCTAACTAAAATGATCATTGAGCCTTATGTAACTCAATGAAACTATGAGCCATGCAGGTGCAGGGCCACCCAAGACAGACAAGACACGGTGGAGAGAACTGACAAAACGTGGCCCACTGGAAAAGGGAATGGCAAACTACTCCAGTTTCTTGCCTAGAGAACCCCGTAAACAGTATGAAAAGGCAAAAAGGTATGGCACTGGAAGATGAGCCCCCAGGTTGGTAGGTATTCAATACACCACTGGGGAGAGTGGAGAAAATACCTCCAGAAAGAATGAAGAGGCTGGGCCAAAGTG
The DNA here is from genome assembly GCF_910594005.1 of Cervus elaphus. Taxonomy (NCBI): domain Eukaryota; kingdom Metazoa; phylum Chordata; class Mammalia; order Artiodactyla; family Cervidae; genus Cervus; species Cervus elaphus. Next base: position 55,634,913 of record NC_057843.1, read on the forward strand.
GAAACAGTGCTCAGTTGTGGATGTGTCTTGTGGTGAAAGTAAATTCTGAGGCTGTAAAGAACAATATTGCATAGGAACCTGGAGTATTAGGTCCATGAATCAAGGTAAATTGGACCTGGAAAACAGGATATGGCAAGAGTGAACATCAACATCTTAACAATCAGTAAACCAAATGAACAAGAATGGGTGAATTTAATTCAGTTGATCATTGAATTATTACTACTGTGGGCAAGAATCCCTTAGAAGAAATGGAGTAGCCCTCATAATCAATAAAAGAGTCCAAAATGCAGTGCTTGGGTGCAACATCAATAACAACAGAATGATCTCAGTTCCTTTCCAAGGGAAACCATTCAGCATCAAAGTAATCCAAGTCTATCCCGCAACCACTAATGGCAAAGAAGCTCAAGATGAACAATTTATGAAGACCTCCAAGACCTTCTAGAACTAACATCAAAAAAAGGTGTCCTTTTCATCACAGGGGATTGGAATGCAGAAGTAGGAAATCAAGAGATACCTGTAGTAACAGGCAAGTTTGGTCTTGGAGTCCAAAAGGAAGCAGGGCAAAGGCTAACAGAGTTTTGCCAAGAGAATGCACTGATCATAGCAAACACCTCTAACAACAGAAGGGTAATTCTACACAAGGACATCACTGGATGGTCAATACTGAAATCAGATTGATTATATTCTTTGCAGCTGAGGGTGGAGAATCTCTATATATTCAGCAAAAACAAGACCTGGAGCTGACTGTGGCTCAGATCATGAGCTCCTTATTGCAAATTTCAGGCTTAAATTGAAAAAGCAGGGAAAGCCACTAGGACATTCCAGTAAGACCTAAATCAAATCCCTTATGATTATAGAGTAGAGGTGACAAATAGATTCAGGGGATTAGTGTGGTAGACAGAGTGCCTAAAGAACGATGGACGGAAGTTCATAACATTGTAGAGGAGGCGGTGACCAAAACTACCCCGGCAAAAAAGAAATGCAAAACGGCAAAGTGATTGTCTGAGGAGGCCTTACAAATAGCTGAGAAAAAAAAGAGAAACAGAAGGTAAAGGAGAAAGGGAAAGATTTAGTCAACTGAATGCAGAGTTCCAAACAGCAAGGAGATAAGAAAGCCTTCTTAAGTGAACAGTGCAAAGAAATTGAGGAAAACATTAGAATTGGAAAGAACAGAGATCTCGTCAAGAAAATTGGAGATTACAAAGGAACATTTCATGCAAAGATGGGTACAATAAAGGGCAGAACGGGCAAGGACCTAATGGAAGCAGAGGAGATTAAGAAGAGATGGCAAGAATACACAGAAGTACTCTACAAAAAGGGTCCGTGAAAATACTGGCCCATAAAAAAGTCTTGACAATAGGCTGTATTTCAGAACACTTCATTCAGGCCTTATGTCAGTGTAAATATTAGAAGACTTGGGAGAGTTTGCAATCTTTAGCCTGGTTAAATTGTTATTTTAACCCTTCCTTTTCCTGAGTACCATTTATGGATAGTTTAGTCCATTTGTTTTGTTTCTCATGTTGTTTTCCTAAAGATTTCCCACTTTACGGAAAAGGAAACCAAACAAAATGATACAAAGCACAACATAACACAACAATAACAAAAAACAATGTGTGATCCATTGACATAGTTTGGAGTTGTGGCTTATTAATTATTTTTTAATCTCAGAAAAAACCTTAACTCTATTGCTTAGATATAGAGTTCTGTAAAAGCCCCAGGCTTTCTGTGAGCAGGCTTTTTCTTTTATAAAGGAATGGAGATTACAGGAAAAAAAAATAGCAGTTGGAGAAATCTGTTAAGTAATTTGCATGTGAATAATCCCCAAGGATGTTATTTAGGCATAAGAGTATAGCAGCTTCTACAAAATGGAAGTGACGCTAGACAGGGAAAAATAATTTTATAGCTTGTATTTGAGAAAAAGTAAACTAGGAAAGGAAAGATGAAGAGCCTGATTCTTCTGTGAATGTTGTGTACTTGGACAGTAAACACGTCCGTAGCGATTCTGTGTTTTGTTTTTCTTCAGCCATGCATGGTGCTTTTTTGGATGCATGGCTTTTCTTTCTTGATGCCGTCAGTCCCAGTTCAGATCTCCACATCCCAGACTGCTTGTCTTACATTGGCTGTGTATTAAAATTGCCTTATGTCATACACTCCCTGCAATCTAGAGAAAGATTTTTCATTGTGGAACAAATTTGAAAAAACGAAATATCTCTTTGAAAAGCAATTTGCTTTGCTAGGCTTTGCTTGTATTCCCAGTACAATTACTATAGATTATATGAGTTTGAAAATGAGCTTTCTTCCTCGCAATCCACTCCTACCTCTGGTTCTCTCGTGAAGTCATAATCCTCTGACATAAGCCTGTTACCATGGAGATTAATGTGATGTTACAAAGTTGCTATTATTTATGACTTCATTGTAAGATGGATCCAAAGAGAAATTAATCTCTGATTTCTTCACCAAATATTTGGGGAGACATATGAGAACAGGTGAAGGTATTTCAGCTTGCACCTCTTAATTGGAAAATGGAAGTGTTTTCACTGGTAACAAATAAAAATATCCAAGGAATAATAATTTTTAAGAATATTAAAATAAATATCTTGAAGGAAAGTTGAAATGTGAAATGGTAGGATAAAATATATATTCCATTTACATAATATCTTCTGAGAGCTACAAGATAAGTCCCACCTTGAGAAGTGCAGACGTGTCATTCTCTGAACAAGTTCCTCCTTGGTACCGCATGTTTACTTTCTTAGCAAAAGAAAGCCAAACGGTGAGCCTTCTTGGTGCATAAGCCCCTCAACCATTGAGATATTGAATTCTGATCTTTAATAAACCAACATTGATTTACTTCACTGCTTCTGTTTGCTTAGTTAAGCTCCATTGGCATAGGAAAAGGCACACATAATTTAATTAAATTACTCTTTTTTTCATTTGATTTTTTATTAGTGCATAAAGTAGGCTTTAAGCATTTGGAATTTATTTTTACCAGTAAAATATCTTTCATCTCTCTTGGAGGCAAAGTTTGAAATTTCAGTTAATTTCACCCCTTACTCTCAATACATACAAAGATAAAATACAACCAAAGATCTTATTTTTGAATGTCAGATTTACTTTTTCTTTCTTGACATCAGTGTTGACTCTTAAAGAATCCAGTGTAATATCTAAACAGGGCTGAGCTTTGAGATTTCCAGATTTCAGATGCCAATAAGCAACTTGATATCTAACATTTTTAGTTATGCAACATTTTTGTTTTGTAGGAACTGAATTTTTCCTGATCATCTAGGTTAGCCATTTAATAGATCAAAAAAACATACTTGGAATGGTGAAGTCGTCTGTCAAAGCTCAGGAGGCTGATCGGTTGACAGTTCAGGGTTATATTCAGAGATCTTGAGAATTTAATTCCACATTATCAATGTTACTTGAAAAATACTCTTTCTTTTTCTCTTGAGTTTACTTCAAATTAGAGAGTTAAAACTTGTTTTCCTAAATATAAAAGTTAATGTTAAACATATTTTTCATATCTAATTTTTGTTAGTTTTCTTTTTAAGACACTGGATATTTAGAATTTCCAAACGAAGGTTCTAGTTGTTTCTGTGGGAAGGAAGTCAGTGAATTATTTTAGAGTGTGAGTGGGATGCATGAAATAGCTTGTGATGTTGCACTTTGAGAGGCCTAGAAGCACATAGACTTGCCAGCTTTATTGGAGAATGACAAGGTCAAAAAGCTGTGAATTCTGTTTTTCTGCACAATACACTTGTTTCTTATGACTAGTGCAGGGTTAAAAAATATAGTAGTGTTACTTAGCTTTATGAAATTAGTCTAACCAGCTGTTACAAATTTTTATGTATAGAATTCTTCTGAATTATACTGTTCTACAGGTATTTCTCAATTAATGGAAGATATCTTTTTCTTATTTCCCAACATTTGAAGAGTAGGGAAGGGTTTTTCTCTCTATCACTTGATGCAGGCAAGGAGGCATTTTTCCGTTAGCTGGATGGCAGCCACCTCCTCACCGTGTGGAGAACTAAGCTTGAGTGGATAGAAGAACATATAGGCAGAGTGGAGAGATGCAATCTGTCTGGGATCCTGATAAATATATTGACACGCTAAGTTAAACAGTCCTAGAACCTGAACTACTTTTGGATATAATTTCATATGAGATAAGAAATAACCTTAATACTGTACTGACCAGTTTAGCTGCCTCCCAGATCTGCTCACCCCCATTGCCTTCTAGCACTCAACCGTTGCCCTGATTCCTGGACAGAGTGAGGACCAGACTGTGGCAAAGTTTCTATTATATCTTCCATGTCTGGAGCCCCAGTTCAGAAGTTCATCCCAAATGGACCCACTGAAGCTCTGGCTTTCCTCCCTAGTAGCTGCTTAGAGTGGTAATGAGAGGGTGTTAGAGAAGAAATGAGGAGTTGGCAGATAGATTGCTGGCTCGTCCCCACCCTACGGGCTATTTAGAGATTTAGTGGTTCCATGTAGCTGACGTCCTACATGATTAAGCAAATCAGTTACATTTTTTATAAGGCTGTGGCCAGCTGCATAATGTACCACTTCATAATGTTCTTCCTCATTCAGTGTTCATTCCACTCCCCCTTGTTCTTGCTTCCCTGGGATTATAATCCCTAATCTCAGTGAAAGGTTAAACTGGTAAATTACATCTTAGATTCTATTTTCTAGGAAACTCAGATCTGAAGATTCCCTTAGAACCCTGTAGAGAGGTCCTAGAAGGCAGACCCTCAGCATGGATTACCTGCCTAACAGGGGGCAACAGGGGCCAGATTGCTGCTGGTGTGGGGAGTCGTGATCATCTCTGGCACGCATGGCCTCACAACTGCAACAGTTTCCATAGTGGTAAATTAAGATGAGGTAGAAAGGCAAGTCATTGGAAATGATACAACTACTGTGCTTGACTGGGAAGGCAGAAAACAATGTAAGATTTGTGGTATGGGGTGGCTGTTTTTGATGGTATTGAGGGGCCTTGCTAAAGGGCAGTGGTATATTTGGGTCCTAATTATTTATATAAGGTATGCTGAGAATGCCAGAGGACTTCCATAGCAATTCTAAAGAAGACTAGTTTAAAAAGAAACAAAATAAAATGAAAACCAGGCTTAGCATCTAATTAGAAATGTGACAGACAACTGCAGAAGAAGGAAAGTAAAGATCTGCCCCATGTCCTATGTCAAAGTCAGGGCTCTGATAAGACAAGAGTAGGCCATTGAGACTAGCAGTGTAAGTGGGTAAGACTAAGAAATTTTAATCCTTTCATGCTTCTGAATCACTGGCCATAAGGAGCAGCCTCTTTTCTCTTTCTAGAGGAGAATGGCCTCACAATACCTGGAGACTACGGTGCTTCTACATAAAGCATTTATCCAGCAAAATGATGTTTGTTTTCATTACTATCCTTCACTACTGCCCCCGTTTAGTCAGCTAACCAAAGTTATTCTATAGCTGATATTAATATTTAGTAGGAGGGAGTAGGGGTAAAGAATAGAGGAGTGGATCCCATGGGCTCACTGGATCCACACTGAAACTCTGGCTTATCATTCCAGTGGCTCCTCAGAGGAGAAAATAGCACAATCTAAGAATGAGAGGCAGTAAATTTAAATGCCATAAACTTTAACCAGTGAGAGATAGGAAATGGCAAACAAATTCCTAGGCCTTTCTCCCCTGAATGGATTGCTTTTGGTACAGTGGTTTCATATGGCAGAAATCCTTTACAACTGAGCAAACCAGCAGTATTTTCTAGAAAAAAGAAAAGTTGTGTCTATCTGGATGTTAAACTTGTGGAGTTGGGAGTGAAAATGTAAAGCTGGATGGGGAAAATTCATTGTTATGGAGAAATTCACCTTTGATTAGGAATTTGATGTTCTGGCAAGGATACTTGGTCTGATGGTGATAATTTGTAGACACGGTTCCTGGGATCTGGTAAGCAACAAGAGCTATTAAACAGGGCTGATATGCCAGAACTTCTTGGCGTGGTGTGAAGGAAGAAATCAGAAAACTTAGAGAATTGAGAATGTACCTCTATATTACTAGGTAATATCTGAGACTCCATCACATTCACGTTACTATGTAGCCTGGGGATTAAGCAAGGGACACTGCCTCGTTTAGGTAATAAAGAATATACTGGGATGGATGGTACCAGAACCTTTGAGAGCTCTAGTAATGATTGTGAAGGCTAGGTGTGTTAGTTAGAGTTGCTGCCATAGCCCTGGGCTCCCTAATATCTCTGAGGATTATAAAATTCTAAAACAGGAGAGTCCAGGTGGCAACCTTTAACTGTCAGATGCAAAGTATGTGTATTTACTGGAATGGACAGCAAGGGCAGAGTGACAGCCACAGGCGCCTTTGCCCACAGGAATCTATGGTAACGAATAATAGATCATGGTGGTGTCCTTGCAGTGGGACATACAGACAGTGACTAAAATACTGCTTGCTTTTTACAATACAATAATAATAATAATAATCCTGAAAGTGTTGAGCACAAGGCTGACACCTAACACTGCAATGAAAATGGTGGTTTTTCAGCCTGTTTCCAGATATATATTAATTTACTGACTCATAGCCCATTGGCTGAAGGGGAAAATGTGTTTACTTTAAAAGGACTCTGCAGTAATGCAAAACTACATGTGCAAAAATACTTCTCTGATTATTTTTCAAAGAGTAATCCCTCTCTACAGCACTTTTTAACAACATCTTCTTTTCTCTAAAGAAAGAGGATACCAGACTTTTAAAGGACTGTTAAATATGAAGTCTGTATGGACATTCATACCAGGACACCTGAAATGTTGTCATAGTCTGATTAGGGTGAAGACTATGGAAGCCACATAATAAATTTAATTTTCTAGATCCAGTGTGTTTGAGCACCCATTCTGTAATTATTTCTCTACTCCAGGAAAATATAATTGAAGTAGATATGCTATACTCAGAAACTGACAGAACCCTTACACCGGCATCCCGACTTACTCTAGGAAGCATTGTGGAAGTCCTTAAAATTGTCCCAACACCTGTCCCAAAACTTGAAAACAGCCATGATGATAAATTAGAAGGAATGCTGTTCTTGGAATGAATCACAGAGATTAGTAACATTACCGAAGATTTTAAGGATATAGCAGAGGTGCCCCTTGTCTCATTCCCTTACCTGAATGCTACAAAAAGCAGATGGATCGTGACAGTAGATAATGGACTCCCGTAAACCAAACCAGGTGGTAGCTCCAATTGAAGCTGTTAGACTGAATGTGGTATGTGTCATGCTGAAGCCTGATCTGCAGACCATGCACTGCCTCTTTTATTTAGTATGTGATTATTGATTTGGAGGATGCTTTCTTCTACAGTAATATAAGTAGCACATAAGTACAACTTCACACAGTAAGGACAGAGGTACACTGACACTATCCTTAGGGCTCTGTTCACTCTCCTGATTTCTATCATAAGGGACTTTGATCATTGTATCTGTCAGAGTCTATTTAAGGAACAGAAACCATACCAACTACTTAAAAGATGTATTAGTATAAAGAATTGTTAACCTACTGTAAGTGAACTGAAAAAGCAAAAGGAACCTGAAGTATCACAAAAGTAGCAATTACAGGAAGCATTTATCACTCGTAGGGTTGATAGTAAAAGGGAAGATATTGGGACTATTATAATCTGGAGGCTTGAACAGGGGACTCAGACCTGGAAGAGGGGCCTTGCATGGCTGGTGTAAGTGCCTAACAGCTCAGTGGAAAGATACGGCAGCTGGGATTTAGACCTGTGAGGAGAGAACTCAGCTGATGTGCTAAGTCAGAAAAGGTGTGATAAAGCTGATGATAGTTGTGTGGAAAAACTGCAAAATGGAACTAGTTCCTGTTACTGGAAACAGCTAGGAACAAGGTAAATCATGGACATGAGAGTAAAGCGTATCACACCATGGAACCACTCCTAAAGAGGAGAGTCTCAGCAGTAAGTGAATAAAATCACACATCCTGAGTATACTCACCACCCTCTCTCCTCGGCCACCTCATCATTGCACAACAAGCTCACTTAAAGAGAAAACATGGTGTCAGGGATGGAGGTTATTCATGGATTAGTAGCATAAATTCTCCTTAACCAAAAATGATATAGCTACTGCTACTGCTGATTGGCCAAACTGATAGTGAAAAAAAAAACTGAGACTCCTGTGGATATAGCCCCTGAGATGCCTGCTTTATGCAAAGCTGTCTTATTAGAACTCCCCTAGGAGGAGCTCCCATTGAGCTGGTCCTTGGCTTTGTCTCCTGTTCCCAGAACTCAGTTCTTTCTTTTTCCCTCTTTTCAACTGTCCCTCTCTCCCTCCCTCCTTTCCTTTCTTCCCCTCTCTCCCTTTCTTCCTTCCTCCTCTTCCTCTTCTTCATTTGCTTCCTTTCTTCTTTTGCTTTCTTCAGTTCAGTTCAGTCACTCAGTCGTGTCCAACTCTCTGCAACCCCATGGGCCATCACCAACTCCTGGAGTTTATCCAAACTCATGTCCATTGAGTCAGTGATGCCATCCAACCATCTCATCCTCTGTCATCCCCTTCTTCTCCCACCTTCAATCTTTCCCAGTATCAGGGTCTTTTCAAATGAGTCAGCTCTTTGCATCTGGTGGCCAAAGTATTGGAGTTTCAGCTTCAGTATCAGTCCTTCCAAAGAACACTCAGGACCGATCTCTTTTAGGATGGACTGGTTGGATCTCCTTGCAGTCCAAGGGACTCTCAAGAGTCTTCTCCAACACCACAGTTCAAAAGCATCAATTCTTTGGTGCTCAGCTTTCTTTATAGTCCAACTCTCACATCCATACATGACTACTGGAAAAATCATAGCCTTGATGAGATGGACTTTTTTGGTAAAGTAATGTCTCTGCTTTTTAATATGCTGTCTAGGTTGATTTATTTTATATTTAAGGTTGTTTATATTTAAAATTGTTTTATTTTTTATTTAAGACAGTGTTTAAATAAGATTTTCTTCCATAGATAGCCAGCTGTTTCAGCTGCATTTATTGAGGAGTTCCTCCTTCACCCAGATTGTTTACAAAACCAGTTCTTTTCATGCGATATCTGTTCTTTTCCACTGGTCTATTTGATTAATTTTGCACTAATTACAAATACTTAGGTTGTATAGTTTTAATATAATTTTTAATATCTGAGGACAGCCAGTCCCTTAACCATCTTTTTCTTTTTCAGTAGTGTTTCTACAAGCTCCCTCTTTCTCTAACAAGTTAACTTAGTTATTTTATAGACTTTTTTCTTTAGTTATATATAACTTGTTTCTCTTATTCTTTATTATTTTTTAAAATTGAAGTATAGTTGATTTGCAATATTGCATTACTTTGAGGTATACAACAATGTATATATTTGCATATATACATATATGCAAATCACCTTATATCATACATATATGCAAATATTTATATTCTTTTAAAAATTCTTTTCCATTATAGCTTATTGCAACGTATTTAATATAGTTCCCTGGACTATATAGTAAATCCTTGTTGTTTATCTATTTTATATATGGTAGTGTGCATTTGTTAATCCCATACTCCCAATTTATTCCTCCCCCAGTTCCCCTTTGTCAACCATAAGTTTGTTTTCTATGTCTGTGAGTCTGTTTCTATTTTGTAAATAAGTTCATTTATACTATTTTTTTAGATTCCACATATAAGTAATACTATATAATATTTGTCTTTCTCTGACTTCTCTTAGTATGATAATCTCTAGGTTCATACATGTTGCTGCAAATGGCATATTTCATTCTTTTTTATGGCTGAGTAATATTTCTCTTACTCATTTAAATGTTGAATATACTTATTTTTATATGAAAAGCCTGATATTTTCCCATTTTTGGAGTCTCGTGCATATTGGCTCTCTTTTTTGTACCTCCTTTTCTTGTGAGTTTTGAGGTTTTTGAATTTGTGTTACTGTTAAGTGGAACTCTATCTAAATTACCCCTGTGAGGCATTCTTGAAGGTATGTTAATCTAGAAGATTTGCTTCTGCCAAAGGCCCAGGGCTACCAGTAATCCAGGACAAATTGAACATAAATCTTGGTTTAAGGTTTTGGGGATTATCCTGGAGGTATGACTGGCTCATGATTAAGAATTCACAAAGGAAACTTTGATTTCACCCAGAGTCAGGGCTGAGAATGGAAATCTTTCTTGTCTTTTTCTAAGGACCTTATTTATTTTGGTCTACTGCTATACAATGGTCTAGCCCTCTGGGAAAACTCCCTCTATGTAGCTATGTCTTGCTAGAACTCCCACCTTGAACTCATCCTGCAGTTTTGTCTCTTGTTCCCAGCACTCTGCTTACATATTTATCAAAACAGAAACTCAGTGTACCCAGCATTGAATACTTGTCCTCAGTGTGAAAACTGCTTTGATTTCTTGTCTTTTCAAATTCTGATTTTACTTCATTATTGACCTTTGAAGTTTCCTAAACTTTCCTGCCAACTCAGTAATTGAATATGTCTTTTATTCCTCCCTTTTATCTTTCTATATTTTTTCCAGCATTTTTGTTATTTTTAAAATAGAGGGCTTAGTCTACCATGTTTCAAAATGGAAATATTTATGAGACCATTTTTTTTAATGAATGTGAAAGGGTAACTTCAAGGTTATAGACACATGCATCATCTGCTCTGCCAGTAGCTATCAGACTGGTCAGATCATGTAAGCTAATCTTTTGGTGATTCTGTTTCTATAAAATATGCTCCTCTGTCAGGGTCATTGTGGGGATCGAATGAGGTTCTGTAGGCTGAAGCAGTAACTGACATATGTTGAGCTTTCATAAGTTGTTATAAATATAAATATTATGAATCATACATCTTTCTAGATCTATGATTTAAGAATTCTTATATAAATCACACAAATATAAAGAGATAATCTCATAAAACATACCATGGCTTGTAAAACAACAACAGCAATACTTGAATGTTTAAAATAAGGATTTCTCTTTAAAATGTTGGTTGTTAAACTGAACCACTGTAAATTAACAATCCCCACAATAAGTCCACAACTAAGACAAGTTGAATAATTTGAAGATAGATCCTCTTGCTATTCCAAGTGGTGCTAGTGGTAAAGAACCCACCTGCCAATGAAGGGGATGTAAGAGACGCAGTTTTGACCTCTGGGCTGGGAAGATCCCCTGGAGAAGGGCATGGAAACCCACTCCAGTATTCTTGCCTGGAGAATCCTATGGACAGAGGAGCGTGACAGGCTACAGTCCAGAGGTCGCACAGAGTTGGACACAACTGAAGTGACTTAGCATGCACGCCTCTTGCTAAGACAGCTCTGGAAATAGAGAAGCATTTCCTATGTTTAAAATATACAAAATTTCTAAATCTCATGAGTACCCACTAGCTCTGTGATGTTAGCAGAAACTAACAGCAGTGGCTCTAGATTTGCCATCCAAAAACTTGGTTACTTCTTAAAATTCTTGCTAGTGTACCATCTGTGTAGTAGACTGAGCATAGGTTTAGTATACTCTGATATTTTTATCCTCCAGATTGTTTTTAAAAACATTTATTTACTAACTAGTTTTTCTCTAATTTTTCCTCTCTATTTGGAAGTTAGAACATTTTAATGATCACTGATTAGTTCTGGAACAGTTAATATGTTGGTAATTACAAAATATACATTTAAGGGAAAATTGTTTTGATTTTCTGGTCAATAAAGTTTAATAGTATTTTGACAGTAATTATATACATGTAAAATGCAAATTAAAATGTATGCTATTATTTAGGAAAAAAATAGCTAGGCAATTGTGGGTTTCTTTAGTTTTATATTCCTAAGCCCTAGAGAAAGTTAGAATTTGACTCATTGTAACCAGAATGATCTAGCCAAATGTCTATATTTTCTAACAATATTCAGAATAGCCTAGGTTGAAAACATGTCCCTATCTAGCTCTATTGGTCTCTGCATTGGCAATGTATCAGAACTGTTTTTATCATGATTTCCAAAAATTACAATAGAAATTAATGTGGGGTTTCAGTGCAGCCTCATAAGTAGTTCTATTTCAAGAAATAGCCTTATTTTTCAGAATATTGTTATCTTTTACTGTATAGTGGTCCCAAAATGCACAAAAGCCATATTTTTGGCAATTCTAATGAACTCAAAGAAACTCTGGTTTATAGTTTTATGTATTTCTGTTGAGTAAAAACTCAAGTCAAAGATCAAGTATTTACTTGAGTGAGGCTTTGTGTTACATTAAAAAATTATACATTTTAGTAAATTAGTAATGGTTATTGAGATGGTTATTGCTAAGATTCAGGCACTTTACTAAGTGATCTGTATCTTATATTCTTTAAAACAACTGTTTTTGAAACAGATACATATTCCTGGATTGAACTTCCAGGCTCCAAGTTGGAACCTATTGTATCAAGTCTTCTTTATCATATGGTGAAGTGAATTACAAATGCATACCCAAGTCTCAGTTTATGTTAAGTTAGTTTTGTTTTAAAAATATTTTGGAGTGAATTATAAAAACTAACTGCCGTTTTCCTGGCATTTTGAATGAGATTTCATGTGTGTGTGTGTTTATGTAGTTTTAACTGTGATATTAATTGATACTATCTTCTTTTACAAGTGTGAAAGTTATCAGCTTTAACTCTTCAGTATAAACTTTTTTGTATAAACATCACCTGACATTTTATTCTGGGTTGATTAAAGTTAGCTGCCTTAAGGTTTATGTGATAACTCTGAAGCTTCAATATCTGAGCTTAATTACAACAAAAGAGACTATTGTGAAGTTTTAAGTATGAGTGTTTCATTCGTCCAAGTAAGAGCTCCTAAGTGATTAATCTTAATGAGAGTTCCCAGAGTGACCAATTGCTTCTAATATTCTTTTATGGCCAGATTTTGTTTGCTGAGAATAGGTCACAAAAGAGAAATCTAAAGGGCACTTCATAATCTTTGAAAAACTTCTCGTTTTGTCTTGCCTGAGGTTTATTTAGCAGAAAAGTTAACATTCTAAGGTCATTTTGGGAAGTTGTACATAAAACCTGATGTTTAAGAATTGAAAGTGAGGAATTACCACTTACTACTTTTAGATTCTGCTCAATTCAGAGAACCTGCTTTTGTTTTTTTTTAAGGAATTTTTCAAGTTTTATTTACTTTTTATTTTAATTTTCGGTCACATCCTGCAGCATATAGGATCTTAATTCCCCAACCAGGGATAGAACCTGCAGCCCTTGCATTGAAAGCCGGAGTGTTAACCATTGGACTGCTGGGGAAGTCTCCAAGTCAGAGAATCTTCCCAAAGTCTTGTTTTGCTCTATAAAGTACTCATTGTTCCTATACATGGATGCTGTTGAAGGTATTGCATAGATTAATATATATGGTAAGGGCTTCTCTAACAGCTCAGATAAAGAATCTGCCTGAAGTGCAGGAGACCCCGATTCTATTCCTAGGTTGGGAAGATCTGCTGGAGAAGGGATAGGCTACCCACTCCAGTATTCTGGCCTGGAGAGTTCCATGGACTAGTCCATGTGGTCGCAAAGAGTTGGACACAACTGAGTGACTTTCACTTTCACTTTCAGTATATATGGAAGCATTTCATAAGTGATTAAGTGCTATACAAAAAATAAGAGCGTGTTTACCAACAACTGTAATACTAGTTTGGTGCTAAGAATCTTGGAGTGACTTGTTTATTTCAGTAGTTAAATCATACCTATTTTTCAGTATCATTCTTTAAGCTGCAAAAAAGTAAAGAAAAAAAGACACAGAAAAGGAAATTTGTGTACAGTGGGAAATTCATTGTACTTCAAGAAAAATCCTGGGGGAGGAGCCAAGATGGCGGAGGAGTAGGACAGGGAGACCACTTTCTCTCCTACAAATTCATCAAAAGAATAACTGAACACAGAGCAAACTTCGCAAAACAACTTCGGATCGCTAGCTGAGGTCATCAGGCGCCCAGAAAAGCAGCCCATTGTCTTCGAAAGGAGGTAGGACAAAATATAAAAGATAAAAAGTGAGACAAAAGAGCTAAGGACGGAGATCCATCCCGGGAGCTCTTAGGCGGCATTGCTTGGGGTAGGGTCTGGCCCGAGTGCCCTGAGGACAATCGGAGGGAACTTCTGTGAGTTGCCAACTTGAACTGTGGGAGACCAAAAGAGAGAGTAAATTAACCGACCCGAACACACTGCCGGCCGTTCGCAGAACAAAGAGACCGAGAGGGTCCAGAGAGGAGCTCGCAGGCTGCGGACCGGCCCAGCCCCGCCGGAGGCAGGAGGCAGGGGGGAGGGGAAGGTCGCGGCGAGACACAGGGCACAGGCACCCGACCGGCGCGGGCGGGGACTGGGGCTGGGGACGCGGAGGGCGGAAGGCGCGCGCGCCCGACTGGCGCCAGCGGAAACTGAGACTGGGTCCGCGGAAGGGAGGGGGCGCGCCACACCTGGGTAGAGTGCGCCCACCAAGCCCCTGGCTGCCTGGACCGCTCTGACGGGGAAGGCACAGAGAGCAGGCGCAGCTTTTCCTTCCGCGCTTTTGTGGAACACCCGAGGGCTGGAACCTCGCGCAGCGCGGGGCACGCTCCATATAGAACAGCCGGGAGCCTGAGCAGCGCAGACGGAGAAAGCAGCGTCAGCCCCTCCCGGCAGCCCCAGCCCATCCCCGCAGCGCAAGCCCGTCCCCATAGCGCCAGCCACTCCCGGCAGCGCAAGTCCCTCCCTGCCCCGCAGAGCGACGGAACTAGCTACCTGAATAAGAGTCCACCTCCGCCCGCCTGTGTCAGGGCGGAAATGAGGCTCTGAAGAGACCGGCAACAGAAGCCAAATAAACAAAGGGAACCGCTTCAGAAGGGACTGGTGCAACAGATTAAAATCCCTGTAGGAAACACTGACTACACCGGAGGGGCCTGTAGATATCGAGAAGCGTAAGCTGGAACGAGGAGCTATCTGAAACTGAGCCGAACCCACACTGACCGCAACAGCTCCAGAGAAACTCCTAGATATAATTTTACTTTTTTCTCTTTTTTTTTTTTTTTAATTTTTTTTAAAATTTTTTTTCTTTTTTTATTTTTTTTCTTTTTTCTTTCTTCTCTTTTATTTTCCTTTAAAATCCCCTATTACTCCGCCATTACTCCTTAACTTTCATTTCCACAGACTTTTACGATTTTTTTAATTAGGGGGGAAAAAAAATTTTTTTTTTCTTTTTTCTTTTTTTTTTTCTTTTTTTCTTTTTCTTTCTTTTTTTTTTCTTTTTTTTCTTTCCTTTTTCTCTTCTATTTTCTATTTTTCTTTTTCTCTTATTTCTTTTAAAGTCCTCTAGTACTCCTCTACTACTCCTTAATTTTCATTTTCAATACACTATAACCTTACAAAAAAAAGAAGAGAAGCCCTATTTTTAAACCGAAGATTATTCTCTCCCAATCTTGACTCTCTGTTTTCTACCTCAGAACACCTCTATTTCCTCCTTTCCCCTTCTCTTCCCAATCCAATTCTGTGAATCCTTGTAGGTGACTGGGCTACGGAGAACACTCTGGGAACAGACAGCTGCGTAGATCTGTCTCTCTCCTCTTGAGTCCCCCTTTTTCTCCTCCTGTTCATCTCTATCTCCCTCCTCCCTCTCCTCTTCTTCATGTAACTCTGTGAACCTCTCTGGGTGTCCCTAACGGGGGAGAATCTTTTAGCCATTAACCTAGAAGTTTTCTTATCAGGGCTGTATAGTTGGAGAAGTCCTGAGACTACAGGAAGAAGAAAACTGAAATCCAGAGGCAGGAGACTTAAGCCCAAAACCTGAGAACACCAGAAAACTCCTGACTACATGGAACTTTAAGTAATAAGTGACCGTCCAAAAGCCTCCATACCTACACTGAAACCAACCACCACCCAAGAGCCAATAAGTTTTAGAGCAAGACATACCACGCAAATTCTCCAGCAACGCAGGAACATAGCCCTGAACATCAACATACAGGCTGCCCAAGGACACACCTAACACATAGACCCATCTCAAAACTCATTACTGGGCACTCCATTGCTCTCCAAAGAGAAGAAATCAAGTTCCACGCACCAGAACACTGACGCAAGCTCCCCTAACCAGGAAATCTTGACAAGCCAATCGTCTAACCCCACCCACTGGGTTAATCCTCCACAATAAAAAGGAACCACAGACCTCCAGAATACAGAAAGCCCACTCCAGATACAGCAATCTAAACAAGATGAAAAGGCAAAGAAATACCCAACAGGTAAAGGAACATGAAAAATGGCCACCAAGTCAAACAAAAGAGGAGGAGATAGGGAATCTACCTGAAAAAGAATTTAGAATAATGATAATAAAAATGATCCAAAATCTTGAAAACAAAATGGAGTTACAGATAAATAGCCTGGAAACAAAGATTGAAAAGATTCAAGAACTGTTTAATAAAGACCTAGAAGAAATAAAAAAGAGTCAATTAAAAATGAATAATGCAATGAATGAGATCAAAAACACTTTGGAGGGAACCAAGAGTAGAATAACGGAGGCAGAAGATAGGATAAGTGAGGTAGAAGATAAAATGGTGGAAATAAATGAAGCAGAGAGGAAAAAAGAAAAAAGGATCAAAAGAAATGAGGACAATCTCAGGGACCTCTGGGACACTGTGAAACACCCCAACATTCGAATCATAGGAGTTCCAGAAGAAGAAGACAAAAAGAAAGGCCATGAGAAAATACTCGAGGAGATAATAGCTGAAAACTTCCCTAAAATGGGGAAGGAAATAGCCACCCAAATCCAAGAAACCCAGAGAGTCCCAAACAGGATAAACCCAAGGTGAAACACCCCAAGACACATATTAATCAAATTAACAAAGATCAAACACAAAGAACAAATATTAAAAGCAGCAAGGGAAAAACAACAAATAACACACAAAGGGATTCCCATAAGGATAACAGCTGATCTATCAATAGAAACCCTCCAGGCCAGAAGGGAATGGCAGGACGTCCTGAAAGTAATGAAAGAGAATAACCTACAACCTAGATTACTGTATCCAGCAAGGATCTCATTCAGATATGAAGGAGAATTCAAAAGCTTTACAGATAAGCAAAAGCTGAGAGAATTCAGCACCACCAAACCAGCTCTTCAACAAATGCTAAAGGATCTTCTCTAGACAGGAAATACAGAAAGGTTGTATAAACGTGAACCCAAAACAACAAAGTAAATGGCAATGGGACCACACCTATCAATAATTACCCTAAATGTAAATGGGTTGAATGCCCCAACCAAAAGACAAAGATTGGCTGAATGGATACAAAAACAAGACCCCTATATATGCTGTCTACAAGAGACCCACCTCAAAACAAGAGACACATACAGACTAAAAGTGAAGGGCTGGAAAAAAATATTTCATGCAAACGGAGACCAAAAGAAAGCAGGAGTCGCAATACTCATATCAGATAAAATAGACTTTCAAATAAAGGATGTGAAAAGAGACAAAGAAGGACACTACATAATGATCAAAGGATCAATCCAAGAAGAAGATATAACAATTATAAATATATATGCACCCAACATAGGAGCACCGCAATATGTACGGCAAACGCTAACGAGTATGAAAAAGGAAATTAATAGTAACACAATAATAGTGGGAGACTTTAATACCCCACTCACAACTATGGATAGATCAACTAAACAGAAAATTAACAAGGAAACACAAACCTTAAATGACACAATGGACCAGCTAGACCTAATTGATATCTATAGGACATTTCACCCCAAAACAATCAACTTCACCTTTTTCTCAAGTGCACACGGAACATTCTCCAGAATAGATCACATCCTGGGCCATAAATCTGGTCTTGGAAAATTCAAAAAAATTGAAATCATTCCAGTCATCTTTTCTGACCACAGTGCAGTAAGATTAGATCTCAATTACAGGAAAAAAATTGTTAAAACTTCAAACATATGGAGGCTAAATAACACGCTTCTGAATAACCAACAAATCATAGAAGAAATCAAAAAAGAAATCAAAATATGTATAGAAATGAATGAAAATGAAAACACAACAACCCAAAACCTATGGGACACTGTAAAAGTAGTGCTAAGGGGAAGGTTCATAGCATTACAGGCTTACATCAAGAAACAAGAAAAAAACCAAATAAATAACCTAACTCTACACCTAAAGCAATTAGAGAAGGAAGAAATGAAGAACCCCAGAGTTAGCAGAAGGAAAGAAATCTTAAAAATCAGGGCGGAA
The DNA here is from genome assembly GCF_910594005.1 of Cervus elaphus. Lineage (NCBI taxonomy): Eukaryota > Metazoa > Chordata > Mammalia > Artiodactyla > Cervidae > Cervus > Cervus elaphus. Next base: position 55,653,078 of record NC_057843.1, read on the forward strand.
ATAAATGCAAAAGAAACTAAAGAGACCATAGCAAAAATCAACAAAGCTAAAAGCTGGTTTTTTGAAAAAATAAACAAAATTGACAAACCATTAGCAAGACTCATTAAGAAAGAAAGAGAGAAGAACCAAATTAACAAAATTAGAAATGAAAATGGAGAGATCACAACAGACAACACTGAAATACAAAGGATCATAAGAGACTACTACCAGCAGCTCTATGCCAATAAAATGGACAACTTGGATGAAATGGACAAATTCTTAGAAAAGTATAACTTTCCAAAACTGAACCAGGAAGAAATAGAAGATCTTAACAGACCCATCACAAGCAAGGAAATTGAAACTGTCATCAAAAATCTTCCAGCAAACAAAAGCCCAGGACCAGATGGCTTCACAGCTGAATTCTACCAAAAATTTAGAGAGGAGCTAACACCTATCTTACTCAAACTCTTCCAGAAAATTGCAGAGGAAGGTAAGCTTCCAAACTCATTCTATGAGGCCACCATCACCCTAATTCCAAAACCAGACAAAGATGCCACAAAAAAAGAAAACTACAGGCCAATATCACTGATGAACATAGATGCAAAAATCCTTAACAAAATTCTAGCAAACAGAATCCAACAACATATTAAAAAAATCATACACCACGACCAAGTGGGCTTTATCCCAGGAATGCAAGGATTCTTTAATATCCGCAAATCAATCAATGTAATACACCACATTAACAAATTGAAAGATAAAAACCATATGATTATCTCAATAGATGCAGAGAAAGCCTTTGACAAAATTCAACACTCATTTATGATTAAAACTCTCCAAAAAGCAGGAATAGAAGGAACATACCTCAACATAATAAAAGCTATATATGACAAACCCACAGCAAGCATCACCCTCAATGGTGAAAAATTGAAGGCATTTCCCCTGAAATCAGGAACAAGACAAGGGTGCCCACTCTCACCACTACTATTCAACATAGTGTTGGAAGTTCTGGCCACAGCAATCAGAGCAGAAAAAGAAGTAAAAGGAATCCAGATAGGAAAAGAAGAAGTAAAACTCTCACTGTTTGCAGATGACATGATCCTCTATATAGAAAACCCTAAAGACTCTACCAGAAAATTACTAGAGCTAATCAATGAATATAGTAAAGTTGCAGGATATAAAATTAACACACAGAAATCCCTTGCATTCCTATATACTAACAATGAAAAAACAGAAAGAGAAATTAAGGAAACAATACCATTCACCACTGCAACAAAAATAATAAAATACTTAGGAGTATATCTACCTAAAGAAACAAAGGACCTATACATAGAAAACTATAAAACACTGATGAAAGAAATCAAAGAGGACACAAACAGATGGAGGAACATACCGTGTTCATGGATTGGAAGAATCAATATTGTCAAAATGGCTATTCTACCCAAAGCAATCTATAGATTCAATGCAATCCCTATCAAGCTACCAACGGTAGTTTTCACAGAACTAGACCAAAGAATTTCACAATTTGTATGGAAATACAAAAAACCTCGAATAGCCAAAGTAATCTTGAGAAAGAAGAATGGAACCAGAGGCATCAACCTGCCTGACTTCAGACTCTACTACAAAGCCACAGTCATCAAGACAGTATGGTACTGGCACAAAGACAGAAATATAGATCAATGGAACAGAATAGAAAGCCCAGAGATAAATCCACGAACCTATGGACACTTTATCTTTGACAAAGGAGGCAAGGATATACAATGGAAAAAAGACAACCTCTTTAACAAGTGGTGCTGGGAAAACTGGTCAACCACTTGTAAAAGAATGAAACTAGAACACTTTCTAACACCATACACAAAAATAAACTCAAAATGGATTAAAGATCTAAATGTAAGACCAGAAACTATAAAACTCCTAGAGGAGAACATAGGCAAAACACTCTCCGACATAAATCACAGCAAGATCCTCTATGACCCACCTCCCAGAATATTGGAAATAAAAGCAAAACTAAACAAATGGGACCTAATGAAACTTAAAAGCTTTTGCACTACAAAGGAAACTATAAGTAAGGTGAAAAGACAGCCCTCAGATTGGGAGAAAATAATAGCAAATGAAGAAACGGACAAAGGATTAATCTCAAAAATATACAAGCAACTCCTGCAGCTCAATTCCAGAAAAATAAATGACCCAATCAAAAAATGGGCCAAAGAACTAAACAGACATTTCTCCAAAGAAGACATACAGATGGCTAACAAACACATGAAAAGATGCTCAACATCACTCATTATCAGAGAAATGCAAATCAAAACCACAATGAGGTACCATTACACGCCAGTCAGGATGGCTGCTATCCAAAAGTCTACAAGCAATAAATGCTGGAGAGGGTGTGGAGAAAAGGGAACCCTCTTACACTGTTGGTGGGAATGCAAACTAGTACAGCCGCTATGGAAAACAGTGTGGAGATTTCTTAAAAAACTGGAAATAGAACTGCCATATGACCCAGCAATCCCACTTCTGGGCATACACACTGAGGAAACCAGATCTGAAAGAGACACGTGCACCCCAATGTTCATCGCAGCACTGTTTATAATAGCCAGGACATGGAAGCAACCTAGATGCCCATCAGCAGATGAATGGATAAGGAAGCTGTGGTACATATACACCATGGAATATTACTCAGCCATTAAAAAGAATTCATTTGAGCCAGTCCTAATGAGATGGATGAAGCTGGAGCCCATTGTACAGAGTGAAGTAAGCCAGAAAGATAAAGAACATTACAGCATACTAACACATATATATGGAATTTAGAAAGGTGATAACGATAACCCTATATGCAAAACAGAAAAAGAGACACAGAAATACAGAACAGACTTTTGAACTTTGTGGGAGAATGTGAGGGTGGGATATTTCAAAAGAACAGCATGTATACTATCTATGGTGAAACAGATCACCAGCCCAGGTGGGATGCATGAGACAAGTGCTCCGACCTGGTGCACTGGGAAGACCCAGAGGAATCGGGTGGAGAGGGAGGTGGGAGGGGGGATCGGGATTGGGAATACATGTAAATCCATGGCTGATTCATATCAATGTATGACAAAACCCACTGGAAAAAAAAAATAATAATTAAAAAAAAAAGATACATGCAAAAAAAAAAAAAAAGAAAAATCCTTACTATATTAAAGTTAAACTTGGATCTCTTAGTCAATTATTGATTTTTAATATATATATTTTATTGAAGAATAATTGACTTACAGTGTTTCAGATGCACAACAAGGTGATTCAGTTATACAAATACATATATATCATTTTTGACATTATTTTCCATCATGAGTTATTATAAGATATCGACAATGGTTCCCTATGCTATATAGTAAATTAGATTACAATATTGCTTGTTGCATATCTATTTTTTAATTAGATATCTATCATTCTTTTCATAGTCAAACAAGTAGAATCAAAATGTCATTTTTTTTTAGTTAGGCAAAAATCCATGTTTTCTAAAATATATATGTATAGTACATATTTATATGCATATATATATATATATATATACACAAAAGTTTTTCTACTACACTTGATAAAGGCTTGAGAAAGAATATCTTAAAAAAGCAAGATATGGAGAAATTGGAGAACATAAACTAAATGAAATGGGAGCACTGAATATGAAATAGAAAAAGTGAAACAAACTGGAGTAAAGTAAGTGGTCATCATACAGTCCAGTTGTTTTTAAACATGACTACTTATCAGAAGCATATCTGGAGCTCTGGGGGAAAAAAAAGCAATACCTGAGCATTTGTATTTTTAAAAAAATTTCAAGGTAATGATATGAATCTGGATTTTAAAAAGTGATTACAGATTTTTCTATTAGATCCTACTTTTGGTGATGTAGAGTTCTATTATTTTTCTGTTGGCCGATCGTGATATAGTGATATTAAATTAGGACTATGGGGTCGCACAGAGTCGGACACTACTGAAGCGGCGCAGCAGCAGCAGCAGCAGCAGCTACATAATCACAATAGTAGAAGACGTTTATCAGTTTTCACAATCAATAGCTATACAAAAGATAATAGATAATTACAGTTCCAAGCCATAATGGGAACATGATTAACTTAACAATATAAAATAATTACATACAATTTGGGGGATCAAGCAAAGTGACGTGGTAAGTGGAAGTGCATACATGCGCATGTTTTCACCCAGCCAGCCAGTCGATGTCTTTTGGTTGGTTCATTTAATCTACTTACATTTAAGGTAATTATTGATATGTATGATCCTATTACTGTTTCTTAATTGTTTTGAGTTTATTTTTCATAGATCTTTTCCTTCTCTTGTGTTTCCTGCCTAGAGGAGTTCCTTCAGCATTTGTTGTGAAGCTGGTTTGGTGGTGCTGAATTCTTTTAACTTTTGTTCAGAAAGTTTTTGGTTTCGCCATCAAATCTGAAGGAGAGTTTTGCTGGGTAGAGTATTCTTGGTTGTAGGTTCTTCTCTTTCATTACTTTAAATATATCTTGCCATTCCCTTCTGGTTGGTAGAGTTTCTATTGAGAAATCAATTGACAGCTGGTGGGAAGTCCTTTTATGTTATTTGTCGCTTCCCCTAGTTGCTTTTAATATTTTCTCTCTGTCTTTAAATTTCGTCAGTTTTATTGTCATTGTCTCAGTGAGTTCTTCCTTGGGTTTTTCCTTCCTGGGGCTCTCTGTGCTTCCTGAACTGGGTTGACTATTTCCTTTCCCATGTTATCTCTTCAAATATTTTCTCAAATATTTTCGCTAAAATGTGAATGTTGGTGCATTTAATGTTGTCCCAGAGGTCTCTTTGGCTGTCTTCATTTCTTTTCATTCTTTTTTCTATATTCTGTTCTGTGGCAGTGATTTCCACAATTTTGTCCTCCAGATCATTTATCCCTTCTTCTGCCTCAGTTATTTTGCTATTGATTCCTTCTAGTGTATTATTCATCTCTCTTTGTTCTTCAGTTCTTCTAGTTCTATGGTAAACATTTCTTGCATCTTCTCAATCTTTGCCACCATTCTTTTCCCGAGATCCTGGATCATCATCACTATCATTATTCTGAATTACTTTTCTGGGAGGTTGCCTATCTCCACTTCATTTAGTTGTTTTTCTGGGGTGTTATCTTGTCCCTTCATCTGGGACATAGCTTTCTGCTTTTTCATCGTGATTACTCTGTAACATGGTTTTTGTTTTAGCTACCATGAGACTGTGCTTCTTTGGTCTACCCTCTGATGGATGAGGCTAACAGGCTTGTATAAGCTTCTTGACGGGAAGGATTGGCCATGGGAAAAACTGGGTCTTGCTCTGGTGGGCAGGGCCTTGCTCAGTAAAGCTTTAATCCAACTCTCTGCTGATGGGTAGGGTTGCACTCCCTCCCTGGTAGTTGTTTGGCATGAAGTGACCCAGTCCTGGGGTCTATGGTAAGGTTAATGGCAAACTACAGGAGAGTTTATGCCTAGAGGGACCTTCCAATGCTCTTGTCTCTGTGGTGAGCTCCTGTCAACCCACGCCTCCACAGGAGGACCTCCAACAGTAGCAGGTAGTTTTGGTTCGGTCTCCTGTAAGGTCTCTGCTCCTCTCCTCTGGGTCTTGGTGCACACAAAATTTTGTTTGTACTCTCCAAGACTGTGGTCTCTGTTTCCCTCAGTCCTCTGGATGGCCTACAGTCAAATCCCGCTGGCCCTCAAGTCCAGATTCTCTGGGGATTCCCAGTCCCTTTATCTGATCCCCAAGCTAGGAACCTTGATGTGGGGTTCAGAACATTCACAATAGTGTGAGAACTTCTTTGGTATTATTGTTCTCCAGTCTGTGAGTCACCCATCCAGCTGGTATGGGATTTGATTTGATCTTGACTGCGCCCCTCCTACTGTCTTGCTGTGGCTACTTCTTTGTCTTTGGATAGTGGGTATCCTTTCTCAGTGGGTTCCAGAGTCCTTCTGTCAGTGGTTGTTCAACAGCTAGCTGCAATTTTGGTGCTCTTAACAGGAGAAGATGAGCACACATCCTTCTTATCCACAATCTTAAACCAGAAGCCTCAATTATTGATTTTAGAGAGTGGGGGGAAAAAAAAGAGTAGGGAAAGAAGGCTTAAAACAATAGAGTGTTTCCTTCATCTATGAAAGGAGGAAGGAAAGACTTTTTGACATCTCATTTTTAACTTACTTGTCATTTATACAAACAGCAAAGTTCTGTTTCAAAATATAACTGCAATTTTCAGCTAAACTGGGCCTGATATGTTTTCTTGATTTGACTAGAAGTAACAAGGAGATCCAACCAGTCCATCCTAGAGATCAGTCCTAGGTGTTCATTGGAAGCACTGATGCTGAAGCTGAAACTCCAATACTTTGGCCACCTCATGCAAAGAGTTGTCTCATTGGAAAAGACTCTGATGCTGGGAGGGATTGGGGGCAGGAGGAGAATGGGACGACAGAGGATGAGATGGCTGGATGGCATCACCAACTCGATGGACATGAGTTTGAGTAAACTCTAGGAGTTGGTGATGGAGAGGGAGGCCTGGCGTGCTGCGATTCAGGGGGTCGCAAAGAGTCAGACATGACTGAGAGACTGAACTGAACTATAATCTTTATTTTTGATAACAAATTATAAACTCTATCCTTCTACTTCAAATGCAAAAATTTTGATATTTTCTTGGGTGCCTTTTTAATAAACAAATTTGATATGTTGATAAAAGTAAAAAGAAAAATTTCAAGAAGCTAAAATATCAGATATTTCTACAGACTGGCTGACTAGTTTCTTCTTGAACCTTAACTTTGTTATTTAATCTAGTGTCTTCCTCTCATGGGAAATGCACTGATGGGGAATCCATATAAAATTAAAATTCTGTTTCTAAAGGGCAAGAAGCTACAAGTGCCACAGAAATTAATCAGGAGTAATAGACACAAATAGGTATTACCATCACATTAGAATGGGCACAAATCAGGAGGAACTTTATCTTATCAAGTCCAAGACTATCTCTGGGCATTATAAAAGGCTGTAGAATAATTCTTAAATCAAAATCCATTCTTAGTCTCATATAAAAATCACATACCTTTAATAGTTTGAACAAAGATATAAAGTTTGAGCAAAGATATTACCAAAACATGAAGTAATAAGAGGTTTGCATTTAATGTAAATTATTCTGAGGAAATATCATTGGCCTAAATTGCTGGAGAATTGGGCTAGTTCTGTCTTTGCCTAGCTTGCCATGTAACCTGAAGTAGCAGCTTCTCTGTGCCCTGTTTTTCTAGCCTGAAAAATGGGGGTTTGGATTTTTCCCCTTATCTTCTTTGATGATGCCATTTATGTTTATAACATGCTCCATTTAGTACCATTTCTCATTCCATTCAGTGATTCTTAGTAAGAATGCTCCCTGTCCCCACCCGGTTGAGAATTGCCACTAAATAGTCTCTAGCATCACTCAGAGCTATTAAATTCGGTGTGTCCCAACTTAAGAAAGGTCAGGAGTTCACTGTTAAGCTTTTAGGCCAATACTTACTCAATGTCTTTCATATTGCTTTCATGTAAGAATGGTTAGTGCTCTTGTCAGGAGGATGCCTCTGATGTTAAACTATCATTTTTTTGTATTACAAATAGCTTAATTTTCTCTTCAGTGCATCAGATACAGATCCCAAAAGTCAGCTTTAAGGATGCCTTCTGTATAGTGTAAGCAGTTTGGGATCTATAGAGCTAAATTCTCATTTTGAATCAGCAATGAGAAATAGCTTATTCAGTGCCTAAATTAGCATTGATAAACTTTTACATTTATACAGAGGGATCCAGGGAAGGTATAAGAGAACATTATAAACTTTCATTACAGATTATTTTAGCCAGTATTTTAATTTATATTTTTAAAGGATTTTAATTTGGGGGGTGGACTTCACAGTGAAAATACTATTGTTAAAGTAAGTGATTTCATTGCTAAGTCCTTCTAATCATAATTATAAGCTATTGGTTGAATGTCCAAAATTAACTATAATTATTGCTATGAAAAGAGGAAGGAAACAGAGCAATGTTGCCATTCACTAGGTATCTTTATATGAAAGGATATTTGGGACGTGAGCCAGCACTGCTCCACTGCTATTAAAAGAAAGCAGTCAATTTGACTTTGTCATTCAGAAAGAAAAAATATTGGCCTTTAAGGTTTGCTTTGCCTGTAGATTGAGGTGCATTTATCTCTTCCTTTCCTCATTTTCCATACTCTTAACATTTCCACAGAGGAAAGAAATTTGCACTGTCCAGAAGGAATGAGAATGGAAGAAACTCTGCTGGCCTCTGTTTCCATATATTCATACTCATTTCTTGTTGGAGATAGAAGGCGTGGCTTCCCTGAGAGTGATATCTGGAGATGTGCTTGCTTCTCTCACTTAGAGCTGTTTGGCTTCAGGAGTCTGAGCTCTGAGCTTGCTCCTGTTTCCATGTTTAAGCACCCAGTAAATGGATCAGAGTCCACACCTGTCTCTGTCTCTGCTCTAAGGGCTCAATGGGTATAAGACTACAGTTGTGATTAAGAGGGTTGTCTCTGTAGACCTTTGCTTTTCTTTAAATGGCTCTCTGAAAGTCCAGACTTTGGGATAGAGGTGAGAGCGAGGGGAAGATACTAGGAGGCCAGAGGTTGGTCACATGCCCAAATCACAGAGGTGCCTTAATTTCTATCAGTTTGATTCCCTATTTCTCAATTGCTTTGAAGTTTGCATGTAATATTAGAATGTGAACAATTATCATCCTTAAAACCTAGTAATTTATTTTGCTAAGTTGTGATGATAGACAAATTATTACTATCACAGATGTCTGCTTTATTTATTATGAACCTATACATTAATCTGTTCAAGCTTTTTGCTTTATTATAGATTTTCTAAGAGTAGTTTTAGGTTTATGACAAAACTGAAAGAGAGGTACAAAGGTTTATCATGTGTCTCCTACCCTTTCACATATATAACCCCTCCATTATCAACATCACACACCGGAATGGCATTTTTTTTTACCAAGGAGGAACCTACATTGAAACATCATAATCACCCAATATCCATAGTTTACCTTAAAGTTCACTCTTGGAATTATGCATCCTATGGGTTTGGACAAATATATATATTTGTCCATATACACAATATACTATATATATGTGTGTGTATAAATAAATATATCTGTATATACTTATAATATATGGAATATTTTCACTGCCTTAAAAATTATGTGCTCTGCCTGTTCATCTCTGTTGCCACATGCTTGGCTACCACTGATATTTCTATTGTCTCCATAGCTCTTCTAGAATATTGTATACTTGCAATAATAAAGTATGTAATATTTTCAGATCAGCTTCTTTCATTTAAGTTTCCTGCATGGAAACTTTTTTCATGGCTTGATAGCTCACTTCTTTTTAATGCTGAATAATATCCCATGGTCTGCATGTACCAGCTTATTTATTTATTCACCTACTAAAGGACTTCTTGCAGAACTCGCCTGGTAACTCAGGCAGTAAAGAATCTGCCTGCAATGCAGGAGACCTGGGTTCAATCCCTAGGTTGGAAGGATCCCCTGGAGAAGGAAATGGCAACCCATTCCAGTGTTCTTGCCTGGAGAATTCTATGGACAGAGGAGCCTGGTGGTCTGTGGTCCATGGGGTTGCAAAAATTGGACACAAATGAGCAACTAACATAACACAAAGGATTTCTTGGTTGCTTCCAAGTGTTTTCATTTGTGAATAAAGCTTCTATAAACATCCATATGCAGGTTTTCGTACAGACATAAGTTTTCAGCTCCTTTGAGTAAATGCCAAGGAGCATGATTAGCTAGACTGTTTCATGAGAGAATGTTTAGTTTGGTAAGAAATTGCCAAACTGTTTTCCAAAGAGTCTGTACCATTTTGCATTCCCACTAGCAACAAGTGAGAGTTTTCTTACCCCACATCTTTGCCAGCACTTGGTGTTTTTAGTGTTCTGGATCTTGTGTATTCTAATAAGTATGTCATGGTATTTCATTGTTTTGCACTTCCCTGATGACATAAGATGTGGTGCCTCATTTCATATGCTTATTTGCAATCTGTATATCATGTGGATGAAGTGTCTGTCAAAGTCTCTGGCCAATTTTAAAATCAGGTTCTTTGTTTTTTTATTGTTGAATTTTAAAGTTCTTTGTATATTTGTATATTTTGTGTGTTTATCAGGTGTGTCTTTTGAAAATGCTTTTTCCTAATCTGTGGCTTGTCTTTTTATCCTCTTCATTCTTCTCTCTTCTGCTCTTTCACAGAGCAAAAGCTTTAAATTTTTATAAAGTCCAGCTTATCAATTATTTCTTTTATGGATTTAGTTTAGGTTTTGGTGCTATATCTAAAAAGGTCTCACCATACTCAAGGTCTTTTGGGTTTTCTCCATGTCATCTTCTAGGAGTTTCATAGTTTTACATTTTACATTTAGGTCTATGATCAATTTTGAGTTAATTTTTATGAAAGGTGTAATGTCTGTGTCTAGATAAATTTTTTGTGTATGAATCGTCAATTGTTCTAACACCATTTGTTCAAAGACTGTTTTTGTTCCATTGTATTACTTTTGCTCCTTTTTACAAAGATAAGTTAAAAAAGAGTTCTATTTCTAGGCTCTCTATTCTCTTTCATTGATTGATCTCCTTGTCTATTCTTTCTCCATTACCACACTATCTTGATTACTGTAGCTTTATAGTAAATCTTGAAGTTGGGTAATATCAGTCCTTCAATTTTTATCTGTTCAATTAATATTGTGTTGACTTTTCTGATATCTGGGCTTCCCTGGTGACTCAGAGGTAAAGAATCTGCCTGCCAATGCAGGAGGCATGGGTTTGATCCCTGGGTTGGGAAGATCCCCTGGAGAAGAAAATGGCAACCCACTCCACTATTTTTCCCTGGGAAATCCCATGGACCCAGGAATTTGGTGGGCTGTAGTCCATGGAGTCACAGAGAGCCAAACATGGCCTAGCCACTAAACAACAACAACAACAACAAAATTTTGTATTCTGCCTCTGCATGTAGACTTTAGAACTGGTTTATAGACATCATAAAATAACTTGTTGAGATTTTTATTGGGATTGCATTGAATCTATATACCAAGATAAGAAGAACTAAGATCTTGCCAGTATTGAGCTTTCCTATCTATGAGCATGGGATATATATCCATTCACCCACCTCTTCTTTGATTTCGTTCATCAGAATTTTGTAGTTTTCCACATACAGATCTTGTACATGTTTTGTTATATCTAAATATTTCTCTATTTTTTGATTGCCAGCATAAATGGTACTGTGTTTTAATTTCATATTACACTTGTTCATTGTTGGTATATAAGAAAGCAGTTTACTTTTGTGTATTAATCTTATATCCTGGAATCTTGCTGTAATTGCTTATCAGTTCCTGGAGTTATATTGTTGATTCTTCTGAATTTTCTACATAGAAAAATATGTGGTCTGCTAACAATGACAGTTTTATACCTTTCATCCCAATCTTTATAACTTTTATTCCTTTTATTGCCTTATTGCATCAGTAAGCACTTTCAATACAATGTTGAAAAGGAAAGGTGAGGGGGACATCCTTGTCTTGCACCTGATCTTAGTGAAAGTCCTTAAGAGAGTTCCTCACTATTATATATGATGTTAGCTATAGGATTTTTTGCAGATAGTCTTTATCCAGTTGAAGAAGTTTCCCTCTATTCCTAGTTTACTGAGAGGTTTTTTTTTTTAATCTAAATGGGTATGGCTTATGTCAAAGGCTTTCTCTGCATCTATTGATATGACCACGTGATTTAATATTTTTAGTCTATTGATGTGATGGATGACATTACTTGATTTCTTTTATAATTTTATTTATTTATTTGTATAGCTATTTTTGTCTAAGCTGGGTGTACATTGCTGCGTGGGCTTTTTGTCTAGTTGTGGCAAGCTGGGCTACTCTAGTTGTGGTGTGCAGGCTTCTCATTGCAGTGACATCTCTTGTTGCAGAGCACATGCTCTACAGCTTGTGAGTTTCAGTAGTTGCAGTGCTTGGGCTCAGTCAGTGTGGGTCTCAGACTCTAGAGCACAGGCGCAATAGTTGTGATGCACAGGCTGAGTTGCTCTGTGGAATGTGGGATCTTCCTGGACCAGGGATCAAACCTATGTCTCCTGCATTGGCAGGTGGCTCCTTTATCACTGAGCCACCTGGGAGGCATTTTTATACATTCAGTTCAGTTCAGTCACTCAGTCGTGTCCGACTCTTTGCGACCCCGTGGACTGCAACACACCAGGCCTCCCTGTCCATCACCAGCTCCCAGAGTTTACCCAAACTCATGTCCATTGAGTCGGTGATGCCATCCAACCATCTCATCCTCTGTCATCCACTTCTCCTCCCACCTTCAATCTTTCCCAGCATCAGGGTCTTTTCAAATGAGTCAGCTCTTTGCATCAGGTGGTGGAAGTATTGGAGTTTCAGCTTCAACATCAGTCCTTCCAATGAACACTCAGAACTGATCTCCTTTAGGATGGACTGGTTGGATCTCCTTGCAGTCCAAGGGGCTCTCAAGGGTCTTCTCCAACACCACAGTTCAAAAGCATCAATTCTTCGGCACTAAGCTTTCTTTATAGTCCAACTCTCACATCCATACATGACCACTGGAAAAACCATAGCCTTGACTAGTCAGACCTTTGTTGGCAAAGTAATGTCTCTGCTTTTTAATATGCTGTCTAGGTTGGTCATAACTTTCCTTCAAAGGAGTAAGCGTCTTTTAATATCGTGGCTGCAATCACCATCTGCAGTGATTTTGGAGCCCAAAAAAATAAAGTGTGCCACTGTTTCCACTGTTTCCCCATCTATTTGCCATGAAGTGATGGGACCAGATGCCATGATCTTAGTTTTCTGAATGTTGAGCTTTTTTTTATTTTTTTATTTTTTTTATTTTTTATTTTTTTTTTTTCCAGTGGGTTTTGTCATACATTGATATGAATCAGCCATAGATTTACATGTATTCCCAATCCCGATCCCCCCTCCCACCTCCCTCTCCACCCGATTCCTCTGGGTCTTCCCAGTGCACCAGAAAAAGAGACACAGAAATACAGAACAGACTTTTGAACTTTGTGGGAGAATGTGAGGGTGGGATATTTCAAAAGAACAGCATGTATACTATCTATGGTGAAACAGATCACCAGCCCAGGTGGGATGCATGAGACAAGTGCTCCGGCCTGGTGAATGTTGAGCTTTAAGCCAACTTTTTCACTCTGCTCGTTCACTTTCATCAAGAGGCTCTTTAGTTCTTCTTCACTCTCTGCCACAAGGGTGGTGTCATCTGCATATCTGAGGTTATTGATATTTCTCCCAGCAATCTTGATTCCAGCTTGTGCTTCCTCCAGCCCAGCGTTTCTCATGATGTACTCTGCATATAAGTTGAATAAGCAGGGTAACAATATACAGCCTTGACGTACTCCTTTTCCTATTTGGAACCTATTATACATTATACTCTACTGAAAGGTATTATAAGATATTGCCTGTAACTCCCTGTGCCATGCAATACATGCTTTTTAGTTATCTATTTTATATATATTATTTAAATCTCTTAATCCCATGATCCTCACTTGCCGCCCCCCCTTTTGGTAACCACAAATTTGTTTTTTATGTCTGTGAGTCTGTTTCTGTTTTGTGAATACATTAATTAGTATTATTTTTTAGATTCCACATGTAACTGATATCATGCAGTATTTGTCTTTCTCTGTCTGACTTAAGTTTCTCTAAGCATAATATTCTCTAGGTCAATCCATACTGCTGCAAATGATGGGATTTCATTCTTGTTTATGGATGAATAGAATGTCATTGTATATGTTATATTATGTCTTCTTTATCCATTTGTCTGTTGGTGGGCACTTGGGGTGCTTCATATTTTGGCTAAGAAATAGAGGAAAACAATAGAATGGGAAAGACTAGAGACCTCTTCAAGAAAACTAGAGATACCAAGGGAACATTTCATGCAAAGATGGGCTCAATAAAGGACAGAAATGGTAGGGACCTAACAGAAGCAGAAGATATTAAGAAGAGGTGGCAAGAATACATAGAAGAACTGTACAAAAAAGATCGTCACGACCCAGATAATTACAGTGGTGTGATCACCCCCCTAGAGCCAGACAACCTGGAATGGGAAGTCAAGTGGTCTTTAGGAAGCATCACTATGAACAAAGTTAGAGGAGGTGATGGAATTCCAGTTGAGCTATTTCAAATCCTGAAAGATGATGCCATGAAAGTGCTCCACTCAGTATGCCAGCAAATATGGAAAACTCAGCAGTGGCCACAGGACTGGAAAAGGTCAGTTTTCATTCCAATCCCAAAGAAAGGCAATGCCAAAGAATGCTCAAACTACTGCACAATTGCACTCATCTCACACACTAGTAAAGTAATGCTTACAATTCTCCAAGCCAGACTTCAGCAATATGTGAACCATGAACTTCCAGATGTTCAAGCTGGTTTTAGAAAAGGCAGAGGAACCAGAGATCAAATTGCTAACATTCACTGGATCAGCAAAAAAGCAAGAGAGTTCCAGAAAAACATCTATTTCTGCTTTATTGACTGTGCCAAAGCCTTTGACTGTGTGGATCACAATAAACTGTGGAATATTCTTAAAGAGATGGGAATACTAGACCACCTGACCTGACTCTTGAGAAACCTGAATGCAGGTCAGGAAGCAACAGTTAGAATTGGACATGGACCAACAAACTGGTTCCAAATAGGAAAAGGAGTACGTCAAGGCTGTATATTGTCACCCTGCTTATTTAACTTATATGCAGAGTACATCATGAGAAGCGCTGGGCTGGAGGAAGCACAAGCTGGAATCAAGATTGCTGGGGGAAATATCAATAACCTCAGATATGCAGATGACACCACCCTTGTGGCAGAAAGTGAAGAAGAACTATAGAGCCTCTTGATGAAAGTGAACGAGCAGAGTGAAAAAGTTGGCTTAAAGCTCAACATTCAGAAAACTAAGATCATGGCATCTGGTCCCATCACTTCATGGCAGATAGATGGGGAAATAGTGGCTGACTTTATTTATTTGGGCTCCAAAATCACTGCAGATGGTGATTGCAGCCACGATATTAAAAGACGCTTACTCCTTTGAAGGAAAGGTATGACCAACCTAGACAGCATATTAAAAAGCAGAGACATTACTTTGCCAACAATGGTCTGTCTAGTCAAGGCTATGGTTTTTCCATTGGTCATGTATGGATGTGAGAGTTGGACTATAAAGAAAGCTTAGTGCCGAAGAATTGATGCTTTTGAACTGTGGTGTTGGAGAAGGCTCTTGAGAGCCCCTTGGACTGCAAGGAGATCCAACCAGTCCATCCTAAAGGAGATCAGTCCTGGGTGTTCATTGGAAGGACTGATGTTGAAGCTGAAACTCCAATCCTTTGGCCACCTGATGTGAAGAGCTGACTCATTTGAAGAGACCCTGATGCTAGGAAATATTGAAGGTGGGAGGAGAAGGGGATGACAGAGGATGAGATGGTTGGATGGCATCACCGACTCGATGGACATGGGTTTGGGTGAACTCCAGGAGTTGGTGGTGGACAGGGAGGCCTGGTGTTCTGCGGTTCTTGGGGTCACAAAGAGTCAGACACGACTGAGCAACTGAACTGAACTGAACTGAACTGAAACATTGCTTCAGTGAACATTGGAGTACCTGTGTCTTTTTGAAATGGTATTTGCATGTTTTTCAAATCTATACCTCAGGATGGAATTGCTGTATCATATGGTAGCTCTATTTTTAGCTTTTTGAGGAACCTCAGTACTGTTTTCCATAGTTGCTGACCAAGTTACATACCCACCAGCAGTGTACAGGGGCTCCCTTTGTCCACATCCTGATGTTAGTCATTTGTAGTCTTTTTAATGAAAGTCATTCTGACAGGTATCATGTGATATCTCTTTGTTGCTTTGATTTGCATTTCTCTGGTAATTAGCATTGTTGAGCATCTTTTCATGTGCTTGTTAGTCATTTGTATGTCTAGAAAAATGTCAGTTCAGGTCTTCTGCAAAGTTTTAGCTGAGTTTTGGGGTTTTTTATATTAAGTTTTATTAGTTGTTTGTGTATTTTGCATATTAACTTCTTGTCAGTCATATGAGTGTAAATCTTATTTCCCATCCTGTAGGCTTTTCATTTTGTCAATGATTTTCTTTGCTGTTTAAAAGCTTTTACATTTAAACTTGTTCATTTTGCTTTTATTTCTTGTGCCTCGGGAGACAGATCCACAAAATTTATGTTAAGAATGTCTTTCTGTGTTATCTTCTAGGAATTTTATGGTTTTAGGTCTTATATTTAGACCTTTAATACTTTTTGAGTTTATTTTTTGTTATATGATATGAGGAAATGTCCTCACCAGTTAAATAAGAACAAAAATGTAACAGTTTTATGTCAACAAATTGGACAATCTGGAGTAAATGGACAAATTCTAGAAACATACAACCTCCTAAGACAGAATCAAAAAGAAACAGACAGTTTCAACAGGGCTGATCACTAGTAGTAAAATTAAGTTTGTAATCAAAAAAACTTCCAGCAAACAAAGTCCAGGACTGGATGGCTTTACAGGGGAAGTCTACCAAACATAGAAAAAAGGACTAATGCCTATCTTTTTCAAAATGTTGCAAAAGGTTGATGAGGACAGTACACTACCAAATTCATTCTGTGAGACCACCATTACCCTAAATGCCAAAACCAAAAAAGCTACAGAAAAGTAAATTACAGGACAATATCTTTGATGAATATAGATGCCAAAATTCTCCACAAAATATTAACAAGCCAAATACAACATTATATAGAAAGGATCATACAGAATGATCAAGTGGGATTTATTCAAGCAATGTAAGAATAGGTCAACATTCACAAATCAATCAATGTGATAGGAAAAATAAAAATCACATGATAATCTCAGTAGATATAGAAAAACATTTGAAAAAATTCAACATCCATTCATGATAAAAACTCTTATCAGAGTAGGTATAGAGGGAATATATCTCAACATAATAAAAGCCATTTATACATTTAGCACACACCAATAGCTAACATCATACTCAGTGGTGAAATTCTGAAAGTTTTTTCTTTAAACTCAGGAACAAGAAAAGGAAGCTCACTCTTCTATTTAACATAGTATTGGAAGTCCCAGCCACATCAATCAGACAATAAAAAGAAATACATAGCATCTATATTGAAAGGGAAGAAGTAAAATTGTCAGTATTTGCATATGACATGGTGTATATATTTCATAAAGAAAGCCCACAGTATTCAGCCAAGAACCATTAGGACTAATTAATGAATTCAGAAAAGTTTCAGGATACAAGATTAATGTACAGAAATCTATTTCTTTTGTATATACTTATAATTAACTCTAAGAAAGAGAAAGTTTAAAACCATAGTTACATTTAAAATTTGCATCAAAAATAATTAAATAACTAGCAATAAACTTATCTAAGGAGGTGAAAGACATATACTCTGAAAGCTATAAAACACTGATGAAGGACATTGAAGATAATACAAAGAAATGGAAGGATATACTGTGCTCTTGAATTGGCAGAATTAGCATTGTTAAAATGGCTGTAGCACTCAAAGAAATCTATAGATTTAATGCAATTCCTATCATAAAGCACATGATGTTTTTCACAGAATCAGAATAAGTAATCCTAAAATTCGTATGGAACCACAGAACACCCCTAGTTGCCAATAAATCTTTAGAGAAAAGAACAAAGTTGGAAGTATCATGCTCCTAGTCTTTAGACCATACTGCAAAGCTATAGTAATCAAAACAGCTTGGTACTGGCATAATAACAGACACATAGATTAGTGGAACAGAATAGAGTGCCCAGAAATAAAGCCACACACCGATGGTCAATTAACCTATGACAAAAGAGGAAAGAATATGTAATGGAGAAATGACAGTCTATTCAAAAAGTTGTGCTGGGAAAACTGGACAACTACACAGAAAACAATGAAATTAGAATATTTCCTTATAATAATTAATTTTTAAATATTGAACCAGCTTTGTATATCTGAGATAAATCCCTCTTGGTTGTGGTGTATTAAATCTTTTACATTTTTTGTATTTTATTTTTAATATGTTGCTGAGAATTTTTGCATCTACGTTCATGAGAAATATTGGTCTGTAGTTTTCTTTTCTTTTCATATCTTTATCTGGTTTTGGTATTGGTGTAAAGCTGGCTATAGAATGAGGTAGAAGGTATGCCCTTTGCTTCTATTTTCAGAAGAGATTGTAGAGAATTGATATAATTCTCCCTTAAATGTTTGGAAGAATTCCCTAGTGAACCCATCTAGGTTAGGTGCACTCTATTTGGAAGGGTATTAATTGTTGATTCAGTTTTGCTAATGTGAATAGGCCTATTCAGATCATCTGTTTCTCCTTGTGTGAGTTTTGACAGATTGTGTCTTTCTAGGAATTGGTCCATCTATAAGTTATCAATTTTGTGGGCATAGAGTTGTTCATAGTATTCCTTTATAGTCCTTTTTATTTTCATGAGATTGATGGTGGTCTCATTTCTGATAATTAGTAATTCGTGTCGTCTTTCTTTTTTTTTTTTTAGTTAGCTTGTCTAGAGGCTTATCAAGTTCATTGATCTCTTCAAAAAAGCAGCTTTTGGTTTCCTTGAGTTTCTCTGTTGATTTCCTATTTTTCAATTTCATTGATTTCTGCTCTAATTCTTATTTCTTTTTTTCAAGTTCCTTTGGTTTTAATTTGCTCTTCTTTTTCTAGTTTCCTGTGATGGAAGCCTGGAAATTGAATTTAGTTCTTTCTTCTTTTCTAATACATGCATTCACTCCTATAAATTTTCCTCTAAACACTTCTTTTGCTGCACTCCACATATTTTGATAAGTTGTGTTTTAATTTTCACTTAATTCAAAATATTTTAGAATTTCTCTTGATATTTCTTTTATTTATTTATTTTTTTTAACACCAAAAATATTTTGTATTGGGATATAGCCAATTAACATCGGGATGGGGAATACATGTAAATCCATGGCTGATTCATGTCAATGTATGACAAAAACCACTACAATATTGTAAAGTAATTAGCCTCCAACTAATAAAAATAAATGGGAAAAAAAAAACAAAACAGTGTTGTGACAGTTTTAGGTTAACAGCAAAGGGACTCAGCCATACATATACATATATCTATTCTTCCCCAAACCCCTCTCCCATTCAGGCTGGCACATAACATTGAGCAGAATTTCAAGTGCTATACAATAGGTTTTTTTGGTAATCCATTTTAAATATAGCAGTGTGTACATGACTTTCCCAAAGTTCTTAACTATCCCTTACCCGTGGCAACCATGAATTCATTTTCTAAGTCTGTGAATCTCTATCTGTTTTGTCAGTAAGTTCACCTTATCATTTCTTTTTGGATTCTAGATATATGGGATGTCATATGATGGTTCTCCTTCTCTGTCTTACTTAATTCACTAAGTACGACATGTTCTAGGTCCATCCATGTTGCTGCAATGGCCTTATTTCATTCTTTTCAATGACTGAGTAATATTCCATTGTATATATGCACCAAATCTTCTTTATCCATTCCTCTTTCAATAGACATTTAGGTTGTTTCCTTGTCTTAGCTATTGTAAACAGTACTGCAATGAACATTGGGGTGCATGTATCTTTTGGGGCCATGTTTTTTTCTGGATATATGCCCAGGAGTGCAATCACAGGGTCATATGGTAGCTCATATGACCCTGCAAACTAAGATCATGGCATCTGGTCCCATCACTTCATGGTAAATAGATGGGGTAACAATGAAAAGAGTGACAGACTTCATTTCCTTGGGCTCCAAAATCTCTGCAGATGGTGACTGCAGCCATGAAATTAAAAGATGCTTGCTCCTAGGAAGAAAAGCTACAACCAACCTAGACAGTGTACTAAAAAGCAGAGACATTACTTTGCTGACGAGTGTCCATCTAGTCAAAACTATGGTTTTTCCATTAGTCATGTATGGATGTGGGAGTTGAACCGTAAAGAAGGCTGAGCATTGAAAAATTGATGCTTTTGAACTGTGGTGTTGGAGAAGACTCTTGAGAGTCCCTTGAACAGCAAAGAAATCAAACCATTCAATCCTAAAGGAAATCAGCCATGAATATTCATTAGAAGGACTGATACTGAAGCTGAAATTACAATACTTTGACCACCTGATGCGAAGAGCCAACTCATTAGAAAAGATCCTGATGCTGGGAAAGATTGAAGGCAGGAGGAGAAGGGGACGAGAGAGGACAAGATTGTTGGATGGCATCACTGACTCAATGGACATGAATTTGAGCAAGCTCCAGGAGATGATGAAGGACAGGAAAGCCTGGCGTGCTGCATTCATGGGGTTGCAATGTATCGGACAGGACTGAGTGACTGAACAACAACAGCAAATGGTAGCTTTATTTTCAGTTTTTTAGGAACCTCCATACTCTTCCCCATGTTGGGTATGCCAATTTACATTCTTACCAACAGTGAAGGAGGGTTCTCTTCTCTCCACACCCTCTCCAGCATTTGTTGTTTGTGGATTTTTTGATGATAGCCATTCTGACTGATGTGAGGTGGTATCTCGTTGTAGCTTTGATTTGCGTTTCTCTAATAACTAGTTATTTTTAATATCATTTCATGTGCTTTTTGACCATCTGTATGTCCTCTTTAGAGAAATGTCTATTCAGATCTTCTGCCCATTTTTTGAGTGGGTTGTTTGTATTATTTGGAAGCGTGATGTTTAATTTCCATTTGGGAGGGTTGTCCAGTTTTCCAGTTTCTGTTATTCATTTCCAGTTTAATTTTACTGTGGTCTGTGAGCAGATATTGTATTATTTCTATTCTTTTAAATTTGTTATGCTTTATGGCCCAGATTGGGCTTGCCTGATAGCTCAGTTGGTAATGAATCCACCTGCAATGCAGGAGACCCTGGTTCAATTCCTGGGGCGGGAAGATCAGTTGGAGAAGGGATAGACTACCCACTCCAGTATTCTTCGGTTTTCCTGGTGGCTCAGCTGGTGACTAATCTGCCTGCAATGTGGGAGACCTGGGTTCAATCCCTGGGTTGGGAAGATCCCCTGGAGAAGGGAAAGGCTACCCACTCCAGTATTCTAGCCTGGAGAATTCCATGGACTGTATAGTCCATGGGGTCACAAAGAGTCAGACACGACTGAGCAACTTTCATTTTCATGGCCCAGATTATGGCCTGTTTTGGTGAAAGTTCCATGTCAGTTTGAGAAAAATGTGAATTAAGCTCTTGTTGGATGGAGTAGTCTTCTAGATATTAGCTAATCCAGTAGATTGATGGTGTTGTTGAGTTCAGCTGTGTCCTTGCTGATTTCTTTCTGGTTGATCTGTCCAGTGCTTTGAGTGGAGTGTTAAGTCTTCAGCTGTGATAGTGGATTCATCTCTTTCTCCATGTAGTTCTCTTAATTTCTGTCTCATATAGTTTGATGTTTTTTTGTCAGATGCAACATGTTAGGATTATTATATCTTCTTGGAGAATTGACCTCTTACTATTATGCAATGCACTTCTTTATATTAATACCTGATACTTTTTCTTACTTTGAAATGTTCTCTGCTTGAAATTAGTATAGCTTCTCCTTCCTGTTTTGATAGGTATTACCATGTTATATTTTCCTCCATAATTTACCTTTTTTTGGCTTCTTCATCTTTTGTCCAACATTGTACTTGAGGTTCCAGCCAATATAGTAAGGCAGGAAAAGGAAACTTGTTTCACCAGCTTGCAATGAAACATTAAAACTGTATTTATTTTAAGAAAATGTGATTGTTTATGTAGAAAATCCAATGATCCTCAAGAACATCACTAGAACTAAGAAGTAAGTCCAGAAAGGATGAAGCATTCAATATCAGCATCCAGAAATTAACTGACTTTCTGTGTAGTAGCAAAGGCAACAGTAAGAAAAGACGAAAAGATATGACACTGGAAGATGAGCCCCTCAGGTCAGAAGGTGTCCAATATGCTACTGGGGAAGAGTGGAGGGCAATTACTAACAGGTACAGAAAGAATGAAGCAACTGGGCTAAAGCAGGAAAGACCCTGAGTTGTGGATGTGTCTGGTGGTGAAAGTAAAGTCCAGTGCTGTAAGAACAATATTGCATAGGAATCTGGAATGTTAGGCCCATAAGTCAAGGTATATTAGACATGGTCATGCAGGAGATAGAAAGAGTGAACATTGACATTTTAGGAATCAGTGAACTAAAATGGATGGGAATGGGCAAATTTAATTCAGATGACCATTATATCTACTGCTGTGGTCAAGAATCCCTAGAAGAAATGGAATAGCCTTCATAGTCAACAAAAGAATCTGAAATGGTAGTACTTGGTTGTAAACTCAAAAATGATAGAATGATCTCAGTTCATTTTCAAGACAAACCATTCAACATCACAGTAATCCAAGTCTATGACCCAACCACTGATGCCAAAGAAGCTGAAGTTGAACGGTTCTATGAAGACCTTCTAGAACTAACACCAAAGAATGATGTCCTTTTCATCATGGGGGATTGGGATACAAGCTTCTTAATTTGAAGTTAAGACATACCTGGAGTAACGGGCAAATTTGGCCTTGGAGTACAAAATGAAGCAGGGCAAAGGCCAACACAGAGTTTTGCCAAGAAAACACAAACACAATGTCCATTGCAAATGCCCTTTTTCAATAACACAAGGGATGACTCTACACCTGGACATCACCAGATGGTCAATACCGAAATCAGATTGATTATATTCTTTGCAGCCAAAAATAGAGAAACTCTATACAGTCAGCAAAAACAAGTCCTGGAGCTGACTGTGGCTCAGATCATAAGCTCCTTAGTGAAAAATTCAGGCATAAATTGAAAAAGCTATGGAAAACCATCAGACCATTCAGGTATGACCTAAATCAAATCCCTTATGATTATACAGTGGAGGTGATTCAAGGTATTATCTGTGGTAGAGTGCCTGAAGAACTGTGGATGAGTTTCATAACATTGTACAAGAGGCAGTGACCAAAACCATCCCAAAGAAAAAGAAATGCAAGAAGGCAAAGTGGTTGTTTGAGGAGACTTTACAAAAAGGTGAGGAAAGAAGAGAAGTGAAAAGCAAGGGAGAAAAGGAAAGATATACCCAAATGAATGCAGCATTCCAGAGAATAGCAAGGAGAAATAAGGATTTCTTAAATGAACAATGTGAAGAAGTAGAGGAAAACCAAAGAATGGGAAACACTAGAGATCTCTTCAAGAAAATTGGAGATATGAAAGCAAGATTCATGAAAGGATGGGCAGGATAAAGGACAGAAACAGTAAGGATATAACAGAAGGAACAGAGATTAAGAAGAGGTGGCAAGAATACACAGAAGAATTGTACAAAAAAAGGTCTTAATGGCCTGGATCACCACAATGGTATGGTCACTCACCTAAAGCCAGACATCCTAGAGTGTGAAGTCAAGTGGGCCTTAGGAAGCATTACTACACACAAAGCTAGTGGAGGTGATGAAATTCCAGTTGAGCTATTTCAAATCCTATGATGATGCTATTAAAAAGTGCCGCTCTCAGTATGCCAGCAAATTTGGAAAGTTCAGCAGGGACCACAGAACTGGAAAAGGTCAGTTTTTCTTCCAATCCCAAAGAAAGGCAATGCCAGGAGATGTTAAATTACCATACAACTGTGCTCATTTCACATGCTAGTGAGTTTATACTCAAAATCCTTCAAGCTGGGCATCAGCAGTACATGAATCAAGAGCTTCCAGATGTACAAGCTGGATTTAGAAAAGGCAGAGGAACCAGAGATCACATTGCCAACATACATTGGATCATAGAGAAAGCAAGAGAGTTCCAGAAAAACGTCTACTTCTGTTTCATTGGCTACCCTAAAGCCTTTGTGTGGATCACAGCAAACTAGAAAATTCTTAAAGTGATAGGAAAACCAGACCACCTTACCTGTCTCCTGAGAAACCTATATGCGGGTCAAGAAGAAAAAGTAAGAACCTTCCATGCAACAATTGACTGGTCCAAAATTGGGAAAAGAGTATGACAAAGCTATATATTGTCACCCTGTTTATTTAACCTATATGCAGAGTACATCGTGCTAAATGCTGAGTTGAATGAATCACAAGCTGGAATCAAGATTGCCAGGAGAAATATCAACAACGTCAGATATGCAGACAACACCATCCTAATGGCAGAAAGTGAAGAGGAACTTTATAAAAAGTCTCTTGATGAGGATGAAAAAGGAGATTGAAAAAGCTGGTTTGAAACTCAACATTCAAAAAACTAAGATCATGGTATCTGGTCCTATCACCTCATGGCAAATCGAAGCAGAAAAAGTGAAAACAGTGACAGATTTTCTTTTCTTGGGCTCCAAAATCACTGGGGATGGTGACTGCAGCCATGACATTAAAAGATCCTTGCTCTTTGGAAGGAAAGCTATGACAAAGCTAGACAGCGTATTTAAAAGCAAAGACATCACTTTGCTGACATCGGTCCATATAGTCCAAGCTATAGTTTTCCCAGTAGTCATGTATAGATGTGAAATTTGGACCATAAAGAAGGCTGAGCACTGAAGGTTTGAGCTTTAGAATCATGGTGCTGGAGAAGACTCTTGAGAGTCCCTTGGACTGTAAGGAGATCAAACCTGTCAATCCTAAATGAAATCAAACCTGAATATTTATTGGAAAGACTGATGCTGAAACTGAAGCTGCAATGCTTTGGCCACCTGATGTGAAGAGCGACTCATTGATAAAAACCCTGATGCCTGAAAAGATTGAAGGCAAAGGAGGAGAGAACTGCAGAGGATGAGATGGTTAGATAGCATCACGGACTCAATGAATACAAATTTGAGCAAATTCTGGGAGATAGTGAAGGACAGAGAAGCCTGATGTTCTGCAGTCTATGGGGTCACAAAGGGTTGGGCTGAACTTAGCAACTGAACAACAACAACAAAGCAAAGACAGTAGAAATTGAAATGTAAAAAAAGTCACTTGTCATAGCATCAGAAAATATTAGATATTAAATTCTTTCTGATAAATCTATTCAAGACTTATATACTGAAAGTATAAGACATTACTGAGAGAAATCAAAGAAGTCTTAAGTAGAAATATACTATGTGTATAGATCAGAAGGCTCAACACTGTTTTTATATATATATATAACACTGTGTATATATGTATATACACACACACACACACACACACACACAGACACACACATGCTTTTATATTCTTTTCCACTACGGTTTACTAAAGGATATTCAGTATTGTCCCCTGTATTATACAGTAGGATCTTATTGTTCATCCATTCTGCATTCCACCCATTTACCTTTAATCTGTACCATCTTTATATTTACAATTGATTTCTTGTGGACAACATAAATTGGATCATGTTTTTTTAATCTGCTCCGACAATCTCTGTCCTTTAATTGATGTATATAGGCCATTTCCTTTCCATTTTGACTTTTTTTATTCATGAAATAAACTCTCTGTGAAGTGACAGTGTTGTATGTATATCCTAGAAGTTTAACTTAAATTACATGGAAATCATACATTAAAAATGTTTGATATAAATATCCTAGAAGCATGCCATATAATATAGAATGTAGCATAAGGCTCATGCATTTTAAAGCTCTAGATAAAAAGATCTATATTTTGTGATGTTTAGTAATTCAATAAATAGTTATTAAATTCTGGATACACTTTTTATCTCATTATTTTGCTGAGAATATAACAGAGAATGTCTCTCAGATATTCTGTGAATGAGGTTATTTCAAAGGACATTATAGTACTGTAATGAAAATTACAGCTGAAGATGTGCTGGAAAGTGATTGGAGGATAAGGAAAC
Organism: Cervus elaphus; assembly: GCF_910594005.1. Classification (NCBI taxonomy): domain Eukaryota; kingdom Metazoa; phylum Chordata; class Mammalia; order Artiodactyla; family Cervidae; genus Cervus; species Cervus elaphus. The sequence goes on from NC_057843.1 coordinate 55,678,869, forward strand.
TACTTTATATAATATAATAAATCAAAGTATATCAGTCAAAATAATCTAAATTATTCTGGAATCTCCAGACCTTGGTGGCTTAAGACTGCAAAGGCTTATTCTTGCTCCAATTGCATGTCCAGTACAGATGGTCAGGTGGCAGGAAGGTTGTCCTCTGGCCATCATAGTCTAGAAACACAGCATGTCAAAGGCTCCATAGAAATATTTATTTATGTATTTCTTTTCTATGATCACCATTGCAGGAGAGAAGAGATATGGTGCCTCTGCTAGAATTGACAGATGTCACTTGTGTATAAAAGCTCTACGTGCCACTTCTCAAATTTCACTGGCAAGGCACATGGCCATATTTGACCTGAAAGGAAGTCAAGGATTCCAGTCACACCAGGGCCTAGAAGAAGGAGCACTGGAATGTTTCTGAACATTCCTAAGGACTATCACAGAAAGCCTTTATGAGGAGGCAACATTTTTTGAAACCTTATCAGTAAGCCAGTCAAACTTAGATATAGTCAGTAATTCTTAACCTTACTGCCCATTAAAATCACCTTGGACAGAAATTGTGTGTGTGCTTTCAGGCTTTAATTCCATTATTGTACAGCAATGCTCGCATTCTGTTTTCATCCTCGTTTTACAGAAAAAGAAACTGAGGTAGAGTGAGGCTATGTTATTTTCACAAGGTTGCAAAAATAATAAATAGAATCAGGATTTGCATTCAGATAGTCTGACTCCAGGACCAACAATTTTAACTACTCTAATATTGTCCCTATTTAAATTATGTGAATTATGGCCTCACATGTAACTAAGTAAAAATCAAGAGTGCTGATCCCTTGGACTCACCTTCTCTACCCTCAGATGTGTATGCATGTGTGTGTATGTGAGTGTGCACACATTTTCGCTTACTTGCATGGCTGCATTCCAACCCTTAGTAAATTGGAGGGCTTTGCGTCCTGGCTGACACTGGTCTCCTCGCTGTTCTTTGGTTCTCAAAGTATACCTTTCAGCCTCAAAACCTTTTCATTGACTTTTCCTGATACATAGAAACCATTTCCCAGAGATATCCAAACAATTCACTCCCTCACCTTCTTCAACTCTTTGTTGAAACATTACCGTCTCAGTGAGGCCTACCATAGCATTTAAAATTACAGCCCTCCTTCTGCACTCCACAGATTTTTTTCCTGTGTCCCCAGGACCTAAAAGAGGGCTAGCACATAGTAGGGACTCACTAAACATTGGTTACCTAAATCTTGGGAATTCAGGCTGAGAGTTGGTCAATGAGGGTAAATGGGATTGGATGCCACAATCTTGTCACAGCATGTGGAGGCAGAGTGGGATGCCTCCCTGGGAGAGGTGGAAGGGAAGGGAAGGATGTGCGGAAGTATGGAAGGAAGTATGGTATGGAAGGCCCATCAGTGGGGCCTGCTACACTCTTTCCATCCCAAAGAGTACATTAACCTCATCAATAGTCATTGTAGCGAAGGAAAGGTATATAATCCTGTCTAGCCCAGGGGAAAAAAAAAATTATTTTCCTTCTTTCTCTCATCCTTGTCTAGTTCGTGAGAGATCAAGTGAAGGGGGAAAGTACAGGAGGTTGGGAGGGAGGGTGGAGCAGACAAGGAGCTGACCGTGCCTCAGCTCAACTCCTAGAGTCACAGTCTGTCCTGCCCCGGAGGCAGAGAGAACTTTGAATCAGATCTGGGATTGAGATGAAACCCTGAACAGAACTGTCTTTCAATACTGAAATAAGAAATAAGATTTTTCTGATAACCAAAATTCACTGGAAAATTGGGAAATCTGCCACAATTTATGTTAAGGGAGTGGCTGCCCAGAAGGAAAGTTTGGTTCCACATAGCTGACTTGAAGGAATATATTGAAGAAAAGCTTAATTTACTGTTTATACTTCAGAAAATTAACAGTCCTCCTCAACACAACAGTTTAGTTTAAAACTAGATATTACTATCCCATTGGAGAAGGTAGAAATTAAGGCTTAGAAAATTAAACAATGAGTTTAAGGTCATACTGCAGAAAGTATCAGGTTGGCCAAAAAATTCGTTCATGTTTTTCCATAGGCTCTTATGGAAAAACCTGAACAAATTTTTTGGTTAACCCAGTATTAGCCACGATTAAATATCAAGTTTGGCTGAATCTACTGTCTGTACATTACTGTTGGAGATATTTTCTCACTTGCAATGAGAAAGAAAGAAAAACACAAAGGGAAACACACACCGCACACACACACACCCCTCCTTCAGCCCAACCCATTTTACATTGTTCTCATAAAAGTGCTGAATAGAGATTATCTCTCTTTAGAAATATTCTTAAATAGTTTGATATCCCCAAATTATGCAATTGGAATATATCCCCAAATATTATGCAATTATCCAACAGCACCAACAAAATATTAATAGACTCAGGAAGCTGGTTACATTTATGCCCTTTTGTAGTTTCCCTCCCTGTTTTTATTTGTTTTTTCTCAGTAACATTCAGTTAATAACTAGCATTCAGTTAAAAGCTGGAATTACTTCATTAGATTAGCCAAATCATCTTTTTATGCTGGTGATAAATAAGCAGCTATTAGCAGTGATTCACGTTAGTTCCGTGGTTTGAAACAGCTGATTTCCTCCTGGATGCTTTACTGCCCTCACACCGATACTTTTGCTCAATGTATTCTTATTACAGTACTTGTACTAACAAGTCACCCTCTTCTTTTGAACCAGAGTATAAATTTCTCTTCTTTGCAAGGTTAGACTTGGTAGAACCTACTTTCTTAGAAGCATGCTCTTTTTTTTTAGATCTCTGGGTCGGTCCAAAGGCTTAGGGTGAGATAAATGGAAGAAAGACCAGCTGTTTCAAATGTTGGATGAATTTTCAGACACAAGTAGTACATGCTGGAGAGTCAGTCAAGCTGTGGAGGAAGAGGCTGATGGCATCACAGTCTCGTCGCCTCCTTCTTATGCTTTCTCTTGTCTTTTGCCTATCCTTCTGCTTTGTTTCAACAAGAGCTCAAATGGACTCTGATAGCTTCTTTTAAAGTTTAATGTGTTGTTTGTGGAGTGTAATCATGTTGCCTTTGGTGTTTAACCAGTAAAATGACTATAAGATGTCCAGTAAAATGAGAGTTTTCCCTCACTTCCTATCAGAACTTTAGCTGATGTTCAATTAGTTATCAAACTCAACTTGTTTTATCTATGGAACATTGAGAATAGTCCTTATACAGTATCCAAGTGTTCTACAAACATATTGGAAGGAAATCAGCAAATAAATGTTGATTGGAAGAATTATTCTTCTGTGTTGATTGGTGGTTTTGTATGCATTAGGTCAAGTTCAGAGGTTAAATTCTTACATATGATGGTGATGTGTACTGTTACTTTATGGGTTTACACTCATGATATTCTTCCTTGATAACTGGAGTATATTTGGTATCTGTTGAACAATAATGGTCTCATAATTGGAAAGCTAGAATTCTTAGAAGTTTTTCAACATAAGTAATCCATGCTTTAAATTTAATTTTACTTTTATATCAAAATCAAATTCTAGTTTTAAAAAATGTATTTAAGAAGGATTTTCAAGGAAAATACTAAAGAAACAAATGGTTAGATATAACTTAGTATTTTTTTATCACTAATCCATTACTATTATATATATAACTTGTGTTTCCTCCTGGTAGTGACAGTATTTTCTCTAATTCATATATATAGGAGTCATCTACTATTCAGAAATAATTAGTTTAAGATGTATTGTTTGGCTGTAGTATTTAAGTTTATTCACTCATTGAATACCTTCTGTGTACTAGCCCTTTTGTTCCTACTTGTAAAGAAGTGTTAGTAAAATGAAGGACATGCATTGGACAATGTATGTTAATAATAGAATGGGATAAATGTTCCTTTAAAGTGTGTTGTATACCAGAGGGAAAGGTGACCTGTGTTTGCATTGAAACCTGGAGGATACAAGACAATGAATCAGAAAGAAGAGAATGCTAGGCCAAAGGAGCTACATTAAAGTAAGCCAAGGAAGTAAAATGAAAATGGTCTGAGAATGCCATAATCTAGGATAGATGACAGGAAATGACTAGAGTGATAGATGGAAGGATAATTAGGGGACAGATTTTCGAGGATCATTCTGAAACATTTATAACTAATGGACAACCGTTAATAGATCTCAGATGTCTTGGAATGATCCTCTCTGACCTTGACCTTGACTGCTGTATAACACACTCCAAACTCAGTGAGCATCTTGCTCATGAATCTGTAGATCAGTTAAAGTTCACCTGATCTAGATGAATGCAGCTGGGCTTGGTGCCACAGTGTCCCTCATGCTCCTTGGACTAACTGGAGGCATTTTCTTCTCATGCCAAAAGGCCAAGGCAGAAGAGAACAAGCCCATTGTAAATGAACGTTCTGAGCTCTTTTCCTCATGCCATGTCCAACCCATTAGCCAATGCAAGTCATATGGCCAAGGTTCCAGTCAAGGGGTGAGAGGTGTATTCTACCTATTATGAAATCAAGACACGAGTATGAAGGTATAAAACTATCACAGGGAAGTGAACTACTGAAATCAACCTATGGTACTCCATATGGTTGTTTTTATTACTCTGGGAACTAGCGCATCAGTGCATGATGCTGCTGAATTTGGGTGACAATGTGTTTTCCAGTAAACAGGTATCTAAGTTGGTTGGGCGTGTTCCTTTTAGGCATCCCACTCATCAGAAATCCAGCAGCCATAGCTACAGCCCCTTTCCTCCACTGCCCTAGTAAACCTTAATAACCTCCCTAGAGATCTGCCAATTCCACAATATTGATTGGCCTTGATTCTGTTTAACTTATGAGAACAATCAAACTCCCCACTTGAGGTGATACAGTATCTGCAGTTCCTGGGAAAGAAAGACTAAATAAATGTCATGGAGAGGAAGCGGTAAGAGGCAGTGTCTGCCTCGACCTGTAAACGCTGTGTGTGTCTTTGTGTCTGTCTCTGCTGTCACCTGAAATGTTTTTACCTTGGTTGTTTACAGGTTTTCCACTACAGTCTCTTTTTGCTGTCTCTTGCAACCCTTCCAATAAGGCAGGCAGTTTACAGTAATAGCATAGGAATGAAGCTCTGCTTCAGGCAAGAAAGGTTAAGCATTTTTAAAATGCAAACCAGATAAATTTTTAAAAACCTCAAAACAGTCTTGGTGCCACGCTGCCTCTATGCCATCCCCAGCCATTCTCTTAACAAAAGACGCCTCTCTTTTGCAGGCTTCTCATTTGTCAGAGGAGAGATTTCCCTGTCTCCTCAGCGGCACACTCTGTATAATTTAAGGTGACTCACTATCCAGGAAAGTTCACCTTCCATTAGCATGTTTTCTTTAGTAAGCACTCTCTTGCAAGTGCTGTAGTGTAAACATGAGTGCCTACGAATATGAACATTTATTAAATAGCACTGATGAATATTTCAATACCTTGGGGAGAGCAATTCACAGCTCAATCATTCAGGCTGTTTTAAGTGCAGCATAGGACAATTCCACTACATCTTCCATTAATATTTAATTGCCCATTTTATTCTGTTTACCTTTTTGGTTAATATATAATTTAAAGCCCTTCTACTAAAAAGGGGGGGAAAAGAGAACAGCTGTTCATCTGCTTTTAACAAATCTCTAGTGAGAGCTTTTATCTCATTTAAAATTCATTGCAAAGAGTTTTTATTTAATATCAGTAACACAAAACCTCAGGTATTAAAAGTAAAACTTGGAAGTGGCTCTCAAGCAGAAAGCCTCGTTGTGACTTGGGTTTGATTACACATCCATTCCTGAGTGGCAGGCATTGACAGGAAACGTCTGAATTGCCAGCAATGGCGCCATGTGTCACGTCCTCATGAAATAGAATCACAGTAACTCGACCTGACACATTCTGACAACATGTCGGAAAGTTGTTATGCACCCTGCAGAAAGTGAGTCCTGTCATCCCAGCAATGCAGATTTTACTGACGGGATAAAACACTTCTCTGCTTGCTAAAGGACAAGGGAGTCAAATATGTGCGTGGCCTTGAGGAGCTGGGGAATCCCTGATGCGCTAACCATTCGTTTCTCCTTGGCTTCCCTTGGTGGATGCTATCGGCTTGGCTTCTCTTCCTGTTGGGTTCAGAGCCCCAGGACTTCTCTCCTGTCATTTCAAGTTTTCTTTCCTTTCCCAGTTGGCTGCAGTTGTTTGTCTCAAGTCTGTCCCTTAAACCCTACCTGGTGGCAGGGATCCTGACATTTACTGACAGATCTCCACGTCATTGGGGTCTTTCTAGACCTCCCAGGCTAGCCAGTAAAACCGACCCCCACATCCACCCCATTGAGGGTCACCCTATCCCTTCATCCTCAGTCACCTGGAATCAACCGCTTTCCAGGACAGTGAGCTGCATAATCTGCTGTTTTTCTTGCTCTGCTTGAACTCTGCAGCAGATCCATTCCTTCCTGTCTACTGAACTATGGTCTGTTTAAGTATTCCCAGCATGGCTAAGCCAGCAACAGCAGGAACCTCAGAACACCATCACCACTGTCACTTTACTTCAGTTCTCAATTTCTTTTCTAAGATAGATTTCTCTTATCTGCTTTGCATCACTTTATTACTCCTTTCCTCAGTCTCTTGTTAAACTTGGTTCACTTTCTCCATCTGACTGTTAATGGAGACTTTTTACATAATGCTTCCTTTCCCTCATTCATTTATTCATTCACAAATTTTTGCTGAGCATCTGAGCCAGCCTTTATTTAAGGTGCTGGAAATATAGAAATAGAGTAGGGTGAGGAGGAGAGAGAAGGAGAAAGAAGGGACAGAGAGACAAAGATAGAGACAGAAATACTACCTGACTTCACGTAGCTTACATAATTTGAAGAGGAGTCTTGAACTCTGCTGATGGTGAACACAGTCACGGAGGCACTTCACCCTTGCCCCAACACTGGGATGCTGCCTCTATGTGCCCAGAATGCCTCAGTAGGCAGTTGGAAATGGAAAGATATAAAATACTGTTATAAATTCATTGCAAAGTCAGCCGCAGTTTTCACCCTTCTCTGTATCAACACTCTGAAGTTTGTCTTATTCAATTGTCGAATCTGGGTTGTACTTACGACTTTCTTTGGCAGTAAAATTAGGATTAAAGTGTGGTGTGCCAGTTCTAAGCCTGGATTTTAAGAGACCCGTTTGCTTCTGTTTTCTTTTGAACCTTGCCTCTGCCTGCACTGGCTTGCAGGAGAATAAGAGGCCACATGCAGCAAAGATAAGATACTCCTGCTGAGACCATTTTATACTGGCTAACAGCCAGCCAACCCCTATACATGGGAGGGCACTCAACCAAGATCAGCAGAGTGCCTATCCATCACATAGCTGACCACAGATGGGTGAGTGTTCCTAGCTAAGACAAGCAGAACCACCCTGAGAAGAAGGCCGAAAGGTTAGCACTCCCAGATTCTTGTAGGCAACAAGAATACGTAACGTTTTAAGCTATTAAATATAGGGATGTTTTGGTATGCTCTCATAGCTAACTGATATAAACTTCTTATGTGATCCAGTTGGGTGAGATATGCACTCCCTTATTCTGTGGCAAATCCCACTCAACTAGATCTTAGGATTTCATAGTTTGGGCTTATTTAAATTTTTTTCATGTTTCTGAGCCAGGCAGTTGGATCAAATCCCTTAAAAATTGAGCTGAGACCACAGTGAGCTAGAAATGAAATGAGAACCAAAGGCTAAAGGATGGGAAAGATATGGTTTAAATTTATTGCAAGGGAGAATTGGATGACTGTTTGGATTGATTTATATCTCATCAGAAAGGGCTCACATATCTCTGGATGTAGTCATTTACCAGCTTGAGTGCAAAAACTGATGCCATGATGTAACTGTACACAGCTCAGATTGTGGTTACAACTCACATTTCTATCCCTCCTCCCCCATTATTATCTGTATTAATTCAATCACAGAAGTTAGGTGGGTTGGTAGGGAGGCCTATTAAGTCATCATGCTTTTTCCCAAGAGCCGTATCTGAATTTCTACCCATAGTATATTTTCAGATGCTTTCTTCAATAAAGTTGAAAATGGCTTGAGCAATGGTCCACTGTAAAAGCTTTAACTGGAAGTATATTCTTTAAGCACTTTACTGGAAAAGAAATTAATGCAGAAAAAATAATTGGAGCTTTGTCTGACCAAAACCCGCAAAATACAGGGACATTCAGGTTAATGGTAAGATTTTCTTTCCTCTCAGCCCCCTTTTTTTGCTTTGTGTTCTGCTGCAAAGGTATCAAATACCTCTTGCCTGGGCCTAAGAGCACATTGGAGTTGGGATTGCGTATTATAATGATTCAGGGTCTACCTGAATTACATGGCTCATTTAAATTTCTTAGTATGACCAAGTACTCAAAAGTTTATCAAGGTCAGAAAACTCCAGATTATTTGCCAGCTGGGTAATTTGAACCGGAGAGAACCACAATATTGTGTCTTGTTACAGCTGAGCCCGCAATCATCTTATATTTTGCAGGCTTTAAGGAGTCTCAGATCTTGAGTTCTTGCCCTAGTGTCATTCTATACATATAGAATATCCTTACTCTAAAAAATATTACAGTGAATTAAGGAAATCCAGTATGGAGTAATTCCCAAGCTGAGTGGATTTACACAGGTCTCTGCAATAGCTGGTCAGAACTCTTCAATTGGGAAGACCAGGTAAGAATCCACATAGGGGTAGAATGGTCTTGGTCAAGGTTACCTAAATATACGAAATCTCAATTTTCTAATTTTTGAAATGAAGAGAATAGTTTCCTCATATTTGTTATTATGATCAAATGAGATAATGTATATAAAAGGAGATAGATCCATATTTCCCCATGTGTTCTGCCTAATGTTAATAGAAGTTATGAATAAAAAAGTACTCTATTATCAAATACTTGTGGGAAACAGTGTCAAGCAAAATTAAAGGTTTTCTATACTGTAGGACTTGTCAGAGTTTGTAATGTACTGGTAGACATAATGAATCTGATTTCCTAAATTCATTTGACTGTGGTACTATTGGGTTGGCCAAAAAGTTTGTTCGAGTTTTTCCATACTATCTTACGGAAAAACCTGAGTGACCATTTTGGCCAACCCAATATAACACCAGCAGAAAAGTATTGTGCAGGAAATAGTGAGTGTCCAGAAATGTTAATTTCCTTCTCTGTTCTGCTTATCATAGAGTAGTCCCAGTGGTTTGGTAAGATCTGAGAGGGAGAGCTTTTTCTAATTCTCTCCACCTCTTTCTCCAAAGTTTCAGGATGGAATGATTGACTTAAACCTGCTTATGCTTTCAAACATAAAAGTAGCTCATCATTCCATTCCAAATAATGCTTGTTAGCATTCAAAAAATTTCCATTACTTGAGATTCAAATAATTTTGTTGTTCAGTCGCTAAGTCATTTCCAACTCTTTGCAACCCCATGGACTGAAGCTTGCCAGGCTTACCTGTCCTTCATTATCTCCCAGAGTTTGCTCAAATTCACATCCATTGAGTCTGTGATGCCATCTAACCATGTCATTCTCTACCTCCCCCTTCTCCTTTTGTCTTCAACATTTCCCAGAATCAGAGTCTTTTCCAATGAGTCGGCTGGCTCTTCCCATCAGGTGGTTAAAGTACTGGAGCTTCAGCTTTAGCATCAGTCCTTCCAATGAATATTCAGGGTTGCTTTCCTTTAGGATTGACTGGTTAGATCTCCTTGCAGTCCAAGGGACTCTCAAGAGTCTTCAGCATCACCATTCGAAAGCATCAAAACTTTGGTGCTCATCCTTTTAATGGTCCCAACTCTCACATCCATATGTGATTACTGAAAAAACTATAGCTTTGACTATGTGGACCTTTGTTAGCAAAGTGATGTCTCTGTTTTTTAATACACTGTCTAGATTTGTCATAGCTTTCCTTCCAAAGAGCAAGCATCTTTTAATTTCATGGTTACAGTCACTGTCCCCAGTGATTTTGGAGCCCAGGAAAAGAAAACCTGTCACTGTTTCCATTTTTTCCCCTTCTATTTGCCATAGGGTTATGGGACCAGATGGCATGATCTTTGTTTTTTGAATGTTGAGTTTTAAGCCAGGTTTTTCACTCTTCTCTCTTACCCTCATCAAGAGGATCTTTAGTTCTTCACTTTCTGCCGTTAGAGTGGTATCATCTGCATGTCTGAGGTTGTAGATATTTCTCCTGGCAAGAGCTTGTGATTCATCCAGTCTGGCATTTCTCATGATGTACTCTGCATATAAATTGAATAAGCAGGGTGATAATAGGATATAAAAAGTAAAAATTTCGCTATTTACCAATCAGAATGACAAAAATCCAGAATACTGACAATATTAAATCTTGACAAAATTTGGGCAACAGGAACTCTCTTTCATTGCTGGTGGAAATGCAAACTAGTGCACTCACTTTGAAAGATGGTTTGGTGTTTTTGGACAAAACTGAACATGTGCATGTGTGTTCATGCTAAGTTGCTTCAGGCATGCTCACCTCTTTGTGACTCTGTGGACTGTTGCCTGCCAGGCTCCTCTGTCCATGGGATTCTCCAAGCAAGAATACTGGAGTGGTTGCCACACTCTCCTCCAGCAAATCTTCCTGACCCAGGGATTGAACTCAAGTCTCCTGCGTTGCAGGTGGATTCTTTACCACTGAGCCACCAGGGAAGCCCCCAAACTGAACATACTGTTACTATTTTTGTTGTTGTTCAGTCACTAAGTCATATACAACTCATTGCAACCCCCTTGACTGCAGAATGCCAGGCTTCCCTCACATTCCTTAGTTTCTACCCAGATGGGTTGAAGACTTATGTCCACACAAAAACCTGCACACAGAGATTTACAGCAGCTTTATTCATAATTGTCACTGGGAAGCAGCCAAGATCTCCATCAGTAGGTAAATGGATAAATAAATTGTGGTCCATCCAAGTAATACAATACTGCTGCTGCTAAGTCGCTTCAGTCGTGTCTGACTCTGTGTGACCCCATAGACGGCAGCCCACCAGGCTCCCCCGTCCCTGGGATTCTCCAGGCAAGAATACTGGAGTGGGGTGCCATTGCCTTCTCCAATACAATACTATTCAGCACTCAAATGGACTGTCAAGCTGCGAAAAAACCTGGAAGAATCTTCAATATATATGATGAAGTGAAAGAAGTAAAATGCTGCATAATTCCAACTATATGATACTCTGGAAAAGGGACAATAAAAAGATCACTGGTTGCCAGGGTTTAGGAGGGACTGAGGATTAGCGTCTTTTCGTATGATCATTGTTCATTTGTGTTTGTTTTCTCCCCTGTGCTCCTCCTTTGCTCATTTTTCCATTGAGCTACTCCTTAAAAAGAGTTATTGATTCTTATAAGCTCTTTGTAAATTAAGAAAATTATCTTTATAGGTAACATTGTGTAAGTTGGAGATAATATTTTTGTAGCATATGTATTGTAAAATGTTCCTTATTTTGCTGTTATCTTCTGGTTTTGTCACATAGAAATTTAGAATGTTTATACTGCTAAATTTATTTTCATTTTTCTTTTATGTGTTTTTAGTTTAGGTCTTCCTGTGAAGACCTAATTCTATATTCTAATATCATAATAATTTTATTTTTAATTTTTCTGATAATGTTTAAGAATTCATTTTTTCACATTTAAATCTTCAGCATAGCTGAAAATTATTTTGATATAAAGAATAAAAGAGGGATTCAACTTTTATTTTTCCAAACAGCATTCTAGTTGTTTTAACCTCATTTATAAGTAATCTGCTTTTCTCCATCGATGAAAAATGCCACATTTAAATTAATTTCCTATATGTATTTCGTTCTATATCTGAATTCTCTACTCAGTTTGTATACTCCTGTTCATAACAATTCTTATCATTTTCCTAGATTTGGTTTTCCAGGAATGGAATAAGCATTTTAATAGAATAGGCTATACTTTTTATTTAACATAAGATTAAAACGTTAAGCCTAACAATTTCCTGTTCAAATATTTAGGCTTAGTTATTGAATTGGGAAATTGTGTGCTTATGTGTATGTATATGTGTGTGTGTATAAGTGAGAGAGAGGAAAGAGAGGGTAGATTTTATTGATATAAGTACTTTTAACACTTGAAATTAAAAGGAAAAAATAGTAAAACTGGTTATTTCCATACATTTCAAGTCTTAGTTGTTAATGGGGTAGTTTTTCAATTTGCTATAATTCTAAAACTTAAAGTAAGAATTAGAAGTAATACAAATTCACAAGCTGGAAATAGCAAAGTCAATGTAATTTGTACCTCTGTCCCTATAAAATTTCTGAGTGATGAATCAGTCTTACCCCCATTTACTGATGATAGAAAAAGGTAAAAAAAAAAAAAAAAAAAAAGTGAAATCTGATTAAAACAAACAAAAGAATCCATGTTAGGACTTGAAACAAACCCCCAAAGAGACGCTTGCTCGCTTCATGTATCTTCATTGATAAAAGCCAGGCTGGAGACTTGTTTGACTTACACTTTTTATTGCTGTTGTTATAAGAAATTTAGAGATTGAAGCTGATAGTGAGACCTGGAAGAGCATGTTAAACCTTCAACAAAGCTTTCCCAAATGGCTTAATTTTACTTCCAGCATTCAACTGTAGGTAAAATGATCCTTTAGAGAGTATTCAATAAGGAATTTTAGATAAGTCAAACTGAAGCTTCAGAACTATGGGGTAAGGCCAGGAGTAACCTTTTTATCTTTGCTTAGTTTCAGTTATACCTGTGTTTTTACTATTTCGGAAAGAAACTTGGGAGTAGATTCTAATCTAATAGTTCATTTTATATACCACAAAGGCACAGTACATATGTTATTTCCTTTCTGATTACATCTTTCTTAAATGTTCTTCTTTCACCAAAATTAAATTGCCTGCTTGGATGTTGCCTTTCTCAAAGTGGAGGATAATTCCATGCAGGTATTATATTCACTATCTTAGCCCCTTGCTTTTAATGAAAATAACATAAATTCAAAAATGAATCTCTTAAAAACCTTGGCTCTCTCTTTCCTATTTCCCTCTGATGCTTCTTGTGTGGATTTATCAGATGAAAGATACTCTATCAGCGGTACCACTATTATCTACCCACTTCCGAATGCTCATGCTTTCAGTTGAAGAAATCTGATCCCCAAATGGAAGAAATCTATAGTCTTTTCTATTTGTAAAGACAGCTGCAAGTAATTGTTTAGTGTCTCCATTATTTCCTTTTTCATTGTCTCTAATTCCCCCTGTTATTATTATAAGTGCACACAATTTTTCCTTGATGTTGTCCTCTTAAATACACACACTGCTTACAAAACATTTAAAAAATTTCTTGGTTGTAATGTTCTGCTTTTTCTCATGCTTACTATTTAATTTTCCTCCTTTAATTTTTGATTACTTGTTTGCAATTTTCCCCTTTAAAAGCCAGATTTTTTTCCTTTTACTTTAATGACTGATGGTTTTTTTTTTTTTTTCCTTTCACAATATGGATTATTTAATACCCAGAAGAAAAGAACAAATGCCTCTTCTATTTTATCTTAACTTCAGCAGCTTTTGTCTTGTTTCAGTCCCTTTGGGGCCCTGGGAAGCCTACTTCCAAGTGACGAGCAAAAGCACAAGAGTCCCCAGGCTCTGGAGGAGCTCCTTTTCTTCTCATGCATCTCCACCAACCTCAGTATGCAGTGTGCTGGCTGCTGGCCAGGCCTTTGCAAGAAGAGTATTGCCACATACACATATTCGTCTACTTGGGGGCTCACTCTGGCTTGCTTAGTTCTGGAGGTGCTTTCTCTGAACACGATTCTTCCAGATTCTCTGTAATTCTTCCAACACTTTGGCTTCATTCAATACACTGGAGGTACCTTACCAGGTTGAATAGTCCAGCGTGGGGCAAGCTGTGCTAGGGAAGCACCATGCCTGTTAGTGTCCCAGATAGTCAGTACCCTTTGTACTTCACTTTTCAACACCTCCCTGTTGGAAGTCACATAGAAGAAGACATCTAGACATCTAGAAACCTCCCATTAAGTCAGTCTTGCTATTTTAGCAACATGCTTCTACTTGAAGCTAGGGGGCTTCCCTGGTGGTTTAGAGGGTAAAGTGTATGCCTGCAAGGCAGCAGACTTCAGTTCGGTCCCTGGGTTGGGAAGATCCCCTCAAGAAGGAAATGGTAACCCACTCCGGTATTCTTGCCTAGAGAATCCCATGGATGGAGGAGCCTGGGATAGTCCACGGGGTCACAAAGAGTTGGATATGACTGTGTGACTTCACTTTTCTTTTCTACTTGAAGCCAACCTCTGTACTATGCTATGGCTGTCTACCTCACAGACTTTGCCCCTATGACAGCCCTCTATTGGTAATACCCTCCCGCCTTAACATTTCACATAACTCCTACTCATTCTTTATTTAAAGATGGCTTTCATTTTTATCAAATATACATATACTTAGTTCAAAAGGTCGGTTACTCCTACCAGCTATGTTAAGCTCACCAACATTCTCTGGTCTCCTTTTCCTTTTCTCCCTACCTAGAGATAATCACTTCCTCTCTTATACTTTTTTCTTTAGTTATTTATATTTTAGGCATTATTTGTTGATATCCTAGTAGGGAAGGTAAGAATTTGGTTTCCCCCCTGCCCCTCTATCCTCTAATACTTATTATATCAATGGTGCCAACATAGAAAAAGCATAGTTTAGGTTGGTAAAGTTAGTATTTACATTATTATTTATTATGTAATTTGGACCTGAACTGTATAGTAAACAGTGACCATTTTTCTTACCTACGCAACCTTTTTTTTTTTTTTCCTACTGGATATAATACTTTCTGTTTTTTGTTTGCTTATTTTCTCATATATTTAAAAGAGGCCAGTTCTGAACTTTGTCAATTGCCTAAATTGCCTCTCACCACTTTCATTCACATCTGCTATCCTAACAGTTTCATCTTCTGCAGGGATCTCTCTTAGAATGTTCTGACCTGCTTTAGTCTGCATAGGTTGTCCTCGATACCTGGAGCACAGCTGTTATTTCAGATTCCCATTTGCCACCATCTCAGGGATTCTCTTTGCCACTGATCTGTATTGGATCTTGTATTGCTCTTGTTTCAAGGTTGCATCATACTCTCTGATTACTCTGAGGATAAAGACCCTGATGCTGGGAAAGATTGAGGGCAGGAGGAGAAGGGGACGACAGAGGATGAGGTGGTTGGAGGGCATCACCAACTCAATGGACATGGGTTTGGATGGACTCTGGGAGTTGATGAT
Organism: Cervus elaphus; assembly: GCF_910594005.1. Lineage (NCBI taxonomy): Eukaryota > Metazoa > Chordata > Mammalia > Artiodactyla > Cervidae > Cervus > Cervus elaphus. The sequence goes on from NC_057843.1 coordinate 55,694,075, forward strand.
GGACAGGGAGGCCTGGCCTGCTGCGGTTCATGGGATCACAAAGAGTCAGACATGACTGAGCAACTGAACTGAACTGATTAAAGATAACTTTTGAGACTTCTTTTTGCATAATTTCTGTTTCCTCCACATTGCTTTTTTTCTGTTTATTTTCTTAGAATTTTCAATAGTCCTGGATGTCTGTTCAAGTTTAGGAGTAGGGAAATAAAGCTTATTGGAAGCTCTGAGCATGTAAGTAGGATGAATTGAAAGTATTATCATTGTGGGTTGATTTGGCTCAGTTGATACGGGAGAACTCCTGATTTCAGTATCTTTTTGTCTTTTCTCATTGGCTAAATAGTTTCTCCGGAAGAGACTTATGAAATCTTCTGCCTGGAGGGCAAATATCCAGCAGCCAAGATTTGGAAACTGTGTGGAGGAAGCACAGTAGAGTAAGTATTATTTCCATTTTTAGCAAAGTATAGCTTGATTCCCCCTGTCCAGAGACTATATCACTCAGCCAACTGTGTTTTTAGTCTCCAAATTTTGTTATTCTCTTCCCTCCTTTTACAAGTTTTTAAAAAGCGAGGTATAATGTACATACAGAAAAGCAAAAAATTTTAAATATGTAGCCTGATGAATTCTGACAAAGTGAACACATTTGTGTAACTACTGCCTAGATCACATTATAAAACATTACAACACCTGGGAAACCTTCTCTTTTATTCCCTTCATCTAATCAAAAGTGTCCACTCTTCTAAAAGTCTAACTGACTTTTATCAGTTTTATCAGTTTTTGAATTTTATATAGATTGCATCATTCAGTATGTTTTCTTCTGTGTCTGGCTTTCTTTGTTCCACATAATGTTTGCAATATTCAACAATATACTGAGTAATTATAGTCCTGTCTGTGAAATACTGTAATTTCCTTATCCTACTGCTAAATGCATATTTGGATTGTTTCCAGTTTGGGGCTACTACAACTAACGCTGCTGTGAATATTGTTATATATCTTTTTGGTGAACATATATATGAATTTCTTTGTATATATACCCAGAAGTAGAATTGTTGGATCATGAAAGCATATGTTTGTTTTACTTTGGTAGATACAGCTGAAAAATTGTCTAAAGTTTTTGTAACAATTTATGTTCCTACCAGCAGTGTAAGGGTTCCAGTGGCTCCATGTCCTCAGAGCTCTTCATATTAAATCAGTCCCTTTAGTCTTTCCTCTCTAGGAATGTTATGATAGCTCACTGTGGTTTTAATTTACATACTTCTGATGACTAATTATGTCAAGACCTTTTATGTTTATTTGTTACCATTATTTATAAAGTTCCTGTTCATGGTATTTAGAAGAAAATTTTTAAAAAATTGTTTTTTTCATATATGCTAAACAAACTTGAATTCATTGTACTATATTATCCATCTTTGTATCATTGGACTTAATTTGCTAATATTTCGATTAGGATTTAGTATCAATACTCCAGAGATTGGATAGCAATTTTATAATCTTGCTTTTTCTTATCAGATTTTGATAATCAACTTTATCCTGGGCTGGCAAGTTTTTCCTCTTTCTAATCTCTTAAAGGATTTGTATAAAATAGGTGTTATTTACTTATAAGCATTAAGAAGAATTTTTTGTTACAGATTCAATTCTTTCATAAATATGAAATTTTCATATTTTCTTTTTGTCAGTTATAAGAGCTGTATTTTGTGTGAATTTATTGATTTCATCTAAATATTCAGATTCATTGGCCTAAAGTTTTTCATAGAGTCCCCTACTTATTGTTTCTTTTCTGATTCTGTAGGGACCGTAGTGCTGCCCCATGCTTCTCTCCTATTGTTCGTTCTTTTCTACCTTTTTCTTTCTTGTCTTCACTCTTGATGTTTATAAACTTCATAATTCCTTTCAAAGAATCAAACTTTTGATTTCCTGATCTTTTCTACTGTGTTTTTATTTTCTTCATCATTCATTTCTTCACTCATTCATTTATTCTTATTATTGTCTTTCGATTGCTTTTTACAGAGGTAATTTAGGTAATAGGTTTTTAGCTTTTTCTCCGAACACAGGCTTTCACTGCATTCTAAGGGCTTTCATATACATTTTTATAAATTTTCATTTAGTTCAAAGTATTTTCTTTTCAATTGATTTCTTTAACATATAGTCTATTTATTAGCATATTACATAAGTTTCAAACATTTGGTGATTTTCTACTTTCTGCAATTAATTTCTAATTTAATTGCTTTATGGCTAGAAAACATAACATGGCCATAGTAAGTTTTCACAAAATTAGTCATTATATCAGTGTGTGAGAGTGGTTATTATTTAACTATGAGCTGCTCCTACTTTGCTCATTTCTCCTCTTTTTAACAGTTCTGAGGCCTTGGGTAAGTCAGTTTACTTCTCTTAGGCTTCAGTTAAGTTCAGTTGCTCAGTCGTGTCTGAATTTTTGAGACCCCATGGACTGCAGCACGCCTGGCCTCCCTGTCCATCACCAGCTCCAGGAGTTTACTCAAACTCATGTCCATTGAGTGGGTGACACCTCCAACCGTCTCATCCTCTGTCATCCCCTTCTCCTCCTGCCTTCAATCTTTCCCAACATCAGGGTCTTTTCAAATGAGTCTGCTCTTTGCATGAGGTAGCCAAAGTATTAGAGTTTCAGCTTCAACATCAGTCCTTCCAATGAATATTCAGGACTGATTTCCTTTAGGATGGACTGGTTGGATCTCCATGCAGTCCAAGGGACTCTCAAGAGTCTTCTCCAACACCACAGTTCAAAAGCATCAAATATCTTAGGCTTAGTTTCATGAAATATAAATAAGGAAATATGAGTTATATTCCTTTCATAGCTCAAATATTCTATTTTCTAGGTTGCCTTTTCTCCTCTTAACTAGAATTCAGCAGCATAATAAAAAGGAATCCATAGAGCAAACTTCATTATTTTTTAACATACTGAGTAGTTTTAATTGGCAAAATAATTGCTGTTTCACCAAAACATGGATTGAATTTTGTTTAAATAAGAATAAGGTATAGAGACTCCCCTGACAGTCCAGTGATTAAGACTTGGCTTTCCAATGCAGGGGGTGTAGGTTCTATCCCTGGTTAGAGAGCTAAGATTCCACATGCTTCATGGCCAAAAAAACCTGAACATAAAACAGAAGCAGTATTTTAACACATTCAATAAAAACTTTAAAAATGGTTCACATCAAAAAGAAAATCTTAAAAAATAAGAATAAGACATATACTTACTTTTTTTAAAAGCGTTATTGTTGTTCACTTGCCAGATTATGTCGGACTCTTTGTGGACCCCATGGACTATAGCCCACCAGACTTCTCTGTCCCTGGGATTTCCCAGGCAAAAATACTGAAATCCATTGCCATTTCCTTCTCCAAGGGCTCTTCCCAACTCAGGGATTGAACCAGTGTCTCCTGTGGTCTCCTGAGTCTCCTGTGTTGGTAGGTAGATTCTTTACCACTGAGCCACCAGAGAAGCCCCTTTTAAAAGGGTATGTAATTGTTAACAATGTTTACAGTCCCTGCTTCTTAAGGCATGCCTCACTTCATGAAAGATCATGAATGAAAACATTGAAATACCCCAAGAAAGCTATAATCTTATTATGGAGAGCCTGAGTAAATCCTGGAAATCTTGGAAAATTGCAAGAGAAAAATGACTGCAACACAAATTTTAGCCTCCAGTCACAGAGTGCTCTCTTCCAAATGCAGCTTGCTCTTGATACATTTCATTAATGAGCACTGTGCTTTAACAGTGAATGAGCCAAGTTTATTTCAGACACATGGCAAATGTTTTCTTCTTGCCCTATGCATTGGAAATACTTGCTGATTTTTATTCTGATAATTTTTTTGGTTTTTTTAGAATTTTGATTCTTAAGGAAGAGTCAAGACTGATATTTGAAAGTAGGTTGAGATTTTGTTTTGTTCACAGTTTTGAGCTTTTTTTAAAGATTAAAAAAAGCACAGTAGCAAGCCCTTCTAGTTTGTTCGGCGTTGTACTAAAGCACACTGATGGTTTTACACTATGGAATGCTTTTTCACATATTGAGAGTTGTGGTCACTTTTTTGCTATTTGATAATATGTATGCATTGTGAAAAGATTTTCCTCCCATCTAGTTAATTAGAATATCTGTTATCTCCAACATATGTGTGTGTGTGTTGTATGTGTGTATATATATGTATGTATGTATGTATGTATTTTTGGTGAAAACATTTAAGTTTTAATGTTGCAGCAAATTTCAGCTCTGGTGTTACCAGTTGTGGTCACCATATTTTACATTAGATCCTCAGACCTTACTCATCTTGTAGCTGAAGGTTTGTACCCTTTTACCAACCTCTCTCACTTTCCCCCACTCCTACGTCAACCTCTAACAACCACTTTTCTACTCTGTGATGAATTATAATTGCTATTCTAGAGTCCAGTTTGACTTATATACCTTTAAAGTGGTTTAACCTGGAACTATCTTGGACACAGAAAGGCTTGGGTTCCCAATTAATAAAATACTAGAACTTTCTGAGATTGGTCCTATATGCAAAACATATTTTCCTAAGAGCCTGTTTTTTTTCCCTTGGTAGAAGACAAAGAAGTATTAAGCTTGAAATTTTCTGATTGTTTCTTATCCCCATCCTCAAAACAAGATAGTGAATCATTTCTGTTTCCTCACCAAGAGGCATAGTTATCCTTAAAAACTATCTTGTTTTTATGGCTTCAGGTTTTATTTCCTAAACTTCTTCTATCCTGCCTTTCCACAGTGGCATACAAGCTTACTGTACCTTTGGTTTCTCCTGTTTCTAGTCTTTGTCTTTCTTTCTTCCTGGACTCAATATTGTGAACTGTCCCTTTTTACCCTGGTGTACCTTTGCTTGGGACTTAAAAATTGCTTTCCCCCTTTTTATGCTCTGTGGCTATGGTCAGTAAAACTATCTCCATCCTTACCCTTGGATGTTGGAGAGCATCTTTCCAAGTGTTTATTTTAAAGTCCATGAGACTAAGTCCCAAGGAAGTAAAGAATCTCACCTCTTGGAGCCTCTTCTCTTCCAGGAGAAGAACTCAGACAGGAGTATATCTGAGTTCCCACTGGCATTTCTCATTGTTTAAATGGGAGAAAGTTTAAGAGAAACAGCCTAGAGAAAAATGAGACTGGTTTGCTCTACTTTATGGGCCAAAGCTAGCTACTGCCATGCACCATTAATTTAAATTCTGAAGTTCAAGAATCAGTGCCTCCTTGTCAGATTCTTTTAGTGTACTCTAAGGATTCTTATCGTCAGTATTAGAAATATTTTTCTGCCTGGTTTGGTGGTTTAGTCACTAAGTTGTGTCCAACTCTTGCGATCTCGTGGACTGTAGCCTGTCAGGCTCCTCTGTCTATGGGATTCTCCAAGCAAGAATACTGGAGTGGGTTGCCATTTCTGCCTAGATAACTTCAAAATACAAATCTTAATAGCAGCAGCAACAATAAAAACATTATAACATTTATTGAGAACTAGCTCTGGTTCTAATCAATTTTATATATATTCTCTCATTTAACACAACAACATAGTAAGTTAGGTTATATCATAATCCTTCCCAGGTGGCTCAGTGGTGAAGAACCTGCCTGCCAATGCAAGAGACACAAGTTCGATCCCTGGGTTGGAAAGAAGGAAATGGCAACCCACTCCAGTATTCTTGCCTGGGATATCCCATGGACAGAGGAGCCTGACAGGCTACAGTCCATGGGGTCGCAAAAGAGTCAGACACAACTTAGTGACTAAACAACAACAAATCATTACTCGCATTTGAAAGAAGAGGAAACTAGGGTTTTAGAGAGGTAAATAAATTGCCTAAGGTCACATAACTAGTATATACTGAAACTTGTAATATCCAGTGGGCCTAGCTCTTAGTTGCTAGGAATGTCACCTTCTTCTTTGCTCCATGGCTTAATAATACAAAATGATTTCTGAGATATGTGGTTTGGCTTATTATTAATGCCAAATTAGATATTCTGTATCAGAAACTCTTATTTTTGATAGTACGTAACCAAGAATGTTCAAGCAGTAATAGGCTTTTACACTTAGTACAGTGTTTTAGATATAGAACATATTTTCAGTATTTGGCCCACATATTGATCCTATATGGATGCTTCAATAAAGAGGAAAAGATTGATTTTTACAGAAATCATGGAATTGCCCACGATCACATGCAAATGGCAGAATTAAGACATGGGGCACAGTCTTTGACAAATATGTCATTCTTCTTTACATAGGGTGCTATATTACTGATTACCAGAATTACTCCAGGGACTTCCCTGGTGGTCCAGTAGGTAGGACTCTGGGCTCCCAATGCAGGGAGCCTGGGATTAAGGAGCTAGATCCCACATGCTGTAGCTAAGAAGTTCGCGTGCTTCAACTAAGGTCTTGCGAGCTATAACTAGGACCCACTACAGCCAAAATAAATAAATAATTTTTTTTTTTGTAAAGAATGACTCCAAAGTATCTGTGAGATGGAATTTCATCTGTTTGGTAACATAAGGTTATATCTGTGTGATATAACCTAGCTTATTATGTTGTTGTGTTAAATGAGAGACTATATATAAAAATTTTATCTTTCTGGTAGCATCTCCAGAAAGATGATAAGGGTAATCAATCATAAGAATATTTCCAATATTTTTTACAGAGTAGAATTTTACGCCATTTATGATCTTATGTGTCCGGAGGAAGACAGATATCCTATAGGGTTTCATGAAGCACTCTCATCTTAGTCACCAGGAGAAAGAAAACTTCGATGCCTTTATACCCACTATTCCTACCACACCCCTGCACGTTATTAGAAAGTCAGCCTTCCAATTATAGCACCTTCTGGGATAGCAGTTAGTCCTCTTCACTGAATCTATGGTAACTTCTATGTCACAGATTTCATTTTTTATCTAATGTGATATGTTGAATTGCACTATCACATAATTTTAGTACCTTATTATATGTCTATTGGGAATACATTCCCAACTGCTGCAGCAGGGTGCTGTGATTTCTTGAGTGAGTCCCTTGATTAAAAGGAAAACTTTGCGGGGGGAGATGCCACTTGAGGCTAAACAGAAAGTGCCAGCGACTCAGTAGAACCTAGACAATTAAAAAACTCAAATGCAGCGTTTATTACCTTTGCTTAAGCAGTGTATCAGAGATCAAAATACTACAGCAGAGATTCACTTGTTATTTAAATTCTAATCAAGGTCATCCTAACAAATAGCTTCATATATTGTCAGAAACACCAGCAAAGGCAAATCCTTAACAAATGACTGATTATAAAGAGAGATTGTTACTAGAATGTTCTTGATATAGAAGTAAAGCCATCTTTGCAAACTTCAGGACAGGAAAGGAAAGAGGAAAGCATTTGGATACTCTGTTAAACAGTTTGCATGTTACATAATTTTCAGTAATGAGCTAGTAAACCAGGTCTCTAGGGGTTTGGAAGCTCTAATTTTTAGTTTTATGGCCAGTATTCTCACCACGGCTGATTTCAGGCTACCAACATGAAGCCACTGCATGCCAAATTTTAAAAAGATGCACACATTTGTTTCTCACAAGCTGTAGGAGCCAACTATAGCATGCCATTGAATCCTCACTGTAATTTTATGAGGTAGGTATTATTATCAGAGATGTTAAGTCAAAATGGCTGGAAAATTGTAGCAGTTCAATTGAAATTGAAATACCAAGAGTTCTATACTTTTCTGCTGTATTCTACTATGCCTAACATGTATATATGGAAAGCTTTGCCTATGCTAAGCATGGGAAGACATATTGCCCTAGTAACCTAAAAATAATGAAGAAGAAATGCATGAAGGCTTTATTCTTGGCATTATGTTGATTCTCTACCCACCCACATGGGAATTGTGAAAGCAGTTTTCAAGATTTCTAAGAAATTTACAATAGAAAGAGATTTATGAATTCAAAAATGCAGTGTAGTGGAAAGAAAACATCTGATGTATCTTCCAGGTTTTTGGTGGTTTTTTTTTTGTTTTTTTTTTTTTTTGGTGTGTGTATACTTACATTAGGGCTTCCCTGGTGGTGCTAGTGCATAAGGGATGTGAGTTCGATCCCTGGGTTGGGAAGATCTCGTGGAGGAGGCCATGGCAGCCCACCCCAGTGTTCTTGCCTGGAAAATCTCATGGACAGAGGAGCCTGGTGGGCTACAGTCCATAGAGTCACAAAAAGTCAGATACAACTGACGCAACTTAGCACACACACATACTTATGTTACTGCTTAAAAGAGGTGGGAACACAATCATGCCCATAACGTTCTTGAAATGGGGAAGAATTAAATGTAATTAAGACCCCTCTTCCCTGCTATTCTGCTAAAGAAATATGATTGCATTCTGCTTTTCTAGTTTGTCTCAGGACGAATTTGATAATGCCATAAGACAAGACAACAATGGGCCCTTTCTCAAATGGGCCCGAAGTGATCAAAGGTGTTTCATTTTATTTTGATTGATCCCTCATCTGTTTCTATTTTATGTTTAATTGGAAAGAATTGGCAGGGAGCGCTTAGTGTCTAAACCTATTAAATCCAATTTCAAATTTTGTTTACCAAACTCGGACAGGTACTCAGGCTCATAGCCTTATAGAAGCCTGGTATGCCTTACTACTGTTTTAATTAGGTTACCTAGAATAAGTGATTGTCTTAAAATTATGCTAAAAGTAGAGTTTCACAAGAATTTACAACATTGTCTGGTAGATGTTTATAGAGGTTTTAATGCTTCAGTGGCCTGAAAGACTGAAAGAACCTCTCTAAGTAGCTAATTTACCGTCTGTCTAACACTGTTTTTGACAGTTATACAGTCAGTTGAAATAGAGCTCAACTGCCTCTTTGCTCTCAGTTCCTTGTCAAGCTGATTCCACCCCTAGGCTACTATAGCATCATGGAGATACAGGCTTAGAGGCTCATAGGATTGAAACTGTTAGTGAAAATTATGGTGTCTCAAAATGACTGCTGGACTATCTGGATTCTGAATAAGAATTTTTGGAAGGAAATCTAGAGGTTTATGTGTGGACACCAAGTGGGAGGCAGATAGGGAAATGACTCTCCTGCAGGTCTTCCTTTTCTGATTCTGTCTGTGTATCTTGGCCGACCTTTAGTAACAAAGGCAACAGACATCAGAGGCTACTTTCCTTGGAGTCAGTGAGAGTTAACGAGGAAGGAGACATCATACCTTATCTCCAAGCCCTCATGACAAGCTCTCCCAAAACCCCTCACTGTTCTTCATGTTGGCTGACCGGCCTTGGCCATAGTGGAGGTGATATATAATAGATGGGTCATTTAACCCAGTTGTGCCTAAGCTTTATCATCCAAAAAATGAGAAACCCAAGTCATAGACCAGTATGCAAAATGCTTCTATATGAATGCTATATACGTGTTCACCCAGATAAAGTTGCCTAAACCAGATGATGTAGCACATGATTTCAATGTTCTGGCCATATCTCCCAGAATCTTCTGACATTCACTCTGTGTTTTGAAGACTGTTATGGCAAGCACCAGCCAGAGGTCTTTTTTCCTGTCACGGGTTGGCTTACAAGAAGACAAAGTTTTATCTGTACACATAATGCTTCTGGAAGGAATCCCAAGCCAATGACAGAAAGGATGTTGGTGGATAAGTACTTGGCTTCTTGTCCTTCAGTTGAGATCATTCTGGAGTGTGTTCTATACTGTTTTCTCAAGGTCCACTGGGAGATTAAGCTCTAGTTGCCCACAGTGGTAACTGGTTCGATAACACATACTTTACTGACTTTCTTCTCTTTACGTTTCCCTCTCTCTTCCCATCTTTTCCTTCCCTTCCTCCCTTTTTGCCTCACTACTCTATTTCCCTACTATTGTTTCTGGGACTCACCTCCTAAATAAACTACTTGCATTTGAATCCTTTTCTCAGGGTCTGCTTCTGGGGGAACCTAAATCAAGACAAGTTTCATGGCTTTTTAAAAGTATTATTAATGGCTATTAGACTGAGGGCATTGCTATTAAGAATTTCATTGAGATAGCATATTTTATTTAGAATTTCTAATGGGCATGTAAGTTTTTATGCTCTGTATTTTGTATATTAAGATTTCTTTCTTAAGTAGGAAAAAGTTCTGAAATTAGAGGCAGAGGACCCAAGTTACTGTTGACCAACTAGGTGAATATTTTTAAAAAATATCAGTTTTATCATGTGATACTAATATATATCCAATATTGTAATAAATAAGATAATGTACCTAAAAGGCTTCTGCAGAGCCTACATTTATTGTATCATTAGCACTCTTCTCAATAGGTTTTGTTGTTGCTCTTAGAATTTTCACTACTTGATGCAGATTCGTCCTGTGAAATTCTGTGAAGTAAAAATATATTCACTTATAATAAAAAGAGAAATATTGTAACCCTATTGTTATGACCTACCTTCTGTTACTCAGTTTTGGTTAAGATTTTAATTTCAACTTTTCTTTTTATTTATTTATTTATTTTATTAGTTGGAGGCTAATTACTTCACAACATTTCAGTGGGTTTTGTCATACATTGATATGAATCAGCCATAGATTTACACGTAGTCCCCATCCCGATCCCCCCTCCCACCTCCCTCTCCACCCGATTCCTCTGGGTCTTCCCAGTGCACCAGGCCCGAGCACTTGTCTCATGCATCCCACCTGGGCTGGTGATCTGTTTCACCATAGATAGTATACATGCTGTTCTTTTGAAATATCCCACCCTCACATTCTCCCACAGAGTTCAAAAGTCTGTTCTGTATTTCTGTGTCTCTTTTTCTGTTTTGCATATAGGGTTATCGTTACCATCTTTCTAAATTCCATATATATGTGTTAGTATGCTGTAATGTTCTTTATCTTTCTGGCTTACTTCACTCTGTATAAGGGGCTCCAGTTTCATCCATCTCATTAGGAATTTCAACTTTTCAACAACCTTATATTCCTTCTATTTCAGAAGCTGCCTGATGATCTAGCCATAGTTTGTGTGTCTTGTAGCAAGCAGGGTAACAGATTTTTGAGCTGTGTCCCCCAGAACTTGGACTCTTAAGTTGCAAGCTGCATGAGACATTTTGATAATAATGTCAAGAATATTTATGTTTCCATTATGCAAACAATTCATGTGCTGTTTGACTAATGCTTATGCCAAGTATGAGTTTACCAAACTACTCAGCCACAGTCAAATTCAAACTGTATAGTTTTTCCCTGTGACTAAAAAATAATGAAAAAGACATACATGGCCATAAAAATAAGGAACATTCTATTGCTTATTATATTAGCTAGTTCAGAAAGAATTGATCCTTAAGTAAACTAGTTATTTAAAAAATAATTTAAAAAATTAAGCCCTGTGAGAGTGAAGAGACTAAGACTCCACCCCCTTCTCTGTAAGATTTGACATTAGACAAGTTTGGAGGGAACCACAGTGTCCTCGGCCGAGGCCCCGTGACAGGAAAGAACCACAGGAGTGACAGCTGGGAAAACATGACAAGAGAAAGTAAGTTTGGGCTTCAGCAAGGTTTGAAGATAGGTCTGGCCTTGGCGGGCCTTGTGCGGAGCCTTCATCTGTCCTTAGGCCTGGCCAGCCCGCGACGAGGGTCAGGACTTGGCAACAGTGGGGTGGCCCTAGGAATCTAAAGGTCCCCGGGTCACCTGTCGCTGTGGGAGTCTCATTCAGTTTCAGGGTCCCCTTGTGACAGCGCTGACAGTGTTGCTCGATCTGTGGTGTTCCCTCTCATTGAGAAGGGCGGTGGGAATCCCCTGGCTGAATAATTGTGATGGCAGGTGACTTGGGGTAAAAAGCTGCTTGCCAATATAGGCATGTGGGTTTGTAAGTGATTAATTAGAATAATAAAAAGGATGTGGCTGTGTTTATATGTCCAGGCTGGTGAAGCAAGTTACTATTATTTGAACATTTTTCAGGTTATCATGGATTTTAATGCCTGCCTAGGGGTATGGTGAGAGAATAGGCCATATCTTATTTTATCTTTTCTGTACTATTGAACACGAACATCTTTTGTGTGAGGCATTTCTGACAGAATCTAGTATTATTGTAGCCTTATTAGTATAACGGTAGTAGGAATACATTTTCCAGGTGTTGAAAAATATGCAGTTACAGTATAAAATAAGTTATTTAGAACACAAACATTATTTTTTGCAACATGATGAATTTAGCCTCCTTGTCTTCTTGTATTCAAGGGGCAGGAGGAATCTTTGCCAAGGGTGGGCATGACAGGGAGAGGGGCCTCAGAGAGCAAAGAGTGTGGTCTGGGCTTGAGTTCTGTCTTTTCCAGGACACCTTTGATCCAAAGGAGGGTCAGGGGTAGTATTGTGTGTAGAGTGGAAGGTCCATATCCATTAGACGAAAGAGGCCATGACTCTCCCCAGTAAGTCCGCAGAAACAAGCAGGGCCCAACACATAGTAAGTGTTTGGTACATATTTTGTGAGTATTTGAATGAATGAATATTTCTACTAAATACTGAGGGAACAGATTACAAGACTATGTAAGCATTCCAGAATTAAAGGACCAGATTTGTACAAAGTTGCCATAATTTTGGAAGTGCTGTTTAACCTCAGGAAGTCCATTTTCTTATATGAAAAATTGGTGATGATTTCTGTATTTACCTATATAAAAAGCATAATATTATATTACAAGTGGATTCATGTGGTTCCTTTTCAATCATGTTATGTTATTTCAAGATATTATTTTTCCTGATAGCAGTTCTGTGATCTTCTGCACCTGGATGTAAGCAATAGCAACAACAACAACAGAAAAGAAATAAAGCACCACTGATTTCAGAGAAAATAAATAATAGTTCATGGCCATAAATGATACCTACAGTACATAGGAGATGACTTTAGGCCTGTATTTCTGAGTGTACGTGAGGTTGCAAAGAGTTAGCGACTAAACAACAATATTACTTTTACTTGATTGCCCTCCAATTTCCATTCATTTGAGAACTGTGGCAAAATGAGACTCTAAGCGCCACTTTTAAACTGGAGAATTTGGGGAACTATAGAGTGGGGTTTGTTTTGTTTTGTTTCCAGAATATAGTTTCTGTTGTGTTCTGAGAACATGGTGGCCTATGGAGAAATAGGTCCAGTCAGGACCCCCCCCAGGTACATTATCTTGAAAGAAGGGCTGAGAAGAATTGTGACTCTGAGTCTTTTTTATTTATTTATATTTTTTGTAGACATGAGGAAATAAAATTTCTGCTACAAAATAGAGAGTGAATTTAAAAGTTCTGTTTTTGTGAGCACTGAAAGGAAACTGGGCAATGAGATCAAGTTCAGGACGCAAGTGGTGATAAAACAGTCTCTTAAAAGGGATTAGAGCTCTACAATCAACGAAATGCAATTAACATATACTAAGTCTCAGCACAGCCTCTGGAGGCAAGTTGGTGAAGCACTATAATCCTAAAATATTGGGAACTGAGACTCAGAATGATTAGGGGCCTTGTCCACTTCAATATAACTTGTAACTGAGGGTTAGAGTTTGGGTTTTCACTTTCCTTCTACCACAGCCTCTCCATGCCGCTGTTGAAGGTGCCAGAAGCTTGGCATCTTTATGTCTTTCTCTCCTACATCATTTAGTCATAGTTTCAGAATATCTTTGCAAAAGAAATGAATGTCCCTTCTGAAACCCAGCGCCTTTAACATATATGTTATTTGTATAGCTCCATCTACAAAGTCTTAAAGTAACATGAAAGCTTGAGGTATTTATTCCTTCTTTTTCCTCTCCCTTTTCCTTTCACGCATGTCCAGAGGGTATTCTTTTTATACTGCCATTTCCTAGAGGAAAGAAAAATAGAAATTCTCCTTTATCAAGGCTAATAATCTGACTGCTTTTTGTTTAAATTTAAAAAACAAAAACAACCAAGAAAATCCTTTCTGTGGGCTTAACTGGTTATTCCAGTTCTCTCTAAAATGTGCTCGGAGATTTTAACATTTTCTATTTCCTGGCCACAAGACTTTTTGACAGAAAGTTGGAACAAGAGAAAGGTCTGTTCCCTTTTGGAATGCTCTCCACACAGAAGCCTAGGAGAAAAGTTGTAGCATATGTTCGAGACCCCAGCTTCTAGGAGCCGGGCCAGAATAGGCAGCATGAAATAGGAAAAGGTGATTGTTTTTACTTTTAAGCTTTGGTTCCCTTTTTAAAGAACTCCATTTTTTGTGTCCATGGAAAGCAAATAGAGTTGATTCTGAAGTGGATGCTGCTCAGACTTCCTGATTGTCAAAGTAGAAGTGAGGAGGTAGAATAAAATGAATGAGTGTGTATATGTTTGTTTACTTTCACACACACACACACACACACTTGCATGGGCTCAAAGGATAAAGCAGCAACATTTGAAAACCCAATATAGTCTGCGAAACAAAGCACATCTTCAATTTCAAGGAAGAATGAATAAAAATGAATATCTCTATAGCAGGAGTCAACAAGCTTTTTCCGTAAAGAGCCAGAGAAAGATACATTTTAGACTTGATGGCAACCTGGTGTCTGTCTCAAACGTTCAACTCCACTGTTGTAGCGCAAAACAGCCTTAGCACACAAGCAAATAAGCACATCTGTGTCCCAGGAAAACTTTATTTATGGACACTTACATTTGAATTTCATATGACTTTCACATCATTAAACATTATTATTTTTTTTCCTCCCACCACTTAAAAAAACAAAAGCCATTCTTACCTTGTGGACTGTACAAAAGCAGGCACTGAACCCAGATTTGGCCCATGGGTGCCTAGAGGAAGGGTAATGCTAGTATAGGAGTGGTGTGAAATATGAAAGACATTTCTTTTCATTCTCTTGTGAAATGGTGACCAGATGAGCATATTTCCCCATGTGCCTCCTCATTCTCCTTATGCAAAAAAGAAATTTACTAAAGTTACATCCATTAAAATCATATCTCTGAAATTCTCTTAATTATCAATGGGCATTTTTTGAAAGTTTACTTGCATTTATCTGTCTTTACATTTAAGACAGATAGACTGCAAATATTTCAGAGAAATCTAGTAATCAAAGGAAGAATATCTTAAATCAAGATTGGGAATTGATGGGATTGTCCCAAAAATCCATACCAGTACATCATCAGGTTAATTTTCTGTTCTATAATATAATAGAACTGTCCCATAATACTGAAAACATTAACATGCTTGCAATCAAATAAAATAATGTGTGTTATTAGTGTCCTGCATCTATGTGGGGAAAGAATCTGTGTTTCTAACTGAACTAAAAAAAACCCAACAAACCAACTCATTAAGAAAGCAAACCACTTCTGATGAAGGGAACATGAGTATAAGTCCATATCTACAAATCTTTATTTTTAAGGCACCCTCTCCCCAATTTCCTTTCCTTATTACTTTAATTGTGCCCATAACTATGGGCACTCAGATTTAGGTGGGGTATAATTTGAAAGAATGTCTGACTATGACCATAAACATAAATTTTTACATTTAACTGTTGCCATAAATCCCAGATGTGGGCAACAAAATAAACATTTACTTGTGGGAGTGAGAATCATCCAGATAAATGCTATCCAATTGTTTTCTGTAGATCAGGAGTATCAGCATTACAAAGAAGCTTATTGGAAATGTCAGACTCCACCCTCCAGCTTCACTGAATCAATATCTGCATTTCAACAAAATTTTCAAATGGTTTGTATGCACATGAATGGTAAAAAGGCATTCAGCTTTAGGAATAGTTTCCAACACTGGCTATAAATTAGAATTCCCTACAGAGGGTTGGAAAGATCCCCTGGAGAAGGAAATGGCAATCCACTCCAGTACTATTGTCTGGAAAATCCCATGGACAGAGGAGCCTGGTAGGCTACAGTACATGGGGCTGCAAAGAGTCGGACACGACTGAGCGTAGAAAGAAAAAGACAGAGCCTCTAGAAAAAGCAGTGTCCAATCTGGATTGCTGACCAATAAAATCAGAATATCTGCAGGTGGGAATCTAAAGATAAATATTTTTTTAAAGTTCCCTAGATTGTCCTAGTGTGCAGGAAAGTCAGAATCACTGGACTAGGTGGTGGACCCAAGGTATTATTGCTCTGAGGGTAAGAGTGGAACCCTCTCAATATCAAGTGGAAACAAAAGTCCCCAGAACTACAGGCTTTACTGGAAGGGTTACAAAAGGTTAGCATGATATGTACTAAAAGAGTGACTTTCAGGAAGAAAATCCAGCCCTCACAATGAGATAAAATGTTCAGGATACTAACAAGTTAACTAAAATGAACAAAATTAAAGGTTAAGTTCATTGGGTTCTGGTACTTATTGATTCTCCCTAACCAGAAAGAATTCTGCCTAATGGCTGACAGATTTAAATTGGGTCCTCTTCATGAATGGTGAAAGTGTAAGTGGCTCAGTCCTATCTGACTCTTTGCAACACCATAGACCATACAGCCGACCAGGCTCGCCTCTCCATGGACTTCTCCAGGGAAGAATACTGGAGTGGGTTGTCATTTCCTTCTCCAGGGATGTTCAGTTCAGTTCAGTTCAGTCCCTTAGTCATGTCCGACTCTTTGTGATCCCATGGACTGCAGCACGCCAGGCCTCCATGTCCATCACCAACTCCTGGCGCTTACTCAAACTCATGTCCATTGAGTCAGTGATGCCATCCAACCATCTCATACTTTGCCATCCCCTATTCCTCCCACTTTCAATCTTTCCCAGCATCAGGTGGCCAAAGTATTGGAGTTTCAGCTTCAACATCAGTCCTTCCAATGAATATTCAGGAATGATTGCCTTTAGGATGAACTGGTTGGATCTCTTTGCTGTTGAAGGGACTCTCAAGAGTCTTCTCAAACACCATAGTTCAAAAGCATCAACTCTTCAGTACTCAGCTTTTTTTATAGTCCAACTCTCACATCCATACATGACTCCTGGAAAAACCATAGCCTTGACTAGACAGACCTTTGTTGGCAAAGTAATGTCTCTGCTTTTTAATATGCAGTCTAGGTTGGTCATAGCATTTCTTCCAAGGAGCAGGTGTCTTTTAATTTCACGGCTGCAGTCACCATCTGCAGTGATTTTGAAACCCAAAAGAATAAAGTTTGTCACTGTTTCCATTGTTTCCCCATCTACTTGCCATGAAGTGGTGGGACCAGATACCATGACCTTAGTTTTCTGAATGTTGAGTTTTAAGCCAACTTTTTCACTCTCCTCTTTCACTTTCATCAAGAGGCTCTTTAATTCTTCTTTGCTTTCTGCCATAAGTGTGGTATCATATGCATATCTGAGTTTATTGATAGTTCTCCCAGCAATCTTGATTCCAGCTTTGCTTCATCCAGCCCAGCATTTCACATGATGTACTCTGCAAAGAAGTTAAATAAGCAGGGTGATAATATACAGCCTTGACGTTCTCCTTTTCCCGATTTGGAACCAGTCTGTTGTTTCATGTCCAGTTGTAACATTTGCTTCTTGACCTGCATACAGATTTCTCAGGAGGCAGGACAGGTGGTCTGGTATTCCCAACTCTTTAAGAATTTTCCACAGTTTGTTGTGATCAACACAGTCAAAGGCTTTGGCATAGTCAATAAAGCAGACGTAGATGTTTCTCTGGAACTCTTGCTTTTTTGATGATCCAGCGGATGTTGGCAATTTGACCCTCTGCCTTTTCTAAATCCAACTTGGACATCTGGAAGTTCACGGTTCATGTACTGTTGAAGCCTAGCTTGGAGAATTTTGAGCATTATTTTACTAGCGTGTAAGATGAGTGCAATTGTGTGGTAGTTTGAACATTCTTTGGCATTGCCTTTCTTTGGGATTAGAATGAAAACTGACCTTTTCTATTCCTGTGGCCACTGCTGAGTTTTCCAAATGTGCTGGCATATTGAGTGCAGCACTTTCACAGCAGTATCTTTTAGGATTTGAAATAGCTCAGGTGGAATTCCGTCACCTCCACCTGCTTTCTTCGTAGTGAGGCCAACTTGACTTCACATTCCAGGATGTCTGGCTCTAGATGAGTGATCACACCATCGAGTGACCAGGGATGTTACAGAGCAGTATTGTGGGCTTCCCAGGTGGCGCTCGTGGTAAAGAACCCACCTACCAATGCAGATTAAACAAAAGAGATGCAGGTTCTATCCCTAGGTCAGGAAGATCCCTGGAGTAGGGCTCAGCAACCCACTCCAGTATTCTTGCCTGGAGAATCCCATCAGTAGAAGAGCCTGGCAGGCTACAGTCCATAGGGTCACAAAAAAATTGGACAGGACTGAAGCAACTTAGGACACACGGCAAGCTCCTGTCTTGTAGGCAGATTCTTGGCAGTCTGAGCCGCTAGGGAATCCCCCTCTTCTTGCTACCTGCTACTAATTATGCATCATCTTTAGATCTTCCTACATCTCCCTCCACCCCCCCACCCCTCCACTCCCATTTAATCCTGGTGTTTTAGGTTCCTGGTGCTAGAGTTTATCTTCTAATTGCAGAGTTCTAAAGTTTTAGCTTGTCATTGCTCCATACAGCCCATCTACACTGTTTCTATTGTTCTAGCTACTTCTGTGGTTACTTGTTAATTTCACAGACCTGTGGAACACTGCAAGTGCAATTATCTTCCAGTGTAACTGCCTTCTGCAAAAACTGACTCCCACAGTACTCCCACAAAAACTGCGTCCTGTTTGTTATTACCTAGGAATTATATGGATGCCTTTTCAGCTATATAGAGAGGTGTTTTCTAGATTTCCCTGGCTTTAGAAAAGAATAAGTTATCTCTATAGTTGGAACACCTTTTTAAATTAGGGGCCTTTTATGACGGTTATTCCAGGTGTCCCATTAATCTGATATCCCTCCTGGGTATATCGGTTGACATTAAAGGTGATCTGATTGGTATCACTTGGGAGCATTTGTCTGTTTAAATATTTCATTTTCAATTATACAAAGTTACTCACATTAAATAGCTCCTAAATTCTTTACTATCACTTGATACAGGTACTACAATACACAAACACTCTTCAGCATTCAATTATGCAATTGTGATTTACTTCATAAACATGAACCAAAGGGCCTACTCTGTGTAAGATAGTATCCTAGATTCTGTGAGGAATTAAAAGATTCAGAAAAAGTGAATCTTTCCCTGCTCTCTTTGGAGCCCACAGATATATATTCTTGTGTGCACAGAAATGCACACAAATATAATATTCTCCCAATCCCTTGTGGCTCAGCTGGTAAAGAATCCGCCTGCAGTGAGGGAGACCTGGGTTCGATCCCTGGGTTGAGAAGATCCCCTGGAGAAGGGAATGGCTACCCACTCTGGTATTCTGGCCTGGAGAATCCCATGGACTGTACAGTCCATGGGGTCACAAAGAGTCAGCCGTGACTGAATGACTTTCACAGTCAAATACAATCAGTGACTAAAGCAAACAACAAGCAGTAAGTGCTCTGGGATTCCCGAGAAAAGGAAGGGCAAGAACACGTGGGGACAAAATTTCAACAAATGCTTCATGAGAGAGCGAGCATTGGAGGTGGATCTCGAAGATGGGTAGTTTTCAATGGGGAGTTCTCAGGATAAGTGGAAACGGAGTTAACCAAGATACTGTCTGTAAATGCATGAACATTCATGCATGAGCATTTATCAAATGGAAGGGGCTATCACTTCCTTCATCCGAAAACCTTTGTGATTGGGTAGCTAAGTGCTATGTGCTTGGTAATAATAATGTAAGGCAACCAATGTTCTTGTCTCCTTTGAGGTAGAAAGTGAAAATGAAAAGAATCATCAAGGGCTCACACACCTGCCACAGAGAAAACAACCAGTGCAGTTGAACAAAGCCTAACGTTCCTGATTTGAAATCTATTTAAGCATGCCACCAGATTTTTTTTAGCATTTTTCTGTTTGATAAAAACTTCTTGTAACTTCTCCCTCTGTGCAGCCGTTCTTTTCCTGAGTTCTTTATGTAGTCCCTTATTTATGTGACCCTCTGTAGGGGATATCCTACGTGTCCCAGCAGTATACTCCCCTCTCGTCACCCCAGGACCAGGAGCCGGCTCGCTGGTCCCAGGGTAGGTTCTGACCCAGGTCAGTTCCGCACTCTGCGGGACGGTAGTTTCCTTCCTTCTAATGCCTGCCTCTTGCTGGATGAGGCTGGTCCAGAGGTTTGTGTAGACTTCCTAGTGGGAGGCGCTGATGCCTGCCCATTGGTAGATGGAGCCAGAGATTGGCCCTGTGGTGGGCCGGGCTGAGTCAAGGGGGCGTGTCTAGAGATGACTGTGGACTTAGAAAGTCTTTTTCGGCAGCCTGTCTGCTGATGGTCGGGCTGTGTTCCCCGATCCGTTTGTTGTTTGGCTAAGGCGTCCCACCACTAAAGCTTACAGGCTGTTGAGTGGAGCGAGGTCTCCGTATCAAGGGCCCAAAATATCTGCCTCCGACGCCAGCTAGAGTTCATATAGGCCCCTGCTGTGTCTGCCATCAGCTTTTATGACTCCAGAGAGAGCTACAGTTGTCTCCCTGCCTCTCTAGAAGACCTTCCAAGACAGGTAGGTCTGCCCCAGCCTCCTGTGGAGTCACGGCTTTTTTCCTGGGACCCCGTGCACATGGGACCTTGTGTGGACCCTCCGAGGGTAGAGTCTGTATCCCCCAGTCCCGTGGAGCTCCTGCACTCAAGCCCTACTGACCTTCAAAGCTCAGTGCTCTCGCGGGTCCTCCTCCTGATGCCAGACCTCTAGGCTGAGGGGCCTGCACTGGGCCCAGAGCTCTCGCTACTGTGAGCGAATTTCTGCAATATAATTGTTTTCCAGTTTGTGGATTGTCCTCCTGGATGATATGGTAGGATTTGGCTATATCATGACCTCCTGCATTCTCATGGTTTCTTCTTATGTCATTAGATGTAGAATATATTTTTTTGATGGATTCCAGTCTTTTCTAAATCAGTGGTTGTTTAACAGTTAGTTGTGATTTTGGTGTGCTCATGAGAGGGGGTGAACTCAAGAGCCTGCTTAATCTGTAGTCTTGTCTCCAGCTTGTTTGCAACCAAAGAGGAGGAACCCTCAAATATCTGTAAAGAAGTCAGTTCTTCTTGTTATTTTCTAATTTGGCTGTGGCGTGTCTTTGTTGTAGCACCTGGGATCCTCAGCTGCAGCGGGCAGTATCTTTTTTAGTTGCCACAGGTGTGATCTTAAGTTGCACCATGAGAACCCTTAGTTGCAGCATGTGAACTCTTAATTATAGTGTCTGAGACCTAGTTCCCTGACCAGGGATTGAACCTGGGCCCCCTGCATTGGGAGCATGGAGTCTTAGCCACTGGACCACCAGGGAAGTCCTGAGAAGTCAATTCTTTATTAATGCATGAACACCGAGGTCTTCCTGGGATTGATGTACTGAAGTGACTTTTACCCCTGAAATCCCTACCATCTTTTGTTTGAATTTCAAAGAATTTACTTTTCCCATATGAAAAAATCAGGGGCAAATCAAAAGGAATTTAGGTTGTTGATAAATATTCTAAATCCTTCATTGACTGATGACTGCCAAGAGTCAGCAGCAGGTGGTAACATTTCCTTTGTAATCATTCTAATTGTTTGAAATAATTCAGTGTTCTGTTCCAGGGCTGTTTTTGGAGAAGAGGCCTAAGAGAGACAATGCAGATGGGCCTGATTTAAACAGTACTGTTGTTAAAAGTGCATATTATATTTGCTGGTTAAGTTATTGGCAAATTTAAATATATTGTCAGTAAATTGAACTAATCATTTGTTGCAAAGCAGTAATAGCAACAGCCATTCTCCCTTTAATTTTTGAGAAAATACCATGTTCAATTAGTTATACATATCCAACATGCCATATTTTCTTTCTTTTGCACTCAGGGTCTCCGATGTCACAATGTTTCTTTTTTGTTATGAATAGACATCTTTGTGGGCTTTTTTCTTTTAAATTTATGGAACATATGCAGTATCCACTTCACCCAAAGCTATAGAATAATGACGCTATTACTGTAGCCATCTGTCTCTTCACATCAGTGTCTTCCGTGGTTTTATAGTCCAGTCTTAGGGCTCTGTAAGAAACAATATTGGTTAACATTAATAACTGCCTTCATCTGACAATTTACATCTCTATTTGGAGGCAGCTCCTGAAAGCATCTTTCCCAGTTTAGGGTGCAGGGCTTTGTGGGGAAGGAGGGAAGACTGTCTTGAGGGAGATGGAGGCAGAGCACCTATTTTGCTCCACTTGACTGACGCCCAAAGGAAAGGGTGAGTCAGTCTCCCACTTCCTGTTATAACTCTGCATTTGCAGTTTTCCACCTTGACAGGCAGTAACAGTTCCAGCCAATGCTAATTTGGGTAACATCTAAAAGGCTTGCCTGACAAGGCAGATTCAAATTATGAAGCAAACCCCTCACATACTGAGACCTTGTTAGCTAGATTAGTGGTGGATTGGCTCCTTATGACAGCTTGTTTGCTAGAGGTGAGCTATCTGCATTTTCAGTGCAGGCAGGTTATATCATCATTTAAAGAAAAAAAATAAAGATGTCGTTTTTCTTGTTTGTCATGGACTTCATGTAATATTCCCTCTCGATTTTCTCATTGTTGACTTCAGAAAGAAATAGCAGCCAGTGTGTACCTTTGAGTGCGACAGCTAATTTTGTTATGGATGAACAGAGGATTGTGACAAAACAGTGGCACACCTGTCACAGCAGCTGTCACACATTAATCACGACAGTGACAAATAGCATAATTACCTTATCTGGAATTCCTAGCATGCACACTCAGTATGCCCCAATGCCGAGCGAGCATATCACGCATGGTTTAATTAAAAAGACATCAATACAGGTTAGTTAGACAAGGGCTAGAAGACATTGATCCAAAATGAAAATAAAATTATTTGTAGGTTGGTGTTTAGGGACACCCAAAGACCAATTACTTAGCCGACATGATAATTTGAATCTTATTTCCCTAACTGGCCCTTCTCAATGTGGTACGCTGGCTGCTCTGCCCCAAACCAGCAGTCCTTTCTCCTGAAATATTTGATCCCCTTTTTTCTGAGCTGCAGCATGGGTCTTTGGGAGCCATCTTGATGCGCTGTCAATTGATTGAAGGGGCTTTATTGATCAATGTGATTACCAGCGAACAAGTTGCAGCTAACAGTTTTTAACTTGCTTTCCAATCAGGTACTAAGTCAGGAGAATGATATTAAAATTGAGTAATTTTTGTTTTATTTGGAAATTCTTCTTAAGTAAAGAATAAAGGCAGGGGAGACTGATTTAAGCCTAGAAATGATAGTGTCTTGCATGTGCTATGTTTTAATATGTATGGCTGTATTCATGTGCATATATGTGTCACATCAGTATGTATAAATATGCACACATGCCAAATATATGTATATTTTTGCCCCCACCCCCACCCCCTGATATTTTAAGCTCAACAATTCATTGAATTCACTGATTGAATTCCTGGTAGCTAGTTCTTGAATTGCTCTGAAGCTGCCTCGATGAAATATTAATGAATCAATTTCCATAGACATGGACTCATTATCTTCTGGGATGCCACTGGAAAACACAGTCCTGCCTGCGGTGTCCTTCCACCTGCCTGTGACATGATTCAATTTTCTCTCTCTCTTTTTAATTAAATAAAAATATAGGAAATTTTTGATAACTGTAGAACAGACATTTCCATTTCTCTTGATAGGCACCTAAAAGGAGGTAAACCATTTAAAATACATTTATATTTCACTTAAGTGATATATTGAAAAGTGAGTCCTGGAAATTAAAAGAAGGTGGCCAGTTTAGTTCTGTGGTCTCTGTAATGCCCTTTGGAAATGAGGGAACTGTTGTTCTCAGAACAATCTACTTGGAAAATGTCTGTATTTTAGGAAACTGGAGTGAACCCTCTAATTGTTTACAAAGTTATCAACTTTAGAAAATGTTACTAAACACAAATACTTGTCATGTTAATTTAAGACTGATGGAATATAGATGGAATTATTCAGACTGCGTCTACAAAATGCCAAAACAGCTGGTTAGAACATGAAAAATTCAGGCAAGTAATGATTAACTACACACAATATAAATAGCTGGTTTGAGGTATTTTGTGGTTTGTTCACTGAAATTGACTGGTTTCTTAAGTATTATGCAAGTCACGCCAGTTAAGCACATTGAACTGCAATTATATCAAACGAAGTTTTTAGTTTCCTTCCTCACCATTCATTCTGTTTCAGTGAAGATTATTGATGCCTGCTTTGGGTACCACCAACACCTACTTTATAGAACTAAAAAAGTCCACTGGTAAATGGTTGCCAGCATTGTTTGATAACAACTAAGATTATGTTCTCAAATTCAGTAGCTTTCACCATTTTGATTTGGAACCAGTGGTATATTTGAATGTCATGTGATCTGAGGACAATGTTACCTTTTCAATATGTACATATTATATAACCTGAGAATGGTATTATTATTTCAGCAAATTTTTTTAAAGAGAAAATGGGAAAGCACAACCCTGACCAAGGATATCTTCTCAATACTGAGGCAAGAAAAGTATTTTATCTTTGAGAGGAACTCTGGCTCCCCATGGGAAACCCACTTGGCTCCCGTTCTCTATGGAGCTGATCTGATTCTATATTCCAGATCTGAGGAATGCCTGGAAGTAGCCCCTGGTTTGAAATAGTTTGAGGAAAGCTATAAAAAACACAAAAGCATCTACACACAGCAATTTTTGCATTTCATGTCTAGGTACTGGTTAAGATGGATAGCCCATGTGTGGACACTTGGTAATCAATCCCTCAAATATAGAAAAAGGTCAAAAATGATCTGGAACTGCTCTCAGAGGCTGGACACCGTTCTAGATCTTTAGTCTCTAAATCTTTCTTGGGCTCCTCTTGAATCTATAGGCAGAAACAGGTTTCTTGAGAATAAATCTAAGGTTTATTTATTCCACTAGATATTCAAGGAGATTTTAATGAGAAAGAATCAATTTTACGTCATCATGAAAGAAAGTAAGAGCAGTTTTAGCCGCCTTGATCAAACTTTTTAGATGGAATCTCCCTCTCTTCCCTGTACATGGTCGTTTTTATTTTAGGGCATGTATTTACTAGTGTGAAAGTGAAAGTTTTAATTGCTTCAGTCATGTCCAACTCTTTGCGAACCCATGGACTGTAACCCATCAGGCTCCTCTGTCCATGGAAGTCTCCAAACAAGAATACTGGAGGGGATGGCCATTCTCTTCTCCGGGAGGTCTTTCCAACCAGGGATTGAAACTGGGTCTCCTGCATTGCTGGCAGTTTTTTTTTTACCATGTGAACCATGTACATTGCTGCTTTTTATGTGGAATTATCTCAGTATACTGTAAGCTCTTTGAAGGTTGATTCTGTATTTGATTCTCCTTTTTCTTCCTTATGGAACCTCGGATTGTGCCTGCATGTTGTAACTGCTGACTAAACATACACATAATAAATGACAACACCTTGGCTTTGATAATTAAAACAGAGGCATGGGTTTGCTTGAAAATGTTCAGGCTGTTTCTTGAATTTAGCCTGTTACTTGACTGAAAGCTCTAAGAACGTCAGTGTTTATTTTTAAAACAAATTTTCTTCCACATACTCTTCTTAAGATGGTTTGATTTCCTTCCTCCCTTCTGCCTGCTAGTATCAGAACTGACCTTTTATAGAAAGGTTGGATTGATTTCCATTGGTTTGAATGGAGTGGGATATTGATCCAATAGCTGAGATATCAACAACCCATTTTCTTCTCTCTCAAACTTTCATATCTCTGATCTTCCCTGACCTTGAAGGGTGAGTTACCTATATTACACATACCTGTTTTACATATTATATGATAAAACGTTCCCAATCGTCCTCTGCCATGTAAACTTGCTCCACAATGAAATTCAGTGGGATGGCCTTATCCAGCTTAAGTGAATTGATACAAACAAAACTTTGTCTCTCTGCACCCCATCACCCTTTGGATCTTTTACTCTCTATGCCTCAGAATATTTCTATAGCACTTCCTCTGTCCAGCAGTGACAATCAGCAGGCTTTCCATGTAAGAACTAGCAGGAGCAATTGTGTTTATCTCACTGACTAAGAGGTTTCCTATTTATCTTCCCTGAGGTGGTGCCCATGTGGCTGTCCTGATATTGAGCAACTGGACAGATTACACCCTGGAGCCACATCTGTGGACACATAGATCAACACCATTTTCATTGCCTTGGTGCCCAAGAAGTTTATCTTCTGTCAGTGAGATTTAGTACTTTCTTCATGGATTGTTAAGGCTTTCTTTTGTCCTGATGTTTCCTTTCCTCATCCACCTTATTTGGTTTCAAGCTACCTTAGCATAATCTGATCAGGATTATTAACAGTTGATTTTTAGTTTTTGTTTCCTTCCATCATTAGTAAGGATTTTCAGTGGGACTTTGTAGGGGAATCTTGACTAGTAAAACATAGCATGAGTGTCTTGCATAGAAAGAAAATGACTTTAATTCCCAAGTATACATCTAATAGGACTGGTTTTATATACTGTGTCTAAATGCATAGTAAAGGCATTGTTCACAGGACTAATATTTTTGCTGATGTTGCTTCAGTCAGGACCTAATCCCTCAAATCTCTGTTAGGATCTTTTAGCTTACAGTACACTTTCACTAATGCTTTCTACTTAGACTCTCAACAGAGCCCTGAAAGGTGAAAGGAAGGATTTTGTTATAATGCTCAGTTTTATACATGGAAAATGAAAGTTCAAATAGATAAGAAAATCACAAAGTCAGCTGTAAAGCCAAGACTCAAATCTAGGAAATCATATTTGCATCTCAACTTCTCCCCACTTAACTTCAGTGTCTCCTCCAAATAATTCTCCCTATGACTGTCTTTTTTACTTTGTCAGGCTTTCTCTCAACTGTTCTAATAGCTAATAACTTTTCCCTTGCCAAGTTCTGTGACTTTGCTGACTGAATTATAATAGAAGATTTAGGTTATGCAAGTTACCTATCCACTTACTTAACTGTAAAGCCAAAAAAAAAAGGTGAGACCGTTCTTCAGAGTATTGATTACTTCAATAGTTTCTCATCTGCCTGCATATTTGAATTACCTGAAGAACTTTAAAAGTAAATAATGATGTCTGGATCCAACCTCCAGAGAGTCTGATTTAATTGTTCTGGAGTCAGAGCCCAGACATGGGATATTATTTTTTAAAGCTCCCCAGATGAGTCTGATATGCATAGAGTGTTGAAAACCATTGGGGAAATTCCATCTCTTCACCCCTTTTTGAACCCATTTCCTTATTTTCCCCCCCACCAAATTTTCAGAAACACCTTGTTTTCTCAAAATCAGAATTCTGCATCTTGGACAACAGTGGTGACACTCCAAATTTTAGAGTTTAAGTGAATGTGTGTACCTATATGTGTACTTACTTTGGCTAGTCTAGAAGGAGAATAATCATGGAGAAGGATGTTGTGGAAATCGATTATGAGCTAGAGACATTTTGTGGCATAAATTTATATCCCCTAGAATGTCAGCCCCCATGTCCCCCCAGCACTCCTGCCCCAGTGTAGTGATTTGGTCTGTTTTTGTAAGTGTTCTTTCCCTAGCATGTTAAACAGTGATTGGCTTATAGCCCTGTGAAAGTTGATCAGCCCTGACAGATTCTTTGCAACCCCATAGGCTGTAGCCAGCCAGGTTCCTCTCTCCATGGAATTCTCCAGGCAAGAATACTAGAGTGGGTAGCCATTCCCTTCTCCAGGGGATCTTCCCAACCCAGGGATTGAGTCCAGTCTCCCACATTGCAGATGGATTCTTTACCGTCTGAGCTACCAGGGAAGCCCTGGCTTATAGCATACATTAAATAAATGTTCAGTTCACTTCAGTTACTCAGTCATGTCCAACTCTTTGCAACCCCGTGGACTGCAGTACGCCAGGCTTCCCTGTTCGTCATCAAGTCCCAGAGCTTACTCAAACTCATGTCCATTGAGTTGGTGATGCCATCCAACCATCTCACCCTCTGTCATCCCCATCTCCTCCGACCTTCAATCTTTCCCGCATCAGGATCTTTTCAAATGAGTCACTTTCTCATATCAGGTAGCCAAAGCATTGGAGTTTCAGCTTCAACATCAGTCCTTCCAATGAATATTCAGAAGCGATCTCCTTTAGGATGGACTGGTTGGATCTCCTTGCTGTCCAAGGGACTCTCAAGAGTCTTCTCCAACACCATAGTTCAAAAGCATCAATTCTTTGGTGTTCAGCTTTCTTTATAGTCCAACTCTTACATCCATACATGACTACTGGAAAAATCGTAGCTTTGACTAGATGGACCTTTGTTGGCAGAGTAATGTCTCTACTTTTTAATATGCTGTTTAGGTTGGTCATAACTTTCCTTCCAAGGAGCAAGTGTCTTTTAATTTCATAGCTGCAATCACCATCTGCAGTGATTTTGGAACCCAAAAAAATAAAGTCTGTCACTGTTTCCATTGTTTCCCCATCTACTTGCCATGAAGTGATGGGACCAGATGCCATGATCTTAGTTTTCTGAATGCTGAGCTTTAAGCCAACTTTTTCACTCTCCTCTTTCACTTTCATCAAGAGGCTCTTTAGTTCTTCTTTGCTTTCTGCCATAAGTGTGGTGTCATCTGCGTATCTGAAGTTATTGATATTTCTCCTGGCAATCTTGATTCCAGCTTGTGCTTCATCCAGTCCAGCATTTCTCATGATGTACTCTGCATATAAGTTAAATAAACAGGGTGACAATATACAGCCTTGATGTACTCCTTTCCTGATTTGGAACCAGTCTGTTCCATGTCCAGTTCTAACTGTTGCTTCTTGACTTGCATATAGATTTCTCAGGAGGCAGGTCAGGTGGTCTGATATTCCCATCTCTTTAAGAATTTTCCACAGTTTGTTGTGATCCGCACAATAAACATTACCAGGGAATATTTCCCCAACATTTCCCTCACTCATTCTGAACAAGAGCTTAATAGACCCCCTTGCAGTTTCTCTGTGTTAGAGGAATCACAGTTTTGGTTCCCGCCACCTCATACTGTTTCTCTGCTTAGAAGACTTGCCTCCCCGTCTCTTCATGTCTAAATTCTGTCATTCTTTAAGGCCTAGCATTAGTAAAGTGTCTTCCAAAAGGCTTTCTGATTCTTCTTTGAGCTGTTATAGGCAATTACCTGGGCTTCCCTGATAGCTCAGTTGGTAAAGAATCCTCCTGCAATGCAAGAGACCCCAGTTTGATTCCTGGGTCGGAAAGATGTGCTGGAGAAGGGATAGGCTAACCACTGCAGTATTCTGGCCTGGAGAATTCCATGGACTATATAGTCCATGGAGTCACAAAAAGTCTGACACAGCTGAGTGACTTCCACTTTTTTCAGGCAATTATCTATATTTTACTCATCACAGCTACTTACCGCTACTGATCTTATATACATTACAGTTATTTATGTCTTCACTGTTCTGCTGCTGCTGCTGCTAAGTCACTTCAGTTATGTCTGACTCTGTGCAACCCCATAGATGGCAGCCCACCAGGCTCCCCCGTCCCTGGGATTCTTCAGGCAAGAATACTGGAGTGGGTTGCCATTTCCTTCTCCAATGCATCAAAGTGAAAAATGAAAGTGAAGTCACTCAGTCATGTCTTAATCTTAGCGACCCCATGGACTGCAGCCTACCAGGCTCCTCCATCCATGGAATTTTCCAGGCAAGAATACTGGAGTGGGATGCCATTGCCTTCTCTGAACACTGTTCTAATCATGGCCAATTTCTATTTGTATCTCTTTCAATACCTATAGAAAGCTCTCAGTATGTTTTTGGATGGTTGCAAATACCTGGTTGCAATCCCTGTTGCTTCTGGTATGTATGTTAGATTCCTATGTTATACTATAACAAGAGGTTAAATAGCATTTTATAATGTTTGATTTTGTTTTATACTTTGCATTTAAAAAAATATTTCCATATACAGTATCTTATTGGTTCCTCAACATAACTCTGATGAATGAAACAGATGATATTACAAATATAGATGAAAAGAAACTGAGGCACAACTACTTTAAATGACTTTTCAGCGTCGCACCATTCAAAGGTAGGGTGTGGATGGAGTAGCTAATTTTCCAACTCCTAAGCCATGCAACTTCACTAAAGAGCGATGTGTTTTCCCCCAAGCTGGGTGTGCTAACTGGCATAGTTTGTTTTCGTTAACTTCCGTGGGTCCCCCCCTCCAGCTGAGGGGCGGGTGCGTGTTAGTCGCTCAGTCATGTCTGACTCTCTGCGATCGCATAGATGGGAGCCCGCCAGCCTCCTCCGTCCGTGGGATTCTCCAGGCAAGAGTACTGGAGTGGGTTGCCATTTCCTTCTCATACAACTACATGTGTGTGTGTGTGTGTTAGTCAGTGAGTCGTGTCCGGCTCTTTGTGACCCCGTGGATTGTAGCTGAGTTATCAAACCTCAGTTCGCATCATAAGTTGTATGTGGAGAGTGTTTGTATTGTTTGTGATAGAAATCTGTTTTTAGGTAGAACACAATCCAGAAAGGCAATTCTTTGTCCTTGTTGATGTCTTGTGCATTATGTGTTCCTGCTCCAGTGTGTCATGGCTTGTTTATTTTCCTTCATGTAAACTTCACTTTGTTCATTAGATCAAAATCATACTAGAAAGTGGGATGCATGTTTGTAACATCCTAAGTAGGTGAATGACTAAGCAGTGAGAAGTACCACATTGGAAAAAAAACAAAAACACTAGAAAAGGAATGAGAACCCAGTCTTCCGTGGCTTCCCACTTGATTTTCTGTGTGTATTTTTTAAAAAAACATCTAAACTCAAACTCTTAGCCATTCAGTTTCTAAATACCAATCAACAGCATGAATACAGGGGCAGGGATTCCTTTTAATCATATATTTTAGTTCAAAGAAATGATTAAGAATCTAGATTAAATGACCTGAGGTTTTATTTTTTCTTAAATATATAACACATACATGAATGAAACCATCAGTCTAACCTTTTGAGTAAGACTCACCATTGATTTATCCAAGACAGAACTAAGCAATAGTTTTTGACAGAACAAGTGGTATAAATTGCTGTTCTTAGTATGATTTAAATTTAATCATTACATATTTTTAATGATAATCCGTGAGCATTTTGTTCAGTTGCAAGTGCACTTATTTTCCAAGAGTGGAAATAAAACATTATCAAATACTCTGGAATGAAATAAAATTGTATTTTGGTTTCCATAAGATATAGTTACGTTGAGAGTTGTGCTTGACTGTAAAGGATAAAGTAGCCTTAGGGATTTTTTTTTCCATTTACATAAATACAGTTCAGGGAATATTACTAATGAAGTGGATGTGGGGTCACCTAGCCACCTTAGGAAAAGGTTACTACGTTATTTTAAGTAGCCCATCAATCATTGTGAATTAATGTCACATTCTAGGTGAAAGCACTAATCATAATAAATTCATTTTGTATTCATGAGGGTGTCAAATGTACACCCATAGGAGTCCCATGTCATTTGTCAATATGGAAAGGAAAATTTAAATATGACCTGTTTGCCATCTCTTTGCGATGGCTTCTACTCAGATGCATGCTGTGGTGCTGATGGACATGTGATGCGTGTGGGGGAAAGCTGGAAACTTCTCTAAGATTATTGGAAATGGAATGAAATCTGTGTCAGGAATAATGACCTGAGGCTGCTGGCTGACATTTCCATGTCCTCCAAGGAATGCCAAAGGGTCAAGTGGGTGCCTGAGGGCACAGCTGTAAGTGGGAATTCATGAGCCCACGACAGAGCTGCCTTGTTTAATTCCCTGCTTCCAAATTCTGTGTCTACCTCCCATTTAAGACAATGATGCAGTGTCGTTATTACCATAACTTTACCTATTACCAAAGCAACATAAAACACTTTTCTGAGTGGTTTCTAGACCTTGATAGTTCAACAGAGCATTGGGCATGGTGCAGGAAAGGCTTTTTCTATTTCTCCCTTTGCCCTCTGTTGGGAGTATTGAAGAGAAACCTTCTTCTTCTCTCTTCTCACTGAATCCATCTCCATGGGAAAAGGATTAATAGAAATGGCAGATGGTTAAAAGAGCGAGTGTCTAACACACAATTAGAACTACATCTCTACTGGGTAGAATTACTGTGTTAAGTGACTTGCTGATACGATTTTTTTTATCATTGTTATTAGTATTGCTGATATTATTATTTCCATTTTAAAGAAAAAAATTCAGCATAGATTGGCTAAATAACTTACTATGGTTATATAGCCCAAAGTGGTAGAGTTGCCATTTGAACCACTATTCTGCCCCTCTGTAACTAAAATAGTACCTACTACATGTGAGGGTATTGTTTTTAAAAATTAAATGAGGCCAGATATCTAAATTTCACAGAAGAGTAATTAATGTTAGCTAATATGATTAAATTGTATGGTTTGGAGTAATTCCACACACACACACACACATGCCCCCAGCACCTGTCTCCACCTCATCCTGTTTTTCCTTTGGAAAGAAGGAAAGACATGGGGCTTGTGGCTTCCTTTTTAGTTTGTTCTGATTGGTTCTGGTACCAAGATAACAATTTTTCATAGTCAGGGACCCACCTCTCCTCAAGAGATTCTTCCTGCCACCATGCTCAGGTTATTTCTGGGCCCTCTGATGTTCAGGTCCTATAGAAAGTAAAAGTGAAAGTCGCTCAGTTGCATCTGACTCTTTGCGACCCCATGGACTACATAGTCCATGGAATTCTCCAGGCCAGAATACTGAAGTGGGTTGCCTTTCCCTTCTCCAGGGAATCTTCCCAACCCAGGGATTGAACCCAGGTCTCCCACATTGCAGGCAGATTCTGTATCAGCTGAGCCACAAGGGAAGACCTTCAGGTCCTATCAGTTCAGTTCAGTTGCTCAGTCGTGTCTGACTCTTTGCAGCCCCATGGACTGCAGCACGCCAGGCTTCCCTGTCCTTCACCAACTGCTGGAGTTTACCCAAACTCATGTCCATCGAGTCAGTGATGCCATCCAACCATCTCATCCTCTGTCATCCCCTTCTCCTCCTGCCTTCAGTCTTTCCCAACATCAGGGTCTTTTCCAATGAGTCCGTTCTTTGCATCAGGTGGTCATAGTATTGAAGCTTCAGCATCAGTCCTTCCAATAAATACTCAGGACTGATCTCCTTTAGGATGGACTGGTGGATCTCCTTGCTGTCCAAGGGACTCTCAAGAGTCTTCTCCAACACCACAGTTCAAAAGCATCAGTGCTCCGGCACTCAGCTTTCTTTATAGTCCAACTCTCACATCCGTATATGACTACTGGAAAAACCATAGCTTTGACTATATGGACCTTTGTTGGCAAAGTAATGTCTCTGTCTAGGTTGGTCATAACTTTTCTTTCAAGGAGCAAGCATCTTTTAACTTCATGGCTACAGTCAACATCTACAGTGATTTTGGAGCCTAAGAAAATAAAGTCTGTCACTGTTCCCATTGTTTCTCCATCTATTTGCCATTGAGTGATGGGACTAGATGTCATGATCTTCATTTTTTGAATGTTGAGTTTTAAGCCAGCCTTTTCACTCTCCCCTTTCACTTTCATCAAGAGGCTCTTTAGTTCCTCTTCACTTTCTGCCATAAGGGTGGTGTCATCTATGTATCTGAGGTTGTCTGAGGTCCTATGTCTAGAATTAAACAGTTCTCTGCACTTTCTGTAACTCCTTAAAGGTGGCAAATGGAGGCTGCTGGTCCTGCTTTGAAGCCTCTGAACCCTGGAGGACTTGACTTCTCACAAAGTTTCTCTATTTTTGGTACCAGGAAAGAATCCTCTTGCTTTTTAGAATCCTCGTGCTTTTACCTTGAAGCCTAAATGGATAATTTGGACCCTGTGAAATTCATTTCTCTCTTTTCATCACACTTTCTCTTCCTTTCCACAAATAACTCTGTTTGATGAAATAGAGACAGACTTGTATAAGAAGAGTAGGACTCAAAAACAATGGAGCTTAAGAACTTCACACTGCAATCCTAGGAACACTTTTATGCTCACTCCCCTTCCAAAGATTTGATAGCAAAGAACTAACCTGAGACAGTCTATGTGTAAGAGTCCATTTCTCTAGCAAAAAGGTACTATGAAGTATTAGATCAAATGAGAGGAAGTACAGTTCAAAGGACTTGTTGAATGGCTAGATATATGATTATTAGTTCTTTTTAAACTCCACTTTGCCACTGAAATTTCTAAGTGGCTTTGGTCAAGATATGTATTCATGCTGTTTCCCAAGAAGGTAGAAATTACTCTCACATTTATGAGTATTCAAATCCCATGTCATACTCAGTTGACCTTCCCTGGACGCTTTCCTTGGCTGCTGGAAACTTAAGTTTATACCTAATAATTTAAATCTTAATCATATTCTGATTTTATTAGTCATTATTGTCTAGTCCTAGATTGCAAGTTCTTATAAAGTATGGCATATGTCTTAATTTAAAAAGCAATCTGGTGTGATAGAGAGAACACTGAAATTTCTCTCAAGGGTAGTATAAAAGTTTTCAAATGGGGAAGTAACTTCATCAGTAGGTAATAAATTGCAGGACTTTTTGATTGACACCAAGATTTCTATCTGGGGAGACTGGAATATAACATTTATGCAACACGTTTTGAATAACTTTTTTTGAGGAACGCAGACATTGCCTTTGAAAATATTCAGTGCGTTGTTCATTCTCTTTATGATATGTAAATGTCTAATGGTCAAGGAGGATGCTGGTGAAAGGGCTCTCTAAACAGTTTCATATATTTGTGAAAAGAAGATGAAGCAGAAAGGAATTAGATATCTTATTCAAGCCAATGCTTAAACTTCATGGATTAGCTCAAGCAAAGAATAATTTGAATAAAATTTCTGTTTTATTCATTTCATATAGGCAGCCCTTTTACTGGCAAATTCTAAGAATCAGATTTCCTGATAACAAATCTTCAATATATCTTAGAGCATCCAGTTAAAGCACAAATTTTATATAAGATTACTGATTTTTTTTTTTAAACTAATACTTCAGAGCAACAGTTCTTACCTTTTGGTAAGTTATATATTGTACCAGTCAAAAACTGGAAGACAAAGGATAACATTCTCCATGAATTTGGCTAAAGATATTTTTATGAATATAGTATTTAAGGGGTGTGGGCCTGATTTAAGGTGACCAAGAACAGAGGGTGAAGCATGCTGAGACTGGCAACAGTGGGAAGCCTTTACTACTTCTAACTGTAAATGGGGAAATGAAAGGAATGCTGTTTCCAGAATTGGGGAGGAAGGTATTCACAGTAGGAATTATGATCATAGAGGGATGCTGACACTGCCAACATCATCTACAACGGAGGAATTGAAATCTTGGTGATACGCATGGCATAAAGAAGTGTGAGTTAGTTCATGATTCTGAACCCTTAAATAACACAGCGAAAGAGTTTAAGAACCTAAGTACAAAACTCCCGAAAACCAGAGTGGAATATTGAGCAGTTTCATGGGCCTGAGGAAATAAAAATTTAATTTCAGTCTCCATCAGCCACATTTGGGCCTCTAGAGAACTATATCCTAAGAATGAGTATGAACCAGATGTAGACCAAAGTTTATAAAAACTGCAACCAAGCCTGGACTCCTGACTAGATTAAGGTAATTATCCAGAGAATAGAGTAAAAATTCTCTGGAGTAATATCAAATCATCTAGAACCTCTACAATTAATACAAAATGTTTAGCATTCAATAAAATTACCAGCTATACCAAAAAGGTAATCAGGGGAAAAGGCAAGTGAGCCATTTATCAGTGTTATCAAACACACATGTTTAAATAATGTATTAAAATGCTGGAAAAAATAAATGACAAATGGAAAATGCACCCAAGAAATGGAACTCAAAAGCCAAGTGAAAAATATAAAACTGAAAAATGCAGTAATAAAATTTAAGAACCAAATAATGACTTTAACAGCAGATTGGAAGAATTAGAAAAAGAAAGCATTAGTTAGAATAGGTCATTAGAAACTACCCAGGTTGAAGTATGGAGAGAAAAATAAAACTACAGAAAAATTAATAAGATATATGAGATATTATATAATTGTCTAATATAGATAAAATTGGAATCCCAGAAGAGGAAGAGGAGGAAAATAGGCAGAAGCAATATATAGGATATATATGCAAAGAGCCAACTCGTTAGAAAAGACCCTGATGCTGGGAAAGATTGAGGGCAGGAGAAGAAGCGGGTGACAGGGGATGAGATGATTGAATGGCTTCACCAACTCACTGGACAGGAGTTTGAGCAAGCTTTGGGAGATAGTGAAGGACAGGGAAACCTTGCATGCTGCAGTTCATGGGACTGCAAAGAATCAGACACGACTTAGCAACTGAACAAAATAACAATATATGAGGAATAAATTGAGAATTTTCCAAAACAGATGAAAGACCTCCAAGCCATAGATTTAACAAATACTACAAATTCAAACCAAAATAAATACAAATAATTTAATTATACCTACCACATCTTACTGAACTTGTTGAAGGCCAAAGGCAAAGAGAAGATATCAATGGCAACCAGAGGGGAAAGGGGAACATTACCTTCAAAGAAGCAACAGTAAAACTGTTGGCTGACTTTTCAATAGAAAAAAATGGAAGCTGAAAAATAATGTGATGGCTATCTTTAACAGCATATTAAAAAGCAGAGACATTTCTTTGCCAACAAAGGTCCATCTAGTCAAAGCTATGGTTTTTCCAGTAGTCATGTATGGATGTGAGAATTAGACTATAAGAAAGCTGAGTGCCTAAGAATTGATGCTTTTGAACTGTGGTGTTGGAGAAGACTCTTGAGAGTCCCTTGGACAGCAAGAAGATCCAACCAGTCCATCCTAAAGGAAATCAGTCCTGAATATTCATTAGAAGGATTGAAGCTGAAGCTGAAACTCCAATATTTTGGCCACCTGATGTGAAGAACTGACTCAAGAGAAAAGACCCTGATGCTGGGAAAGATTGAAGGTGGGAGGAGAAGGGGACAGCAGAGGATGAGATGGTTGGATGGCATCACCAACTCAATGGACATGAGTTTGAGTAAGCTCCAGAAGTTGGTGGTGGACAGGGTGGCCTGGAGTGCTGCAGTTCATGGAGTCACAAAGAGTAGGACACAACTGAGTGATGGAACTGAACTGACTGATCTTTAACAGGCAAGGGAAAAAATATTCTGCCAACTTAGAACTTTATACTCATTGAAAATATCCACAAAAATGATAGCGACTTAGACATTTACAGATACACAAAATTGAAAGATCTCATTTCCATCAGATCTGCATTTATTGAAATACAAAGAGAGGTCTTCAAATAGAAAATTTGAAGTTGAAAATGAATTATAGAAAGGAATGAAGAGTAGGAGTAAGTGAAAATATGTAAGCAAGTGTATTTATGTCATCTTACAGAATAAGACTAATGTCATTTGTATATCTAAAGTGAAGTGAGTCACTCAGTCTTGTCCAGCTCTTTGCAACTCCATGGACTATGCAGTCCATGGAATTCTCCAGGCCAGTATATAGTATACAGGCCCGTATAGCCATTCCTTTCTCCAGGGAATCTTCCCAACCCAGGGGTTGAACCCAGGTCTCCCATATTGCAGGCAGATTCTTTTTTTTTTTTTTCCTTCCTTTTTTTTTTTTTTAAATTTTTGCAGGCAGATTCTTTACCAGCTGAACCACCAGGAAAGCTATTGCAGAATTAAGATACATAGCAACATTAAAGAAAGGGATAAGGAGGCAGTTGGAGTTGAAATGATCATAATATTGCCTGGGAACTGGTAAAATTAATAATTCATGTTCAGTTCAGTCAGTCATGTCCGACTCTTTGCAACCCCATGAATCGCAGCATGCTAGGTCTCCCTGTCCATCACCAACTCCTGGAGTCTACTCAAACTCATGTCCATCCAGTTGGTGATGCCATCCAACCATCTCATCCTGTCCTCCTGCCCCCAATCCCTCCCCCATCATGGTCTTTTCCCTTGAGTTGACTCATGTAGTTTCATGTAGTTTCGCATGAGGTGGCCAAAGTATTGGAGTTTCAGCTTCAGCATCAGTCCTTCCAGTGAACACCCAGGACCAATCTCCTTTAGGATGGACTGGTTGGGTCTCCTTGCAGTCCAAGGGACTCTCAAGAGTCTTTCTCCAACACCACAGTTCAAAAACATCCATTCTTCAGCACTCAGCTTTCTTCACAGTCCAACTCTCACATCCATACATGACCACTGGAAAAACCATAGTGTTGACTAGACGGACCTTTGTTGGCAAAGTAATGTCTCTGCTTTTTAATATGCTCTTCATGTTAGACTAACATAAATGAAAGGTCTGTGTCATAATCTATAAGGCAACCATGAAAATAATAGTCAAAGAGTTCATTATTATTTAGATAATTAGTAGATGAGGAAAAGAGAATTTAAAATATGGATTAATCCAGAAAAGAGAAGCTAGGAGAGAATATAAAAAAAATACAAAATTGCATGGAACAAGTAGAAAACAATAAGATGGTAGATATTAACCCAAATTTATCTGTATTTATGTTAAATGTACTAGAAATATTTTTCAACTGAGCTAAAACAATGTTGTTTATAAGATCCATGGCATAA
Organism: Cervus elaphus; assembly: GCF_910594005.1. Taxonomy (NCBI): domain Eukaryota; kingdom Metazoa; phylum Chordata; class Mammalia; order Artiodactyla; family Cervidae; genus Cervus; species Cervus elaphus. The sequence continues at coordinate 55,732,520 of NC_057843.1, forward strand.
ATATAATGACACTGTATGGTAGAAAGTAAAAGAATGGAAAGATATATACCATTTAAACAGTAACCAAAAGGAAATAAAGTGTAACTATATGAGAATTCAGTAAGGATTGGACTCCTGTTGGATAAGAAGTATAAGAAGCATTATTACAGATGAGAGACATTTAATGTTGATAAAAAAAATAATATGCCAGGAAGCTAGAATCTTTAATTTATAGGAATGGTATCAAAATATATCAAGAAAGAACCATAAAGAAACAAAAACCACAGTTAAAGTGTAAGACTTTATTTAACACACCTCTCTCATAAATTAATAAATTAAAAATGAGTAATGATATCATTTTTGAAATTTAAATAGATGTATTTTCTGCTTGTTACTTATATAGTATCTATTATCAATACTATCATCATAGTATTTTGACCTGAAAAGTGTGACTAAAATATTAATCTGGGGGATGTCCTTATCAAAGAAATCCTCTTGCAACAAATATTGACATTTCCCTTGTAAACAAACCAAACTATTGAAAGGCTTCATATTGAAGTTTTCCTTAATATAACCTTTTAGTGAGCCTGTGTTTTAGGATATAACAATGAAAAATCTTGTCTCTCTGGTGTTTGTTGTTAAATATAAATACTTCATTATAATGGGAAAACAGAAGATGTTTCAGAATAAATGATGATTACTCTCAAGTATTCTTATCTGTATATTATGAGTATGTTGTGTGGCACATATACATACTGCTTATCTCACTTATCATTTATGTTTACCTGTGTTTTGATGGTATATGTAATATGGTGATTGTTTAGCACTATGAAAGTTATACCTTGAAATTCTTCTGGGTTTGAATTTTGTTACCTCTTTGGGTTGTTACAGTTTTATTCATAATTTTAATTGTTGTCATAATTATGCTTTCAACATAGCAGATGAAATGTCAGTAAAGAACATATATAGACTTAATGACAGAGAATATGTTCTTTATTCAAAAATATATTTAAACTAGTGACCATTAGAGTGAGTGCCATATGTTATACGTTGAATTCTGAAATGACTTGTAGCCCTGGTTTTATGATGCCCTAGCATACCTTCAATTAGCTTAAGGGATGTGAAGACCTGTAAAAAATTCTCAAAGATAATTTATGTTAAATTCACTTTAATTCCGTAAATATCATTCAGCATGTTTGTGCTAAATGACATAAGAGGAGAGGGTTATGAATTTCAGAAACATTGACAGGTTTTAATGGAATGGTAAAAGGTATATTACACAACCAAGGGATGTAATGGACTTAACATCTTTATCCTTCCAGAATCCTCCCTTCTATTTCTGGATATAATATAAAGATATGCTTAATACAGTGAAGTGAAGTCGCTCAGTCATGTCTGACTCTTTGCGACCCCATGGACTGTAGCCTACCAGGCTTCTCTGTCCATGGGATTTTCCAGGCAAGAATACTGAAGTGGGTTGCCATTTCCTTCATTCAACATAATTAAGCCCCATGAAGGCTAATGAGGTCTGTCTACATTTTCTGAGTAAAGCTATGATTGAGGAATTGAGGGACACATACATTTACTTGATGATAAAATCAAGATTGTGATTCAACGGAATTAGAAATATATCAAAGTATGAAATACTTCTCTTACTATAAAAGAAGAAGAGAACATTATGAAATTATCAGTCATTTTGCAGAAACAAAATTTTGTTTCTATATTAATAATTAAATTCTTTAGTAGGGTTTAAAAGCTTTCAAAGATACCTATATATATATGTCTTGAAAACTCAAATATCCATTATCCCTTAAATATTTCTGAGTAAAGAATATCTTCTGTGGTTTTCATTTTTAAACATATATGTAAGTTTATATGGCAGTTTGCTTCTTTGCTGTTGGAACTACACACGGTTAAGATGCCACAGATTTAAACAGCAGCAAAAAAATTAAACACCATTAATGTAAAATTTCTGATACTTTAGTGAGTAAAATACAGTAAGTTCTAAATATGTTTCTTGTTTTTTTTGTGATTTTTAAAAACCCATAATGTTAAAAGCTACATAATCAAGGCAATACCCTAATGTCTTTTGTTGTTTAGTTGCTAGGTTATGTCCAACTCTCGTGACTCCGTGGACTGGAGCCTCCCAGACGCCTCTGTCCATAGGGTTTTCCTGGCAAGAATACTGGAGTAGGTTTGCCATTTCCTTTTCTAGGGGATCTAATTATTTTTGAAAACAGATAGTGGTTTCTGGGTCATATTTTGCCAACCCCTAAAAATCAACAACGTTGGTCAGTTATTCATTAATCACTTACTATATGCCATGCCCTGTGCTAGGCATGCATGCATGCTCAGTTGTATCTGACTCTTTGCAACTCCATGGACTGTAGCCCGCCAGGCTTCTCTGTCCATTCCAGGCAAGAATACTGGAGTGGGTTGCCATTTCCTCCTCCAGGGGATCATCCAGATGCAGATTTCAAATTCATGTCTCCTGCATCTCCTGTATTTGATTTGGTTCCTGCCCTCAAAGGGCTTTTAGACTAGTAAGAGTATACTGATACATGTAGTGAACAAGTATAGTGTGCTGGGTAACATGACAAATATAGAGGCAGACAGGGAGAAAGAGAAAGCAAGAGAGAGAATATCCTTAATTTAGGGGTATAGTGAAAAGTTTTTCAAGTACACACACAAAAAAAGGAATTGGTGTTTGGAAAGAGGAAATTGTATACAAATTACAGAATCATAAAAGAGTTTGGTGAGTTTGAATGCTAAATAATGATTTAGTATGGCTGCGATGCAATATGTGAAGTGAAGTCGCTCAGTCGTGTGCGACTCTTTGTGACCCCGTGGACACCAGGCTCCTCTGTCCATGGGACTTTCTAGGCAAGAGTACTGGAGTGGGTTGCCAGCAGTTTAGGAAGTGGCATGTAGGAAAAATGAGAGTAGAAAGATTGGTGATAGGTAGGCTCCTTAAAACATGCCTGCTAAGGGCAACAGAGGATGAGATGGTTGGATGGCATCAGCGACTCGATGGACATGAGTTTGAGTAAGCTCTGGCAGTTGGTGATGGACAGGGAGGCCTGGCGTGCTGCAGTCCGTGGGGTCGCAAAGAGTTGGTGGACACGAGTGAGTGACCAAACTGAAGGACACTTGGTTTCTTGCTACGGCAGTGGGGAGATGAAAGTGTTTTAAATTAGAAGAAGGGTAATCTTATTTGTGTTTTTGAAAGATATTCCTGGCAGTTTTGGGGACGTTGCAGCAAGGAAAAAGCAAGGAAACCAAATCATGGAGTGTGTATATTGTGGTCAAAACCCTAATTATAAGGGTTTGGATCAAGATGAGATCACTGTGCACATAGCATTTTGTTCAGTATGTTTTCCTACCAGGTCTTACATTTGTCAGAGAAGGAAGCATTAATGCACAAAGTGATTGAAATCTTTCTAGGGTTATTCAAAGAAAATATTTTATTGTCACATGTTTTAAAATGTTAATGAAAATGTGTCCAGGATTACAAGGTTGTTTCTTATGGTATTTATAGCACTTAGCAAATCATAAAATGTGGTTTTTAATCTCAGTTTTACCACTTAGAGGTGTTAAGGCACACTTCTTAATTTGAGCCTCAGTTTTCTTTTTGGATAAAATTCACAGTTTTTCTTTCAAGTTTTTTGGGAAGAATACCTTTTCTTCCAAGATTATAGGGAAAAATACATGAATGATTATGAAATTATTTTAAAGCTATCGTTCTATCATTCAATGGTAAGTTATTATCACAATATGGAGAAAATATTGGAGAAAATTGATTACTCTTGATCCCCTTATCTACAACAACTAGAGCAGAGATCAGAGATTATTAATGTGTTGGCAGGAATGCACACCTCCCACAATTATAGCCAGCTCAGAAAACCAGACCCATGGAAAGGGAGCCCAAAGGAACCCATGAGATTAATGATCCTTATAAAATTGCCCACCCTGTGCTTCCAGGCTCCTAGCATTTTATATGTGTGAGTGCACACATGTATGCACTCCCACACATCACACAGATGCACAATGCATTTAAAATATCATCCTTCATGCTCAGTCTCATTATTAATGCTGTTTGCAGTCTCCATGGATGTATGTGCAACCTAAGTGTTTGATATGTAGCTAGAGTGTCAACATCTTCTTTTCTATTTGCAGTAACTATTTGACCGAGCTCCCCTAGTACACACACAGGCACACATACAGACCACAACATACACAATATAGCACATACACAAAATACAAATAAAACTCACACAGAACCCATAATGCACACAATGCGTTGTGTTGTTGTAAGAGAGTGTTTGCTATGACCAGTGTTTTCTCTTGGCAAAACTCTATTAGCCTTTGCCCTGCTTCATTCTGTACTCCAAAGCCAAATCTGCCTATTTCTTAACTTCCTACTTTTTTGTTCCAGTCACCTGTAATGAAAAGGACATCTTTTTTGGGTGTTAGTTCTAAAAGGTCTTGTAGATCTTCATAGAACCATTCAACTTCAGCTTTTTCAGCATTACTGGTTGGGGCATAGGCTTGGATTACCGTGATATTGAATGGTTTGCCTTGGAAACAGAGATCATTCTGTTGTTTTTGAGATTGCATCCAAGTACTGCATTTCAGACTCTTTCGTTGTCCATGATGGCTACTCCATTTCTTCTAAGGGATTCCTGCCCACAGTAGTAGATATAATGGTCATCTGAGTTAAATTCACCCATTCCAGTCCATTTTAGTTCACTGATTCCTAGAATATCAACATTCACTCTTGCCATCTCCTGTTTGACTACTTCTAATTTGCCTTGATTCATGGACCTAACATTCTAGGTTCCTATGCAATATTGCTCTTTACAGATTCGGACCTTGCTTCTATCACCAGTACATCCACAACTGTGTATTGTTTTTGCTTTGGCTCCATCCCTTCATTCTTTCTGGAGTTATTTCTCCACTGATCTCCAGTAGCATACTGGGCACCTACCAACCTGGGGAGTTCCTCTTTCAGTATCCTATCTTTTTGCCTTTCCATACTGTTCATGGGGTTCTCAAGGCAAGAATACTGAAGTGGTTTGCCATTCCCTTCTCCAGTGGACCACATTCTGTCGGACCTCTCCACCATGACCTGTCTGTCTTGGGTGGCCCCACACGGCATGGCTTAGTTTTATTGAGTTAGACAAGGCTGTGGTCCGTGTGATCAGATTGGCTAGTTTTCTGTGATTATGGTTTCAGTGTCTGCCCTCTGATGCCCTCTCATAACACCTACCCTCTTACTTGGGTTTCACTTACCTTGGACATGCGGTATCTCTTCACGACTGCTCCAGCAAAGCACAGCCGCTGCTCCTTACCTTGGACGAGGAGTATCTCCTCACAACTGCCCCTCCTGACCTTGAACATGGAGTAGCTCCTCTCAAGAGGAGAGTGAAAATGTTGGCTTAAAGCTCAACATTCAGAAAACTAAGATCATGGCATCTGGTCCCATCACCTCATGGGAAATAGAAGGGTAAACAATGGAAACAGTGACAGACTTTACTTTCTTGGGCTCCAAATTCACTGCACATGGTGACTGCAGCCATGAAATTAAAACATGCTTCCTCCTTGGAAGAAAACCTGTGACCAACCTAGACACCACATTAAAAAGCAGAGACATTACTTTGCCAACAAAAGTCTGTCTAGTCAAAGCTGTGGTTTTTCCAGTTGTCATGTATGGATGTGAGAGTTGGACTATAAAGAAAGCTGAGCACCAAAGAATTGATGCTTTTGAGCTGTGGTTTTGGAGAAGACTCTTGAGAGTCCCTTGGACAGCAAGGAGGTCCAACCAGTCCATCCTAAAGGAAGTCAGTCCTGAATATTCATTGGAAGGACTGATGTTGAAGCTGAAACTCCAATGCTTTGGCCACCTGATGTGAAGAACTGTCTTATTAGAGAAAGTCCTTGATGCTGGGAAAGATTGAAGGCAGGAGGAGAAGTGGATGACAGAGGATGAGATGGTTGGATGGCATCACCGACTTGATGGACATGAGTTTGAGTAAGCTCCAGAAGTCTTAGATTGACAGGGAAGCCTGGCGTGCTGTAGTCCATGGGATTGGAAAGAGTTGGACACAACTGAACAACTGAACTGAACAGTGGGCTTATCTATCCACATAGCAGTTTCTTTATAAGTTACGGAGACATATTTATAAAGATAAGAATTTTAAAATTTGGAGGCACATTAGAAGTTAGTCAGCCCAGTCTGATGGTGTCATGCTCATGCTGTTTCTACCCTGTAGCGCTAATGCTAAGAATAGCAAGTTTATCAGTAACATTAATGATACTGTTTTGGAAATCATCTATGATAGCTTATAAATGTATTGAAGACAAATGGTCAGGTTGATATGGGTGCTCTGTACATAATATGTCTGCTCAAGGACAGATGTAAAATTTATTAAAATATAATTTGTGGTAATCATAGAAAAATTGGAAAAATATACAGTGGTAAATTAAAAATTAAAAGCATAATTAATCTTACTGCATAGAAACAACATTGTTCTGGAAGTAAGTTCTTTGATCCAAAGGACATGTATAGTTTCAGTGCTTTCAGAACATATAACACAATTGTTTTCCAGAACATATATGCCAAGATATACTCCTCACAGAATTGAGCATGCTGCTGCTGCTACTAAGTCACTTCAGTCATGTCCGACCCTCTGCGACCCCATAGACAGCAGCCCACCAGGCTCCTCAGTCCCTGGGATTCTCAAGGCAAGAACACTGGAGTGGGTTGCCATTTCCTTCTCCAATGTGTGAAAGTGAAGTCGCTCAGTCGTGTCCGACTCACAGCGACCCAATGGACTGCAGCCTACCAGGCTCCTCCGTCCATGGGATTCCCCAGGCAAGAGTACTGGAGTGGGGTGACATTGCCTTCTCCATGTTAGAATTGAATATTGCCATTAAAAATAATCTTTTCAAAATTAATTTTTTCTATTGACTGTTCCCTAGGTCTACCTATTGATCAGAGTTATTTCCATAGAGATTCAGCTCAGGTTCCAAGAAAATACCTATTATAATTTAGAACAGTCCTTAAAATGAATTGGCACATTGAGTAAGGAAGTCTTAATGGTTTAATTTTCTTTTGTGGCAAAGCCTTTCCTGTGGTGCCTGATATCCAGAGCCATATTGGTTAAAAGGTTTTCCCTTAATAGCTAACTTTTCTCTTGATAGCTAACTTCCATGTCCAAAACTCTTCCATTCTTGAAGTAAAGTGCCAACAAGATATTTGAAAAGACAGTGGCATTCTCATATTTCAGTTAAAATACATTTATTTTAATTTTTTTTTTTAGCACTTGATTCTCAGACTGCCTTCAAGAAGGTTTTGATGCAGAGTGACTTCTAATAAAGTTAGGGTTGCTACAGAACCTTTTAAGCAAAGCAAAAGAGTGTCCCTTATGATCTGTTCGTTCATAATACTTTTTATGAAACATGAAGGACCGTCTTTGAGTTTGATGTATAGTAAATGCAAAAGTATACATATATACAGACACCAAAATTTATCTGATAAAATACTGTGCTAATTGGTTAATATGCCTTAATGATGTAACAGTAAAAATTATTTATGGATATTACTTTTTACATGTGTTTTATTCCAAAGAGTATACCTTCTAAGTAAGTAGAAACCACTGATTATAAGTTTAAGGTAGTTGTTTTATATTTTCTCTTTTTTTTTTCCCCCTCAGGTTAGATTCACTTAAAAGATGCATCTTTTTTTATATAAAAGATGTATTTCATTTCTGTTACAATCATAATAACCTTTTAAGAATGTGTGCTGGAGAGTTCCTGGCTCACAGTTAATTTTTACATCTATATAAATCCGTTAAAGGAAGAGCTAATTCTAGGCAAATAACATGGAGTTGAGTAATGCTTATATGAAATTGTTTTCTTTTATTTATTTATTTATTTTTTTATTAGTTGGAGGCTAATTACTTAACAACATTTCAGTGGGTTTTGTCATACATTGATATGAATCAGCCATAGATTTACACGTAGTCCCCATCCCGATCCCCCCTCCCACCTCCCTCTCCACCCGATTCCTCTGGGTCTTCCCAGTGTACCAGGCCCGAGCACTTGTCTCATGCATCCCACCTGGGCTGGTGATCTGTTTCACCATAGATAGTATACATGCTGTTCTTTTGAAATATCCCACCCTCACCTTCTCCCACAGAGTTCAAAAGTCTGTTCTGTATTTCTGTGTCTCTTTTTCTGTTTTGCATATAGGGTTATTGTTACCATCTTTCTAAATTCCATATATATGTGTTAGTATCCTGTAATGTTCTTTATCTTTCTGGCTTACTTCACTCTGTAAAAGGGGCTCCAGTTTCATCCATCTCATTAGGACTGATTCAAATGAATTCTTTTTAACGGCTGAGTAATATTCCCTGGTGTATATGTACCACAGCTTCTTTATCCATTCATCTGTTGATGGGCATCTAGGTTGCTTCCATGTCCTGGCTATTATAAACAGTGCTGCGATGAACATTGGGGTGCACGTGTCTCTTTCAGATCTGGTTTCCTCAGTGTGTATGCCCAGAAGTGGGATTGCTGGGTCATATGGCAGTTCTATTTCCAGTTTTTTAAGAAATCTCCACACTGTTTTCCATAGCAGCTGTACTAGTTTGCATTCCCACCAACAGTGTAAGAGGGTTCCCTCTTCTCCACACCCTCTCCAGCATTTATTGCTTGTAGACTTTTGGATAGCAGCCATCCTGACTGGCGTGTAATGGTACCTCATTGTGGTTTTGATTTGCATTTCTCTGATAATGAGTGATGTTGAGCATCTTTTCATGTGTTTGTTAGCCATCTGTATGTCTTCTTTGGAGAAATGTCTGTTTAGTTCTTTGGCCCATTTTTTGATTGGGTCATTTATTTTTCTGGAATTGAGCTGCAGGAGTTGCTTGTATATTTTTGAGATTAATCCTTTGTCTGTTTCTTCATTTGCTATTATTTTCTCCCAATCTGAGGGCTGTCTTTTCACCTTACTTATAGTTTCCTTTGTAGTGCAAAAGCTTTTAAGTTTCATTAGGTCCCATTTGTTTAGTTTTGCTTTTATTTCCAATATTCTGGGAGGTGGGTCATAGAGGATCTTGCTGTGATTTATGTTGGAGAGTGTTTTGCCTATGTTCTCCTCTAGGAGTTTTATAGTTTCTGGTCTTACATTTAGATCTTTAATCCATTTTGAGTTTATTTTTGTGTATGGTGTTAGAAAGTGTTCTAGTTTCATTCTTTTACAAGTGGTTGACCAGTTTTCCCAGCACCACTTGTTAAAGAGGTTGTCTTTTTTCCATTGTATATCCTTGCCTCCTTTGTCAAAGATAAGGTGTCCATAGGTTCGTGGATTTATCTCTGGGCTTTCTATTCTGTTCCATTGATCTATATTTCTGTCTTTGTGCCAGTACCATACTGTCTTGATGACTGTGGCTTTGTAGTAGAGTCTGAAGTCAGGCAGGTTGATGCCTCCGGTTCCATTCTTCTTTCTCAAGATTACTTTGGCTATTCGAGGTTTTTTGTATTTCCATACAAATTGTGAAATTCTTTGGTCTAGTTCTGTGAAAAATACCGTTGGTAGCTTGATAGGGATTGCATTGAATCTATAGATTGCTTTGGGTAGAATAGCCATTTTGACAATATTGATTCTTCCAATCCATGAACACAGTATGTTTCTCCATCTGTTTGTGTCCTCTTTGATTTCTTTCATCAGTGTTTTATAGTTTTCTATGTATAGGTCCTTTGTTTCTTTAGGTAGATGTACTCCTAAGTATTTTATTATTTTTGTTGCAATGGTGAATGGTATTGTTTCCTTAATTTCTCTTTCTGTTTTTTCATTGTTAGTATATAGGAATGCAAGGGATTTCTGTGTGTTAATTTTATATCCTGCAACTTTACTATATTCATTGATTAGCTCTAGTAATTTTCTGGTAGAGTCTTTAGGGTTTTCTATGTAGAGGATCATGTCATCTGCAAACAGCGAGACTTTCACTTCTTCTTTTCCTATCTGGATTCCTTTTACTTCTTTTTCTGCTCTGATTGCTGTGGCCAAAACTTCCAACACTATGTTGAATAGTAGTGGTGAGAGTGGGCACCCTTGTCTTGTTCCTGATTTCAGGGGAAATGCTTTCAATTTTTCACCATTGAGGGTGATGCTTGCTGTGGGTTTGTCATATATAGCTTTTATGATGTTGAGGTATGTTCCTTCTATTCCTGCTTTCTGGAGAGTTTTAATCATAAATGAGTGTTGAATTTTGTCAAAGGCTTTCTCTGCATCTATTGAGATAATCATATGGTTTTTATCTTTCAATTTGTTAATGTGGTATATTACATTGATTGATTTGTGGATATTAAAGAATCCTTGCATTCCTGGGATAAAGCCCACTTGGTCATGGTGTATGATTTTTTTAATATGTTGTTGGATTCTGTTTGCTAGAATTTTGTTAAGGATGTTTGCATCTATGTTCATCAGTGATATTGGCCTGTAGTTTTCTTTTTTTGTGGCATCTTTGTCTGGTTTTGGAATTAGGGTGATGGTGGCCTCATAGAATGAGTTTGGAAGCTTACCTTCATCTGCAATTTTCTGGAAGAGTTTGAGTAAGATAGGTGTTAGTTCTTCTCTAAATTTTTGGTAGAATTCAGCTGTGAAGCCATCTGGTCCTGGGCTTTTGTTTGCTGGGAGGTTTCTGATTACAGTTTCGATTTCCTTGCTTGTGATGGGTCTGTTAAGAGCTTCTATTTCTTCCTGGTTCAGTTTTGGAAAGTTATACTTTTCTAAGAATTTGTCCATTTCATCCAAGTTGTCCATTTTATTGGCATAGAGCTGCTGGTAGTAGTCTCTTATGATCCTTTGTATTTCAGTGTTGTCTGTTGTGATCTCTCCATTTTCATTTCTAATTTTGTTAATTTGGTTCTTCTCTCTTTCTTTCTTAATGAGTCTTGCTAATGGTTTGTCAATTTTGTTTATTTTTTCAAAAAACCAGCTTTTAGCTTTGTTGATTTTTGCTATGGTCTCTTTAGTTTCTATTGCATTTATTTCTGCCCTGATTTTTAAGATTTCTTTCCTTCTGCTAACCCTGGGGTTCTTCATTTCTTCCTTCTCTAATTGCTTTAGGTGTAGGGTTAGGTTATTTATTTGGCTTTTTTCTTGTTTCTTGATGTAAGCCTGTAATGCTATGAACCTTCCCCTTAGCACTACTTTTACAGTGTCCCATAGGTTTTGGGTTGTTGTGTTTTCATTTTCATTCATTTCTATACATATTTTGATTTCTTTTTTGATTTCTTCTATGATTCGGTTATTCAGAAGCGTGTTATTTAGCCTCCATATATTTGAATTTTTAACAATTTTTTTCCCTGTAATTGAGATCTAATCTTACTGCACTGTGGTCAGAAAAGATGACTGGAATGATTTCAATGTTTTTGAATTTTCCAAGACCAGATTTATGGCCCAGGATGTGATCTATTCTGGAGAAGGTTCCGTGTGCACTTGAGAAAAAGGTGAAGTTGCTTGTTTTGGGGTGAAATGTCCTATAGATATCAATTAGGTCTAGCTGGTCCATTGTGTCATTTAAGGTTTGTGTTTCCTTGTTAATTTTCTGTTTAGTTGATCTATCCATAGTTGTGAGTGGGGTATTAAAGTCTCCCACTGTTATTGTGTTACTATTAATTTCCTCTTTCATACTCGTTAGTGTTTGCCGTACATATTGCGGTGCTCCTATGTTGGGTGCATATATATTTATAATTGTTATATCTTCTTCTTGGATTGATCCTTTGATCATTATGTAGTGTCCTTCTTTGTCTCTTTTCACATCCTTTATTTGAAAGTCTATTTTATCTGATATGAGTATTGTGACTCCTGCTTTCTTTTGGTCTCCGTTTGCATGAAATATTTTTTTCCAGCCCTTCACTTTTAGTCTGTATGTGTCTCTTGTTTTGAGGTGGGTCTCTTGTAGACAGCATATATAGGGGTCTTGTTTTTGTATCCATTCAGCCAATCTTTGTCTTTTGGTTGGGGCATTCAACCCATTTACATTTAGGGTAATTATTGATAGGTGTGGTCCCATTGCCATTTACTTTGTTGTTTTGGGTTCACATTTATACAACCTTTCTGCATTTCCTGTCTAGAGAAGATCCTTTAGCATTTGTTGAAGAGCTGGTTTGGTGGTGCTGAATTCTCTCAGCTTTTGCTTATCTGTAAAGCTTTTGAATTCTCCTTCATATCTGAATGAGATCCTTGCTGGATACAGTAACCTAGGTTGTAGGTTATTCTCTTTCATTACTTTCAGTACGTCCTGCCATTCCCTTCTAGCCTGGAGGGTTTCTATTGATAGATCAGCTGTTATCCTTATGGGAATCCCTTTGTGTGTTATTTGTTGTTTTTCCCTTGCTGCTTTTAATATTTGTTCTTTGTGTTTGATCTTTGTTAATTTGATTAATATGTGTCTTGGGGTGTTTCGCCTTGGGTTTATCCTGTTTGGGACTCTCTGGGTTTCTTGGACTTGGGTGGCTATTTCCTTCCCCATTTTAGGGAAGTTTTCAGCTATTATCTCCTCGAGTATTTTCTCATGGCCTTTCTTTTGTCTTCTTCTTCTGGGACTCCTATGATTCGAATGTTGGGGCGTTTCACATTGTCCCAGAGGTCCCAGAGGTTCTCCTCATTTGTTTTGATCCTTTTTTCTTTTTTCCTCTCTGCTTCATTTATTTCCACCATTTTATCTTCTACCTCACTTATCCTATCTTCTGCCTCCGTTATTCTACTCTTGGTTCCCTCCAAAGTGTTTTTGATCTCATTCATTGCATTATTCATTTTTAATTGACTCTTTTTTATTTCTTCTAGGTCTTTATTAAACAATTCTTGTATCTTTTCAATCTTTGTCTCCAGGCTATTTATCTGTAACTCCATTTTGTTTTCAAGATTTTGGATCATTTTTATTATCATTATTCTAAATTCTTTTTCAGGTAGATTCCCTATCTCCTCCTCTTTTGTTTGACTTGGTGGGCATTTTTCATGTTCCTTTACCTGTTGGGTACTTCTTTGCCTTTTCATCTTGTTTAGATTGCTGTGTCTGTAGTGGGCTTTCTGTATTCTGGAGGTCTGTGGTTCCTTTTTATTGTGGAGGATTTACCCAGTGGGTGGGGTTAGACGATTGGCTTGTCAAGGTTTCCTGGTTAGGGAAGCTTGCGTCAGTGTTCTGGTGCGTGGAACTTGATTTCTTCTCTTTGGAGAGCAATGGAGTGCCCAGCAATGAGTTTTGAGATGGGTCTATGTGTTAGGTGTGACCTTGGGCAGCCTGTATGTTGACGTTCAGGGCTATGTTTCTGCGTTGCTGGAGAATTTGCGTGGTATGTCTTGCTCTAAAACTTATTGGCTCTTGGGTGGTGGTTGGTTTCAGTGTAGGTATGGAGGCTTTTGGACGGTCTCTTATTACTTAAAGTTCCATGTAGTCAGGAGTTTTCTGGTGTTCTCAGGTTTTGGGCTTAAGTCTCCTGCCTCTGGATTTCAGTTTTATTCTTCCTGTAGTCTCAGGACTTCTCCATCTATACAGCACTGATAATAAAACTTCTAGGATAATGGCGAAAAGATTCTCCCCCGTTAGGGACACCCAGAGAGGTTCACAGAGTTACATGAAGAAAAGGAGAGGGAGGAGGGAGATAGAGATGAGCAGGAGGAGAAAAAGGGGGACTCAAGAGGAGAGAGACAGATCTACGCAGCTGTCTGTTCCCAGAGTGTTCTCCTTAGCCCAGACACCTACAAAGATTCACAGAACTGGATTGGGAAGAGAAGGGGAAAGTAGGAAATAGAGGTATTCTGAGGTAGAAAACAGAGAGTCAAGATTGGGAGAGAATAATCTTCGGTTTACAAATAGGGCTTCTCTTTTTTTTTTTTTTGTAAGGTTATAGTGTATTGAAAATGAAAATTAAGGAGTAGTAGAGGAGTACTAGAGGACTTTAAAAGAAATAAGAGAAAAAGAAAAATAGAAAATAGAAGAGAAAAAGGAAAGAAAGATAAAAAAAAGAAGAAAAGAGGAAAAAAAAGAAAGAAAAAATTTTTTTTTCCCTAATTAAAAAAATCATAAAAATCTATGAAAATGAAAGTTAAGGAGTAATGGGGAAGTAATAGGGAATTTTAAAGGAAAATAAAAGAGAAAAAATAAAAAAGAAAAAATAAAAACAAATTTTTTTGTTTTTCTTACTTAAAAAAAAAAAAGTAAAAATATATCTAGGAATTTCTCTGGAGCTGTTGCGGTCAGTGTGGGTTCGGCTCAGTTTCAGATAGCTCCTCATTCCAGCTTACACTTCTTGATATCTACAGGCCCCTTCTGGTGTAGTCGGTGTTTTCTACAGGGATTTTAATCTGTTGCACCAGTCCCTTCTGAAGCGGTTCCCTCTGTTTATTTAGCTTCTGTTTGCCGGTCTCTTCAGAGCCTCATTTCTGCCCTGACACAGGCGGGCGGAGGTGGACTCTTATTCAGGTAGCTAGTTCCGTCGCTCTGCGGGGCAGGGAGGGGCTTGCGCCGCGGGGACGGGCTGGCGCTGCTGGGAGGGGCTGACGCTGCTTTCTCCGTCTGCGCTGCTCAGGCAGGCTCCCGGCTGCTCTATATGGAGCGCGCCCCGCGCTGCGCGAGGTTCCAGCCCTCGGGTGTTCCACAAAAGCGCGGAACAAAAAGCTGCGCCTGCTCTCTGTGCCTTCCCCGTCAGAGCGGTCCAGGCAGCCAGGGGCTTGATGAGCGCACTCTCCCCAGGTGTGGCGCACTCACTCCCTTCCGCGGACCCAGACTCAGTTTCCACTGACGCCAGTCGGGTGCGCGCGCCTTCCGCCCTCTGCGTCCCCAGCCCCAGTCCCCGCCCGCGCCGGTCGGGTGCCTGCGCCCTGTGTCTCGCCACGACCTTCCCCTTCCCCCTGCCTCCTGCCTCCTGCGGGGCTGGGCCGGTCTGCAGCCTGCGCGCTCTTCTCTGGACTTTCTCGGTCTCTTTGTTCTGTGAACGGCCGGCAGTGTGTTCCGGACGGTTAATTTTCTCTCTCTCTTTTGGTCTCCCACAGTTCAAGTTGGCAACTCACAGAAGCTCCCTCCGATTGTCCTCAGGGCACTCAGGCCCGGACCCTACCCCAAGCAATGCCGCCTAAGACTCCCTTCCCGGGACGGATCTCCGTCCTTAGCTCTTTTGTCTCACTTTTTATCTTTTATATTTTGTCCTACCTCCTTTCGAAGACAATGGGCTGCTTTTCTGGGCGCCTGATGACCTCAGCTAGCGATCAGAAGTTGTTTTGTGAAGTTTGCTCTGCGTTCAGTTATTCTTTTGATGAATTTGTAGGAGAGAAAGTGGTCTCCCCGTCCTACTCCTCCGCCATCTTGGCCCTTCCCTCATGAAATTGTTTTCTAAGAAAAGTATACCAATTACTAAGCTTTCAAGATATTTTTTAAGGTTTAGCAGTAAATATTTAGTCCTTTATTTTTGTTGTACAATGAATATTTTTTGGTAATGGTAGTTCATGTTAGTGACACTTTGATAAATTTGTGGTTAACAGGTTATATCAATATAAGAGACTAAAGCATGAGGGGGATTGGAAAATTACTTCTAAGTTCCTTTTCAATTGCATCAGCCTGTGATTATATAACTTATTAAGAAATAGCTCCCAGGTAATAAGTAATATACTGTCCCCTCTGTCCTTTTCATTAAAGTGAAGTCGCTCAGTCGTGTCCAACTCTTTGTGATCCCATGGACTGTAGTCTACCAGGCTTCTCTGTCCGTGGGATTTTCCAGGCAAGAGTACTGGAGTGGGTTGCCATTTCCTTCTCCAGGGGATCTTCCTGACCCAGGCATCGAACCCAGATCTCCTGCATTGCAGGCAGACACTTTACCCTCTAAGTCACCAGGGAAGCCCCTTTACATTAAAGCATAATGTAAAAAGCCTTCTTCTGGAACGCTCCCTCAGAATGCCTGGTGGTACATAATCTGAAGGCTCCTTCTATTATATAGAATACAATCAGGTTCTATTGTAATACAATCAGGTCCTGGATTAAAAAAGATGCCATGATGTATTTTAGGCTTGCAGGAATTGAACAAAACGTCCAAAGGCTAATAACTCTCAAAACATATTTGCAAACAAAGGGAAAACAATGAGCTGAAGGTAGCTCAATCATGTCCAACTCCTTGTTACCCCATGGACTGTAGCCTGCCAGGCTCTTCTGTCCATGGAACACTCCAGGCACGAATACTGAAGTGGGTTGGGATTTCCTTCTACAGGGAATCTTCCCCACCCAGGGAGTGAACCTGGGTCTCCTGCATTGCAGGCAGATTGTTTACTGTCTGAGCTACCAGGGAAGCAATAAGGAGCATGAGTGAAGTCGCCCAGTCGTGTCTGACTCTGCGACCCCACGGACTGTAGCCCATCAGGTTCCTCCATCCATGGAATTTTCTAGGCAAGAATACTGGAGTGGGTTGCCATTTCCTTCTCCCGGGGATCTTTCTGGCCCAGGGAACAAACCCAGGTCTCCCGCATTGCAGGTAAAGGCTTTACCGTCTCAGCCACCAGGGAATCCCAGTAGGGAGCATAGGTTAACACAAATGCTGATCTCCTACACCGACATTAAGTTCAAATCCTTAGGCGGTGCTAAAGAAATCTCAGATTGATAGTGCTCTTGGATCTTGGAGGGAGAAAAAGCAAAAAGTATCCTTTTTGGAAGAAAACATCTCCAAACTAAGTCCTCAGAAATCTCATGTTCTAAGATCAACCAAAAAACAAACAAAAAAAAAACGAACTGTTGATGTCCAACTCTTTGCAACCCCATGGACTGTAGCCTGCCAGGCTCCTCTGCCCATGGGATTCTCCAGGCAAGAAGACTAGCGGGTTGCCATTCCCTTCTCCAGGAGATCTTCCCAACCCAGGGATCAAACCCTGATATCCTGCATTGCAGGTGGATTGTGAAACACACAGGATGAAAGCCACTTATGGGTAGTCAGCAGAATCATGTTGAATATAGACCCCTAAGAATGTCAAATATTGAAATGATCAGATACAGAATGAAACATAACTATGCATGAGATATTTAAATAAATAAAAATAGAATAAAAATGAGCAAGTAACATGACTATGAGGATGACCAGGAAAATGAAAAAAAAAAAAATAGAACTTTTATAGAATCCGAAGATTATAGAACAGGATAGACACAGATAAGGGGAAAATTGTGAATTGAAAGCTTGATCTGGAGAAAAATATGCCAGAGCACATAAAGACAAGGAAATGAAAATATGAAAGAGAGGTTAAAGGACATGAAGGGTTATATATGAAATCCTAATGAATGTGTAAGTGGAGTCACAGAATAAGAGAATAGACAGTTGGATAAGAGGTAATATTCAAAGAACCAAGAGGCAGATTTGTATTTTTGGAACCTGAAGCCTATTTCTGAGATATATGATTTCAGAGTATTATGACCCTTATTACCAGTCTGTCATTAATGTTTTCATTGTAGTGGCATATAAGACACTATCTCTTCAAAATTTATCTTCTCTCAACGCAGCTTTTCTTATCCTTCACTTTTGGAAGGTACTGGACCCCTCTTTGATCTCCTCAATTAGAATATCAATGAGATCCTGTACTGTCTCTGTTTTGTTTTCACATCCTTGGAGAAACCTTTATTTACCACTCTCAAGCAATGTGACCTTTAGCAATTTGTTTAATTCCTCAGGGATATTTCCTCAACATTGTAGAAGAATGGGAGGGTAGATTAGATGAACCTGTAAAACACCACCATCTTAAGGGTCTTAAACTTGTTTTATTTTGATAATATATATAAAATGTATAGAAGAGTTGTAATAAAAACACCACAAAGAAATCTCAGATACCAATACTCATTATTCCAAATCTTGAATGTTAGCATTTTGCTGCAGTTGCTTTATATCTATCTTCTTATCTATCTTTCTATATTTTTTCTAATTTTAAAAAATAAGTTATAGATATGATGCCCTTTTACTCATAAGTACTTGAGTGTATATATATTCTAAAAACAAGAATTTCTTTCCGTTACAACAGCATAATTATAAATACAAGGAAAATCACACAGATACAAAACTATTGTGTATTCTATAGTCACTTCATGGATCTTTTTACTTTACATCAAATCATTTAAAGTTGGTTTTGCTTTATATTATGCTTCTAACAGGGGTGATTTTTAATCCTCCTAATCTCTCAACAAGGGATATCATTCCTCTTTTTTGTGAATTTGATTCGTGATGATACTCCCTACCTCCATCTGGATTCTTATTTACAAGCCACTTGAACTGTATTTGGCTGTCTTAAGTAAAATATCAGAATTAAAAAGGGAGTATAGATAATAACTTAGGACTCCATAGAATCAGTGGGAAAAAAAATCAGAGAACCAAAATGTAAAAATATACAGGAAACAAGGATGGCTACCCGACCAGAGCCACAACTGAGGTCTCACCACAGGTGCATCTGGTGAGATGTGGCCCTTAGAACCGCTGTTCTCATTAATGACACGGTCACCACTACCGTCAGCCTGCTGCTATGGCAGTAATTTGCCTGCCTGCCCTCCTTGCGTCTTTGCATCACACACTCAGAGTTCTATATCTCAGTTTTATTGTTCATGTTTAGGTTATGTGTTCATTTCGTGCCTTTCATTGTTAGAAAAGAGAGGCCATGGTAGAAGGTTGGTCTGGCCAATACCTAACCCTTAAGATCAAACATGAAGTATCAGAGTGTCAACTTCCTTTAAGGTAACTAGAGTACTCCTAGGAAGGGGAAGTTGAGGAACAGGGTACTTGTACATTCATTAACAAAAAATATACAGCTCATATTAAAATCCAAATATAGTCACAACTAAAATTGTCCTCAAAAGTGCAAATGCTCAATGGCAATTAAATATTTATCTCAAAATAAGGATCCATCTGCTAAGAGAGGAAACTTACTTCAGAAAAGAGGTTTGCTGTTGCAGATAGTTTTAATATATATAAGCATCATTGCCTCCCCCATACCCACTCTTATAGCATCAGGGAAAGTAAAATGAATTCACAGAAGATTTATTACACTTGAGTTTAAATGTACAAATGAAAAATCTGACCCAGTCAGCAATGATGTCCATTAGTTGTTTCATGTAATATTTCAGGAGAGTAATATCTTGAACATTAAATAAATTGAAAAGACTTCATGAAACTATGAATTTTAAAGAACCCAACCAAGCTTTTGTGACCTCTTTGAACCCAAAGACCACATATAAAAAAATTAATGGGACAAAGAACAGAACTTTACAAAGAAATTGAAAAGGAAGGGAAATTACTGCATGTAACCACAACTGGGGACAGATTGTATCACAGGATTATTAGAATTTGGAGGAAAACAATATTATTTTTAAAATTGAATTGGATTATTTATTACAGCTCTAAAAAGTATTGAACATGAGGAAGATTCCTAGCAAATATTAGATTATACCAGGAAATAATGTATATGAGAGGAGCGTCTCAGAGATAAATCTCTGTATAAACATTACAAATATTAAATTTTTCTTCTTGTAGCTCCAATCTGATAAGAATTGCTCTTATATTTTATAAATAGCAAGTGCTGTAATTCTACTTTCTTACCTTTGTAGACAAGAATGGTAATGTTTTTCAGAACTGACAGCAATGGCAGTATCATGAATCTGGCCGAGTTGGTGACCATAGTGAGGGAATTTGAATACCACAACAGAGGAACTCTCCTGTGGGCAAGTGTGGCTTTTATATTGAATTGCAGGGTTTTAGCTAATTAATTCCTTCCACCCTGCTTTCACCTTTCAAAATATTGTTCAGCCAAAATTTCACTGCTTCTAGGAGGCCTGTCTCAGTGCCTTAAATGAAGTTTTCTATACGTGCCCCCCAGGTTCCCCTTGTACTTTCTGATATAAATGTATGGTGGTAGTTTTGTTTTGTCTTGCATGAATAGAGCATAATGGGTATCTACCTTATCTACTAGATTATAATTTCTTGGAAGGCAAATACTGTATACATAGAGAAGGAAACAGCAGGCTTCATTTTTTGGTCAAGTCTAAGTGTTCTTTAAATTGCAATAGAAATGCATGTTACCCCCAGGCTTTTCTTGCCCTTCCCACCACTGAAAAAGCCCGAATTGCCTCACAGTTCATAGTAACTATGTAATCCTGGTCTAAGCTTCTCATGTTTTAAAATATACCCTGGTCCACAAGGATCCAAACAGGCTTACTTCCTGCCATTCTTTTGGTATTAATGATATAAATTGCATCCCCACTGCTTGTGACCTGGGTGTGTGGAAAATGCAGTTTAATATGAAAACCTGGGCACGGTTTTACAACACTCTATATAAGTGCATCTAGTTTACTGAGAGTATTGGACCAAGAGGGAGAACATTTAAACTGGTATCAGGGAATCTTCTAAAATGAGAGGTCTTCTAAATGAGAATAGGACAAGTTCATTAAAACCATTTCAAGACACATGGCTCCAAAAATTGTGGAATGAACGTATTTTTCGATAGAATATCCAGATGTGTTTCTAAACGTTTGTCTTAGATTTCTGTTTTAAGGCCCTAAAGAAATGTAAAGTCTTTTATAATACTCAGATGGAATAAAACTACTCTTCCATCATTGTACTTAGAATTCATGGCAGAAAAATAATGCAATGAGTGTATCCTGCTTATTTGCTAACAAGCACAACTAGCATTGCCCAATTAACTGAAAACTTAATTGAAGAGAATTAAGTTTTTACTTAAAAAAAGAAAGTCATTTTCCTCTTGAACACTGTTAGATGTTTTTCTGTGTGAATAATTGGAAAATTTTAACACTGAAAGTATATTATGAATTTTTGGGTAGTGATTATGGTGTGAAGGTCTGACCTTTTCAACAGTCTTACATGCTCTGCCTGGAGTTCCTTGAAGGTTAATGCTGTACATCACTGGTCTCATAAAGCATTGCTGGAGGGTTTGAGGGCAGAGTTTGTGCAGGGGTATTTCTCATTCTCGTGGGTTTAAAAAGGCTCTAAGTGAGTTTTCCTTCTGCTGCTGTTCTCAACTGATTATATCTACTGACAGGAGAAGAAAAAATAGATTTTATCCAGATACTTTTCTAGAGGTAGACTCCATAAGAGGCTGAGAGTAGCTTCCTGTTTGGACTCATCTTTTCCTTTTTCCTGTGCTGTCGCTCGGAAGTACTGGGGACTAGCATCGAAACATGTCTGTTATCTCGGGTGAAACAGATCACCAGCCCAGGCTGGATGCATGAGACAAGTGCTCGGGCCTGGTGCACTGGGAAGACCCAGAGGAATCGGGTGGAGAGGGAGGTGGGAGGGGGGATCGAGATGGGGAATACATGTAAATCCATGGCTGATTCATGTCAATGTATGACAAAATACACTACAATATTGTAAAGTAATTAGCCTCCAACTAATAAAAATAAATGAAAAAAAAAAAAAAAAAGGAAGTACTGGGAACTATGTCTACAGGCTGCCCTTTCATGTCTTATTCCTGCCTTTTTCACAGTGAACATGTGTGAGAAAGCTGGTGGCCTGAAGATATTTCGAGTAAACCTTTGTGTCTACTCAGCCAAGCCTTTTTATGCCATTCCAATGTTAAAGCAAGCCTCGGTTTGCATTTTGATTTGAAAATGTAATAATTGTGTAAATCCAAAGCTGGAAATACTGCTAGGATTTAGAGAACAAAGCTGGATATTTGCATCTAATTAAACTAAAATTCTACCCACAGTTTATGTCTAGAATTTATTCTTCTTTTAGAATGAGTACGGGAGATTTTAATCAATATTGTGAATTTCCTGTAAGGCAAAATTTACATCAAATGTTTAGAAAATAATCAAGTATAATTTTATACATAAAAACTTTTATAATGACAATCATTTATGGGAAAGGGGTATGGTAAAATTTAAGATGTGTATTTTTTCCCCATTTTAAAATTTAAAACTATGTAAGTTTTTTATTATAAAGAGTACTAATGATTAGTTTCTTCTTTTATTGATTTAACTTCAAAATTGGGTGAGGTTGAGTGCAACTACATTTCAAGAAGCATTTCATATTAATTTGGTATTTAGCCTTGTAGTTTATTGAGGAGTCAGTTCAATTTCACAAATCATGGAGTCAGATTATTTCAGTGAGTCCATGCTGATCTAACAGGCAAGGCTTTAGAGTTTCACCTGTAACTATTTTCTGTTCTCCTTGTTGTGGTCTTATTATATTCAGTTGGGAAGGAGCTATGGCAGAATGTACTGAGGATTTTTTTTTTTTAATGCACCTTGCAAAATAGAGTGCTTTAACCACCAAATATGTGTCCACTGAATTGCATTGAAGTTTATTCTTTATATACTGTATAGAACTATGGCAAAAGGAGTCTCTATTGACTTGAGTTGGAAAAACTAATATTTTAATTCAAATAGAGCACTCACCTGGGAAACTGGCAGATTTGGATTACAGACCTTAAACCCCAAACTTGCTTTTTGTCTTCTGTCGGCCTCACTCCAAATTAACAAATAATTGACATCCACTTAAAGCTTGCTGCCTTTTTAACTAAAGACAAGTGCGTTATATGCTTTGGTTATATATTGAAAATGGAATAGTTTAGTATTTAAAAAGTGGAGAGGATTTGGGAGAGGCCTTTATATCTGTACGACTAAGTTAATTAAACCTCTGAAATTATCATGTAAAACATTTTCTCAAGTTGCCTTCAAAAGATATCAGGTTTATTTAACAAATGTTTGTTTCTAAATAACGGCAACAAAACAACCACTAAAATGTTTTGTGTTGTTTTGTATTTTATGGTGCTTAGGGAAAAAACATTAAAATAACTTTGCAGGAAACATGATGTATCTTTATCAGAAGGATCAAATACAGAATTTGAAACATATGGGCTTGTTAAACTTTCTTCTTAACTCACTCATTACTCAGGAAGCTGCCTTGATCGCAATCTAAAATTGACCATTTCAGGAAAAGCAAACCTCAGCCTTCTCCAGAGGGTCCAATCTGGGTTGTGGTCGTTATTTTACTACCAGTAATTTAAAATCTTCTTGGAAACATTACCTTTCTAATTTACTGTAAATTTTGACGGATATGAGAAACCACACTTGAGATGTTGGTAAACAAGATAGCTAAGATGAGTATGGATTGAGAGGAAAACAAGCAGTACTAAGTAAAACTAAAGAAACCTGTAGCATGAACTTGAAAATCATCTGGCTTCATTTCTTCATTGATTGCAATCCAACAGAAAGTCAATCTAGGTTTTCCTTTGATTTACATTTACCTGTGAACCCTTCAGCAAATTATAAAAGGACATAATGCCACTGGAAAGTCATAAGTAGTGACCTTCCAGAGAAAATAAGATCTCACATTCCCCCTTCAGAAATGCAGGAACCCAGGGAAGTCATTCAGAGACCAAATAGGGAAAGTAAAAGCATTTGTCAAAGTATGTTTCTTCTTAAAGAAGGATCAGGCTCATGGTTATAATATTGATGATTCTCTCTTTAAAAAATAAAAAAATGATGCTGTATTATCAGGGCAGTTCTTGGTAGTTAAAATGAACTAAGTCTTATCACTGTGCCTGGGAAAGGTCAGTTGAGTTTCTGTGATTGACTTTATAATAGTAAGTCTAGGTTTAAGATCAGAATCTCAAAAGATATTGTTAACCTTTATTGAGAGGTAATTAAATAAGCTTGGGAAATATGAAGAAATTATTGTACACTATGGCAACCATCATTGTAGATTTTTTTCCCACATGGAAGAATAATACCAGAAGGTGTTTTATTAAACTCCAAGAAAAACAAACAACCACAATGACAAGAGATAGATCCTTCTTGACTATAGAACTTTAATAGGAGAGGTTTAAAAAAAAACCATTTCAACACACAGCTATGAACTAGTTATAGAGACTTCTGATTAAAAGTGGAGAAGGGAACACATGCATTTACTTTCACCAATTCCTAACTTTCTACTAAATTAGCAGTAAAGATACATATACTCAAGTATGAAGCAAAAAGAAAAGAGACAATAACAACAAATGTTTAAAGGTAAAATTCCAAATAGGTAAGTGGTATAATGTAGCAGATCTGAGAAAATGAAATCTTAAACTGTCAACAGATAAGGGGAAAACATCTGATTTAAACCAAAAAAAGTCTCTAGTATTCTAAGGAATTTGTGATGCCAAATAACTCTGGATTTGGGAAGTGAAGGTGGAGCTTAAAAAAAAATTAGTTGAAAGAATGTTGAAGATAACTAAGCCCCATGATTCTCTTCCCATATGGGATCAAAGGACTAGAGGCTTATTCTCTGGAGAGGACTCTACACTGGGACACACCAGACACAGTTGGGGGTAATGTTTCCTACTAAGCAAGATGATTAAGTAAATGTAGTGATTTTGGGATTTATCCAATGAATTGACTTAACTATGCCACTCTACACTGAAGTCTACAATGTAGGAGGCTTTTCTCATTAACATAGAACTTCCAATCAGCTTCTTAGAGCAGTTCAGTTCAGTCGCTCAGTTGTATCTGACTCTTTGTGACCCCATGGAGTACAGCACGCCAAGCCACCCTGTCCATCACCAACTCCCCGAGTTTACTCAAACTCATGTCCATTGAGTTGGTGATGACATCCAACCATCTCATCTTCTATTGACCCCTTCTCCTCCTGTTTTCAATCTTTCCCAGCATCAGGGCCTTTTCAAATGAGTCAGTTCTTCGTTTCAGGTGGCCAAAGTATTGGAGTTTGAGCTTCAGCATTAGTCCTTCCAATGAATACCCAGCACTGATTTCCTTTAGAATTGACTGGTTGGATACCCTCACAGTCGAAGGGACTGTCAAGGGTCTTCTGCAACACCACAGTTCAAAAGCATCAATTCTTCGGTGCTCAGCTTTCTTTATGGTCCAACTCTTACATCCATACATGACTACTGGAAAAACCATAGCTTCGACTAGATGGACTTTTGTTGGCAAAGTAATGTCTCTGCTTTTTAATATGCTGTCTAGGTTGGTCATAACTTTCCTTTCAAGGAGTAAGTGTCTTTTAATTTCATGGCTGCAATCACCATCTGCAGTGATTTTGGAGCCCCCTAAAATAAAGTCTGTCACTGTTTCCACTGTTTCCCTGTCTATTTGCCATGAAGTGATGGGACCAGGTGGCATGATCACAGCTTTCTGAATGTTGAGCTTTAAGACAACTTTTTCATTCTCCTTTTTCACTTTCATCAAGAGGCTCTTTAGTTCTTCTTTGCTTTCTGCCATAAGGGTGGTGTCATCTGCATATTTGAGGTTATTGATATTTCTCCCAGCAATCTTGATTCTAGCTTGTGCTTCATCCAGCCTGGCATTTCTCATGATGTACTCTGCATATAAGTTAAATAAGCAGGGTGACAACATACAGCCTTGATGCACTCCTTTTCATATTTGGAGCCAGTCTGTTGTTCCATGTCCAGTTCTAAATGTTGCTTCTTGACCTGCATACAGATTTCTCAGGAGTCGGGTCAGGTGGTCTGGTATTCCCATCTTTTTCAGAATTTTCCACAGTTTATGGTGATCCACACAGTCAAAGGCATTGGCGTAGTCAATAAAGCAGAATTAGATGTTTTTCTGGAACTCTCTTGCTTTTTCAATGATCCAGCGGATGTTGCCAATTTGATCTCTCGTTCCTCTGCCTTTTCTAAAACCAGCTTGAACATCTAGAAGTTCACAGTTCACATATTGCTGAAGCCTGGCTTGGAGAATTTTGAGCATTACTAGCGTGTGAGATGAGTGCAATTCTATGGTAGTTTGAGCATTCTTTGGCATTGCCTTTCTTAGGGATTGGAATGAAAACTGACCTTTTCCAGTCCTGTGGCCACTGCTGAGTTTTCCAAATTTGCTGGCATATTGAATGCAGCACTTTCACAGCATCATCTTTTAGGATTTGAAATAGCTTCCCATCAGGAAGCTTCCATAAGCCTCTTATCCTTCTCCATCAGAGGGCAGACATACTGAAAAACACAGTCACAGTCACAGAAAACTAACCAATCTGATCACATGGACCACAGCCTTGTCTAACTCAATGAAACTATGAGCCATGCTGTGTAGGGCCACCCAAGACCAACGGGTCATGGTGAAGAGTTCTGACAAAATGTGGTCCGTGGCAGAAGGGAATGGCAAACCACGTCAGTATTCTTGTCTTGAGAACCCCATGAACAGTATGAAAAGGCAAAAAGATAGGACACTGAAAGATGAACTCCCCAGGTCTGTAGGTGCCCAATATGCTACTGGAGATCAGTGGTGAAATAACTCCAGAAAGAATGAAGAGATGGAGCCAAAGCAATAACAACACCCAGTTGTGTATGTAACTCGTGATAGAAGCAAAGTCCAATGCGTAAAGAGCAATATTGCATAAGAACCTGGAATGTTAGGTCCATGAATCGAGGCAAATTGGAAGTGGTCAAACAGGAGATGGCAAGAGTAAACGTTGACATTTTAGGAATTGGTGAACTAAAATGGACTGGAATGGGTGAATTTAACTCAGATGACCATTATATCTACTACTGTGGGCAGGAATCCCTTAGAAGAAATAGAGTAGCCATCACAGTCAACAAAAGAGTCCAAAATGCAGTACTTGGATGCAGTCTCAAAAACGACAGAATGATCTCTGTTCGTTTCCAAGGCTAAACATTCAATATCACAGTAATCCAAGTCTGTGCTCCAACCACTAATGCTGAAGAAGCTGAAGCTAAATGGTTCTATGAAGACCTACAAGACCTTCTAGAACTAACACCCAAAAAAGATATCCTTTCATTATAGGCGACTGGAATGCAAAAGTAGGAAGTCAAGAAACACCTGGAGTAACAGACAAATGTGGCCTTGGAGTATGGAGTGAAGCAGGGCAAAGGCTAATAGAGTTCTGCCAAGATAACACATTGGTCATAGCAAACACCCTCTTCCAACAACACAAGAGAAGACGCTGCATATGGACATCACCAGATGGTCAATACTGAAATCAGATTGATTATATTCTTTGTAGCCAAAGATGGAGAAGCTCTTACACAATCTGCAAAAACAAGACCAGGAACTGACTGTGGCTCAGATCATGGACTATTTATTGCCAAATTCAGACTTAAATTGAAGAAAGGTGGGAAAACCACTAGACCATTCAGGTATGACCTAAATCAAATGCCTTACGATTATACAGTGAAAGTGAGAAATAGATTCAAAGGATTAGATATGATAGACAGAGTGCCTTATGAACTATGGATGGAGGTCCGTGACATGGTACAGGAGACAGGGATCAAGACCATCCCCAAGAAAAAGAAATGCAAAAAAGCAAAATGACTGTCTGAGGAGGGCTTACAAATAGCTGTGAAAAGAAGAAAAGCAAAAAGCATAGGAGAAAAGGAAAGATATACCCATTTGAATGCAGAGTTCCAAAGAATAGCAAGGAGAGATAAGAAAGCCTTCCTCAGTGATCAGTGCAGAGAAATAGAGGAGAACAATAGAATGGAAAAGACTAGAGATCTCTTCAAGAAAATTAGAGATACCAAGGGAACATTTCCTGCAAAAAACTGGGCTCAATAAAAGACAGAAATTGTATGGACCTAACAGAAGCAGAAGATATTAAGAAGAGGTGGCAAGAATACACAGAATTATACAAAAAAGATCTTCACAACCCAGATAGTCACTCACCTAGAGACAGATATCTTGGAATGTGAAGTAAGTGGGCCTTAGGAAGCATCGCTATGAACAAAGCTAGTGGAGGTGGTGGAATTCCTGTTGAGCTTCTTAGTGCACCTCTCTTTAATAGGAATAGACTGTAAAAGACCACCAGACATTTGAGAAAAATATGTAATACAAATCTCAAAAATCAAAACCAGTAGACTCTAACATTAGAAGAGAAGACAGAATGCACAGGGAGAATGTAATTAAAACCAACAGAGAAAGTTATCAATATTACTATAGATGGAGGATAGTAAAGCCGGTAAAATAAGAGACCATATTTTAAGAAAATTTCAGAGGGCAGCAAACATTTGGAAATTAAAAATAGCAGAAATAAAAAGCTCAAAAGACTAGAAAGACAAAGCAAAGAATTTTCTAGAAAAGAGTAAAAGGTAAAAGTATGAGAGAAAGGGAAAGAGGACCAATCTACAAGTTCTAAGAGCTGAATAACAGAAATCCCCAAAGAGAGAGTAGAGACAATGGCATGTAGAAAATCATTAAGTAAAAGATTCAGGATAGTTTCGTAGAGCTGAAGATTGTGACTTTCTAGAAAGAATGGGCTCACAGAGTACTTTGAAAATAGATGAATATAGTACAAAAGCATGCCATTGTTGAATTTTAGAACATGGTGTATAAAAAGAAGAGTCTAATGAATTCCAGAGAAAAAACAGATACATAGGAAACATGAGTTGGACTGACTTCAGACCACTCAACATTGGATGGTGTAAAATTATAAAGCATTACTTACAAAATTCTGAGGAAAAGTGACTTCTGATTTAGAATTCTCTATCTAGCAAGATACAAATTAAGTGTAGATGTAAATTGATTTCATGGCAGATAAAATCTCACAAATTTACCTTCTAAAAATCACTGAAGTTATGGAATTATGTGGTCTACAAAACAAGTGAGAAAACCAAAAACCACAAACACACATGAAGTACGGAAGACAAGCAATCCAACACGAGAAATGAACAAATACAATCCTCTGAAAAAGGGTGAAATAAACTCCCAATGAGATATCTGTGCAGTGAACATCGGGGTACATGTGTATTTTTCAACTCTGGTTTCCTCAGGGTATTATGACCCAGTAGTGGGATTGCTGGGTCATGTGGTAGTTTTATTCTTAGTTTTTAAGGAATCTCCATACTGTTATCCATGGTGGTTTTATCAGTTTACATTCCCACCAACAGTGTAAGAGGGTTCCCTTTTCTCTACACCCACTCCAGCATTTGTTTGTAGACATTTTGATGATGGCCATTCTGACTAGTATGAGATGATGATTCATTGTGATTTTGATTTGCATTTGTCTAATAATGAGCAATGTTGAGCATCTTTTGGGCTGCCCTTGTGGCTCAGCTGGTACAAAATCTGCCTGCAATGCAGGAGACCTGGGTTCGATCCCTGAGTTGGGAAGATCCCCTGGAGAAGCAAAAGGCTACCCACTCCAGTATTCTGGCCTGGAGAATTCCATGGACTGTATAGACCATGGGGTCGCAAAGAGACACAGCTGAGCAACTTTCACTCACAGAACATCTTTTCACGTGTTTATTAGCCATCTGTATGTCTTCCTTGGAAAATAGCTAGGACATGGAAGCAACATAGATGTCCACTGGCAGATAAATGGATAAGGAAGTTGTGGTACATATCAGTTCAGTTCAGTCACTTAGTCGTGTCCAATTCTTTGCAACCCCATGGACTGCAGCACGCCAGGCTTCCCTGTCCATCACCAACTCCTGGAGCTTGCTCAAACTCATGTCCATCGAGTCAGTGATGCCATCCAACCATCTCATCCTCTGTCGTCCCCTTCTCCTCCTGCCTTCAGTCTTTCCCAGCATGAGGGTCTTTTCCAATTAGTCAGCTCTTTGTGTCAGGGGTGTATGAACCTAGAGTGTATTGTACAGATTGCAGTAAGTCAGAGAGAGAAAGACAAACTACATATATTAATGCATATATATGAAATCTAGAAAGATGGTACCGATGATCCTACATGCAGGGCAGCAAAGGAGATACAGATGTAAAGAAAGACTTTTGGACTCAGTGGGAGAAGGAGATGGTAGGATGATTTGAGAGAATAGCATTGAAACATATATAGTACCATATGTAAAATAGATAACCAGTGCAAGTTTGATGTATGATGCAGGAGACTCAAAGCCAGTCCTCTGTGATAACCTAGAGGGATAGGTTGGTGAGAGAGGTGGGATGGGGTTCAGGCTAGAGGGAACATATGTATACCTATGGACAATTCATATTGATGCATGGCAAAAACCATCATAATATTGTAAAATAATTATCCTCCAATTAAAATAAATAAAGAGAAATTAGTGCAAACTGGAGCTGGCCAGAGGCTGTTTAAGAGGTTTATTCAAGTATTATAGATGACATTGACCTAATATATAACAAGTTTGAACATAAGAGATTTTTTTCAACCAGAGGAGAATCTGAATGTATTAGTAATAAGTGTTTAGAAACCTAAGAAAATGAAAAAAATCATTACTATCTTCAGGAAACATAAGCAAATAACAGCAACAAAATTAGATGTGAAAATATAAGTGTTAGAGTATGTGGCTTAACTGTGCATAGGAATTGCATAGTCATAGTAATGTAAGCACTGGGTATTGATCTAGCCATATTATGACTTTATTGGGATGAAGATGGCTGAGGAAGTGTACTCATGTGTCAAGGATATGGAAAGAAATAAAGTTGCCTCAAAAGTATGGTCAGTAATTCAAGCCAAAAGATAGAAAAAACTGGTGTTGTATGATCTATTAATTATTCAAAAATATGAAGATAACTGTCAAAAGAATAAGCTGAAAGATTAAAAGTGTTTCTGGAGAGTGGGTATTTCAGGAGAGGGGGCTGGCTAGAAGACTTACTGCTTTCCCTAGCAACTAATATGCAACTTGATATGCACTAAGTGTATGTATAACTTGAAAATATTAATTAAAAGACCTTACCAACAATTCTGCTAATGAGAAATTCATAACAAAACTACTCCAAATTTGCTTTAAAATATACCATAATTTGCCTTAAATTTTAAGTTTCTGTAGTTTTAATAATATATTTTTCACCCATACTAATGTTACCTGGTTAATAAAATTATCACTCCTTTACTATCTAAAATTTATTAAAACCTAGCAATAATAGCATTATTGTATGAAAGTAAATGCCACAAATCATCACTCAGTAGGAAGCCACAAATGCAAATCCCATTTATTCACATGTTAGATACAATTGCATGTATCAAGCCTTGTAAGTGCAAGTTCAAGAATTCTGATTTCTTCTTTGCAAAGGAGGCCACATATATATTGTATAAACAGTGAGTGTCTATGAAAAACAACTAAAATTTATCAGACATTGTGTTAAGGCTTTAATAAAATATATATGCAAGTTTTTGTTTAAAAACTTTATTGGAGTATAATTCATGTTTTAGTTTCAAGTGTACAGCAAAGTGATTCAGTTATATATATACACGTATATTCCTTTTTCAGATTCTTCTCTGAAAGGAAATGGCAACCCACTCCAGTGTTCTTGCCTGGAGAATCCCAGGGATGGGGTTGCACAGAGTTGGACATGACTGAAGTGATTTAGCAGTAGCAGGCTATATAAAGGTTTAATTTCTCATCTAAAGAATGAAAATCAAAAGTTGTGTGTGTATGTAAAGAAAAACACAGTCCACAGAATGGGAGAAAACATTCACAAAAAAAGCAACCAACAAGGGATTAACCTCCAAATATATAATGAGCTCATGCAGCTCAAGATAAAAAAAAAAAAAAAAAAAAACAGATAGACACAGAATATTGAGTAGAGTTCCTTGTGCTATACAGGAGATCCTTATTAGTTATCTTTCTTATATATAGTAGTATTTGTATGTTCATTTCAAGCTCCTGATTTATCCCTTCCCCCATGTTTCCCCTTTGGAAATCACAAATTTTTCAATATCTGTAAATCTGTTTCTGTTTTATAAATATGTTCATTTGTATCATTTTTTAAAATTAGTTTCCACATATGAGTGATATCATGTGACATTTATCTTTCTCTGTTTGACTTACTTAGTATGATAATATCTAGGTCTATCTATGTAGCTTAGTATGATAATGTCTAGGTCTATCTGTTTTTTTTTTACCTTGAGCTGCATGAGCTCATTATATATTTGGAGGTTAATCCCTTGTTGGTTGCTTTTTTTGTGAATGTTTTCTCCCATTCTGTGGACTGTGTTTTTCTTTATACACACACACAACTTTTGATTTTCATTCTTTAGATGAGAAATTAAACCTTTATATAGCCTGCTACTGCTAAGTCACTTCAGTCATGTCCGACTCTGTGCGACCCCATCCCTGGGATTCTCCAGGCAAGAACACTGGAGTGGGTTGCCATTTCCTTCTCCAATGCATAAACGTGAAAAGTGAAGGTGAAATGAAGGTGAAGTTGCTCAGTCGTGTCCGACTCTTCGTGACCCCATGGACTGCAGCCTACCAGGCTCCTCTGTCCATGGGATTTTCCAGGCAAGAGTACTGGAGTGGGGTGCCATTGCCTTCTCCATTATATAGCCTAACACATCTAATTTATCCCACTAATCAGTAGTCATGCCAAGATATAGTCTTCCTTCATAGATAGACATCTTTATGGGCACTGATAAGTCAAGCTTGCTCATTACCACATTTTTCTGGAGTCATGACACTTAAGTGTCAGTTAA
Source organism: Cervus elaphus (assembly GCF_910594005.1). Lineage (NCBI taxonomy): Eukaryota > Metazoa > Chordata > Mammalia > Artiodactyla > Cervidae > Cervus > Cervus elaphus. The sequence continues at coordinate 55,764,896 of NC_057843.1, forward strand.
CCATGACAATATTATTTTGAACACAGTTTCTCTAGGTAAATGATCACAGTGCTGACTATCTACATAGAGGTTTCCACCAAATTAATATCATTCTTTTGTAATACAGTTGACCCTTAAACAAAAATTGCAATAAACAAAAAATTGCAAATTTTTTTATTGCAAAAATTGCAATAAATACTACCATACTATATGATTCCAGGTTGGCTTAATCCTTACATGCAGAACCTGGGATGTGGAGGAACTATGTAAATAGAGGGCCAACTACTGTACTTGTGTAGGTGGATTTTTGACTGTGCAGAGGGATGGCACCGCTAACCTTCACATTGTTTGAGGGACAACTATACAATATAATTCATTTACATTATCTTTTCTCTAAAAAAAAAAGCCTTTCTAATATGACCTTTTATAGCAGTATGATTCTCATGACTTTGATAGACACTACTCTCATTTAACTTTGGTTATCTCCTTTTTGTTATATTGTTCAATCCTGGAAATGAAATTTTTAAAAGCTAAATCTGAGGAATTAATGGGAGTTTATCATTATAATAAAGTTATATCAATATAATAAAAACCAAATTCAATGATTTTTCTTTGTCCAGACACTCAACTTGATTACTCCTATATTTTGATTCATTCATCCAACACATTGAGTGCTTGCAATGTGAAAAATGCTATCCTAAGTACTAGTGATTGTCTAACTGATGTTTTGTTACTTAGAGATGAGTAAAGTAATTGTTTATTGAATGTCCTCTGTGTGCCACGCACATTATAAGTGTTATCTAATTTAATCTGTATGAATAGCTTTAAGTTGGGTATTATCTGTGTTTTAAAAAGAAAAAAACTTTGGTTCCAAGATGTTAACTTGCTTTAAGTCACAGAGGTAGTAAGAGGGGAAACAGGGATTTGTATCTAATCATGTTGATAAACTGCACAATTGCACTCATCTCACACGCTAGCAAAGTAATGCTCAAAATTCTCCAAGCCAGGCTTCAACAATACATGAACCGTGAACTTCCAGATGTTCAACCTGGATGTAGAAAAGGCAGAGGAACCAGAGATCAAATTGCCAACATCCTTTGGATCATCGAAAAAGTAAGAGAGTTCCAGAATAACATCGACTTCTGCTTTATTGACTATGCCAAAGCCTTTGACTGTATGGATCACCACAAATTATGGAAAATTCTTAAAGCATTGGGAAAACCAGACCACCTGATGTGACTCCTGAGAAATTTGTATGCAGGTCAAGAAGCAACGTTTAGAACTGAACGTGGAACAACACACTGGTTCCAAAACAGGAAAGGAGTATGTCAAGGCTGTATATTGTCACCCTGCTTATTTAACTTATGTGCAGAGTACATCATGAGAAATGCTGGTCTGGATGGAGCACAAGGTGGAATCAAGATTGCAGGGAGGAATATTAATAACCTCAGATATGCAGATGACACCACCCTTATGGCAGAAAGTGAAGAGGAACTAAAGAGCCTCTTGATGAAAGTGAAAGAGGAGAGTGAAAAAGCTGACTTAAAACTCAACATTCAGAAAACTAAGATCATGGCCTCTGGTCCCATCATTTCATGGCAAATAGATGGGGAAACGATGGAAACAGTGACAGACTTTATTTTTTTGGGCTCCAAAATCACTGCAGATGGTGCCTGCAGCCATGAAATTAAAAGACGCTTGCTCCTTGGAAGAAAAGTCATGACCAACCTAGACAACATACTAAAAAGTAGGAACATTACTTTGCCAACAAAGGTCCATCTAGTCAAAGCTATAGTTTTTCCAGTAGTCATGTATGAATGTGATTTTGGACTATAAAGAAAGTTGAGCGCCAATGAATTGATGCTTTTGAACTGTGGTGTTGGAGAAGACTCTTGAGAGTCGCTTGGACTGCAAGGAGAGTCCAACCGGTCCATCCTAAAGGCAATCAATCCTGAATATTCATTGGAAGGACTGATGCCGAAGCTGAAACTCCAATTCTTTGGCCACCTGATGGGAAGAACTGACTCAAGAGAAAAGACCCTGATGCTGGGAAGGATTGAAGGCAGGAGGAGAAGGGGACGACAGAGGATGAGATGGTTGGATAGCATCACCAACTGAATGGACATGAGTTTGAGTAAGCTCCAGGAGTTGGTGATGGACAGAGAAGCCTGGCGTGCTGCAGTCCATGGGGTCGCAAAGAGTCAGACATGACTGAGCCACTGAACTGAACATGTTGATCTGCATTGTATTTGTTGAATACTCACTCATTGCTAGGTTTTGTAAGTATTAAAAGGTTAAAGACATTTATAACAATGTCTTTAACTTAACACTACTGAAACATACATCTATAAATAGTTCAGATGGTAGAAAAAAAAGTATCAAGTTTTATATTTATAAATGTGCAGTATATTGTATATTATATTTCAACAAAACTAAATATAGAATATCATTGTTTTCTTTTAGAAGGCCCAATAATTTAGTTCATGTGCCTTGTATGTGGATAATTTATGAACTACTTAGAAAGCAATTAGATTATTTCAGAGACGAACAACCAAGTACAGAACATCAGAGGTGCAACATGATGATAATTTTGTCTCCTAATTGTTGTCTCTTACTTTGCAAAAGAATAAATTAACAACACTGAAATTTTGACAGTTACTCACCAAAAGATCTTAAGGAAGTAATGATCCATAAAGATGATATAGAAATTCTTGAAAAGATGTGAGCCATTAGGGACTGAAAGAATGAAAACAAAGAAGAGGATGGATGTTTTTGAACTGAGGATAGAATAAATTACTCTCCGGTGGGGTGGTGGGGGAGATGACATCATTTGGATAAGATTACCCAAATGATTAAAGGGTTGGAAAATATCCCATTGAGAAAAGTCTAAACCATGTGAGATAGCTTAGTGTAAAGAAGGGAAACTATGAGATTATATATTAGTGAACAGTTTTTGAGTTTATGGAAGGGTATCATTTAGAGAAATTTTCTGCCTTAATGAAGTCTGGACAGAAATAATTAACTGGTGATATAGCAAAGGGAGTATTTGCTAAATATGATAGAGGTTATTAAAAACAGAATTAACTTACCAGGCAATGTTGCAGGCTGTCTTCAAAGGAGTTTATTACAAACACATTCTTTTCCAACCATCTGGAATGGTTTCTGTGTGATACTATAGAACACCACATGATGGGAAATAAATCAGGGTTCCCCTTAAATACCCTTCCAGCTTTCTAATTTAAGACTCAATATGAACTTTTACTTTGCTTCCTTTTTGCAGAACTCTGCAACTGATGATTCGAGCAGGATGGTGTAAGGTACCAGATTTAGATGAGACTGCCAGAGGTCCTGTGGGCCTTCCCTGCTCACAGTGTCGTCTGCAGGCAGCGGCGCTGACATCACCTGAGAGCTTGTTAGCTGTGCGGGATGGCAGGCCCACTGCAGACCTCTTGAGTCGGAATCTGTCCTATAAAAAGATCCCAGGTTATGTATGTGTACTTGGAAGTTTGAGAAGCATTGGTCTAGTGCATTCTCTCTATCTCTAAAATAAACCCTTTTTGCCTCTTTCCTAAGCAGATTTCTTCCCAAATTGTTCCAAAAGATAATATGAAAGGAAAGAAATTCTCCCTTGACTCAAACCATTATAGTGATGGATACAGATTGATTTTCATTGTCAAGCTTTTATTTTATCGGGGGAAGTTATTCTTCAGAGAACCAAAAAAGAAAGAGACTCAAGGTGATCCTACTCAATGGCATTAAAAGAATCATTTGACCACCAGGCTTTCCACAATAAAAAAGGGACAATTTAACATTGTGACGAAATTGAGATTTGGTATAATTGTTTCTATCCCATGGAAAACTAAAGGCACGGTTTACCTCTCTGTTTGTTTCTGTCCCAAACAACATTCTCCCCTTCACACTTCTCTTTCTCTCATTGAATGTTCTGTGTTTATACAAACTGAAAACTTTGGAAAAGTTTACTGTTTTAACTTAAGCAATCTGATTTTATTTTACTCAAGATGGAAAGCAAGCCCTTTGGTCTTGAAGACCAATAGAAATGAAATCCAAGAAGTGATGCTTTGTGAAATATAGTGCAGATCAACTGCAAACATTTCAAAGGGCACCATCATTCAGACAGGGGCTTTCCAGGTAGCTCAGGCAGTAAAGAATCTGCCTGCAGTGTGGGAGACCTGGGTTCAGTCTTTGGGTTGGGAAGATCCCCTGGAGTAGGGAATGGCAACTCACTCCAGTGTTCTGGCCTGGAGAATCCCATGGACAGAGGAGCCTGGCAATCTACAGTCCATGGGTCACAAAGAGTCATAAATGACTTAGTGACTAACACACACATTAAGACAGCATGGAAGTGTCTCTTAATCCCTTAAAAGAGGAAATTATAGCCATTATTTTTTAATGGGGTGTAATTCTTGGGCTCCAAAATCACTGCAAATGGTTACTGCAGGCATGAAATTAAAAGATGCTTACTTGGAAGAAAAACTATGACCAACCTAGACAGGATATTAAAAAGCAGAGGCATTACTTTGCCAACAAAAGTCCGTCTAGTCAAAGCTATGGTTTTTCCAGTAGTCATGTATGGATGTGAGAGTTGGACTATAAAGAAAGCTGAGCACCAAAGAATTGATGCTTTTGAACTGTGGTGTTGGAGAAGACCCTTGAGAGTCCCTTGGACTGCAAGGAGATCCAACCAGTGAACCCTAAAGGAAATCAGTCCTGAATATTCATTGGAAGGATTGATGTTGAAGCTGAAACTCCAATATTCTGGCCACCAGATGCAAAGAACTGACTCATTTGAAAAGACCCTGATGCTGGGAAAGATTGAAGGTGGGAAGAGAAGGGATCAACAGAGGATGAGATGGTTGGATGGCATCATCAACATGATGGACATGAGTTTGAGTAAGCTCCAGGAGTTGGTGATGGACAGGGAAGCCTGGTATGCTACAGTCCATGGGATCGCAGAGAGTCAGACACGACTGAGAAACTGAGCTGAACTGAATCTGTAAAAATACTGAATTACTGTATTATACACTTGAAACTAATATATTATAAATCAACTATACTTCAATTTTAAAGAAACAACATGGAAGTGGAGAAAACAACTGAACATTACAGGGTAGAAAGACAGCCAACTATGTTAAGAGGGTAGGGTATGTCACTGTGATTATCCAGGAAAACAAAAGATACCTCTTGGTTTTAATTTTTCTATTCAGTCTACCCAGTTATTTTATGAAAAACTATTTTAAGCATTTGTATTTCCCACCTCTTCTCTACATAAGCTTTGTAAAAGAAAATTGCTTTAGGTGACGTTATGCTCTGCTCTGCCTCCTCCTTACTCATCCCAATACCCTTATAAGGAAAGAAGGATTAGACTAAAGGATTATGAAATATTTGATGGTATAACCATCATCCTAAAGACAGCATGTAATGTTTAAAATATGCTTAAAATATAGAGCTTTCTCACTGAACTGATTTAGAAAACAATTACCACTAGAGTGGCCAAGTTATCTCAAACTCATTTAGGCCAATTTGTTTTCTCTGAATGAAGCCTGAACTCTCTAAAAGTGGAAGCTCATTGTAATTTAAAGTGTTTAGAATTTTTATTTAAATATCTAAGGCTTTACTCTAAGTATGTTTGTTTCTAAAAGTGACCTCTTCTTTCACTTTATAAACTAACAGATAAGAAGACCTTGCATATAATGTTGTGCATTTGTCTTGCGCTTCTGCAGTAATTAGCGAAGTTTCTGGATGAATTATGCCATTTAACATCTGTTATTAACTATAACCACATTTATTGCCTCATAACAATATCATTACAAAGGAAAGCTGTGCAGATGAGAAGCGTTTCTTTGTAAACTGTAATAAGTGTACAATGTGTGTGTAAATATTTACTTTTCCATAATTCTCTCACTGTTTAATTGTGACTCTGCATTCAGCCATTTTAATTAGGTTGAATTTCTAGCCCTTTAGCATTTAGATATTTAAGTTTAATGCTCTGTTGATGAAATTTTCTTGCTTTTAATCTACACTACATGTTAAAGAAGCTCAGTCTTTGCAAAACTAAAGCTTCAAACAGGAACTATGTGAAAGGAAGACCGGCAATGCAATTAGAATCCATTCTTGGGGCACTATGGCCACTGTAGATTTTAGTGACCTGCCAAAGAATTTTTTTTTTTTTAATTACTACACTATCTGTTAAAAATGGGAAATGTACTAAGCTTAACATCAGTGTACTTATTAGGAGTTTGAGCCACATTCCTTATCTTCCTTGTGTCTTTATGTAGAAAAGAAATGGATGAATTAGGGGGTGGGTGATGGATGAAGCTTCAGTCACCTGGCTAGGATAAAACAGAAACTACTTATGTATGGAATGAAAGAGTCCGTCATCTTTGAGCTTTGGGAGCCCTACTGGAGAAAGAAATGCTCTGTTAAATCTATGTTACAGTTCCCACTTCAGTGCCCAAGAAATGATCTCTGTTTGATATCCGGGTGGTTCCAGACGTGGGGAGAGAATATCTGCTCTACTCCTGGGGTGCTGTACGTCTTAGGACTGGAAACATAGGGGACATAAGGCTTCGTGAAATATTCTGTAGTGGTGGAGGTGGTGGTGGTAATAGTAAAGAGGATTGTGTTAATCACTCAGTTTTGCCCGACTCCCTGTGATCCCATAAGCTACAGTCCACCAGGCACCTCTGTCCAAGGGATTCTCCAGGCAAGGATCCTGGAGTGGTTTGCCATTTCCATCTCCGGTGAAGAGGGTTAGGGGAGAGAATGGAACAATGTGGAATGGAGAAAATCTGATTCAGAGGAGAATAGGTGCATGCGTCCTTAGGGAGAAACAGTAGCTGAGCCTTCTACCAATAACTTATCCATGGTCACAGAACTAATAAGATGCAGAGACAAGATTCTTGCCTGGGGTGTCTGATTCCAGAGTCTGTCCTCATAAACACTGCTGTCTTCTGTCTCCCTTGGTGACCATGTCAATGATTCATATTACTTATTAAGACATTGCCAAGGGCCACACCCCATGTTAAGGCTTATTATCTCATTAAATTCTTATAATAACACTATGAGATGAGAATGATAGGTGTGAATATTACAGTGAGAGCAGGAGAACTAGTTTTTGTATTGTGGCCCAAGCCAACAGCTTGGCTTTGATTGCAGCAAGACTTTGTCTCCAAGCCTTTCTTTGGAAAATGGCCTCCAGCATGTGGGATTTTAGTGCTGCAGCAGGAACAGGGAAGGAAGACTTGAGAGGAAGTGCCCCAGGCACACAGTGGATATAACACTGGTACTTAGGCTAAGGTGGCCACAGGGCAGGGCCTGGAAGCATAAATGCCCTGCTTACAGTGTCCAAAGGAGCAGTATGGACAAATGCCCAAGGGAAGATATTGAACTTCCCAAGTAATTCCCCAGGACATAAAGAACTTGAAGAAGGACCAAGTTACACTGATTACAGAGATAGAGTTTGGATCCAGAAATTTATATTTGGTTTTAGTCATTTTTGCAGTTGGTTACCATATGTCTTTTAAATGCTGGAAAAACATTTAGAAGAGTTACATTGTTGGGTCATTTGTAATATTAGCTCCCTTGCCCCACCTTAAATTCTTTTTTTTTTTTTTTTTCCACCTTAAATTCTTATGTAGAGAAAATCAGGCATAGTATTTGGTGGTGGGCCTGGGGAAGGAAAAGAGGAGGAGGAAAGGAAACTAGAGCCAGATCAAGGAGTATAAAGTGATAGTGGAGAATATCCAGCTGACTTTCACTCAGACCTTTGAGCAAGAATGAATAGCTGAAATTATGGACAAAAGCAACTCCTTAGTCAGACATGCTACAGCTCCTGAGGGAAACTCAATAGGCAAGAATGAAAGGATTTATCTGTTGACAGAAAGTCTAAGCTCTTTAAAACAAGAGTCAACTAGAGTGTTGACACAAACAGAAGAGTATGTTTGTGTGAGATTGAAGAGGAGGGAGGGTACTGAAAAAGTCTTTGCTGGGCAGTGATGGCCAGAATGACCAGAAAGGGCTCACAATGGAAACAAGAATTTGGGAGTAGTCTCCAAGTTAGTTCATTAGTCTATTGAACTCATCACACTCCAACAGAAGCTAAGCTTCTAGATGCTATCTGTGTCTGAGCTCAAGTCTGAGTCACCAGAGATAGTGAGTCCTTTGGGTCCCTTTCCCCTTTTGGAGAAGAATGCAAAAAGGATCTGTAGCAAAAATATCTAGATCTTGACAACTTTTCTGATGCAAGAGCCAGGGAAGAGATGAAAAGTTCAGAAATAATCACAAGTTTATGTCAGTTCAGTTCAGTCACTCAGTCATGTCCGACTCTTTGCGACCCCATGAATCGCAACACGCCAGGCCTCCCTGTCCATCACCAACTCCCAGAGTTTACTCAAACTCATGTCCATCGAGTCGGTGATGCCATCCAGCCATCTCATCCTCTGTTGTCCCCTTCTCCTCCTGCCCCCAATCCCTCCCAGCATCAGGGTCTTTTCCAATTAGTCAACTCTTCGCATCAGGCGGCCAAAGTATTAGAGTTTCAGCTTCAGCATCAGTCCTTCCAATGAGCACCCAGGACTGATCTCCTTTAGGATGGACTGGTTGGATCTCCTTGCAGTCCAAGGGACTCTCAAGAGTCTTCTCCAACACCGCAATTCAAAAGCATCAATTCTTTGGCACTCAGCTTTCTTCACAGTCCAACTCTCACATGCATACATGACCACTGGAAAAACCATAGCCTTGACTAGATGGACCTTTGTTGGCAAAATAATGGCTCTACTTTTTAAGATGCTGTCTAGGTTGGTCATAACTTTCCTTCCAAGGAGTAAGCGTTTTTTAATTTCATGGCTGCAGTCATCATCTGCAGTGATTTTGGAGCCCACCAAAATAAAGTCTGACACTGTTTCCACTGTCTCCCCATCTATTTGCCATGAAGTGATGGGACCAGATGCCATGATCTTAGTTTTCTGAATGTTGAGCTTTAAGCCAACTTTTTCACTCTCTTCCTTCGCTTTCATCAAGAGGCTTTTTAGTTCCTCTTCACTCTCTGCCATAAGGGTGGTGTCATCTGCATATCTGAGGTTATTGATATTTCTCCCGGCAATCTTGATTCCAGCTGTGCTTCTTCTAGCCCAGCGTTTCTCATGATGTTCTCTGCATATAAGTTAAATAAGCAGGGTGACAATATGTAGCCTTGATGTACTCCTCTTCCTATTTGGAACCAGTCTGCTGTTCCATGTCCAGTTCTCACTGTTGCTTCCTGACCTGCATATAGGTTTCTCAAGAGGCAGGGCAGGTGGTCTGGTATTTCCATCTCTTTCAGAATTTTCCACAGTTTATTGTGATCCACACAGTCAAAGGCTTTGGCATAGTTAAGTTTATGTACCTAAAAGAAAAGTAAGAGGAGGGAGCTTATGTTGGTAAGGAGACAACATGTTCTGATTTGTATCTGGTAAATTTAATGAGTCTCAATTTGTGTGGTTTCTCTTTCCGACAAGTATACACTGACTTTTTCACCCATTCTGTTGTTTGGCTATAAACATGAGGGAATAGTTATGATTGTTGTTGCCTAGGCCAACCAGATACTAATCCCCAGAAAAAGGGAAGCAGTACTCCGTCTGCTGAAAGACTTTAGACATGAGCTTCTCAGCTACAATATCTTTAGAACATTTCTTTTGTGAATCATTAAAATCCAAGACCAATCTATAAAATAGCTTTTATTACCGCATCAAAGTTTCAGGTTCATGAAGTTGGAAAACCTGACAACTGTGTCCTGCCAACATTTCAGTTTTTAAGAGGAAAATTCAAACCTTCCAATTTCTCATCATTTGTACCATTACTAAGGCCCTCAAAGATCATTAATATCAACAACATCATTTCCTGTCCTAAAGAGAGATTGTCTTAACAGCCTCTCTTTGGCCATCACTAGTACTGATGCTTATATCTATATAGCTCTATTAAAATATTAGCTTGGTGCATGTGCATTGATTTTAGATTTGCACAGCATCATTTAGCAGAAGCAATATAACAGGAGCAGTGAGTAACGTCCCAATTTAAAAATCAGAATGCTGAGATTCAGTTGTGATCCAGTGGCCCCACAAGACCACTTGTAGGTAGCATAACTAGATCTGAAATTGGTTTTTTGATCCCTAGACTGATGGTTTTTTTTCACTTTGCCACTTTTGGACCCAACTCTAAAGCTCAAGAACCATTAAAAGTGTAAAGACAAAGGCAGTGTTATATCTCTCTGGAAGAAGATGCACAGTTCTCAGATTAACTCAGATGTAATGGAGGAAGACTTCCACTCATCCTAGAGATGAGGAAGTTTTTACACTTCATCCAGAGAGATTGAAAAACACTAGACTTCACTAACAGCTCTTCATAACTTCTACACAAATCATGTGAGCCTGTTTCTAAGAATACTTATATCTACCTGTCACACTTGATTTCCTCCTCTCAGAGTAGAGTGGCTTTCTTTTGTAATCCTCAAATCACTTTGCTTCCCACTCTTAGAAGTCATGAGCAGGGCAGTTATAGCCTCATGACATAACTTAAGGCTGAGAACCACAGGACAGTGATGTGGTACATCTTAACAGTTTCATGAATACTATTCTTGGGCCTGGGAATCTTACTGACCTGAAAATATCATTTAAGAATAGCTGACAGTCTTAATTTCACCTCCTTATTCTTGTCCTATTATGCAAACTTCATGCAATAACAACAGATTCTAGGGACTTGCCAGTAAGATGATTTTTACAAAGCTGAGTTGTTTTTGACAACTATTATAGTGAATTCCTTCCCTCATTATTTTTACAAAATTTTTCTTGGAGGTAAGTTGATTTACAATGTTGTGTTATTTTCTGCTGTACAGAAAGTACAGAATCTTGTAACCGTAAGATTGTTTTCTACATCTATAACTGTTTTTGTCTTGTATTAATAAATAAATTAGTATCTTTTTCTTCTTTTTTTTTTTCTTTTTAGATTTCACCCATAAGCAGTATCACAAGATATTTGTCCTTCTCTGTCTTCTCTCTGTATATGACAATCCAGGTCCGTGCGTGTTGCTGCAAATGGCATTAATTTCATTCTTTGTTACACATGAGTAATGTTCCATTCTGTACATATGCCACATCTTCTTTATCCATTCCTCTGATGGTGGACATTTAGGTTGTTTTCATCTCTTGGCTATTGTGTATAGTGCTGCAGTGAACATTGGGGTGCATGTATCTTTTCAAATTATGATATTTGAAAAGGTGTATGCCCAGGTGTATGCCCTGGGGTGGGATTGCTGGATCATATGGTAGCTCCATTTTTAGTTATTTTAAGGAGCTTTCATACTGTTCTGCATAGTGTTTGTACCAATTCACATTCCCAGTGTCAGTGGGGTCCCTTTTCTCCACACCCCCTCCAGCATTTATTGTTTGTAGACTTTTTATAATGGCTATTCTGACTGGTGTGTAGTGATAACGTCACTGTAGTTTTGATTTGTATTTACCTAACAGTCAAGTAATGCTCAAAATTCTCCAAGCCAGGCTTCAGCAATACATGAACTGTGAACTTCCAGTTGTTCAAGCTGGTTTTAGAAAAGGCAGAGGAACCAGAGGTGAAATTGCCAACATCCGCTGGATCAGTGAAAAAGCAAGAGAGTTCCAGAAAAACATCTCTGCTTTATTGACTACGCCAAAGCCTTTGACTGTGTGGGTCACAATAAACTGTGGAAAATTCTGAAAGAGATGGAAATACCAGACCACCTGCCCTACCTCTTGAGAAACCTGTATGCAGGTCAGGAAGCAACAGTTACAACTGGACATGGAACAACAGACTGGTTCCAAATAGGAAGAGGAGTGCGTCAAGGCTGTATATTGTCACCCTGCTTATTTAACTTATATGCAGAGTACATCATGAGAAACGCTGGGCTAGAAGAAGCACAGCTGGAATCAAGATTGCCGGGAGAAGTATCAATAACCTCAGATATGCAGATGACACCACCCTTATGGCAGAGAGTGAAGAGGAACTAAAAAGCCTCTTGATGAAAGTGAAGGAAGAAGAAATGCAAATCAAAACCACAATGAGGTACCATTACACGCCAGTCAGGATGGCTGCTATCCGAAAGTCTACAAGCAGTAAATGCTGGAGAGGGTGTGGAGAAAAGGGAACCCTCTTACACTGTTGGTGGGAATGCAAACTAGTACAGCCACTATGGAGAACAGTGTGGAGATTTCTTAAAAAACTGGAAATAGAACTGCCATATGACCCAGCAGTACCACTTCTGGGCATACACACCGAGGAAACCAGATCTGAAAGAGACACATGCACCCCAGTGTTCATCGCAGCACTGTCTATAATAGCCAGGACATGGAAGCAACCTAGATGCCCATCAGCAGACGAATGGATAAGGAAGCTGTGGTATATATACACCATGGAATATTACTCAGCCATTAAAAAGAATTCATTTGAATCAGTTCTAATGAGATGGATGAAACTGGAGCCTATTATACAGAGTGAAGTAAGCCAGAAAGATAAAGAACATTACAGCATACTAACACATATATATGGAATTTAGAAAGATGGTAATGATAACTCTATATGCAAAACAGAAAAAGAGACACAGATGTACAGAACAGACTTTTGGACTCTGTGGGAGAAGGCAAGGGTGGGATGTTTCAAGAGAACAGCATCGAAACATGTATATTATCTATAGTGAAACATCACCAGCCCAGGTTGGATGCATGAGACAAGTGCTCGGGCCTGGTGCACTGAGAAGACTCAGAGGGATTGGGTAGAGAGGGAGGTGGGAGTGGGGATTGGGATGGGGAATACATGTAAATCCATGGCTGATTCATGTCAATGTATGACAAAACCCACTACTATATTGCAAAGTAATTAGCCTCCAACTAATAAAAATAAATGGAAAAAAAAAAAAAGCACATCACACTGTAAAAAAAAAAAAAAAAAGAAAGTGAAGGAAGAGAGTGAAAAAGTTGGCTTAAAGCTCAACATTCAGAAAACTAAGATCATGGCATCTGATCCCATCACTTCATGGGAAATAGATGGGGAGACAGTGGAAACAGTGTCAGACTTTATTTTGGGGGGCTCCAAAATCACTGCAGATGGTGATTGCAGCCATGAAATTAAAAGACGTTTACTCCTGGAAGGAAAGTTATGACCAACCTAGACAGCATCTTAAAAAGTAGAGCCATTACTTTGCCGACAAGGTCCATCTAGTCAAGGCTATGGTTTTTCCAGTGGTCATGTATGCATGTGAGAGTTGGACTGTGAAGAAAGCTGAGTGCCAAAGAATTGATGCTTTTGAATTGTGGTGTTGGAGAAGACTCTTGAGAGTCCCTTGGACTGCAAGGAGATCCAACCAGTCCATCCTAAAGGAGATCAGTCCTGGGTGTTCATTGGAAGGGCTGATGTTGAAGCTGAAACCAATACTTTGGCCACCTCATGCGAAGAGTTGACTAATTGGAAAAGACCCTGATGCTGGGAGGGATTGGGGGCAGGAGGAGAAGGGGACAACAGAGGATGAGATGGCTGGATGGCATCACCGACTCGATGGACATGAGTTTGAGTAAACTCTGGGAGTTGGTGATGGACAGGGAGGCCTGGTGTGTTGCGATTCATCGGGTCGCAAAGAGTCAGACACGACTGAGTGACTGAACTGAACTGAAGTGAATAGTTAGTGATGTTAAGCATCTTTTTTGTATGCCTTTGGTCATCTGTATTTTTTCTTTGGAGAAATATCTATTTAGATCTGCCCATTTTTTAATTGGGTTATTTGTTTTTTTGACATAGAGCTATATATACTGTATATTTTGGATATTAATCCCTTGTTGGTTGCATTGTTTGCAAATATTCTATCCCATTCTGTGGGTTACCTTTTCATTTTTTTATGGAATCCTTTGCTGTTCAAAAGCTATTGAATTTAATTACATCAGATTTGTTTATTTTTGTTTCCATTACTCTAGGAGATAGATGTTGCTGTGATTTATGTCAGAGTATGTTTACGGTGTTTACTAGTGTTCTGTAATCCAGCCTTATACTTAGTTATTTAATCCACTTTGAGTTTATGTTTGTGTATGGTGTTAAGGAGTGATATAATTTCATTGTTTACCTGTAGCTGTCCTGTTTTACCAGCATCACTTATTGAAGGAGACTGTCTTTTCTTTATTTTAAATTCTTGCTTCTTTTGTCATAGATTAGTTGACTATAGGTACATAAGTTTATCTCTGGACTTTCTATTCTGTTTCATTAACTTATATTCTGTTTTTGTGCCAGTACCATACTATTTTGAATATGGTAGCTTTGTGTATAATCTGAGGTCAGGGAGCCTGATTCTTCCAGTTTTATTTTTCTTTTTCAAGATTGGTTTTGCTATTTAGAATCTTTTGTGTTTTCATACAAATTGTAAAATTTTTTGTTCTAATTCTGTGAAAAATGCCATTGGTAATTTTATAGGGATGTGTTGAATCTTTAGATTGCTTTGGGTAGTATAGTCATTTTGATAATGTTGATTCTTCCAGTACAAGAACATGGATGTCTCTCCATCTGTTGGTGTCATCGTTGATTTCCCTCATCAATGTCTTATAGTTTTCTTAGTACAGATCTTTTGTCTCCTTAGGTAGATTTATTCCTAGGTATTCTATTCTTTTTGATGTGGTTGTAAATGGGATTGTTTTCTTAATTTCTCCTTCTGATCTTTGATTATTAGTGTATAGGAATGCAAGACATTTTTGTGTACAAATTTTATGTCCTGTAACTTTACCAGATTCATTGATAAACTCTAGTAGTTTCCTGGTAGCATCTTTAGGATTTTCTATATATAATATTATGTTAACTATGGACTGACAATTTTAGTTCTTCTTTTCCAATTTGGATTCCTTTCATATCTTTTTAATCTATGATTGCCATGGTTATAATGGCTTCCAAAACTATGTTGAATAATAGTGGCAAAAGTAGACATCGCTGTCCTGTCCCTAACCTTAGAGAAAATGCTTTTGGCTTTTCACCCTTGAGAATAATGTTTGTTGTGATATATCATTAAAAAATGGTTTTGATTATGTTGAGTTAGGTTCCTTCTATGCCCACTTTCTGGAGAGTTTTTTTTTTTTTTTTAATCATAAATGGGTATTTAATTTTGTTCAAAGCTTTTCTGCATCTATTGAGATAATGATACCATTTTTATTCTTCAGTTTGTTAATGTGGTGTACCATTGACTTATGTATATTGAAGAATCCTTACATTCTAGGGATAAATCCCACTTGACCATGGTATGTGATCCTTTTAATATATTGCTGGATTCAGTTTGCTAGTATTTTGTTTGAGGATTTCTGTGTCTGTGTGAATCAGTGATATTAACCTGTAGTTTCCTTTTTTTCTGATATCTTTGTCTGGTTTTGGTATCCGGGTGATGACAGCCTCATAGAATGAGCTTGGAAGTGTTCCTTCCTCTGCAATTTTTTGGAATAGTTTGAGAAAGATAGGTGTTAAGTATTCTCTAAATGTTTTATAGAATTTAACCTTGAAGCCTTCTAGTCCTGAACTTTTGTTTGTTGGAAGTTTTTAAATCACAGTTTTAATTTTAGTACTTGTGATTGGTCTGTTAATATATTCTTATATAATATAATACTTCTTCCTGGTTCAGTCTTGGAAAGTTGTACCTTTATAAGAAATTGTCTGTTTCTCCTTGGTTGTCTCTCTTCACCTTGGTTGATTGGAAAATATCTACCCCCCCCTTTTTTTTTTTTAATATAACTCAAATGACATCTGCTCTGTGACCTTTTCCCTGCTTTTCCCAGATATTGTAGAGGATCATCACCTTCTTACACTCCAAGGGATCTTGTACACAATTTTAATCTTATCATCATCATCACCATCATCATATACTGTATGGAATTTTGTCTCTTTCTTGGCTTTTTGCATATCAGAATTCAACTTCCTTGAAAGAAGATCATGTGAGAGATTAAATGATTGCATAATTTTCCCAAAATGTTTTACTCTATATCCAGATTTAAAGGTGGGAGACTATAAATAAGAAATGAATCTCATGTGCATTTTTCTTTCAGTGAAAGGTTTTGTGTTGAGAGAGTCAATTCCTAGGCAGGTTGATAAGAAGTCTGGAGTCCCCAAGGATGAGAAAGGGGTCTGGGGCTCTCGAGGAGATGCTGCTGCTGCTAAGTCGCTTCAATCATGTCCGACTCTGTGCGACCCCAAAGATGGCAGCCCACCAGGCCCGCCCCCCATCCCTGGGATCCTCCAGGCAAGAACAATGGAGCGGGTTGCCATTTCCTTCTCCAGTGCATGAAAGTGAAAAGTGAAAGTGAAGTCGCTTAGTCGTGTCCGACTCCTAGCGACCCCATGGACTGCAGCCTACCAGGCTCCTCTGTCCATGGGATTCACCAGGCAAGAGTACTGGAGTGGGGTGCCATTGCCGATTCTCAAGGAGGAGGAAAGGACAAACTTTTTCTCTACATTCCTTAGTAAGGATTATATAAAAATAGTGTAACCTGCTTGAGGACATGTTTCTCCTTCCTGAAAACCTTCTGACTAATCCTGTTATCTTAAAATGTATATTATGGGAGTGGGTCTAGTAAGATCTTTACAACCTTGCGACATTATTTTGATTTATTGTAATAACCAATTAAAAAGTATATAATTCCTTTGCTAAGACTATGGATGGGGGGCACTCTCCATCCCTCTTCTGCTGTCTATGTCAGAAGTTTTATCCCTTTTTCTATTTAATAAAACTCTGCTATATAAAAGCTCTTGAGTGATCAAGGCCTGGTCCCTGGTCCCGAAGCTAAATCTTCTTCTTTGGAGATCACAAATCCTATACCATTCACCAGAAGTTATCAGTGTCTTTAGCAAATCTTTTATCTTTGAGGTGAGCTTTAAATTGATATGTAGATTGAACTCAAAGCAGATTATGAACTATTGTAACTCCTCCCATACACTTTACTTACACTTCCTATTGTGCTCCTGTCTCTATTCCTCCCTATCCATGCCAGTTCTTCCTCAGAGTGATACAGTTAAAACTGTCTTTATAACCTCAGAGCAATGATCAGAACCATCTTAGACTACATAAACTACCAGTCGAAAAGCAAAAAATATAGATAAGAGCATGTATGTAGACATATAGATCCTAAACACACTTAAAAATCATTTTCTTCTTTGTTTCCCAGTCTCTTGCGTTTTTGGAATTGGTCCAAACTTCTTTTTTGAATACCTTGATCTTTAAGTCCTCAAATAAGACTAAAACATGTCTTGCTTCAATCTGTTGCTATTTCCTTTTTCATGACATTATAAGAATCAACTAAAATTTCAAGAGTCCAGAATGTTGCAGCTGAAGAAGCACTTTCATATTTGAAGAAAGCATAATAAAATTCTTTCCCATATGCTACCTTTTCAACAGGGCCATTTTTTTTCACCCTTAGAAATTTATAGTGTCAGAATTCCTCAAAGAAGTTAAGAGTTGAGAATTAAATCCAGAATAATCATATAACCACATTCCAGAGGAATTACCTCTTGTCCAGATTCCACTCTAAGGTCTCTGGATTCTCCCAGCACCCAATTCTGTGCCATAGACCTAGACCAAGCTTAACAGAATCACTGTTCGAAAAGGACACACGTTTCTATTTTCATCCAATTAAACATGTGGTCTGAGATACATATTGGAGAGCAGGGTTTTTTTCCCCCCCTCTTATGATATTTAAAATTCTCTTGATACCATCTGGAAACAGGTTTTCTTTAACAATGTCAGTCTAGCCTCACGTTTCTCTAGTTCTTGCTTGCTTTCTAGCTGTCATCCAGTATTTCTTGGTTGTGGGTTAGAGAGAGACACTTTTCCTACTGCCTACCTCCATTTGGTGAGCTCTTCTTCAGCTCTTTCCTATTTCATTTTTCACTTTTTTATGGTAAAGTAGCTTTGATTGGTAGTCAAGACAAATTTGTTAGTGTAAAAGAGGTGTAGAGTAGGCGCTTGATGTAGAGACAAGCGTATGAAGCCCCGAGTATGCAGACTGAATGTGGACTCATTCAACATCGGTGTGCTCTATGTCTATAAAATGAGCTCATTAGAAGGCTTTTATCTTGAAGTTCTAATACCTCTAATTAGCATAACTTTGAAGTCTTCTCTCTGTGAAGCTGTCCAAGTAAGTGATTCTCAGTCTTTGCGTGTCATCTTTCATCCATGACTTTGTTAAGCAAGCTGACTTAGATTTACTCATAATTACAAAACTTTTGGGGGTTATGGCAAGATACTTTGATATTTCTACTATCCAGAAAACTGAGCTCTTTTAGAAGGAATAAATGTCAATGGCCATTACAACTGTTACCACTGGTGTTCCCTGGATAGCCCACATCATATGGCGCTGGAAGTTATGAAATTAGCTTTAAGAAAATTAATTCTGACCTTTTGAGAGAATTCTATTGGTTTGTACATGGGCTTCCCTGTCTCTGAATTCAGGGCACACACATTTCTACACATAAGCATTCAATCAGGAGCATTGGGGCAAGTTTGGCATGGGACTTTGGTCTCTGCTTCTTTCTATACGGTTTAATACAGAGCACCTGGAGAATATACTCTGTAGTGGAGGCAGTTCATTGGAAGTGGAGAGTTGCAAATACTAAGGCCAGGAATAGTTTTCTTCCTTATCTGCTGTCATCTCTGTGGCTGGAACAGCTAACCTCAATTAGAAGTACAAGACTCTCCCCATCTTGGTACCCACTGCTGAAGCATGGAACATATTTTCAAATAGAAATAAAGTAAATGAGGTGTGTGTGTGTGCTTGGAATAATGCTGTTATTGCTTTCCATCACTTGAAATTAGGCCCTTTGTGGATGAGTCCAGGGCCCAAGCCTCCAGTCATTATATGCCTGTGAGACTATACCAACTTAAAAAAAGTTGTGGATTTAACTCATTTATACAAATATAAATCAGGCTCTGGTCGAAACAGAATATAAGTTCTCATTATTGGTTTTACTGGGATTACCCAACCATGCAATTCTCCTATGCCAACCTAAAACTTAGTATTTAGAACTCGAAATAATTGCCTGAATATTACTCACGAAGGCTAAAATAAGTATTACACTCATTTCAGCATTTAGTACAAGAACTGGGTAATACAAGAAAAAATTACTGCAACTTTAGAGGGAAGCAATTAAAATAAAGTTGCAAGGAGGAGGGAACAGTTCCTTCACTGTGGGGGAGTTAGATTTGAAACTCTTGTGCAGTAATTTCAGCCTCAATCAGCCTACTTGACAATTTTGTAGACAGACATAAATTCCTTTCAATTTTGTATCTTTTATCATCTAGTTATTAACAGAGGAAAAGACAGATTTTTTAAAGTTATCTTCTAGAATTTATGGAAATAGAGAGTAGTCTATTCATTATTTTTCCTGTTTCCTGCTGTGGTCCCTATTTACCTTAACCAATAAATGTAAGAGGAAAAAAATCTAGCTAGGATTTTCCAAAAGCAATTTTTCACCATAAAGGTTGAAGAGACAACCTCATGAAAAGTCCATCCCCTAGAAAGAGAATAGTTCTGTTCATTACTTTTCTATTTATTGAATGCCAGCGCTGAATCTGGGATACAAAGTCAGACCTGGCCCCACCAATCCTGTGAGTGGGGGAGGTATGATTACACATTAAAACAAGAACTGGAAGAAGCTCTTGTTCTTGTAAAGAAGTTTCACCATATGCACAGAATGAGTGCATATAGCCAGTCATCTGACTTGGCCTGGGGATCTAGAGGTATCTTTGAGGAGGCTGGAATCTCTAGGAAGGATAAAAATTAACCAGGGGAGAAGGGTAATAATGGGAAGAAATTCCACAGTGGGGCACAAAATTTAGTGTGAGGAAACAGACCCCAGAGGGGAGAGTGAAGGAAGTGTGATTACACAGAGAACGTAGGTAGTAGTGGAAAAAGAGCCAGGAGACAGACCACAAGAGGCTTTCTAAACCTCATATCTGATTTAAACTTTATTCTAATACAAATGTGTATGTTCAGTCACTCAGTTATGTCTAGCTCTTTATGACTTCATGGACTGTAGCCCGCCAGACTCTATCCATGGATTTTTCCAAGAAGGAATACCGGGTGGATTGCCATTTTTTACTCCAGGCAATCTTCCCAACCCAGGGATCGAACCTGCATCTCCTGCATGGCCGGCAGATTGTTTACCACTGCCCCCTTATACAAATGGAAAGGCTTCCCTGGTTGCTCATTTGGTAAAGAATCTACCTGCAGTGCAGGAGACCTGACCTCCCCAGATCATGAAGATCCTCTGGAGAAGGATATGGCAACCCACTCAAGTATTTTTGCCTGGGAAGTCCCATGGACAGAGGAACCTGGCAGCTATAGTCCATGGGGTTGCAAGAGTTGGACACGACTTAGCGACTAACCCTACCTATCTTTGTGGGGGTAGTTGGTAACCTGACTGCATTTTCAGTGTGGTCTCTGGCTAGAGAATGGAAAAGAGAGACAAAGTCCAGAGAAAAAGAGAAGATAAAGAGTGGTACTAGAGAGAGAGAAAATGGAAAAATTCAAAATATGTTTTGTAAATAAACTCAGAGTTATTAGGGAATGGGTTTAATGTAAAAGGCAAAGTGACTCATGTGTTTTGGATTTTAGATTTGGGTGGATGGTAGTGCCCCTGGTATAGAAAATAAAGAGGTCTAAGTTTGTGGATGGGAAATTGCCATGACTTCTGCTTTAGGCGTGTTGAATTTTAGGTAGCTTTGAGACGTGGCAGGAGATATAGCAGGTTTGTAAGTGTAATAAAGGTGATTCAGATGTATAGAGAACATTTGTCTTCTTTATTTTCTGTAATTGATTGTTTCTTCCTCATAAACGTCCCCCTCCCCTGGTAGCAGAAGTGCTGGAGGATTTTAACTTGACAGTTAATGTATTTCCAGTTCTATTCTGGTTGAAATTGTATCTTTTGTTTTCTTCAGTATCTTTGGGGTAAATTTAGTCTTTCAGATTTCTGCTCCCCTTCTATGCTTTCTGAGATGGTATATGTACTGTGCATAGTGTTCAGAGGCATCAGTGTGGGGGGCCAATGTGTGTAAGAAGACTGGCAGTTGAAAAAAAGCAAGGTGACTTGCCTAGGGCCACACCACTTGTAAGTGGTAGATCAGGAGAGGAACCCTGTCTCCTGACATCTCATTTACCATACTTTTTGCTGTGCAGTAATATTTCCTGCAACTTAAACCACTGAAGCACTCACCCTTGAGTGCTCTGATACATTTCTAGAATTTATTTGAACAACAAAAAAAGCAGGACAAATAGTTGTTTTGGCTCACTTAGCAGATTAGATATCCAGGAATGCCAAAAGCATATATATTTATTTACTCACAGGTAGCAAAAACACCATAAAATTCTTTTTGTGGTTGTCCAGTCAACATAATTTTTTTTCCTGTTCTTGTAAAGTGTGCATTGATTCGAAATTATTGTGAAAAAAAGGCTACCACTCAAACTGAGGGTCTGAATAGGCAAGATGTATGAACCCCCAAGTACCTATTGTGGTCCTGTGAAAATGTATGTCCTCCCTTTATTTATTTTTTAAAGATTTATTCCACACAGAAATGGAAACTCTCTCCTGTGGTTATGTTGGTGAAATTCAGCTGGTAAATGAGCTAAAAAGAGAGAAGGCACATAATCTTAAGTGTTTGGGAATATAAGAATCAGACATCACATCCTATGTGTGATAGGAAGTTATATTTTTAAATATTAGTGAATAAATCTAACTTTCCTTTATCTCTCTGCTATATCCTACTTACTCAAATTTGGTTCTGCTATGGATTAGGATGAAAATCCGTGAGTTAAATGGTGGAATAGTAAAGCACTAACATTTCTTATATCTAAGTGTATATGCATAGAACATTCAGAATGACTGTTTTTAATTTAGTATTGAATCGTGACATCTTTACAATCTACTTCAGCTGTCCTTTTTGAAAAGGTGCACTTTCTTTTCTGGGGCTCCTTGAAGGTAAAATTTCCTCCACCCCCTGCTCCACCTGGGAAACCCCAAATCTCCAGACTCTGTGAAACATTCAGTACCAATAATTGTTAATCCTGATAGGGGAGAAAATTTTCTCCAGCAACTAAAAGAATAATGTTCCAGGCTTTTTTTAATTCATATATATCTGTTTGTTTTTTTATTTTATTTTTTCAATTAGTTAATTTATTTTGATTGGAGGGTAATTACTTTACAGTAATGCGATGGTTTTGCCATATGTCAGCATGAATTAGCCACAGGTATACATGTCCCCCCCCCCCCCCCCGCCCCTGCCCATCCTGAATGCCCTCCCCACCCTATCCCTCTGAGTTGTCCCAGAGCACCAACTTTGGGTACCCTACTTCACTCATCGAACTTGCACTGGTCATCTGTTTTACATATGGTAATGTAGATGTTTCAGTGCTATTCTCTCAAATCATCCCACCCTCACCTTCTCCCACTGAATCCAGAAGTCTGTTATTGACATCTGTGTCTTCTTTGTTGCCCCACATGTAAGATCATTGGTACCATCTTTCTAAATTCCATATATATGCGTTAATATACAGTATTTGTGTTTCTCTTTCTGACTTACTTCACTCTGTATAAACTGCTCTAGGTTCATCCAGCTCATTAGAACTGACTCAAATGTGTTCCTTCTTATAGCTGAGTAATATTCCGTTGTGTATATATATGTACCACAATTCCTTATCCATTCATCTATCTGCTAATGGTCATTTAGGTTGTTTCCATGTCCTAGCTCTTGTAAACAGTGCTGCAATGAGCATTGGGGTACTTGTGTCTTTTTAAATTCTGGTTTCCTCGGAGTATAAGCCTAGCAATGAAATTGCTGGGTTTTATGGCAGTTCTAAGGACTTCCCTAGTAGCTCAGCTGGTAAAGAATCTGCCTGCAATGCAGGAGACCCTGATTTGATTTCTGGGTCAGGAAGATCCCCTAGAGAAAGGATAGGCTACCCATTCCAGTATTCTTGGGCTTCCCTGGAGGCTCAGATGGTAAAGAATCCACCTGCAATGTCAGAGACCTGGATTTGATCCCTGGGTTGGAAAGATTCCCTGGAGGAGGACATGGCAACCCACTCCAATATACCTGTCTGGAGAATCCCCATGGACAGAGGAGGCTGGCAGGCTACAGGCCATGGGGTCACAAAGAGTCTGACACAACTGGCCAACTTAGACACAGCGCAGCACATGGCAATTCTACTCCCAGTTTTTTAAGGAATTTGCACACCATTCTCCATAATGGCAGTACCAGTTTGCATTCCCACCAACAGTGTAAGAGGGTTCCCTTTTCTCCACACCCTCTCCGGCATTTATTGTTTGTGGACTTTTTTGATGATGGCCATTCTGATTATTTAAACAGTCCTAAGAAAATATCTTCAGTTCTATTGCCTTATTAGGTAACAACAACTGCCTTCTATCTATGTTGTTTATTTGCAATAAAATTTTAAAACCAAGCAGATATACATCCTCCTGATCTTTCTGTGCCAACTATCTTTGGTAAGTATGTACTTTTTAGTGGTGGTGAGAAAGAGAAAAGAGAGAGGGAGAGGCTCTAGACTATGTTTCTTTCCCAGACAAATAATCTCATGATTTTGAAATCCTAAATAATATCAAAAGAAGCACGGGCTCTGTGTAGCCATTTATGCTGCTTTAAATAGCTTTCAACTTTTACATAAGTTCCAGGTTTTTTCTAAATCCTGCCTCATTTCCGACGTCACCGGCCATGAGCACCACTGCCTTGCAGGCATGCCACATGGAGGGAGTAAAGCTGAAATTAGATGCAACAAAAGGCGTGCTCTCTTATTCATGGACTCAATAAAAACGCTTCCTCGGGGAGATATTATATTTCCATCTCTAAGTCTGGGAGTTTGGGCACCCCAAAGTGATTGTCAGCAGCCCAGCCAGAGCAAATTTAACCTTGCTCTGAACTCTGATGGAGCTCCAATGGGACTGTCGTGAAAATGTCGACTTTTGGCCCTGAGTTTCCAGTTCCAAAGTAAGGTCTGGAGAGCCAAAGAAAACAGAGCCTGAATTAAGAAGTGAGGAGAGAAAGGGACCAGAAACTTCATCTAAAGGAACCTGCAACTCAGCAAGCACAATGGGAGCCGAAGAGGTAGAAGGAAGGCCTCTCCACTGCTGACATCCGTTCTCTTTGCAGTGCTCAGAACAGCACAGGCAGCACCAGAGAGCTTGTTTATAAAAGCAGAATCTCGCTCCACCCTAGAATGACTGGGTCCGAATCTGCATTTCAATAGGATCTTCAAAAGGTCCCTGTGCACATTAAAGCGGGATATGCTCTGGTGTAAAAGGCAGAGGCCCAGATGCCCAGTGGCAAATCCATCGAGGTCGACCCCCATTTAAACACAAAGAGTGTGTGTGTGTGTGTGTTACTGTGAGGTAAGCCTGTCACTTAGATCCGAAGCACTTCACAGGGTTGACATGTATAAACTAGATCAGCGAGCATTCACTGAGCTCCTACAAAGCATGGGCACCCACTGAAGGCTGACTACCAGAGCAGTCCCCCTCAGGTTTGCAATCTGACTGTAAAGATGAGATAAACATAGAAAGTTTATATATATAGGAATATAGCACACAGGAATATAGCTCAGAGGCACTATTAAAACAGCAAATCTATCTCAGAAAAGAACAGGATAACAGAGACTCTTCTCAGAGTCCTATTTGCATAGGTGTTCCTGAGTCCTTTGGAGCTTTGTGCAGAGTGATTTGGGACTTCTGCCAAATCCCCAGTTGCCTAAAGTACAAAGTTCAGATACTGTCAGAAGGGCACAATTGGCATCCATCCTCTGGAAGAAAGGCCTAATGGAGACTGGAAATTCACCTCAGCTGTGAGACTCAGGAGACACAGATCCTGCCCCAAACTTAATCCCATGAGACTAAGGAGATGTGTGGCCCCATCATGGGACAGACTTTTCCTACTCTCTGGATGCTACTCTGGGGCCCTCTCACCAGTTCCCTGACGGCTGATGCCACCTTGTCACTGCTCTCGCAGGGCTCAGCAAGAGCTAGAAGGCTGATAACGAAAAGAACCTTGACTTTTCCATCTGCCTAGAGCTCTCCAGGGAAGCAGGAGGTACCAGGGCACTCCAGAAGCCACAGACAAGAAGAAAGCCACATGGCTAAATATGGCTGATGATGTAGCTGCTAAAAGGCCTGGAAAGCCATTTTTAGATGGGTGTAGGCTCTTGACTGGAGACATCAGCTACAGGACATGATGTTGAAAGTCTTTATGCAAAACCCCTGTTGATGGAGGTTGCTTCCCCAGGCAGACACCATGCTACTGTACTCTGTCAGACACTATTATATACACTCTATAGGAGATCTAGATCATTTGACATTGAGGATGCTGAGGCTCAAACAGGTCAAATAGTTTGTACCCAGTTGAACCAGGGTCAAATTTGAATCCAGGTCTCCATGGCTCCAAAGCCCACAGTCCTTTTGCTGCACTTCAGAAACTCTCTTGGGTAGATGACACTTGCCAAAAAGAATCAACCAAGGCTTTGCAAGAAGTCATTAGTTGCCCAAAACCATACACGGGAAAGTGGATAAGAATGACAAGTTGGTGGAATTTTCTTATTTGGACCTTGGATGCCCATCTCACTTGTGGTCCATGACCATCCATGTGTCCCTCCCCTGCCAGACACTTTGTAGCTCTTTGGGAGGGTAAGAGTATTAACCTGGATGGGAAAGCTTGGGCTGCAAGCAGTCAGCCTAATCACAAAGGGCCTTTGCTCACAGGAGCCCCACACTTAGAGTTTAATGATCTGCCATTGCTGTCTTTGAATTCTTAACAATTTAATCTTTGAATTGATGCTGTATAAGCGAAGTCTGGTGAGACAATGGAGTCTGTGCTCAGACTGTGCTTGGCTCATACCAGCCCCCCTCAAGCCGCCTCCTGCCTCCCTGGCATGCGTTGTCTGCCTTCCGCCCTCTGACTCACCAGGCTGTGCCCAGCCTCCCCACACCCTGCTACCCTTCACCCAGGACTTCAGGTACCCACTGGGTCCTGTGTGGAGACTGCAAGCCCTTGGGAGTTGCCTGTCTCCCATGAGTTGGAGGAATACCCTTGTGAAAAGGAGATGTTGACTTTCCCACGTCTGGCTGGGGCCCTACATTTTCATTTTGCACTGGGCCCTGAAAAACACATAGCCAGTATTAGGCTTAGGCTGCAATATTCTAAGGTTGGAACTGAAAGTGAGTAACAGTTCATTGCATACAGGCAGAGTGTTTCTCCTTTCCTTTCCAGAAGCCAGTGGTAGGGTGGGGAGCAGTCTTAGCCATCTTTTTCTCTCCTTCCTTGTCCTCCTACCTGGCTCCCAGGACTAGAACTACTGCCCTGTTCACTTTCTAGGTTGGCTTGGCATCAGGCATTAGGTACAGACTCTCTTCTCCCTCTAGCTCTAGCTTTTCAGGCTCTGGCAAGTAAATTTTGAATTGGCCTTTTAAGATAGTGGTAAGGTCTAGCACTAGAGTTAATGCATGGAGGGTAGAATAGGTGTAGCAGTTCTCCAGAATTGCTTTGCTTCAAGGTTGTTTGTTTGGCCTGTTTAACTGAAGTAAAAGGAGCTTTCCACATGATCCAACTCACTGGAGTCGAAGTCCGCCAAATTATGAATCATTACTTTGATTTAGCTTCTTTGTGCCCTAGTTCTTTTGTACATATTTTTCCCGTAGGGAACCTGTTGACAGGAGAAATCCTGAGCCAAAGCAGCATTCATATACTGTTGATCTCTGTCCAAACGTCATATTCATACCATTCTAATAATACTTGATGTCATCCCAAGTCCAGTGATAAGAGAAGGGGTGAAGATAAAAAATTGTGATCTTTCAATAAGGTCTCTTTAGTGTTAAACAACACATTTTTCTTTCAAGAAATCTTTAAAGGCCAAGAAAATTGCTGAAGGAAGCTTTAGCTACCTTAGGTTATAATCCAACCAACTACAAAATCCTGATGATAGAATGAGTGGTCAGAAAAGAATTAGGAGGTCATGCAAGCATCATACAAGCAAGGTTGCAATGTTGCCAATGACTAATAGTCACATTTTTTTTATACAGGCAACAATTAAATTATAAAACCAAGACTCTTGAACTTTAAATAGCATCAGAGATTATATATTTCAAGATTAATTTCCAAGTTAAGAAACTGAGGCTCTAAGGGGTGAAATACTTACATTTTGTCATTCAGGAAATCACTTTCATAATTGGTATTTAGACCCAGGTCTCTAGCAGCTGAAATCCTGATCTTTTCCAATATAATTTATCCATAGAGGTTTAACAATAGTGGATAATTACATCTAACAAAGGTAAAAATTACATCTATATGAGATGATCATTTCTTATTAAACTTTCTAAATTAGGACTAATCTCTAAACAAGGTATAAATGGAGAATTGAGTGTGTGTATGAGAGAGAGAACATGTACACACACACATGTGTCCTGCTTTATTACATGAACATTCTTTACTAGTAGGTAGAATGAGGCAATAACCTTCATGACAAGGTTTGTAGATTCTGGAAGATAATCCATAATATATCTGTAAAACTTATCATCACAGATTAGAAAATACCTAAAGTTGAGCTTTGCTCAAGTCCCTGAGGAAAGAAAAAGAGAGCTCTGGCCTGGTAGATGCAGTCAATTCAAGCATGAGGCCCACAGACCTAGGAGTCTAAAAGGGCCTTACCAATCTTCTAGTCTAATCTTTACCTGACACTGAACTCCATTGTATCAATCTCTGAAAAATATCGATCCACTCATCCATCCATTCATCAATCTCTTCATCCTACTATCTCTTCATTCATCCATTTATTTAGTGAGTATTTTTTGAATCCTTTTTACCCAGTCATTATGTCAGATATTGCTTCTTATCTGTCAGTAACAAACCTATTCTCTTTATTCTGTTTGGATTTTCCCATTGAGATGCATTTCTGTGAGATTTGGAAGGCAGGAGGGGAGAAGGAGAAAGCATTCTTTTCTGTGGCAGAAAGTCCACAGGCACTAGTAAATGGAAGAGGAAGCTGGATTTCACCAGCGTTCTCTTGAGCATTATCCGTTTTTGTATCACAAACAGTTGAGATTTTTGGTAGCAGCTTCCCTGAATTTCTGGTACTTCTAGACTCTTCAAGCCAGTAGAGACCTCCCTGAACTTAGCTCACCAGCCATCCCAATGGTTGGATAAACTTCTAATTCCCTGTATTAAATTTACTACTGTTTAAAATACCTATGATGGTTTCTCTGAAAAGTCCTGAAAGAAATAGCCAAACACCAGGCAATGAACAAAAGATAAAAAGCTGAGTCCACCTGCTCCATCTCAGAAGCCTTTCCTCCTACTGAGTAGCATCCTATTTCTCTCATGTGTAAGTTAGTTTTTTTTTTTTTTTCCCCCTGCCCTAGGCAGGAACATGTAAAATATCTTATTCATTTATTTATGTCTCGTTTCAGGTTAGCCTTCCTGAGAGGAGGTGTCCACAAGAAAAAGAGAAAGGTAAGGTCATGGATGTAGGAATAAGCATATAAAGACAAAGCTAATTCTTTTATGGTTTTCATGACTGTTAGTACACAGAAGTTACATTCAGTCCTTGGAGAGACATGGACAAATCCCACTGGCTTCAGTGAGAGTCATATATTTTTTGCAGAACAAGGGATCAGGAGAGAAGGTCTTAGAAAGCCTCACACATTAGTGTGATGGCTCTAGGGAAGTCTTCTTCTAGTGACACGGGTATGCAAAGCCCCTCACTTTTGCCTCTAATAATCACTAAGGAGGTGACTACAGGTATACATTCATCCTCTAAAATCTTCTCTCTTCTTTACTAGTTTGCTAATAAGAAAAGATACCATGAATTCAAAAGGGGCTTTGGATTCCACAAGAACTATCCCACAGCTGAGCCATGAACCAACCTTGAGCTTGATTCCTCTTGTCTTCTTAAGCTGCTGGAAAGCTTTGTGACCATGAGCTGCCTTGGTCATTTTTCACAGTGACCAGCTCTTGGCAGTATGCTTAATGAGAGGAGGAGTGGAATTAGAGGATAAAATTTTACAAGAATTAAAAAAAAAAAACTCTTTAAAGCATAAAGTTATGTTCAAGGAAGCTCTGAATCCTCTATCAATATTTATTCTTCCAGAGAAAACTAATATTTACTTAACACTTAGATTTTCTTAGGTTTTTCAGTATGTTCTTGCTATAGACATGAGGTTTCTAAAAAATCTGTTACCCGTATAATAACCTGAGAGTGTATATGTGTGATAGTCACATTATACCTCCTAGTAGTATTTAATATCTAGTGGAATTGAAGAACAGTGGAACTAGTCATACAGTAAACAGTATTGAGATTTAAAAGGACCTCAGTCTAATCAGACAATAAATGTTGTAAAGAACATATAGTCCCCTCTGTTCCTCAAACCTCTAATGCAGATGACGAGAACCTACAAACCATGGAAATGACTTGCAGAGAGTTCATGAAGGCTTTTAAGTAACAGGAGCGTGTCATCTTTGGCAGTGTATGGAAATGTTGAATCTGTTCCACTAACTGAGCCTGGCTTTCATACATATTTGTAAAGAGGCTGCCTTATTATTGTCCAGGAAAAATGATTCTACTTTTTGTTTATGTGGGCTACTTAATCTTGCTTTTACCAAACACTTATTTAATGCTTACTCTGGGTACAGCATTGCCTTGTACAATGTGATGAAACCCTCAATACTTTTATAATTGAGTTAGAAAATCAAGATTTCACACTTGAAATATAAAATAAAGATATGAATGTTTTTATCATCAAAAACATTAAAAACAATTCCTGAGCCTCTGTTCTGTCCAAGGCAGGGTACTAAGCATTTCTTTTGGCGCCTCCCATTTTTCTTCAGATTTGCTCTTCACTCTTATCCGCATGCTCTCAGCTCAGGGTGGTGGACACACACAGTCTGCATCTGTAGAGGGTCCCTTGCCTTCCCGCTTCTCATTAGGTTTGGCCAGTGAGAGATACTGGCATGAGATCGCAGGTAGGTAAAGAATGAAGTTATAGTAGTTATTCTCCTGACTTCCTTCTTACTGAATTGTCCTAGATGGGCTGCTTTGCTCACAGATCCACTCTCTTCAGGGTCTAGTAAATGCTTGGTGCCCTGCCCTTCATGCCCAGGGAAGTAATGGTTCCTTGTAGCCGCTCATCCTAGAGTGCTGCACTCTCTTCTATTGGTCAAGGAGAGCATAAACCCCACCACAGTTTTGCAGATAGTCCCTGAAGTTCAATATAAGTTGCTCAGTTTTAATGTTCTGTCTCTTTCCCATCTGGATTCAAACTCATACAAAAATAAATCAGACAAGTATCAGGTCTTCAAAGAGAAGATAAAGTATGTATCAACATAAATATGACAAGACGAAATTTAAGTATAGTGAAATTGCTTAGCTGTGTCTGACTCTTTGTGACCCCATGGACTGTAGCCTACCAGGCTCCTCCGTCCATGGAATTTTCCAAGCAAGAATACTGGAATGGATTGCCATTTCCTTCTCCAGGAGATCTTCCTGATCCAGGGATTGAACCCGGGTCTCCCACATTGTAGGCAGATGCTTCAAGACAGAATTTATTAATGTACCAGTAAGAAGAGTAATCTTGAGATTAGATTATATAGATTCCTCATCCCTGCTCTCCTTCTAATTGTGAACACTTGAGCAAGACATGTTATGTTAACTTTCTTGGATGTTGGTTTCCTTAGGTGTATAAAAAGAGAGATGAACTTGATGGACTTAAAGATTCTGTCCAATGTTGAGATTCTGTGAACGCAGGCTTGCTTTCAGAGCTCTAAGGGAGTAGTAATTAAATGCCCTCAGGGAGTGGCCGCGAAAGTAAGATGGGAACCTGGAGGGAACATTGACGTCTAAGAGCTGTGAATACCTGGGGAAGAGGAGATCGTTGTGATAAGAGAAAACTCCGTGCAGTATAAGGTACAGGGAGAATCTTTATTTTATCTGTTGGATTAGAAACTCATTGAGTGGGTAAATAAATGTCAGTAAATCTTTCTGAGTTACAGCAGAGCCTAAGAAATTCTTCCCATTCCATGTAGAGTAATGCAACTGTAGGACCTGACTTACCTGTAGGAGCCAGCATGTATATGACGCCAGCTGTCCCCTGAGTAGCCTCTGTAGAGACCCCTCTGTCCACTTTAAGACATCTCAGATCCCCACTTTTTCTCCTGGAACACATACTTCTGCTGCCTCTAGATTTCACATGTATAATCCACTGCCTCCATCTCATATGACACTGGATTTCCCCAAATTAGGTAGACACATAAAGACTTCTTTGCTGATAATGACTCAGACTCTTCTAGAAGTGAATTTGAAGATCTAAGAGAGCATCACGGTTGGCGTGGTGCAGGAAGAGAGGGAGAGAGTGTGCTGGATGGGGACTCCCGGAGACAGAAATTGTTGTGTGACTGCTAATTAAGTTGCTATTTATGAAAATGTATTGAGCAACCAGTACTTCTTGGGCACAGTGTTGGCCAAGTCCTCAAGGAATTTAAGTCTAATAAAATAAAGGCAGAGAATAGTATTTTAGTCCAATATTGTAAGCATTTACAATATGGCACCACATACACTTGGATTACGATGTGTGCCTAGAGAGCATACCTAACCCCACTGGTGGATGGGTGTGCTGGGGGGAGTCAGAAAAAGCTCAATCAGAGGTGATTTATTAGAGTCAGATGAGTAGAGAAGGGAGGGATGTTTGTATCAATGAGAATAGGTGACTTGAAGCCTTCGAAATATAAAATAGCAAGAGATGTGCTTGAATTGTCTGTGTATGTGTGTGTGTCATGTGAACAAAGAGTGGCTTGGTGGAAGTAAATAAATGCATAAAAATGTGAGATAAAACTGGAGGAGTATCCTATTAAGGGTTAATTTGTCCTTAGTGATCTATCCGGGGAACCTAACCCACCCAAGATGGTCTTATTTTTCTGGGAAATGTATCTAATATCCACCAAATCAATTTATGAAGGAGATTGAGTATAGCAGGTAGGTAAGTTGGGACTGTCTGTATAGCATATTTCCCATACATCTACTGGCAAGCTGCTGCTGCTAAGTCACTTCAGTTGTGTCCGCCTCTGTGTGACCCCATAGACGGCAGCCCACCAGGCTCCCCCGTCCCTGGGATTCTCCAGGCAAGAACACTGGAGTGGGTTGCCGTTCCCTTCTCCAATGCATGAAAGGGAAAAGTAAAAGTGAAGTCGTTCAGTCGTGCCCGACTCTTAGTGACCTCATGGACTGCAGCCCACCAGGCTCCTCTGTCCATAGGATTTTCCAGGCAAGAGTACTGGAGTGGGGTGCCATTGCCTTCTCCTCTCCTGGCAAGAGGCCCTGACAAATAGCAACAATAAAAGCTTCACATCTTTTAGTCAATATATTGTATAATGTGCATGTGCACTCACTCAGTCATGTCTGACTCTTTGCAACTGCATCGACTGTAGCCTGCCAGGCTCCCCTGTCAATGGAATTCTCCAGACAAAAATACTGGAGAAGTTTGCCATTTCCTCCTCCAAGGGACCTTCCTGACCCAGGATTCAAACCCACGTATCCTGTGTCTCCTGCGTTGGCAGGCAGATTCTCTACCACTGACCCACCTGGGAGGTCCATTGTATAATAGAATGTATAATAGAAGTCCATCCATGTAATTCCATCCATGAATGACTTGGGAATCATACTGTGTTGCCAAAGATGGGGAGACTGATTCCCTTATCCAAACTAAAGTCTTTGTGTCAAGGGAGGCTTGGTAACAAACTCTTGCAATTTTCTCTGGATTGTGGAATTATTGCTGCTTTTCTCCCCTCTTGGTTTTAATGGGTCAGAAATAGTCCAACTCCCAGGGCTTCATAGGAAGGGAAAAAAAACAGATTTAATGCTATTCTAAGTCTTTAGACACATTTACACATCCTCCATCTGCTTGGGAGGGAAAAAAATTCACATTTCAATAACAAAAATTGTACAGGTCTTCCTTGAGGCAACAGAAAAGGCATGTGATAAGGGAATAGCCATGAAGTGCAAAGGCGCATTTAGGTCTTAGCGCTTATTGACTGGAGCTGCAAAGAAGATGTGAAGGATGTGTGAAAAATCCCAAATAAAAGAGCTCTAGTAACATACATTGTGAATAAGGAAATGTGCTTCAAAGGAAATTCAACAATCACAAATGAACATGGGGGCGGAAAATAAGGGGGGCTGAGGGAGGAGAAGTGTATGACAAGAATGAAGATAAGCAACAGTCTCTTGTTGGAAGCTTGGCTCAGAGAAACAATATTCTGTTCTGCAATTAGTGGTATGTGTAACATTCATTCAAAATATGGTTTAAAATGCAAGAATCTTGAATTTGATCTGCTGCCGCCCTGCCCCCCACCCCCCCACCCAACCTTGCCACCAATAAGGCAGTTTTCAGCTGTTTAAGAACTGAAACCTATGGTTCCTGTGAAGTCTCATCAGGACAGCTGCAAATATGCAGTCCCAAGAGGAGGCTGGAGCCACAAAAGCCTGCAGTTCCCAGTAGGGCTGGGGCAGGGCATGTTGTACCAACAATCGTATTTGGGGTAGAGATTAGATGGGAAGTACAGTAAATGTATATTACTGCTCATGAAGATCTTCTGGAGTGAAGTACTAAATATGTTTTGGGTTGGTTTACAGCCAATCTGGTGGACTTGTGTGACACATTGTGAAATGTCACTTTTCTATTTAAACTCTGAAAGGGCACTGGCTTCACATGTTTACCAGTTGTCACTTTCCTGCTATTCTACAGCGTAAGCCCCATCTGATGGTAGCATGTACCTTGTGTACCGGCTATAAATATAACAGCCCTCAAAGTAGTCCCTGCCCAAATGTCTATAATGATCTTAAAGATGTTTCCAAAGTTCTTCTGTCCCTCTCCCCAGTCACAGTATTTATACCCCAGGCCTGGAAGATGTCAGGAATGATTGATTATGTGTTCCATCATTTTGGGGTGTGGATTTTTATGAGATTTTTAACAATTTGGATTTATGTCAAACCAGAGAAATTTCCATTAGGCCACACCTTTGGCTTTGGGAAACATACTCTGAACCAAAAGACTGTCTTGGCCAGCAATCAGCCTCCACAGACACAGGCCACATCTCACCTCCTTGCATGATAGGCTGCTTTCTGGACTAGAGCTCCCTTGCTCAGGACTCCCACTTGCTTCCTGCCACCGGTCCTGCTAGCACCCCTCGCATGACTCAGCCACTTTGTCCCCTTCAGCACTGACAGTAACTGTTCTGGTTTCTCACACATCACCAAGCTGTGTAAGAGACAGAAGCAGTTATGATCCTACTAGCAAATCTGGGGGCATATACCCCAGTTTTCTTGGAATCTAGAAACTCTTGCATCTGGACAGTGCACTGGCAGCTCAGTACTGCATTTCTCTCTGCTGTGTGGACAAGACTAAAGGAAGTTTCCTGACATTGAATCTATGTTTCACTCCAGTATTCCTGCCTGGAGAATTCCACAGGCTGAGTAGCCTGGTGGGCTATAGTCCGTGGGGTCGCAAAGAGCTGGACATGATTAAGTGACTAACAGTTTCATTTTCTTTCTCACTGTAGGCATTAAGATTTCTTTTTTAAATAACATTTCATTCAAAAATATTTATTGTACTCTTGATAGAGATCAGACATGCTTAGGGTTGTAACTATAACTGAAGCATGACTGCCATTCCTGAGGCGCTAACAGTATGGTAGGGGAGAAGAGGGTACAGGTAGCTGCAAGTCAGAGAGTTGCTATCAGTTTAGTGTGATAAACCCCTGATGGAAGCAGCATAGAAAAGGGAGCCATCATTTCTGGCTGAGAGTATCACAGAAGTCTCTCGGGATGGCAGCTTTTGAGATAGACTTTGGAGATTGGGTGGAACTTTAGGAGGAGAAACTGAAAAGAGTATGTATTAAGATGGAAGTAACAGGGTAGACAAGGGCAAAAATACAGGCTATATTTAAGTAACAATGATTGGGATAATTTGCTGGAGCAAGGGATGCTCCCAGAGGAAATGAAGTAAGAAAGATAAATTTGGAACATTTGTACCGAACGAAATATGCTGAGCCGGGGAGGAGCACTATCAAAGCCTGAGTGCTTAACTGTTAGTGGTGCTAGGATGGATATGCGGTTCTTAACTGGAGGGGATTTTATCCCCCAGGGACACGTATATTGTCACCCTGCTTATTTAACTTACATGCACAGTACATCATGAGAAATGCTGGGCTGGATGAAGCACAAGCTGGAATCAAGATTGCCAGGAGAAATATCAATAACCTCAGATATGCAGATGACACCACCCTTATGGCAGAAAGCAAAGAAGAACTAAAGAGCCTCTTAATGAAAGTGAAAGAGGAGAATGAAAAATCGGTTTAAAGCTCAACATTCAGAAAACTAAGATCATGGCTTCCGGTCCCATCACTTTACAGCAAATAGATGGGGAAACAGTGGAAAAAGTGGCTGACTTTATTTTTCTGGACTCCAAAATCACTGCAGATGGTGCCTGCAGCCATGAAATTAAAAGATGCTTACTCCTTGGAAGGAAAGTTATGACCAACCTAGACAGCATATTAAAAAGCAGAGATATTACTTTGTCATCCACCTAGTCAAGGCTATAGTTTTTCCAGTAGTCATGTATGGATGTGAGAGTTGGACCATAAAGAAAGCTGAGCACCAAAGAACTGATGCTTTTGAACTGTGGTGCTGGAGAAGACTCTTGAGAGTCCCTTGGACTGCATGGAGATCTAACCAGTCCATCCTAAAGGAGATAAGTCCTGGGTGTTCATTGGAAGGACTGATGCTGAAGCTGAAACTCCAATACTTTGGCCACCTGATGTGAAGAGCTGACTCATTTGAAAAACCCTGATGCTGGGAAAGTTTGGGACAGGAGGAGAAGGGGACGACAGAGGATGAAATGGTTGGATGGCATCACCGACTCAATAGACATGAGTTTGGGTAAACTCCGGGAGTTGGTGATGGACAGGGAGGCCTGGCATGCTGTGGTTCATGGGGCCGCAAAGAGTTGGACACGACTGAGTGACTGAACTGATACTGATAATGGAGATACTTTTGATTGTTACAGTTGGGTGGAAAGAGGGAGTAAAATCTAGCCGGCAGCGTCCAGGATGTTGCAAAAAGTTCTACAAT
Source organism: Cervus elaphus (assembly GCF_910594005.1). NCBI lineage: Eukaryota > Metazoa > Chordata > Mammalia > Artiodactyla > Cervidae > Cervus > Cervus elaphus. The sequence continues at coordinate 55,801,072 of NC_057843.1, forward strand.
GCTTCCTATAACAAAGAATTGCATGGCCCCATGTGTCAGAGGTGCTGAGGTTGAAGAACACTGGGATGGGGTGATGGGGGAGTTGACTGCTGGAAGTGGAAACAAGAGTTAAGACCCTATTGAAAAGAAAGAGGATCTCAACAGGGTGGTGGCCATAAAAATACAAAAACAGAGGTAGCTATACCAAATATTTAAAGGTAGAGTCAGGAAAAAAAAAAAAGGCAACAAATTGCCTGTGGTGAGGAAAAAGGAAAGAAGAAAAAGAGAATCCAAGACTTTGAACTGATTTTTGTTGGAGAATGTTTAGGATCTTCACAGAAATGAAGGAGTCAGTGAGAAGAACTGGAAAAAAGCAGTATATCCTTTTGGCTAACAATATAGAATTCAAATGATGTAAATCTAGTTTCAAATCCCAACTTTTTCATTTACTAATTAGTGTAATAATAATAATTTCTCATTAGTGTCAGGTCACACTAAAAATCAAATCGTGTCCATAGAGCACATTGTCAAGCATATAGTTTTGCTCCATATTTGGAGCTATAATTTTGTTACTGCTGCTGTTATTAAACATTGTTGTCCAGCCTGGAGAGATGTTAAATACTGTTTGACAGAAATCTTAACCACATACCTGCCTTTCACTGACACCAGTTCCCAAAAAGTCAAATCTGTTGGTTTCAGTGATTTGGAAAGCATTTTGGCAGATCACTTGTCTTATGTGAAAATTCTACCATGTTCTTGGACTATAACAACAACATGGCAGTGGTCTTAGTGGTTTGTCTGTGGATTCTGGTGTAATTCTTGGCGATGACAAATCTAACTGAAGAAATGAAAATCAGGGGCTGTTGGAGAGACTTGAAATTACACTTGTATGACCTAATGATGAAAGAAGACTGATTAAATCCATGGGTATTAAGTACTTGCTCTAAACAAACACAGTGACAGAAACAGCACTCACCGTGAATAACAAGGTATAACAATTTAATCATAAATATTTTGTGGTGGTCAAGGAGAAGCAAAGACAGCACTTAAAATCATATGAAAAGTAATTGGACTTGACTTTACTCTTTTAAAATATAATACACTTGAAAGTTTTTCTTTGATGTAAAAATTTTGCTATATTAAAATATATTGCTATGTTAAAATCACCTGCTGTTTGAAATATGTATTTTTCTCTTGCTAGTTGACTATTATTTTTCAAGAAAAATGTGCTCTCACTTTCTTTTTTAAAATTTTTTATTGACGTGTAGTTGATTTACAATGTTGTACTTATTTCTGCTGTACAACAGTGACTCAGTTATACACATATACACTTTCTTTTGTATATTGTTTTTCTTTATTCCTTTTTTCCCCTAATTTCAAGAGATTGGATATAATTATCTACACTATATAATATGACCTTGTCGTTTATCCATTCTAAATGTAGTAGTTTGCATCCACTAACCCCAGACTCCCAGTTCATCCCCCCCTTTCCCTTGACAACTACAAGTTTGTTCTCTGTGAGTCTGTTTCTGTTTTGTAGATAGGTTCATTTGTGCCATATTTTAGATTCCACAGATAAGTGATATCATATGGTATTTGTCTTTCTCTTTCTGATTTACTTCAGTTAGTCTGATAATCTCTAGTTGTATCCATGTTGCTGCAAATAGCATTGTTTCATTTTTCGTGGCTGAATAGTATTCCATTGCGTGTATGTGCAACATCTCTTCTTTATCCACTCGTCTGTCAATGTCCTGGCTATTGTGAATGGTGCTGCTGTGACTATAGCGATGCATGTGTTTTTTTGAATTATAGTTTGTCTAGCTATATCCCCACGAGTGGGATTGCTGGATCATATGGTAGGCCTACTTTTAGTTTTCCAAGGTACCTCCATACTGTTTTCCATAGTGGTTGCATCAACTTACATTCCCACAAACAGTGTATGAGGGTTCCCTTTTCTCAACAACCTCTTCAGCATTTGTTGTTTATAGACTTTTTAATGATGACCATTCTGAATGGTGTTAGGTGGTACCTCATGGTAGTTTTGATTTGCATTTCTCTGATAATTAGGATTTCCCAGGTGGCACAGTGGGTAAAAAAATCCAGCTTCAATGCAGGACACACAGGAGATATAGGTTCATTCCCTGAGTTGTGAAGATCCTCTAGAGGAAAAAATGCAACCCACTCCAGTATTCTTCCATGGACAATCCCATGGACAGAGGAGACTGACAGACTATAGTCCATGTGCCTACTGGCCATCTGTATGATTTATTTGGAACAATGTCTCTAAATGTCTTCTGCCCATTTTTCAATTGGGTTTTGATATTGTTATGGTTGAGTTGTATGAGCTGTTTGTATATTTTGGAGATTAAACTCGTCTGTCACATCATTTGCAAATATTTCCTCCCATTCTGTAGGTTGCCTTTTCTTTTTTTTTTTTTTTATGCTTTTCTTTGCTGTACAAAGGCTTGTAAGTTTGATTAGGTCCCATTTGTTTATTTTTGTTCTTATTACTATTGCCTTGGGACACTGACCTAAGAAAATATTGGTACAATTTATGTCAGAGAATATTTTGCTCTCCTCTAGGAGTTTTATGGTGTCATGTCTTTTATTTATGCCTTTTTCACAATATGTTTGAGAGGAAGAATACATTTCATGAATGGAAACTTCTAGAATATACCTTTGAGGGTTTTATAGGTGCCCCATCACAGTGACCTGTGAGTAGTGGAGGTGTTTTCAGCAGATATAATGATAATGATAATATTCAGACTTCTAAGAGTGTTTGGATTCAATGGCCTTTTTTTTTTTTTCCAAAATCTGAATTTGTTCCATCATATTGATGGTAAATTCTTTTGTCACCATTTGCCAAGATTTTATGCATGTTGGTTGTATTGTAGAGTGTCTTTATATTAATATTTTAAGGGGACTTCCCTAGTGGTTCAGTTGGTAAAGAATCTGCAATGCAGGGGACCTTGGTTTGATCCCTGGCTTGTAAAGATCCCCTGGAGAAGGGAATGGCAACCCACTCCAGTATTCTTGCCTGGAGAATTCCATGGATAGAGGAGTGTCCACGTTGGGCTACTGTCCATGGGTTTGCAAAGAGTTGGACACAACTGAGCAACTATCACTTTCACACAAAAATGGATGTTTAGTATATTAAAACAGGGGATTTATCAAAGAAGAAAATAGCCAGAAGAAAAGAAATAGGTGAGATAGAGCATCAGTGCTCATAAGAAGTGCTTGGTAGATGGAAAGAGTAGGTAAGAGGAAAACAAACACCTAAGTGGTTGTGTACAAGTTCTTATTCTCTTGAAGACAGACCAGGTTGTTCTCAAGGTATTGAGAACACTCCACAGATCCTTTCAGTTTTTCTAAGAACAATGTTCTCTCTTCATTTTCATCATCTCTTAGTAGTATTTGCGATATATGTGTGTGTAACTGTTTACAGGTACCCACTGCTTTCTGAAACTTCACTTTATGCCACTTGTGTGCATGCTAAGTTATTTCAGTCATGTCTGACTTTTTACAACCCTAAGGACTATATAGCCTGCCAGGCTCCTCTGTCCATGGGATTCTACAGGCAAGAATACTGGAGTGGGTTGCCATTTCCTTCTCCAGCGGATCTTCCCGACCCAGGGATTGAACCCATCTCTCTTACATCTCCTGCATTGACAGGCATGTTCTTTACTATTAGTGCCACCTGGGAAGCCTTATGCCACTTGGCTTTTACCAAAGACCTGTGCTAGTACCCATTTTTGCTATCCAAAGGGAATTTTCACTTTATGAAAAAAGGGAAAACATGAAAATAGCATTCAGGCATTGTTTTGCAGGTAGTCATTATAGAGGCAGTACACACCCAAAGCTTCTTTCTGGGAACTACATGTAGCATCTCAGCCTTAAGCCACCTCGGCTTTGAACTGTGTCTGTGAGCATCTGTGCTTTATCACGGTTTACTTTATGCATCTGTTAGCAGAATGGATCCTAAGGTAATTGATTCTTTGCTTTACACCATTTCAGCTTACGAAAGGATTCATAGGAATGCTCTACTTTTGGAAAGCAGGGAAAGCCTATAATTCTTTAATGTTTAATTGAGCACAGAGAGTTCTTGGAAAGGTATGACTTGAAGTCATGACTAAATTAGTAGTTTTCTCATCTTTTTCACAGTTACAGAAAAATGTATAAACAAACAGATACTTTTTTTTTCCCCTCATAAACAATCCTTAACCATGGAACTAACGTTTGCCAAAGAAGACTCTTACTGAGAATTTGGGAAATATTGTTCAGCCATTTCTTCCTAAAAATCTTCTACAGAAGGTGACACATTCTCTTTGTTACAAAACACCATTTCTTTGCAAAGCCAATAATGCATTCAATACTGTGCACAATGTGACACATAATATATAGTCAATCAATTTTTTAACAAATTAATTAATTCAATAGTAGGCTTGTAGAGTTGTCAAGGCAGGCATCTCCCAATATTTTAAGCCCCCCATGAAAACAGTTCTCGGTTATATACTCACATAGTTGACAATCTAAATATGCATATGTATGCACATTTATGCATATGTATTCCTATAGTTATACACATGCACACACATATTCTGGACTTTTTTTGAAAGCTTTATGTGTGATGATATACTGTATATAAAGTGTGTCTTTATGTTGCTACCCATTCAAGGCATGTATATTGACTGTACATATGTTGCACCATATGGCAGAACTTCACCGCCTATCTCTCAGCTTTATTCTTAGAGTCAGTAAAGAAATGCCTCCTGAGATAAGACAGCTTTAAAATAGGTCAGAGACCTCCAGAGTCAATTTTTTTGATGGTAAATCACATCATGGGGAAAAAGCTGAAAGTGGGAAATACCCTTGCTAATAAGCTAGCTTTCACAAGCAAAGTCAGGCTGCTGAGATTCTTTCTCCTGACATACTGCTTTTGCAATACTTTTCTTACAGCTTCTTACCTTGGCTGATATAGCCCAAGGATTGATCATTTTAAATATCCTAAAATCATTGAAGATGTAAATTTGAAGGGGCCACAGAGCCCTCGTTTTAGTAGCAACATAACATCAGGCAAATAGATTGACTAGATGGCATATTTTGTCTTCAATACAAGCATAGAGAAAAGTGTGTGTATGGCTATGTTAATGTTGTTCTACTTCATACTTCAAGAAAACCAAGTTGTAAAAAACTTATGTTAAGTGACCCCCTAGTGATTCATTTCTTAAGCTAGTCGTTTAGCATGATAATATTGTCACTGCTGATAATTTGCTGCAAGTTTTCATTCCATTTCAAAACCATGTTACTATGTAGATATTACTATCTTGATTTCATAGATGATTAAACTAAAGCTGAGGAAAGTTAGAAATTACCTAAGCTCACTCAGATAGTAAGAGGCAGGGATAGCATTTAATAAATATTTTTAATGAACAAATAAATGAAATAATAAAATTGTTTAGTTTATTTTAGTCTTAAGCCTAATATCCTTTGGGTGCATTATACTGATAATAAATGATATAACTTTCCTTCCTTATGCTAATAACAGGAAAAGCAATTGCCAATTTTAAGAGCCCATTACAAATTTCAAGGGCCTGTCTTTTGATAGATCTTTGGCTTACATGATCTTATCAGGTATTTAAAACTGCCATGCAGGAGAGACTCAGGGTCCCCAGTTTATAGGTGAGAAAAATATAGCTCACCAAAGTTTACATTTTAGTCTAAGCTTACACAGCTGGGAAGTGAATTCTATAAATCTTATCAAACTACTGTCTGTCTTATTCCAATCAGCTTTTTAGTGCTGATTCATTCATACATATGAACAACAACTAAGGAGCCACAAACATTTAAGGAAAGCATCTAAAATGAAAGCAACGCTAAAACAGACGTATAGAATAAATAAACTCAGAGGAAAGAAATTTTAATTAAGAAAAATTTCTTCTATATATATATATTCTATAACATCAGGGATGCTTTTTGTTTGAATTTTTGTTGGTGAAATAGGTGTTATCCAAGGCTGTGCTTCCCTGTAGAGAGGACCTGGGCAGAAGGATCCAGAAAGTATAACCTGTGTCCAGACCTGTATTGTATGCCTGCTTTGTATAGACTTGTTCTATAAGTTTCCAGATCCTTTGCCATCAAAGAACCTAATTTAATCACATCCTCTAATTGTGATTTTTTTTTGTATATTTTCATCAATACCTCCATTCAGTTTTGGAGGGAAATTTTAGGAGAAAATGCTGGAGATATACATTTAGAAAACATAAGAATCAGGAGTAAGAATGAGTAGATCATGTCTGTTGTAACTTTCATACTTGTTAGAAAAATAAAGTTGAAAAATTATCCTCAAAAACCAAACCAAAATGCTCAGAAGTAGGAAAGGGGGAGTGAAAAGATAAGATGAATTATGAAGTTCTTGACTGGCAGAAATTTCAGAAGGGAAACCTTTCCTACTTCTGAGCATTTTGGCTCTATCCAAAACTATCCAAAAAACTATTCAAAAATTTCCCACAAATGATAAATATGCATTTCTATATTGAAAAGACTCATTAAAATATTGTCTCTAAAATATTGGTGAAAATAAAAACAGCAACATCATAGAATTCACGGAATTTCTGACATTGAATAAAAAATTTGAAAAGCCATCAGGAAGAATAACACAAGTCACATGGGAAAGACTCTGAATCAAAATAGGCATATTTCTCAATGATAATTAGGAGCTCAAAGGAAATGAAGATACAGTTCAAAATTCTGAGGAGAAAATTATTTCTAATCTAGAATTCTATACACAGTTACAATGTGAAAGATGTGGATAGAATAGAGTCATTTGAAGAACCTATGTGATATCAAAAAGTTTACGGTCAGTGCACTTTTTCTAGGCAAACTGTTGAAAGGATGGTATAAAACAAGAAAGACATGGGATTCAGGAAGGAAAGAATTCAGCCCAGGAGAGAAGTGCAGGGGAGTGTGAGGATGATGACTGTGCAGCAGATATAGAAAGAGGCATGTCCAGAGTAAAGCAAGAATGTTAAAATGTCTAGGAGTGAGATCTTTAAGAAAACAAAGGGAACTGACCACCTGATGTAAGACCAAGGGTTATCAAACTACGGCTGAGGCCAAATCTGGCTCCCTGCTTGTTTTTGTAAATAAAGTTTTATTGAGCTAGCCCCATGCCCATTCATTTACGTTGCTACAGAGTTAGGGTTGAGGAGTTGCAACAGAGACCCTATTGCCCACAAAGCATAAACTGCTTACTCTGTGGCCCTTTGCAGAAAACGATTTCCTGTTCCTGATTAGATTATTGGAAAACTGTTACACTCTTGGATTGTGTTAATGATCGATATTTGGAAATCCAAGAAGAAAAAGGAGGACAGTTATTAGCAGTAGAAAAAATAACAAGCTGAACCACAAAGGTACTGTGGCTATTTGTTTAAAATTGTGACATATTTATAATAAAATTGTGTATAGTTGTATCTTGGGGTGGATATGGAAAGAAGCTGAAATCCTTATATCCCTCAGAGGAAACTGAAAGATAGTCTCTAAAATAGAAAAATAAATAAATAAGGAAGTGAGAACATTATTTACCTCCAGAGAAATATGGAGGTAAATTTTAGGAGAAGATGTGGAAAATGTACATTTAGAAAATTTAGGAATCTGGGCTGAGAGCAGGTAGGTCAGCAGACACCTGTTTTTGTAGTATTTTTGAGTATGTAAATCACACTGTTCAAAATAAAAATCAAATTAAATGTATGGCAATTTGCATTAGACAATCATTAAAATACACAGAACCTCAATAATGATGAATTATTTGAATCTTGGTATGCAATTTGTTTTAGCAAACATTTATATTTGAAGGGTTCTTCTCATAAAAAGAAAACAAAGAACAGAAAGCATTGCTGAGGGTTTAAGGTACATTTGAAATGACACAGTTAAGCTGAAGAATCCCCTTGTTGACAGTGTTCAATCCAAGGCAAGCTCCCCTGTACACATGTTCTAACATATGGTAAAATTTTAATCTCGTATCTCTCAGTATTTCCATCAGAGTCACCAAGGGGCCATTTTGCAGGAGGATCTACTAAAATGGGACAGGGACTTGGTGGCTAGGAATTAATTCATTTTTTTTTTTATCATGGGAAAACATATGCTTCAGTACTCTGTAAACAAACAAAACAAAAACAATTTTCATACTTTGAAAATATTAAGCAATTATCTAAGTAACTTGTCAATTTTTATATTTTGAGACTATTACATTTGTATTTTCTTCTGTATCTTTCTATATTTTTGGTTTATGCAGCCAATATCATGATCAGAGAGCAGGACCATTCATTTTAGGTTATTTGGTTTCAAAAAATTTAAATGGCTACATTAAAGCATAAATACATTAGACTCATCACAGGTGAAAATTAGTCACCATCATCTGCCAGGTTCATTTTGTACGGTGACCCTGGTAGACAGGAAATCAGACATAAAGAACTGTGAATCTTTCTGTGTGAAGAATGTACATTTGGAAATGTACATTTGTGTGTGTGTGTATAAACCTACATTCATGTATATACATATACATATGTATGCACATACAGATTTATATGTGTATATACTGTGTGTGAGGAGGAGCTTCTAAGAAAAAGATTTGACTCAGTAGCTTCTTTTACTGAAATATGATGCCACTCTTAGTTTGATATTTCTCTTAAAAATGTTTAAGCAATAAATCAATATGCAGGAAAAAAATAACAAATAAATGAAACTGGAATTTTTTTTCTAAACCCCACATGCAGTCGATCTAATGCTATGAACTTACTAGGTAAAACACAAGTCTATATTGGAGTGCCCGAAAGACTTTTAAAAGTTCAGAACATTACCTGGCTTTCCACATGTGGTTTTGTTTGTTTGTTTGTTTGTTTGTTTTAGCAAAATTCTCTTGCAAATTCTTTTGCAAATTTAGCAAAATTAAGTTTTCTGCATGATTTGCTATCATTTTTCAGGTGCTAAAGTGAAATAACTGTGTCACCTAATAACTGCTCGTGTAATGGCATTATGAACTCAGAGACGTGATAAACAGTCAGGCGGGATAGCACTTTTGCCTTATCATAGGGAAGACTAGATAAAAAGTAGGAGGAATGTATTTGCCAATATAATCCACACTCTCAAATACCTTTGTTTACTTAAACTCTGTAGGTGTATACTCAATGGAGGGCATAAAAAAGACATTTACAGAGCTCATTGAAAGCTGGCTTTCGGCAGCTCTTGCCACAGCAGAAGGAGCATATTAATCACGTTGGTGATCGTAATGCTTCTTGCACAGGGACAGTGGATGGGTTTGACTGAACTCCAGGGTAAATAGCAGAAAATATTAAGCTTGCTGGAGACTTAGCTGCAAGCCTGTTCCCTGCTCCAGTGTGGAAGGAGTTTTGGAGTCCTACCTGAAGCTTTGTTTACCTGGGGTATATAATGGGAAATTCCAGCTCAATAACTGTTGATTCGGTCAAGCAACAGGCCTGGCATTCTAGTCAACCAGTTGTTTATTGGGTATTCATAGTGTGTGAGAGTGAATGATTCTTACATAGTAGATTAAAGCAAATGTCCTAAATTTTTAAGTCCTTTGTACCTTGTAGCATTCAGGGTGGTTGCCAAAATAGCAGTGTCCACCCAAGGCAAGTATACCACCTTAACAATATATGTGATTTTTAATTTGGAAATTTAGGAGAGCAGCAAAAGGCCACTTGGAGAATGAAACCCACAGTATGAAACTATCTAACAAGCACTCTTTACTGATGAGAAACATAGACATAAATCATTTGCCTTAAGTTTCAGATTATACAAGACGCGGTTTGTGTTAGCCAAGTGTTCTCCCTGTTTAGGAGCTGGAGAAGCTCTGACGCCAGGGTAACGAGAGAATCTCTGGTCCCCGTGCTCATCCTGGCTTCGTCTGAATCCACCTCTAAAGCCGTCCTAGTTCTCCATGGCTCTGCGTTTAACCATTTTACCTGCTTCTATGTCACACTCTGGACAAGGTTGGACAGGGTCATTGGCAAAATTAGGAAGATACCTACTCCTTCTGTCAGTAATGGCTTGGAGCAAAGAGCTTTCTGCCTCATTGACACCAAACCTTGCAAATGTATTTCTGATGCAATCACAAGTTCTGTTCCTAACTGAGAATCCATGTAAAACTGAAAGGGCAAAGGAAAAGTAGTTTATGTACCTTCAAATGCCAGGAACTGTTACTGCTTTTGGAATGAGTCTGTTATCTATTTTCTTCTGGTAATGGGTTATCTACCTCATTACACATGCTCATTAAGTCTTTGGTCAATGATCAAAGGAATGAATGTTTCTTAGAAGATGACTCATTTCCTTTTTGGCTGTATTCTCTTTTTAAAATATATTTCTTGTTTTTAATTGGAGGATAATTAATTTGCAATGTTGTGTTGGTTTCCATGATACAGTGGCATGAATCAGCCAAAAGTATTCGTATATCTCCTCCCTCTTGAGCCTATCATGTATTCTCTTTCAATATAGATTATTTCCAGTGCTGTCTAAGATTGAGACTAAAGACTTCATCCTGGGGCTGCCTATTTTAGGCCTCTACTGTTTGTACATTCCAGGCTCTCCTGGTGGCTCAGATGGTAAAGAATTGGCTGGCAATGTGGAAGACCTGGTTCGATCCCTGGTTGGCAAGATCCCTTGGAGGAGGGCATGGTAACCCACTCCAGTATTCTTGCCTGGAGATTCCCCATGGACAGAGGAGCCTGGTGGGCTACAGTCCTTGGGATCGCAAAGAGTCAGACATGACTGAGTAACAAAGCACACATGCACATTTATACATCCCATGCTTGCTTCTTTTAGTTACACAGAAACCTTATGCTGGGTAATGTGAAGGATATAAGTGAAAAGTCTAAACCATCATCTTTGGCAAGAATTTCAAGAATACAGTGGGAAAGGATAGTCTGTTTAATAAATGATTTTGGAAAAACTGGAGATCCACATGCAGAAGAATGAAAGTGGACTCCTATCTTATACCACTCACAGAAATAACTTGAAATGGATTACAACTTAAATGTGAAACTTGAAACTGTAAAACTCCTAGAAGAAAATGGGGGGAAGATTCTTGATGTTGATTGGTCTTGGCAACTATTTTTTTTTTTAATATTGCACCAAAAGCACAGATAATAAAAGCAAAAATAAATAAGTGGGACATATCAAACTAAAAAGCTTCTGCCCAGCAAAGAAACAGTTAATAAAATGAAAAAGTAACCTATGGAAAGGGAGATACACTTGTAACCCATGTATCTGACAAGAGTTAAGTGTGAGAGCATTTTAATGAAAAGCATGTAAAGGTTTACTGTGCAGTGGCATGCAGAGTAGGTGGAATGAGAGAGCTCCAGAAAGCAGGACAGTAAATTAGGTGGCCTCTGTTGAGTGGGCCTTGCCCGGGAGGGAAGCTTTGGAGCCAGACAGAGAATGCTTGTTCCAGTTAGGCATTCTGATAGGTCTGGTTCTCTTGGCATTTTGTAAATATTCTCTATCAGCCTTTTCCCTGCTAAAAGATTGGCAACCTTTCAACAATCTCAGGTTATCAGAAGGTAATCCCTTTTCTTCCAATGTTTTTATGCATCATACATCTACTGAATTGTTCCATTAAATGCCTATCTCTAATCATGAAATTTATATGCAGAATGCACTTATCTCATCTGGAAGGAACTCTGAGGGCTAGAGTGAGCACTTAGGAAGTTCAGCAATCATAAGCTTTAAGAATTATGTTTAGTTGCACTAGGCAGATTTGAGTGCACTTCTAGAATACAGCTTAAATCTTCACCCTTAGACTAAGATATACCCTCCTCGAACCTTGTGCCTAGCAAGCAATCTCAGATCTGAGGTTACCTGGATGACAATAAGCCAAAGCACCTAACAGATAATCAGGATGTGGAAGGAGGTGCTGAAAATGCTCTCTTCCTGGCTCAGGTGCCCTGAGTTAGCTCAACATGCAGCCATTTTCACCACTGGGCCTAAAAAGGGATTTTGAGTCTGTTATACTGTAATTCCAGCTTGGCCTTATAAAATACTTTGTTTTAAGCCTGCTTGAAAGCTGCACAGTGCAAACAGATTATTCATTTGCTATCTGTACCTCACTGAATTTTCCTTTGAGAAGAGTGCTGGTTTGGCCTTCTGGGGGGTGTTCCTTTTTTCATAAATAAAAGGCACAAGGAAAGACATGTGACTACCTGACTATGAAAAGTGCCCCAAGTGGATTCTGCAGATGAGCGAGAAATGACAGGTGAACACTGTCTTAAAGTCACCCCAGGGGATTCTCTGTCTGATGTGAGGGAAACAGCAGGGTCCATCCTTTCTGATTCAGTCTTTGACAGGCTGCTTTTCTGACAGTGGCTACAATGTACTAAGTGCTGGATTGGGAAAGGGATAATGGCTGAAGGGCACCATTTACCAATGGCAGGGGAAAGAAGGGAGGAACTAAGGAGATGAAATACGGGAGAGATTTAGATTAGGAAAATCTCTCAAAAAGCCGACCTGCACTTACCTTTGCAAACATCAGAAACTTCATCCTGGTGATCATGTGTTTGGAATGAATGGAGAGTGGATTGTTGTGCATGTCTATAGATACAGTTTTAGTTAAGAACTAAACCACTCTTGAAGATATGAACTTTAGGGTTTTAACAATGGGAGTTAATATACCTTTAGTAGTTTGGCAAACAACCTGTGAGTATGTTTGTTTTTAAACTATTTAATTCCACCTGTGGAGAAGTAAGAATATAAGAATCAAGATTATTCTCCAAATGCTCAGGAAAAATGATGGGCCACTCCAAGGAAGTGTAGGAATAGAAATTGACACAATTGTTAGAAACTCATACACATGGACTGCTTACCTCAACAAGAAAAATTCTCAGGACAGAAATATAGACTTCAAAGTAGCGATGGAAAGACAGCTACAGCTCTAATTTGTATCTAATTTATTTAAGGACAATCTAGAGAAAGCAAAAGAACAGATTCACCCTTGTGATTGTATTATGTCAAGATTGAGACACAGTTCCTATTCTGTTTTTTTTTTTCTACAGATATAAAAACATTTTTTTCCCTCAAAACTCAAAGCTACCTTGCTATCTTGAATAAATTTATTTACCCCAGGGTGCATAGTTTATTCTTAGAAAACAACACACACTTAGGTTTCTTCAACATAGCTGTTAGCTAGCTTACTATTTTATTGGACATTTTTTTTTCCTCATAGGTTTTCTTCAAATGGGAATCAGTAAACTAGATGATATATTTAAGTGCACAGCCAGCAGATGGTCAGGCTGAGATGAGAACATATGGTTGAATATATTGTTTGGTTCAATCTTCCATTGGCACAGAAGGCATATTTGTCTTAATATTCTCCTTTAGCACCTGGATAAATAGGGTAAAAGATTTCCTTTAGTTCTAGGAAATATCTATAATCATCATTAGAAGCATGTTACTATTTTCTATCTAAAAAAGATGAATTGGGCATTATTTAAAAAAAAAAAACCACAAAGAAAATCTAACAATGGCTTTTTTCCTTCTTTTAAAAATCAACTTTATTGAGATATACTTTGCATATAATATGCCTTATTAATTTAAATATTTCAATTTCAAGGAATTTTGACAAATGTGTAGCCACGTAACCACCTCTAAAGTCAAAATAAGAAACTTCTATTATCCCAAGAAAAATTCTTTTATTCCCCTTTTCAATTAATGCCTTCCCATTATTTTAGCCTCTGTCAGCCAATGAAGTGCTTTCTGTCATTATAGTTTTGCCTTTTTTGGAATTTTATGTGAACAAAAATTATGCCATATGTAGTCTTTTAAATCTGACTTCTTTCACAGAGCACAGTGTTTTTGAGATCCATCCCTGTTGTTGTCACTTTTTATTGCTGGATAATTTTCCATTGTATGGATATACATGTTTGTTTATACATTCACAAATTGATGGACATTTGGGTTGTGTACAGCTTGAGACTCGAATGAATATGCCTGATATGGATATTCATTTACAAATATTTGTGACTAAACTTTTTTTTTCAGTTCCCTTGGGTAAATATGTAGGAGTGAACTTGCTAAATTACATCAAATGTCTTTTTTTTTTCTTTTTGGTTTTTAGGATTTTTAAAAAAAACATTCTAAAATAAACAAGTCATTAACCATGCAACTACATGCTATATTTACCATGCAACTAAATATGTATATATATATATATATATATATATGCATATAAAATATATGTATGCTATATATATATATATGTATATATATATATATAATAACAAACCCTTAGTGTCGTATTATTCAGCCAGAAACAAATGCTTATTATCACATACCACTAAGTTTTAAGAATGTTGGTTAAGGAACATTATTAAAGCAATTCATTTGGCTTTCCAGGTGGTGCTAGTGGGAAAGAACCTGCCTACCACTGCAGGAGATGTAAGAGACGCGGGTTCAATCCCTGGGTTGGAAAGATCCCCTGGAGGAGAAAATGGGAACCCACTCCAGTATTCTTGCCTGAAGAATCCCACGGACAGAGGGGCCTGGCGGGCTACAGGCCATCATGTAGCAAGGAGTCATGTCTGACTGACAGGACTCAGCACACGTGCAAAAACTGGTAGTAAGAATGTGATGGAGCTGTAAGAGCAACCTAAATTTGCGGCATTGTCTTTAGAATGAGAAACTGTTGTAAGGATCCTGAAAATAGCAACCCATATTTTCTGGGGGAGAGGAACATCTGGTAAATCTGTCTCCTAATGAACTTGTGACATTGGGCATGGAAATTTTGAGGCAGATTGTCAATAGGATGAGCTGATTGATATTAGTTCACATTTGATAAGATGCTTGAAAAACCAGTGAGTGTTAGTCACTCAGTCGTGTCTGACTCTTTGTGACCCCATGAACCCCACCAGGCTCCTCTGTCCATGGAATTCTGCAGGGAAGAATTTTGGAGAGGGTAGCCATTCTCTTTTCCAGGGGATCTTCTCAACCCAGAGACCAAACCTGGGTCTTCTGCATTTCAGGCAGATTCTTCACTGTCTGGGCCACCAGGGAAGCAACAAACAGAGGAACTCAGGAAAAGAATATTTAAAAGGTAATATTGAATGCTCAGAAAATCTAGAATTTTCAAGGTTGAAAAATGAAACTCAAATCTCCACCAGTTGAAGATAAAATTAAGTGATATTTTGAGTTTAAAATGCCTTCTACGACATGGCCTCATGGCAAAAACCAAATTGAGGGTTTGATTTTAAAGACAGCTTCACAAAAATGACAAAACATGTATATGACTGTGGCACGTTTGGTTAGGAACACTGAACAACTTAAGATAGGGCTCAGTAGATCATTACAACTGGACAAAATACTCCTATAAAGGAGATTAAGAATATAATCAACCCCACTGAAGGAATATACAGTAAAAGGACTTGCACTTAAGTCTATAGAGGGAGAAACATGCCCCCAAAAGAATTATGAATGTGACATTAGGCATATGAGACTGACTGATCAAACTCAAAGACTTTTTATAAAAGGACAGGGGTGAGTTTCAGAAAGTTGTATTTACAAAAGTACATCAGCCTTGTTTTAAGAATGAGCAATGAGAAGAACATTGGGATTCCAACTTTATTCAGGCAGGAGCACTGTTCAGGTTCTTAAAAGGACCTATCCTCTGGTGGTCTTTTCAGATGTAACCAAAGGTGAAAGAGAAAGTATCACAGAGGGTGGATCAAAGAACCATGGGGAACAGTAGTTTAGGAACATACTTCTAGGGCCTAATCGAGATGCATTTACTGCCTGCAGTAGGATTTTGGGGACTCCAGTGCTGTGCTTAGTCACTGTCATGTCTTACTCTTTGTGACCCCACGGACTGTAGCCTGCCAGCCTCCTCTGTCCATGGGGATTCTCTAGGCAAGAATACTGGAGTGGGTTGCCATGCCCTCCTCTTCCCAACATAAGTATCAAACCCAGGTTTCCCGCATTGCATTTACCATCTGAGCCACCAGGGGGGCCCAAGAAGACTGGAGTGGTTAGCCTGTCTCTTCTCCAGGGGAAATTCCCGACCCAGGGATTGAACTGGGGTCTCCTGCATTGTCGGTGGATTCTTTACCAGCATGAATAGGTAAACTAAATAGTCTAAACGAATATGGTTCACATCTATTCTTTTGTTTTCCAAATTTTGAATGGATTGTGTATCCAAGAGATGCTTAAGGTTGAATTCATGAACAATGCTTTTTAATTTTCAAATTCTATGGATACTTTTTTCTTCCATTAATAAGGTCTCAGTCTTTTGTTTCAGTGGCCTGGCAGTGATTTTCTTAATTTTTGTTTTTCGGAATGGTTCTCTTAATCTCATACATACTTCTTTGTCTTGGGCCAACCCCTTGTGGGTGCCTTTGGAGAATAAATTCAAGTCCCCAGTGTAGTGGATGCTCATGATCAGAAGAGTCAAACCCCAGTTTAGAAGCCTGGTTCCTTCTTAAGCAGTATTGTTCAGTGGCATCTGTTATGGAGATGCCCCCTAATAGCCACCCTTCTGAGACTCCGGAATTTATTATTCTCAAGAAGTCTGTGAAAACCAAAACCAGTGTTGAAATTGGTTAAGTTTATATTCTTCTTCAGAAATCCAGAAATTTATGCAGACCAAACCTAAGGCGCTGTTGTTCTTACTTCCTTGCCGCAGTCAGAATGCTTGTGTGTATGTATGCTCAGCTGCCCAGTTGTGTGCGACAGTTTGTGTCCCCATGGACTATAGCCTGCCAGGCTCCTCTCTTCATGGTATTTTTCAGGCAAGAATACTGGAGGGTTTGCCATTTCCTTCTCCAGCAAATCTTCCCAACCCAAGCATTGAACCCACATCTCCTGCATTGGCAGGCTGATCCTTAACCACTGAGCCACCCGGGAAACCCTTTTAGAGGGCTTGGGTTGCCTTATTTCAGCCTGAAGTAGCCAGTTGGTCCACTGTAGTCTTAGAGCCATGTCCCTAGCATCCCCTCTAGGTTCCATGCAGGTCACTGACAACTGTAAAAAGGTAAAAAGTCACCTTAAAAAAAGTTTTAATTTTATAGTTCAAAACTGGCATGCACTCTCCATGGCTGGAGGCTACTTTATTCCTCTGACATAGATGACTGAGAAGCCTTGGAACATAAATATATGCAATAAGCCAATAATTCTGCCTGCCTTTCTGCTGCTCCTACAGGGTATCTCAGTTCTGGCAAACAGAAGGGTAATGGGAATTAGAAGGTGGGGGAAACAGCAATAAAAATATAAATCAAAGAAAGAAGGAAATCCATTTGCTCCTTGGCAGCAGAGACAGTGCTCGGCTAATCCATGCTGAGTGCAATCCAATACTCCTTTATATAATCCTGCGCCGGTGGAAGAAAATTAAAGTTTAATGCAATAACGGCTGACACAAATCACTTTTGTTGCCCAGAAGCAGATTAAAGAATAGTTAAAATCATACAAATCTAATTTCTTTTTTTGTTGTTGCGTTATTCTGTAACATCTTGACGCTTTAATCCCTAGCATCAGTTTTTGATTATTAAACATATATTACCAACATAAGAAAGATTGTGGGAAAAACAGTGACAGCCAGGAAATGATTTGTGCTCAAATGGTACATGTTAAAGCTCTTTCAAAATCCATAAATTTTTCATAGGTTCATAGAGGGCTGTGCCTTTAATCAATCTGTGTCAAGGGAATTTTAAAATAAGCATAAAGGTAATGGAATGCTATCAATCATAATTGGGACTGGAAAGAACCATCACTGTCCATCAGCTCTCACTCTTGCATTGTGCATATCTCTGTGTGTGTGTGTGTGTGTGTGGTGCACACGTATATGTCAGAATTGTGCGTTACCATTTTCTGTTTTTGATTGCTGCCATCAGTGGGATAATGTGAGGACTTTGTATGAAGATAGACATGAATTTTAAAACAGAGCTTAATTTGGCTACAGTTTCCCCCTTTGCCTGCTCTCTGCCTCTTCAGAGACAGTGACTCGCTTCATCTCTGAAACAGACTTGCTTCGTCAGAACAAATGCCTTTGTGAAAATAAAGCTCCCCCAGTTTTTAACCTATATAAAAATTTCTCTTCGTAGATGCAGACATTACAAATGATTTAGAATTTTGTGTTTGGAAACTTTCAAACACAAAGACCCAGGACCAACACAGTGAAAGGAAAATTAACACAGGTTTCTTGACAAAATTTTGATAGGGCAGAAAAGTTTTTTTGCAGAAAGTTTTGCTGGACTTATGTAAAATTTTTGTTTTGATGCTGTGGGTTTCCAGTAACACTCTGGGTGTTTTTCCATAGAAAGTTCTAAAATAATCTCTGTTCCATTTCGTGGAAACTTTGTGGCCAGTAGACAGTATCCATATTTAGCTCATAGTGTCAGCAAAAGATTTCCAAGGAAAGAGAATTCTAGATGCATGCTTCAGTTGTCCTATTGATAGGATTTTTATCTCTCCCCTTGACCTCAATCTTTGTGTGTGTGTGTGTGTTTGTTTTTTAACTTTTATGATGGAAAGTTTCAAACACAATAGCAGAAAGTATGGTATCACAAGTAATAATCCATTAAGTCCAAATCTGTTCTACCTCCAAATTTACTTTTACCCATTCTTCCATACCCCTGATTATTTTGAAGTAAATCTCTGATACCATATCATTTAATCAACAAATACTTCAGCATCTATATCTAAATATAAGAATTGTTTTTCAAAATATAACCAAAAAGCATTATACCAACTTAGAAATCATCAATAAATTTTAAATATCACTAAATATTCATCATTCCAATTTCCACGCTTTTCTCGTGTTATTTTTTAAATTTTATTTGCTCAAATAATCAAAAGAGTGTTTCCAATTGCAATTGATTGATTGTGTCAGATACTTTTTATCTATAAGCTTCTTTATTATATTTCAATCTCTTTCTCTTATTCTCTCTCACTTTTCTTTTTAGTTGTCATACAAACTTCCATACCTACCATTTGAGTTTCCTACCATTTGAGTTTCACTGAATGAATTTCCTTGATGTCCATTTAACATGACTTGTCCTGGAATTTCTCATAACTTGGTAGTTAGGACTATAGGCTTGATCTTTTCCAGAGCAGATCTTCCTGGTTCCATTTTCTTGGTTCAAATATTGACCAAGTTTGATGGAAGGTACTTTTGGGGTCAGTTCAAGGTTGGGTTCAGATACAATCATTCAGTGGCTGTGCCAAAAATCATTATGAACATTGGAGGCTTTGTATGGAAGGGGTTGTTTCAGAAGAGCCCATGCCGTCCTGGGTTCCAGTAATCAGCGGTTATCCTGTATAATTCCTTTCTTGTTCCACTCACCTAAGAGCACTGTAAGCACATTATTTTTTGCAGTGAATTTATACACTCTTGGAATTTTGGGTCTGGATTTGATAATATAAATTCTCATCCATCCTAAAATACTTACTTCTGAAAGGACACTGAGGCTGAGAAACAACATGTAAGTTGTACAAGACTGTATGATTTTTTTTAACACAAGTTTACTCTAGAATTCCCACATTTATTAAATCTAGAGTTTGACTCCATTTCTATGGACTCTATATCTTCCCTAATGTATTGTATGCACTTTGATAGGGCAAAAGTCCTATTCAGGGTGCTCTGCAATTTAGTGACCACTCTCCTATGAGATTATTGTTGGTATAACAAGATTCAATGTTATTCCTTAATGGATTTTGGGTTTTTTCTGTTTATGCGAGTACCCAGTCATGTCTGACTCTCTGAAACCCTGTGGCCTGTAGCCCGCCAGGCTCCTCTGTCCATGGGATTTTCCAGGCAAGAATACTGGAGGGGATTGCCATTTCCTTCTCTAGGGGATCTTCCCAACCCGGGGATTGAACCTAAATATCTTATATCTCCTGCACTGGCAGACCGATTCTTTACCACTAGTGCTGTCTGAGTAGCTTGGGTTTACTGTTAAAGCTGAAAAACAAAGCTCTGTAAGCAGATATATATGATCAAAAAATTTATTTGTCACAACTCCTCTAAATCAGGGACATTTAAAAATTAATGGTATCATTGCATCACATAGACTCTAAGTAAGCCTTGTGATTTATTGTGTTTAAAACTAAAACTCAATGTATTTGCCACCCATCTCTAGATGGCTTGTGTTTATACCTTTGAGAGTGGACCATTTCTGGTGGTAATATTGGTTTATTTGTGCTCAAACACAAGTGAAACGAGACTTCAAGTGTAATAAAGAACTTTAGTTGATTAAATACCTATTATATGCCATGTGCTGACACTTGGTTTGAATAAACACATCTAATGACTGTAGAAAGTGTGTTGGTGCTGGTATTATTATTTTACATGTGGAGAATTGAGCCTTATGGAGTTTAGGCAAAGTTGCTCGAGCTTACACAGCTGATAAATGGAAATGCTGGAATGTAACCAGAGTTGTCTGAGTCCAAATCATATGGTTTTCTGCCGTGATACATTGCCTCTGTGATGATGGGACTTCAAGTCAGAAGATCATAGCTGTGCCTCTAATTATCTGTGATAAAACTGAGCAAATCATTTGCTCTTTGAACCTCAGGTTTATCATTTCTGAAAATGGATTATAAAAAGAAATTAAATTTGTCATTAGAGTCAAAGGGCTGGTATATGTGAATAACACTCTAAAGATGGTAATGTGTTATACAAATGCCTGTCATTCTAATTTACCTTCTTATCTCTATCATACTTGTGACAGTAATTTTGCCTGTGTGGGCCATTAGAGGATTAGAGAAAAAATGGGAATCTCTGTCTCAAAATCTGGCTTTATTTCCTAAGTCAGTAACTCCTGCGAGTACTTGTGATTCTGTGGCAGAAGTGTTGTATGGTTTTGCATAGTGGCAGGCGTGAAGAAGCTTTTGATCAGATTCGCATTAAGAAATGACTTGTAGGCCAGCTTCTGGGAGTGCTGTCCATAGTCACCAACGAGCTCCCAGTCCTGATTGCCCCAGATGAAGAAAGCTGCGTCACTCAACAGTAAATCTTTTCCAGGATGACCCAAATAGGACTCCTAGTTGCGACAGGGATAGTAAACTCAGCCATTTAGTCCATGTAGGACACTTTTCCTGTCCACTGTAGGATACCAGGGGCTTCCCTGGTGGCTCAGACGGTGAAGAATCTGCCTGCAATGAGGGAGACCTGGATTCGATCCCTGGGTTGGGAAGATCCTCTGGAGGAGGGCATGGCAACCCACTCCAATATTCTTGCCTGTTCATGAGGATTCTCAGGAACAGAGGAGCCTGGCGGGCTACAGTCCATGTGTTCACAGAGAGTTGGACTCAGCTGAGTGACTAAACACAGCACAGTACGGGACACATTTATGGATATGCCCTCCAGAACTTCCCGTGTGGCTGGACAAGGTTTTGTGGACCTGTATCAGTTTGACTTCTCTCTCTGATCAGTCCTGCTTTCTCCTCTTCCATTCCACAAGCATGGATTCCTAATCAAACCTGATAAATATTTGGCATGCTGTACTCCATTTCATTGTCTGTTTTCACAGAACCTAACCTGTGACAGACATATGTATTTCCAGAGATAATTTCTTTTGATGTTTCATTCTAGGAAAACAAACTATAATATGCCTGCCTATTACAGACTTAGAGTCTTCTTCAAATGTAATTCCCTTTTGACTTCCAATAAAATAGAATGTGTTTGAAAAATGGCAGATGCATTCCAATTCAGGTAGACCATTTGGGATCTCCTTTCCCTTGGACTGCAAGGAGATCAAACCAGTCAATCCTAAAGGAAATCAGTCCTGAATATTCATTGGAAGGACTGAGGCTGACGCTGAAACTACAATATTTTGGCCTCCCAATGCAAAAAACTAACTCATTGGAAAAGACCTTGATGCTGGGAAAGATTAAAGGCAGGAGGAGAAGGGGATGACGGAGGATGAGATGGTTGGGTGGCATTACTGACTCAATGGACATGAGTTTGAGCAAGCCCTGGGAGTTGGTGATGGACAGGGAAGCCTGGCGTGCTGCAGTCCATGGGGTCACAAAGAATCGGACATGACTGAGTGACTGAACTGAACTTCTTTGATTGGCTTTCCCTTGTGGCTCAGCTAGTAAAGAATCTGCCTGCAATGCGGGAGACCTGGGTTCGATTCCTGGGTTGGGAAGATCCCCTGGAGAGGGAAAAGGCTACCCACTCCAGTATTCTAGCCTGTAATAATCCATGGACTGTTTAGTCCATGGGGTCACAAAGAGTTGGACACGACTGAGCAACTTTCACTTCTTTGGTTAATTTGAACAGGAATCAAAAAAGGTTTTATAACTGTGTGTTGCAGTGTCTGAATATATCAACTTGATATCATCAGTAACAATGTCCATGACAAAGAGAGCATGTCTTCATTCAATTTTTCCTTTCTTGCGAAGAGAGAAAAGGGTCTTTGTTGGTAGATTTGATGTTTTATTTGAAGTGGATTTGATTTGACTCTAAGAACATAGTATTGTGACTGAGAACCAAGAAGTAAAGGGTGATGATTTCAAAATACAGTGGAGGAAATGGAACATAGGAAAAGGATAGAATTAGAAACAGGATAGAACATTGCTAGTACTCTAAAATATGCCTAAAATTAGGTGGATGGAATTAGATAGAAATCATTGTACAAAGTAAAGAAATGAGATTACACTAAGAAAATATGGTTAGAAAGTTTATATTCTTTTTTTCTTTCAGTACCACAATCTAATTTTAATTTTCTTAAAATTTATTAGTTCTTTTAAATTTAGAAAAAACATAAGGAAGGTCTTTTATGTCACCATCACCTTTTTCCTAATGAAAAAAGAAAAACAGCAATTTTAAAAAGCAAAGTTTAAAAATTCAGGGTAAAGATAGCTGTATCATGAAGAGGAAATGCCTTCCTTTAAGTGCCTATCCCATAAAGAAGCTGCTGTAACAGCTCCTTATTAATCTTCTCAGGAGAAAAAGTTAGGCATATATTATTGTGTGCATGTGCATTTATGTATTTAGTTATCAATGTATGTGTAAAATATGTACATATTATTATTTTCTGATTCTATTCCAAAAACAAACTACCCCAAAACTTAGTGGTTTAAAACAATAACTGTCTTATTATATCTTCTGATTGTGTATATTAGGAATTTGAACAGAGCCCCCCTAGGCAATTCTTCTGCTCTATGTGGCATTGATTTGGCTTCTAGGAAATATTCAGTTGGTGGCTGGTCTGGTCTGAAGTGCTGTCTTATGTGGCAGCTCAGGGATCTCAGTGATCAAACCAGAGTTGGAATAGGGTCACTGTATGTTTTCTGTTGGTCAGCGCAGTCACAGCTAGGTCAGATTCAAGGGGAGGAAAATAAGACCTCACTTATTGGTGGCTGGAGCGTCAAAGTTACCATGTGAATTTACTTTAACTGAGTATTATGTATATAATTTACCAGTTATATACCTATGTATATGCAGCATGTGTATTCATTAATGTATTTATCTATATTCCACAAGAAATGCACACAAAATGATCAGAAACTGAATATTCTTACAACCGAAGAATATGTATGGTGTAGGATAAACCATTAGAAGTAAAATTCCTCTCAATTTTATATTATAGAACTGTAACTTCTTATTTTAAAGGATAAGTCTCAACTACTATTCATGATCATGAACATAGATTTCAGAACTTGAAATTGGACTCTGCCTAAATGTAGCAGCATTTGATGCTTACGGTTACAGAAGACAAATAGTAAACAATTTGTCTTTTAAAAATGTTTTAATCGAAGTATAGTTGATTTACAGTACTGTGTTAGCCTTAGGTATACATCACCATATTTTAGTTACATATTCATATATGTGTATATGTATATATCAATATATATGTGTGCGTGCTAAGTTGCTTCAGTTGTGTCCAACTCTTCGCAACCCTATGGACTGTAACCTGCCAGACTCCTCTGTCCTTGGGATTCTCCAGGCAGCAATACTGAAGTAGGTTGTAACGCCCTTCTCAGGGGATCTTCTCAACTGAGGGATCGAACCCACATCTCTTATGTCTCCTGCATTTGCAGGTAGATTCTTCGCCATTAGTGCTACCTGGGAAACCATATATATATTATATATTATATATATATATGTATATATATATATATCTTCTTAATGTAAAGCTTGTTGAATTTTTTAAAAATATTCATGTATTTGGCTGTATTAGCTGTAGCACGCAGCTTGTGTCACGTGGGATCTTTCATCATGGTTCACCGACTCAGTAGTTGTGGTGTGCAGGCTTAGTTCCCCTGAGGCCTATGGGATCTTAGTTCCCCAAGCAGGGATTTTACCCATGTGCCCTACATTGCAAGGTGGGTTCTTAACCACTGGGACACCAGAGAAGTCTCCATATATTTTCTTTTTCAGATTCTTTCCCCTTACAGGTTATTACAAGATATTGAGTATAATTCCCTGTACTATTCAGTAGGTCCTTGGTGGTTATCTATTATATATATAATAATATGTATGTATAGTGTGTATATGTTAATCCTGCCCTCCTAATTTATCCCTCCCCCACTTTCCCCTTCAGCAACCATGTTTGTTTCTGTATCTGTGGGTCTGTTTCTGTTTTGGAAATAATAAGTCCATTAGTATGTTCTTTTTTTCAGATTCCACATGTAAGTGATAGCATATGACATTTGTCTTTCTCTGTCTGGCTTACTTCTTTTTGTATGATAATCGCTAGGTCCATCCATGGTGGTGCAAATGGCATTCATTCTTTTATGCGATTGAGTTATATTACACAGTGTATGCATATATATTTTATATGCCACATATTCCTTATCCATTCATCTGTTGATGGACGTTTAGGCTGCATCCATGTCTTAGCTGTTGTATTCAACAGTACTGCAGTGAACATTGAGGTGCATGTATCCTTTTGAATTACAGTTTTCTCCAGATGTATACCCAGGAGTGGGATTGCAGGATCGTATGGTAAATCTATTTTTAATTTTTTAAGGAACCTTTGTACTGTTCTCCATAGCGGTTGGACCAATTCACATCCCTACTAACAGTGTAGTAGAGTTTCCTTTTCTGCATACCCTCTCCAGCATTTATTGTTTGTAGACTTTTTTGTAGATAACCATTCTGACTGGAGTGAGGTTACTTTTATATACCTCATTGTAGTTTTGATTTGCATTTCTCTAGTAACTAGTGATGTTGAGCATTTTTCCATGTGTCTGTCTGTGATCTGTATGTCTTTGGAGAAATGTCTATAGATCTTCTGCCTGTTTTTTTTGAATGGGCTTTTAATACTGAGTTATATAAGCTGTTTGTGTGTTTGTATATTTTGGAAATTGTTGGTCTCATCATTTGCCAGTATCTTCTCCCATTTGGTACATTGTCTTTTCATTTTGTTTATGGTTTCTTTTACTGTGTAAAAACTTTTAAGTTTAGGTCCTATTTAGTTGTTTGTCTGTTTGTTTTTATTTCCATTACTCTAGCAGACAGATCCAAAAATATTGCTACAATTTATGTCAGAGTCTTCCGCCTGTGTTTCCCTCTAGGAAACTGGTCTTCCTCTGGTGTCTGGTCTTACATTTAAATCTTTAACCAATTTTGAGTTTTATATTTTGTATCTAGCAGTATAGGCTGTTAGAGAATGTTCTAATTTCATTCTTTACATGTAGCTACCCAGTTTTCCCAGCACCACTTATTGAAGAGACTGTCTTTTCTCCATCATGTAGTCTTGCTTCCTTTGTTGTAGATCAATTGACCATAGGTGCATGGGTTTATTTCTGGGCTTTCTATCCTATTCCATTAATCTATATGTCTGTTTTTGTGTGAGTACCATACTGTTTTAATAACTGTAGCTTTGTTGTATTGTCTGAAATCAGGGATTCTGATTACTCCAGTTCTGTTTTTCTTTCTCAGGATTGTGTGACTATTCAGGATCTTTCATATTTCCATTTAAATTAAAAGTATTTTTGCTCTAGTTTTGTGAAAAAAATGCCGTTGATAATGTATTAGGGATTGCATTAAATTTGTAGATATCTTTGGGTAGTATAGTCATTTTAACAATATAGATTCTTTTAATCTTAGAACATAGTGTATCTTTCTATCTGTTTGTGTTATCTTCAGTTTCTTTCATCAGTGTCTTATAGGTTTCAGAGTATAGGTCTTTTGCCTCCTTAGATAGGTTTACTCCTAGGTATTTTATTTTTTTGATGTAATCATATGGGATTGTTTCCTTAATTTCTCTTTCTGATTTTTCATTGTTAGTGTATAGTAATGCAACAGGTTTCTGTGTATCAATTTTATATTTTTCTACTTTACTCAATTCATTGATGAGCTCTAGTAGTTTTCTGGTAGCATTTTTAGGAATTTCTAGGGACATGTATAGTATCATGTCCTCTGCAAACAATGAGTTTTACTTCTTTTCTTTGGATTCCTTTTATTTCCTCTTCTTATCTGATTGCTGTAGCTAGGACTTCTAAAACTGTTGAATAAAACTGACAAGAGTAGACATCCTTGTCTTGTTCCTAATTAGAGGAAATGCTTTAAGCTTTTAACCATTGAGTAATATGTTAGCTGTGATTTGTCATACATGGCCTGTACTATTTTTTAAATTAATTTATTTTAATTGGAGGCTAATTACTTTACAATACTGTGGTGGTTTTTGCCATACATTGACATGAATCGGCCATAGGTGTACATGTCTCCCCCCATCCTGAACCTCCCACCCACCTCCCTGCCCACCCCATCCCTCTGACTTGTCCCAGAGCACCAGCTTTGAGTGTCCTGCTTCATGCATCAAACTTCCACTGGTCATCTATTTTACTTATGGTAACATACATGTTCCAATGCTATCCTCTCAAATCATCCTACCCTCACCTTCTCCTACATAGTCCAAAAGTCTGTTCTTTAGATCTGTGTCTCTTCTGTTGTCTTGCATATAAGATCATCATTACATTACCATCTTTCTAAATTCCCTACTGCTGCTGCTAAGTTGCTTCAGTCATGTCCGACTCTGTGTGACCCCATAGACGGCAGCCCACCAGGCTTCCCCATCCCTGGGATTCTCCAGGCAAGGACACTGGAGTGGGTTACCATTTCCTTCTCCAATGCATAGAAAATGAAAAGTGAAAGTGAAGTCGCTCAGTCATGTCCAACTCCCAGCGACTCATGGACTACAGCCCACCAGGCTCCTCCGTCCATGGGATTTTCCAGGCAAGAGTACTGAAGTGGGGTGCCATTACCTTCTCAAATCCCCTAATATATGCATTAATATACAGTATTGGTGTTTTTCTTTCTGACTTACTTCACTCTGTGTAATAGGCTCAAGTTTCATCCGCCTCATTAGAACTGACTCAAACATATTCTTTTTTTTTCAGTTCAGTTCAGTCGCTCAGTCATGTCCGACTCTTTGCAACCCCATGAATCGCAGCATGCCAGGCCCCCCTGTCCATCACTAACTCCCGGAGTTTATTCAAACTCATGCCCATCAAGTCGGTGATGCCATCCAGCCATCTCACCCTCTGTTGTCCCCTTCTCCTCCTGCCCCCAATCCCTCCCAGCATCAGGGTCTTTTCCAATGAGTCAACTCTTTGCATGAGGTGGCCAAAGTATTTGAGTTTCAGCTTCAGCCTCAGTCCTTCCAATGAACACCCAGGACTGATCTCCTTTAGGATGGACTGGTTGGATCTCCTTGCAGTCCAAGGAACTCTCAAGAGTCTTCTCCAACACCACAGTTCAAAAGCATTAATTGTTTGGTGCTCAGCTTTCCTCACAGTCCAACTCTCACATCCATATATGACCACTGGAAAAACCATAGCCTTGGCCAGATGGACCTTTGTTGGCAAAGTAATGTCTCTGCTTTTTAATATGCTATCTAGGTTGGTCATAACTTTCCTTCCAAGGAGTAAGCGTCTTTTAATTTCATGGCTGCAGTCACCATCTGCAGTGATTTTGAAGCCCAAAAAAATAAAGTCTGACACTGTTTCCACTGTCTCCCCATCTATTTGCCATGAAGTGATGGGACCAGATGCCATGATCTTAGTTTTCTGAATGTTGAGCTTTAAGCCAACTTTGTTTTTTTGAATAATATTCCATTGTGTATATGTACCATAACTTCCTTATCCATTCATCTGCTGATAAACATCTAGGTTGCTTCCATATCCTAGCTATTGTAAACAGTAGTACAATGAACATTGGGGTACATGTGTCTCTTTCAGTTCTGGTTTCCTTGGTCTATATACCCAGCAGTGGGATTGATGGATCGCATGGCAATTCTATTTCCAGTATTTTAAGGAATCTCCACACTGTTCTCTCTAGTGGCTGTACTAGTTTGCATTTCTACCAACAGTGTAAGAGGGTTCCCTTTTCTCCACACCCTCTCCAGCACTTATTGTTTGTAGAATTTTTGATGGCAGCCATTCTGTCCAGCATGAGATGGTACCTCATTGTGGTTTTGATTTGCATTTCTCTGATGATGAGTGATGTTGAGAATCTTTTCATGTGTTTGTTAGCCATCTGTATGTCTTCTTTGGAGAAATGTCTGTTTAGTTCTTTGGCCCATTTTTTGATTGGGTCGTTTATTTTACTAGTATTGAGCTGCATGAACTGCTTGTATATTTTGGAGATTAAATCTTTGTCAATTGTTTTGTCTGCTATTATTTTCTCCCATTCTGAAGGCTCCCTTTTCACCTTGCTTATAGTTTTCTTCATTGTGCAAAAGCTTATAAATTTAATAAGGTCCCATTTGTTTATTTTTGTTTTAATTTCCTTTACTCTGGGAGGTGAGTCAAAGAGGATCTTGCTGTGGTTTATGTCAGAGAGTGTTCTGTCTAATACTTGGCCTTTATTGTGTTAAGGTAAGTTCCCTCTATTCCTACTTTCTAGAGAATTTCTATCATAAATGGATGTTGATTTTTGTCAAAAGCTTTTTCTGCATCTATTGAGATGATCATTTGATTTTTGTTCTTTAGTTTGATAATGTTCATTTCTAGGATAACTCCCACTTTGCATCCCTGGGATAACTCCCACTTGATCTTGGTGTATGACCCTTTAGTGTATTGTTGGGGATTCAATTTGCTAGTATTTTGTTGAGGATTTTTGTGTCTCTTTTCATCAGTGATATTGGCCTGTAATTTTGTTTTTGTGTGTGTGGTTATCTTTTTTTGTGGTATTAAGTTGATAAAGGCCTCATGATTTCAGAAGTGTTTCTTCCTCTATGATTTTAGGAAATAATTTCAAAAGGATTGGTATTAACTCTTCTCTAAATGTTTGGTAAAATTCACCTGTGAAGCCTGGACTTTTGGTCCTGGACTTTCATTTGCTGAGAAAGTCTTTTTTTGCAAGATCTCTTTAAATGATTTTTTAAATCTTTTTTTAAAAAGATTTATTGATTAATTATTATTATTTTGCCTGGGCTGGGTCTTTGTTGCCATGTTCAGGCTTTCTCTAGTTGCAGTGAGCAGGGTCCACTCTTCCTTGCAGTGCATGGGTTTCTCATTGCGGCTGCCTCTCTTGGGGAGCGTGGGCTGTAGGGCACTCGGGCTTCAGTATTTGCAGCTCACGAGCTCTGGCGCATGGGCTCAGTAGTTGTGGCACACAAGCTTAACTGCTCCGCAGCAGGTGGAATCCTCCTGGACCAGGGATCAAACTTGTGTCTCCTGCATTGGCAGGCAGATTCTCAACCACTGGACCACCAGGGAAGCCCTTGCTGGGAGTTTTTCAGTCACAGATTAAATTACAGTACTTTAAATTGGTCTGTCCATATTTCCTATTTCTTCCTGGTTCAGTCTTGGGAGAATGTACCTTTCTCAGAATTTCTCAGTTTTTTTCTAGGTTTTCCATTTTGTTGATGTATAGTTGTTACAGTAGTATCTTATGATTCTTTGTATTAATGTGGTGTCATTTGTGACTTCTCCTTTTTCACTTCTAATTTTATTTTTTTGAGCCCTCTCCCTTTTTTCTTGAAGAATCTGGCTAAAGGTTTATCAATTTTATTTATCTTTTCAGAGAAGCAGCTTTTAGTTTCACTGATCTTTTCTATTGTTTTCTTCTTCTTTATTTCATTTATTTCTGCTTTGATCTTTATGGTTTCTTTTCTTGTACTAACTTTGGGTTTTGTTTGTTCTTCTTCCTCTCATTGCTTTAGATGTAAGGTTAGGTTATTTGATGTTTTTCTTGTTCCTTTTAGTTAGCCTGTATTTCTGTAAACTTGTCTCTTAGAACTGCTTTGCTGCATCTCATAGATTTTGGATCTAGGGATACAATTAGACCAAAAGTGAGGGAATGTAAAAAGATATTCCATGGAAATGGAAATCAAAAGAAAACAGGAGTTGCAATACTTATGTCAGACAGAATAGACTTTAAAATAAAGACTTCTGTAAGAGACGAAGAAGGACAGTACATAATGGTCAAGGGATCAATCCGAGAAGAAGACAATTATAAATATATATGCACCCAACATAGGAGCACTTCAGTTTTTATGGGAAATATTGACAGATGTAAAAGGAGAAATTAACCTTAACACAATGATAGTGGTAGACTTTAACACATCACTTACAATGTATGATCATCCAGAAAAATCAGTAAGGAAACACAGGCCTTAAATGACACATTAGACCAGATGAAATTAATATTTATAAAGTATTCCATCTAAAAGCAGCAAAATATACATTCTTTTCAAGAATACATAGAATAGGCTCCAGGATTGATCACATGCTGGGCCACAAAGCAAGACTCAGTAAATTTAAGAAAATTTAAATCATATCAAGCATCTTTTCCAACCACAACACTATGAGATTAGAAATCAGCTACAAGAAAAAAAGTGCAAAAAAACACAGATATGTGGAAGCTAAACAATATGCTACTTAACAACCAAGGGATCACTGAAGAAATCAAAGAGGAAATAAAAAAATATCTAGAGGCAAATGAAAGTGAAAACATGACAACCCAAAGCTATGGGATGTAGTAAACTACTTATTCTATTTACACTGATCATTAATGCAAAGCAAACAACACAATAAGAATAAATAAGTCTCATTATTGATTTTAAAGATTCTTTTCTATTCCATGATTTCCATTTTGTTGGCATACTGTTACATGAGATTCCTGAAGCTTGTCTCTTGGGAAATTGTATAAATCACAAACAGTAAATCTGGAGTAGGTATTTACTAATTTTGGCAGTAAGTTGACATGTCATAACTAGCTATAGGGGAATTATCTGGGGTGAGAGAATAAGAGAATAAATTCTTTGTAAAAGTGAATTGGGTTTTTCCTCCCTTTCCTGTAAACCTACTCAGAGGCTTAAGTACTTCTCCTCCTCTACACTTAACGCAGACTATTCTAAGTGGTAACTGAGCTCTGCGGGACTGATGGATCTGCCTGAAGGTAGTTTAGGGGACTGTCTCTTCTCTACTTGATCCTTGTTCTTATCATTGTCTTCAGACAGGTGTTGTATATACTTGAAACTTCTCTATTTGTCTGTAGCCTCAATGGTTTCCTTCCTTAATCTCACACAGATAGTACTGTGGGTACAGTTTTGTTCATCTTCTTCCTCTTTCACTCCTTTCCACTGTCTTAATTCCATCTTTTCAGAAGCACATCAAATATATAGAAAGCTTTTAATATTTGAATTAAAGAAAATACATACATTCTAAAGGAAAATCATATGTATTCAAAGAAATCAGTCTTTTTAAACTCTGAAAAACTATGTATTAGTAAAAATACATTATTTTTATGCCATTTGTGGCTTTATCTGATACACTGCTGCCATGATTTAAGCAGAAAATGTTTGTTATTGTCAATATCCCTGAAAAGGAATGAGGTCACCCTGATACATTCATCATCAGTAAATATTTATTGAATTCCTCCTGCATGCTGTTTCAGGAACTAGCAGTAAAGAGACAGACATAGTTCTCAGAAACTTTACATTCTGTTGTTTATGTGAATGTAGCTAGGTAGTAGACGAGGCCACTAAGATTATTTCTTAATTTTTGTCCAGGGTATAGGTTACAATCACTATGATCAGCCAGCATTTGCAAAGCCTGAAATATCATCATTTGGTCTGATCATGGCCTGGGATTCTATCTGAAGTTCAGCCCACGTGCCTTCTGTAATAAATATCTTTTGCTTCCAAAAACTTCAGATATTATATTTTTCCAAACAATGTTTGAGAGACAGCTCTGCATGAGTCTCCTGTGTTTCTGCTCCTCTTACGAAGGAAGCACTTCCTACCATTTGTTTCAGGATGTCTCTTCAATGATATTTTTATGCAGAAGAACCTTGGTAGATAGGGATCATGCCTCCCTTGGGAGCGAAGGACAGGCATGCTTCCTGTCCACGATAATAAAGATGATGTCTTCCTCTGGAGTAAAGGGCAGGCGTGCTAGTGATGGTTATTAAATGATTCGAGTTCCCTAAGCCCAGGGTTCCCTTCTTGTAATGCAACCCTTTGTGTGTGCAGGTGTCTTCTGGCTCTTTTCAGATTGCCTCATGGAATTGAGTTTATGGAACTGCTGTAAAAATGCTCTCTGAAAAAATACTCTAGCTCCTGCTATTGCTGTGAGTTATAAACTGTCTTTTATCTATGACTCGGAAGTCTTGTATCTTCTACCATCGTCCATGAAACTTGGCAGGATAACTTGTGTCTCGCTGATCCAGCTTGTGATGCGAATTGTCTCACTGTTCACACTGTCCGCACTGTTCACTGAACCCAGGGTAGGCAAGGTGTGAGCTAAGAGGCTGGAAGGAGACTTGAGGACCTGTAGGAACTGTAGGCATGACAGCCATAATCCAGCCTCTCTCCTGGCTAACACAGCGGCTGTAGCAGCAGCCACAACATAACCGTAACATAGCCATTATATAACCTCATGTAACATAATCATGATGTCACTCCAATCCAGCCCCAGTGCAGCAGCAGCCAGGGCCTTCGTGGTGAAGTTTTTACAGGCATACAGCACAAAGTGGCTCATGAGCAAGCAAGTACCTCCTGACACATATGCACAGCGCCGTAAGTGATCTCAGCTGTTACATAAACATTATTTACAAAACGTGGGGCAAGAGCGAGAGGCTGTGGGGCGAGGGAGCCTGACCACACCACCGTGGCTAAGTTGCTCTTTCCCTACAACTTGTTACCTTGAAAATAGGCAAACTCTCAGACCCTTCACAGTTCTTGAAGGCAACTTTGCCAAATAAACCATATTGAAATAAGTGCTATTCCAAGAGTGTTACCAGCAAATCATTATTCGCTACTCCAGAGTTTAATAAGAGAATGAGGCAAGGATAGAAAGGGGTGATGTCCTTACCTTCCAGTTCTTGAGAAACATGGCCGTATGCCCCACACTCAGGAGAGTGGAGTCAGAGTTGCGAGGTCAAAAGTGAAATGTTGATATGTCTCTTTCTGCACTGGTCTTTTTTGGAGCGACTATTATCATGTACATTTTAATGAAATGATTTGATGCCTTCATGATCACACATTATTCAATATCATTCCAACATTCTGCAGAATGAAAGCTCCTCATTACAAACATAATTTACTGTATTAAAGTAGCACTGTGCCCTTGCTGCAGTTCAGATGGCTTGTGAGCTGACAACAAACTCTCCTTCCTAGGTGTTGAGGGGCCACTTCAGCAGAGCATGGTCTTGTTCTCTTGCTACTTCCAATCTACTGACCAAGGACACTGAGTTTCACACAAACTCTGGGCCCTGTTCTAACATGAAGAGAAGGACAGCCTCTTCTACATAGTAAATTACACCAGCTTTGTGAAAGTTTGGCAGCTTCCTGAGACTTTCTTACTTTGGACTGTTTCTTTCAGAGAGATGCGGTGGATGTGATGTGTTACATTCTTCATTATCTAGATGTCTGTCTCTTTCCCAAGTTTTACAAATTGCCTTGTGTATCCTTTTTTATTCATCATAGAGTGAATCACTTTTCTGTGATTTTTCTGCTATAATGTCTGTTTTGCAATGAGTATGATAACCATGTACTCATTACTAATTATTTTCTAAATGATCAGACTCCTTATGGCTTCAAGTCGTGCTTATTTTGTTTCATTATTTGTTTTACTAATACCAATTGTATTATATTAGTGCATTTTATTAATATGTTTTGTAAAATGTGGGATATATTTTATAAAACATTTATTATTTGTAAAACATATATAAAATAAAATAGTAACATATAATACTTTGGCCACCTGATGCAAAGGGCTGATTTGTTAAAAAAAAAAAAGCCCCTGATGCTGGGTAAGACTGAAGGCAGGAGGAGAAGGAGATGACAGAGGATGAGATGGTTGGATGGCATCACTGACTTGATGGACATGAGTCTGACCATGCTCCAGGAGTTGGTGATGGACAGGGAAGCCTGGCCTGCTGCAGTCCATAGGGCTGCAAAGAGTCAAACCTGACTGAGTGACTGAACTGAACTGATGGAATATTTCTATCATATATACATGACATATAATTAAATATAATATGTATATAAACTCAGATCATAAATATCTGTATGTAAAATAATTATACTTGAACATTTGCCTAGGTAGATTGCAAGATGGATTGGAAGGTAGGTTTTGCTGTAGTGACAGATTTATCCCCATGTTTCAGTGGCTTAAATTACAAATATTTATTTCTTCTTCACACTCTGTGTCTTAACATGATTGATGAGGGATTCTATTCCGCGTAGTTTTTCGAGTTCCAGGTTGAGCCATGTTATGATTCTGCCATCTCCACACATAGCTTTCAGGGTGGCTGGTGAAAGAGAAGAAAGTATGGAGAACTTACATTTTTCTCCTAATTGCCTCTAACCAGATAGTGCACATTGAATTTCCACTGAGATTATTGGTCAAATCTAGTCACATGGTGCACTCTTAAGTGCAGAAGGGACTGAGAAATACAGGAAAGCACATGGAATATTTGGTAGGCTTTGTGTGCATCTGCCACAGTAATAACTACCAGAGCTGGCTGAATAGTAGAGCGGTCTGTACTCCCATCGTTGGCATGGCAAGGATACATATTTCCTGTGGCATTTCAGTAAGTAGCTCAGCCTGAATCATCTTCCTGTAACCATCCCAGGAGGAATGCTTACCTGTCAAGTTGACCCCAGAAACAAGAATTCTGTTCATTACTGCTGGGGGTAGGAGCTATGGGGAGTGAAAATGGAATCATGAAATGGGAGGACTTCCCAGAAGTCCTCATGAGAAACAGCATTTGCACATATACCACATGGATGGCATTGAGGCCAGGCAGGCATTGTTAGCCAGACAAGCATGGACAAATAGCAGGAAAGAACTGAAATCACATGCCCAATTCACTGGCCCTTGTTTTTGCTCTCTCATTCCTTTTCATGGCAGCTGATATAAATGAAGTTGGGCTTTGTAAAGGGAGCCGAACAAATGACCCCAAACAAAACCTGTTTGCCAATCAATCCTAACTCTAAGATGAGGGTGAGAAAGGAGCAAAAAAGCACGCGTGTGTCATGCATTTGCATACACACACACACACACTTTACTGTTCTAAAGCTAAAGCCTCACTGGCAATGAGGAAAGGAACATTTTACATCAGATATGGTATTGAAGTTTTAAGCTGGACTAAACAAAAGTCTTGTTATTGTCATCTGCAGAGGCAGATGGACCCTCCCCACCCCACCCCACCCCCCAAAGTTTAGTTGTGATTTTGAAGATTTTGATTGATTGTACCAAACACTAACATACAGCAAGAAGATATAAAAAAGTTTATTATTGATATTTACAAAATTGAGGTCTGGATAAAACAGGGAATGTCCCACAAATAGATTCAAGATTTCTTATGAGAGCTAGCATAGGAGACTGGCCTAGATTTTTATTGTGGTTAAGGAATAAGGGTGGATGAGAGTTCACCCACATATGTGCAGTTAGGGGCTTGTGTGATTTGAATCTCCCTCCCCTGTATCAAAGGAGGAAGCACCCAAATTTTCTAATCAGCTTACCCTGATGTGGGACACAGAGCAAAGAGTGAAGGTAAGCTTAAAATGTGTCAGCATAAAACATCAAAAAAATGGAGTCAGAATCCTCATTGCTATTCCATAACTGAAAGTGATGATATACTGTGGAATCTTCCTGGGGCATTTGTTGGTTGAGGATCAGAGGAAAGGCGATGTTTTGCAACCAAGAGGAAGATGAAGGAACTCATGCCGAGTCTCCTCTATGGTAGAATGGCCCCTGAAAGACAGTGAGACACAGAAGACTGGCTCCCAGTTCTCACTGTAGGTTTACTCTGTAGGTCAACAGGCCTTTGTTCATGTTGCTACTTAAGTGAGTGCACAAAGTTGCTGCTGCTGCTAAGTCGCTTCAGTCATGTCCGACTCCATGTGACCCCAAAGTTGAAGAGACCCTAAAAAGTGCTTTAGTTTTATTAAATTAGAGCACCATTGTACTAGCATCTGTCTAACCAAGCTAGGGTAGGAAAGCCCAGTTCACGGGACTGGGTATAAGGCCTCCACAGACCAACTCCAAGGTGAGGCCTTCCCACTAAAGCCCATGTAGTAATGGAGCTCATGGAGAGTTGGCACATTAGGCCAGAAGCTGAGAGGTGAAAGACATCAGGGCATCTGCAAGTACATTGTGACCAATGACGTTTATCTTGGTAAGCATTAGTGTCTTCCTCAAATAAGTTATTTCATTTAACATTTAATTAGCCATGTAAAATAGTTTAAAAATTCACAGTGGAATCATTTTATATAGGAAGCCTAAGTTAGGAGAGAGGACCTACTTTGATAGGAAAAAAAAATGAGTATTACAAAATGAAATGTCATCTTTTACCCATAATGTTCAAAGGTTAAACTGAAGTTTTATAAAAGCACTCTGTTAAAGCTGGGATTCTGCTGCCTCACTTTTTTTGTATTTTATATAACACGTGTACATGTGTGCTAAGTCACTTCAGTCGTGGCCAACTCTTTGCAACCCTATGGACTGTAGTCCACCAGGATTCTCTGTCCATGAGATTCTCCAGGCAATAATGCTAGAGTGGGTTGCCATGCCCTCCTCCAGGGAATCTTCCTGATCCAGGGGTCAAACCCACATCTCTTATGTCTCCTGCATTGGCAGGTGGGGTCCTTACCACTAGGACACACATAAACATGTATGTAGTTAGAAATTCTGATTTTTTATTTAGGGCTGTTTCCCCAAATCTGGCTAATAATTGGAATTACCTGAGACCCACATTAGAAATATGGATCCCTAAGCTTCATCTCAGACTTACTATATCAGAATATCCAGAAGGAAATATGTTTTTGTTCAGTCACTCAGTCATGTCCAACTCTTTGCAACTCCATGGACTGCAGCATGCCAGGTTTCCCGGTCCCTCACCATCTCCAGGAAATTGCTCAAATTCGTGTCCATCGAGTCAATGATGCCATCCAACCATCTCATGCTCTGTTATCCCATTCTCCTCCTGCCTTCAATCTTTTGCAGTATCAGGGTCTTTTCCAGTGTCAGCTCTTCATATCAGGTGGCCAAAGTATTGGACCTTCAACTTTATCAGTCCTTTGATAAATATTCAGGGTTGATTTCCTTTAAGACTGACTGATTTGATCTGCAGTTCAAGGGACTCTCAAGAGTCTTATCCTACACCACAGTTCGAAAACATTAATTCTTTGGCACTCAGCCTTCTTTATGATTCATTTCTCACATCCATACATGACTTCTGGAAAAAGCATGACTTGGACTAAACAGACCTTTGTTGGCAAAGTAATATCTCTGCTTTTTAATGTGCTGTCTAGGTTTGTCATAACTTTTCTTCCAAGGAGCAAGTATCTTTTAATTTCATGGCTGCAGTCACCATCTGCAGTGATTCTGGAGCCCAAGAAAACAGTCTGTCACTGTTTCCATTGTTTCCCCATCTATTTGCCATGAAATGATGGGACCAGAGGCCATGATCTTCTTTTTTTGAATGTTGAGCTTTAAACCAACTTTTTCACTCTCCTTTTTCACCTTCATCAAGAGGCTCTTTAGTTCCTTTTCACTTTCTGCCATAAGGGTGGTGTCATCTGCATGTCTGAGGTTATTGATATTTCTCCCGGCAATCTTGATTCCAGCTTGTGCTTCACCCAGCCCAGCATTTCTCATGATGTACTCTGCATAAAAGTTAATTAAGCAGGGTGACAATATACAGCCTTGCCGTACTCCTTTCCCGATTAGGAACCAGTCTATTGTTCCATGTCCAGTACTAACTTTTGCTTGTTGATCTGCATACAGGTTTCTCAGGAGGCAGATAAGGTAGTCTGGTATTCCCATATCTTTAAGAATTTTCCGCAGTTTGTTGTGATCCACACAAAGGCCTTAGGGTAGTCAATGAAACAGAAGTAGGTGATTTTCTGGAATTCCCTTGCTTTCTCTATTATCCAACAGTTGCTGGCAATTTGAAGGAAGTATATAGATTTGTATTTTTGACAAGTCCCCCACTCCTCACCAGATGATTCTGACAGTAGCCAATTCTGGTGCCCCTTGAACATGTTGCATATTGTCAACCTTATATTGGACTGATAAGGTTCCTACTATTAGCTGAGGAAAAGTTGAGGTGATATGGCTGCAGTTTGGGAACAAATGAACTGTCCTTAAGACCTCTTCTGGGTTTTATTCCACTTAGTGGATTCTATTTTGAACTTTCTATGGAGGGGGCATATTTTGTTGGCTAATTATGGTGAGGCTGTTGGTGACATTTAGGTAGCCTTTCTTCTTCATTCTAACAGCACTCTGTCCATACCACCATTAGGGCATAATTCTACGCTATTTTCTCTTAAAAAATACATTTTCCTCCCACCAAGACTGAGCTTCCACAAAGCAGAGAGCAAGTGTTTTCTAAGGTGTAGTCTTGGTGATTAGAACAGGAATTATTTGTTGAATAAATGTAAGAATTAATGAGTGAATGAATGCGTGAAAACATAAATGCATGAATGTGATAATTACATTAATTAAAGGAGTTAATGATGAAACAGGCAGAAGACAAAAATCAGTCAGTAGTTCTTTTTCAATGAGGGCTTATAATGACCATTATTCCCAAAGAGTTACTAACACATCCAACACCATAAAAATCTGAGCACCAAAGCTTATGTATAATGAAGAGGCAGTAAAACTCTCTCAAGGTCTTTAGTGAAAAGCAACTGCTAAAAATTCATAACAGAGAGAATGTCCTAAGAGAAGTGGTAAAATGTGCCATATATACAACTTAAAAACGTGTATGTGTCATGTCAGAAAGCTTTACAAGTAGGAAGTTGTTAAACATTTGTACTGTACTTTTTACTCATTTATTATCTTGAGTTCCTGCCTAGTGCTGCCACATTTCTCTTTGAAGAATTTTATGCTTACCCATCTATCTATCTATATGAACATCTATGTTCATGCCAGGTTTTGTTTGTTTTTTTTTTCTGGGTTTTTCTTTTTTTTTTTTTTACTCTATGTAATATGTCTCATATGCCACACCACACTCATTGGTACTTAATAAAGATTATTTGGACATGAATATTTGATTAGTGGTAAATGGCAGTTGAATATTTAATAGAAGATGACATCTTTGTATTTAAATGTATAGTCATTTTAAAGATGTTAACCAGAAATAGTTGGTGGGAAAACCCTAAAGAAGGGTTATGTCGGCAGTAATTCTCTACTATATTAGTTCCTTCAAAGGTGAATGGTTTTTGATTATGATATAACCTTAATTTGCCATCTGTTATGCAATCATGTACAAAGCTTAAACTTAGGATTGTCAGCTTCACAAATTCTTCAGCAATTATGAACTCTTCCTAACTTCGTAATTAAGTCTAGACAAGGTTAACAATCACCTGCCATTCTGTTAATGTAATTGTTCATCTGTGACCCTTGCAAATTCTTATAATTGTGATATTAGCTTTGAAAACCAAAATATTCTTATAAGATTTCAGGGAGTGAAAAATTCTATGAAAAATCAGGAAGAACTCTTGGGGTTTAAGAGGTACCTTTAAAACCGTCTAACTCAGCTCTCTGGCCATTTCCTGAAACAGAACCCCATGTTGAAGAACATAAATATTAAGGAACTTTTTCAACATCAGCTCTGACAAGGGAAGATTTGGGATTAGAACTTGTGTCTTTCTAATCCAGGATTCTTGACAGTGTCCCACACAAGTTGAAGGCGAAGATATTTTATAAACAAAGATGAAATTTATCCACTTAAAGCCTTCAAGAGCTATGCTTTTATGAAGCAATATTCTTGTGACTATGCTGTTACATGATTCTTACACAGTCAGATAATTTACAGAAATTTGCTTCTCTGGGTAGCATCTGCCTTTGCTATATATGGTTTGCTGAGTGTTTTTCTTAGTAAAATATATACTATGATTACCAGATAAATAGCATCTTATGAACTATATGTTCATGTATAGTTCTTATGAACTATAGCTTACTTTCCACATAGCTCTCAGTAATGACCAGAAATTTAATAATAAACACAGGTGTTTGCCTCTGATATGAAGAGCATTTCTTTCTGGAAATGTTAGGCCTCCTACCATTAAGGAGGAAGCCCTTCTTGGCTCAGCTCAGCTCAGGGTCTCTCTCTTTCTGTCTCCCTCTCTCTCAACCTCTCTCTCTCCCCCCAGCCCCAGCCCCAGCTACCTACTCTCTCTCTCTCTCTCCCTCCCTCTCTTTTAGTAGAGGCGCATCTAATGAAAGGTAAAAGGGATCCTAACACAGAAATGTTTGACCCCAACCTCTGTATTCTTAGCCAACTTTTTGCACTGCCCTCCACCCTCACTGGGCCAACCTGAGCTAATAGACACCTCCAGGGTCCTGGTGCAGACAGTTCAGGGTCCTTGCTCAAATGCAGCACAATCACAGTACACTCTGATCCTGTCCCCGTCACGCACACTAGGAGACAGAGAAGGCTGCTTGTCATGAATGTTCAATATTTCCTTGATCTTCAAGATGATTTTTCTCCTGAATGAAACCCTTCTGGAATCAAATTTTCATAGTTACCAGCAACTCTGGTCTACTAAAATATGTTCTTTCATGATAAAAAACACCTTTTACCACTTATACCTGCCCTTCCCACATGTACTAAATACAATCCAGTTTAATGAGAACATATCTACCCAATCACTTGTCATAAATGAATAAGTCTTTACTCTGGGTCCTTTTGACATAATAGAAAGTATGCTCAGAGGAGGGTTATCAATTTAAAATGTACAATTTGGGGAGATACACCGCTGATTCTACTGCTGAGCTGTTCTTTCTGACATAGTCAAATGCGTCTTTTCAAAGAACAAGGCTTCACATTGTAGTTAGGGCATGGCTATGTGAGGTCCTGGGATAATCAAAAAGCCACCCAGTGGTGCAGCCTTTCATGGTCTCATTTGGTCATTGTCTTTCCCCCTTCAGTCTTTCAAAAGACGAAAAATATTGTTCCCAATGGCACTGTCTAAAAAAACTACATTGGCCTATTTAGATAGGAATTCCAGGATAAAAACAGTATTTTTTAAAGTAGTGGCAAGGTAACACTGAGTACTCTGTCATAGAAAATATTTAGAGGTAGAAGGAGATCTAGGGTTTGCAAGAGACAAATTGTCATTTATCACAGCCTCACCCCCTCGTGTTTCTACTGTGGATTCCTCTTCTCCTTTGTTTGCTCATTCATTCCTTCCTTTTGCAAACGCATATGTTTTCTGTGTTCCAGTCCCTACAGAAATGAAGGTCACAACCCACATAGGACTGCATGAGGGTAACATTTGGAAAGTGAGGAGGCTTTAGAGCAGTGATTCTCAATTACAACAGAAATTAGAATCATGTGGGAACTTTAAAAAAAACAATGCTAGGGATGCACCCCAAACAAATCAAATCAGAATTTCGGGAGAATGGTGGTTGGGTTTTTTGGCATTCAGAACCACTTCTTTCGTGGAGAAGGGGAAAGGAAAGAGAAGTTCAAGGAGTTCAAGAATCAGGGTAAGAGACCCTTCCAATATTTCTGACTCTCCCATGTTTCCTGCAAGTAGCCTGCTAGCAGCACAAATATCAGTTGGCTTTCCTAAAATGAACAAGGCAAAATATCTTTAATACTTCTCCAATTACCCTGTAGTGATTACATAACAATCTGTTGACCTTTGGAACTGCAGGTTGCAGAGTCCCTGAGCTGACTGACCTCTGCTATGGTGGCTGTCCTCTACGTGAGGCAGCAAGGCTCACCTGACATCTCCTCTTAACTTGGGCAGCCCACTTGCTTTCCAGAACTCCACCTTTCATTTCATGAATTTCAGGAGTAAGCTTCATAGGGAGAAGCAAGTGTTAGAAACTTGATGGAAGAGCAGGTTTTCATTCTGTGGATAACAGAACTTCAGATATCAGTCAGAGAATATTTGCACAACAAAGAACATCCCACCCATTTTATGGAGGAAATTAAAGCAAAGTTTTAGTGACTCAGAAGACTCCCCCTGTTCTTATCCAAGTCTTCCTAAAACTCAGATCTCCAGGTTCTGTGTCTCTATCTTGGTGTCATGATGTTTAGTTATGGAGAAAACATGTTTTTAATAAATCACAAGCATCAACCATGAAAACTGAGAAGGTAGTCTATCCATTACCAAGAAAAAACATTTACTTAACACACACACATATATATATGAGGAGGAAGAATATTAATAGTAGTTCCTCATGCTTACGACAGAGTATAAATGAAGAGGGTAAAAGGCTTGAGGGAGTAAAATAATAAGGAAGGGAGGGAGGTTTAGGAGCGGAGAGAAGGAGAGGGGAGAAGAAAAGCAAAGCAATTGTTGGTAGTTTCACAGACTGTCAACAACCCCAAGGTGCTTTTGTGCATCTACACAGATTGTGAAAATGACCCATTTCTCAAATCATAGCATGAGAAGTGCCATCACAGTAGAGCCATGTTTCCCAAAGAAGCACAAGCTAAGACAGATACATTCCTAATGGGATACATGAGATGTTTGCAAAAATGCAAATTGCTGGGTGTGGCTGACTTAGAGTTAAGACTATGAAATAACCTTGCTATTTTTAGGCAGGATGTGTGATGTGGGAGGGAAAGAGAAGAGAAGAGACATGATAAAGAGTGGCTATTGTCAGAACTATCTCTTGGCTGTAATTAACTTATAGTGCCAGTTTGGGGGGGAGTTGGTTTTGTTCTTGGTTGAGTAGATAGTACAGATGACACAGATAAGCATGGGAAGAAGATGCTGCTGTTATGATTTTTATGTCCTGCTTGAAGGGCACAAGGTTCGTTTGAGTCCTCTGAGCGTCTCTGGCGGGAATGCGATTTGATTCTAAACGCGAATTCGCCCCTCCTACCATCTTACTGGGGCTTCTCCTTGGCCCTTGGACATGGGGTATCTCCTCACAGCCACCCCGGCGCCTACCGTCTTACTGGGATTTCTCTGACTTTGGACATGGGCTATCTGCACATGACTGGTCCAGCAAAGTGCAGCCGCTGCTCCTGACCTTGGATGTGGGGTATCTCCTCACGGCCACTGCTCCTGACCTTGGATGTGGGGTATCTCCTCACGGCCACCGCTCCTGACCTTGGATGTGGGGTGTCTCCTCACGGCCAGCGCTCCTGACGTTGGGCACGGGCTATCTCCTCTCGGCCTCTCACCACTCCGGCGCTGTGCAGCCGCCGCCCGCCGCTCCCACTCTTGTGTGCAGCAGGACC
Source organism: Cervus elaphus (assembly GCF_910594005.1). Lineage (NCBI taxonomy): Eukaryota > Metazoa > Chordata > Mammalia > Artiodactyla > Cervidae > Cervus > Cervus elaphus. The sequence goes on from NC_057843.1 coordinate 55,844,666, forward strand.
CAGGGACCCCACAGAGACTGAGTGTCTCCTGTGGAGGTACCGGAAGGCAGTGGGCTGCTGCAGGGACAGAGGCTCTGGGCGCAGCAGACCTGGGTATGGCATAAGCCCTCTTGGAGGAGGTCACCATTAACCCCACCATAGAGCTGCCAGAACTTACACAGGACTGGGAAATAGACTCTCGGGGGGCACAACAGACCCTTGTGCACCAGGACCAGGAGAAAGGAGCAGTGACCCCACAGGAGACTGCCCCGGACTTGCCTGTGGGTGTCCAGGAGTCTCTGGGGAGGCCTGGGTCGGTGGTGGCCTGCTGCAGGGTCAGGGCACAGAGTGTAGCAGTACATGCCTGGGATCTTTTGAGCGAGGTCACCATTGTCTTCATCACCTCCACCATAGTCTGGCTCCAGGTAAACAGCAGGGAGGGAACACAGCTCCACCCATTAGCAGAAAATTAGACTAACGATTTACTGACCATGGCCCTGCCCATCAGAACAAGACCCAGTTTCCCCCTCAGTCAGTGTCTCCCATCAGGAAGCTTCCATAAGCCTCTTATCCTTCTCCATCAGAGGGCAGACAGACTGAAAACCACAGTCACCAAAAACTAACCAATTTAATCACATGGACCACAGCCTTGTCTAACTCAATAAAACTATGGGCCATGCCGTGTAGGGCCACCCAAGACCAATGAATCTTGGTGAAGAGTTCTGACAAAATGTGGTCCACTGGAAAAGGGAATGGCAAACCACTTCAGTATTCTTGCCTTGAGAACCCCATGAACAGTATGAAAAGGCAAAAAGATAGGAAACTGAAAGATGAATTCCCCAGGTCGGTAGGTCCCCAATAAGCTACTGGAGATCAGTGCAGAAATAACTCCAGAAAGAATGAAGGGATGGAGCCAAAGCCAAAACAACACCCAGTTGTGGATGGGACTAGAGATGAGAGCAAGGTCCGATGCTGTAAAGAGCAATATTGCATAGGAACCTGGAATGTTAGGTCCATGAATCAAGGCGAATTGGAAGTAGTCAAACAGGAGATGGCAAGAGTGAATGTCAACATTCTAGGAATCAGAGAACTAAAATGGACTGGAATGGGCGAATTTAACTCAGGTGATCATTATGTCTACTACTGTGGGCAAGAATCCCTTAGAAGAAATGGAGTAGCCATTACAGTCAACAAAAGAGTCTGAGTTGCAGTACTTGGATGCAATCTCAAAAATGACAGAATGATCTCTGTTCGTTTCCAAGGCAAATCATTCAATATCACAATAATCCAAGTCTATGCCCTGACCAGTAATGCTGAAGAAGCTGAAGTTGAACAGTTCTATGAAAACCTACAAGACCTTCTAGAACTAACACCCAGGAAAGATGTCCTACTCATTATAAGAGACTGCAAAGGAAAAGTAGGAAGTCAATAAACACCTGGAGTAACAGGCAAATTTGGCCTTGTACGGAATGAAGCAGGGCAAAGGCTAATAGAGTTCTCCCAAGAGAACACACGGTCATAGCAAACACCCTCTTCCAACAACACAAGAGAAGACACTGCATATGGACATCACCAGATGGTCAGTACTAAAATCAGATTGATTATATTCTTTGCAAACAAAGATGGAGAAACTATACAGTCAGCCAAAATAAGACTGGGAGCTGACTGTGGCTCAAATCATGAACTCCTTATTGCCAAATTCAGACTTAAATTGAGGAAAGTACTGCATTCAGCTAGACCATTCAGCTATGACCTAAATTAAAGCCCTTATGATTATACAGTGGAAGTTAGAAATAGATTTAAGGGACTAGATCTGTTAGACAGAGTGCCTGATGAACCATGGATGGAGGTTCATGACATTGTACAGGAGGCAGGAATCAAGAGCATCCCCAAGAAAAAGAAATGCAAAAAAAGCAAAATGGCTGTCTGAGGAGGCCTTACAAATAGCTGTGAAAAGAAGAGAAGCAAAAAGCAAAGGAGAAAAGAAAGATATAACCATTTGAATGCAGAGCTCGAAAGAATAGCAAGGAAGGATAAGAAAGCCTTCCTCAGTGATCAGTGCAAAGAAATAGAGGAAAACAATAGAATGGGAAAGACTAGAGATCTCTTCCAGAAAATTAGAGATACCAAGGGAACATTTCATGCAAAGATGGGCTCAATAAAGGACAGAAATGATATAGACCTAACAGAAGAAGAAAATATTAAGAAGAGGTGGCAAGAATACACAGAAGATATATATATATATATATATATATATATATATATATATATATATATATATATAAAATATATATATAAAAGAATACACAGAAGAACTGTACAAAAAAGATCTTCATAACACAGATAATCACGATGGTATGATCACTCACCTAGAGCTAGACATCCTGGAATGTGAAGTAAGTGGGCATTAGGAAGCATCACTATGAACAAAGCTAGTGGAGGTGATGGAATTCCAGTTGAGCTATTTCATATCCTAAAAGATAATACTGTGAAAGTGCTGCACTCAATGTGTCAGCAAATTTGGAAAACTCATCCGTGGCCACAGGACTGGAAATGGTCAGTTTTCATTCCAATCCCAAAGAAAGGCAATGCCAAAGAAGGCACAAACTACCACACAATTGTACTCATCTCACACGCTAGTAAAGTAATGCTCAAAATTCTCCAAGCCAGGCTTCAGCAATACGTGAACCGTGAACTTCCAGATGTTCAAGCTGGATTTAGATAAAGTAGAGGAACTAGAGATCAAATTGCCAACATCTGCTGCATCGTTGAAAGTGCAAGAGAGTTCCAGAAAAACACCTACTACTGCTTTATTGACTATGCCAAAGCCTTTGACTCTGTGGATCACAATAAACTGTCGAAAATTCAGGAGATAGGAATACCAGACCACCTGAGCTGCCTCTTGAGAAATCTGTATGCAGGTCAGGAAGCAACATTTAGAACTGGACATGGAACAACAGACTGGTTCCAAATAGGAAAAGGAGTACGTCAAGGCTGTATATTGTCACCCTGCTTATTTAACTTATATGCAGAGTACATCATGAGAAACGCTGGGCTGGATTAAGCACAAGCTGGAATCAAGATTGCTGGGAGAAAAATCAATAATCTCAGATATGCAGATGACACCACCCTTATGGCAGAAAGTGAAGAAGAGCTAAAGAGCCTATTGATGAAAGTGAAAGAGGAGAGTGAAAAAGTTGGCTTAAAGCTCAACATTCAGAAAACAAAGATCATGGCATCCGATCCCATCACTGAATGGCAAATAGATGGAGAAACAATGGAAGCAGTGGCAGACTTTGTTTTTCTGGGCTCCAAAATCACTGCAGATGGTGACTGCAGCCATGAAATTAAAAGATGCTTGCTCCTTGGGAGAAAGGTTGTGACCAACCTAGACAGCATATTAAAAAGCAGAGACATTACTTTGCCAACAAAGCTCCATCTAGTGAATGCTATGGTTTTTCCAGTGGTCATGTATGGGTGTGAGAGCTGGACTATAAAGAAAGCTGAGCGCCAAAGAATTGATGCTTTTGAACTATGGTGTTGGAGTAGACTCTTGAGAGTCCCTTGGACTGCAAGGATATCTCACTAGTCCATCCTCAAAGAAATCAGTCCTGATTATCCATTGAAAGGACTGATGTTGAAGCTGAAACTCCAATACTTTGGCCACCTGATGCAAATAGCTGACTCATTTGAAAAGACTTCTGATGCTGGAAAAGATTGAAGGTGTTAGGAGAAGGGGATGATAGAGGATGAAATGGTTGGATGACATCACTGACTCAGTGGACATGAGTTTGAGTAAACTCCAGGAGTTGGTGATGGACAGGGAAGCCTGGCATGCTGCAGTCCATGGGGTCACAAAGAGTTGGACACAACTGAGCAACTGAACTGAACTGAACTGAAGGGCAGACTGTTTAAAGATCTTGACTCTTTACAGCCAGAATTTAGGTTGCTCTTCTGATGTTTGAGGTCAAATAATCCAGAACATACTGGTATTGAATACATTGGTCTCTGTAAATGTCTTGCTCAGGCTATAAAGCAGACCACCCTTAAATTGACACACACAGAGTTTTATATCATGGAAATGGTATTCCAACTGTCAGTAAACTGGGACTAAATCATCATTGGGCCAGAAACATGGCTTGGAATAAATCATAATCTTGAGAAAGAAAGATACTCCTCCATTCTCTGGACTCTGCCATGGATGGTCTTAGACTCCAAAGCCTACATACTCAAAATATTCCCTTGAAATGGGTGAACTGATCTGTACTGGATGGTAAATGGGAACAGATCTACACTAGAGTAGAAAGGAAGTGACTTTTTTGATGAACCAGAATATTTTCTTTTCATCATTCTTGCTGTTTACTTAAATCATTTAAATAAAGTCTTACTGTCTGGTCTTAAAAGTACTGTGGAGAATCAAAGAAAAACCTTGCTTAATGTATAGAGCAGTGACGTCAAATAGAGGTGTGCAATCTCCCCTCTAAAGATAGAATGGTTGTAGCAAGAGGAGACATTCTTACAGGATGTCCATGCCCAGCAGAAGAGTTACTCTGTCATAAGGGGAAAGTGAGAGCAGAAAGAGAGGACATAAGCCAAGGGAAATGAGGGCCCAGATTCTGAACATCAATGAAGCAGCAGTGGTAACTCTCCAAAAGAACTGGTGGGGAGTGTGCAAGTGGGGGCTCTGAGTAATTATAAATTGGAGTATAAATGGAAGTATACCTCAGTTACAGCCAGATCAGTGGAGTCTGTACTCTGACTGGCAAATATCCTTATGAAATGATCCAGGAACCAAGCAAGTATTCTAAATACACTGCCAAACATTGTCATCTGTTGTCCTTACAAGCCAGGCCTGGTGTTTAAAAACTGCTAACAAACCTGTATTACATGCTTTTTATGTGCCACATATAGTGCTGACACTTCAAATTCTTATGATAACATTTTGAGTTTCATATCACAACTCTCTTTTCGTCAATAAGGAACCTGTAGCTTTAAAAGGTTAAATAAACTGCCCAAGATCAACAGCTAGAAAGTGGTTGTGCTGGGCATCAAACAGAGATCACTTGTTCTAAAGCCTGAGATCTTGACCATCATGCTATGCTGTCCATTAAGAACCAAAGATGAAGGCATGAGGGTGGTAGGGAAGGGAGGTGAAAGGGATGGAACTAGTACAATGTAATTCCACAATTTTGGGACATATCAGCAATGTCATCCCTTTTTAGGGATAGGAAAGAAAGAAAAATTTGAAGTGTGTCAATTGTAAGATATCCTCTTCTTTAAGAAATATCAAAGTGAGAAAAATAAGTTTCATAGAATATGAGACATGTGTATTTTTAAATTTTTAAATTAAAAAAATTTTTTTCCAATGTTTTATTGGTTTGTCACATGTCAGTGTAAATTAGCCATAATTGTATATACATCCCCTCCCTCCCTATCCTCCCTTTCCTCTTCCATCCCATCCCTCCAAGTCATCAGAGAGCATCAGTCTGGGTTCCCTGTGCTACACAGAAACTTTTTACCAACTACCATCTTACACTATAATTCTATACACTATATATATATATATGCTACTTACATATATATCAATAGATATATATGCTACTCTCTCCATTTATCCCACTCTCTTCCTCCCTCACTGTGTCCAAAAGGCATTCTCTACATCTGTGTCTCCATTCCTTCCCTGAAAATAGGTTCATCCCAATACTATTTTTCTAGATTTCTTATATAGTTGTTAATATACTGTATTTGTTTTTCTGACTTATTTCACTCTGTATAACAGGCTCTAGATTCATCCACCTACCTAGAACTGACTCAAAAGTTGTTCTTTTTATGGCTGAGTAATATTCCATTGTATAGATGCACCACATCTTCTTTATCCATTCATCTGTTGATGGATATCTAGGTTGCTGCCATGTCCTGGCTATTGGAAATAGTGCTGCCATGAACATGAGGGTACATGTGTCTTTTTCATTATGATTTTCTCAGGGTATATGCCCAGTAGTGGGGTTGCTGTTTCATTTGATGTTATTCAGTTGATAAGTTGTGTCCAACTCTTTGCTACCACATGGACTGCAGCACGCCAGCCTTCCTTGTCTTTCACTATCTCCCAGAGTTTACTCAAACTCATGTCCATTGAGTCAGTGATTCTATCTAACCATCTCATCCTCTGCCGCTCTCTTCTCCTTTTGCCTTCAATCTTTCCCAACTTCAGGATCTCTCCTAATGAGTCACTCTTGGCATCAGATGACAAGAGTATTGGAGCTTCAGCACCAGTCCTTCCAATGAAGATTCAGGGTTGATTTCCTTTAGGACTGATCTCCTTGCAGGGACTCTCAAGAGTCTTCTCCAGCACCACAATTCAAAGCATCAATTCTGCAGCACTCAGCTTTCTTTATAGTCCAACTCTCACATCCATACATGACTACTGGAAAAACCATAGATTTGACTATACAGACTTTTGTCAGCAAAGTGGTATCTCTGCTTTTTAATATGCTGTCTAGGTTTGTCATAGCTTTCGTTCCAAGGAGCAATCGTCTCAATTCCATGGCTGCAGTCACTGTCCACAGTGATTTTGGAGCCCAGGAAAATAAAATATGTCACTGTTTCCACTTTACCCCCTTCTGTTTGCCATGAAGTGATGAGACTGGATGCCATGATCTTAGTTTTCTGAATGTTGAGTTTTAAGCCAGTTTTTTCACTCTCCTCTTTCACCTTCATCAAGAGGCTCTTTTGTTCCTCTTTGCTTTCTGCAATTAATGTCATATCATCTGCATATCTGAGGTTGTTGATATTTCTCCCAGCAACCTTGAACCCAACTTGTGATTCTTCCAACATGGCCCTTTGCATGAAGTACTCTGCGTATAAGTTAAATATGCAGGGTGACAATATACAGCGTTGTTGTACTCCTTTCCTAATTTTTAATCAGTCTGTTGTTCCATGTCTGGTTCCGACTGTTGCTTCTTGACCTACATACAGGCTTCTCAGGGACAGGTCAGGTGTTCTGATATTCCCATCTGTTTAAAATTTTCCAGTTTGTTGCGATCCATAGTCAAAAGCTTTAGCATTGTCAATGAAACAGAAGTAGATGTTCTTCTGGAATTCCCTTGCTTTCTCTATGATCCAGCACATGCTGGCAATTTGATCCCTGGTTCCTCTACCTTTTCTAAACCCAGCTGGTACATCTGAAAGTTCTCAGTTCATGTACTACTGAAGCCTAGTTTGAAGAATTTGATGGGTTGGCCAAAAATTTCATTTGAATTTTCCCACAGCATCTTATGGGAAAACTGGCTAACCCAATATTTAATATTCATAATGATCCTCAAAGAAGTAAATGACTCACACCAAAATTTGAACCCATACCTGTCTGAGAATTAATTCAATATTGAGAAGGTACAAAGATTCCATCCTATTTTTTCTCCTGAGACAGGAGCCCCTGATTCCATACTGGAAACACTGTTCTTAGCTGTGGTTTCTATAATTGCTGCTCCAGAAAGCAGTGTAGGTGAGAGTTCTACAGTCACCTTCAGACATTTTGGATGCATTAGAGAAAATGATGATAGTTTCTGCAATTTACCTAGTAACCACTCCTTTAGAGCCATGTTACTTATGTGAATTTTCAGCTGCTTTATTTTGGAACCTAACACTGAGGTTGTTCAAGGCTTCATACATGAAGGGTTATTATTATTTCTTACCTACAGAAGATTTAATATATTTCAATGTGCCATTTTTTTTCAATGTGCAATAGTGTTGCTGGGATATACATGTTAGGAAATTACAGTAAATATTCTTGGGAAAAATAGTTTAAACTGAAATGTATTACCCTTATGGTTAAAAGAGTTAAACATAAGTTCTTAAAATTTTCTTGCTTGCCATGAAGGCATAGCTTAAATACAAGGAGTACTGTCACACTTAGTAACAGAATTCTGAACAATTTAATTGCCATGAGAGAGTGCTGGTAATAGAAAGTCCAGATGAATTGTTGAAAATTATCCACATCATCATATATACATACACATATATGTGTGTCTCCATGTATATGGATGTATATACATTTCTACATACACATAAGCACTTGGAGGAATCCTTTGAACTCCAAAAAAGGTAATGAATATTATAATCTCCCTAGATAAGTACATGCATACCTTATCACAGGCATTAATACATATACTCCTATGTATACACATGTATCCCTTGTCAAAAATAGCACTGAAAAACTGACTGTAAATTGAGTTTTTACTTAAATTTATTTTACTGACTTGATGAGCCTATATTTAATTGAACAATTTCTAAAATTTTGTTCTTGCTCATGTTTTTGTTTTAAAATTTTTAAAAATTAAAAAAAATGTAATAGAGATATAATTGACAGTATTACTTCTTTTTCAAAAGTTAAGATCCCTGGGGAATTTATGACTTTCAAAATAAAAGTGTATGCTTAGTCTTCCCAAAGCAAGGCATCCATATTTTAAATATACACATGAATTGCATCTGTTCCATCAGTGTCAGTCACTCACGGAATATATATTTAGCATCTTCTGTGTACCTACCACTCTGTCAGGTGCTGGAGAAGCTGTGTGTGTGTGTGCGCGCGCGTGCGCACGTGTGTGCACATACACATGTGTATATACACACACAAAAAGAATTTAAGTATGAATTTGTAGCAAGAAACTTATAGAAATAATAAAAATTTCTTGGGCTCCCAGCAGTCTGTTGGTCCTTGGGAAGCTATTCACTACATATGGAAGTTCTCTGGACACTATTAGCAATACAGCCTATCCATAATCTTAGCCTTTTAGTCTAGCCCAGACATTTGCACTTGGTTCCCATATTCAAATTCAATTCCATAGCTGGATCGTTCAATATATTCATTTTAAAGTCCACTCTGCAACTTCAAAGTCGATGACAGATTGGGAACATTGTTCCAAGTAGAAGAATACATGTTCATATCTTTCAGCTTTTTACTACTACTTGTAGGCTGCATAGGAAAATTAAGGATAGATGAACTAAAGACACCCAATGAAGAACATTTCCATGCAGTTTAGCAACCCCCTTGCTGTGAGTCCAGATTTGATGCTTTTGAAAATCCTTCAACAGTTAAGTAATACCAAGAAATTGGCCCCCTCAAGCAATAAATTATTTTGATATTCACCACAACAGAACAACAAACTGGCTGTCAGGTTTGGCAACAATTTGAAAAAAGGCGGGCCTCCTCTCTGAACTCTGAATGGAAACATTATTTTTCCTCCACTAGAAGCCATCATCACTCTTTCACCATAAGGAAGGTCACACCATCTTTCACAAAAGATTTGCCTGCTTGTAATTACTGCCTGCAGCGTACAGACAAATGCAATCTTTTAAAATGCTAACTGTGTTATACTTATACCCACGGGATCCCGGGTACAAATGTAACTGCGGCCTCACCAGTTTGTCTTTGCGAGACCGAACAGTGCTGATTGAAAACAGCTGAACTAAATCAACAGTTACCTTGAGCCAGCGGCCTTTGGAGAGCAATTAGAGTCAAGGCCTGGGTTTTGAACCCAATATGCTCTGTCAGTCTCAATGATTTGTGTTTGTTGTACTCAGTCTCATTTCCTGCATGAAATATGAGGCTGTATAAAGAGGAAAAATTCCCAAGATTAAAAAATATTTGACCTCAGTGCATTTGTGAGCATAAAAGTACACATGTCTAAATGACCATTTGGGTTTGTAGTACAAAGTTCTATTGATGTTGGCAGCCTGAGCTTCCCAGTCTCAAAGCCACATGAATGGTTTCGAGTTTCAGCCAAAAAATGTTTTCCACATGCTTTAGTGTGGGCCAATTTACACAGTAGATTTTGTGGAGACTGTGGCCAAGCGCTTCATAAAGGGCTGCCTTCTCTGGGATCAGGGAAACCACAACAGACACATTGCTAATGCAATCTAATTATCTGCTTGAATATTTTTCCAGATGTATCCAATGTCTAAAAATACTGCAATAAAAAAGGTATTATTTGGCCCTCTCAACTGAAACAGTGGCATAAAGAACCTGTTTGTCTAGAGGGAAAGTTATGACATTATACTCCTATGACTGCGTTTAAATCAGTCAAACAAAATAGTACCCATAGGGTGGGCCTTTTTTTCTGTTTGAATGAGTGTTCCAAATTGAGACCTCAGTATAAGAGATCATTCCTTTATATAAAGGGGTGAACCTATCACTTATAAGTTAATTCCTCTCATTTGCGGTTTCCTAACTTGATTGAAGTTCGGGAGTAATTCATGACAAAGAGATCAAATGCTTTTTCCATTAGTGAAAAAGCTTAGGCTCATTGTACACCTCACCCAACAGGACAGCAGACCATTTCCTTCCTGTCAGGAGAAAAATATCTTTTGACTAATAAGTTGAGATTTTTACCCTGTCCCCATAGAAAAACTGGCTGTTCTGAAAGTCTTAATGTTTCCCTTTTGTTTTCCTTCGGCAGAATTTATTTTTGTATAGCAAGCCCCATACTTCAGCCTAGTTTCCTTTGTCACTTGGATCTCAGCTAATCTAGCAGATACATGATGTTATGCCAGGTTATTGTTCAAGTTGTTGGCAACCATGCTCATTCCTAACACATCCAACTGCCTTGGAGAACAAAGTACATTCAGTAGGAATTTTGGGTACTAAATTGAGAGGTCAGTTTTATCAACCTGTGTATTTATGTACCCTTGTTTTAACCAAGGCTTTAAAGTGAACTATAAAATTCCATATAAATAATCAAGGCTAGACAAAACATACATTTTTCCAAAAAACTGAAAAATTTATAAATTTATCTTTGTCCTTTTTTTTTGTCCTTTGCCTCCATCTAGCAAAAAGGGTTGCAGGGAAGGTGAATTCTGCATTACACCTTTCAGGAAATAATAAATCAGACACAAAATGTACTTTCGTGGCTATGACAGGGCTCAACCACAACTCTGAAACCATGTGCTAGCTTCTTTAATTTCTGTACTATACCACTGGATGAGCAGAGATACCCAACATGGTGATACCTTTACACAGTTAGACATTGAAGTTGTGGCTGAAACCATGGAGAAAGCATAGTGCCAAGAACTTCCGTGAGCTAAAGATGAGCAAGCAACTCCTCCCAGGAGGGTTCGTTCCATTTTCCTTAAATGAGCTATTCTCCTTGCAGTGAGAGTTCTCACTGACTGATTTGAGTCTATTGTTTCTTGTGAAATCTCGAAACTATATCTTCATTCATTCCACTGTTGGGTTTTTTTTTTCACCTCAGCTGCGATATGGTTTCAAAATCTGTTCATAGTTCCCTAAAAGATCCTTAGGGAATGAAGTCACTTGGGTTTTCCAATTTAAAAAATAAACAGTTCCATTCCTCTGGCAATCCTTTTTTGTTATATGACCCCCACCCATAACAATGTGTGATTATCCTATTTCCATGTATCATCAGGATGTTCTCAGGGAAGTGAGGGCAGGAATGAGAGGCTAGTCATTTTGGCAAATAGAGAATATTTTATTTAAAAGTGGATTGTGTTTCAAATGTGTATTTATAATTCAGTTGTTTGAAATTCAGTTCGTGCTTTCTTGTAGAAGAAATGTTGTTAAGTGGGAGAAAGGTTCTTACAAAGACTTTTTAACCCATAACAAAACTTGTAATATATTTAAAGTATTGTATTAGGATAAAAGGTCTTTTTCTTATGAAAAAATAATTAAAGAAAACCATTGAGGTGATATAGATGAGCTTTAACATTTCATGAAGTAGATAGTCTTCTTTCTCAGAACTGCAAAAGACAAAAGGTACAAGGCAAAAAACTTTCGTAGGATAAGAATAAGGAACAAGCAGAGACAAACAGAAAATATCTGATTGGCAGAAGCCACATAGTCAGCCTTGTTTAGGGTGAGAAGGTCCAGAGTTGGCTTGAAATTTGGCTGACTGGATATACAACATTTGTGGTCACGAGGAGGATTTACAAGGACGTGAAAGTTACCTAAGTTCTGGTTTGCTGATGTGGCACTCTGGCAGCAGCAGCTCAATCTCTGGCCTAGAAAGTTATTTCAACAGTTTGAAGATATGAACTATGTCCCATTTATATAGGAGTCTAGAGGCATAAGGCCAAAGAGTAAAGGAATAAGAAGGAAAAAAAGAAGAATTTCTTCCTGAATTTCTGGTAGGATTATCCCAAGCAGCATTTTGAGAGTCAGAAGTTGACTTGGCACTCTGTTCTCACTCATCTGTAGTTTTCCTCTTGCTTTCTCACAGTAGTCTTTCGGGTCCTACTTATTTCATGTTTCCCTAGACTTTTTGAAATTGTGAAGCCCTCCTTTCTTCTTGTCTCACATGTGGCACCAGTTATGCATAGGCCTTCACTCACCTTCATCCAGGCATCTTGGTATCATCAGGAGGAATGCCTAGTGATCAGAATAATTTGTGCTAGGGAGGAGAGAAGATGGCAGAGAAAGAGATTGTAGAGCTCATCTCCCTCCATGAATCAAAAGTACATCTACATGTGGAAAAATTCTCACTGAAAACTAACTGGAAACGAGCTGAAGGACTCTGGTACAACCAAGACTGTAATACAGATATATGCATGATTGGGTAGAAAGAGAAAAAAAGCAATCAGATAGGGGACCTGTGTGCTTGGGAGCTAACCCAGGAAAAGGGAATGCAAGGCAGACACTCCTTGGGGTGTGTGCTGTGAGAACCACAGACTGGATGCCCCTGTCCTGGGGTCCTCTGTGGGGCAGACAAGCCCAAGCCCCCTTGGCTGCTTGGGGAACTCCCGGCATGAATGGGTGGGCGAGGGGGAAGCCTGGACTTTGCTTGTGAGGATGTGCACATGCTGGCCTGACCCCACGCGAAATAGAGTCACAGATATAAACTAGTCGTTGCAAATGGGGAGAGGGAAGGTGGGAGGGGCCCGAGAGAGGCAAGGGACTAACAGGTACAAAATACTGTGTGTGAAATAGGCAAGCAAAAGGATGTATTGTGCGGCGCAGGGATTTATAGCCATTGTGTTATAGTAACTTTCAATGGAGTATAATCTGGAAAAGTCCTGAATCACTATGATGTATACCAGAAACTAATACTGCAAATCAATTATACTTCAGTATGTAAAATAAATTGTGCTAAGGTATGAATAACATTTTAATCATCTTGAGCTATTTGTATTTCTAGAAAGTATGAAAATTAATATGAAATATTTAATTTGTTCATTTCAGGCATTGTGATAAAATTGAAAACAATTCAACAACTTGGGGGAAACAAGATTTGATGTCTGAATCCCAAGTCAGAGGCAGGCCTGCCCAGGTTGAAGCTTTGCTCTTCAGGTAAGTGTTCTGACTTTTCACATATGATTCTCTGCCTAAAGCTCTGCATTGCTGAGAAAGGATTTTTTAGGGACACTGTTCCCATCATTAACTTCCTTTGTTTGACAGTGTTATTAGTACATACGGTGACTGTAAGTTGAAGACTGACTGTAGCAGAAAGTAAGGTGGATCTTTGAGATCTAAATTTTAGTCTTAGAAAATGCTATCCATAATCTTCATCATTATTTTGGGCAAATAGAGCCACAATACATTTTTATAAAAACATTTTGTCATAGAACAAGCTAAGAAATAAAGCACTTTGAACTGAATTTCCGGACCCAATTTCATGGGTCCTGGGTCCTGAAATTGGCTATTTTGGTTGTGAAAGTTTGGGTTTTGGTTTTCATGGTTTTAAAGATCATAACATGATATGAAGCAGTGTTTCTCAAAGTGTAGACCATAAATCATTTGTGTCCTCTGGTGGTTTTTCAGCAAATTGTTTAGAGATTTCAGAGGAAAAAGAAATTTTAAAAAATTTTGTTCATAAATACTTAACAAATTTAAAATATAAGATTAAATAGAATTCTTCCTGAGGTCTACTTTATTATTCATGGTCATTAGCAGTCTAAAGGTAGCCCACTCATTGCAAGGACTGTGGTGATTAAGTCTTAGCTTCCTATCAGTTCATTGGATGAAATGCATTTATGTTAGTTTATTTCACATTATTAGCATGTTACTGTTCACATTTGTTCCATTTGCCTTTATAAAAATTGTTACTATTGGGGTTTATTATTAAATTTCTGATTTTATTAAAGAAGCAATCACATAAAAGTAGTTTATGCAAATATAAAGATAGTTATAAAAGTAGAGACAGAAATACAGCTCTGCCATAATCACTTTTAGTGACCAGGTTTTAGAGAGAATATAGAATGTGATTATGTATGGGCTGAGACCAGGGGAAAGCAGCTTAGAAGTAGCTATTGTTCATTGCAGCACTGTTTACAATAGCTAGAACATGGAAGCAACCTGTCCATTGGCAGATGAATGGATAAAAAAGTTGTGGTATATATACTCAATGGAATATTGCTCAGCCATAGCAAGGAATGTGTTTGAGTCAGTCCTCATGAGGTGGATGAACCTAGAACCTATTATACAGAGTGAAGTAAGTCAGAAAGAGAAAGATAAATATCATATTCTAATGCTTATACACAGAATCTAGAAAAATGGTACTGAAGAATTTATTTCCAGGGCACCAGTGGAGAAACAGACATAGAGAATAGACATATGGACATGGGGAGAGGGGAGGAGAGGGTGAGATGTATGGAAAGAATAACATGGAAACTTACATTACCATATGTAAAATAGACAGCCAACGGGAATTTGCTGTATGGCTCAGGAAACTCAGACATATCAACATATCAACATCTCAACCCCTGCATCAACATAGAGGGGTGGGGTGAGGGGGGAGATGGGAGGGAGGTTCAAAAGGGAGGGGACATATGTATACCTGTGGCTGATTCATGTTGAGGTTTGACAAGAAACAGCAAAATTCTGTAAAGCAATTATCCTTCAATAAAAATAAATTTTTTTTAAAAGTGGAAAAAGGATAAATGATGGAAAGTTTTATTTAAGGAGACTAGCAGTCATTTAACCCTGTTGTAAATTGCTTTTTATAAGACTTGGTTAAATAGTGGCATGAAGCCATCAAATCTTTGCATGTAAGTACTATGTACCTCTCTGGTTTTAAAAATGATGTTTTTTCCTATAGAAATATTTCCAGTTTTAAATTGTTGGATTTTGTTGCTAAAGAAAATGAGAATATCAAAACTAAAGTGGCATAATTCAGAAGTTGCATTCTTTGTAGCAAAAGCAGGTATAGATGCCATCTGTAATTTTTCAAGGCAGCTGGTAAAACTAGCTAAAAATTAATAACAAATAGTAAGTTCAAAGAGAAAGCATAATAAATGAAAATGGTTAAAACTTCCTATGATATGACAGTTGTATATGATGGAACATTAATGGCATGTACGGTTCATGATCTAGGACTTATTTTGCTTTTCAGTTGACAAAACCATTAGTATATAAAGTATGAATCAGGTCTTGGCTAATGTGAGACATGTACATAGAGGAGAAATGTTTGATGATTGGTTTGTTGTTTTGGGTTTTTTTGTTTGTTCTTGTTTGTTAATAGTTCACTTGAGCACATTATTTTTAAATTTTAATATCATATTTTTCACGTTGCCCACCATTACTCAGTCGTGACCTTGAAATTAAGCTCCCTCTGTGCTGCCCTCTGAGCCACCATGCCTTTTTGTTCCGTTAGTCATTCAAGTCCACATTAGAAGAAATGATTCATCTAGCATTGCTATTTTTCTGAAGCATGATGTACATTGGAAAAAGAGTATTGGCACTTTTACTAATAAGGCATAATGGTTGGTTCAGGTTGGTTCTGTGTTAAAGGAAATACAGAAATTTGTGGGTATAATCAGATGGTGGTATATGCCTTTTTGGTTTAGTCTGGGAAATGAGATTCTACTTTTCCACACTGACGTATGTATGCTGATTTCCAAGAGGCAATTTTCATAACTTTTAGAATGATGAAAGATAACACACACAGAGAAATGTGAATAGAACATAAATGTACAATAAATCATTAGAAAGTGAACACCCTTTTAGCCATCATCTAAGTAAAAACTTAGAATCTTGGAGACATTGAAGAAGCACCTCCTTGCCTCTGGGTATCTCTTCTCTATCATATTTCCTTTATGCCATTTAGATTAAAAAAAATTATCTTGATATGTATGATAGCTCTTTTCTTGATATTCCTTGACTTTTATTGCTCTTTTATGTAGCCCTAAGTAAAATGGCTAATATGGACTGGTTTTAAATTTTATATAAATGCATTATTTTTAAAAAATTCTTTCAATTTGTCTGTAAGATGCAGTTTGTTGTACATAGCTTTAATTTGATTGTGGTACAAAATTCCACAATTAAACTAGAGCTACGTAAAACTTTAATTGTGGTACAAAATTATCAATACATTTTATTAACCACCATAATTTATTTATCCATCCTAATATTCTTACTTCATGATGGATGTTAGAGTTGTTTTCAGCTATTGCAAAAACTGATGCTATGAACTTTATTTTGTTTCCTGACACACATGTGAATGTATTTCTTTAGATATATACCCAAAAATGTAATGTTTGGTATTGTTTGGTCATAAAGATACTGATTTTTCAGTATGGGTGTTTGGGTAAGGACAATACTTTAAGTATTGTATTTAAGTATTTAAACCAGTTTTCACTCTTGTCAGCTCCGTATGAAAGTTTCTTGCTCCCTGTCTTCACCAACACTTGATATTGTCAGACTTTTAAATTTGCCCAAGCTCATAGCTGTGTAGAAGGACTTTACTGTGGTTTCAATTTGCATTTCAAGTGGAAATTATTGAGATAAACACTCGAAATACTAAATAAAATTTAAATATCTTTATAAAATTGATAATACCAGTAAAAAATCTTTTCTAATAGCTTGAAAATATTATTTCAAAGTTGAAATGTCATCACCTTTAATGTTAATTATGACACACTAATATTTGTCACAAAATTGATTTATGTTACAAAGACAATGTCTTCTATTTTGATTCTTTGTCAATACTTGATATTTTGCTTCATTTGTTAGATAAATAAATTAATAATTAACTGACTTCATTTGAAACTTCCATTTGAATAACAAACAGAATATAAACACTTTCCAGATGTTGATATAACTGAGGGATGGTAGTAGTAATCCATTTGCTTATCTTCCAATTTGAAACTTAGAAGCCTCTAGTTTTTGTTTATGTTCTGCTCACTGACCTCATTGGTGATAGAGGACTGAATATTGTTTTATTAATTGTAGAATTACAATTCTATAATTATATAGAGTTCTATAATTCTATATAATTCTTTGTTCAGTGTACAATGGAAATATCTCAAATTCTCTAACAGTCTCCAAACAAATGCTATGTTTCTCAATAATGTATAATATTGCAGAAAGATATTTTACCATAGTTAATATAAATACTAAAAAATGAAAACTTCTGGTTTGAAATAATAATTTTTATCTTTGTGGAAGATGCCAAGCAAAACCATCCCAATATTTGAAAAAAAAAGATTTTTAATGATAATTATATTTTATATATTGCTTTATATTAAATAATTAAGATGATTTTTCAGAAAACTCCATAATTACAATTGCTCCAAAACATGATTAAGTCGTCTATCAATGACTCAAGTTTGATAAACACTAGTATATTATAAAGTGCCAGTGATTAAGAGGTAATAAAAAGATTCTTGGACTGACTTTCACTGCATCATACTAACAATCTGGAAGAATTGTTAATACTGTTTAATTTCCATTTCTTCACCTAGAAAATAGATATCACTAGCTGCCCTGAGTTCCTCATATTGTTTTGTCTAAATGAGATAATTTGAAAAAAATATGTTAAATAGCATTCTGCTGCCAATTATGATGGAACAGCTGGTATCAGAATAATTGTTCTATAAGAACTTTGAAACTTGGATACAATAAAGCAATAAAAACAATTGAAAATATTTTTGAAGGCACAGGAGACCAACCAAAATAGCCAAGACATAAAAGCTCAGATCCAGAGAGGAGAGAATCATAAAAAGGAAAGACCTACGTTTTGTAGGCATTTTCCCCTCAAGACATTTTGTGACCACTAACTTGTGCTTGAACAGAGCAAGATCCTGAGAAAGTAAGTATAAGGTAACTATTAAGCTAATCAGAGATTATCACAGCTTCAGTAGTTTCTAAAGAGGAGGAGCCCTAATAAACAACCTAGGATTTTAGTGAAGAACTCTGAAAGCCTACTCCCTTAGGAATAATAGCAAACCAGAAATAGACTAGTCTTACTGAATCAAGGCAATATACCTATATTCTTTGCACCTGAGAAATGAAGCTCAAACCCTCTCTGGAAGAGATGATATCACCCAGGAATACTAAATAATTCATACATATCATTTAGCATTCATTCAAGAAATACCAGACATGCCAAGAAACGTAACCAAATGAAAAGAAAAAACAATCAAGAGAAAATAGAAACATCCAAAAGTGATCCAGGATGGTAGATAATTTCACAGTAAATTATGAAATTATAAAAATAATAAAATATAAATGTTTATAATTAATACATTTAACAACAGATTAGAAAAATATAAAAAGAATTAATGAAGTAGAAGATGGGTTAGTAGAAAATATCTAGACTGAGGCAAACGCAGAGAGAGAAGAAAAGATGCTTTAAATACCATAAGAGATATATGGGGCACAATGAGAAGACTGAACTTATGTCTATAAAGAGAAGTGAGACAGAATGGGAGGGAAACTTTTTAAACAGATCAGAAATTTTTTTTTTCATTTATTTTTATTAGTTGGAGGCTAATTACTTTACAATATTGTAGTGGTTTTTGCCATACATTGACATGAATCAGCCATGGATTCACATGTGTTCCCCATCCCTATCCACCCTCCCGCCTCCCTCTCCATCCCATCCCTCTGGGTCTTCCCAGTGCACCAGCCCTGAGCACTTGTCTCATGCATCCAACCTTGGCTGGTGATCTTATACAGATCAGAAATTTTAAAAGGCTAGAATTATTCAACATTACAGAAAGGCCTATTTATTCAAGAATATCATTGTATAAAAATAAACTATACAAACAACAAAAAAGAATTTTTAAATGAAATATTTAAATGATATCATTTACTCTAAATTGTTTAGGAAAAAATATATGAATATTTTAAATATACTTTATTTTTAAAATAAAAGAAAAATCCTAGAAATAAAAATATAAACCCCAGAAAACCTAAAAATACAAACCCTAGAAAGCAGTGCTGTGAGAAATTAAAGCCTAAACAAATGGAAGCTATGTTGTGTTCATGGACTGAGAGATTCAAAATTGAAGAATAGTAACTCTGTAGACCCAATAAATTATAATTAATGTACAAACAGTCCCACTGGAGAGCATGGTGGAAACTGATATACTGATTTTTGAACAATTTTGGCACAATAAGAGCAAAGTAAGAGTACTTACATTCCCAAACTCAAGCCTTATTATAAAGTAACTAAAATATAGTGGTATTGCTATGGGACTAGACAAACAAAGAGAACATAGCAGAGAAACCAGAGAAAGAATCTGTTTAAAGTCACCAAATTCATCATTGCAGTGCAATGAGGAAAGAATGCTCTTTCCAGTAAATAATGTTGGATCAATTGAATATCCATAGAGATTTTTAAAAAGAACCTTTGCTTCATACTTCACACTATACATAAAATCATTTTCTGGTGGATTAAAGACATACATGTGAAACATAAAATAATAGATTCATAACATAATATAAGAGATCTTGGGATGTACAAAACAATTTTTAAAGGACACAGAAGCACTAAGCATAATAGGCATGATTATTATAAATTCTTCACTAAATGTAAGAACAGATCACTAAGAAAGTGAACATACAAGTCACAGAATAGAATTATATTCACAATAATAGAGAAAATTTTACAGGCTAACAAGGAAAAAAACAGAAAACATAATTTAAAACAAAAAAGACTTGAACTGACATTTCACAGACAAGTAATAAATATATGGAAGCATGATCAGCATTTGTTAGTTATCAGGATAAAGCAACATAAAATGAGATATCACTGCCTACCCTCTAGTAGGTAAAATTTGGAAGTGGCTAAAATTTGGAAAATTTAGAAAAAATGGCCAAATTTGGGGGGAAAATTAGATAAAATCAAGTGTAGACAAATATACAGAGCAACAGAAAATCTCATTCACTGCTGATGAAAGCATAAACTTCTGAAATCACTTTGCAAGTCTGTTTGGCAGAACAACACATCATATGACACAACAATTCTATTTTTAGGTATCAATGGAAAAGCATACACATAATGCAGCAAATGTATAAGAATGTTCATAGCACTATTATCCAGCATAGTAAAAAATGAAAAACAATCTAATGTTCAGTAACAATAAAATGAATAAATTTTGCTGTATTTGTGCAACGGAATACTGCCAACCATGAAAAACAGCAAACTACTGCTACATACAACATGAATGAGTATCACAAATATAATGTTGAATCAGAGAGCAGAGACAAAGAGTACATATTGTGTGAGTCTATTTACATAAAATTGAAAATGTGCAAAGCTAATATATGGTTACAGAAGCCAAACATAGTGGTTATATTTGGTAAAATAATCATGACTGGGAGAGCCTATGAGAAAGGTTTCTGAACACTGGAAAATTTGATCTGGGTGATGGTTAACAAGTGTCTACATAAATAAGTTGTATTGAACTATACACATATGATTTGTAGATCTTATGTATACTGTAACACTATTAAACAGACCAACAAATAAATTAATCCTTTAAACAGAAGAGAAAGTTCAAGAATTCTTACTATTTTACCCCTCTTCTGTCTCATCCCATCTGATATAGGGACATTACAATTATATGTCTTTAAGTTTTTTCATGAGGTTCCTAAAAAATAATAATAAGACCCTCCAGTATAATCCAAGGCAATGGTATGGCAAAGGAGGAACACTCAAAGGAGGTCTAAAGGAGAGGACAGTGGAGTCTGAGAGTGATGCTGCCTATAGAGGGGGATGTCTTTCACCCTGCATTTCATGATCCTTAATGGACACAACTGAGGTGACTATACACACAATAGCAGTGACAGTAAATTATTCATCTTGGAACAATGAGTGCCTGGAATATAGTAATAATTTAAGCCAATATTTATTCAGGGCTTGGTCTATGGCATACTCTGTACTAAGTTTCTTACATGTATGAACTCAATTAATTTTCATAAAAACCCGTGAGGTAGCTATGATTTTGTCCCCATATAAGAGCTACTAAAATTGAAATTCATGGAAACTACATAACTTAAAAAGTCACCCAGTTTGTAGGTGGTAGAACATAGATGCAAGTCCAAGTCATTGTGAGTCTTGAGACTATGTGCATAACCTTTTGTATCATACTTCTAAGAAAGCAGTTGGGTATTATATCAGGCTGGAGTCTTCTCTATCTCTGTACTACAGAATTGAAAACAATCTGTTAAGTTTAAACTCTGGAATTCCTCCTCTCTAGGATGTGCGATCCCTGAGGCAGGGGTACTCTGTTATTCATTGATGGTTCTCTATTGTCTAGCACAGTACTTGGCTCACAATAAATTATCATTTTAATAAAGATTGGTTCTATGAGGTAGCTTGAATTGCCATGGTTATAGGTTTACTGTAGGATTCATCTATTCTCCACACTCATTTGTAAGTGAAATAGAAGTTATCTCTTAATAGCAAGCTTCATAAGGTAATAAGAATATGCATCAAAGAGTTCTGATACAAGTTGTGGAAGCCTGGTGATCCCTGCTGGATCAGAAATTAACAACTGGTCTAGAAATAAAAAGTGGAAAGAACTGTCGTAGTGATTGCTTGAAAATGTAATTTAAGATATTTTTATATGTTCTTTGTAGTTACAGCAAACTTTAGGATTCTAAACAAAATTTCTCCATTCTGTTACATTTTCCGCTTTCTCATTGAAGTGATGGTTTCTTAATGTGCTGTTTTTGTATTTCTTGGACACTGTCCTTGTGTTATGAAGATAAGCTGTCAACACAATCCCATAGTCTTCTGGAAGGGAAAGAATGTTCAGGGATACTACCTCTGCCTAGAGCTCTGCCAGGAGACACATGCCCGAAAAATGTCCCCTTTTTCACCAACTCTGTGTACTTGGAGAGGAACTAATTTTCCTTAGTGTTGGAATGTATTAGATATACAGAGATGCCTCAGTGAGGAATCTAGCATATCATCCGAGGAATACCTTAGTCTTTGGTTTGGCAAAACATCATCACTGGAGGAGATAGTAGCTGTTCAGCAATTCATGGGAGTGCCATAGGGTCTGGCAGCTGCTTTCATTTTTTCCCATTCTGGAAGCTTGTTTCCTTTGAGTCACCTTTTGATTGTCATGGATTTATTTTCTGTTGTATATTCATTTCAAAGATATTGGGTAATCTTTTTTTTTTTCAAGATTCATGGAAACAAAGATTCATAGTTTTGTTGAAATTTGTGCTTAATATCTGTCAGAACCTACATCACTGCACAATTTTAATGGCACAGTTTTGACTTTCTAAAAAGTTACATAATATTCATTATGACACATGGAAATATCTAAAGTAGGAGTGCTCAATCGTTGGTCCATTCTTAAGTAAAATTTAAATGTATTAGAAGATTCAGATCACCCTCGGCCCCATAGGTATTATCATTTTAAATGAAAGCTATGCTATTTCTTTCATATGAGGCTACTGCAAAAAGGAGAAAATATAACTTGAGGGAAGACTTGTTTTTCTAATATTAACAAATATGGAGCATGATTTCAAGCAACATTTAAGATTTTAATCTCAGGCAACCAATAGGACTTCAGGATAGGATATGTCCTGTCCACTTCTAGCTGTGGAGTTATTGTAACAGAATCATTTATTTTTTTAAATAATACCTGAGGAAATGGCAACCCAGTCCAGTATTATTGCCTGGAAAATCTCATGGACAGAGGAGCCTGGCAGGCTACAGTCCATAGGGTCACAAAGAGTTGGACATAGATGAGCAACGGAGCACTCACACAGGCTTCTAAGTAGCTTACTAAATTTTTTGTTTTCTGAGATTGTATATAAAAAATTCAAAATATCTTTTACCTCAGTAGATCTGTTTATTAATACTAATTTACAAGAATATCAAGTTCATAGAATCTCTCCCTTTTCATGACAAATGTAGGTTTAATGTGAGAAAGGGTCTAGGAAAACCTTGCTAACAAGGTTTAACCCCTCACTCCATCTCATTGTGAGTTAGGTCAGGTTTTCTTTGCGTAACCTTTCATTCTTTCTTTGAGTTACTCAGTAACATTAAGATTTTTTGGTTGCAAGCAATAGAAAAGACCCTGAACTAAATTTAAAAGAACTAATTAGGATATAAACATAAGTGATAGTAAGAACGGCCCACTAGAAGAAGTGATAATAAGAAACACCATTAGAAGGGTCTGAAGAACCAGCAAAGCGTGAGGAGAGTTTGGTGAACGAGCAAGACAAGGACAGGTACCAGGAAAGCTCAAACAGTCTATGTATCAGCAACTAATGAAGAATATTTAGGAGTCGCTGATTTCTGAGGCTGAAGCCGTTCCATCTCTTAACCAGTGGTTTGTGATTGGGGGGAAGAGATCTGATTGGTCCAGATTGGACTACATATCACCCATTGACTAGGAGAAGGCAGGAAATCTTGAGTGATGAACTAAATCAGGCAGTTATTGCAGTGTAACAAACCATTCCAAAACTCAGTGGCTTGAAATCAGACTCATTTATTTCTTCTTCTGCAGACAGACTGGGGATCAACAGATCTAAGCTGGACCCAGCTATGTGGCTGTGCTTAAAGATATGGGACTTGAATATAAGACTTTAATGAATCAAAGCAATTCACATATTCAGACTCTAGGGCTCGGCTCCTCAGGGTTCTAATTAAGTATATTAGTGTTGAAGCCTTAAACCAATCTGTTTTCTTTTGACACTGCAAAATTCTCCAAGTAATTCCAAGGTTTATCCAGGTTTAAAATCTACTTAGTCCAGTGCTTTATTTTAAGGATGAAAAAAGTGCTACTCAGAGTGAATGACAGCATGATTTTCTTTCCAATGTCACACAGCTGGTTTGTCTATGTGTCAGAACTTGGACTATTAACCTGATTTACTCTATGTCTGCTAATCCAGTGTTCATTCCTCTACACTCTTGTCTCTGTTTTGTGAGGACCGGTAAGGTTTCATGCTGACCTGAATTTCTGGAGGGTAAACACCATTGCCTCCCCATTCCCAGGCATGTTAATTCCTTTTAACTTAGAGCATATATTTTCATATTTATGTAGATTTAGACTTAATTGTTCATGGGTTAACCTATTCAATTAGTCTTTAGTTACTAGAAAAGGGAGCTAAGATCATTTTAAAATGAAACCTCTGAATCCAACCGCATCATAGACAGAAAGTACAGGCCTTGGGTCATTGTGATAAGGGATACAGCAGCAGGTTCATGGAAGAGACCTCCAGAGCGAAATCAGCCCACAATGGAATGTGAATTAAAAGCCAAAAACTGTTAGTCAAAAGAAAAAGATGAAAGCAGAGGGAAGAAAGGAGAGTGGAGTGAGTGTGAGGTGAGAATGCAAAGGGCTTGACATCAGCCTGGGCAGCCTGTCTCTCGGCAGGTCAGCACACACTGGCTGGCAGCCAGGATAAGATAGGGGTGCGAGACAGTCACCCAAAAGGAAGAAAGATGGTCTTCAGGAAAGGAAAATATGCTTGAAATTAAACACAGGGGAGGAAAAGGGTGTTCACAGTTTTCTGAGATGAGATTCAAGGCTGAAGTCATAGTTTGGCAGCCAAACCAACGAAATTTGGTTTCCCTCTGAAAGATTTATGTCTTCTAAGGTTGAGAAATATGTCTGACTGCCAATATTTCATAAAGCAACATAGAGAGAAATACTACCTACTTCAGTGTTTGGCTTGGTACTTTTCACCTTTGTTTGGCGAGGTATTTTTCATTTTGAAAGAGTGAGAGAACAATTCGTATCAACTTCCTATGAAGATCTCAAAGGTCTTTGCCTAAATCATCCAATGGTTCATAATATTACCTATATACAAATATTTTAAATGGTGAATTAAACTTGTTGATGTACATTAACAGAATCTCTAAAACACATAACCTTTCTGTTCCAAAACTCTTTGAGATAACATAACCTTCAAAGAGAAAGAAAAGAAATATAATCAAGCCCTTTGAGAATTTCGTGTAGTTGTGGGGAGGAACAAAACTCAGAGCTAGCTGTACCATTCATTCACTGTTTGTGTGACCTTGAGAAGTGACTCAAACCCTCCATGCTACAAATTCCTTATCTGTGAACTGGAGATAATAAAAGAACCTACTTCATAGGGCTGTTGAGAGGATTAAATGACTTAAGCCCTAAGAACAATGCCTGGCACTCAAAAAGGATTAATTGTTATTATTACGTATTGTGCAATTTCCGAGATATTCCAATTTCACATATTCACATACTGCAATTATATATCATGGAAAAATCCTAAAAATGCCAACAAGCTACATTTACAGACAATCTTTCCTGCTTGAAAGCAGCAGAAAATTCCTTTACCAAGGTTATGTGTCTTTATTTGAGGTTCAGAAAATGTGATCATGTGGAGAAAGCACACAGATATTGAAACAGTGGAGAGAGGAAAATTCCCCACAATCTTCTCCAGCTCCAAACCATGTAGACCTAATGTTATAACCCTTGAACTACCAACCCTTTGTGCATATCCATCTGGAGTTTTAAATCCCTGTTTTTTCATTCATGGATACATTTTTTCTGGCATAGTCATCTGCATGCTCTAGCCACAGTTTCCCCCACAGCCTGTCGCCAGATTATCTTTCCTTCTGCCTTTCACTTTTTATCTCTTCTCCCTTTACTTCATCCTATTTTCTCTTGTTTCTTTCCCATCCTTTTTTCCTTCCTTCCCAAAATCTTTGGGTCCTGCTGTCCTCCAGACACTATGTCATTTTCTTCCCAATTCCCTAGTGTTAACCTATATTTTGAGAGACACTATTTGGCAACAAAGGCCCGTATAATCAGAGCTATGGTTTTTCCAGCACTCATATATGGATGTGAGAGTTGGACCATAAGGAAGCCTGAATGCCAAAGAATTGATGCTTTCGAAGTGTGGTGTTGAAGAAGACTCTTGAGAGTCCTTGGACTCAAGGAGATCAAACCAGTCAATCCAAGAAAATCAACCCTGAATATTCATTGAAAGGACTGATGCTGAAGCTGAAGTTCCAATACTTTGGCCACCTGATGTGAAGAGGTGAGTCTTAAGAAAAGACCCTGATGCTGGGAAAGATAGAAGGCAGCAGGAGACGACAGAGGATGAGATGGTTGGATGGCATTAAAACTCGATGGACATGAGTTTGAGCAAGCTCTGGGAGATGATGAAGGACCAGAAAGCCTGGCATGCTACAGTACATAAAGTTGCAAAGAGTCAGACATGACTGAGTGACTAAACAACAAAACCTATATTTGGGTATTATCCAGATAGATGTTAATTTCACTACTTCACCTTCTCTCTAAATCTTCGTTTATGCTCTCAGTGTCCTTATCATCCAACTCTTCTGCTTTAGTTCAGTGCTCTGCCTTTTGTTCTTTCACAACAATCTTCACTGTTACACATGCCACCTATACATGTAATGTAGTTGATAGATGGCTTGAACGGAAGGAAGCAATCTAACTTCTCTTTCTTTTATTTGCCATCCAAGTGAACCTGGGCAAGGCACTTACCAGCTGAGCTTCAGTCTCCACATATGTGTATTCCATGCTCTGAGTACACATGGAGGTGCTATCGTCAGTTCAGTCGCTCAGTCGTGTCCGACTCTGCAACCTCACGCACTGCAGCACCCTGGGCTTCTCTGACCATCACCAGCTCTCCGACCTTGCTCAGACTCATGTCCATTGAGTCAGTGATGCCATCCAACCATCTCGTTCTCTGTCATCCCCTTCTCTTCCTGCCTTCAATCTTTCCCAGAGTCAGGGTCTTTTACAATGAGTCGGTTCTTCACATCAGGTGGCCAAAGTATTGGAGCTTAAACTTTTGCATCAGTCCTTCCAATGAATATTCAGTACTGATTTCCTTTAGAATTGACTGCTTTGATCTCCTTGTTGTCCAAGAGACTCTCAAGAGTCTTCTACAACACCACAGTTCAAAAGCATCAATTCTTTAGCACTCAGCTTTCTTTATGGTACAATTCTCATGTCCATACATGACTATTGGAAAAACCATAGCTTTGACTAGACAAACCTTTGTTGGCAAAGTAATGTCTCTGCTTTTTAATATGCTGTCTAGGTTGGTCATAACTTTTCTTCCAAGGATCTAGCATGTTTTAATTTCATGGCTGCAGTCACCATCTGCAGTGATTTTGGAACCCAAGAAAATAAAGTCTGCCACTGTTTCCACTGTTTCCCTATCTATTTGCCATGAAGTGATGGGACCAGATGCCATGATCTTTGTTTTTGAAATATTGAGTTTTAAGTCAGCTTTTTCACTGTCCTTTTTCACCTTCATTTAGAGGCTCATTAGTTTCTCTTCGCTTTCTGCCGTAAGGGTGGTATCATCTGCATATCTGAGGTTATTGATATTTCTCCCAGCAATCTTGATTCTAGCTTCTGCTTCATCCAGCCTGGCATTTCGCATGATGTACTCTGCATATAAGTTAAATAAGCAGGGTGACAATATACAGCCTTGTCGTACTCCTTTCCCGATTAGGAACCAGTCTCTTGTTCCATGTCTGGTTCTAACTGTTGCTTCTTGACCTGCATACAGATTTCTTAGGAGGCAGGTAAAATCGTCTGGTATTCCCATTTCTTTAAGAATTTTCCATTGTTTGTTGTGATCCACACAGTCAAAGGCTTTAGCATAGTCAATAAAGCAGAAGTAGATGTTTTCCTTGAATTCTCTTTTCTGTGATCCAAATGATGTTGGCACTTTGATCTTTGGTTCCTCTGCCTTTACTAAATCCAGCTTAAATATCTGGAAGTTCTCAGTTCACGTACTGTTGAAGCCTAGCTTGGAGAATTTTGAGCATTACTTTGCTAGCCTGTAAGATGAGTGCAATTGTGCAGTAGTTCAAACATTCTTTGGCATTGCCTTTCTTTGGGATTGGAATAGAAACTGATCTTTTCCAGTCCTGTGGCCACTGCTGAGTTTTCCAAATATGCTTGTATACTGAGTGCAGTTCTTTCACAGCATCATCTTTTAGGATTTGAAATAGCTTAGCTGGAATGCCATCACTTGCACTAGCTTTGTTTGTAGGGATGCTTCCTAAGGCCCAGTTGACTTCACACTACAAGATGTCTGGCTCTAGGTGAGTGATCACACCATAGTGGTTATCTGGGTCAAAAGATCATTTTTGTATAGTTCTTTTGTGTATTCTTGCCACCTCTTCTTAATATCTTCTGCTTCTGTTAGGTCCCTACCATTTTTGTCCGTTATTGTGCCCATCTTTGCATGAAATGTTCCCTTGGTATCTCTAATTTTCTTGAAAAGATATCTAGTCATTCTCACTCTGTTGTTTTTCTCTATTTCTTTGCATTTATCACTTAGGAAGGCATTCCTACCTCTCTTTGCTATTCTCTGTAACTCTGCTTTCAGATGGGTATATCTTTCCTTTTCTCCTTTGCCTTTCACTTCTCTCCTTTTCTCAGCTGTTTTTAAGGCCTCCTCAGACAACCATACCCTTTTTGCACTTCTTTTTTTGGGGATGGTTTTGATCTCTTCCTCCTGTACAATGTCATGAACCTCTGTCCGTATTCTTCAGGCATTCTATCAGATCTAATCCACTGAATCTGTTCGTGTTTTCCACTGTATAATCGTAAGGAATTTGACTTAGGTCTTACCTGAATGGTCTAGTGGTTTTCCCTTCTTTCTTCAGTTTAAGTCTGAAATTTACAATAAGGAGTTCAGGATCTGAGCCACAGTCAGCTCCCGGAGTTGTTTTTGCTGACCGTATAGATCTTCTCCATCTTTGGCTGCAAAGAATATAATCAGGCTCATACGAGACAACGTAAGTCAAGCAGTATGTTTAAGTGCCATGTATTGCTGTTTCTTTAATGTCATTATTGCCCCACTGTTCCTGGCACTCCAGATATTCTACTCACTTTCAACTTACAAAATTAGTTGATGTTTTCAATCATATTATCATTACTATTGGTCATTATTACACCCCTGACTCCCTTTCCTCCAACCTCAGCTCCTCGTTCTTCCTCCACATACTGCTATACCAATAATATCAAATCAATCACAGTTTGCCACACTTGAAAATCTGCTTCTTATTCCACCACAGGGCCTTTGTATGTGCTTTTTTCTTCTAGGAGCATTCTTCCAACGGTTCTTTTTGTGTCTGACTCCTCCTTTTCATTCAGGTGTCAATTCCTCAGAATAGTTTTTCCTAAAACCCTGTCCCATTTAGCCCCAGCCCCATTACTTTCCATTTTGTTACCCTATTTTATTTTCTTCTGAGCACTTTTTACAATCTGAAATTATCATTTACTCTATTGGCTGTTTCCTGTATTCTTAGTGCTTAGCATAGCAGATTCTACACATATTTGTTAAAAGAATGAACAGTCCAAAGTCAACTAACCAAGAGGGATGGAATTGGAATTTAAAAGCAAATTGAATAGGGTTATTGGAGAGAAACAGTAGTCCAATCTAGGAGACATGCTTTCTAAACTCCAAGTGTTAAGTCTATATGAAGTAACCAAGTTATGTCAATCTATCCTTCATTGTCCTCTGCTGGATGCCACACCCATTCAGACTGTCCATTCTCAAGAGACAATGTCATTACCAATTGTAGGAAGAAAGGCTGTTAGCTACAAAGATCCTGCTGATATTGCTTTAAGAATTATTGGTGAGAAAATTTCTCCTTTCTCTCTTGGCCAGCCCCTTGCTAATGCTATCTTTATCTTGTACTCTGTTGACCTTGGCTTCCTTTCTGCCATTAAGGGAATTTATTTAAAAGTTTCCATTCATTCTTCATTAACCAATTTAATGCATTCTATTTTCATGGAAATTTTAGACCTCTGTTCAACCCCCAACTATGCTATATTCCTACAGAGGGCATTGTGATTATTGTTTAGTCACTAAGCCTGTCTTTTGCGACCCTATGGACTGCAGCCCCCACAGGTTTCTCTGTCCATGGGATTTCCCAGGCAAGAATACTAGAGTGGATTTCCATTTCCTTCTCCAGGGGATCTTCCTGACCCAGGGATTACACCCACATCTCCTGTATCGGCAGGTAGATTCTTTAGCACTGAGCCACAGAAGGCTTAGAATAACAAAAATCAAATTAAGGCTCCTTCTTCCATTTTTGATGGAAAGAAAACAGAAGTTTGTGTGTGTGTGTGTGTGTGTGTGTGTGTGTGTGTGTGTGTGTGTGTGTGTGTGTGTGTGTGTGTGTGTGTGTGTGTGTGTGTGTGTATTTATATATAACTAAGTTCCCTGAAGTCAACAAGCTAGTGAATGGCAAGGCCAGAATGAAAAACTGGTTGCCAAGTGCTTCTTTTCCTAAAACCTGTTGGATTTGTTTGTTTAACTAGTTTTCAGTTAGAATATCAATGTAAAAAATTTCCAGTGTGATTTATGTTTTAAAGAAAATATTTTGCATTTAACCCAAAGTAAATATTTATTCTATGATACATAAATAAAGTAACAACCCATGTATTTTGTCTTTGTATTTGTAAAATCCCCCAAATTTCAAAAGTAAATGATTTGTTTCTGTATCAGTGACCTAAATTAATGTCCTTTCACTGTATTCCTTTGAACTCTTAGGCTATAGTCAGTATCATTTTAGGATTTGCTAAGGTCCAATATCTCTAAAAACTATCTAGTACTTAGATATTTGAATAATTCTGTTGTTTTCCAAGCAAAGTATGGAGTATGCCTTTAAAAACCTACAAATTACAAAAGTTAAATTTTATTTAAAGTTGTAAATATTTTAGGAAGCACATAACTTCTTCATGCTTTGAAACTTTACAGTTTGCCCTGCTGGTGTCTTGTCTTACAAAGTTAAAAAACTAAAATGAAGATAATATAGTCAGATCACAGAGTATTACTCTTTAGAAATGCAGTCGTTTCATCAATTAGCTCATAGAAATAAAAACAAAGATTTGTGAAGTTTTCCTTATCTGAATATCTAAATCATTTTCTCTTCATGGAAGAAAATAAGTGGTAGATACTGAAAAGGAAGAAGACAAAATTCTTTGGCCTTCTAATCTTCTTCCAAGGTATTCTTTTCTGGCTGGTTTACCATATTAGTTTATACATAGCTCAGCTACATACATGGGGCTTCCCAGATGATGCTAGTGGTAAAGAACCCACCTGCCAATGCAGGAGCCAAAGGAGACTCAGGTTTGATCCCTGGGTCAGGAAGATCCCCTGGAGGAGGGCATGGCAACCCACTCCAGTATTTTTGCCTGGAGAGTCCCATGAACAGAGGAGCCTGATGGGCTACAGTCCATTGGGTCACAAAGAGTCAGACATGGCTGAAGTGACTTAACATGCACTCACATAACTACATACATGCCATGCTTTCCACAAGTACTTAAGAAAGTTTTGAAGTTTACCAAGTTCTTTCCTTACACCAAAAAGAATTTTTTTACTTTTTTTCCTGTGATTTTTAGTAAATGAGGCTAGTTTCTCTTCTCTGTAGGAAATAGATTATTATGATTGAGTCATAGATCATTGCTATTAATAATACATAATGCCATTTGGAGCATACTCACACCCTAGAAATTTTCCAAGTTTACAGTGTCTACTTGAATTTTTCTATAGAACATTTGTCCTTTCGTTCAAGAGCAGGCCTATGGATAATCATTTAGTCAAAATTACTACAGTGATTGCTACTTGTACAGAAAATTTTAAAACTACAGGAAGACCAAAGCTAAGTCTATATGGGTACTGCTTCTTTGTTAAGTGTTGGGTGACAGTAAATACTACATTCTTAAATTTGGAGGAAGTTGAAGAAAGAGAATCATTCTTTGGTCAGAACCACATTACTAATTTTCATTTCCTCTATTTTATTTATACAAAAATACGTAATGAAAATTAATAGTAGACACGTATAGAGAACATCTAACTATGACTCAAGCATTTAAAGAAAATTCTTATTATAGCTTTGTGGCCTCTGAGATATCATTTTAAGTCAAGAGGCTGAAAAATATTGAAAGACATTAATGGTGGTGGTTGTTATTGTTTAGTCACTAAGTCATGTCTGACTCTTTGTGACCCCATGGACTGTAGCCCACCAGGCTTCTCTGCACATGGGATTGCCCAAGCAAGAATACTGGAGTGGGTAGCCATTCCCTTCTACAGGTGATCTTCCCAACCCAGGGATTGAACCCATATCTCTTGCATTACAAGTAGATTCTTTACCAACTGAGCCACCATGAAAGTCATTAAGTAGTATTTTTTATGCCTGACTATGATTTTGTATATACCAACCATCAAGTTAAAAAAATACTGAGATCAATAGTTTCTGACATATTCAATCTTAATATGTGAACAAGAGCTTATTGAGAGGCAGGGGAATATGGAAATATCTGCTCTTCTGGAAAGAAGCTTTGTTTGGAGTTTGAAACTTTATAAATTATGCTTTTATGTACATAATACTGTCTTATTTTCATCATCTCCAATGGACATAAGGTTAGTACATTGCTAACTATAGATATAACCCCTCAGGGGATAGTTGGATATGTAACTGGAGAAAGTAAACATCATTCCTTAAAAGGTAATACAGGGAGGTCAAACTCTGCAAAGAGATGATACCAGAGACAGTTTTAGCTTACTATTTATTTGCTTTTCCAGTAGCATTCTTTTAAAAATGAACTCAATTTTTTAGTTAGAAGGTGACTTTCTCAAATGCTGATATAAAAAGTGGGCCCAAATTAGTATCCACAAAAGAGGAACTCTACCCTCATTTATGATTAATTAAATGATGTGTGATACATGACTGAAACTGGATCTCATAACAACAAAATTTATTTTCTGTTTTGAAGTAAAGCGCGTCAGATTCTGCTGCTATCTCACATTGACAAAAGAGAAAGGAAGCTTTAAATCTCTGGCTTCTCTTCATGAGTGGTGAAAGATGACATGAGTGGGTAGGTTTTGGAGGAGCTAACCCACCCTAAGATGATCCAAGTGTGTTGACAGAATCTCACTGTCCCAAGACCAGCAATAAACAAGGTTTCCCATGGAGCTTGTTTAACCACCATAAAAAAAAAAAAAAAAGATTTGTTTCTTGACAGGAAATCATCCTAAAAAGTTTCTTGTCCAAGTTTAAATATAATTCTTCAGGTTTTAAGGCCAAGTTGCTAAAATCTGTTCCCTGTGAATTTCCTTACAGTAGTAAGGAAGCTGTCTGTATCCACCATATTGAGGACAGGAGTGCCTTTATTTAATCTGTGGAGCAAAAAACTGGAGAAATAGACTAAAACTCATCTTGAACTTGGGCAACTAGGGAACCAAGCCAATTAGAGGGCAGGGACCTGCAGTTCAGCTAAGTTGAAGACCTATTTATCAGGGATATAATTCACTGAGACCAGAAATTATATCTAGGGATAACAGCTAAATCAGGAAGGAATAGACCACAACTGTGGAGCCAGACAAGGTAGAGGTTAAATACTTGAAATCAGCAAAGGAAAAAGGAAAATGGAAGTACCATTGCATGATAGTTCAGAGTCAAACAGCAGGATTCAAATGCCAGCTTTGCCTCTTTCTGCCTGTGAAACTTTGGAAACTGTGGTTATATTATTTTCTTTAAATACTAGCTGTCTCTCTACAGCATCCTTCCTTCAGGGTCCTCTCTGTTGGAGGAATCCCCCTATACCCACTGATATCAGGGTTGGCTGTGTGACTTGCTTGGACAATAAAATAGGAGCAGAAATAAGGAAAAATCATGTCAAGATCCATTGCATGATTTTTTTCATTGTTGCTTTCCCTCTGCCTTAAGAAGGGCATGTTACAATTGAGGTTGGCTCCCTCAGCTGGCATCCCAGAATAAAGACTCATGGGGAGAGCCAAGGCCCTAAAGACATACAACTGACATCATGAGTCTGTGCTTTAGCCACTAAAATCCGGGCGTAGTTTGTCATGGCAGCGTAACCTGGCAAATAGT
The DNA here is from genome assembly GCF_910594005.1 of Cervus elaphus. Classification (NCBI taxonomy): domain Eukaryota; kingdom Metazoa; phylum Chordata; class Mammalia; order Artiodactyla; family Cervidae; genus Cervus; species Cervus elaphus. The sequence goes on from NC_057843.1 coordinate 55,878,718, forward strand.
GACTTATACTGCAAGTTTTATAAATTTCTCTATGCCTCAGGTTACTCTTCTATAAAATCAGGATTAAGGTATCTTTTTAAAGATTTATTTATTTAGTTTTATTTATTTCTGGCTGCACTGGGCCTTCGTTGTTGCATGTGAGCGTTCTCTAGTTGCCACAAGCTGGGCATAGTCTTCATTGTGGTGTGTGAGATTCTCACTGTGGTGGCTTTTCTCATTCTGGAGCACAGGTTCTAGGCACACCTGCTTCAGTAGTTGTGATTCACGGGCTCTAGAGTGGGGCCTCAGTAGTTGCTTTGTGGCATGTGGGATCGTCCCAGACCAGGGATCAAACCCATGTCTCCTGGGTTGGCAGCTGGATTCTTTACCACTGAGCCACCAGGGAAGCCCAGAATTATATTATCTTGAAGAGAATATGGGTTGATATTTGGATGTTTTGTGTTTTCTTAGCAATATCTATAGCAAGTTGCGGTCATTGTTATTATTATAGGCCCAGGCAGGAAGTCTGTGGAACAAAGGATCAGGAATCCAGAAGAAGGACTAGGCAGGAATTGATGAAAATCACAAGGTCAAAGGTCTATACAACTAAATGTTGGGATTTTGCTGGAGGCATGAGTAGCAGACTCCAGGGGTTTGAGAAGAGGGGCAGCAAGTATGACATTTGGTAGTGAGCCAACTGTCCACTGAGGCACATGTTTGCAAAGATTTCTGTTGAAGACCAAGGTCATCTGAGAACATAGACATCTCGGCTTATGTGGGGAGACAAATACATACGTGGGATACTGGTAACTTACTGACATGAGGTTTACATGAGGCAAATTCTTCTAAAATGAACTGTCTTTTTTGTTCCCAAACAGGCTTTTTCACTCAGTGTTTTTGAATACATTATGGTTATGTCTAAAATTCCATAATGACAAAATCCTCTCCTTGTGGATAAAGTTTTTATGAAAGCTACATCATTTATGTGTCTAAAATTATTTTAAAAAGGGAAACGGGCTAGAAGTTCTAAACAAATTTTAAATCTGTTAACACTAAAAAACCTATATGCGTACAATGATAGATATAGCTGTCTTTGACAGTGGTAAAGAAAAAGCATCATATTGCTGATGATGCAACACTAGTCATGTGGGTTTCTTCCCATAGATTGTTTAGAGAGGAAAACTGATCAGCTACTTTCCCTTGATATAGGACAAGTGAGGCTCCCTGGGCCTAACATGTTTTAGCAGGGAGCATATAAATTACCAGTAGAATGGTCTTATGGAGCCAGAGAGCAAAAGCCAGGAGTCCAAACCAATCATTTCTTTAAAGTGTTTCACTGGTTTTCAGTACTAGTCTCATTTATATTAGAATCACCCAAGGCAGTTAAAACTGATCTCAGTCAGTACTCCCAATTAAAAAACAAAAAATCTCTAAGGGTGGGAACTAGACATCACAAATAAAAAACAAATAAAACTCCCCAGGTCATTCTAATGTGCTTCCAAGTCAAGATGAGAGGTAGAGAAGTGCAGGGGTAAGGAGGGGTCACAAGAGGAGGGTGGTTGAAAAACCAGGATGAACAGAGGGATTGTGATGGGGAAGAATACTAGTGCTTAAGCATCAGCACGCGTAAGATTCACCTGAGCATCTTGTGAAAATGCAGATTCTGATTCAGCAAGACTGAGGTGGGAACTGAGCATTTGCAGTTTTTCACAAGCTCCCAGCCCCTGGACCACACTTGGAGTACTGAGGAACTGGAGTAGACAAGTTTTTCCAAGTGAATCCTAGGCTATTAAAGCCTGAGTGACAATACTGAGGCTGTACAGGCAAGCCAGGATCTGAGAAAGCAGTGTGGTCAGGTGCCAAGATAGAGTATAGTTACTGCTCATAAACAAAAGGCTGGTTGCCATGGTTTAAATTTATTCTAGGGGTTTTGTCAGAAGAAGAACTAGATTTGGGTTGCTCTGTGGCAGATGATACACATAGAACTAAAAATTAAACATAGATATGAACCTTGCAGAACAGTACCAGGTAGGTGCTTGATAAAGGTAGAGTTAAAGTCGAGGCAGTGTAGTAGTATTAATAGACAGTCAAGGCAGGAATGAATTCAGAAAGCAAGACTAAATGATCTCAAATGGCATTTCCAAACACTAATATTACTGAGGTCAATTAGCTGAGGCACCCAGAAATGATAAAGTATATTGAATCACATAGAAGTAACATGATTTCCTTTTTAACTTTCTTTCAATCCTTCTGATTAGCTTCTGGGGAAAACAGTTTTAGTTTGAGGTTGTATGTTCTTTAGTAATTTTATGATACCTGTTAAGTACCTGTTTTAACAAAAAGAGACCAGTCTTCAAGCTCAGAACTCCAGCAAGCAAAAAATATGATTGGTTTATTTTTCTTACAATTTTAAGTGTAGTTACTTACTATTTCCAGTGAATAATGAGGTTTTTAAAATTTCTGATAGTGATACATAGTTTTCTTTCAATATGAATTTAAGTAAAATTAGTTTCCTTAAATAAAATATTAATGATAGTATGTATAGTAGTGTACCAACATGAAAAAAATTATGAAGCTGAAGTTTAGAAAATGATGTGGAACAAACACAAAACTATACTGAAATCTGTGCTGTTTACAAACTTAGATCCTGAGAAAATATTTACATTGATTTATTTAGCAAGAACTGCACATAGAATAGTCTTATAAAGACAAAGCAAATTTAATCAACCAATATTTGGTGAAACAAAGGGGCAAATTTTTTAATTCAAAATATTTTCTTGATTTTTTTCCTGATTTTATTTATTTTTTTCTACATGTAAACAGTTTTGTGGGTTCAGATGAATATCTCGAACAATTTACTAATGAAAAGATTCTGAAAACATAAGGACTGATTTTCAAATGTGTTGTTTTCTATTTGAGGCCCTGTATACATGTTTTTTAAAAAATGATAATTTATTTTCCTGTTATATTGTTCAAAATGGTAGTTTCTATCTCTTAATCATTTTGTATCTAATCATCAGGCATCACCATAGCCTCTTGATACCAAGTTGTGATTTTAGAAGTACGACTTTACCCAGTAGTTTATCAAGTCAACTACAATATTTGGTTTAGGATAATGTACCTGGTCTTGATCAAATTAATACAAAAAAAATAGTTCAAAAATTCATGAGATAGAATAGTTTTTAAATGAATTTCTGCTCATATGTGCATTCTACTGGACTTCTTTTAGGTTTTCAAGGGCTCCTTACTACTACACGACAAAAACCACACAATTATACAGTTTCTCCAAGTCCCCAAACTTTACCTCCTGTTACATTCTGAATGTCTGTGTTCCCTTGAAATTCATATGTTGAAATCCTAAAACCCAATGTGAAGATTGTGAAGGTAGATCCCTGATGATGGGATTTCTGTCCTTATAAAAGAGATCTTGCCCCTTCTGCCAGGCGAGGACATAGCAAGAAATTGGCATTCTGTAACCCAGAACGGGGCTTTTGCCAGAACCAGATCGCTCTGGCACTCTGTTAGACTTCTAGCCTCCAGAACTGTGAGAGATAATTGTATGTTTTTTCTAAGCCACCCAGTTTATGGTATTTTTCTTAGCAGTCTCAATGAACTAAGGAACCTCAAAAGGTTTGTTCCACATCAGTTTCAGAATTGTACCTGGAGTATTTTGACAAGTGAATTTCCAGGCTCCCCCTACATCCCCTCAGTGGATGGTTATAGAGTTGTTGGATTAACAAGATGGGAAGTTTTTCCCTTAGGGGTGACCAGGATCCTAACATGTCTGAACATAGGCAGGCTGGTGGGGATAGGACCACCAGGTTCATTTGCATGAGTCAACTTGCCTGAGGATATTGATAGGAGTAGGAAAGAACTGGAATCAGAGTTTACTATTAGTTTACTAGCTTACTATTGTTTCTATAACAAATTACCACGAATGTAGTGGCTTAAAACAACAAAAAATCTATTGTCTTATAGTTCTGGAGGTCAGAACTTTAAAATGGCCTAAAATCAAGGTGTTGGCTGGAGGGCATTACTTGTGGAGCCTCTAGGAGATAATCCATTTTCTTGTCTTTTCCAGATTCTAGAGGCTGCCAATATTCGTTGGCTCAGAGAACTCTTCCAAAGTCAGCAATTGTATTACTCTCAAGTTCTGCTTTCAGCTTCACATCTTCTTATCTGATTCTGACTCTTCTGCCTCCTCCTTCCATGTATAATAGCCCATCCAGATAACCATGGATAATCTCCCTATTATAAGGTCAGTTAGTTAGCAACCTTAATTCCATCTACAATCTTAATTTCTCCATGCCATGAAATATAACATATTCACAGGTTCCAAGGTTACAATATAGACATTTTGGAGGGTCATTATTTTGCCTACCACAGAGAGGTAGAGAAAGGATGAGAAGAGACACTGGACTGGTCTTAGAGTTTATTCCTTTCTAAATCTCTGTGAATGACCTTCGTTGGTCATATGTGATAGTGGGAAGAAAGAAAAGACTAAATACTGTGCTCTGAGATTCATGGATGCAAAAGGATTCTACTTCATTCTGATCATTTTGGGGGAGGGATATAAAGAGTGGGGAAATATAGCTTGTTCCTACTTTCACAGGGAACGTATGTGGAAGCCTGAAGACCTCCACAGGCTGGATTGCTGTCTCTGATTTGTGCATTGTTGATACCCCTACAGGGGCAGTGGAACGGCAGGAGTTACACAACAATGGGCTTCAGAAGCAGTGACAAGATACTTAATAGGTTTTTATAAGTATTGGTTCAGCTTAGCCATAGACCACACTAGGAAGCAGTAGCAAATGAAGCGAGGACATGAACTAGGTTTGTTTATAAGACACTTCTGGAATCTTCCAGAAATAACTATAGTACAATTTCAGGGGGTTGGACAAAAAACAAAATGAAAAGCAGGCAGAGTGAAAGCTATAAAACAGGATTTATCATGTTAGTATGGTCCCATTTTTCACAGCATCATGGGACATCCAGAGGAAACTTAGATTATTTCAGGGAGTGGAGGCTCAAACAGATGGCTGGAGAAAAGAAACAGCATTCATTTCAGAGTAATGCCAGTTTGAGAATCAAGAGCCACCTCTGTTTATCTGAACTTCTGACTTTGATTTTGTTTTAATTTCATTTCAGTTGACAATTTAACTCTTACCTCCCTGATCAGATGCTTCATATACTGACTTTCATCAATATGATGATTTTAAATTTGGCATTGGTTTCTTGATTTTCTTCCAAATTAAGGTCTTACACTTATGGTTCTGTGCCTGGGGCATTTCAGGGAGTTTGGATGTCATGCGGGGCGGGGGGTGGGGGAGTGAGGAAGTACTATAATGGCCTGCCCAGATCCGTCCTTCAAAACTGAAGCATTCATTTCACCAGTTTTCAGGCTGTCTCCTAACAACTCACAGCGGAACAGCCCATATTGAATGATATATTGAATGACTGGTCCTTGTGGCAGTACCGAAGCCTGTCTACCTTTTCCCATTTTGGGAATCTATGAAGGGTCATCCCAGCTTCAGAGTGCCCCTTGGCGTTATCTGAAGTTCCTGTTGTGCTCTGCTACAGTTCATCATCTCCTTCTGCCATATCTTTATTTCCTCAAAGACATTGTTCCTGAGAGCATGCATTTCCTGCATGCAAATCTCCATCTCTGAGAGTTTGTTTTTCCAGGGGAACTAAACTAAGAGAAGTGGTGTGAAGATTTGTCTAAGGAGGTGGATTCTAAAATGGGACTTGGGAGCTGGATCACTTACTGGTTGACTGGCAATGAGAACCCATCACTAGTCATTGATGGAGTCCTAGGAGTGCTGGCGTGCTATAGTAGTACAAATACTAAAGCTTTTACTAGTGGTGAATTGAGATGGGATATGGGTGTAAGGAAATGCCTCGGTGGGCTCAGAGGATATCCTCAGGCATTTGAGAGGTTCAGAGAAACTGGTTACTAAAAGGACAGTGAAACTGGAAGGCTGTTGCTGAGTGCAATTAAGTAGCTGAGAAGGACAATGAAAGACAAAGATGTCTTTATTGAGACATCTCATTTAAATCCCCAATTCGAAGTAAAATGTGAAAAGTTAAAGCACCTACATGGTAGCATTTAAAAAGACCCTGCTGAAGCTGGAGAGTAGAAAAGGTGAGGATTGAGCCAGTATTTAATTATAAGGATAGCAGACAGGGCTCTCAGGATGATTGAATTCCCAAGTTCAGCAAGACTTCTGCACAAAATCAGGACCCTGGTGAAGAAGGGGGATCCTGAGGCTTCATATGGGACATCTGGGTCACTGTGCTAGAAAACTTTGAAACCCCAATACCCCTGAATTGTCTGGGCCCACAGTAGTAGCCTACTGCTTTCTATTAAGGCCTAGCATTCCCTCCTTCAGGATCTATTTCTACTTCCTCTCGAACACCAGACATTGGCATCTTCATAAAAAACAAAGACACATGAATACTAGTAAGTGGAAGATACTCCATATAAAAACTTCGGAATACCTTTGAGATATTGTGCTTTTGGTTCCAAGCCACCACAATAAAGTAAATAACACCATAAAGGGAGTCAAACAATTTTTTTTGGCTTCTCAGTACCTACTAGAGTCATTATATAGTATATTAAGTATGCTGCTGCTGCTAAGTCACTTCAGTCGTGTCCGACTCTGTCCGACCCCATAGACAGCAGCCCACCAGGCTTCCCCATCCCTGGGATTCTCCAGGCAAGAACACTGGAGTGGGTTGCCATTTCCTTCTCCAATGCATGAAAGTGAAAAGTGAAAGTGAAGTCGTTCAGTTGTGTCCAACTCTTAGCGACCCCATGGACTGCAGCCTACCAGGCTTCTCTATCCATGGGATTTTCCAGGCAAGAGTACTGGAGTGGGGTGCCATTGCCTTCTCCAAGTATGCTAGCATTGTCTAAAAAATGTACATACCTCAATTTAAAAAATACTTTATTGCTGAAAAATGCTAACCCATCATTTGAGCTTCAGCAAGTTGGAATCTTTGTGCCAGTGGAGGGTCTTGCCTTGATGTCAATGGCTGCTAATTGATCAGGGTGGTGATTGCTGATTGGGGTGACTGTGGCAATTTCTTAAGATAACAGTGGAGTTTGCCACATCATTGACTCTTCCTTTCATGAAGAATTTCTCTGTAGCATGCAGTGCTTTTTGATAGCATTTTACCCATGGTAGAACTTCTTTCAAAATTGGAGTCAACCCTCTCAAACCTTGACACTGCTTTATGAAGTAAGTTTATGTGATATTCTAAATCATTTGTTGTCATTTCAACACTCCTCACAGCATCTTCACCAGGAGTAGATTTCATCTCAAGAAACTATTTTCTTTGCTCATCCTTAAGAAGCAACTCCTCATCTGTTACAATTTTATTATGAGATTGAAGCAATTCAGTCATACCATCAGACTTCACTTCTAATTCTATTTCTTTTTCTATTTCCTCCACATCTGCTCCACCACTTCCTCAGCTGAAGTCTTGGAACCCTCAAACATCCATGAGCAATGGACTCAACTGCTCCCCAGTTCCTGTTGGTGTTGATATTTGGACCTCTTTTCTTTTTTACATAAAAAAATATAAAAGATATTTCCTCTTTTACAAATGTTCTTAAAGGCATCTAGAATGGTTTGTCTTTTTCCAGAGGGCTTTCAATTGACTTTGCCCAGATCCATCAGAGAAATCATTATCCAGGCAACTATAGTCACATGAAATGTATTTCTTCAATAATAGGACTTGAACGTTGAAATTAGTCCTTGGTCCATGGGTTGCAGAACGGGTTGCAGTAATCTTATATATCTCCATAAGAGCTCTTGGGTAACCAGGTGCATTTTCAATGAGCAGTAATATTTTTAATAATCTTTCTTTTTTTTCCTAAGCAGTGATTCTCCAATAGTGGGCTTAAAATATTCAGTAAACTATGATACTTGAGATTTGTTGGATCCTTTAAAGTCTTTGTTTTGAACATTGTTAGTGTGGGTACAGAGCAACCTTTGGATTAGTACTAGAGTACTGTAGTCCTAATGCAGTGCTCCTCTGTGTTCTCTTCTTGATGCCTGCGTATTATGAGAACTTTCACTCTGACTAATGCCAGCACAAACTATTTACGATCCTACATGAACTCCTAGAATTGTTCGCAAATTACATATCACCCAATACTTTTGTATGCCTTGTCCTTGATTTTTTTTTCCTTTAGGTCTTGTTACTATCTCAAATTATATACTTATTGAAATTTTATTGTTATTCCTTTCTGTGTATGCTCTGTTAGGAGATAGAATTTTGTGTGTGTTATTCACTATTATTTAACTAGCTTTCAGAATAAAGTTTGACTCATTATAGATATCTGATAAATATTTGCTGTGTTAGTGAATGATTGAATGAATCCTTTCTTAATTAGCATATGTTTATTATTATTCATTTCTTGAAATCCCTAATATCTGCTGTAATGAGTTATTACTGATAAACAGTGATAAAGATATTGCTTGTGAAGCTTATTTCAAACATGACTATCCCAGATGAGGACTTTCTGTCCTCATCATTTTATGTTGCAGATTGTACATTGCACAAAACTGTGTGATGACATTCATATTTGTGGTCACTTTAATGTTTTTATTATTCTAATTTTCCTAGAGATGACAATAAATGTCTTAGGAACTAATGTGCCCATTTTTAATAGCAGTAGGGTTGTCACCAATGACATATTCATATCTTGTGAGGCCCTTATCCTCTCTTCTCCATCCTGGTGGGTTTTAAGATATTTCTTATACTTTGCTTCCTTGAATCAGCACCTATTGAAAAATGTTGAACCAGGTTTAAAAATGTTGATTTGCCCTTCTTTTTGGTGCAGTAGCCAGAAAAAAACACTCAATATGGTGATTCAGTAACTGAAAAGTTCCAGGCTACAGCAGCGAAGAGCTTCCTAAAGACCTGTGACCTATGCTCAGTATCTTCCTCACATAGACTCCTCCCATTAAGGGTTGCTTTGCACAGATGGTGCCTGGAAAGTATAGACATCTGATGAGTCAGTGCATCGTAAGCCTAGGGCAGAGTTCAGTTTCTCTGACTGGGGGGATGGCTTAAATAAAGGATCATGGATTCTGAGTCCAGAAATTCTTAGTTTCAAATCCGTGATCTAACATCTACTAGCAAAGTATATGGCCTAGTCAGTTCATTTAGTATCTCCAAGGCTATTTCTTCATCTGATAGATAATCTTCATCTGATAGATAAACATAAGTGCATCAAAGAGCTGAGATATCTAAATGAGGTTGCACACAGAATATACAGCTCTTAATAGGTGAACAATAAATGCTATCTTGAGAAATCTGTATGCAGGTCAGGAAGCAACAGTTATAGAACAACAGACTGGTTCCAAATAGGAAAAGGAGTACATCAAAGCTGTATATTGTCACCCTGCTTATTTAACTTATATGCAGAGTACATCATGAGAAATGCTGGGCTGGATTAAGCACAAGCTGAAATCAAGATTTCTGGGAGAAATATCAATAACCTCAGATATGCAAATGACACCACCGTTATGGCAGAAAGTGAAGAAGAACTAAAGAGCCTCTTGATGAAAGTGAAAGAGGAGAGTGAAAAAGTTGGCTTAAAGCTCAACAATTCAGAAAACTAAGATCATGGCATCTGGCCCCATCACTTCATGGCAAATAGATGGGGAAACAGTGGAAACAGTGGCAGAATTAATTTTGGGGGGCTCCAAAATCACTGCAGACGGTGATTGCAGCCATGATATTAAAAGACACTTACTCCTTGGAAGAAAAGTTATGACCAACCTAGACAGCATATTAAAAAGCAGAGACATTACTTTGTCGACAAAGGTCTGTCTTGTCAAGGCTATGGTTTTTCCAGTGGTCATGTATGGATGTGAGAGTTGGACTGTGAAGAAAGCTGAGCACCGAAAAATTGATGCTTTTGAACTGTGGTGTTGGAGAAGACTCTTGAGGGTCCCTTGGACTGCAAGGAGATCCAACCAGTCCATCCTAAAGGAGATCAGCCCTGGGTGTTCACTGGAAGGACTGATGCTGAAGCTGAAATGCCAATACTTTGGTCACCTGATGCAAAGAGCTGACTCATTTGAAAATCCCTGATGCTGGGAAAGATTGAGGGCAGGAGGAGAAGGGGATGACAGAGGATGAGATGGTTGGATGGTGTCACTGACTCAATGGACATGAGTTTGAGTATACTCCAGGAGTTGGTGATGGACAGGGAGGCCTGGCGTGCTGCAGTCCATGGGGTCGCAAAGAGTTGGACGCGACTGAGCGACTGAACTGAACTCAACTGAATAAATGCTTTTGCCCATTCACCTTCCAGTGTAAGTAAACACAGGCTAAGTTAGCCATCAGAAAGTTGGTAAAGACAGAGAATTATACAGTATGAAAAACTGGTCATATTGTTTTGTCCAACTCAACATCTGTAGTGCAATAATTTTCTCTATGGTATTCATATCAGTTAGCACCCAGTCTCAAGCTAAACATTCCAATGGTAGGAATTTCCCTTCTCTTCTGAGGTAGGCAACCATTTTAAAATTGTGTTGTAAAAAGAAATTGATCTCTAAAGAGAGCTCAACTATCAGTCCTACTTTTGCTTCCTGTAACTTTATGGAACAGTGTTAATCTCCCATCCAAAGGATCCTTCCGGATATTTGCATGAAGCTAATTATGACCCTTTTGAGTCATCTCTTTAGCACATAAAATATATATACTCCCTTAACCTGCACATGTGATATGATATTGAGCCTTGTCACCATGGTAATGGAATTCTTCAATCTGTGTTTGGATTTCCATTATTATTTCTGTGTTAACACCCACTGCTGTTTTGTTGTTAATTTCCCAGAATCTCTCTCTTCGCCTATACACGCACCCTCTGACATTCCTATTTTAGACACATTTTCCCAATACAGACACATCTCTCCTGCCCCCCTCTATCAAAACTGACCTATATCATTTCTCATTCTCTTAAACTCTGAGATATTAGTATTGACACATTTATAAATATCTGCATCTTGACAGTCTTCTGTTTCTTATGTAAGGGGATGAGGAATCTGGGAATTTTAAGAACAGTTAGAAGGCCAGTAAGGGAGGCCCTACCAACAATGATACTTCTTGGCATCTGCATCTTGACATGTACCTCTGTGTGTTCAATTTCAATAACCTGTGTTCAATTTCAGTATCCTGTCTCTGCCTAATAACTATTTCCATTGGCATATCTGTGGTGAGACATTAGCAGGCAAAAGAGAGACAAAGGTGTGTAGTAAAGAAAGAGGCATCATGATTATTTTTGATTAAAGAGGAGATTTCACATAGAACTGTCTTAGTATGTTACTAAAACAGGAAGCCAATGAATATACTTTTATCCCAAAAGCCTATAAATATACACTAGCATTAAAATAACTTCCTAACTTGATCTAGTGATTGCCATCAACATTTCTTCTAAGGATCAAACTAATTTAATGTGGGTTAAATAATATTGACCTTAAATACTTTTTAATCCCATTGATTTCCCTCATTCATGCTTTTGAGTTTACATTAAAGGTGCATGTACTTAACAGCACTTTATTTTTTTAAATATCAGGGATCCATTGTATATAATGAAATGGTGCCAAAAGTAAAGAATGAAAAGGAAAGCACTCTTGGCATTTTAAAAGCTAGTGACAATATGGCACAAGTATGCAGGGGTGGTAGGAGTAGTCTGAACCAGTAAACACAACTTAGGCGGTGAATGAAGAGCACAGACTGAAATAGTGAGTTGCAGTGACCCTGTGTATTCAAACTGATTTTCCACCCTGAGCAGTCTTTAGGAACTGGAGTAGGTTGATGTTCAGTGAGTACAAATCACAAGACTAGTATCCGTGCACAGCTGTGTGCAAGGCGATCGGGACTTAAGACTCTGTGCTCCACTTGCGTTCCATTTCAGCACACTTTAACCCGAGACCTCTAAGTATCTGGGAAACGTTGCTTCCTTCATCTCTGCAGCATTCTGTTTGGGGAATTAAGTTACAAATATTATGGGGCCTGTTCTATACTTGAGAAAGCTGAATTACAGAAAGGTTAAGTGGACTGCTGAAGGTCAGAAATTGGCAATAGAGATCAAGTGCAGGTTGTAGGGGACCCAGCAATAGTTCCCAGGATACCTCAGCAGTGTCACTATGGAATCCTTTCAGCGATTTCTCTACATTATTCCCCAGGGCAGCGAATTCACAAGTGCAAATAGGAAGCTTCTATGGGGCAATTGTACGAGCAGGGTCCTTTCTGTAGGGGACAGATGCTATGCTGATACTTTAGACTTTTCTCCTACATTTTCAAAGAGGCAGAGTTAATGACAGATTTAGCTAACATTGGATACACCTCATCTTTAAAGCCATACACACCACCTTGAAAAACAGACACTCAGTTCAGAAATGCTTCTTGAAGAAGTTTATTGCAATTCAAGAAAACTCTTGGGCTTTCAGAAACCACAGCCTAGATACAGTTTCTTTTCCTTCAAAGAGGAAACTTGAGAAGGAACATTTAGAATACCTTCACAGTCAGTCCTTTCTGTGGACAAGTTTTTGCTTGAGAGATTTCAAAATGTTGTCCTTATTCTATGGTTATCTTCATCTCCATGGAAATCTCTACAGTTTCATATAAAGGGGATTGAGGCATTTTTTGTGGTTTCTTATACTTTAACTTTCTTACTAACTGGCAGAACTCACAAGAAGGGGAGGAAATGAAAAGGAAAGTTGGTTTTATGCATTTACTCCCTTGAGTGAGGCTCTTACCTATAACAAGCTTAAGGCTTTTCAAGTCTGTTTTCAAGGCTGAAAAGAAGATTAGAAATTATCCACCCATTTCTAATCCAGTAATTTGCAAAGTAGGTGAGACTATTTTCCAAGATTTTATACTTTTTATGCTAGCCAGATTGTCTTTATAGTTTTCTGAGTAATATATGGCAAATCATAAACTTCTTTCCAAAAATGAGAAATATTGTATTTCCTGAACCACTCAAGAATGTGTTTTCTCTTTGAAGATACCGCTACCTTGAATGTTTACAATGTTATGCATATAATAAGAAAATAAAATTACTGTTACTATTTACTAAGCAACACACTACCTAATTATTCTATATATAAATAAATAAAACATACATACATACATGTATATAAAAGTTTATTAGACTTCCTGGACACATATATTAGACTTTCCTGAGGGAGGAAATGGCAACCCACTCCAGTATTCTTGCCCGGGAAATCCCATGGACAGAATAGTCTGGTGGGCTACTGTCCAAAAGGTCACAAAGAGTCAGACATGACTAAGCAGCTGAGCTTTTATAAGCAGCTCAGTCATTTCCGATTCTTTGTGACCCCATGGTCTGCAGCACACCATGCTTCCATGTCCTTCACCATCTCCCAGAGCTTGCTCAAACTCATGTCCATTGAGTTAGTGATGCCATCCAACCATCCCATCCTCTCTCGTCCCCTTCTCCTCCTTCCTTCAATCTTTCCCAGCATCAGGGTCTTTTCTAATGAGTTGGCTCTTTGCATCAGGTGGCCAAAGTATTGGAGTTTCAACGTCAGCATCAGTCTTTCCAATGAATATTCAGGGTTGATTTCCTTTAGGATTGACTGGTTTGATCTCCTTGCAGTCCAAGTGACTTCTCCAACACCACAGCTCAAAAGCAGCAGTTCTTCAGTGCTCAGCTTTCTTTATGGTCCAACTCTCACATCTGTACATCACTACTGGAAAAACCGTAGCTTTGACTGTATGGACCTTTGTTGGCAAAGTAATGTCTCTGCTTTTTAATATGCTGTCTAGATTGGTCATAACTTTTCTTCCAAGGAGCAAGCCTCTTTTAATTTCATGGCTGCAGTCACCATTTGCAGTGATTTTGGAGCCCAAGAAAATAAAGTCTGTCACTGTTACCATTGTTTCCCCATCTATTTGCCATGAAGTGATGGCACCAGATGCCATGATCTTCATTTTTTGAATGTTGAGTTTTAAACCAGCTAAGCATAGCACACATAAAAGTATATACATATATGTGTATAAAGTCCATATGTAAAATATATACATATGGATACATGCATATATACACATATGAAATCTTATTTAATTGTTCTAACATTACTTCATTGTAATGATTATTTTACCCATGAGGAGTCTAAGAGACTTGTGGCCTAACAACTATACATTGCTGACAGAATTGTCTAACATCAAAGCATGAGGTTAAATTTAAAACAAACAAAAAGATGCAAGTTGTTGTGTAGGTACTCCCTCACACAATCTGCAGAGAGAAAAGTACTATAAAAGAAAAAGCATTATCTGATTGCACTGTCGGATAATCTGCATGGTTGGCTAGAACAATTAGTCTCATTTTTCTGATGAAGACTCTGAAGCCCACAAGAATGCATATCATTGCCTGTCAATTGCTTAAAATCAACCAGCATCAGAACTGCAGGAATCTGCTTACTATGTGCCTTTATCACTTAAATTCACTAAGAGAAAACCATGTCATTCAGGCCATAATCCCTAAAATCAGGGTAGAATTTTCTTAGAATGTGAAGTTTGGACTCCAACAGTGAGAAGGTAAAAAACTATCCACGTTAATGTACGCAAGTACAAGTAGTAGGCCTGGGAAGTGCACAAATATCCATAAAAAATGTAGCAATAGAATCATAATTTATGGGTCAGGAGTGTGCAAGCATTTAAATAGTAGCATTTAAACTTTGCAGAGTTCAAGAAACATTTTCTGTCTTCTCAATCCTTGAGGTTTTGGAAATTGGGGGTTTGAATGACTTCGTGAGTCAAAATGTGACTCCTCTATTCCTTCAGATTCCATTACAAATTCACAGTCATCTCATGCTGGAACTTTATATTTCCTAGACAGGCCAGTCTGTCTCCCCTGCATCCACTCACCTGTAGATGGGCTGGTAGAGCCACTGAATATTTCCTCACATATATCTCCAATATATTAAGTAGTAGGTAGGTAGGTAAAGACATAGGTAGATGATTGACAGACTGATAGATTGATAGGTAGGTGGACTGATAGTTCACTGGAGTGATAGATCACACTTCACATTTCTGGATCTAATACTGAGTTGCTGGAACATTGTTTATTGTCATTGCTGTTGTTGTTTTACCCCAGTAGTCTCAACAGCTAATGCATTTTCTCCCTCTGTAGTTTGGTCCTCTCACAGCAAGCCTTTCATAGCGAGAAGGTTTCAGAAATCCCAATTTACCACCATTTGGATTATCTACATTTCACCTGGCTTTTCCACTCAAATGCATTTTTAGGCCAAGAACCCAGCAGTGTTATTCTTTTAATTTTATATGCCCACAGAGCTGAAACATTTGAAGTGCAAGTGTGGGACCGTGTACTTTTCAATTAGATGTTGGCACATTCAAACACTCACAGATACTAACTGGCACAGACCAAGTACCATTCACTTAACTTAATGGATGTGCTCTAATGGCATGGCCAATGGTAGTGCAATGTTTGAACCTCGAGAATTGTAGAAGTAGTGGAAATTATAGTCCACAGCATGACAAGAAGGCCTTAAAAAGGTTTTGCACAATTAGCTTATTTCAGAAATGAAGAATGCCAATTGGATTAATCTGCCACATCTTGGCAGGACATTGATACCAACTGCCTTTTGTCACTATTTATTTACCTCTCTGTTTCCTTAGATATGGAGTCAATGAGTATTTGTACCAAAGCTTTTTATACTTGAGAAAGCACAGGGCGGTGAATCCCACTTCCCTCTTTTCCTCTTGAACTCGGTGAATTTTTGAAACTCAAGTCCTGTTTTTCACATAAAAGTTTCTCATTAAATATTCTAGGTCTTTGCTTAGATTGAGATTTCTTTGGGTCTACTGAGATTGAGATTTTGGTCTATTGGGATTATTACTTGCAAATTCTAGTAGTCATTTTTATAGTATACAACTATGGGTGTTATTGTTCCCTTTCCATCTTATAATTTCAACTAAATCGAGCAATGAAAATTTTATAGTGCATCCCTAATTGTGCACCAGACTGGAACTGTTCATACAAATTCCAAGCAATTATAAGGCTTTCTGGGAAACATTGGCAACAAACACTGGATTAAATGTTTATAACAGCAAGCCAGATGGGAAATAGAGATAAGGAAAATCTCATGGAAACTTTTTTTTTCCCCAAACCACAACACTATTTTAAATTAACCTAGCCAAGGGGAAGCATTTTTACATTGTTGACCAATACAGAGGTTTAGTAAGTAATAGCAATTAACTTGTGGGAATAATTTTACAAAGATGTAACTCTTTATGACAACTGTGACTATTATAAAAAGATACCATATAGACAGAGTTGATGAATGAGACTCCAAAGATATGTTAGAGAAGGCAGATATTAAAAGCGGGTGCTTTAAAGTTAAAAAATGTGCTTTGTATTTCACTGAAGGTGGGGAAAAAAATCACATCATATGGAAATATTTAGCTATACTTGAAAATGTTTGACGTGGAGACTGCGGTGAACATATAGTCACCTTACTCATGCTAAAAATACTTTCACTGCTTGAGAACTCAGAGTTAATAATGCAATTTTTACAGATAAAAATCTTTCTCTTAATGGAATTGGGCAATAAATGTCTCACACCCATTTGTGTCCATGCTTGCTTCCTAATGTGATTTAAATGATATGAAAGTTACAGAAGTAGATTTATAAGGAAGGTGATGACACTAAAGTCTCAAGTTTCCTCACTTGCATGAGGGAAAGGTTCCTAGCAATATGTTCACATTCTCCTATGCTTTTAGAAGTTTGTGAGGGAAGATATTGTAAGTGTAGTTAGCTAAGACTGCTGTCTCTTTCCACTCTGATTTTCCCTCCCTTATTTCCCCTTTGTTGGGTGGTGGTGGAGCAGCCATTAGCATCGGTGAATTCTGGCTAAATGAAAGTTAAATATGAGAGACATATATGGGGTTTAGTTGGATATATTTATGTGAGACAATGTGAACTTCCTGTGTAGTTAAATGGTACTATCCAAGCTTAGAAATAATTTCTGAAACTAGTCTGCTACCCACTATGTCTAGCCACTTGTCATGGCATTTGAAGGCACAGGCCAGAAGCATGTTTATTACGTTTTACCATGCCTGGCATGTCTAGTAGAGAAGAAACAAGGTTTCCGCCTGCAGCAAGGAGCTAGTCTGCGGAACATTTCTCCAGTCAACAGATGTGTTAAGGCATTCAGACTTAAAACATGACTAAATAGTGACTTTTTTTTTTTTTAAAGAGCTCTAAGTTATATTTTCCAGGAACTGGAGAAAGAATACAAACATTAGAAAACTGCAAATTTATTCAAAAAGTTGGTCACATTCAAAGACAACCCTTTAACTGCTAAGTTGGAAAGATGTTTTAGAGAATATAAGTGAAACAGATGAGTAATTACAGACTTCTGATTTGGCATACATATATGTATGTGTGTTTTCCTTTAATTTTATTTCTAATGTGGTTAAAAGAATATTAATATAAAATTAGAGGAATGTGAAATGGACAAGACAAAAATGAGCTATGTAATCAATAGAGATTATTCTTAAGAGAATTTGACAAAAATTTTCATACCATACAGAAGCAGGAGTTTGTTAAATTGGAGAGATAAATTTTGAATCAAAGAAATATCAGACCCTGGGATTGCTGTGAATCCATATGAATGCATTTGGGAAAACACTACATTTCTTGTTGTTTGAATTACTTTTTGCTTTGTAACAAACTTCCTTCCTGTAAACTCAATGGCTAACAAATATGGCCAATGGTTTTACATCTTTAAAGAGATGTAGGAAAAAATGAAGAAATTTAACAGAGACCATAAGTGGCCTCCAAAGCCTAAAATATTTACTATCTGATCCTTCATGGAAAAAATTTGCTAACCTTTGGCTTAAAACAGCAGTTTATTTTGGTGCTTCTCTAGTGGCTCAGACAGTGGAGAATCTGCCTGCAATGTGGGAGACCTGGGTTCAATCCCTGGGTCAGGAAGATCCCCTACAGAAGGGAATGGCAACCCACTCAAGTATTCTTGCCTGGAGAATTCCATGGACAGAAGAGCCTGGAGGGCTAAAGTCCGTGGACTCACAAAGAGTCAGACACAACTGTGTGGATAACACCATTCATTCATTCACTTAGCTGCTGATTTGGGTTGGGCTTAGATGGGCAGTTCTGCTGCTGCTCTTGGCTCATCTCTCATATGTCTGCAGTTAGCTGCTATGTCACCTGAAGCTTGGTGATCTGGTATATTCTCCATTGAAGGTTTGGCAATTGGCTGACAGTCCTCTGGGATAACTGGGCCGCAGCCTGTCATTATTTAGCAGACAAATCAGAGATTATTCTCAGGATAGTAGTTGTAAGCAGAGACAAGCCCCAAATCCAGGTGCTTTTTAAGAGCCAATATGTATCATGTTTAGTAATGTCTATTAAACTAAGTCACATGGCTAAGTTTAGCGTTGTTGTAGGGGGGTGATACCAAAAATTATGGATGAGTGAAAGGGAAAAAATTGTGACCATCTTTACAATCCTTCATACTCATTCAATTGACATGAAATACATGCACACACACAACAACAGTAATAAAGGCAGTGTAAAACTAATAATATGCCATAACAAACTGTGAATAATTCTTAAAGAGATGGGAAAACCAAACCACTTTACCTGCCTCCTGAGAAATCTGTATGCAGGTCAAGAAGCAATAGTTACAACTGGACATGGAACAACAGACTGGTTCCAAGTCGGGAAAGGAGTACGTCAAGGCTGTATACTTCACCCTGCTTACTTAACTTCTATGCAGACTACATCATGAGAAACGCTGGGCTGGATGAAGCACAAGCTGGAATCAAGATTTCCAGGAGAAATATCAATAACCTCAGATATGCAGATGACACCATCCTTATGGCAGAAAGTGAAGAAGAGCTAAAGAGCTTTTTGATGAAGGTGAAAGAGGATAGTGAAAAAGTTGGCCAAAACTCAACATTCAAAAAATGAAGATAATGCATCCAGTCCCATCACTTCATGGCTAATAGATGGGGAAACAATGGAAACAGTGACAGACTTTATTTTTGGGGGATCCAAAATCACTGCAGATGGTGACTGCAGCCATGAAATTAAAAGATGCTTGCTCCTTGGAAGAAAAGCTATGACCCCAACATAGATAGCATAGATAGCATATTAAAAAGTAGAGACATTACTTTGCTGACAAAGGTCCATCTAGTCAAAACTATGGTTTTTCCAGTAGTCATGTATGAATGTGAGAGTTGGACTGTGAAGAAAGCAGAATGCCGAAGAATTGATGCTTTTGAACTGTGGTGTTGGAGAAGACTCTTGAGGATCCCTTGGACTGCAAGGAGATCAACCCAGTCAGCCCTAAAGGAAATCAGTCCTGAATATTCATTGGAAGGACTGATGCTGAAGCTGAAGCTCTAATGCTTTGGCCTATCTAATACTGATGCAAAGAGCTGACTCATTTGAAAAGATGCTGATGCTGGGAAAGAATGAAGGCAAGAGGAGAAGGGGACGACAGAGGATGAGATGGTTGGATGGCATCACTGATTCAATGGACATGAGTTTGAATAAGCTCTGGTAGTTGGTAATGGACAGGGAAGCCTGGCATGCTGCAGTCCATGGGGTTGCAAAGAGTCGTACATGGCTGAGCAACCGAACTAAACTGACTATGAAGATATTGGTGACAAGCTCTTAATAACTGCTGTTAATGTAATGAATATCTAAGAATAGTTACTACACAAGAAAATTTTAAATGCCCTGAAGTCTTTCTGTTTATATATAAAATACATTTGGTTGATATTTTCCCAAATTGACAATTCTGAAATTTTACATGGAATTGTCAGTAACAAATTGTGAATATGAATGAATCTTTTTAAACTACCAATAATAAAAACATTTGATTAATTATGCTAATAGAAACTGAATTATCTTTAGATTCTTTTTTATTAAACAATATTATAAAATCATTGTCATATGAAAGTGAAAGTCACTCAGTTGTGTCCTACTCTTCGCGACCCCATGGACCATACAGTCCATGGAATTCTCCAGGCCAGAATACTGGAGTGGGTTGCCTATCCCTTTTCCAGGGGATCTTTCCAACCCAGGAATCGAACCGAGGTCTCGATTCCTGCATTGCAGGTGGATTCTTTACCAACTGAGCTATCAGGGAAGCCCATTGTCATATTAATTCCTAATAAAAGCATATACAGCCAAAAATGTAGGGGAGAAATATGTATTATAGGGGAATGTCAGGCATTTCATTTA
The DNA here is from genome assembly GCF_910594005.1 of Cervus elaphus. NCBI lineage: Eukaryota > Metazoa > Chordata > Mammalia > Artiodactyla > Cervidae > Cervus > Cervus elaphus. The sequence goes on from NC_057843.1 coordinate 55,898,984, forward strand.
AAAGCATATATTTCTTGATTTTGTGATGTGGGTGGCATTTTCAGCTTTAAAATTTTTATTTCTGGTTTATTTCCTTATTCTAAAAAATAGTTACTTTCATATCTAATTATATTAGATACATACTTTTTTAATTCTTTTCCTTCTATAGGGCTTCTAAAACATCCTAAGTTTCAGGTCCCATGCAACCTAGATCTACCTAAGAAAGGACCAGTAAGCTCTCCTGCTCTGGAGATCTAGGCCTGGGCAGAAGAGCAGCTGGCACAGAGAAGGAGGGGAGTGCCAGGTTCTCATGTGGGAATGGTAGAGGTTTTGGGGGAATCCCGAATCATCTTATGGGCTCCAAGTTCGATTTAAAAATCTTTAGTAATTCTTTCTGCTTACAGTCAAATTGCATGCAATGTATCAACTCAAGGATGATCAGAACCCAATAGTTTTTGAAGACTGCTAAGCTGATATGTTGAATACATGGTCACTTCTGACACCCCCATTCCTACTTTCCATGGCAATTTTTCCCTTCCTTGGAGAGGATTTTTGGATATCAGAAGGTGGTTTTATTTGACAAGAGGAGGAAAGCCTCTGAGAGATCAAGTAACACTGTACATTGGGGAAGCTGGGTTGCAAACTATGTGTATCTATTGACAAGTATCATTCTTTTCCCATAATCCTCGGTTTTCATTCTTCCAACACACAGGGCCTGCCTCTTTAATGATAAATACATCTTATATGGGAGTTGAAACTTTATCATAAGATAATCATTGTCCATAAATGCCTTCTATATGCAAACACGTATGTTAAGTACCAGAAATCTTGGGGAACATGGAAAATTTTTGAAAATATACAAATTATAACATGTCATCTGCTAAGTATCTAATAAGTGATAGAGAAGTTTTCACATGTGAAGATTTGGGTAGATGACTTTGAAGGGCATATATAGCATATATCAAGTGAAGATGTGTTGGTCAGGGCAACTCAGGAAGAAAGAAGGAATGTTGAGCAGTGACTGGCTTTATTCCAGGCATATAGCATTATTTAATTTACTGCATGATGCTTCTCACAAAGCATAGAGTTACAAATCCAAAAAAAGGCTCTGACAAAGTCATCTAATGCAGATTCCCACTATTTACACCAAAGATACTTGACTGTCTCCATCCCACCCACCCATCACCACCAACCTGACTTGCCCAAGATCCTCTACAGAGTCAAAGTTTTTAATTGTGTTTCCTCAGCACTCTTTTCACTAAACTACCAGAATTAACCATAGCATTATTACTTGAAATCAATAGCTATTATGTAACACCACCTATATGTTGATTCAAACCCTTAAAGTTACCTCTGGCCTTCACTTTGCTGTCCCTTCATACTTTTCATATTTTATTCCAAGGTGGAACCCTCTAATGCATGCTCTTCATTCTTCACTTTGTTGTGTATTTTCATTTTCCCTTTATATTGTTGAGGCATCTCAGAGAAAGTGATGGCACACAGAATGTAACTCTCAAGAAGAAATTGAATTCTTCCCATTCTAAAAACAGTTTGAGGGCGCTATTAAGGAAGCTAGATGAGAAGGCCTTTTATATTTTGACGTAGTCCTTGATAAAAGCAAATAAGTTCCATGTACCCTATCTCTCTTATAACTGTCTAGAATATGTTAGATACTTAATATGTATATGATAATAAAAAACATGGAATCTCCATCTGGCGACTCCACACTGCTCTTATAGCTATTATTTATCGCTAGTCTTATATGCCAAATGACTAGATTTTGAGCCTGAGTGAATGAAAATGAGGTAGAGATGAGCGATTTCCAAGTGGTTCAAAGGATAGTTCTCAATGCACCTAGGAAAAAATAATATAATAGGTTAAATACGTACAGCAATGTAACTTTTTCTCTTCTAAAAATTATCTCAAATAATCATTTTAAGAGCTCAATAAAAGTGAGTAGAATATTCCATTTTACAGTTGAAGAAATTAAGATACAGAGACATCAAATGAAGAGCTCAAGATTGCATACATACCACAGTAGGGTTACAGTTGAGATCAAGCCCTGAAGCTGACCAGGGTCCCATGGCTTTTCCCCTTCCCTATACCATACATCTTTCCCAAACTGTGTATTACCATCACAATACCCTCTCCCACATCTCAGTTCAGTCGCTCTGTCGTGTCCGACTCTTTGCGACCCCATGAATTAGGTGGCCAAAGTATTGGCCACCAATATTCTTCTCACTTCCACTGTATAGTCATAAGGGATTTGATTTAGGTCATGCCTGAATGGTCTAGTGGTTTTCCGTACTTTCTTCAGTTTAAGTCTAAATTTGGCAATAAGAAGTTCATGGTCTGAGCCACAGTCAGCTCCAGGTCTTGTTTTTGCTGACTGTATAGAGCTTCTCCATCTTTGGCTGCAAAGAATATAATCAATCTGATTTCAGTGCTGACCATCTGGTGATGTCCATGTGTAGAACCTTCTCTTGTGTTTTTGGAAGAGGGTGTTTGCTATGACCAGTGCGTTCTCTGACAGAACGTGGTCCACTGGAGAAGGGAATGGCAAACCACTTCAGTATTCTTGCCTTGAGAACCCATGAACAGTATAAAAAGGCAAAAAGATAGGACACTGAAAGATGAACTCCCCAGGTCAGTAGGTGCCCAATATGCTACTGGAGATCAGTAGAGAAATAACTCCAGAAAGAATGAAGGGATGGAGGCAAAGCCAAACAACATCCAGCTGTGGATGGGACTGGTGATAGAAGCAAGGTCTGATGCTGTAAAGAGCAATATTGCATAGGAACATGGAATGTTAGGTCCATGAATCAAAGCAAATTGGAAGTGTTCAAACAGGAGATGGCAAGAGTGAACATTGACATTTTAGAAATCAGCGAACTAAGATGGACTGGAATGCGTGAATTTAACTCAGATGACCATTATATCTACTACTGTGGGCAAGAATCCCTTAGAAGAAATGGAGTAGCCATCACAGTCAACAAGAGTCTGAGATGCAGTACTTGGATACAATCTCAAAAATGACAGAATGATCTCTGTTCGTTTCCAAGGCAAACAATTCAGTATCACAGTAATCCAAGTCTATGCCCCGGCCGTAATGCTGAAGAAGCTGAAGTTGAACGGTTCTATGAAGACCTACAAGACCTTCTAGAACTAACACCCAGGAAAGATGTCCTTTTCATTATAGAGGACTGGAATGGAAAAGTAGGAAGTCAAGAAACACCTGGAGTCACAGGCAAATTTGGCCTTGGAGTAGAGAATGCAGCAGGGCAAAGGCTAGTAGAGCTCTGCCAAGAGAACACACTCCCACATCTACTCCAATAAAAACAAGTGGTATCCCTGGATTCCAATATTGTTCAGAATTTTATATTTTGGCCTAATACATCTTTACAGTAGCTAGACAATGACAACAAAGTTCACTTCTACATCACAGGATTTTGTGAGTAAATAATACATAGCTGTGAAAAACCTTTAAATCAATCTAAACATTTCCCCAAAGCTTGAAGTATAAAATGGACAAGTCAGGCATTGTTCCACAGTACCTATGGCCATTTTCTTTTACTATACAGTTCATATACTTCAGATCAAAAGGGAAATGCTTGTGAACTCAAGACATAGTCCATAATTATAATGATGTTAAAAATGTATCCAAAAAGTAGAACTTAACTATTAATCTGTTATATTTATTAGCTTTTTGGTTAACATGTCCAGAGGCTAATGACAGTTGTTAACTCAAAGCTTGCATACAATAATTTATTTTACTTTACATTTCTAGATGAAATAGGAAAATCATACTTATGAAAAATACTACATCACTTTAACTTTCAGTTACCTCTCACATCTAGTTTGCCCAGAGTCATGTCATCTGAAATGAATCCAGGGCCTTTGAGAAGAAAGCCCACAGCAAAGGGACAGAAGCTGTGAGCAAATCTGGGATGACTGTAACCAGGGCTTAATGGCTGTTCTTTGGCCTGATTTACAAAGTCCTCTTGCTGCACTTTATAATTTGATGTCTCAGACACAAAATTAAAATGGTGCCACAAACAAATCATGGATGCAACTCCAAATGCTATGTAATTGCTCCATCACCCCGAGGAGATGTTCTGATTAAAATGAGTCACATTGACCTTGGATGACATGGCCTAAGGGGCAATTATTCCCCAAGGGACTTAATTAAATGCAATTAGACCAGTGAGAGTACATTTAACGAGGCCCCTTGTGATACCTATGTTTCCAATTTATTTTTCCAGCAACTTTCACTAATGATTTGATTCACTCAGACTCCATCAATAGATAATGATTGGACACTCACTACTCCCAGGTGATTATGGGATACCTGGATTTCACAATTCAAGGATTAGAGGGAAAAGGCATGTATGACAAGTTAAACAGTCATGTAAGATTATAGTTGTTCATGGGCTGAATGAGTAGTGGGAGAAGGGGCAAATTAGAGGAAAAGGTGCTCACTGTGGGTTGCAAGAAGACCACAACTGGCCTTAGTGCAATGTTGGAAGGCTTGAAGGATATGGATGGAGAGAAAATGCTGTCTCTAAATCTTGGAGTTCTAAGAAGAGAAGGGTTTTAGAGATCATCTTTTCTTATAACTTCATCTTACTGTGAGTACTCTGGAGCTCTTACTGGGTTATCTGGCTCACTCAAAACATTACTCCTGGTGGTATTTTAGGAATAAAAAACAGTATGAGCTAGTTGAGTGATACAGATGCATGAGGTAAATTTGGGGGATGGTATGCTGACCAGTTGAATAAAATAAATAGTACAGGTAAATGTTGGTTCAAAAGATAGGTTTGGGCTTATTTATAAAATGCTATGTTTGAAGTTTGGAATTCATTGTGTCAACAAACAGGAATGTGGGTTTTCATAATTTAAGTGGTGTTTTCCAAAAAATTAATCTGTTAATTGTGTTCCAGATATATGAAAAATTGTAGGGACTGACACAGGCCTGGACCAGGCCAATAATAATTATAACAAGAGCACCACATCAGTACAAAGATTTCTAATTATAATATGAGAAACAAAAAGCATTGTGCAAGTGATTCTGGACAATAGAGGAACAATATCAAATATGACTCCAAGGTTTTAAGCAAGGCTGTAAAGAGAGAGAAGATGGTGGCAGTTGTCAGAGATAGGAACCAGAATTGAAAGCAAGAAGGTCAAGGGACCACTGAGAGGAAAAGGTGTAGTCTAGGACCAGAGCGTTCTGGAGAGGCCCAAGGGTACAGTCAGGGATGAGTCAGGGTCCACAGGAACAGTTTAGAACTGGGGTGAATTTGGGCCCTTCAGGTCTGAGCAAAGCCATGGAGTTAGCAGACTGCGAGGGGTCAGGAGGGCTCAGACACTAAAGGGAAAGCCATAGCCTGCCAGGACCAATCATCAAATGCAGGAAATATGGAATAAACTCTGAGATCATAATCCAGACCCACAGCCTGGGTAGCAACAAACACGGAGAATCTGGTAAAGAGGGAAGGTGAGGATTTAGACAAAAGATCATAGGTTGTGTGAATGTGCAGCATTAAGAAACTACTGATACTGCTAACCGGGGCCCCCCAAGGCAAACAAAGGGATGTCTTAGGGCATCTGGAAATCGGAACGAGCACTAAGAAAGGGCAAGAAAGAGTAGAAACAAGTGGAAATTAAATTATTAAATATATTGACGTAATCATCACAGAAAAAACAGAACACTGTAAGATTCTTTGCTGTGTGTGTGTGTGTGTGTGTGTGTGTGTATACAAGCATATGCATACATATATTAGCTAGTGCTGTTTTTATTTTTATTGATATGGGGACAGGGACTGTGTTGAGAAGCAGAACATTAAGTTCTCATTGAGGCTAAATGTACTTAACTGATTCTTCTGTTATTATTGTTCAGTCGTGCAGTCAGGTCCAACCCTTTGCAACCACATAGACTGCAGCAAATCAGGCTTCCCTGTCATTCACCATCTCCCAGAGCTTGCTCAAACTCATGTCCATAGAGTTGGTGATGCCACCCAACTATCTCATCCTCTCTTGTCCCCTTCTCCTCTTGCCTTCAATCTTTCCCAGCATCAGGGTTTTTCTAATGAGTTGGCTCTTCACATCAGGTGGCCAAAGTATTGGAACTTCAGCTTCAACATCAGTGCTTCCAATGAATGTTAGGATTGATCTCCTTTAGGACTGACTGCTTTGATCTCCTTGCAGTCCAAAGAATTCTAAAGAGTCTTCTCCAACACCACAGTTCAAAAGCATCAATTCTTCGGTGCTCATCCTTCTTTATGGTCCAAATCTCATCTCCATACATGACTACTGGAAAAACCATAGCTTTGACTAGATGCACCTTCGCTGGCAAAGTAATGTCTCTGCTTTTTAATATGCTGTCTAGGTTGGTCATAGCTTTTCTTCCAAGGAGCAAGCGTCTTTTCATTTCATGGCTGCAGTCACCATCTGCAGTGATTTTGGAGCCCCAGAAACAAAGTTTGTCACTGTTTCCATTGTTTCCCCGTCTATTAGCCATGAAGTGATGGGACCAGATGCATTATCTTCATTTTTTGAATGTTGAGTTTTGAGCCAACTTTTTCACTATCCTCTTTCACCTTAATCAAAATGCTCTTCACTTTCTGCCATAAGGGTGGTGTCATCTGCATATCAGAGGTTATGATATTTCTCAGAGCAATCTTAATTCCAGCTTGTGCTTCATACAACCTGGCATTTCGCATGATGTACTCTGCATATAAGTTAAGTAAGCAGGGTGAAGTATACAGCCTTGACGTACTCCTTTCCCAATTTGGAACCACTCCATTGTTCCATGTCCAGTTGTAACTATTGCTTCTTGACCTGCATACAGATTTGTCAGGAGACAGGTAAGGTGGTCTGGTATTCTCATTTCTTTAAGAATTTTCCACAGTTTGTTGTGATCCATGAAGTCAAAGGCTTTAGCATAGTAAATAAAGCAGAAGTAGATATTTTTCTGGAATTCTTTTGCTTTTTCTATGAACCAATGGATGTTGGCAATTTGATCTCTCATTCTTCTGCCTTATCTAAATCCAGCTTGAATATCTGGGAGTTCTCAGTTCACATACTGTTGAAGCCTAGTTTGGAGAATTTTGAGCATTTCTTTGCTAGCATGTGAAATGAGTTCAGTTGTGCGACAATTTGAACATTCTTTGGCATTGCCCTTCTTTGGGATTGGAATGAAATCTGACCTTTCCCAGTCCTGTGGCCTCTGCTCAGTTTTCCAGATTTGCTGGCATTTTGAGTGCAGCACTTTCACAGCATCTTATTTAGGATTTGAAATAAATCAACTGGAATTCCATCACCTCCACTAGCTTTGTTTGTACTGACGCTTCCCTAGGCCCACTTGACTTTGTACTCCAAGATGTCTGGCTCTAAGTGAGTGATCACAGCACTGTGGTTACTGGGTCCTTAAGATCTTTTTTTGTATAGTTCTTCTGTGTATTCTTGCTACCTCCTCTTAATACTTTCTGCTTCTGTTAGGTCCATACCATTCCTGTCCTTTATTGTGCCCATCTTTGCATGAAATGTTCCCTTAGTGTCTCTAATTTTCTTGAAGTGATCTCTAGTCATTCCCACTCTTTTGTTTTCCTCTATTTCTTTGCATTTATCACTTAGGAAGGCTATCTTATCTCTCCTTGATATTCTTTGAAACTCTGCATTCAAATGGGTATATCTTTTCTTTTCTCCTTTGCCTTTTGCTTCTCTTCTCTTCTGAGCTGTTTGTAAGGCCTCCTCAGACAACCATTTTGCCTTTTTGCATTTCCTTTTCTTGGGGATGGTTTTAATCTCCACCTTCTGTACAGTGTTACAAACCTCCATTCATACTTCTTCAGGCACTCTATTAGATCTAATCCCTTGAATCTATTTGTCACTTCCACGGTATAATTTTAAGTGATTTGATATAGGACATACCTCAAAAGTCTAGTGGTTTTACCTACTTATCTTCAATTTAATCTGAATTTTGCAATAAGGAATTCATGATCTGAGCCACAGTCAACTCCTGGTCTTATTTTTGCTGACTGTACAGAGCTTCTCCATCTGCAGCTGCAAAGAATATAATCAATCTGATTTTGGTATTGACCATCTAGTGATGTCCATGTGTAGAACCATCCCTTGTGTTGCTAAAACAGAGTGTTTGCTATGACCAGTGTGTTCTCTTGGCAAAACTCTGTTAGCCTTTGGCCTGTTTCATTCTGTACTCCAAGGCCAAACTTACCTGTTACTCCAGGTATCTTTTGACTTCCTACTTTTGCATTCCAGTCCGCTATGATGAAAAGGACATCTTTTTTGGGTGTGAGTTCTAGAAGGTCTTGTAGGTCTTTATAGAACCATTCAACTTCAGCTTCTGTGGCATTAGGGCATTAGTGACTAGGGCATAGACTTGGATTACTGTGATATAGAATGGTTTGCCTTGGAAATGAACAGAGATTGTTCTGTCGTTTTTGAGATTGTATCCAAGCACTGCATTTTGGACTCTTTTGTTGACTATGAAGCCTTCTCCATTTCTTCTAAGGGATTCTTGCCCACAGTAGTAGGTATAATGGTCGTCTGAGTTAAATTCACGCATTCCAATCCATCTCAGTTCACTGATTCCTAAAATGTCGATGTTCATTCTTGCCATCTGCTGTGTGACCACTTCCACTTTGCCTTGAATCATGGACCTAACACCCTAGGTTCCTATGCAATATTGCTGTTTACAGCATTGAACCTTGCTTCCATCACCAGTTACATCCACAACTGGGTATTTTTTTTGCTTTGGCTCTGTCTCTTTATTCTTTCTGAAGTTATTTCTCCACTGATCTCCAGTAGCATTTTGGACACCTATTGACCTGGGGAGTTCATCTTTCAGTGTCATACCTTTTTGTCTTTTCATACTGTTCATGGGGTTCTCAAGGCAAGAATACGGAAATGGTTTGCCATTCCCTTCTCCAGTGGACCATGTTTGGTCAAACATTTGGCCAAAGATGGGGAAGCTCTATACAGTCAGCAAAAACAAGACCGGGAGCTGACTGTGGCTCAGATCATGAACTCCTTATTGCCAAATACAGACTTAAATTGAAGAAAAGTAGGGAAAACCACTAGACCATTCAGGTATGACCTAAATCATATCCCTTATGATTATACAGTGGAAATGACAAATAGATTCAAGGGATTAGATCTGATAGAGTGCCTGAAGAACTATGGACGGAGGTTCGTGACATTGTACTGGAGGCAGTGATCAAGACCATCCACAAGTAAAAGAAATGCAAAAAGGCAAAATGGCTGTCTGAGGAGGCCTTACAGATAGCTCAGAAAAGAAGAGAAGCTTAAGGCAAGGAGAAAAGGAAAGGCATACCCATTTGAATACAGAGTTCCAAACAATAGCAAGGAGAGATAAGAAAACTTTCCTCAGTGATCAATGCAAGAAAAGAGGAAAACAATAGAGAGGGAATGGCTAGAGACCACTTCAAGAAAATTAGAGAATCCAAGGGAACATCTCATGCAAAGATGGGCACAATAAAGGACAGAAATGGTATGGACCTAACAGAAGCAGAAGATAGTAAGAAGAGGTGGCAATAATGCACAGAAGAACTATACTAAAAAGGTCTTCATAATTCAGATGATCACAATGATGTGATCACTGGACTAGAGCCAGACATCCTGGAATGTAAATTCAAGTGGATCATAGGAAGCATCACTATGAACAAAGCTAGTGGAGGTGATGGAATTCCAGTTGATTTATTTCAAATCCTAAACGATGATGCTGTGAAAGTGCTGCATTCAATATGCCAGCAAATCTGGAAAACTCAGCAGTGGCCACGACTGGAAAAGGTCACTTTTCATTTCAATCCCAAAGAAGGGCAATGCCAAAGAATGTTCAGACTACCACACAATTGCACTCATCTCACACACTAGCAAAGTAATGCTCAAAATTCTCCAAGCTAGGCTTTAACAGTGTGTGAACCGTGAACTTCCAGATGTTCAAGCTGGATTTAGAAAAAGCAGAGGAACCAGAGATCAAATTGCCAACATCCACTAGATCATCGAAAAAGCAAGAGTTCCAAAAAACACATCTACTTCTGCTTTATTTACTATGCTAAAGCCTTTGACTGTGTGGATCACAACAAACTGTGGAAAATTCTTTAAGTGTTGAGAATACCAGACCATCTGACCTGCCTCTTGACAAATCTGTATGCAGGACAAGAAGCAACAGTTAGAACTGGACATGGAACAAGAAACTTCTTCCAGATTGGGAAAGGAGTACGTCAAGACTGTCTATTGTCACCCTGCTTATTTAACTAATATGCAGAGTACATCATGCATAATACTGGACTGGATAAAGCATGAAGCACATGCTGGAATTAAGATTACCAGAAGAAATATCAATAACCTCAGATATGCAGATGACAACCACCCTTAGGACAGAAAGCAAAGAGGAACTGAAGAGCCTTTTGATGAAAGTGAAAGAGGAGAGTGAAAAAGTTGGTTTAAAGCTCAACATTCAGAAAACTAAGATCATGGCATCTGGTCCCATCACTTCATGGCAAATAGACGGAGAAACAATGGAAACAGTGACAGTCTTTATTTTGGGGAGCTCCAAAATCACTACAGATGTGACTGCAGCTATGAAATTAAAAGACACTTGCTCCTTGGAAGAAAAGCTATGACCAACCTAGACAGCATATTAAAAAGCAAAGACATTACTTTGCCAACAAAGATCTGTCTAGTCAAAGTGATGGTTTTTCCAGTAGTTATGTTTGGATGTGAGAGTTGGACTATAAAGAAAGCTGAGCACCGAAGAATTGATGCTTTTGAACTGTGGTGTTGGGAGAAGACTCTTGGAGAGTCCCTTGGACTGCAAGGAGATCCAACCAGTCCATCCTAAAGGAAATCAGTCCTGAATATTCATTGGAAGGACTGATGCTGAAGCTGAAACACCAATACTTTGGTCACCTGATGCGAAAAACCGACTCATTGAAAAAGACCCTGATGCTGGGAAAGATTGAAGGAAGGAAGAAGGGGACAACAGAGGATGAGATGGCTTAATGACATCACTGATATGATGGACATGAATTTTTGTAGGCTCCAGGAGTTGCAATGGACAGGGAAGCCTGACATGCTGCAGTCCATGGGGTCTCAAAGAGTTGGACATGATTGAGCGACTGAACTGAATTGGACTTGATCTAATTAGATGGACAGCTAGGGGAGCTTGTGAATTACAAATATATCTATAGATGTGGCATCCATTTAAAAAGAAAGCTGCTGCAAAGAGGTAGCAGGCACTGGGCAAATGCTGAGTAAAGCAGGGCTTATAGCTCTGTCAGTCACTTGGGTTAGGACTGGCTCAGGTCAGCCTTTGAAAAATTAGGGTATCTATGGCTGAAAGATTCTCTCTTGAGGTTTTGGGTATTTTCTGGTTGTTGTCATAGCATCTTTATCCTGACCCCTCACATGGCATTCTGAAACTTTACCCCTATTGCAGCCTAAGCTATAGAGCTAAAATGAAAATAAAAAATAAGCTCAGACCTAACAAAGTAGTCTGTGGGGAAAATTGCTTTTTAATTAAGATTCTTCCTTATTTATACGTACTGATTCATAAAATGTCTCATTTTGAAATACAGTGGCCAAAGTGTTCAGGTACTCATTTTTTCACTGAGCCAGCTTTAATGCCATTAACCATGGGTGAATGATGGGGTAGGTATGACACCGTAAGTGCAGAGACAGGTCTGGGTTCATTGGCTTGGTGATAGCAAGGATGAGTGTATTCCATGCCAGCTCTGTTGAAATGCATCCAATTTTAGAATGACAATTTAATATAAGCAGCCAAACATGGACTTAGTCCAACCTCAAATGTCCTACTAAAACTGTGTGATGGCTCATAAAGATAGCTCTGTCTCTAGGAACTTTATGGACTAAAGCAGTGTGTTGAAGTGATAAATAGTACCCCCAATACTTTCATTAGGAACTGTGTCTGTATTCCTTTGAACCACCATGCAGCAAACAGAAGTGTCCAGCAGAGGTGGATTAGTTATAAAGTCTATATTCAACTTTTCCTTCTGGTTCTACAAACATGGTTCCTTTTTTTTTTAAAAAAAGTCTTCAAAATATGGGAGAGGGTAGTTCTGATAACCAGTTGGAAGATTATTATGATGCTCCTTTGTTTTGAGAACACATTTTCTACTGTGTTGTTAATGTCCCTTCTATAACAATTCATGATCCCTGACATGTTTCTTTCAGAATTTACTGCCATGCACACATTCTTTCTAAACATCTTTTAAATTTAAATTCAAATAATGAGAAATTACATGACACATTAGTTTTCCTTCTTGCACTAGTTTCTAGTTCAGATCTAAATTCAGTGCTGAATTCCTTATAGAAAGCATTAGATAAAATGATTTTTTGCCTTTTTTTTTTTTACCTGTGTTGGACCTCTTTTTAAAATATCTATTATAAGTATATTTTGGCAAATTTTAAACTTCACAGTATTTGAAGAGCAGTTATATGGGAATATTAAAGGAAAACAAGAATTGTGATCAGCTATTTATAACCCATGCTGCAGTCTCCTCATGACTTGAGCTGTTTTCCCCAACATAACCCGGGTTAATTGGTAGGAAAGACTAATACTGCATGTATTAATACTCCATGTATTGCCTTGCCACTGAGCTTATTAGGGGATCCTATTCCTATTTATTACACTCCAAACTAGACAGGAGTGGATTTAAGATGGAAGATATAGAAGGTGAGATAAAGGAGTTACAAGTGAAGAATATATAGCCCCATGAATAAGTGAGTGAGAATAATATTGTGTTTGAGTAATTTTTATCAAATACTTTGAAATTATTTTTCTCTCTGTAATTCTATACATCTCCCCACCATGAGCTTTAATTAGTGAGAGATTTTGATAATGGCAGTGCTGTGGAGTGGCAGAAAAAATAAACACATAAAATTTTGACCATATGGAAGATTCATTGAGGCAAATACCAAAATTATCTTTTAGGCAATTAAATGTATTTTGGGTCCATATCTGGTCTTAAGTATTAAAATGTTTTATTCTATCCAGTGTTTTTGGTCTTTACAATTTGGGGACAACATGATATGATTTGGGCTATCTCAAAATATTACTGTTATCAACTATGAGTTTTATAGCTGCTGATGAAATCATAGAGTACACAACAAAATGAACCTTTGGATTGGGCTTTAACTAATGATTTAGAATGGAAATTTCTCAGAGAAATTGTGAATAAATTTTTTCTGTGAGAGGAAAGAATTTCCAAAATATGCTGATTCCTATGATGCCTCAGGACTAAAATCTTATATTCTCAGTGAGGCAGAAGAACTCACATTCTTCTGCTGAAATTTAAAGGTAGAAATTTAAGCTGTATTGTGATTATTTAGTGACATCTCTTACACAGAATAAAGGTTATGATCAAGAAACTAATTTTACATTTTGAAATATGTGTACACTAAGGAATAACATGTCCATAACTTAATAGCAACCCCCACTTTTTATAAGACTAATAGGAACTATCCAATGAGAAAGGAGTGATACGATATTGATGCTCATATCAGTAGTTGCATTTTTTATTCTTTGAGAATTTCTTAATCTCTCCATTGCTGAAATATGTAATCCCTCTCTCCTAAGGTCTGACACAGACCTGGGGCTGTAGGAGCTCTTCATTCTGCTTGAATTAACCTTTCAAATTCATGAAATAAGCAGCTCCAGTTTCTATTAATTGGTCATTTTATTTACTAAACTGATTGATTTAAGCATTTTTTCAAGGTCACTTAAAAATGCGTAACTGTGGTATCCATGATCTCTATTAATTCAGCAAGTCTTATTGATATCTAATGCTTGAAAAAGAAAAACTCTAAGAAGCACAGGAAACTGATATAAAGTCAATTTGTTTTTAAATTCACTTATTCAACGAGTAGTTTTTGAATACTTACTGAGCTTACAATTTTGAATTCAGTCTGTTATCCCCTTTGTTCCTAGATCTCATGGCTAGGGACTGGTGTGTGGCTCCCGTGTTACAGTCCACAGGGCAAAGTGAGAAGTTAGTCCAGGTTGCCACGGAGGGCATGGGTGGGTCATCTCATCCATACTGGAAAAGGGTGGGCACAGAGAACAGACAAGGCTTCCTAGAGGAAATGACCAAAGCAGCTGGAAGGGGCAGTGGGGAGAGACTGAGCAAACAAGAGGCTCTAGATACATGACCCGTTTCCTAGTGTATCAAAAGAAAAGAAGAAAAAGACATGTGGAAAATTTGTGATTTCAGTGGTAAGGATCTGTGAGAATTCTCAACCAGTGGTTTCTGGTTTCTTTGTGAAGCAGGAGACAGGGCTACAATCACATCCTAAGAGCAAAGAAGAAACATCAGGTGGGGAGATACAGGCAGGGAAGGTTGTGTGAGGGAAATACATGGTTTGAGGAAAGTAAAGGAAGTTTGAAATGTTGCTAGAAAAAGCTAGAGAGAAAGACTGCATTAGGAAAGTATAATAAGGTTGCCAGGATCGTTGAGGGTCTAGTTAAGACTATGATCTTTTAGAGTCATTATTTCCCATAGTTCTGTGATATTGACTGACAGGACTTCACTGACCAGCTGTAGATGCAAAAGAAATGGATGACTGAGGGGTAAGTGTTAAAATCACCAGTGTTGAAGAGTGAGCTTGGAGACATAAACCATGCAATCTCACCTGAATAGGAAAAGCAGTCAAGTCTGGGCAAGGCTGGTAGAGGAGTTCAGGGTATTATGAATCTCAGCAGGGTCAAAGAACAAATCTAAGAGTGACTTAAGAGGGTGAAGGATAAGAATTGGTAGAGGCAGCATGTGAATTAACATTTGTTAGGGGAGCAGTTATAGAAGATGACAGTGCAGTGTGTGTCTCAGGGAACAAATGGCTAAAATAGAGGTAAAGATCTCTGGAAAAGGAGCCCAGGTGTCCAGGGAGATATCCTCACAGGTGTGGAGCTGCATGGGGGATGTTAGGATGTGAGGCGTGATGGGAGACCATGAGCCATGTGTTAGACTCACTAATGGACTGACACCAAGGTAGTAGGCATCTCACAGAAGCAGTGTTTTAAAAAGATACTGTGGGAATTATAGCATGGGAATCTGGGTGAAACATCAACCCCACCTCCTGGCCCCAAGCTGGGAAAATGAGTAGCTTCTGCTAAAGAAGGTATCAGTGACTCACTGTCTTCAGGAGAGAGCTTCTGGGAAGAAGTTTGACGAGTTGAGGGTTTAGACCCCGAAAGTTGCCATAACTTGCCCCGTCTCCAAGACACTATCAGGGTTTTACCCATATCCCTTGGTACTCCATGTTCTAGTATTTGCCAGTGGCTGCCTCCTGAAAGTCCCTACAACTCTCTGCCAAAGGTGTTCTATGGCTCCTGGAGGGTACTTCCCCTGCCACCTTACCCAGGCAAACAGCTTGAGTGGGGGGACTTATGTCCCCAGAATCAACCTTTAAAATGATGAAAGGAGATGATGGATACATACCCCCAGTTGCTTTGTCCCCAGATAGACCCCTCTAAGCTATGTATATTCTACACAGTTTATGCACGTCCCCAGAGGGACTGAGCTATTGTTGTTCACGCCTACTCATTCGTGCACCCTTCATTGGTCTCCTCATTCCTGTCCCATGTGCCTATTCTCTTAGCTTCCTGGCATTGAGGTTGCTGGATAAAATGCAGGATTCCCAACTGCATTTTCATTCCATATAAACAGTCTCTTTTTTTTTTTTTTTTTTTACTGTTAAGTATGTCCCAAATATTGCATGGGATATAACTTATACTAAAATTTTTGGTGTTTATTTGATATTCAAATATAGCTGGGCCCCTGCATTTTTATTTGCTAAATCTGACAACCCTATCTGGGATTGCTTTGCAACTAATCTACTTGTATTCATATCCTTGCCTCAGGGCATGCTTCTGATAGAGCCCAAACAAAGATAGTCAACAACTATCCTAGAGGGATAAATTTTGGATAAAGAACAAACTTCAGAAGCAACATCCTATTGTAACATTCGAATCAGATTGCAATTATAAAGGGCTGTTGCTCTGTTGCCAGCTATAAGCTAAAGTTATCAGGAAAGGGCTAAAAACCAGCCTCAGCATTTAGCCTGATTTGTAGAAGCCATCACCTCATCAGAAGAGCACCTGTTATCCAGTCACCTTTATTAAACTCAATGCCAAGTATCATTAGTACAGCAATGCTGTGATGATGCTCTATTCATTCTATCACCAAATGTCCTAAATGTCTGTCACTGGAGAACAGCTTCTGTTTCAGTAAAATAATAACACTGAATAGGAAAAGGGAAGACTCTGCATCTCTGGTACTCTTGTTCCTAGCTAAGTGGTGGCCCCACCATGTCCTAGCAATAAATTGGACTGGATTATATCAACATGGGTGATTCCTTCATTGGAGGGACTGATGTTGAAGCTGAAACTCCAATACTTCGGCCACCTGATGTGAAGAGCTGACTCATTTGAAAAGACCCTGATGCCGGGAAAGATTGAGGACAGGAGGACACGGGGATGACAGAAGATGAGATGGTTGGATGGCATCACCAACTCAATGGACATGGGTTTGGGTGAACTCCAGCAGCTGGTGATGGACAGGGAGGCCTGGCGTGCTGCGGTTCATGGGGTCGCGAAGAGTCAGACATGACTGAGTGACTGAACTGAACATCAATGTAGGGAATCCCAGATGTATTATCATTAATGGACTTTCAAACTGAGGTTGTTTGTTAGTAATTTAGTTAAAATTCCAAGTGTTTTCTTGTTGCTCTCTCTTCTGAGAGATCCCTCTGCCCATTGACTGCAGAGTGTCCTTTCAGGATCACTTAGAAGGCCAGAGAGAGTCATCCATGTCCTGATTCCTTGACTTTGCTCCATGTGCAGCACTTGTGTGAAATCTGTGGGGAGCTGACTAGAAAAAGCTCAAAAGGTGGCAGGGAGAGACAAGTGTCTGGTCCCCAACCTTCTTTCCAGAATAATTACAAGGCCAAGTGGAGACTGGGGAACTAGGTATAATCATGCCAGTGAGTCATCGTTGGAAAATGAGCACTCATATCCAGCATGGCAGGCAAATGGCTCCAAAAAAAAGCACTTTATATGGGGTGCTTATATCTCTCTACCATGCATGTCCAGTCTTCACCATTTCAAAATTTCAGGCAACTGGACCCACACCAGAGTTAGAAGGTAAATAAGCTCCTGATCCACAGATTATTAAATTGTGTGAATACAAATGAGAGATCAGGGTGGGTGAAGATAGCTATCTATCTTCATTTGCTTTCATCACGCATTCCTGACTGTAGTTTAGGATTTTCCCCATGGAATGGATGGATGGCAGAAACCCTGCTGGGAAGAGCACTCAGCCCTGAGCTTCCCCAGCTGCCTCTTCCTGGAGTCAGCATCGTCCTGATAATAAGGTCCAGGTGGTTTTTGCATCAGCTTGTACTTCAGGCCAGTACCTTATAGTTCATGAGGTCGGTCTGAAGAACCATAGTCCTGCTGTCATCTTTCCTTGGCCCATGTGGTTGATCCTATATTTGACCATGACACAGTAACAAATTGATTGCATGGTGGGCCACAGTGACAGGGCTTCCCAGGCTTTGTATCACCCATGATAGAGGGCTCACCGCCCAGTCAGCGGTCTCCAATTCAGCTTTGTAATTAATTTCACTTAACTGCTAAACACATTCCGAGTACTTTTACATCATTTAGTGTCCAGGCTACGCTTAGATGATATAAGATCAAATGAACAAAACATGCAAAAATTCAGACGAAGTGGGAATTTATCATTCTGTGGGAGAAGCTCTTTGGTTATTTCATGGAATTCAGCAGTCCATTTTTTAAAATTACTTTTTCTTTATCTCTTGAACATAGCTAAGCATGCCAGTGTTTTCCAAGGTGAAAGGTTTTTCTTGGCGCTGATGTCTTCAGACCACACATTTATATCGTTTATGCTGTCTCACCTGATTAGGGTTTTACAAAAACTTAAGTTGAAAAATAAGAATTCATAGGCATCTCCACCAGAGCTTCCTGGACCCCCATGTAAGCACTTGCCACTATTGGTAGAGCTCTTCTCAAAGTATGCTGGGAAGCTCTTGTTGCACAGTTTTTCCAAAGACCAGGCAAAGGCCACATCATTTTAATAAGGGGAATGGTTCTTTTGAGCAAGTCTCAGATAAAGTTAGTGATTTACGAAAGCTTTTATCAGTCTCCTGATGGCTTTTACAGAGTGGAACAGTACATGACCCATGTGATTTGTTTTCATTTACAAAGGTGCAGAAGCTTTGAATTTAAAAACGGAACGTTTTCTTCTTGTGCCAAATGTAAACAATTTAACATCCATTTCCCATCCAGCTATTTTACCAGTTCAAAAGAGTTTATATGAATCTTATCTGTATTATATTTCCTGCTGATTGGCAGTGCCTCCTACTTTAGCTGGGAAGCCAAAAATGTGCTGGCTCAGATTTGAACAGGAAAGGAATAACAAAGAAAACTGGGAAATAAATGTAATAAGTGGTTACGGTGTGCTGAAAACTATACTTATCATTTCTTATTCTCACAGAGTTGGTGCTGCCATATTGATTTATGCCTGGGAAGTCTTTTATGGAAACACACAACAAAAGCTTCATATTATTTTGTCAACAAGAAAACACAGTTTACCTTATCTTCAAAGTCCCCATCTATTCCTGATTTGAACAGTTCCATATTCCTTGCTCGCTGAGATCTCTGTGAGCCCTAGAGGAGATTTGCGTTGGATACAGTAATTTACCGTAACAGATAAAAGTCCCCAGAATGTCACAGAGCTGGTTTTCAAGGCCAGTGGAATAATTCTGTGGGGACCACAAGGAGTCCAGAGAATGAAAAGTATTGTGGCTCTCCCAGGCCAACTTAGAGTCAGGATACTGAGCCCTTGAGACCTGTTTTTTTCTTTCCAGAATGTAAAAAACATGTATTTGGACTATTGTTTGAAAATCTTAACTCTCTCTTTCACATTCAAGACCTGCACAATTGAAAAGCAGGGGAGGGAAAGAACAAAAATAGCTGTCTAGACCTTTCCTAGTGGAGTATTATGTTTATATGTCCTAGTAATACAATATGAAGTGAGATAAAATGCTGGATCATAAACTTGGGCCCTACTGTAAGGACAAGGCAAGAGATGCTTTTTGTTCAAATATTAAACATTAATTTTTTTCAAGATAAGATGAGCAACAATTTCTATTAAAGGCCTTTCTCTAGCCACCCTTTCTAGAAATTTTCTCATTTGCCATTGGCTGTCCCACACCCACATTCCCTTATACTCCCATCCTATACTCCATCCTCAATTTCTACTCTGTTCTCATGTCTCAATTTAACTGGACGTAACCAAGTATAGGGGGAGAATGTTGTTTTTCATTAGCGTCCTGACATTCCTGTCAACATTATGACTACCACCACTGTCTAACAGTTGGATGCTCATGTTAAAGATAAGACATAATGTAAGAAAATTTTGGTACTGAATAGAGAGATAAGGTTGTGCTTCCTGAGGCTTTCTAGGCAAGATGTACTTGGTAGATCTTGCTGGAGTTCAGTTTCCAATCCTTGCATAAGACGTATAACCTCTCTGAGCCACTAATTTATTCATCAATCAAAAGAGAGCACAGAGCCTGATAAACTGAAAAGTCCCTGATTCTTGAAGTTTTTTTAAACTTTTCATTTCCTGAAAGCTGACTACACCCCTAAAAATTACTTCCTGACATTAGATGCTATTGCTATAAGAAACACAAAATATCTTACTAGAATACACATGTATTGATCTTCATATTAATATCTTACATTTCTTGAATGCTCTTGGTTTACCAAGCATTCACACACCAGCTAACTTCACATTCATTAGCCAACATACAAATGACATGGGTATGTATCAGCTGCAACATGTGGTACAGTGACATTCTTAAGAGCAAATGGGATGGTGCATATGAGGACAAAATAACTGGTAAGCTAAAGCTCACCAATCATAAATTAAAATTGACATTTAACAGAAGTTTTCTAGTTCTTTTTTCTAGTTTTCTTTATACACTGATACATGCCTTATTTTTTTTTCTCCAACAAAGAATTACACTGATTTTGTGTTCCTGTATTTACATGTTTTCCATTTGAAAAGTCATTAGTTATTTGAACAGTAATAACAAGATATTTCATTAAAAGTAATCTCCAAATATTGAGCAACTCCAGAGGTGGAACTGTCATTAAGTTCATTTGATGATATGCCATGTATGCAGTTAAAACCGAAGGAGGAGACATGTCATATCCCCAGCCTCACAGACCCAGTCTCAGATAGGACACTTTGAGATATGATTATGTTTCAGAAAGGGATAAGTTTATTTAAAAGAATGTGTACATTTTGCCTCTTACCAAGTCACCAGTGCTAGACCAATAGTGCCTGGCTCAAATTAGATGCTCAAAGAATATTAAAGCAATGAATGGATTAATGAATAAGTTGCCTTTGTATTAATATATGTTACACTGTGGTAACTGACTAATGAGTGGTGGCTGTTGGGTAGCTTACTTCACCAAAGATGGAGAAATAATATTAATGGATCTCATAGTATCTCTTTACTTGACTGTTTTTTCCCTCAAGAGCAAGCCATTGGGCCTACTAGGTACACACATTATTTAGGCATCTTTCAGATTTGAAATTATGCAAGACTCTGCCCTGCAGTGTCAGTCCATTAGGTAGATAATCTAATGCCTTATTCACACCTGGTGGAGACAACTGTTCGGTTCATTTACGCCAGACACTGCCCGGACTGGTGCCGTAGTCACAGTGCAGTCACTCAGTCGTGTCCAGCTCTTTGTGACCCCATGGGCTTCAGCAAACCAGTCTTTCGTGTCCTTCACCAACTCCTGGAGCTTGCTCAAACTCATGTCCATTGAGTCAGTGATGCTATCCAACCATCTCATCCTCTGTCATCCCCTTCTCCTCCTGCCTTCAATCTTTCCCAGCATCAAGGTCTTTTCAAATGAATCAGTTCTTTGCATCAGGTGGCCAGAGTATTGGAATTTCAGCTTCAGCATCAGTCCTTCCAATGAATATTCAGGACTGATTTCCTTTAGGATTGACTGGGTTGATCTCCTTGCAGTCCAAGGGGCTCTCAAGAGTCTTCTCCAACACCACAGTTCAAAAGCATCAATTCTTCAGCACTCAGCTTTTTTTATAGTCCAACTCTCACATCCATACATGACTACTGGAAATACCATAGCTTTGACTAGATGGACCTTTGTTGGCAAAGTAATGTCTCTGTTTTTTAATATGCTGTCTAGGTTGGTCATAGCTTTTTTTCCAAGGAGCAAGCATCTTTTAATTTCATAGCTGCAGGCTCATCTGCAGTGATTTTGGAGCCCAAGAAAGTAAAGTCTGTCACTGTTTTCATTGTTTCCGCATCTATTTGCCATGAAGTGATGGGACCAGATGCCATGATCGTAGTTTTCTGAATGTTGAGCTTTAAGCCAACTTTTTCACTCTTCTCTTTCACTTTCATCAAGAGGCTCTTCAGTTCCTCTTTGCTTTCTGCCATAAGGGTGGTGTCATCTGCATATCTGAGGTTATTGATATTTCTCCCAGCAATCTTGATTCCAGCTTGTTCTTCATCCAGCCCAGCGTTTCGCATGATGTACTCTGCATATAAGTTAAATAAGCAAGGTGACAATTAGCCATAGACTAATTACTCAGTTTTTCTTGATATAAATGAAGGAATAGAGCCCCCATGAGCTCCAGGTTCCCTCATGACATTAATATCTATGATTCTGCACAAAAAATAACTTTGCTCACAGAATGAGCTTTGTTCACTGTAATAGGCAATGGGTAAAAGTGGCAGCCCTTCTTGGTGGTTATCTTTGAGTCGTGGTATTACTGGTGGTTTTTAACATAATAAAATTTTCTTTATCACATTTTTACAATGAATATACATGATTTGTAATCATGTGAAACAATGTCCTTTCCATTTTGGAAAAAAATAATTCTAGAAAGAAAAATAAAAGGCAGTAACAACAATAAAATATTAGTTTTTATATCCAGATCCAGAACCATGTTTTTCAGATGGTAGCTCACAGATTTATAGACCTCCCATCCTGAGGTTTCCTAACTCCATAACTCAGGTTGGAGCCTGAGAATTTGTTTTAACAAGCTTCAGAATCCCACTTTAAGGAACCTGGGTCTAACAGTGAAACATCATATGAATATACTTCATGGCATATATTAAGTACTGAGTCACTTCTACCAAAAATTATTCTTTATATTTGACTATCACAGTTATAAGAAGGAATCTCTACACCAAAATCTATTTAACCTAAGAGGCATCTAGGACTAAAGAATTGTCCAAAAACTCAGCTCCACTGAAAAAAGTGTGGTTCCCCTGCAGACAGGACTTGAATGAACCCAGAATTATCAGCTCACCATCTGAGAGTTTAATATATTTAGGCCCTGATCCCCCAGGGCCCTCCAAAACCATACACTGAGAAAACACGGACTGATGTCTAAAGTCAGGGATGAATCAGTGGGGCAGTGGCTTGAAACAGGGTTTGTCTCTGGGTCTTTGGTGCTAGAGTATGCTCTCAGGAATGAAATTATAGGTCATCCTTTGGCAGTGGTTGAACTGGTTAGTGAACTAAACTACTTTTTCACTGGATTTTATTTGAAAATTTAAAAAAGAAAAACAGAAAGAGAAAGAAATGTCTCCTAAGAGCTCTCAATATTAACTTATCAAGGGTTAAATTCTGTGTAAATTTTATGCATTAATACTTAAAAGCATAATCTATGAAAATTAATACCAAAATTAATTATTTTATTTGATCACATTGCTTATGTTTAAATGATAGAAGAAAGTAAAATGAATCTTCCAGTCACAGAATGCCTTAAATTTATGACTTTATTCAAGAGGCCGCAAATAATACTAATATTTATTGAGTGTTTATTCAGTGCCTATTATGTACAGAAAGTTTGTGTCCCCCACAAAGTTCATATATTGAAGCCCTTAACCTCATCTGATGGTATGTAGAGATGGAATCTTTGGGAGGTAATTAGGGTTAGATTAGGTCATGAGGGGTAGAGCCCTCATGATGGGATTAATGGCCTTACAAGAAGAGAAAGAGATCAATTTCTTTCTCCACAAGCAGAAACCAAGCTGAAGAAAGACCATGTGAGGGCATAGGGAGAAGTCAGCCATCTGCAAGTCAGGTAGAGGGCTGTCATCAGGAACCTAATCAGACAGCAGCTTGCTCTTGGACTTTCCAGACTGCAGAACATTAATAAATTTCTGCTACTTAAGCCACCCAGTCTATGGTATTTTATAATGGCAGGCTAAGCAGACTAAGGCAGTGCTCAATTGCATTACCTAATTTAGCCAGCCCCACAGGGTCACTTTAAACAGGAGGCTCCAAAGCATCAAAATCTTGTTTTCAAAGTTAGTGTCACTTTGGCAAAAGCATCGTTTTATATTTTGCTGTGTGCTAACAGCTAGAAAATTTTGTTAATATATTTCATGTGTGTATATATGTGTATATACTTGTTACCAAGCCCAAGCTTGTACTTCTTGCTGACCACAGATCAGTAAATTAAGAGGCGAATTGTTGGGACAAGAAACTGTGGCTATTAGGAATGCCAGCTGATGGAAAAGATGGTAGACTAGTGTCAAACCTTCTTACCCAAGTTAGAATTCAAGCTTCTTTTATACTAAAAGGGGAAGGGGTATGGTTGATCATTGCAGACCTGGTGTCAGAATCCTTTGTTCTTGCACTGGTCCAAGGACAGGTCATGATGTTCCTGTAAACCTCCAACAAGACAAATGTTAATCTCTGTTCTGCAACATTTAATCTCTATATGAATGGAAAATTGTTCTGTTTTAGAGGTCAGAGCCTTGAGAATGGGTTATCCTGTATATTTCAGGCTATAGGCAACAACTTGTAGCAAAAGCAATAGAATGCAAAGGTTAAAGTAAAAGAAAAAGATCCAATGTGAAGTCACACTTGTTCTTCCCTATTACATGCTAATCTAGGATATATAAGGGTGTGTTTGTAGGTATATGTGCCTGAGGACAGTAGACCCTCGGACCCAATATACTTAGTGGCTAATTTCCTCCATTTTTCTTTTTTTTTCCCATTTATTTTTATTAGTTGGAGACTAATTACTTTACAGTATTGTAGTGGTTTTTGTCATACATTGACATGAATCTGCTCAACATCACTCATTATCAGAAAAATGCAAATCAAAACCACAATGAGGTACCATTACACGCCAGTCAGGATGGCTGCTATCCAAAAGTCTACAAGCAATAAATGCTGGAGAGGGTGTGGAGAAAAGGTAATCCTCTTACACTGTTGGTGGGAATGCAAACTAGTACAGCCACTGTGGAGAACAGTATGGAGATTTCTTAAAAAACTGGAAAAAGAACTGCCATATGACCCAGCAATCCCACTCCTGGGCATACACACCGAGGAAACCAGATCTGAAAGAGACATATACACCCCAGTGTTCATCGCAGCACTGTTTATAATAGCCAGGACATGGAAGCAACCTAGATGCCCATCAGCAGACGAATGGATAGGGAAGCTGTGGTACATATACACCATGGAATATTACTCAGCCATCCATTTTTCTTTTAAGCGACTCTCTGTCTCCTCATTATTCCAGAAGGAGAAGAAGAGAGATGAAGGAAGAGGGAGAAAGGAGGAAGAAAAAAAGATAAGCAAGAATGAAAAGAGAGAGGTAAAAGGAGAGAAAATTATGTGAAAGCACATACAGGGGCGTGGGGTTTAGAAAAGAAGAAAAGGAGGAGTGACTTTAAGATGCCCTGCTTTCCCCAGCTCTACCCTCTGCTCTTTTTCAAATTCCCAGGCTGTGGCCAGACCAGTCCCCCCTGCCTCTTCTATCCATTCCCTGACCCTGTGCATGAAAGCTGAAGCTTTCACCTCATTCTCTGAGTTCCGCCCCCAGCACTCTAGCCAGAATAAGAAATAAAAGGAAATTTCCTGTTCATTAGTATTGCACCAAGAGGCTAATTAAAGAAAACACAGAAATCTACAAGGAATTTCTGACGCTTTCCAATTCTTTAAAACCATGGATGATGAGGGCATGGCCCCTTACAGCCCTTCATGGGGCAACCCACCACTTCTTCCTCCCTCCCAGCTCTGGAGACCTCCTTAAATTTATGCAGAATGGATAACAGCAGCCCCCTTCAAACTGAACTCAAAACTGCCCGTTACATGTCACCCCATTATGCATTCCATTCTTTGCAAGGTTTTATTTTGAGGATGTACACTGCTGAGGAAAGAGAGGCCTTTAGGGTACAGTATATTTCAAAAACACAATTAAAATAAACTCTTCAAGTGGAAATATAAAATGCATTTGTATTCTATTAAAGGCTTTGGCCTTATCAACTGGAGAGTGCTCCATATCAAGGTCATTAGTAACCAGCCGTTCACAATGGGCAACACGCATCAGCTGCACAAAATCAAACAGGGGCCCCAAACACCACAATAACTTCCTGGACCTGTTCTTGTTTGCTTGCTGAGCCCTCGAACAGTGGGAGTTGCTGCAATACATAAAAGCGTAACAGCTTAAGTCAATATTTGCCAGCCTAAGTGAGTGATTTTATTTAGTGAGATGACTGAACCCTTTTGAATAAACACCTCTCCTTGCAAACATCCCAGGCAGGAACTGGAGAAAGGGCTGAGGGCAGAACCAGTTCTGCTCTTGGGGTGGAGCTCAGGCTAGGGCTTCAAGGCTTCAGAAAATCTTTTTCTGGCCCCTTTTCTGCAATTCTTTGCATCCTCAGGCAAGGATAGAGTCCTAGTGGCATGAGGTCCAGTTTAGAGGCCAGGGAAAACTCTCACCTCTCGGCTGCTCTCTCTTATATCCATAGATATGTAGTTCTCATCACAGTCGCCCAGAGGGCACTCATAGCCAGGTCCAGACACTGACTGACTCAGTGTGTATGGAATGGGGCCTGAGACTGTGTTTCTAATAAGTTCCCAGAGGATACTGAGGCTGCTGGTTCTGGGGCCACACTTTGAGAACCACTGGTCTAGACCAGCTCCTTCCAATAGAAATGTAACACTAACCACATATATAATTTGATATTTTCCAGTAGGCGTGTTGGGGAAAAAAAAAAAAAAAACAGATGAAATTGTTTAATAATATATCCAAAATGATATTATTTCAAACTATAATCATATAAAAATTACTAATGAGATACTTCACATTCATTTTTTTATACCAAGTCTTCAAGTTCCAAGGGCTTCCCTGGTGGCTCAGATGGTAAAGCGTCTGTCTGCCTACAATGCAGGAGACCCGGGTTCGATCCCTGGGTCAGGAAGATCCCCTGGAGTAGGAAAATGGCAATCCACTCCAGCACTCTTGCCTGGAAAATCCCATGGACGGAGGAGCCTGATAGGCTACAGTCCATGGGGTCACAAAGAGTCGGACACGACTGAGTGACTTCACTTTTACTTTCAAGTTCCAGGATGTAATTTCCACTCCCAGCACATCTCAATTTGGACCAGTTGCATTTCAAGGGCTCGGTAGCCACATGCAGCTAGTCGCGGTTGTGTTCCACAGCACGGTTGTAGACCATGCTCTGGGTGTGCGGGACTCAGAGGTCCCCAGACCTATACCATAAGCTCCCTCCAGGGCCCGAGTGTCCCCACAAGTGTGCATCCTACGGTTGGAATCCAGGGCATATCCCCAACACCAAGGGTGGCCCTGAAGAGAGCGAGATCGGGAGCTGAAGTGTATGGGAATAAACTAGAACTTAAGAGCTGGGTGTCCATACATAGGAACATGAGGCACGTTGAGGTGTGGGGCAGAGTTGGGTGGGGATAAAAATGGAGCAAAATGGGCTAAGTATAAGAGAGAAGATTGATTGTATTCCAGACTGCACAATTCATTCCCTATACTATGCTGTCGATGGATTTTGCAGAAAGTTCTGGCTGCCACTGTATTTTCACTTTCTCACCTGTCTTCAGGACAATTAGCTTTGGGGTTTGGAGCTCTCCCAGGGCACTACTCATAAAAGGAGATGCTTCATATGCCTTCCTGCTGTAGGGCTCTCCTTCCTGGCGTTTTTCCTCTCTTTTATAAGTGACTTGGGGTCTGGCTTCAAGGAGTGATCATAAAGAGAATGATTACTTTACACTGGCTGCTATGAGGAGAGGATTCTGTGAGGAGGGATTTATACATGGAAATCAATAACCGCATTGGAAGGCATCACCTTTTGCCCATATAAGTGCTGCCCACAGGGTCAATAGCTGGAATTAACCTGGATCCCTTTTTTATTATTATTATTTTTAATAAAGCCGCTTTATGATAGACTCTGATGTGAGCTCCCATGCTGCAACTGCACCAACATGAAGGGAAAGAACACATAGTTTCATTTAAGAATTGTTTTTTGTCCCAGTAGGTACCACTTCCTCACTCCCACCTCCCTCACCCTTCTAGTCTCCAGAGAGCCAGAGAGAGAAGAGCAAAATTAAGCCTTTTATGAACATAAACTGATACCAATATAAAAGAGAATGAGCTCATTGCCCTGGTTTTATAGGTTGTTTAATTTGTGAGATCCAATAATGGAAATCAGGTTTTGTAGGTATGGCTGTACTGAATGCTCGCTGGATACCACATCCCATGTTTGGTGCTTTGCTTACCTCATTTAATTCTTTCAACTATCCTATAAGATGAAGAAATTGAGACCCAGCATGGTTAAATGTCCCAAGGAGGATGAAAGAGATTGACAGCCTTCTTCCTACCAGTCTTTTTGACTCTAAACTGTGCTGTTTGATGGAACAGAAAGGTTGAATTGATGGATGCTTCTTTTTTGCCAGTGTATGTTCTCAGCTGCTCCGTCATGTCTGACTCTTTGTGGCCCCATGGACTATAGCCTGCCAGGCTTCTCTGTCCTAGAATAGGTGTTAAAAGCTTCATATATCTGTGTACCTTATCCCAGCAAATCACCATTCCTTCTCTTAACGATGTACAAAGATGGGGCAGTAAGAAAATGCTTCTGTGGTAATCCTAGAGTCAGTCCTTAAATCTTCTGTTTCTCTCACACCTCACAGCCATCAGCTCTAAGGATGATAATGTTGAGGAAAGCACAACCCTTCAGAAGGGACCCTGACCAATCCAAAATGATACTTTCCCAGCTGGTGAACTAGACAAAGTGCTAACCTACACAGAGTCAGTCCTTGGCAATGTAATAATTTCTATGACTCCCTTTAAACTTCTCTGGCTTTGGTTATCTTGCCATACATGGCTGGGCTATCTTTGTTGGTTCAGCTAAACAGTAATTTCTAAATCTCTTCTAAATTTCTAAATTCTAAATGGCGCAGGCACAGTCCCACTGCAGGCCTGTTTGTTTCATGAGCCTAAAACAACAGCCTACATTATTTGAAAGCCTGGGAGGAAGGCTTCAGACTCCCAGAAATACTTCAGTGTGCCTTTGACTGCAGAACAGTTCACAAGGGTAATGTATTCTGGGAGTCTGCTGGAATGCTCAGCTGACAAGAGCCCTGTTGAGATGATGTTCATTCTCCTGGGAACTTTTCTGTTTACATGTGTCTTTACTCATCTTTTAGCAGAATCAGAAAGCTGAATGGGAAACTGCAGTGTTTGAGAACACAAAATGGATTTTGACTGTTAAAAGAACTTTCATGCAGAGAAACCCAGAGTTAGTTTTCACATGTAGGCTAGTTCTAAAGCCCTGGAATTTGGGAGTTGCCTGGAACTGTAGGGATTGTTTCCTCTTCAGCCAATACAGTAACCACTAGCCACATTTGTCAATTTACATTAAATGTAAAATAATTTGAGAGAGACTGGCCAAGATAGTAGAGTAGGAAGGCCCTGAGCTCAACTCCTCCTCCCACGGGCATACCAAAATTGAAACTATTTATAGAGCAACCATAAACTCTAGCAGAAAAGATCTTCTACAACTAAGATATAAGGAAGGAAACACATCAAGATGGGTGGGAAGGCCACAAAAGCACTGCCATCAAGACCCATACCCCTAGGCAGGTGACCCACAAAAGGGAGGATAATTACAGCTGCAGAGGTTCTCCCCAGGAAGTGAGGGGTCAGAGCCCCACATTGGGCTTCTCAGCTGCACCAGAAAGATGAGCTCCCAGAACATTTGGGTTTGAAGGCCAGTGGGACTTACTTTGGGGAGAGGTAGAGAACTGTGGAAATTAGACACTCCACTCTTTTTTTTTTTTCTTAATTATTTATTTTAATTGGAGGCTAATTACTTTACAATATTGTGGTGGTTTTTGTGGTACATTGACATGAATCAGCCACAGGTGTACATGTGTCCCCCATCCTGAGCTCCCCTCCCACCTCCCTCCCCATCCCATCCCTCAGGGTCATCCCAGTGCACCAGCTTTGAGTGCCCCATGTCATGCACTGAACATGGACTGGTGATCTGTTTCACATTTGGTAATACACATGTTTCAGTGCTATTCTCTCAAATCATCCCACCCTCGCCTTCTCCCACAGAGTCCAAAAGTCTGTTCTTTACATCTGTGTCTCTTTTGCTATCTCACAGTATAGGGTCATCATTATCATCTTTCTAAATTCCATATATATGTGTTGGTGTTTTTCTTTCTGACTTACTTCACTCTGTATGATAGGCTCCAGTTTCATCCACCTCTTTAGAACTGATTCAAATGCATTCTTTTTAATAGCTGAGTAATATTCCATTATGTATATGTACCACAACATTCTTATCCATTCATCTGCCTATAGACATCTAGATTGCTTCCATGTCCTAGCTGTTGTAAACAGTGCTGTGATGAACATTTGGGTACACATATCTCTTTGAATTCTGGTTCCCTCAGTGTGTATGCCCAGCAGTGGGATTGCTGGGTCTTATGGCAGTTCTGTTTTCAGATTTTTAAGGAATCCCCCAACTGTTTCCCATAGTGGCTGTACTAGTTTGCATTCCCACCAACAGTGTCAGAGGGTTCCCTTTTCTCCACACCCTCTCCAGCATTTATTGTTTATAGACTTTTTGATAGCAGCCATTCTGACCAGCATAGACACTCCACACACAAAATTTCACATACTCAGAGATATAGGGCAGAAGCAGTAATTTGAAAGGAACTTGGGTCATACCCACTTGATGATTTTGGACATCCTCTCGGAGAGGCAACTGGGACTCATTCTGGGGACATAAATACTGAAAGCAGCCATTTTGGGGAGCTCATCCTGCCCCAAGGACACTGGTGCTAACAAGAGCCATTCTGGAATCTTTCTTCTAGCTTATTCACACAGGGATCTAGCCCTGCCCAGCAGCCAGTTGGCACCAGTCCTAGAATACCACAGGCCAAGTAGCTAGCTGGGAAAGAAGAACAAAACTGGAGATACCATGTGCCCTGATTTCAAACTATACTATAAAGTCACAGTAATCAAAACAGTATGGTATTGGCTCAAAAATAGAAACAGTGAATCAGATCAATGGGGCAGATTACAAAGCCCAAAAATGAAGCCATTCTGTATGACCAATTAATCTATGACAAAGGGCTTCCCTGATGGCTCAGATGGTAAAGAGTCTACCTGCAGTTCAGGAGACCCAGGTTTGATCCCTAGATCAGGAAGATCCCCTGGAGAAGGGAATGGCTACCCAATCCAGTATTCTTTCCTGGAGAATTCCATGGACAGAGGAGCCTGGTGGGCTACAGTCCATGGGGTCACAATGAGTCAGACACAACTGAGTGACCTTCACTGTCAATCTGTGACAGAGGAGGTCTAAAACATACAATGGGGAAAAGACAGCCTCTGCAGTAAATTGTGTTGAGAATAGTGGACAGCTGTAGGTAAAAGAACCAAATCAGACTACTTTCTTATGCCATATACAAAGGTAAACTCAAAATTAAGGACTGAAATGTACAACCTGAAATCATGAAAATTCTAGATGAAAACATGGGCAGTGTGCTTTTTGACATCAGTCTGCAATTTGGGGGGAGTATGTCTCCTCAAGCAAGAGAAACAAAAGCAAAAATAAACAAGTGGGTCTTCATCAAACGAAAAAGTTTTTGCACAGTGAAGGAAACATTTTCAAAATGAAAAGGCTACCCACTGCATAGGAGAAGATATTGCAAAAGATATATCTAATAGAGGTTAACACCCAAAATACACAAATAATTCATACAGATCAACATTTTTAAAAGTGAATAAAAAATAGTAGAGGACCTGAATAGACACGTTTCCAAAGAAGACATATAGATGTCCAATAGGCACATGAAAAGATGTTCACCATCACTAACCATCAGGGAAATGCAAATCAAAACCATAATGAGATATCACTTACATCTGTCAGAATGGCTATTATCAAAAAGACAAGAAATAAAAATTGTTGGTGAGGATTTGGAGAAAAGGGAACTCTTGTGCACTGTTGGTGGGAATGTAATTTGATGTGGCCACCAAGGAAAACTGTATTGATATTCCTCAAGAAATCAAAAATAGAACTACCATTTAATCCAGCAATTCTACTCCTGGGCATTTATACAAAGAAAATGAAAATGCTTATTAGAAAAGATATATGCTCCCCTATGTTCATTACAGCATTGTTTACAATAGCCAAGATATGGAAGTGCCCATCAATAGATGAGTGGGTAAAGAAGATGTGGAATATATATTATACATATATACATATGTGTGAATACTACTCAGCCATAAAAAAATAAAATCTTGCCATGCGTGACAATATGGGTGGACCTAAAATGTATTATGCTAAGTGAAATAAGTCAGAAAAATAAAAATACTATATGATTTTACCTATACGTGGAATCTGAAAAACAAGTGAACAAACATAGCTAAACAGAAATAGATTCATAGATATAGAGAACAAATAGGTGGTCACCAGAGGACAGGGGAAGAAGAGAAGTAGATGAGGCAGACAAAGAGGTCTAAACTTCCTGTTACAAAATAAATATGTCATGGGTATGAATGTATAGTCAATAATTACATAATATCTTTGTATGGTGACAGATGGTAACTAGTCTTACCATGGTGATTGTTTTGAAATGTATAGAAACGTTGAATCACTGTTCTGTATACGAGGAACTAACAATGTCGTAGATCAATTATATTTCAAAAACAAACAGAAAAACTCATAGGCCAGATTTGTAGTTTCCAGAGGCAGGGGGTTAGGGGAGGGTGAACTTGTTGAAGATAGTCAGAAGATAATAACTTCCAGGTATAAGATAAATAAATACTAAGGATGTAATGTAAAACATGATAAATATAGTTAACACAGTTGTGATACACATATATGAAACTTTTTTAATGAAACTTTTTAAGAAAGTAAATCCTGAGAGTTCTCATCACAAGAAAGAAGTTTTTTTTTCCATTTTTTAAATTTCATTTCTATGTGAGATGATGGATCTTCACTAAACTTTCATGACACAGGTAAGTCAAATCATTATGCTGTGTACCTAAACTTATGCAGTACTGTGTCCATTATATCTCAATAAAGCTGAAAAAAAGATCATCCAGAATGAAAGTAAAAGAATAATTTAAATCAAGTTAAAACTAAAAATTAAAATAAGTTTCTCAGTCACACTAGTTAGTCATCAGCCACATATGGTTAAGTGGCTACTCTGTTGGACAATACAAATATAGAACCCTTACATCATTGCTGAATGTTCTGCTGGCTAGCACTGGCTAGACTACTCTCCCCTCATTTTATAGAAAATTAAACAAGGCGTACAGAAGTTAGTCAAGTGTCTTGCCCTCTTTCAGATAGTAGTTTGACTGCAATTAGAAAAGATCTAGTTTGTCTTCTGCTGTCCTTTCATACTATCAGGCCATTTGCCATCTCTGATTAAAGTATCAAGCATTATTCTAATAATGTCCAGAACAAATACAGATGAATGAAAGCAAGCTGGTGACACAGGAGGGAAGACGGGAAAGAGTGATACCTTTAAAACCCTATCTAGCTTCTCAAGTTGAAGAGTAACACGTATCGTGGAGAAATTCAATTCTTCTAATCTGGCACCCTTTATCTACATGGCTAAAAGCAATCACATGTCTGAAGTGGATGCATTTTATTCTTGTCTGCTCAGCACCCCTTGTATTAAGAGAATCTGTCTCTTCCTTCAGCCATTACTTCCATTCAGCTCATGTAATGCTTCAGTTAATAGTATTGAGCGTGCTTAGTTTAGAATGGAAACTAGACCTGGACCTGACCACAGACATTAGTGGAGGTGTGAGCATAGCTCATTTGAGTAACCTCCAAAGATGTCAAGAGGAAGAAACTCATTGCTGCTATTTCTAAGTTGGAAGAAACTGATCGTAGAATTGTTACTAGCCATCTTTGGTCCCTCATTGATCCTCTCATTGGAAAAAGCAGAGACAAAAGATGGAGAAAGAAAGATGTCTGATGTCATTGTTTGGACATGCAAATCCAGTCTTGAACTTTGCAATTACCTGAACCAATAAATTATTCCCTGCCCTCTTTTTTTGAGCCTATTTTAGTTTGGTTTATATTACTTAGAATAGAAAGAGTCTGGATTAGTATAAACACAGGTTCTAAAAATCACTTTTGAAAGATTACCACCATGACCTTTGCAGCCATTAACAGAATGTGGACTTCCTTAGGCTGAAAAAAAAAATGCCTCTGGAAAGTTCAGCTTTTCTCAGACTTCCAGGCATCTCTGGCCTTCCTAATGGTATCCATTTCAAGGAAGATAATCTTCATACACTGCCTCCTCTGCTTTCTTCAGCATTCTCAAGCTCACAGACCACGCATTTATAATGCTCTGTGCTAGCATTCTACACTGACCTTTTCCTAACCTTTAATTTTCCGTATCTCATGAACTGTATCTCATGAACAGTTCAGCCCAGGTGTGAGCAATAGGAAACAAAGATTTATATGCCATGGTATATTTTATATTTAATAACTGATCTGTCATGGCATTTATCTATATAAAAAGTTGGATAATTCATGAGTGGGCTGGCAATAGCACCCTCCACTGAGTTATGCTTCCTGTTCTAACTCAAGAAGATGGAAAGCTTGGTAGATACTCTCACATGCACAGAAATCTTCAAATATGTTTTTCTATGTGGGAAAATGAAAAGTAGCCTTATCAGGAAATGTTGGCTCACAGGAACACATTCTATGGTGATCTCGTAACAGAGGATACATGACTAGAAGGCTGCTAGTGTAGTGTAGGCTGCTAATAGTTTGCTTTAGACCCTTATTGCAAAGGCTCACAGATATACAGATACACAAGAATACTAAGTGATGAAGCTAGAATTTGCCCAACTCCAAAGCCCCGATTCTTTCTATTTGTTTTTCTCCAGGTGTTTTATAACCATGCACTTTGGAGGACAAGACAAAGAGAAACTGACATTTTGGTTAAACAGAATATTGTGTAGTTTGTATGCCAGGTCTCAGTTTTATAAAATAATATCAGAGACTAATAGATAATAAAGCAAAAAAAGAGCTAGTCTCACATTTGTAGCTTCATATTCTTATTCTTCTATCATTAATCTATAAAAGTGTCAAATACTGTCTATTTGGTACTGTCTAGTCACTCTGTGTTTTGCTTTATTTATGTTTTCATTCACAAATATAATTTTCATGTACTAGTTTCAGAAAGTTCAGCATCCCAATCCAATTCTAGGATAGCTAAAGATTATGGTGGATCATGCCTACCATCTGAGATTTAAAAGCACCACCATGTATCCTGGAGTCACTTGCATATCTTCCGTAAGTATCTGGGAGAAGAAGTAAAGGTTTGAGGAAGTTTTAGGAAACAAATCCTGACTCTCAGAGAGTTAAAGATCTTAATGGGCTAGGATGTGGTTACATTCCTAACACCATGACTCTCTTCTTTGGCAATACCCATTGCACTTGAATTTTCTTGACTTTTATTAAGCATCCTTACAGGCTATAAGTCTCTTGAGGGCAGGGACTATGAAGGTTTTCTTTAGCACAGTGTCCCAGGCCCTGCTACTACTCATTGCCTGGCCAAGTTCAGTTCAGTTCAGTCGCTCAGTCGTGTCCAGCTCTTTGCAACCCCATGGATTGCAGCACGCCAGGCCTCCCTGTCCATCACCAACTCCCAGAATTTACTCAAACTCATGTCCATTGAGTCAGTGATGCCATCAAACCATCTCATCCTCTGTCATCCCCTTCTCCTCCTGCCTTCAATCTTTCCCAGCATTAGGGTCTGTTCAAATGTGTCAAATCTTCACATCAGGTGGCCAAAGTATTGGAGTTTCAGCTTTAGCATCAGTCCTTCCAATGAATATTCAGAACTGATTTCCTTTAGGATGGACTGGTTGGATCTCCTTGCAGTCCAAGGGACTCTCAAGAGTCTTCTCCAACACCACAGTTCAAAAGCATCAATTCTTCGGTGCTCAGCTTTCTTTGTAGTCCAACTCTCACATCCACATGTGACTACTGGAAAAACCATAGCTTTGACTAGACAGACCTTTGTCAACAAAGTAATGTCTATGCTTTTTAATGTGCTGTTTAGGTTGGTCATAGGTTTTCTTCCAAGGAGCAAGCGTCTTTTAATTTCGTGGCTGCAGTCACCATCTGCAGTGATTTTGGAGCCCAAGAAAGTAAAGTCTGTCACTGTTTCCACTGTCTCCTCATCTATTTGCTATGAAGTGATGGGACCAGAGGCCATGATCTTAGTTTTCTGAATGTTGAGTTTTAAGTCAACTTTTTCACTCTCCTCTTTCACTTTCATCAAGAGGCTCTTCAGTTCCTCTTCACTTTCTGCCGTAAGGGTGGTGTCATCTGCATATCTGAGGTTATTGATATTTCTTCTGGCAATCTTGATTCAAAGAGAGGCACAAGTTGTTGGAATGCATTTATGTTTAATGCACCATGGGTTTCATTGTGAAGTTCTGGCACATTCTCCTTTCCACTGCTTAGAGGTTAGAGAATTAGAGTTGAGAGAAAAAGACAACATGTAACTCCGAGCTGGGTCTCACTTTGAACTCTATGTTCCTCACTTAGGGAATCCAAATCAGCTGCCTCATATCTTGAGTGGAGAAAAGTAAGAAGGAGGTGGTTTGCCCTCAGGGTTTCACTGGCAGGACCAGTTTTCCAGAGATGTATGTCAAGTGAGGAAGAGGAGTTTAAAGACTCTGGTAGTTCCTGCTACTTCTGGGTCACACCTGTAGTGTGATGCCGGGATAACAAAGTAGATGATTGTGAACAGAGCTACAGTAAGGGATGCTCTCTTTCCAGCAGCAGTGTCAGAGTAAAGAGCACCCCCTGGAGGCTCTCACTTGGAAGTCCAGCATCCGTGCTCTGGCGTTTTTCCAGGGGTGACCATATCTGAGAATAGCTTCAGGTCCAAAATTTCAGCAGTTCCTGGAAGAAAGGTATACTGGGGAATGCAAGGCAACTGTTATGGAAACAACCGGGTTCTGTATTCGCAACACTTGAATGGTCAGACGAGGTCAGCCTGAAGGTCTGTACAGACACTTGCCCTCTCATGAATGAACATGAGCTGCAGACAAGTATCTTCACTCCTTGGGGACAAGTTCATGGTCTTCTGTAATCTTGCGTTCCCCACTAAATAGAGGATTCTGTTTCTTAATTCAACTAGAGATTAGTTATCCTGCTGTCAGAATATTTGCTGCACTTGCCTTGGGGGTACATCTTACAAGTAAGCTGCTTGTCAGAATGTTGAACAGGATAAGGAGTGGGAATACTCATAAGCTTCCAAGAAATGGGTATATGACTTTGTTGTACTCATTTGCCAATGTATTGGGGAAGTAAGGCAGAAATTCTTCTGAAGATTTTATTTCATCAATAAATACAATCTGTGAGAAGACATTAGTCCCATTTATTTATAACATTTGAAAGTCACTGATATATCCTAAATAACTGAAATATTTTAATGGGCAGACTAGCTTAGACAAAGTCTACAATTAGCCCAGTCCCCATTTTTTCAACTCAAATACCAGCTTGTTAGCTTATTATTTCTGTGATTATGATCAAATCACTTAACACTATCTGAGCCATTTGTATATTCATTTATCCATTGAGCTTTTCTTCATTCAAGTATTTTTTGAGAACCTACTGTGTGACATTAGGTGTTATAAAAGAGCTCCTAATGCCTATTTCACAGAGTAATTCCAAATAATAAGTGAGAAAATTTAGAAAATCTCCTAGCATAGAGGGGTAGTTGATAAATTTCTACTGTATATGAATTTGAAAACAAAACATATTAGAGGGTTAGGGAGAGAAAAGACTATTTCAGAGTTCAGCTAGGTGCTTAAATCTTATATATTGTTACTAAAGACTTTAGAGGTGTATCTTTTTTCCCTCAATAGAACAGAGATATTAGTCTATGTAATTGCCCAGAGGTCAGGTAAAATGATGTTTCAAATCAGCATTCCCCCATGCACACATATTTCCTTCCTTTTGCTTTGGAGTCAAGTCCATGATATGAACCATATTCAGATAGAGCCTTCCTGTAAGAATAGCCACACTTCAGGGAGCATGCTGAGAGGTGCTTTAACCTCAGGTTTCAGGAAGGCTTCCCAGGCAGCCTCTCTGAAACAGTCCCCAGTGATTGTGCGCACACAATATGTGTACACACTGTTTCACAAAGACACCCTTCTAACTTCTCCCCCGTCACTTCATTAGGTAGTTCAATTTACACCACATAAATAGTGCTGTTGGGTTACTGGAAGAAATTATTTCTATATTATCTCTACTTTGAAAATTTAGAATGAAACTGGGATAAAAATTTTCAAATTACCAAGAAGTAGGCAGATATCCCAGGGCCACAATGAAAAGCCAAAAATTTTTCATTGACTGCTTTGCTTGGTGAATCAATGGAGGTTAATTAAATGTCCTACTGAGAAAGGGGAATTTGGTGTATTTTATAAGGCTGACTAATCCTCCAGTGAGTCAAAGTGAAGATTTTTCTTGTAGAAAGCTGCTGACTAATGTGAGGTCGGTGAACTCTTTGGAAGAGCCTTGAGCAAATGCAGCTGGTATGCAAGTGAGAAACCATTTATTAGCCAGCACCCTGGGAGCCCTGGTGAGGGGAGATAAATTTAGGGTAACTATGCATTTTTCTTCCTGTGCTTTCCCAAGAACCAGCCTTTGCTTCATTGTTGAAAGTAGGAAGAATTCTGTATTTTAATCAGTTTCCACATAATCCTGCACTTTGCAAAAATAGACAATATTCTTTAAGCCAAAAGCTTTGTATTCTTCTTTGACCTCATGGAGAATCTTTAGAAATATATCCCTCACTCTGCTTTTTGTCTCACCTGGCCTGGTTGGGTGCCCTTGTGAACATAGATAGCTTTTGATCTTTGCCTTCTCTTCTTCAATGAAATTTGGTTTCCTAAGAAGATAAAGGGGATTCTTCCAGGACCCATGACTCTTCTTATCATTTCTTTTTGTCTTTGAACAATGGCTTGAAAGGAAGATACTTTATTAAATGCGAAGTGAAGGAAAATTTCTTGATCAAATTTCCCAGTTTTTTTCCCCTTTTAAAAGTCTGCATGTATAAAATTTTGCTAAAGGTCTTAGAAATACATTTTCAAGGAGAGGGAATTATGAAAACATTTGACTTTGTAACTCATTTAGAAAGGTTAAGAATTTGGCTCCATCCAGACAGAGCTCAGTAAGAATAGAATAAAGTCATCTTTATTCATTTAGACAGTAAAAAAGAGAGTGAAAAAATAATAAGAGAGAAGATCCAATATTTACCAATTTAAAAAGCCAGTGGTATGTTTAAAGGCAGATTCCAGGTTTACTGAGTGGGTTAAGGGGCTATAATTATGAAGTATTGATATTTAGTGTTAATTTGAATACCAACAAGGCTGATCAGAATTATAATGCCAGACAGCTACAGTATACTGCTTGTTTGCTTTAAAATAAAAAGTTTTAGTAAATCCAAACAAGGAACTGCGATTCCAACATATTAATTTTTCTTAAAATTGTGGAAGCCATTTTGAGCCAATTTTTAAAGTCTATAAATTTGAAATGTACCTTTGGAAATAAGAATTCACCTGGTCTAGATGCAATGGCCTAAGGAGATCAGCTCCAAACGTGACTTCTTAAAATAGAATTACAAATTTTTCACAGGATGTCTAAGCTCTGAAAAACAAAGGTTTACGGTTACCAAGCCAATGCCATATATATATATATATATATATATTTTAAGTCATCTGGCAAAGGGTAGGAACATTTTGCAGCATTTTTACTCATTCTTGCCC
Source organism: Cervus elaphus (assembly GCF_910594005.1). Lineage (NCBI taxonomy): Eukaryota > Metazoa > Chordata > Mammalia > Artiodactyla > Cervidae > Cervus > Cervus elaphus. Next base: position 55,938,202 of record NC_057843.1, read on the forward strand.
TGGCAAAGCCATTTTTCCCTTTTTCCCTTTCATGGCAGTGGTTTTGGTCTTTAAGCAGAAGAATCCTGATTCCCAGTTCCTTACCTCAAACCAGAGGAAGGAGAGCAGAATTTATTTGTACATCATTTGTATATGTCTGTTCTAACTTAGTTTGACAGATATCCAAAGGACTGACATAAGGTGTTTATCTCTCTTTTGCCCACCCTGGAACTTAGGCAGGAAAAGTGGTAAGCACTATTCAGTAAAGGTGCAGAGTGATTATAACCACGTAGATGCCTGTGGCTTGAGATTGCATGTGCAGATGTACAATAGACTATCTAATGCCTGGAGGAGAAGCTGGGGAATTTCAGGGAATTAAATTAATAAGTTTAAATTAAATTAATTTAATTTCAGGGAATTAAAACTTTCAAAAGCAGCCCTGTATATAGGGGAATTTAGAAGTCTGTGCACATGCCCAGGCAAGGTGCATGTTCAAAAAATACCTGAGAAGACCTTAAGCTTTCACCTCAGGATTATCCCTACATTTAGAACAAACCTAGCTAAGTTTTGAAGGATTGTCATAGAACAGACCCAATCTGCAAAGACTGGACAGTTCCTGGCATTTAAGGAAATCTTTTTTAAAACATTTTCTGAACATAGAGACTTAAGTGATCACACATTACAAGGAACAGTCTTTGATTATAATAAAGTAGCTTGGAGAAGTCTCCAACAAATGGGCCACTGTAGTATTCAACAATTAAAAACAAACAACAACAACAAAAAAACCTAGGGAAGGGGAAGAACCTGATTTCCAGAGCTTCCCACATTATAATAGTCAGATACCTAACTTCTAACACACACACACACGCACACACACACACAAATCACAAGGCATACAAAGAAACAGAAGTATATAGATCATTCAAAGATCAAAATAAATAGACAGAATCTGTTCCCAAGAAAACCCAGAAATCAGACTCACTAAACCAAGACTTTAAAATATGTCTTAAATATGCACAAAAAGCTAAAGAAAAACAGGAACAAAAAACTAGACGATAGCAGGAAAACAATGCATGAACAAAATAAGAATATAAACAAAGATTAAAATTATTAAAAGGAAGCAAATAGAAATTCTGGCACTACTGAGTATAATACATGAAATAAAAAATTCTCTAGAGGAGTTCAATGGCAGATTTGAATAGGAAGTAGGAATAATCAGGTATCTGAAGACAGGAAAATTGAAATTATTCAATCTGAGGAACAAAAAGAAAAAGAACAAAGAAAAGTGAATAGTGCCCAAAGGACTTGTAGGGCAGTGTCAAATGGGCCAACATACATATTGTGTAAGTCCCAGAAGGAAAAGAGAGAACAGAACAGGAAGAATATTTGAAGAAATAATGGACAAAACTTACCAAGTTGGATGATAGACATGAATCTACAAATCCAAGAAGCTCAACAAACTCCAAGAGTGATAAACTCAGAAACTCACTCTGAAACAATTATAGTTAACCTGTCAAGACTAAAAGGCCAAAAGAGAATCCCCAAAGCAGCAAGAGAGAATCAACTCTTCACAAAAGTGATCCTCAATAAGATTATCAACTGATTGCTAATCAGAAACCTTTAAATCCAGAAGGCAATAGAATGACACATTTACAATGCTGAAAGGGAAAAAAAAACCTGCAAACCAAGAATTTCATATCTAGCAAAATTATCCTTCAAAGTGAGTGAGAAATTAAGACCTCTCCAGGTAGACAAAAGCTGAGACAGTTCATTACCATTAGACCTGCCTTATAAGAACTGCTTTTTGGCAAATGAAAGGATAATAGATGGTACCTTGAAATCATGTGAAGAAATAAAGATCTCCAGTAAAGAAAAATCAGTTCAGTTCAGTTCAGTCGCTCAGTCATGTCCAACTCTTTGTGACCCCATGAATCGCAGCATGCCAGGCCTCCCTGTCCATCACCAACTCCCGGAGTTTACTCAAACTCATCTCCATCGAGTCGGTGATGCCATCCAGCCAAAAGATAAATACAAGGACAAAAATAAAGATATTATTGTAATTTTGGATTGTAACTCCACTTTTTATTTTCTATAGTACTCAAAAGCAAATGCAAAAATTTATAAATCTATGTTATTGAGCAAAGAATGTATAAAGATGTAATTTGTGATATCAGTAACCTAAAGGGCAAGGGAGATGGAACTGTATATAAGTAAAATTTTGTACACAATTGAATTTAAGCCGGTTTTAGTTTAAATTATAATGTTATAACTTAAGATTGTATATGTAAGCTCCATGGTAACTACAATTCAAATACCTATATAATATACACAAGTGGAGATGAGAAAGCAATCAAAGCATATCACTACAAAATATCAACTAAATACAAAGGAAGGCAGCAATGGAATGAGGGGGACAAAAGCTATAAGACATACCAAAAACAAATAATAAAATGACAATGATAAATCCTTCCCTATCAATAATTAAGTGTATGTGGATTAAACTCTAAAATGAAAAGGCAAAGATTGACAGAATGGACAGAAAACATAATCCAACTATATATATGCTGTCTGAAAGAGACTTACTTATGTCTAAAGATACAAATAGTTTAAAAGTGAAAGAATGGAAAAAAGATATTCCCTGCATGTATTAACAAGAAGAACACAGTGGCTAAACGAAAATGAGACAAAGTAGATTTTAAGTTAAAAACTATTGTAAAAGACAAAAGACATCATATATTGATAAAGAGGTCAATTCATCAAGAATATATAATAGTTATAAGCATACATACAAACAACAGAGCCCAAAAATATGTGAAGGAAACATTGACAGAAAATAGACAATTTTACAGTAATAATTAGAAAGTTAAATACCCCACATTTAAGAATGGATGAAATAACTAGATAGAAGACCAATAAGGAAAAAGAGGAATTGAACAACACAATAAACCAATTAGTCATAAAAATATATACAGAATCTTACAACAGCAGAATGCACATTCTTCTCATGTGCACATAAATATTCTCCAAGACAAACCATGTGTTAGACCACAAAACAAGTCTTAGCAAATTTTAAAAGATTGAAAACATACAAAGAATCTTCCAGTCACAATGGAATAAAATGAGAAATGAATAGCAGAAGCAAAGCTGAAAAATCTACAAATATGTGGAATATAAAATGGTACTCAAGCACAACCAATGGTTCAAAGAAGTCACAAGAGCAAATAGAAAGACAAGATCTTAAAGACAAATGAGAATGGAAAATATTCTGCAATTTCTGTGATCTTCAGAACCAGTTAAAGTCACGTTTGCCTTATTGATTCAAGCCTACTGCCTAGCAATGAAAAGAAACAATTGCAGGTATAAATTACAGACTTTCTGACTCAGTCACCCATGAGGTCTGTCTTTTGACATTCTTTATTCTTTTCCAGGAACATTTTGAGCAAAGACACATTGACTGCCTTCGCATATGATTTATGATTTTTAAAAAAGTTAATTAAAATAAGTGTGTTAGCTAATTTCCATGAATGTCTCCTTAAGGAACCATACCTCCCACAATTCATTCCTTTGGGTTGGTTGTCCACTCCCACACTGAATAATGTAGAAAGGCAGCAATAGTTTACATGTGGCTAGATTTTTTTTTAAGTGAAGTATTTTATATTCAATTATAAAAAGCAACATACAAACATTAAAAAGAACAATTTAAGTTTCTTTTCTTGGAAGTTTATGTCTGACATTTTAAAGTGTACTGTGGTATCTAGAGCAGTCTGCTTATAAGTGAGTTTTGAGGAATTGATTGTAATTCTAGTAAAAATAGTGACCTTCTGTTTGTTGTAACAAATATTTTGTGGCGTTAGTGGTAAAGAACCCACCTGCCAATGCAGGAAACCTAAGAGACACGAGTTCAATCCCTCAGTTGGGAAGATCTCCTTGGAGGCAGGCATGGCAACCCAGTCCACCATTCTTACCTGGAGAATTCCTTGGACAGAGGAGTGTGGCAGGCTAATTCCACTGGATTGCAAAGAGTCAGACATGACTGAAGTGACTTAACATTGAGCAGCTACAAGATGTCAAGAACAGTACTAGGCATTGGATGTACTAAGGAGCAAGTGATTAGAATATCGTGTCACATGTTTATATGACAAGTATAGAGAAATATAATACAAAGGAGGGGCCATGTGTAAGCAAGAGAATGTGCTAGAAGTGACTGTATAACTGAATCTACGTCATAAGCAGTCATGCAGCTCCTTTTCATTGGCTTGGACTTCATGGAAAATCTTGCTTCAAGGAAAGCCAGCTGCAAGGAAAGTCCTGCTTCAAGGAAAGCCAGCCATCATGTAAGAAATTTGACTATCCTAAGATCTGCATGCTCTCAGAAAACCCAGTATGGCTGATGGAAAGACTACATAGGGAAAGAGTGATAGAGAAGGACCACTCTCAGCTGTTCTAACCATTGTCACCTGGACCCGAGTCACGTGCTAATGAAAAAGCTATCTTAGACATTCCAAGAGATGTCATATGGAAAATGACCAATACCCCAGACATATTGCCTCAAGCATGTGATAGACCCAGATGAAGCCCAGGCATCACAGCACAGAGACAGGATAGACCCCCTGGGCCCTGTCCAAATCCCTGCCTGATAGAATTGGCAGTGTTTTATGCCACTGAAATTTGGGGAGGTTTATTACATATTCAGAACAACACTTTTAAGCATTAGTTTCAAAACAGTCTCATCATTTCATGCTCACAAATATATAGAGATGGGTATTCATAGAGCACTAAGAAGATTTTGACTTGTAGTTCTCTCTTAGGACAGTCACTTGACCCTTTTTATCTTCCATTCTATCACCTGTAAAATGGGATTAAAAATGTCTAACCTACAGGGTGGTTGTGAACCTAAAAATAAAATACTGAATGCAAAAACACTTAGTGAACTGAGCTACTGTACAGAATTTCTAGCGTCAGAGTGATACAAGTGGTGGACAATCGGGATGTGTTCAGTGATGATGGCGCTGATTGTGGTTCAAGAATAGGCAGGTGGCAGACATTGCTGTCTGGAAACATGTGAGTAACCAGACATCTTCAAAAACATTCTTGAGTTTCAGAATTGTAAAGTGTTATGTGAGGAATAAATGGAATCAGTCCATGCCCTTAAAAAACTCAACAATATAATTTGAAAAATAATATTCAACTACATGAAGCAGTATAAATTTAATAGAAGAATAAGATAAAATAGACTTTATAGTGTGGGCTCCAAAATTTGCTGCAGAATTTGAATCCATATGGCTTTATAGGAGAGGTAGGGTTTTCCCTAGAAACAGGGGATGGATATTCCCACTGTTTTTCTGGATACAGGGAAGAAGGGGGTTTTCAGAATGAATGGGGGACATAAATAAGGGAGATGCTAAGGGGAGAATGTTGGAGCAGATATGGCCCAAGGTCTGTCCAGCTGAAAGCAGGAGTGTTCCCAGGGACACCACGTGTTCCAGGGTCAACTGCATGCTCTGTGCAGCTTTCACAGGGAGCCTTCTTTGATCTGGTTTCAAGGACTCAGTTCGTTTTTTGCCTGAAGCAAAACAGCAGACACCAGTCATCTTTCTCTACTCAGGTGGACAGCATTAACCACTACCCTTCTGGGTAGGGTTTGCATTCCTATAGGTCATTTCTTGATCAGTGGAGAAATGAGCAAATGAGGGAGTCAAACATTTTCCCCTCAGAAACAGTGTTACAAAGAGTAGTTGAATTCCCAGGGTTCCCTCATGGAAAATGTATAGAATCCAGTCAGTGTGGCTTATTACTGGTGATTTGGGGGAAATAGCTCCCAGATTCTATTTAGGATTTTGTTTCATTTCTCTTCCCAAAGCAAGAGGAGTGATGATGGCAGAAGGACACTCCAAACTCCCCCTAATCATCCCATCTTCCCCTTTGTCCTGATTCTTCTCTGTTTAATGGAACTTGCAACCAAGAATCTTGGGAGCCTGCAGCCCAAGTATGTATCATGAGACTGTCTCAGATAAAGAGTAGTTTCCAGGTTACTCTTTCCCTTTTCTATTTGCTTTCAGGGAGTTTTCCTACCAGCCTGTCTTTTGCCCCCACTGTTCATGATTTCAAATCATAACCTTCCCTCTCAGGCCATAGGCAGAGACTGCTTCTCTGCCTCCTCAGTTCTCTGAAGATGACACAGCCCTTTTCTAAGAGCTGTATCTTTACCACAAGGGAAAGCAGAAGAGGGGAGATGGAGAGCAGGGAGAAATGGCCATCTCAAAAAGTCATCTTTTCAAATCATGGGTCTATATGTGGAGCCAGTCCTTGTACATTCTCTAGATTGGAGCTCTCCCCGTGCTAGGCACAACCAGAGAGACTCACAGCTTTTTGTCTTTTCCCTAGAAAGAACCCTGACTTCATTTACGTTAAAATGCTCTGTTAAAGTACATTGCCTCTGACTCATTCCTCTTTGAATCTTCTCTGTCCTCTGAGTGACTCTGAGAAGGACTCTGCCTTAGAGCTACCTCTGAGCAAGAGTTGGCAATAATCATCATTAGAGCCGCCATTGTCTAAATGAGCATCTACTATGCCAAGAATCTATACTAGGTTCAAATTTAAGATAATAGGAAAAACTGACAAACCCATGTGCCATGTATTGGGCAAAGCCTTTTTCACATATTGTATCACTTAATAGTTCTGCCACCCCGTGATGGAATCCTTGTTCCATTCCGCATATGGTAAAACTCAGGCTCAGAAGGTAAAGTGGTTTGTCCAAAATCCCATGATACCCATTCTCCCACGCCCAAGGCCCATCCTTTTACCTGCAGACAGGGCAGGGGCTTTTCACTCTCCCTTTCAAGTCTCTTTCTCTTCACCAGGAAGTCGTCTAAAAGAAGGAATAGCAGCACAGTTCTGTCCCTATGTGCGTGTATGAAGTGAAGTGAAGTGAAAGTCGCTCAGTTGTGTCTGACTCTTTGCGACCCCATTGACTATACAGTACATGGAATTCTCCAGGCCAGAGATACCCATTCCAGAATACTGAAGTGGGTAGCCTTTCCCTTCTCCAGGGGATTTTCCCAACCCAAGGATCGAACCCAGGTCTCCCGCATTGCAGGCGGATTCTTTACACAGCTGAGCCACAAGGGAAACCCAAGAATACTGGAGTGGGTATATACTGAAGCCTATCCCTTCTCCAGCGGATCTTCCTGACCCAGGAATTGAACTGGGGTCTCCTGCATTGCAGGAGGATTCTTTACCAACTGAGCTATCAGGGAAGCCAAGTTTGTGTATAGAAACTGCTAATTCTTTCTTCCTTTGCCCCTGGCCCAGACCCAGTCCCATCGCATTCACACAGTACCCCACAAAGGCCTCTATCCCTTCCTAACACAGACACAAAAATGGGAGAAGTGCAGGTCCAGACTATGTCGGTAGTCAGTTTCTCAGATTACAGACGGGTCTTAGTAACTGAGGGCTCCCCTGGTAGCTCAGCTAGTAAAGAATATGCCTGCAAGGCAGGAGACGCTTTCAATTCCTGGGTCAGGAAGATCCTCTGGAGAAGGGATAGGCTACCCACTCCAGTATTCTTGGGCTTCCCTGGTGGCTCAGATGGTAAAGAATCCTCCTGCAAGGTGTGAGACCTGGGTTCGTTCCCTGGGTGGGAAAATCCCCTGAAGAAGGGAACAGCTACCCATTCCAGGATTATAGCCTGCAGAAGTCCGTGGACAGAGGAGCCTGGCAGGCCTACAGTCTATGGAGTTACAAAGAGTCAGACACGACTGAGTGACTTTCACTTTCAGTTTCTTAGTAATTGGGGCAAAGGGGAGAGAAAGAAGAGGGGAATTCCTGCTGCCGGTGGGTTAAGAGGAAATGGGCTTGTCATGGCGCTCTGGCTGCCACTGCAAGAGTCATCATGAGGATGAAATGGAGATAAACGGTGTATAAAAGCTTTTTAAACTCTCAAGTAACATAGAGCCATGATAGTATTATATATGCCATATTTCCTCAACTTTAAATGTTTTTCATATTTTAAGATTCCTGAAAAAAAAATGGATCCTGTAGTTTGTAAATATATTAATTTCAGTAGGCTATTTCTTCCCCACTGCAAAAAGGTGCTGTTAATTCAGGGGTGGATTTTACAATGGATGACTTTTTAGAATTCAGGACATTCCACATAACTTAGTTTGACATTCCCAAGTTAGGGACTACAGATGATGCTGAGATTGTTCTTTGCTCAAGAAGAGCATATCACCCTGCTTGAACCATATAGTGCGGGGAAGTCTTTAGCTATTGTCATTTCAAACAGGAGAAGAGAAACTGAAAGTGGAGATGAATTGCACAACAGGACAAGGCAGGGAAGGATGAGACTTACCTCAGGCCCTAACGCTTACTATGACAAAAGTAGAGATGGAAACCCCTGTGGTCCTCCCCCACCTGTCTCTTCTCACTCCAGCTTGGTCATATAAATGAAAAACCTTCACATACATGTTTGGACCCACAAGCCAACACATATAAACTCTATCCATTTGACCCGAGTGGTCACCATTCATCCCCCTCTAGCCTCAGTGTCCTACATCAGTGGCATGACCCACCCTTGAGCAGATCTGGAGAAGAGGTTCACACAGGCTCTGGAAGCATGGTTATGGCTCTTTGGGCAGGGAATTTCAGAATCTTGGTACTTGGAGCATTTTTTTAGGTTCTAGATTCTAGAAGAGGGGTTAGGTGGGCATATCCCCTTGACCTGGAGAATTTAGAGGCAGCACAACCCAAAAGACTGCCTTGCCTTCTGCAACCAGCTGCAAGTTCATTGGCTCCCAAGACCACCTGCAGTTTTGATCATTCACTAGAACTCACTGAAGCTACTATACTAATGGTTATGGTTTATTACATTTGAAGGATTCATATTAAAACTTGCCAAGGGAAGAAACACACAGGAAAAGGTCCAGCAAGATTCCAAATGCAAAACTTCCAGTTACCCTTTCCAGAAGTCATAGGCAGCATTAACTCTACTCAATACCCGGGTGTGACCATATGCAGAGTATTGCCAACCAGGGACGCTCCTCCAAGCCTTGATATCCATAGTTTTCATTGGGGCTCAGTCATGTTTATGATTGACTTTCCATATGCCTGAGGTTAGTCTCAAGTTCCTGCAGAGGCTGAGCTGACACCTGTGGTCTCCATCTCCTTTGGAGGTAGAGAAGATACCATGTGACCCAAATCCCTCATCATAAGTCACATTGTTAGGTCATCTAGTATGGCCCAGGGGTCCCAGATAAACAATGACACACTTCCTCGAGATTAACTCCCAGGATATGAGGCTGAAGGCTAAAAATTTCCTTGGGTAAGATTAATTCTTTATTATACAGCCCCACACTTCTGGCTTATGGTGAGCAGGGTTACCAGAAAAGGTAGGACACCAAATTAAATTTGAATTTTAGGTAAATAATATTTTAGTATAATAAATATGCTCCCTGGTGGCTTAGATGGTAAAGAACCCACCACAGTGCAGGAGACCCAAGTTTGATCCTTAGGTCAGGAAGATTCCCTGGAGAAGGGAATGGCTACCCTGTCCAGTATTCTTGCCTGGAGAATTCCATGGACAGAGGAGCCTGGCAGGCTATAATCCATGGGGTTGCAAATAGTCGGACATGACTGAGTGACTAACACTTTCGCTTTTCACATGTCCCAATACTATATTGAGTATACTTAGACTAAAAAAAAATTTTGTTGTTTTTCTGAAATTAGAACTTAACTGTTAAAATATAAATATTTTTTAAAGTTTATATTTTATTGGTTTAATCTGGAAACCCCAGTGTGCAGGAGCAAGATTAGAGGAGGGCCAGAATAGTGTCTTCTAAAGCATGGTCTCCTAGCAGTCTAAGGGCTAGACTGGGTAGCATATTTGCATCTTTCCTGCAAACTAAAGCACAGTTGAGGATAGACAGCAGCTAGTCCCAGGATCTCTAGCCAGAAATGACAATTCAGAGCAGAAAGAGTTAAGAACATAGCTGTGGCCAAAACGAGCGTCATGACAAGGAGTAAAGATCCAAATGACTACAGTAGGGCTGATCACTCCAGACACAACAGGCTGCAGAAGCCTGTTATCGTAAGTCAGTTTTGCATATCCCAGACTCACCCCTGCCAACAGACCTGTGCTTGAGTCTGACTCCAAGGACTGAGATATACCTGGTTTCCATCCCAGTTTTCCTACTGATTAGCTGTTGTCCTTGAGAAGGTTAACTTTATTCCTTTGAAATTGTGGTTTCTTCTCTAAGTTCAGAATACAACACACTTCATAAATTTGTTGGAGAGAAATTGAGTTAATTTAGATGAAGCATCTTGCATGTATAGTTCTTTAAGAAAATTTGCTTCCTTTTCCTTTTTTTTCTTTGAATGAATGATTTATTTTATCATAAAAGTATCCAATTTTAAAACACCAGCAAGAGAAACTCACTAATGAAATGGACTGATTTTTTTTTTTTGTTTTGGCTAAGAAAGTAAAATATTGGTTAGTTACATTCCCCAGCCATTTTCCAATTCCTCTGATTTGCAGCCTCTATGGACTTGAAAGAGAAAACTCACAAGCATAGAGAAAACCATATCCATATGAAAAAAAAGCCACCAACATCCCACACATAATTGTGTTTCTTAGAAACCACTCCCCAAAACACCAGCCATTTAACATTGTTTGTGCTATGGCCTTTGTTCCCAAGCAGGAGATGAATTCTAAAAGTTCACATGTTCTTCATCAAGAGTAATCTTTGGCCCCAAAGGGAAAGATCTCAAAAGCATTTGAGTTAATACATTCCTCTCACTAATGTAACCAAAATATTCCAATGTTTTCCCTTAATACTCTCAATTTACAACTAGCAGACAGATGCTCCTTCTCAGAGGCCTTCATAAATCTTCCCATATGAGATGAAAATGAAGGATTTATTCTTGCCCATCTTTTAATTTTACTCAACACTCAATGAGTTATTCTTAGAGCTGGCATTTCAAATGTATTAGTAGAATTTATCACTCAAAGGCTTATGCAGGGACTAAATTACACTAATGAATTGACAATGAATTTGAAGCCTAACATGAGGCCAAATATTTTCTGGCTTCATTTCTGTATCTCAGCAAATGGCTTAATTTGCTCCCTACTTATCCATTACTGCTAAATTGTCTTGCTATTATTGTAGTAAATGGCCAAAAACCCTGGCTTGCCCTAAGGCTCAGGCTGAATGGAGTGGAATGAGGATATCTACTCAGGAAAGGTAAAAACCTGCCATTCACTCATCTTTGCTGCGATAGAGGAGGCAGGAGGGATCATAGTCCAACCCACCTTTTTCAGTGCTCTCATATTCACAGAGTATTCTTACCAACTGGCATTTCCAATGTATGAATGGAATTTATCGCTGAGAGGCTTATGAAAAGGTTAAATTACACTAATGAACTGACTTTGCATTTGAAGTAGAACATGAGACCAAATATGTTCTGGCTTAGGATTTTTTTGTATCTCAGAAAACTACTTAATTTTCTTCCTACTCACCCATTATCACTAAATTGTCTAGCTATAATAGCAATGCCTGCTAGCAGTGTTATAGTTAAGAGTCTATGCTTGTTTTCATTATAAGTGCCTATTTTCTGAGATTCAAACTACGTAGGGAACTATGGAAGTCTCATAGGTCTCTCAAACTTTACTGAAATCGCTCCAGTCTTAGAGTTTTCCTTTTGTGCACATTAAAAATCAAGCCGTTTGAGGCACAGGGACCAGGTATTTTCCAAAACAGTTGACTTTTTGCTCACTTCCAGTTATGGGCTATCTTTAATTTTAGATGGAAACTTTGTGGATGTTTATTTTAACATCTCTGTATCTTCTTCCCCATTTTCATCGCTCTTTTGTATGTTAGCAAAGGCTCTTGTATCTCATATATGACTGTGAAGATTTTGTTCCCAGATAATCAGTCACTGAATGAGATTTAATTACTAAAAAGAGTAAGAGAATTTTTTACATGTTTCCATCTGTGAGACCCAAATGAGCAAATGAAACTTATAATGTATAAAGCATTCTGTACTTCTGTGGGAAACTCAACTGTTTCTGATGGATATGTAATGGGGCTGAATAAATGATCAGCCACAAGCCCTTAAATTGCATAGCATGTGTAGTGAAAAGATTAAAATCTTCTGAATTCAGAATTAAGTCTAGGAGAGGGAAAATCAGAAAAAAAGGAACCTGTTATCTTTGTTCAAATTTCCAGAAGTTACAAGACAGTGTGAATCCTCTCTTCCTGTTCCGTCACCTTTCATGCCATAGTAGGCCTGGCAGACTCCTCTGTGCTGCTAGGGGTCCTATCCCCGTATCCTACCCATTTTTGAACATATGGACTAGTTGTTCCCATCCCCTTTTTCTGCAAAACAACTTCAGCCAGAAATCTCCCAGATGTGGCCTTAGAATTCAAGTCTTCCTCAGTTCCCACAAAACAACTTCCCCTCAAACAAAAGACTGAGAGGGTAGGTTTCCCTCATCATAAGGCTCCTGAAGCTTGGATCCAGCTTCTTACCCAGCTCAGTTCTTGCAGAATTTGCATTTTCATCATCATGAAATTTTCCTCCTCATGAGGCTCCTGAAGCTTGGTTCCAGCTTCTTACCCCAGCTTAGTTCTTGCAGAATTTGCATTTTCATCATCATGAAATTTTCCTCCTCATGAGGCTCCTGAAGCTTGGATCCAGCTTCTTACCCCAGCTCAGTTCTTGCAGAATTCGCCTTTTAGTGGGTATTTTGAAGATAGTACCATTCCTTCTCAGTCAACTACATATTTTTGAACATCTTACCACATGCAGTAGGATACATTCAGACTCCTCTCTTCTGTTAATTGCCCCTAATTCAGCCATCAGGCCGTTTACCCCCACACAAAAGCCTCACATAAAAGTCATCTTCCATTCCTATTGTTCATCCTCTGCGTTGAAAATTCTCCAGGAGAAATGAGAAAACCAATTAACCTGTGTTATACAGAGGCCGTCTTCATGTAATGCCAAGGATCAAGTGGCCCTGGATGGGACAAGGCTTTCTCCATGTTTCCTGTACCATTCTGTAGCACTACATGGTGTTCTTGGCTTCCATTGATTTCTCTCTGAACATGCCCCAAAATACTGAAAATTCTTCTATTTAGGATTCACCAGAAAGAGAACACTTATGAATCTACCTAACCAATTGCTTTTCCTTTCGATAACCTTGACTCTCAGAATAACCTTGCAATTCCCATTTCTCCAGGGTTCCAGCACAGGGCATGTTACATCTTTTGGACCCCAGATATCCAGTACTGCTTTAGCTTCACCTTCAGTTGAGAGACCTTCCAAGCATTCACAGTAGCTTCACCTTGCACATGTGGACAGTGGAAGGTCCTACCCATGCACTTTGCTTTAAATTAATATCTATTTGCTGCTGCCTTTTTTTTTTTTTTCACATAGAAATGCCTTTTCCTCTATGAGGTTAAATTAAACAAATGGTATAATGTGCCAGTCTCAGGTACAAAATGATCCCACGTTTACATGTACCAGAAATGAAAAGCAGAGCGTAACCATGTTTGTGGAGTCTCTCTCACTCTGGGAGAAAGCTCCCAAAGTCACGATTTCTCAGAGATGCCGGCTGAATAGAGGCAGTCAGAGTAAAACTAGGCTGAAAATAAAAGGGTTAGTTGCTGAGTCATGTCCAGCTCTTAGCAAACCCATGGACTATAGCCCACTAGGCTCCTCTGTCCATGAGATTCCCTCAGGCAAGAATACTGGAGTGGGTAGCCATTCCCCTCTCCAGGGGATCTTTCCAACCCAGGGATCGAACATGGGTCTCCTGCATTGCAGGAAGATTCTTTCCTATCTGAACCACCAAGGAAGCTTCTAAAACTAGGCCAAGGAAGCCCAACTGCCTGTTTTTTATTCTATTTTTTTTAATATTCTAAATACATTTAAAATTGTAATCCTTGCAGGAGTCTATCTATGCTTTGGAATATTTCCAGGGTAGAAGAAAAATATATTATTTGGGCATATTTAAATCTCAAAATTTGAGATTACCTTACCTTTCTGGGAAATGAAATCATATCATCTCTGATTCTGGCCTACATGGCAATTGGAGAAAAGGTATATGAAGCAGAGAAAAAAACAGAGGGTCAGAAGTGATAAACTGTAACCAGTGAATTTTCCTTTAGAGTCTAACTGGATTTTTTTTTTTCCAAGGCAAGTTCACTCTGTATTTTGAAGATGTATTGGGTAGAAAGGATATCAACTGCCCATTCCTTTAGCCACTTACACATTTGAAAATAGGATTCTTACATTCACAGTCAGGTATGAAATAACATCCCCTAATTCTAATGGCAGGTTATGCCAAAGAGAACAAGGTAATGTCACAGTAATGTATAAGATACTATGCCACAGCAGACCAACGTAAAACATACATTTGATACGTAGATGAAACCAAAGGGAAGCTAATGTTTGAACTTTGTTTTTTGAATTTTTGCTTCTTTCTTCAATGGGCTTGAGTTCACTCTCTGGCAAATTATAGTCATGTTGCATATGCGTTGATGGTGGAATATTCTTAATCACATGCCGGCAAAAGCAAACCCTTTCTACTTCAGTTCTTCCCCAGGCAAACGTGTTAACCATCCAAAGAGTGTACATACACACACACACACGCAAATTGCCTACCAATATGACTAAGCAACTGAGAGGTTTTGGAGGATGGATTATTGCCTAACAGTTCAGGATGCTACAATCAGATCAATTAGAAGATAAGGGGTACATTCCTTCAGAGATACCTTTCTTCACATTTCCCAAGCAGGACCTAAATTTCCCAGGCCTATGTCTTTGCCTCCCACTCTTTTCTTCTTTCTTGATTTATCTTCTTCTCTCCTTGATTCAGTCTTGCAGAACCCAAACCAAATGCCACTTCTTAATCTCACATCCTCTCTTAAGTCTGAAGTATTGGCTGACTCCACTGAATATTCATAGCATCCATACCTATAAATAGACACTGGAAAAGAATAACAGATGGTGATTATGAAGTGATGGTGGTGGTTTAGTTGCTAAGTGGTATCCAACTCTTGTAACGCTATGGACCATAGCCTGCCAGGCTCCTCTGTCCATGGGATTTCCCAGGAAAGAATCCTGGAGTGGGTTGCCATTTCCTTCTCCAGGGAATCTTCCCAACTCAGGGATCAAACCCACATCTCCTGCATTGCAGGTGGATTATTTACCACTGTGTCACCAGGAAAGCTCCTGGTGCTTATGAAGAGAGGATTTTAAGACATAAAGATCTGGACTTAAGTCCTGGTTCTACCTCTGACTCTTATAGTTTGTGATACCTGGGGAGTCCTTAATCTCTCTAAACCTTGGTTTCCTCCTCTGTAAAATAAAGAAAATAGTATCAATTTCGTGTTGTTGTTGACATAATCAAATGAGATAATACATATAAAGCATTAACCAGACATCTGGCCCATAGAGAATATGCAATAAATGCTGACCGTTGTTATTACATCAAAGAACCTACCACTTTCTTCTCAATTTCTGTATGTAGCTATTCACCTAAGTCCCACCTCTAGACTCCTAGTTCACCTCTACCAGGAATCAAATCTTTTGTACCTTTGTATTTCCCAGAGAATCTACAACTTACCTTTGTTAAATAGATGAATGGTAGATATAGATTTTGAGTTAAAAATTATTTTTGGCTCTTGAAAGTCATAATCTCCTCATATTACCCTGGTGAGGCAGATAGGAAGTAGACATCATGCTTCAAAATGCCAGTGAAAGACCAAAGAACCACACAGTGGTTAAATGATAGGACTAACCACCTACCAGAGGACTATGACAGGTATTTGTTTATTGATCTATGAGCTCTCACAAAACAAAAATAAAAGCAAGATAGAATCTCAGTAATAAAGATGGTACTGAATCTGTAAAAACCAAACTGCCAGTCAATCTGGTTGAATCAGTGAAACAACAGTTTGAAAAATGTCAACATTTTGTGCGTAGCTTCTAGTTGTTGACAGAATTAGACTTTATGAGAATTTGTTAGTCAGCCCTTGGGTATCCACACATTAGGCTCTATTTTGAGCCTTTGCCCTAATTGCTAAAGCTAAATTCCTAAGCAAAATATTCTCATTATTTCAAATTCAGAGCATGGGCAAAAAGTGCATGTAGTGTGATAAAAATAGTGAGTACATTGTTGTTTTACAGTTGCTAAGTCGTGTCCAACTCTATGCAGCCCCATGAACTGCAGCACGCCAGGCTTCTCTGTCCTTCACTATCTCCTGGAGTTTGCTCAAACTTATGTCTGTTGAGTCAGTGATGCCATCCAACCATCTCACCTTCTGTCACCTCCTTCTCTTCCTGCCCTCAATCTTTTCTAACGTCAGGGTCTTTTCTAATGAGTCAGCTCTTTGCATCAGGTGGCTAAAGTATTGGAGCTTCAGCATCAGTCCTTTCAGTGAATATTCAGGGTTGATTTTCTTTAGGATTGACTGGTTTGATCTCCTTGCTGTCCAAGGGACTCTCAAGAGTCTTCAGCAGCCCCACAATTTGAAAATATCAATTCTTCAGTGCTCAGCCTTCCTTATGGTCCAACTCTTAACATCCATACGTGACTACTGGAAAAAAACATAGCTTTGACCTTAGGGACCTTTGTCAGCAAAAATGATGTCTCTGCTTTTTAATATGCTGTCTAGGTTTGTCATAGCTTTTCTTCCAAGGAGCAAGCATCTTCTAATTTCATGGTTACAGTCACTCTCCAAAGTAATTTTGGAGCCCAAGAAAATAAAATCTGTCACTGTTTTCATTTTTCCTCATCTATTTGCCATGAAGTGATGGGACTAGATGCTATGATAATTCATTTTTTGAATGTGGAGTGTTAAGCCAGCTTTTTCACTCTCTTATTTCACCCTCATCAAGAGGCTCTTTAGTTCTTCTTGGCTTTCTGCCATTAGCATGATATCATCTACATATCTGAGGTTGTTGATATTTCTCCCAGCAATCTTGATTCCAGCTTGTGAGTCATCCAGCCTGGAATTTGGCATGATGTAATCTGCATATAAATTAAATAAGCAGGTTGATGGTATACCATTTTGATGTACACCTTTCCCAATTTTGAACCAGTCCATTGTTCCAGGTCCAAATCTAACTGTTGCTTCTTGACCTGCATGCACATTTCTCAGGAGGCAGGTGAGGTGGTCTGGTATTTCCATCTCTTGAAGAATTTTCCAGTTTGTTGTGATCCACACAAAGGCTTTAGCATAGTCAATGAAACAGAAGTAGATGTTTTTCTGGAATTCTGTTGCTTTTTCTTTTATCCAATGAATGTTGGCAATTTGATCTCTGGTTCCTCTACCTTTTCTAAATCCAGCTTGTTCACCTGGAAGTTCTCAGTTCATGCACTGCTGAAGCCTGGCTTGAAGGATTTTGATCATTACCTTGCAAGCATGTGAAATGAAAGCCATTGTGTGGAGTTTCATCATTCTTTAGCATTGACTTTATTTGAGATTGGAATGAAAACTGACCTTTTCCAGTCCTGTGGCCACTGCTGAGTTTTCCAAATTTTGCTGGTATATTGAGTGTAGCATTTTAACAACATTATCTTTTGAGTTATTTTATTTACAGATCAAATCAAGTGATGGTCATTTCATAGTTTATGTATAAGATAATTTTAAAGTGCTACTTTTCTAGATCTTCAGGCCTCAGAGAATTCTCACCCAATGGAATGTGAAAACTTAATTTTTCTCAGCATTTAACATCCAGAGGATTTGTGAGAAACATACCACAGTACCATGACTTTTCATTTCTTCACGGCTTATGTAAAAATGAGGCTGTCTACAGCTGAGTATGTGTGAGGGTTTTTTCTCCACTCTCTCTCTCTAAGAGAATTGTTTTTGAAAAATCATCTTTAATTTAGAGAAGTATTGTACATAAAAGAAGTGTATACACTGCCATCTGCTAAAAAGTGTCAGAAGGCTCCCTGTGGTGAAGCTCACAGCATCCTGTGGTTTTCAACTCATTACTTGAGGGATTCAGCGAGGTTTCTCCTAAACACTGTCAAGGCTTTGCTGAACATTTGGCAGCACTGAGATTACTTTAAGCAGCTTATTTTGGTTATAGCCTGAAAAGACTTCCTGTTTTTACAAGGTATCCCTCTTTCTGTGGGATGGGGTAGAGGAAAGAACAGTGCTGCTCCACAAGAGGGAATGAGCCCTTGTCCCAGACATGGCTAAGGAGTCCTAATAGGTGGGGGTCCTGTTCCAAAGGACATTACTTAAGAACACGACTGCAGTTCCTCGGTAAGAGCTCTACTAAAGAGAAAGGTGAACAGAGTAGAAGTTAGAACTACTAGTTCCATTCCCTGATTTTTACCATCAACATCTGCTTTACTGGGAAAGGTTATAGACTGAGTTACTTCCTGGACATGCATGCTTATGTCCACACGTACTCACAGGCACAGACATTCAGATGCACAGCTAGAATAATCTTCCTTAAACATTACTTTCCCCATCTTTTGTTCATAATCCTTCAATGACATAAGCTTTCAAATCAATACTCTTCAAGCCATTCATTCAACTTTTTCTCAGTTTTCTCCCCAACCTGCCCATCTCCCTCCCCACTGTACCAATTCTTCCCATCACCTCATTATTCTCAAACGTGGTAGTCCTACTCGACGTCCAGCTAATCCATTGTACATATGCCCTTTGCCGTGCATCTAGTACCTATCTATTTCATAACCCAGTCATTTTCACATTATTAAACCTACAAATCCTTTCAGAATATGGAATTGTAGATAGAAATTGATAATGTTAAACCGGGGGAAGCCAAGCTCTTTGGAGGGGTCCTCTCGTCCCTGCCTCCCCAGGCCTCCCTTGCCCTCCTTGCCATTTTTCGGTGATACCTGAGTCACCCCTGTGAAGGTTAGCTTCTACCAAACACATTTGAAACTACCTGTCTGATGTCTTTCTGCAGAAGTCGTTTCAAACACCAGCCACACTCACTTCCTCTGTTTAAGTCCCACTCATCCACACTCATGGATTCAGATTGCCCTGGACGTTACCTTCCCTCAGCATTTGTTGCTTTACTTTGTAGAACATCACACTATGTGGAGAATGAGTGACTTTATATCAAACTCCCCAAGGACAGAACGGCTTCGCTGTATCCCTCCCACTTGTCTGCAGTCCACACCACATGCACAGAAGCTGGTGTAGCAGTAGCCCTCCACTGCATTAGGAGCTGTAACAGCCCTCTGTCGCTGGGCTTTCCGTTTATGCATTTTCATGGATGTGAACAGTGCGGCACACCGAGAGTCATGGCTCTTGCTATCCCAAGGAGGCCGCGGTACCAGTTGTGTTTGGACATTTAAATCTTGACTACTGTCTTGATCCTGAAGTGTCTTGTTATCAGTGACTACAAAAGCATGTCGAACGGTACTTTTCAATTACCCCCGTGAAGGTCTGGAGTCCAAAGCTGAAGTCGAATAAGAGAACTAACAGCCCCCAAATTTAAAAAGAGCCACCAGCAATTGGGGACCCCTACTACCAGGGCTTACTAAGAGTCCGCTTAAAACTGCTGGGTGCCACATCCCCATCTTTCATTTCAGCTCTGTTTTCCTACGTACAGTATAAGCAGCAGGCCGGAGCAGGGGGCTGGGGAAAGTACCGAGGATCTGAGTGGTGGCAATAGCCTTGTCGCCACACAGTGTTTTTGGGTTAAGGAGTTTGCTTTTTGTACTTCCTTAAAGCCAAGTGTGGGGAGCCCTCCAAGAGAAGAACTTGAAACAAATACGGGATACTTGCAAACATGGGACCAGACATATCCACCTCCTCTCGGACATGACTCGGGTACTGAACTTGCTGCCCTGCCCTTTATGTCTATGAACTAGAGAAACCTGAATTGAAGAGTTACAGATTGAAGAGGAAAGATACTAAAGGAGCAGCCTGACTTCCCACTCTTGGGATTTGGAGGGAGGCCTGGGTTTCCTCTGGTTTAGTGGATGCCGAGAAGGCTAGCTGCACTAGGGCCATGATGCTAGGCAAAAAGTGTGGTGACCAAGCAATGGAACTCTGGAAGCAAGCAGCTGTAGGGTGTACTGTCAATAAGAGGAGCGTGCTGGTGGGTGGGAAGCAGAGGAAGACATGGAGATGGAGGTGGAGTTGGAGCCCCTACGCCAGCAGGAAACTGCAGAAGGAGCCCCAAAGGGCCCGGCTAAAACTTACCCATGCACCCTATGTATTTGGGTGACTACCCACTGAGGCCTTCCATAACTGGGCAGTGTTAGCCGGAACCAGCAGCCCACAGAGAAAGGACCATAGCTATGGATGCTTAAGTCAAGAAGCAATTATTCTAGTGTTCCTCCTAGACTTCTTTATTATAAGAATCTGGTTTTGATAAGGGAATTACAGGTTTGAGCTCAAATTAGGGTATATTTAGTGCTAGAGATAGCTCTAAGTTTTAGGGGAGCAGATGAGATGAAGTGTAAGAAAATAATTGTGAGCTGGACTTAGATGAAAGGGCCTGGAAAGATACCAGTATTCTCTAAATGTTGTTGAGGGATGTCCAGGGGCTTTTCCTTAGGACATGGTTAAGTAGTGGTTGGAAAAATTAGAGTGTTCAGATTATTACTGCCACCGAGTTAAGGCTGCTGGATAAGAAGTTACTTATATTCCTTTACAGTGAAAAGAAGGAAGCCAAATTGTAAACATTTCTGTATAATAATTTTAAGAGAACTCCAAAGAAGCTGTAAAAGACCATGTCTGGTAAGTGCCACTTTTGGCACTTACTAAATCTTTATTTAGCGTTCCACGGGCTGCCTGCCTTGACAGCCTGTATATACACCTTGGTCATCTGTATAATGTCACTTTGTCCTCATGCGCAATTGGCCTTCTTGAAAGTTAACTTGTTTTTAAAGAGAAGTGCTTACTTCAGTATGTGAAGTAAATTCTTATTGATTAACATTCTTTTTGAAAGTTTTTTTTATTTATAAAAATATAAATTTAACTTCATATTTTTGTAATTTTTTGAGTTGTAAGTTACAAGTCCCAAGAGCTCAGATAGCATGAAGCAAAAAGTTAAAGTCCATTCTGTGACCTATTCACTCTTTATATGTAACCATTGTTAACAGTTTCTTGTTTATCTTCCAGAAATTCCCCATGCCTCTCTGAGCATGTAAGCCTATGGATGTGTGATTTGTTTTTAGCAAAACTGGCACTTACTAGACAGGGTCTTTTACAACTTGCTTTTTAGAGTTAAAAATTTCTCAGATATGCCTTTATGTCAATACACATTGATTCACCTCATTCCTTTTAAGTACCACATAATATTCCACTTCATTTTTTGCCTCATACATTAACAATTTCTCCATTAATGGACTTCTAGCTCAATTACAGTTTGGTTTTTTTTTTTAACGTCCTACACATAATAAATCAGATTGTCCCGGTACTTGTTTGTCTACTTGAAACAGGAGAGTCATTTAATTGTAAATTTACAAACTGATGTTACAATAATATTCAGAATGCACAATCCTAAGTGTTACCTAATTTAAAATACTCAGTGAGTTACCAGAGAAGATTACATTATGCTCAGTGTAGCTGATTAATATTAAGTAACTTTATAATTTTATTTACTTACTTTTGGCTGTACTGGGTCTTCATTGCCGTGCAGACTTTTCCCTAGTTGTGGCAGGCAGGGGCCCCTCTCTAGGCTCCTCGCTGCTGTGGTTTCTCTTGTTGCAGAGCGCAGGCTCTGGGGCGCACGGGCTTCCGCAGTGGCGGCTGCCAAGCTCTAGGGCACAGTGGTGCAGGGGCTTAGGTGCTCTGCTGCACTTGGGATCTTCCCAGATCTGGGATCAAACCCATGTCTCCTGCATTGGCAGGCAGATTCGTTACCACTGAGCTAGCAGGGAAGCCCCAACATTAAGTCATTTTAAAACATTGCCTTCTAATCCTCGAAGTTGACAGTTTCTATACAGTTAAAACGCCTGGACTTCTTATTTAACCAGCATACTACATCCACCATACCTGATAACATCACGTGCTGAGTGTATACACATGCCTTACTCACCAGAGATATGGTGAGAATTAACAGGGTATATACAATCTCCTTGTGAGGGGTGATTGCAGAAGCTAACATAAACAGTGTGACTGTTTCCTTTCTGGTTCATTCAGACTCCACAGATGACAAAGCAAAGACATACCTACAAAGTTTATCTTCCATTTGTTTGTCATCCTTTAAAGTAATCTCAACCTTGCCCAGTTTATCTGAGGTCAGAATATCCTCTGTTTTAACAAATCAGGGTAAAGGGCAGAGAAGGCTATAACCGAGGTGTGTCTGAACTACCTTTAATATCTGAGATCATGTAATTCCCCCCACCCCCCACCTAAGATAAATGTTTCTGTCATCATGAAACTCTTCTTCTGGTTTTAAGTCACTTGCTGCCATGTTACTGCCGCTCCTGCCCACCCTCGACCTGGGCCAGCCCCTGCCAGAGCCCCATCCATCCTTGGATGATAACTATGTCTGGAAATGGGATTTACCCCGGGGCTGTTTATACTCAGTAGTAGAAGTTGAGAAACCTCATAACAGAAGCCCCTCTTCTGAGAGGTGTGTCTGTGTGAGCATACGTGTATGTATAAAAAGACATTTCAGTTTTCAATAAACTGTTTACTGTTCAAACATTAAATAAATGTAGAACTGTTTTAATCAGCTGAACAAATATTTAATGTACACTCTAGCATAAGAGCTATGTTTAAAAATATCTTCTATACTGCTAAGACACAGGGAATTTATGGAAACCAGTGACCTGAAAGGTAAAACAAACATTCAGGGGGAAAAAATGAAGTATATAATTTTAAATTTAAACTTATCTCTCTCCTGTTTTATTTGCACCCAGTTGTGCTGTGCGTGTGTGTGTGTGTGTGTGTGTGTGTGTGTGTGTGTGTGTGTGTGTTTTAAGTCCTGGGAGGTGCTGGTTGGATTACAAATACACTTATATTCTCTAGAACAGCTAGTGTTTGGGTGACTACCAAACAAATTTCCAGTAAATTGTTATGAGAAGGTAAAATATGGCAAAGTTCATGTTCTGTCCAGGACTGTTTCTTGGTGAAGTAAACGTTTGTTTGCTCTTTGGGTTCCAAATACTGGAGGTCATTCATGATAGTAGTAGCTAAGTTGTCTGTCCACAACTGTTTGAAAAGATTGTCTAAAACTTCAACAGGAAGTGCTTAGTTTTTGGAAAACATTTAATCCTCTGTAAATTCTGTGTAAATATCATGGAAAGTTGGCATAAGATGTGTATTTTTAGAAAAATAACCTCTCACACAGATACATGGGAAATAAAATATTTAATAAAAATGTTTAATGTTTAATAAAATGGATGTCATCCTCTTTACATTAACTGCATTTTTAGTTATGTTTGCAAAAAAGAATAAAAAATAAGATCTTCAAGTGGCCATGCTTTTCAACTCTTACTGTCCTGCTAATTTAGTTTGGTGAACAGACATCTAATCGAGGGCATCTTCTCTGCCTGAATTGATTTGGAGAGAAGAATTATAAGGGATGTGCAGTACTGGGTTGTTCATGGCCTTTATTTCCCTTAACATTTGATGATAGTTTAGATACGGCATTGTGGCCATGCTGCTGCATGGGCACAAACTCATCTGCTATTTCAATCAAATAATATGCCAACCCCACATCTTTATAAGAGTCTTTAACAGCAGCTTTCTGCCCAATTGATCAGATTATCGATGCCAATTACATTCAGCATTAAAGGATTTAAAATAACAAATTTATTGGCTATCATATACATACATTTCTTAATGCAGATAAAGCTTCTCAATCTCTTCCTGGTTTACAGTAGATATTTGTTAAATAAAAAACTTGAAGTTTTCAAGAAAATTTGAGACATAGCACTATCTACATGTTTCTTAAGAAAGTTTCCTACCATTGGTTCCAAAAGAAATTCTTCAATTCTACTTGAAATCCAAGTCATTTCTGGCTCCATCTAGCTCAGTGACAATTGAGCCTTCCATCCATAATCTCTGATAAAGTCATCGTGTTCCTGAGAAGACTGGGAAAATAGCACTTCAGAGCCTAAGTTCAGCTGTTCAGAGCCATAATGAAGAGGAACTGGAAACTGAGAATTAAAAAGAGAAGAAAGGAAAGGAAGCTACTTAGCAATCAGAAGAAACAGTGTTTATGAGATCATTAGAAACACATTTGAAGTGCTTTTTCCTAACTAGCTTTAGCAAAAAGGAAGTTGTCAACTTAAGTCAATGAATATAACCCTGCATCCACATGACTATGAAGCAATTAATGCACCTTAATGCCATAATGAAAAGGTTGGAAATTCTAAAATGCCTCTTCCAGATTTGGGGGTACCTTTCCATGAGGGAGCTTTGATGTCTCTGATGCCAGGCAAAGCTGGCTCTTGTGTCAACAGCAAGATGGTGTGCTTGGCAACAGATCCACAGGCATAACGCAAATATACCTGCCCTCCTCCTCAGTGGCCTCTGAAATAACTACTGTATTAGAGCTGAGAAAAATAGGAAATTAGAATGTTTGCTTATTTAGCTTCAGGTGGAGCTTTGGCTGTAGCAAGCTCTGAAGCATTATGAAAAATATATGGTATTTCCCAGTGCGTTTTTAGATATATAACACATAAATACAGAGATAGCAATGAAAGGGTCTCCATATTGATGTGGCTTAATTCAGGCTATTTTTCTGTCACTCTTAGCTTGCTATACCTGATTTGAGGGTATGGTATTAACGTACCATCATATCAAGGTGGCTTACTTCACGCTTATTTTCCTTCTATATCCTAGCTTTCTATACCTGATGTGTGGGTCCGTTATTAACATACCATTCAGAAAATGACGGCTTACTCGGACAGAATATGAAACTTAAAGGTGGAACTCCATGTGCTTTTTCAAACCTGGTACTTTTACATTCCAGCCTGGGAGAATGGAATTCGATTCTATTTAGTATTTAATTAGCAATTTCCTGGTTTTAAAATTCATTGCAAAACAATAGCTTCTTCAGATTTTCCCTCTACCCTGCTGTTTTTTTTTGTTTGTTTGTTTTTTTGTTTTTTTTTTTACCCTGCTGTTTTATTTAGTGTTATCATTTCACTTTCTCTCCATACTGCAAGCCTATATAAGACAGCCTATTCGTAGAGTAACAACTATTATCCATGGTCACTGTTGTTTCCCTTGGTTTCTTATTTTTGCAGTGAGGTTTGAACTTGAGGTGATTCGAGCCCAGAGGGTTGAAAGCTGCTAACGGGAGCTGCTATGCATTAGACATTAGGCACACCATAGCACCCAGCAGATGGCCTTGACTTGTAGGCAGATGAAAGACAAGTGACTCGCCTGAGTCTCCCACAAGTTAAGGCCACAGCATCCACCATGGAAGCACAGAGGACTGCGAATCTTAACCTCACGTACTCGGGAGGGTAAGCAATTGCTCTGGAGTGGAGACCAGGAGAGAACAGGCTTAGCTGCCATCACCACTTCTTACTTTATACTTCAACATACTACAGATAAAGACATTCTTCCTGATGTTCCAGGCATTCCCGCAACAAGCCTGGGAAGCTGTGTAAATAACTGCAGTTTCCCAGGACTGTCCCAGAAGGCTCGCCCACTCAGGAGGCCTCCTCAGTTGCCCCTTCCCAGGTCCCGGAGCTTCGTAGCTGCACGCACCACTGCCTGTGGTCAGGTTTACTCAGCAGAACCCTGCTGTCCAAACAGAGTGAGTTTCTGGTCAGAAACAAGCATGGCCACATGCTGGTAAACACAAGCAAGTCACCCCACAGAGCCCCTTTCTTGCAAAGAGCAGTGCAAATCCAGGGGTCAGCGGTCAGGAGGAATATCACCAAACAAACGGAAGCTGCATTTGCTCCACCATTAAACATGAGCAGCTCGTGTCTCCGGGAGGATTTACTGTAGTATGTCCAAAATAAATGGACCCGGGTGAACGGGTGGGGGTGGGGTGGTGTTCCTACTTTAAATCATCCCAGCTGCTCCTGGAGAAAGAGATCCTCCAGGATTTCTCCCCACAAGAAAGGACTTAGGAGCTTGCCATTACTGGATTAGCTGTCTTTATCTACTTGAAACTGGAAGAGATGACAGCACTTCTGTTTGTTTTCTGTTGCTGCTAAGCAGTTGCAGAGGCCTGTTACAGCCTATGAGTCTAGTTCAAGATGAAGCAGTGATAGAAACGTAGTTGCTTTTGGACCAATGTGAGGAGAATGGATTTGTCTATGATTTTGCTTAAGTAGTCAACATTTCCATTTGATTTAAAGGTCAGTGTCCCCACCAGGTCACAACAGATCAAACTATACCTACCTACCCTTGACTTTTTTCAGAAGCCAAGAGGTCGCCTCAACAGAGGAGGACACAGCCTCCAGAAATTCACTATTATTTCAAGATCAGTGGTTATTTCTTCGATAGATAAGATCAGGACTGCAACTCTTTATTTTTTAAACCATGATTAGGCTATGAAAGGTGATGAAACAAAAGAAGGAAGAATGGGAGAAGAAAAGGATGAAAAACAGCAGATGTTGGGTTGATTTTTATTTAAGTTTGAACTTCATTTGAACCAGGTTGATCTGGAATTTCCAATGGTTGGGCATCACAGTAAGCAATGATGTCCCCCACACTGGAAAATCCTAATTTTTTCTAAGGATTTAAATATATATTTTACAGCTCTGCCTGCAGAGTAAGGGCATTTTTAGTTGACAGAATTTTTACTTTTTTACTTATGTAATAAGATTTTTGTAGGCATGAGAGGTCTTAAGTAGGTTTTGGAGGTGAATAGATTATAAAATATAAATAGATTAGTGATATGGTGAAACCTTGACTCAAAAAACTTTATGAAATTTTTCCAAATAACATTACCTAAGAATCTTTTCTCTGGGAGAGAGAATTTTCAGAGGATACACACAATGGCTACAAATATATTCCATGAGGTAGAGGGCAACTGGTGCCTGCTGTATCAGTGCTCATGTGGAAAATCATGTGATAGACCCAACTTGAACAGACATCAAAATGGGACATGCTTCTAGAGGCAAGGAGACTTCATCTGGTCTAGTCTTGGTACCCCTTTAAGCCACTGATCTCCAACTTTACTCAGTAAGTCTATCTTAGGAAAATCAGAAGTTATTTTCTAAAAGTTACTTCCCTAAACTCCACCTCTTGTCAGATATTTTCATCCATGTGGAGGCAATTCTATGATTAGCAAGTACCCAGTTTTTACTATAAAGATCTGTACACAATTGGGGGACGACTTTAAATGGAAAGTATGTGTTTCCCAAATGGGAAAGTCAGCTTCTCACAAAACTGAAGAAATAGCTCTCTTAATAGGATAGGAAGATTTTCAACTAACAGAACACATGTATTTAGGTTTGTTTGCATATTTTTCAAGACCTGTGATTTCAACCAATTAGCTATTTTCCATCAATAAATACTGTAATGATAGATACATAATGGCAGCCAGCCATTTTACAGAATGGAATGTGCTGATTTGAATATATACATACAGTTGTTCTTTTCTGTGTAAAACATTCTATGCCAAAATGGCTAAACTTTTTTTCATTAATTTTTATTGGAGTATAGTTACTTTATAATGTTGTGTCTGTGTGTGTGTATATATATATCTATCTCCCCTCATGTTTATATTTCCTTGCCATTTAGGACACCACAGAACGCTGATTAGAGTTTCCTGTGCTATACAGTCTGTCCTCATTAGTTATCTATTTTATTCATAGTATCAGCAGTGTATATATGTCAATCCCAATATCCCAAAGCGTCCCACTGTCCCTTTCCTTCTTTGTTTCCATAAATGTTCTCTCGGTTCAATTCTGTTCAATTGTTCAGTCATGTCCGACTCTTTGCGACCCCATGGACCACAGCACGACAGCCCTCCCTGTCCATCACCAACTCCCGGAGTTTACCCAAACTCATGTCCATTGAGTCAGTGATGCCATCCAACCATCTCATCCTCTGTCATCCCCTTCTCCTCCTGCCTTCTATCTGTGTCATTATTTCTGCTTTGCAAATAAGTTTGTACCATTTTTTCTGGATTCCACATGTAAGTGTTAATCTATGATACTTGTTTTTCTCTTTCTGAGTTACTTCACTCTGTATGACAGCCTCCAGGTTCATCCACATCTCTGCAAATGACACTATTTCATTCCTTTTTAAAGCAGAGTAATATTCCGTTGTATACAATATATAATATTGTATATTCCATTGCATATATTCCATCGTATATATCACCACATGTATCTTTATCCATTCCTCTGTTGACGGACATTTAAGTTGCTTCCATGTCCTGGCTATTGTAAATAGTGCTATAATGAACATTGGGGTGCATGTATCTTTTTGAATTATGGTTTTCTGTGGGTACATGCCCAGGAGTGGAATTGTTGGGTCATATGGTAATTCTATTTTCAGTTTTTTGAGGGACCTCCATGCTGTTCTCTATAGTAACTGTACCAAATTAAATTACCACCACTAGTGTGGGAGGGTTTCCTTTTTTCCATGCCCTCTCCAATATTTATTGCTTGTAGTTTTTTGATAATGCCCATTCTAACTTGTGTGAAAGTGGCTGAACTTTATAAACTTTTTTTCTTTACTATCATTAAGTGCTTGCACAAAGAGAGAAAAATATACAATATAAATGTAGAGCCAAATTATGAACTAAATAAAGACATAACAGTTTAACTAAATGAAGACATAAACAATCATTAGCTTTTTAAAAGAGAAGTTAAAATCATTTTGGATAAATTATCTTTAGATTATCAAATAAAATGTTTCATGATTTTAATGAGAGCATTAAACCAATATGTGAGTGAAACCACAAATTTTAAAGTTGTGATCCTCTAAGGCTTTGCTGAGGGAATTCCACTTGATAATGTGATCCATCCTGTTAATTTATAGTCACTTGGGATGTACTAATGAAAGACTAACATTCATTAATTCATACAACACGTATGAAAGTCAAGTTAGACACCATGTGTTATAAAGGATCCTGCAGTCAGGTGGAGGAAGTGAGCAGGTAAACATTAATTATACATGAAGTGATCAGTTCCCCAAAAGAGGTCTATAGAGATATTATGAAACATAGGAAGGAGGAATCAGAGGCGGCTTCACAGAAGAAGTGCTCTCTGAGCTCAAGTGTGAGGGACAAGTAAATCTTAAACAAAAAGAATGTGCAAAATACCAACCACACTGGCTGGTTCAGCGCATGGATACAGTTAATGTAAATCCTTTTGTCCGCTGTCCTGATATTCTTTCCAGTTGTAGACTGTTATTATTAACATATCTCTAAACTCTTAAACTTCAACCTTGCCAGTTGTATTCTATAATTAAACCCCCTGAATAACCAATATGAAGATTGAAACACAGTCATCTAAATATGAATATTCACTTGGTTCATTCATACATGCCTATTGTTTAGAAGTTGTTCATTATTACAGTCTCTCCTGTGTAAACTTTAAATAGCTGATATATTGTACTTGGTTCTGGGTACCAAATTCTTATAGAGACATGAGTAAACATAAGTCTATAGAGGAAGATCCCCTGAAGAAGGAAATGGCAACCCACCCCAGTATTCTTAGCTAGGAAATCCCATGGCAAAGGAGCCTGGCAGGCTACTACCGTCCATGGGTTCACAAAGAGTCTGACACGACTGAGCGACTAAGCATGAATGTAATGTTTCCAAGTGATACACCCAACGGTAGTAATAGAAGTTGCAAGGTGATAAAATTTGATTCAATTTAGGGAAGAATTTTCTGATGTTCCTATACTTCCTATCAAACTTAAGGCAGACAGCAATCTGGTGGGAACTTGGTGAGTTATATTCAAATGCCATGTTATTAGTTGGACAAATATATAGAAAAGTCTATTTCAGTGTTCAAATTATCTGATTCTATATCTAATATAAGCTTCCATTTTTTGTTTTTATTTAGCTTCCCCACCCCCCCCCAGAATAACAAATGATTCACAAAATTATTAGATAAGTCATTCCTTGAAATTTTGGGCCACAAATCATGTATGTAATACTCCATCATGCAGGACATAGAAACATGTTGATAACTTGACTAATCATTTCTTAATATTTGTAGTGTAAATGAAGGCAAAAAATCCTCTTGATATTAATTGACAGCCTTTGAAAATACCCCATATGTTTGGAATAGAATCAGGGCCCTTGCAAAGATCAGAAAGCAATGTCCTACAGTGAGAAAATTGATACCATGAAATAGCAGTTCTCTTTGAAGCTCAGGGTAGAGGTCCACTGAGGAAAGTTAAACACACAGAAGTCAAGATTTGCTAACTATGGGGGTAAAAAGTCAGCACCTGGAACCATTTCAAGCAAAACAGTAATTTCTAGCAGCAGTGAATTGTCAAGAGTGGGTCAAAGAGAACTAATGAAACCATCCTTTCCTCCCCAAATCTCTTGTCTTCTGTAGCCCTTGTAGCAACTGCATAGTAGGATCAGAGGACTCCAGAGGCCAAAGGGCATTTGTCTAAACATCTGTGGAGTTCACGGGACATTTTATCATTGGAAACTACTCAGTAACACGGTGTGGACCGTGGACAGAATTTCATGGAGATAGTCAAACAGCAACAGCAACTGAAAGTAAACATTACAAACATGCTTTTTTAAAGGAGCCTGTTAGTCTGAGATTTCATTTACTAAATTGTCTGGACAAACACTCCTGACACAACCCCTCTGCCCACCCCTAAACCATTCCACACACCAAGTCTTTTTTAAAATTCTCATAAATAAAATTAATTATTTTATAATGAACAACTCAAGGGCATTTAGTACTTTCACAATGTTCAATAACCAACATTTTTATGTAGCTCCCAAACATTTTTATCACCCCAAAGAGAAAGTCCACACCCATTCAGCAGTCATTCCCCATCTCCCTCTTCTCCCAGGCCCTGGCGACCACCAATCTGTTTTCTGTCTCTACACGTCTATCTATTCTGGATATTTCATGTAATTGGAATAATACAATATGTGACCTTTTGTGTCTGGTTTCTTTCACTTAACCAAGTTTTATAAAGAAAAAAAAAAACTCTATATAATTTTTACCATGCTTTATTTTGTGGTTAAAAAACCTTATTTTGGATGTCAATATTTGTACTCTTTGTATGGCTCTCTACAAAATGTATTTACTCCCCTCACATATTATTTGATCCTTAAAACAATCTTATAAAGTAGGCAGTAATGACCTTATTACTACTATTTCACAAGTGATAATACTGAGACAAGGAGAGCTGGTCCTGCATCCCACAGTAAAATTATCCAGTGCTTTCCAGGCTTCATGTTCTACTGCCTTTTCTAAAGAATTGCACCACACAGCTTGTATCCGACCTCTTGCAAACATAGAGTACTTACACCTGTATTTTTAAAATTTCAAAAGAATATTTTAAATGAATAAATGAAAATAGTATTTGGATACCCTATTACAATTTGCACTCAATAGAGAGCTATTTTGACATATAATATTTACATAGGACTGGAAATAAATTGAGCACATAAAACCAAATCTCCACCTGGAGTCACATGGAAACCAGTTCAACCCCATGTCTTTGGACCTTGGATGGTATCTAAGTCTTGGTTGTGTTGTCTGTAGAGTAAGAAGGTTCCATATAAATGACCCCTAAGGCCTCTTCCAGATCCAAATGCTCGGCCAACCCCAGGTTGAACTCAACACTGAACTCAGTTTCATCTACACAAGGTCAGTAACTATTTGAAATCAATCAAAAGTTTTATTCATGACTGTTACCAATAGCCATCCCTTCTTGCTAAATTTTTTCAAGAAATTGAGAATGTTCTTTTTTTTATTATTATTATTATTATTATTTTTTTTTTCCAGTGGGTTTTGTCATACATTGATATGAATCAGCCATGGATTTACATGTACTCCCAATCCCGATCCCCCCTCCCACGAGAATGTTCTTGATCAAACTAGCTATTTCAGATTTTATTGATTAAAGGATATCTATATAAATAGGCAGTGTGCAAAGAGATCTAATTAATTTGGCGATGGCCAACTTCTCGACTTTCTGGGGTAGGACACTATTTCAGACATTTCTCTGTATTTAAGCCACTCATTCCATCGTAGAACTGCCCATATTTATCACTTTTGAAATTTGCAGTCAAAACAGGACTGCCAAACAGCATTTTTAGCATATTCGTAGACACACTTTTTTTTTCAACCTGGTACTCAAACCCAACCATTTATTTGCCATCAACCAAAAATTAACATCTGAGTCTTATTATGCCATCTCCATAGATTTTCTGTGGTCAGGTTCTATTTTTAACTGTGGCTTCAGCAATTCACCCAGGATTGGGGAGTAGTCAAATTTAGCAGGTCTAGACTGCCATCTAGAGACCAGAATTAGCATTCCAAAGCCCTGGTCCTCAGTGAGCTTGCTCTTTATCAAAAAGTAGCAATCTGCTGAATAAAGAAACTCCAGTTTGCTTTGGCAAAGTGGGAGGTGCCCCCGAATCTAGAAAAAAGAAAGGCCAGAGCGAGGAGCTTGAGGTGGTCCAATTCTGAAAGTCCTCCAGTTACTGAAGAATTAGGTGACCATGGGAGACATTAACGACAGTGAGTAGGCAGAGTCCTGCACCCTGAGACAAGAGTGATTCTTTAATTTGCTGTCGTAAGAGAATCCCTTTTGCTGGAAGTGGAAAGTGCACTGCAGGCCACTTAGGATTTTCCAACTTGCAGCATCAGCCAGAAAGGAAAGAGTCCTCCAGGGCAGTGAAAGCTGCAAAAGCCCTTCATTTTATGTGAGAATCCAGTCTTTATAGTCCTCATAAAACTCAGATGTGGTTTCCCTTTTCCTGCTTCAGTCTAACTTAGTTTCTATATCCTAGGCACACTTGCTATCATCTTTTGCTTATTGTCCCTGCAGCTTTGAAGGACCAGAAGCGCCTGTATTTATGGAATTTATATCTAAAGATCATATTGCTTCTAGTGTTTCATTAGGAAGTGCGTAGTTTATAAATCTCCCCCTTCCTACTCTTTTTCCCCAAAGTTGTCCTTCAGGGCACCGTGCTAAGGCCATCTGCTTCATCAGACAATCCTTTGATGGATGTGAAGAGGCTGGCTGGAGAGGTACAGAGCTGAGACTGAAGTGGCTGAGAATTAATTAACTGCATATCCATTTGGTAACTGTGCCCAGAAGTTCAACTACGGGAATGTTTTATAAATCAAAAATAACAACTATTATAGTTAACCTCAAAAGCATAGGCCACAAGAGTCTCTGCTTTGCCGATGCTAATTAAGTGGTCAAGTCTCTCCAACAGAATGTCACCCAGGAATGTCTCAGTTCATGATGAGGACTGAAAAAAATATATATTATCTTGAAAATTTTTTATAAAAATATAGGATGAAGCGCACTATACCCATCTAAAGTTCCAGTGATATAATTTTTGGGTAGATCTCAAGGAACTTTTAAATCCAAAAATTACTTTTGTTGCAGGTTATATTAAACAGGAAAAATTACTTTTGTTGCAGGTTATATTAACCAGGTCTGGAAAACTGGCACTTCAGTATGGTGTGGTAGAAAAAAATTGAGTTTTAGAGTCCAAGCCACTGAGTATTGAATCTCTGCTTACACTCATCAGAGACCCTGGGAAAGCTTCAGTTTTCTCTTCTGTAACAATTAGGAAAAATGACATGAAGAGTTACTGTGAAGATTAAACACAATAACATCTGAAAGCCCCCGCACATAGTAGATGCATAATAAACGCCCATACTATTTTTTTTTTTAAGTCTTTCATCTGCCTTTCTTGCTCTGCAGTTGGAAACAGGATGTTAATCATAATATTGGGTCTGATAATTTTGCATCCTCCCTAGAACACTGGAACTTCTAAAGCAATGCTTAAGCTTGAATGTGTGTATACAGCATGTGTAGATCTGGTTAAAATGCATATTCTGATTCAGTAGGCCTACAGTAGGGCCTGAAATTGTCCATTTCTGGCAAGCTCCCAGGGGATGCTGAAGGCCTGAGGACCGCCTTTTGATTTGCACGCCTCTAAACCAAGGATTGGCAAACTATTTGCTGCCTCTTGGTGAACCTCCTGTGTTTGTAATCAAGTGTTATTAGAATACAACTACACACATTTATTCATGTAATATCTAGGGCTGCTTTCCAACTACATGGCAGAATTTACTCTCTGGCCCCTAGAGTTTCCTGACCCTCTCTAAAGCATTCTCTCTCTTGTTTCAGACATGTAAATGAAGTTAATCATTGACAGAGGCATGTGGAGGGCTGGGAGAAGAATAGAGGGCAGAATAAGAGGGAAGAATGGCTATTTGCATCAGCTCCCTATTGCTGCTGTTATAAGTGGCCACAAAACCAGTGGCTTAAAACAACACGTATTAATTGTCTTACAGTTCTGTGGTTGGAAGTCTGACAAGGGACATTAGCAGGGCTGCATGCCTTCTGGAGGTTCTAGGGGAGAATCTCTTTTCTTACCATTTCAAATTCCTGGAGGCTGCCTGCATCCTTTGGCTCAAGGCCCTTTCCTCCATCTCCAAAGTCAGCAATATTGGTGTCTCTCTGACTTGTCTCTGTCATCACCTATCTCTGACCACAGCTGGGGGAAGTTCTCTGCTTTTAAGGATGAATGTAATTAAATTAGGCCCACCAAGATCTAGATAATCCAGCCAAATCCTCCCATCTAGAAGTCTTAACTTAGTCACGTTTCCCATGTGAAATAACATACTCAGAGGTTCCGAGTTTTAAGGGGTAAGCATCTTTGGAGATTCTGCCAACCGTACTACCTTAAAGCACATTCTTCAAAGTGACAATTCTCCAATCATCTTACTGCCGTAATGTTATCATAGATCATAGTAGTCTTTACATATGATGAAAAGATGTTAGACAGGCCATATGACTGAAAGATGATAGAGAAGGTAGTCCAAAGGTTTATTTTTATGTGCTTCTTTTACCACCAAACAAGGATGTAGACTCACTACCCAAGGGTACCTTGTACATCTCTGCAGACAGTTCACTGCCCAGCTGCAAAGGATGCCCTGAAGTAAGTCAGTCCACAAATAACACAAGCTTACATGGCAGCCTTACCCCTCATACCCCAGCCACCTGCCCCTGAGTTGAGAATGTGTCTCTCTCGCTGTTGTCCATGATTAAATTAAATCTTTGCAATTATTTTCATTAGCTTTCACTGTTCATAAAATAATATGCCCACATGTCTTTTGATAAAATTAATCACTGATGAATTAAAATCAACTTGCAAATGAAATAAAGTAGAAAAGTAATACCTTAATAGCTATGGAGTGAAACTTAAAAATAAACTCTAGTCACTCAACCTTGACACAGTAAGATTAAGCAATCCAGAACCCAAGACTTCAAGAAGGAGGGGAAATGCTGACTTGTGGCACTGGGGAAGAAAGCCAGGAATGGAATAAAGGGAAGTGACGGGAACTCTCACTGGGATACTTCTCAGTTGCATCTGAAGCCCAGTGAGGAAGGTTTCAGATATGAATCACTGACAGCTGCCTGCTAGGCTGTTACGCTTCATCCTTTACATTCTGAGTATGTCATGGTACTCCATAAAAAAGCTTATTGCCTAAGCTGTTCTCACTCTCCTAAGTTCATTCTCTTCAACAATGCCAGAAATATAATAACAGATAAGCGACCAAGAAAATAAGTGACCAACTATTGTATAAGATTGCATTTTGCTAAAGGTCAAGACAAATTATCATGAAATCCTTAAAGATGCTGTTATGTGGTTGCTGGGGGACAAAAGGTTTCTTTTCAGGAGAGATTCTTAGAAGCAGAGGCTGCTGTGTTTCAATCCTCAGCTAACTTTTAGTTAATGACTCTTGCCTTTTCTCCTACCAGCTCTGCTTATTAAAAGGAGACTGCAATCTGGAGTGTGTGCTGTCAGAATGAACAGCAGGGTCAGTCACTAATCCCAAATTGTATGCCCCCAGGACGCCTGCTACACAATGAGGAAATGCTTACGTTTGATTAACCTTCCAGGTAGAGAAAGGGAGGCAGCCAGGGGTCTGCAGCTCTATGACATGGTATAATGGTGGTTTTAAAATATGGCATTCCTAGAGGATGCAAGAAAAGTCCCAGTACAGGGTGCTGACTTGGTGTAATGAGTGAAGATTATGTCTCTACAATAGCAAGCAAGCCTTGGGGGGAAGAACATTGCCAACGTGGGCATTCATTTTCTTCAAAATATTTATGACAATATGCGATAATCCCTTATGTCTGTGTGATGCTTTATGGAGTACAGAATGCTTCAAGGGCACCACCCCATTTGATCTTCACCACTGTCCTTTGTGACAAAGGGTTAGAGCTGAGAAGCACTTTTCAAATTTTTTTTAAAAAATCCTCCTCATTAGCTGTCAGTGCACTATTTCTTGCCCTGGCCTTTTCTTTAACAATTTCTTTAGGTACAATGAAGAGGGAAAAAATACAATTGGGTGAGTCAAGGGGCTATTGGGTGGATAGAGGATAGATAAAACCATGTAGTTTGGAAGGATATCTCCTGAAAATATGAGTGAAAGAAGGCACAAGGTCTCTTCCATCTCTGTGGCTCCAAGTACAATAAGGAAAAAAAAAATCTATGAAGTTTATAAAAAATAGTTTAATTCTATTGCTAAATCTAGCATTATTTGCTAATTAAGTCAAAAGTCAAAATTTGATATTTTTGTGAAGATGAGGCTCAGACCAATGGCATCCCTAGAGACCTAGCAGTAGATGCTGCTCTCGGTAACCTGCAAGATGACCGTGGACTAATTAGAGGCAGCTCTTTAATCTCCCAAGAAAAGTATGCT